>NC_064631.1:171145300-172395300 GCF_023864275.1 Schistocerca cancellata | reverse complement strand
CGTCTACTGCAGAATACAACTCACAGAAATGTTGCAGCACCTGCTATTGTATTGTCTTGTTTCTGAACCTGAGTTTCTCAATTATTTTGTTTTTTGCTCTTTCCGATGTTCGATTAGTATGCAGAGTGACGCATTCCCAGCTCTGGACCTCATATTAAGACCTTCTAAATTCCTTCTCTACACTGACGTTGTGGTTTAATCTGCTTTATCTACGGATTGTTAGTCGTTGTATCTCGTGTATCTTGATACAATGGAATAAAATTCATCTGTATTTTTTTACCTCTCAGCCCTCTTGTAAACAGCAATCTTCGTAGCTTGGGTTTCGCATGATCCACGCACCAATTTAATCTGCTGAGGTGCTTCGTTACGTTAGTTGTTTAGGTCCTCCACGTTTCCAGAACCGAAATTCTTAATTTCTCGTCCCTAAATAAGGTGGTATTTAATTTCCAGAATTTTCCCACCTTTTCCGCGGAAAGTTGTTTGCTTTTGTAAATTGATACTGGTAATATTAGCACAATGATCTGAAAAATTTACAGGCCAGACTTCTGACGTGGTGACGTTACGTACTGAGTCTTGTGAGACGTAAATCCAGTCTATTCTGCTCGCTGAATGACTAGTGACGTAGGTGTACAGTTATGGATCTCCGTTTGTTCCCTCCAACGTGTCAAGCGTATTTAAGTTCTGCACCATGTATTTGAGTCCCAAGCATCCGTTGAAATTTGGCTTTTCTTCTGTTTTGCTAGTTACTGAGTTAAAAACTCCACCAAATACTGCTCTTTTCCATATCATTCGTAAAACAAACAGGATTTCCTGTATGGAAAAGGTTGTATCCTGCAACTACATGTCGATTGTTAGTTTAGACTTATTGCTGTAATACTATACCAGTTTCATCCGTGTATAAAAACCGTTCGAGACAGCCCAGTTTGAATATAGTTGATATTACGTTGATATTTAAAGAACAAATTTTATAATTGTGAAAGGTCATAAAGGTCCTTTGCAGTTGTCCATTAATTTTTCTTGGTTTCTATGTCTATTCTTGTTGTTCCTGATCTTGTAATGGGTTTCGGTTTTGGATTGAGAGTGGGAATAGGCTGCGCACCTGTTTTCCTGTATTTCGCCTTGGTTCTGCTCGACTCCACTGTCCCTAGTTTCTGTAGTTTCTCTCTTCTCTTACGGTTTTCCGCAGACACTTGATGTTCGGCATGAGACATAATTTCTGAGTCAGATAATGTTATATCTTCATTCCCCTAATTCACTAATGGAAGTTGTTGTGGACTCTTAGTTTTCGTCGTTTCGCTCCCCCTCCCCCCCCCCCCTCTCATTACTACTTGGAGAAATTTTTCTCTTAGACTTTTCAGTCTAACTTGACGCAACGAATCTGCAACAGCAAACTCAGCCATTCCTATCTGTGGTTGTTCTATTGTTTCCGATGGCGAATCGCGGATGCTTTCGCTGCATGTATCATCGATGCAGTTTCAAGACTGCGTCACAATGAACGACTTCCATCGCTGACATGTATGATATGATTGTTGTAAACTATCCGACCGCGATTGTAGTGTACTCCTAAGGATCTGACGGTTTACCATTTGTTGCCTCGACAACTAGCTATACTACTGGCATGCAAGTGACTGTCAGGTAATGGATCAACATTCTCCGTTTCTATATCGGTCTGACCCTTTCCACGTTCGACTGAAACATTTAGAATATCACTTCAGTGTTCAGCCTTATTGGTTAGTCTCGGGATCAATAACGGTAACTGAATTAGTTGTAGCTGCTGCGACACTGCTTACTATCAGTTCTCTTCTGATTCCTGCTACGACGTCTGAAAATAAAAGTCTACTTTTAGTTATTTAAAGACGGGATTTTCGTCTGGGACAGTCTTGGTTGACCCGATCTGTTTCATTACATGTGAAGTATGCTGGAACTTGCCCCAGGTACGTAATGTACACTTGATATTGGCCAATACGCATTACAGACGGGATCGGTTTTCTTTTTTACTTCCATTTTGATAGATCTGACTCCATTAGGGACGAGGAACGGATAAAATTCTGGTTATACCTCGTCCAGTATTGCATGAACTTCTATATTAGGCTGCATTTTGGATTTTATGACTTCGTTTGGAACCTCCATGGGGATGTTAAAGGCGGGCACAAGTTGCCTCCGCCTGGACTAATGATAAACTTAGCGATAGAGCCTTTTGCTAATGTTAACCAGTACGCTCACGGATTACTCGCTCGTACACTACGTTAGAGCAAATTTAGAAATAGTAAATCGTCTCGTTTGTAAACAGTTGCACAATGTCCACTTGAGGTCTTGCTAGTCTTATATGGGTATTTACCCACTTCTGAATTTCGAGAGCTGTTGACCGTTTTCCTTGTCGAATTCCAGTTCCACAGTGTTCTTCCGAGGAAGTCGCACATTTATAAGAGTGTAAAGACTATCACTTGCCACGTAACGCAGCTGTATAGTAGACGCTACGATCGACGGCACCAATTTCACAACTTCTAACCACTGGCTGGAGGGCACAATAGTAAACATCGCGTGACAGCCCACTACAGCCGCCGGAGGGGAACTGTATCCTTTACGGTTCGCAGTAAGACGAACTAAATAGTTCCAGAGAGTACATGCATTCTATATCCATGTTTTTCAATAGTGCAATACGTTATTCTTCGGCTTTGTTTCTTCCAGTATTTCGAATATCTTACCCTTCATAATGGGCCAAAGCCTGTCTCAGTTATCTACAATCACGTAAAGATTCCTCCATTTATATCATTTCCTAAGGTGTTGGAGAGTGCACGTTCAGAGAATATCTGCCGCTTCCGAAGTCAAACAAATCCAGATAGTGCACTTATCCAGTTTCAGTCTTTTGTTTAGGCACTTCCGTAATATTGGCGTTGTCGACCTTACGTTCCCTAGACATATCTTAAATTCCATACTCACTTACGTGACATTGGTCTTTTTATTGTAGGCCTCTTTAATTTCATCCCGTCTCCATCAGGAAACTTAGTTTTTCTTGTACCACCGCTTTAACAAACATAAATCCTCATCATTTCTAGATCATTTCATAATGGTGCAACAGTTAGGCCCTACTGTTCTGACGCATCATACCACTTTTGTAGATGTTATAGCATACATTAGAAGATAAATAATTGCACAACGCAAGCCCAAAAAGTAACTCTTGAGAGCAGGTATTTACTAGGATTCTCGTTTTATGTCATCCCCTCTGTTTTTACATGATCTTCTTATCTTCTATCGCCGGTCGGAGTGGCCGAGCGGTTCTAGGCCCTCCAGTCTGGACCCGCGCGACCGCTAGCGTCACAGGTTCGAATCCTGCCTCGGGCATGGATGTGTGTGATATCCTTAGGTTAGTTAGGTTTAAGTAGTTCTAAGTTCTAGGAGACTGATGACCTCAGCAGTTAAGTCCAATAGTACTCAGAGCCATTTGAACCATATCTTCTATCATGTTATTGGAAAGGTTTTCTTTCTTGACTGGGTCTATCATGTACTCATCTTAGCTGTCTACAATTACACATTTAGCTGAAATGCTCAATGAGCAATTTGGAGAATAAATTCATATGTCTGCAAATTGTATGAAATATTACTGCAAGCACTTGTTTTGAAATTTCCTCAAAGTTCATAATCTTTATGGTTTTACTTCTTTGTATAGTCTCTTCAGTTCGTTCCTAAATATGAACACTTTGCTTTCCTATACCATCGCCTGTAGTCTGTACAGTTTTCCATGAAATAAAGCTAGGAATATTTCATCAGCTATCCAACATGAGAGACGTTATTTACAACTATTAAGGCCACCCAATCTTTAATTCTCTTAATATACACCTCACTGGAGCATTCACAACGACCTTACCTAGTTTAATACTAATTCAGAGTTTTAAGAATTTTGTCCCATTAATTTACAATTTAGTGTTGCTATATTTTGTCGTATGCTTTCAGTTCTATTTCACGTTCTTTTGAATTTCGATTCACTGTCTGTTTCATGTGGGTAATAGGTGGTTTCCAAAAAAAAATAGTTCAAATGGCTCTGAGAATTATGGTACTTAACATCTGAGGTCATCAGTGCCCTAGAACCTTGAACTACTTAAACCTAACAAGCCTAAGGACATCACAAACATCCATGCCCGAGGCAGGATTCGAACCTGCGACCGTAGCGGTCACGCGGTTCCAGACTGAAGCACCTATTTTTATTTTTATTTTTTAAGCCCCTTAGGAAAATGGAACTAAAAAAAAGAAACTAAGTTACAAAGGGTTATCCTTACAAACGAAACAAAATCTTCTTTTTCTGAATTTCATTTTTATTTGTATTTTTCTCTTTTGTTTATTTTTGTTGTATAATTGATCAGAGGCCTTCTGCGTCCCGCTTCTCGAAATTGATGTGTTCCGTTCAATTGTTCAGAAATGTTCATTGATTCAAACAGGAAACTTTCTTCTCTCTTGGTTTAACACATTCCAGCTGCGAGGCGGGTCGTGGAAAGCACTCCCAAGGAAGTCCGAGAAAAATTGTCTGTATTTTGGGTGACGGACAACGACATAATGACGGTCATTGAGGTATGTCCAAAAATCGGGTACAGAGTCTACAGTTTGTCCAAATAGGTAGTGAATGGAATGTCCGCGAATCCAATTCACAGCATTGGTCTTTGTCCTAGGAAAATAGTCACGTTCCGGAAATAATAATGAAAGGGAAGTAATCCGATCCGGAATGTCCAGCGTTAGAAAAGCCACAACACGACGAATCAATTGCCAAACCTCCGCCGCCAGTACGCAAACAAACCGATGTTCGTCATTGTCTGGCACTCCACACGTGGAATATAGAGGTGATTGGGCGACGTGGATACGATGAAGGTTAGATTTGTTGATTTGCTTACCATTGGCAGTTAGGTACCAGACAGACTGAACATTCGTGTCAAGGTAACAGGCGAACACCGCGCGCCATACATGACGCCAGTCAACCTGGGGGAACTTTTGTTCCGTCGGGTTAGGTGGACGACCTAATTGGAGGAAATTGTATACTGCCTTTCTCTTGAGTAAAAGCTGTCTTCGTGAGGCGTAGATATTTGAGTTCAAGAAAGAAGTATCTTATATAATGTAACTGGTCCGGGACATCCGAGATCATCACTGGGGCTGACAGTGAGACCGGCGTATATGCCGACAGGAGGAGACCAGTGAGGCTCGTTGGGCAACGTGTCCGTACCGTCATCTGGGAGCTGACAAATAGGGCGCGAGGTCTATTCGGCACGTGAAACTGACCTGTCCCACCTCGTTCACGGGGAAGTGTAAGGGTTGCATAGTTAACTTTGAACAACAGCCCAGAGCGGACGAAAGATGCCATCACTGCCAACATGCGACGTGCCACAGTAAGCGGGAAAGGTAGAACTTGTGCTACATGGGGAATTCGGGATGCGATATGTATATTGACATATCGAGCTCGATGGAGAATATCTAGGGATCGAAGGCGTTGGTCCATAAGACCTGTTCTGATGATTAAAAGGAGGCGTCAGCAGTTGATGGTGGCTGAACGCCGGAGATCAGATGAAAAATCTATTCCCAAACAGCGAACGGTATCAACGGTGGTGACAGGTGTAACGCACTCCACGGGAAGTCCCGTGCCAATGAACATAACTTGTCACTTACGTACGTTTAACGAGCTACCCGACGCCTCACCGTAAGTCGCTATCCACGTCAAAACAGCTCGAACATCGTCGGCATTACGTGAACAGATGACTACATCGTCAGCATAGGCCGTGCAACAGAATCGGTAGCGATCTATGGACAACCATACCAAACGTTGTCCACATAGCAAGGATTCCAAGGAAAAGGCGTACAAAATCGCTGATAGAGGGCAACCTTGACGTACGGATCGACCTATTTTTATCGGAGGAGTGAGTCTGCCATTTTACATCATCCTGGATGAGACACCCCTCAGAAGGCGCATCACGACCGTGATAACGGCGACTGGGAAACCCATATGGTGGAGAACAGCCGTAAGGAACGAATGGTCAACCCTATCAAAAGCTTGACTAAAGTCCAAAGGCGCAAGTGCCCCAGAGAGGCGTTGTGCCTGGATAAGGGCGATCATATCCCTGTAGCGGCATAAAGCTGTGCGGATATTATTATCCCCTCCCAAAGATGCTTGGTCTGGCGACACAACATATCGGGCAACATTTTTAAGTCGTGCCGCCAAAAGGCGAGTGAAGATTTTCATATCACTGTTAAGGAGGGCGATGGGCCGATAATCACTGATGTTGTTGCCACCATGCGGTTTATGTAAAGGAATAATAATTCCTTCCATGAAAGCGTCCGGCACAGGTACTTTCGGCGACATCAGTGCCCGACAGATGGAGGTGAAGGTGGACTCTAACAAACCACGGAAGGTGCGATAAAATTCGAGGGGGAGACCGTCGGGTCCTGAGGAGCGATTGATGGTTCCCGCCCGGGTCGCATCGCGGACTTCATCATCAGTCATCTCTGACATCAAGTCAATCGCCGCATCTCCTGGGATAGGCCTACCACCGAAGTTGAGCTGTGAGACTTCCTCGATCAACTCTGGGGAATGTGGAATTGCGGCGTAGAGCTGCTGGCAGTGGGCGTGAAGCACATTCCCTATTGCAGATTGGGTTACGTAGCGACGTCCTTCTTGGTCTGTTAGGACGTGAATCAATTTTCGGCGTCGATTGTGGCGTTCTTGGATGATATAGTACATCGACGGATGTTCATGAGGCATGCGATCAGCAGTACGAGATCGTACTATCGCCCCTTCCAAATGCCTTCGCATGAGATTCGAGATTTGGGCCTTAGCATGGTTCATCCTTGTATGGCGCTCAGGAGAGGCTGGCATTGTGGATCATTCTCGTTGGATCCTGTGGTAAAATTCCATAGTGCTCTTCTTCCAGGCGACAACATCTTTGCCCTACCGGCTCAAAGTTTTTCGAAGAGCAGGTTTCGCACACTGGATCCACCAGGATATGGTAGACGGATACGTGGGACGGCGTCTATTACATGTGATCCAAGTGTCTTCTATTAGAAGTCTACAGTCAGGTGAATTAAGAAGTCCCGTGTTCAGTTTCCATAAACCACATCCGTGCCATACTGCCTGTCTTGTGAGAACAACATCACAGAAGTAAGCCTCATGATCTGAGAAAGCAACAGGCCAGATTTCAGCCTGTCGAGTGTGTTGAATTAGCGATCGCGAGATGTAGATGCGATCCAGTCGGCTAGAGGAGTGCGCAGTGTAGTACGTAAAGCCCAAAAGATAACCGTGAACATGTCTCCACGTGTCGACAAATTGTAGTCGCGTGACGACTGTTTCCAGAGCTGCGCATGGTGAGTGACGCGGCAATTGATCCTGAGGTCGCTGGGTGCAGTTGAAGTCTCCACCCATGACCCAGTCATCGTGTGGTCCCATAAAAATCGGTGTAACTTCATTCGCGAAGAAGGCATTGCGTTCACGACGGTAGCTGGAGCCCGACGGCGCATAAATGTTGGCGATGCGTACACCAAAGAGAGTAAGAGCCATAGTTCTGCCGTGGGGGAGGTATAGGACATCTTCGGCAGGAAGACCTTCTCGTAAGACGATGGCAACACCACTACCGGTGTCCGAAGTGGGAGAAAGATGCGCCGTGAAGCCATGTGGTGGTGAAAAATCGGTGACATGCACTTCCTAAAAAAGCGCAATATCTATGTCCGCATCATAAATCATATCGCGGAGCAGCGCTAGTTTGTGGGGCGCACGAATGGTCGCGAGGTTAATCGTTGCGACACGATAATGCTGGTGTTGGAGTCCCACAGGCACAGGTGTGGATCCTTCTTCAGGAGCGAGAGGTCGTCGATCTTGCTGGTCTGCTGAAGAGGCTACTATTGTGGAGAGATTACGGGCGAGGGCGCAACCGATGGGGGCGCCCCATCATCAGCTCCGTCCACCCCAGTCCCTTCGATCTCCACGTCGTCTGCCCAGGAGGCTGATACTGCGGTAGGGCATCGGCTGTGCACATCATCCACGTGGAGAGACGTAGTTTTCGGCTTAGCGGATAGGCTCTCTTCACCGTCGACCTGTAGGGGCGACGGCACCGGTAAGGTGTTCGTTGCCAGTGGTCGCCTGTGGCGGGTCGTTCGCATCAGACTTTTGGTCATCAAAGAGCGGTGTGCGTCCATCTTCGGGTCTGCATCCCTGGTATCCATCCGTAGAACGGATTCATCAGGGGGTGTACGGCTACGTTTCTTTCTCTTTCGTGGCGATCCTTGTTTTCGAACATGTCGTTCAGAGTTCGATTGCGGGTGGCTTTCGTCTGACTCCGGACCAGTCTGAAGGAAAGCAGAAGTAGGTACCACTCCCGGATTAACGTCCATCTCAGTAGCATTTTCAGGCACCGTGCTGCGAAGATTCGGCAGGTCAGGATCTGGCTTCTGTGGCACCTCAGAAAGAATCTCAGTAGCTGTAGCATCCACCTGATCAGACGACGTCAATGGAGCAGGAAGATCCTGTGTAGAGGTGCTACCTTCCTGGGCAACCTTGGCATATGTGACAGGGATCTGAGTGATCACCGCTGGGGACGCTTCCTCGCCGACCGGCGTCTGGATCAGGTGAGTCGCATGCAGGCGGATCTGACGTGGCCTTCTTGTCCACAAACCGCACATGTTCGGGGTTGGCCGTCGTACATGACAATGGCTCGCAACCCGCCAATTGTCAAGTGTGATGGTATATGTTTTTTTTTTTTTTCAGTTCAATTTTGACCTGACGCACACCATGAAGGACACGGTAGGCCGTGAAGGTTTGCCGTTTTTCCTCTACGTAACCGATGACTTTACCGTATGGTTATAACGCAGACAACTTCGTCCTTTGGCACTTCAAAAGGTAGTTCAAACACCTTAATCGTGCGTTGACCGCACTCTGCGAGTTCAAGTGTTACAACTCCGATGTGACCATCAGAGTATTTGAACTTAAGTCCATTGGCATGTCGGCGAATAGCATCTTCACACTCCTCGGTGTTTGTCATTTTACTATAAACGACACTACTCGTGATCGAAAAATGGATTCCGTAAACGTGGTTAGGATCTAAACGAACTTCTTCACGCAGGAACGTTTCAAGTTCATGTGAACGTGGTCGCGCATGTTCAAATGGGAAAGAAACTTTAAGGGTCGCACGGTGGTAAGCGCTCGACTTGTTGTTCACGGTGGACGGACACAAGCCTTAAAGCTACGACGCGGAAGTAAACAACGCCGGCAGCGGAGCACTGGCCGGCGCGCGGGGCTGTCCGCACGCTGCCACGGCTGAGAGCCGACTGAGCACCTAGAACCGCTCGGCCACATCGGCCGGCAGGTGGTTCCCTCTCATGATCCCAATGGGAGCACTGTCATGGCAGGGAGAGGCGACCCTGCGCTATACGAGCACTTGCTATACTTCACCTCCCTATCCTGAGGGGAACATGTCCTTATTATGCCTCATTTACACGCTATGTGGTACATTAGTGGGTGCAGGAGTGAGGAACAGATGCTGTTCGCTAACAGAGAATTCAGATATTAATTTATTCTACAACTAATATCAAACAGTAAAAATAGAATATAACTTTGTCGCTCTTGCTGCAGTGTAAGTTGCTAAGAGTAGCTTTGAATGTCGAAACAGATACAGATATAGAATATTTATAAATATGTCACTCTCCATTGCAGTGTTTATTCAGAAGATGTCGAGCCCTGGCCACTACGAAAGTTTGTAAATGTTATTCCACTGCCACACACACAAAATGGGCACAGCGCATGAATGTCCAAACTTAAGTATACCGCAGCTGGAGCTGTATGTCATTGGCAGCGGCGTAATCGTTCGTAGCAGCGCCCTCCTGCCGCGGTGGAGACTATAGGAAACACGGCACGTAATTGGCGGCACACGTATTTGAAAGTGCGACCGATTCCGCAACTCTAAAACGCTTACCGATGCAAATCTCTACTAATCACTATACAATGCGGCATCTCTTCTCAACCTGCATTGGATCGGCGTTAGCATATGTGCTCCAAACCTTTCTTAAATGAAAATGACGAACTTTGAAACAAGCACAGCCCAGGCAAGTAGAGCTGGAGGCTTAGAATCTCGCACTAAAATGTCACTGGATTTTGGGGGAAGGTGGTGGGGCGGAAGAGATGGGGGGGGGGGAGTTGGGAATGCCACTAATCCTATTGACCAACAAAATAAACCCAAAGGAAATGCTGCGGCACTGATATTCTCACCATGGGATTGAAAACCATCAAATGGGACATTGTTGGAATAAGTGAGACGAGGCTGAAACGTGGCACGACTACTATCTTAAGGTGCAGGCACCTCCTATTTCAGAATCATTCGGATGTAAATTCGCATACTGAAGGCGCGTCTCTGCTAATTCGCAATATCTTATCACCAAGATCACATCCATTTCAGACTGGGTGATCCACGTGATCCTTGAGTTGAAAGACAAGATTAATCTCCAAATCATTTGTGTCTCTGCATCTACTTCCACCTGCACTGATGACGGTTAGAACAGTTCTATGGAAATGTGACATAAAAAATGTAGAAAACACCACTTTCCCCTCAGTACTGGGCGGTTTTAATGCCGGGGTAGGAACGAAGTTCAAAATGGTTCAAATGGCTCTGAGCACTATGGGACTTAACAGCTATGGTCATCAGTCCCCTAGAACTTAGAACTACTTAAACCTAACTAACCTAAGGACATCACACAACACCCAGTCATCACGAGGCAGAGAAAATCCCTGACCCCGCCGGGAATCGAACCCGGGAACCCGGGCGTGGGAAGCGAGGACGCTACCGCACGACCACGAGCTGCGGACCAGAACGAAGTCCCCAGGAGACTCTTTCTTAAATGGAAATTTCGGACTTGGAGCAGAAAACCAGAGAGGGCAAATGATGATGTATTTCCTAAGCGAAGAACGTTTATACTACAAAAAATTACTTCACAAGAAAAATCTAAAAAGAAAATGGACATGGAGAAGCACTGTTGGCACTGTTAAGAATGAAACAGATTACATCCTCACATCGAACAACCGAATGTGCTAGACGTGTCAACCATATATCGGTTCAATCCAAACGACCAGAGTCTAATTAGAGCTCGGATGGAAATTAACGGTGGACTTTAGTGAAAACGTGTGATGGAAATTTGGATCCGACCTACAATAAATGCTCTCAAAAAAAAAAAAAAAAGTTCAGCCAATGAATTGACAGGAAACTACTAACACAAAGGTCGAGAGGAGAGGAACAGAAGGAAATCTCGACAGAAATTGTCAACAGTATTCGAATAGGCGCAAACAAAGTCAGTGCATTTCAAAAACGCAAAAATCAGAAACTCAGCATCGAAACAGAGCAGCTTATAAAAGAAGGGCGAAACACTGACAGAGACCCATTTAAATATAGAACCCTCTACAAAAACGTAAAAAAAGAGTTCAGAACAGATCAGAGGAGGCTATTATTTCTAGTGAAATATGTTCCCCTTCTTTTCATTGTGATGGTGTTCATCTCGTAGTATACATCCAATCCCCAATTCATTGTCTTACTACTCACAAGAGAAATTCAAAGAATATTTTCTAAACGGATTTAAAGATGTCGTTTTCTGTAATTCGCATCTCGTTTCAGAAATTAAAAACCCGTCAATACATTTTGCTCGTATCTTCTAGATCATATCTTCCGCCAATTCTGCAGTTCTCTCGCTCTCCTATCACAGAAATCCAGCCTTACATGGTTCCTGATGTTTCACCCATTTATAAACACTGAGATATTTTCGTGTCGAACACTTGTGTACATGGCGACGAAGATCGCATGTTACGCTGTAACAAAGTTGGAAGAGTGTGAAGATGGTCCATAACGAGCGACATCGGCATTCGCCTAGATTTAAAGCGTAGCTCTCATACGTACAAAGGTGTAAGAAATTCCTTCCCAGTTAGACGGGTAAACCAACCGAGCCCACAATGAAATACTTCTTTCTTACCAAAGCAGGAGCTGTAATCTTGCAACAAAAGACATGCCTACAGGGTCACTCACTTTGGTCCCCGGCACCTCCGATGTCCTCGTTGGCTGGCGTCGCCTTCTGGCCGTGAGTTTCGAACACGACGTCCGTCACTTCGCCCATCTCAGAGTTGGCCAGGGACAGCGACGAGGCGTACCGCTTGGAGCGCCGCATCGGCGAGGCCTCCGCGTCCGCCGGAGCGTCGCCGTCGACCCCCGCCCTGAGCGGCTGCAGCTCCGCGGCCAGTGGGCGGCGCTCGGCGTGCCACTCCAGAGGGTGGAAGAAGAGGCTGCCCATCGGGCCGTGCATCGTCACCCCTCCCAGCACCAGCAGCGCGCCGCTGAAGCCGTACGCCTCCAGCAGGAAGCTCACCAGGTGCGGCATCGCCATCTGGCCCACGTTCCCGCCCGCCATGGACATGCCGACGGCGCGCCCTCGTGCCTTCAGGAAGTACGTCTTGACTACCAGGAAGCTGGAAGGCGACACTAGGCCACTGCCGAGACCTGCACAGATGCCAGGGGAATACCCATATCAGTTTCTGATGTCTCAGGAGGTCACAAACTTTTCTCTAACATTGGGAGTTGAAAGTTGTCTGTTAGAATTTGCCAACTACCAAGTGTTGTGGTAGTCCGCCGTAACCTAAAATCTACATGATTTTATATTCCGGCGAACCAGCTGTCCGCTATCTTCAGGAGAATGCTGCTGAATCCCTCTGAAAAGTTGTGCCAAGGCTGCATATTGTCATCCTACATAGGCCTCCAGACCGTACATAGCGCATGCCTGTCCACCACAGTTGCTGTTCCCAAGACTGCGCTGCTGGTGCTCCCCTTCGTAGAACAAAGGTATCAACCACATGATGCACTATCTTCAAACAGTTGGGGCTGATACAACAAAGGGTGTTGCACAGGGTGTCGCAAAGAGAATGACCCTATTTTAACTTGTTATAATATTAAGACAAATGTCACTAGGTAACTGAAACAGTGCTAGATGTAATCGACATGGTCGAGAGTTTCAGAAAAAATCCGCAAGATGTCGCTATGAGCGCTGACCTGGAGCATGCAGCCAGTCTCACGCAATATGGCGTCCGCGCAACAGAAGGTGTATTGTGTTACTGAATTTAGCCGTACTCAACCAGTGATCGCAATTCAGAGGGCGTTTCATATTCAATTTCGTGCTAAACCGCCATCAACAAAGAACATTCGATGGTGGTATAAACAGTGTGAAGAAACATGGTACCTCTGTAAAGGGAAATGTCCTGGCCGGCCACGCGTTCTTGAACGAACAGTGGAAGCAATCCTACGAGCATTTGAGCGGAGTCCTCGCAAGTCTAGCCAAGAACTTGCGTTACCACACATGACAGTGTGGCGTGTGTTACGGCGTCGTTTAGCCCTCAAACCATACCGATTACAACTGGTACAAGCTCTTCGAGATACTGAAAAAGTGAAGCGAGTGGACTTAAACTATTCTAGAGGACATGGAAGATTACACTTTTATGTCACGGTTGACATTCAGCTACGAGGCAACTTTTCATATTAGTGGTAAGGTTCACCGTCATAATGTGCGTATGTGGGGTTCGAAAATCATCATGAAACAATTGAATATGATCGTGATTCAGCAAAAGTGAATTTTTGGTGCTACTTCTCAAAGTGAGGATTATGAACCCTACTTTTTTGAGGAAGAAACCATAACAGGACAATCATACACTCCTGGAAATGGAAAAAAGAACACATTGACACCGGTGTGTCAGACCCACCATACTTGCTCCGGACACTGCGAGAGGGCTGTACAAGCAATGATCACACGCACGGCACAGCGGACACACCAGGAGCCGCGGTGTTGGCCGTCGAATGGCGCTAGCTGCGCAGTATTTGTGCACCGCCGCCGTCAGTGTCAGCCAGTTTGCCGTGGCATACGGAGCTCCATCGCAGTCTTTAACACTGGTAGCATGCCGCGACAGCGTGGACGTGAACCGTATGTGCAGTTGGCGGACTTTGAGCGAGGGCCTATAGTGGGCATGCGGGAGGCCGGGTGGACGTACCGCCGAATTGCTCAACACGTGGGGCGTGAGGTCTCCACAGTACATCGATGTTGTCGCTAGTGGTCGGCGGAAGGTGCACGTGCCCGTCGACCTGGGACCGGACCGCAGCGACGCACGGATGCACGCCAAGACCGTAGGATCCTACGCAGTGCCGTAGGGGACCGCACCGCCACTTCCCAGCAAATTAGGGACACTGTTGCTCCTGGGGTATCGGCGAGGACCATTCGCAACCGTCTCCATGAAGCTGGGCTACGGTCACGCACACCGTTAGGCCGTCTTCCGCTCACGCCCCAACATCGTGCAGCCCGCCTCCAGTGGTGTCGCGACAGGCGTGAATGGAGGGACGAATGGAAACGTGTCGTCTTCAGCGATGAGAGTCGCTTCTGCCTTGGTGCCAATGATGGTCGTATGCGTGTTTGGCGCCGTGCAGGTGAGCGCCACAATCAGGACTGCATACGACCGAGGCACACAGGGCCAACACCCGGCATCATGATGTGGGGAGCGATCTCCTACACTGGCCGTACACCACTGGTGATCGTCGAGGGGACACTGAATAGTGCACGGTACATCCAAACCGTCATCGAACCCATCGTTCTACCATTCCTAGACCGGCAAGGGAACTTGCTGTTCCAACAGGACAATGCACGTCCGCATGTATCCCGTGCCACCCAACGTGCTCTAGAAGGTGTAAGTCAACTACCCTGGCCAGCAAGATCTCCGTATCTGTCCCCCATTGAGCATGTTTGGGACTGGATGAAGCGTCGTCTCACGCGGTCTGCACGTCCAGCACGAACGCTGGTCCAACTGAGGCGCCAGGTGGAAATGGCATGGCAAGCCGTTCCACAGGACTACATCCAGCATCTCTACGATCGTCTCCATGGGAGAATAGCAGCCTGCATTGCTGCGAAAGGTGGATATACACTGTACTAGTGCCGACATTGTGCATGCTCTGTTGCCTGTGTCTATGTGCCTGTGGTTCTGTCAGTGTGATCATGTGATGTATCTGACCCCAGGAATGTGTCAATAAAGTTTCCCCTTCCTGGGACAATGAATTCACGGTGTTCTTATTTCAATTTCCAGGAGTGTATATAGCAATGCTACGGAACTGATTATTCCCACAACTTGGACAATTTCATCTATCAGCAAGGTGGAGCACCACCGCACTGGCAGAGAAAAGTACACAGTTTCCTCAATGCCAACGTACCTCAACGTTGGACAGGGCGTAAAGGACTGCGAGCCCAGGCTTTACACTCTTGGCTTCCTAGATCCCCTGTCTTAACACTATGTGATTTTTCCTGTGGGGATATGTCAAACAATGTCTTTACGTTCCTCCCTTACCTCGTGACATTGATGAACTAAAAACCAG
The DNA here is from genome assembly GCF_023864275.1 of Schistocerca cancellata. Lineage (NCBI taxonomy): Eukaryota > Metazoa > Arthropoda > Insecta > Orthoptera > Acrididae > Schistocerca > Schistocerca cancellata. The sequence continues at coordinate 172,379,905 of NC_064631.1, read as the reverse complement.
AATATCAGCTGCTGTAGCTTCAGTGAGAGAAGACACCTTACGCTCAGTTTGGAATGAATTTGGCTATCGGCTAGATGTCATCCGTGCAGCCAATGGAAGACATATTGAACATTTATGATGGATCTTTATGAACTGTCTTTTCTGAGTAATTTAGTATGCAATTTATTGGTGTTATGACTTCTTCCTAGTAAATAATCCTATTTAAAGTCGGGTCATTCTTTTTGCGAAACCCTGTATTTTGATGGGAGGTAGTACGATATTTCACATCCTGGTAAGAGGAAAACCTTGCCTATATTACTCAAATAATCTTCCAGCCAAATTTCAGTTGCCTCGCAGTAGGACGTGGAACCCTGTACTACCTCGCATCAAGATACAATGCTCTTTGGAGTGACAGGTCCGAGTGTCTGAAGATAGTCATTGAGTGCCATATACGCAGGCACCACAGTTCTATTATAGACAGCGCCACCTGCCCAGTCTTCAGGGCATCAAATGTGATGGTCGGCGCGGGCAACTTGTACGGTACGAGGGCCTATACAGGACGAAGATCTGCAATCTTGGAATCAGTTTTTAGTGGGACTCCACAGCATGATTGCGGGCAGATGGATCGCCAAAACATCGAGCCTTGTTGATTCTTCGATCCGGCAGCAAACCCGAAGGGACTACCAAATGTTATCTCCCAAGTATCATGTTTTGCTAAACTGTTACTCGCGAGCCATCTTTGCTGTTATTTCTGCGCCCGCTGGTCGCACATGCTTGTGCTACGCTGCTGCTTTGAAGCGGGTGCAGGCTTATCCAAGGAGAACTGAAATTGATGGTATCCACTGCCTGGATTGCCAGTTCGAAGGGAACAAAACTTTCTTCGTTCTCTTCGGTTCTGTTGTGATCCCGGCGATATGCATCTGCTAGTGTGAGTTTAGATGTGGTGGTAAGCTTGACTGCTCGGATGTATACTAAGAAGGAAGGAGACTGATATTTGCACACAGCCTTGGGTTTGTACCAGCATATGTGAAGTTACTGAGAACTACACACATTATTTCAGCAAGCGTCTGTGCTGGAAGATAAGGTAACATTTTCTCTAATTGCGAGGCCAACGGCCTTTCCGCAGTGCTAACACCGGTTCCCGTCAGATCACCGAAGTTAAGCGCTATCGGGCTGGGCTAGCACTTGGATGTTGGACGGGTGACCATCCTGTGGTCTGCTGAGCGCTGTTGACAAGCGGGGTGCACTCAGCCCTTGTGACGCAAACTGAGGAGCAACTTGATTGAGAAGTAGCGGCTCCGGTCTCGGAAACTGACATACGAACTGGGAGAGAGGTGTGCTGACCACATGCCCCTCCATATCCGCATCCAGTGACGCCTGTGGGCTGAGGATGACACGGCGGCCGGTGGGTACCGTTGGGCCTTCATGGCCTGTTCGGGAGGAGTTTCTTGCGAACCTGGAGAGCCATATTGAAAAAGGAAGTTCCTTTAATATGGAAGCAGCATTTGTAGTTGGAGTGGGACGGTCATGAGGTTAGTATTTTTCATTATACGGTGAATTTGTTTTGCAGTCGAGCTAAGTTGACTTTTTTCATTCGCGTAAGGTTATTTTGTTAGCTTCACGAATGATTTAGCCCTCCTTTGGTCGTGACTATTGCTACCACGTAGATTTCGTGATATTAACTACGATGTTACTTGTAAAAGTGTTCGTATCTTATCGTTTTCAGTAACTGTGAGGTATTACAAAATCAGTTACATTTATTTACACGTAGTTCTTCAGTCAAATTAAGTACATACGTACATTTTCTTATAAAATTTGTCTCTCAAATAAATGAGACTAGATGCACTTATATTGTGCAGCAAAGATAAGTGATTGCGATCTTTTGCCATCGCCACAGACATTATTCCCATATTAATTATTTTCATGACAAGAAGACGGCTTTTAGTAGTGTAACAGATTTATTTCAGGTTCCAAAAGATAAATTTACGCCAGTAAGGCGTGACATGGAGAGAGTTTTTGGGATAACATGTATCAGTGGCAGGAAGATTACTCATAATAAAATATTAGATAACTCTAAGTCCAGATTGTACCGTAGACCTTACTATGTATGCTTGTGTTCAGTTGTTCATGGATGATAGATAACGTCATAATATTATTTTTATAGGTCAGTATTCGTCGCTGAAAAAGGGTATTTCCATCAGTACAATTTTCTGTGGTGCTTTCTAACATACAGATTACACTGATTCCATATTGCTGTTATATTTCCAGAACGCTTTTTACTCCGTTTCTCACAAGCGACATCTAATCAAATTGCATGCCTATGGAGTATCGTCTCAGTTACGTGGCTTGACTCTTGATTTCCTGTCAGGGAGGTCACTGAACGTAACAATTGGTGGAAAGCCATAGAATGAAACAGAAGGAATATCTGCTGTTCCCCAAAGAAGTGCTACAAGCCTATAGGCCCTATGTTGTTCTTGATCTACGTAAACGATTTAGGAGACAATCTGAGCAGCCCTCTTAGATTGTTTGCAGTCGTGTAAAGTCGTCAGATGATCAAAACGAATTGCCAAATGTTTTAGACAAGATATTTGTATGGGGCAAAAAGTGGCAATTGTCTCTAAATAATGAACAGTGTGATGTCATCCACATGAGCACCAAAAAGAATCCGCTAAATTTCAGTTACATGATAAATAGCAGAAACCTAAAGGTTGTCAACTCAACTAAATACTTACAGATTACAATTACGAATAACTCAATTTGGAACGATCACATAGATAATGTAATGGGGAAAGCAATCCAAAGACTGTGATTTATTGGTAGAACACTTAGAAAATATAACATGTCTACTAAAGAGACTGCTTACACTACACTTGTCCGCCGTCTTTTGGAGTACTGCTGTGCGGTGTTGGATCCGCATCGGATAGGTTTGACGGAGGACATCGAAAAAGGGCATCTCATTTTTTACTAGCGCGAAACAGGGGAGACACAGAGCCACCGATACGATACACAAATTGGGGAGGCAGTCATTAAAACAACGGCGTATTTCGCTGTGGCAGAGCCTTATAACGAAATTTCAGTCACCAACTTTCTCCTCCCTGTGTGAAATATTTTATTGACACCCACCTACATAGCGAGAAATGATCATCACAATAAAACACGAGAAATCAGAGCTCGCACGAAAAACATTTAAGTGTTGTTTTTTCCTACGCTCTGCTCGAGAGTGGAACGGTAGAGAATGGTGGTTCTACGAACCTTCTGCCAGGCACTTAATTGTGACTTGCAGAGTAATCATGTAGATGTAGATAGTTTCATAAAAAGTCACTAGTTTAACTAAATAATGTATTTTTTGGATATTAACAACATAGGCCAAAACATTAGACACACTGCTCCTCATACCATAACAATCTCCTTTTCGGTCAAATTTATGCTAAAGTGTGATACTGCTGTACAAAAGAGCACATCAACAGTCTCAAAGATGACCATAAACAATCTTATCATACCCTAATTATGAATAATGTCTTTTGTCTGATTATGTTATATATAAGTGACAAAATAAAACAAGTGAAAAAATATAATGCTGGCTTCTTTTTGAAATAATTAGGTTCTGTATATGTATTGCTATTGGTTAAGAATGTTTAGATGGGTCATCAGTCAGAAATTCTAAGGAGTACTTCTAATGATACTAAAAAAATTAAGTAGTTTGCATGTGAGAGTACTTCTTCAAGTGACAGTGGGTCTCATCACGAGAACATATTTGAGAATCTTCGAGTACTATTGGCATTCTGCAGTAAGATATGAAATGAAAATTCTTGTATTTTGTTCATAATGTAAAATAACATAAGCCAGAGACGTAAAAAAACGAAGACTGTTTTAATATCGAAACGTAAACTACCATAATGGCAGCTTATGACGTATTCCGCTTTTGACTGATATTTTAAGATCTCGAATTCTGAAGAGAAATAAAACTGAGGTAACAATTTTTTTAAAAAAATGTGTTAAATAATTTAGTGACACTTACAATGTACATATTTCATATTAAGGTCTGAACACATTGCAGGATCAAAAAGATTGCTACGCGGTTACCGTCGTTGCGATAACAGCACGGCGTAGTATCGTTGTCCGTTTTTCCATTGAATTCAGCTAACTCTTACTCTTCATCAATAAACCTATCCACATTGCTATCCATATTGTGCAAATTGTATCGGATAATCTAACCCGAGTCATAACCGCGCGGTACCGAATGCAAGACTGAGGGCGAAGAGTGAAGTGGGCGTTAGTGTTGTCGACAACAAGTACCGTGAGTACATTGAACAAGTTGGAATCCAAACAACACACACAGTGAATACCGTCGTCATTTATACTGTTGTACGAATATTACCATTACAATACCGATACAAAGATGAATGTGGGTAGGAAATCAAACGTGGAGCCAGAGCCTGTATATCGAAATATACAGAACCAAGTTGGTAGGTGGATTTCGCGTTCACCTTGTGTAATGAAAACTTGAATATCAGACATATTCTAAAACTGAATGCGAGACATTTATATTTCATTGCATGCTGGTGTCTGTAAAAATAATAAGCCGGCCACTGTGGCCGAGCGGTTCTAGGCTCTTCAGGCCGGAAAAGCGCTGCTGCTGCGGTCGCAGGTTCGAATTCTGCCTCGGGCATGGATGGGCGTGCTGTCCTTAGGTTAGTCAGGTTTAAGTAGTTTTAAGTCTAGGGGACTGATGACCTCAGATGTTAAGTCCCATAGTGCTTAGAGCCATTTGCACCATTTTGTAAAAAGAATAACAGAAGAGTAGTAGTTGGTATTTTCTGGTATACATACACAAAAATGGAAGACTTAGGATCTGGTAGACGATGATCAGTTTGGCTTCAGGAGAGATAAAGGCACCAGAGAGGCAGTTCTGCCGTTGCGGTTGATAATGAAAATAAGGCTGAAGAAAAATCAAGACAAGGTAAAATAATCTATTTATCTGGAAAAGGCGTTCGACAATGTCAGATTGTACAACAAGTTCGATATTCGGAAAAAAATAGGTGTACGTTATACGGAAAGGCAGGTAATATATAATATGTACAAGAACGAAGACAGGAAAATAAGACTGGAATACCGGGGACTAAGTGTTCGGATAAGGCAGGTGTAAGACAGAGATATGGTCTTTCGCCCCTATTGTTCAATCTGTGCACTGAAGAAAAAACGACGAAAATGTAAGGAAGTTTCAAGACTGGGATTAAAATGTAAGGTCAAAGGATATCAACGATAAAATGGCTGATGACATTGCTATCCTCAGTGAAAGTGAAAAACAATTACAGGATCTGTTGATCTGAATGAACTGTATAACGAGTACATAATATGGACAGAAAATAAATCGAAGAAAGAGAAGATAGTAATGAGAAGTAACAGAAATGAGAACAGCGTGGAACTTAACATCACAATGGGGATCACGATGTAGACGAATTTAAGCAATTCTACTACCAAGGCAGAAAAATAACCCATGATGGACGTACCAAGGAGGAAACAAGTCTGCTAGTGTCAAATGGTTCAAATGGCTCTAAGCACTATTGGACTTAACATCTGAGGTCATCAGTCCCCTAGACTTAGAACTACTTAAATCTAACTAACCTAAGGACATCACACACATGCATGCCCGTCTACTAGTGTCGCACTCCTGAATTTGAGAAAGAAATTTCTGATAATGTATGTTTGGAGCACAGCATTGCATGATAGTGAAATATGGACAGTGGAAAAACCGGAACGGAAGAGAAGCATTTGAGGTGCGACAGCAGAATGTTGGAAATCATGGTGGGCTGATCAGGTAAGAAATGAAGATTTTCTCTTCACAATCGGCGGGGAAAGTAATATATGGAAAACACAGAAAGCAGGAACAAGATGATAGGACATATGCTAAGACATAAGGGAATTACTTATGCCACTAGATGCAGCTGTAGAGGATAAAAACTACAGAGGAAAACAGAAATTGGAATACATCCAGTAAATATACTGCTCTCCAAAATTAAAGCAACAAACCACTATTTCCCTGTCCTGCGTCTAATTCACGATAAAATAATACGAACTGTTAACAGATGTCCGCGAATGTGTTCTGTGCAGAAGATGGCATTCCCGTCAACAAACAACCTCGCCAAAGATGACGTCAGGACACTTATCAAACAGGGTACTGTCTGTTGGGTAGTCTCACATCCACAACCGCTGTGTACAGTCACAGACGGTGAAGTATAGCACAGAGAAGACGCGTGCTAAACTCTATGCGGTGAAGCGCCAAAGGAAGAATGGAAGTTGGGCAGTCGCAAGCTGATGTGGTCTGATGGCTTCAGATGAATCGTCCTGTTGTTTCTCGGATGTGGCGACGGTTTATGGAAACCGAAACAAGGACAGGGCTGACCACATGTGGCGCCAGAAAGAGAGGGCTGTTATTTGGCTGTAAGGACACGACGGTACCGCCTTATTAATGCACGGCAACTGGCATCTGACCTCGCAGCATCCGTTGCACAAGTTGTATCTAGACAAGCGCTGCACAGAGAGCCTCGACAGAGTGGCCTTTATTGTCGGAGACCTGTTGTATTTATACCTTTGACGCGTCTTCACAGAAGGAAAAGTTTAGAGTGGAGTCGTCAAAATGCTACCTGGATAGTCGAACAGTGGGTCAATGTTCTTTTCATAGATGAGTTCCGATTTGATCTTGTGAGTGATCCTCGACGGATTAACTTCTGGGGGGAACGTGGAACACGATTTCGGGACCCAAGCGTTGTAGAAAAAGACCGATATTGAGGAAGATCTTTGATGTTGTGAGCAGGAATTATGTTAACCAGTCGAACACCTCTTCATGAAATTGTGCCGGTGAATTGGCAAGGTTTAATTGCTGTCAGGTATTGTGACGAGACCTCTGGACTTGATGTGTGGTTGTTGTGAAGTGCTGTGAGCCCAGATTTCGTACTGATGGACGATAATGCTGGAGCTCATAGAGAACGGGTGATTGACGTTTTCTTGGAAACGGAAGGTATTGCATGCGTGGCGTAGTCTGCTCGATCTCCCTACTTGAATCGCATAAAACATGTCTGGGATTCACTAGGGAGACGCGCTGCATCACGTCAACATCCACAACCACTCTTCAAGACTTGCGAGCAACTCTGCTGGGAGAATGGGCGTTATTGCTTCGACATAAGAGTCATGACACCATTCACAGCATGCCCCTTTGGTGTCAGGCCTGTACTGTTGCCAGAGGTGGTCACAGCCCGTACTGAGCACATTTTCAGGACTGTGTGTGCAAATCCTTAAAGTCGGAAAAAAAGGAAGAACATTTTTGTCTACCGTTATGTATGTTGCATTTAATTTACGTTCTATATTCTTTAGATTGTTCCTACTTTGCTGTCACCTTTTTGTATTGTTTTGTTGCAAAATAAACGCAACCTTGTACAATTTCCGTTTGTTGCTTTAATTTTGGACACCAGTGTAAGTGGCTGTAAGTAGGCTGTGAGTGATACACTGAAATTAAAAGAATGGCACAGGCGAGGAATTCGCAGCGGGCTGCATCAAACAAGTCACAAGGCTGATCAAAAAGAAGTACATTTTGTCACTGGCTGCCTCTAGTTTATCGTCACGACGCAAAGCCGAGATCTGCGCTTTGTGGGGTACAAAAGCAGGAAAAGGGCACCTTTCGGGCACTTTAAGAGCTTTCGTAACAAGTTGGACTTCTAAAAAAGGCGCCACTAGTCATATTTCCACTCCCATATTGTACCTAACCGGCACAGCTTCAACGGTGCGAAGAAAACCACATTTACGTGAATGAATGGTGTGTAATGGTATTATTGAGGAGAAAAGAGTCTGCCTTGGTACCAGTGACGGTCGTTTGCGAGTACGCCTTCTACCAGAAGAGCGGCAACTGCTAGGTTTGTCAGGCATCCGGCTTCAGTACAAATACCACGCATCAAGTTATGGGGGCTAAAGCCAGCAGTGAAAGTACACTGGGGCTGTATGCTCTCCCACACGGACACTTCCCATGCACACTCCTCATGTTATCCAAATCCTTCGTTCACTACGCTGTCCAACATGAACACCACTAACCCATGATTATGCCTGTGTTGAGCATCATGGGATGACGCCTGTTTGATTTGGATTACTGGCAACGTTCCCTAACCAACTGTATGCGTATCTGTCACGATAAGTTGACGAAAGTCATTTTACGATAGAACCACGCCTTGGAAACAAGAGTAAGTTAACTAGGATATGTAAATTTATTGAACGGCAAAGGATTCCTTTTCATTTTAACACATAAACTATTTTAATAAACATATGTGTGAGTTTGTACTTTATCAGGATTTCCCAGTTTTCCGATTAGTGGCAACTGTTCACCAGAAAGATAAAATCAATATAATGGGATTTTTCACTTAGAGATCCGACATTTCATGCCTACAGGTTACATCAGTCAGTCAATCGCTGAGAAGTTCTTCCGGGATAATGATATCACCAAGTACAGTCATCTTCCCAAAATACGTTGCTTGTCGTATATCGAAGGCCCAGAGCACAGGTATTCGGCGTACTGCAATGTCAACCACACAGCGGTTAACCGTGGTCCAAAATGAGACTAAGATGGATAGCATAAAGCACATTAGAAAAACGCCTACACAGTCGAGGTAGCTAAGCTATGCGGTGGGCTCGACTCGGGTGTAAGCCGGTTCGAATCCTGGTCGTGAATGAAATTTTGATGGACAATATTCGGCCGACAAGGGGAAGAGACGTGGAGGCATGAAGTTTCTGATCACCAGTCTCTACATCAATGACCTGGATTAAAATCCAAACCTCTCCGCACAGTCTCATGTTCTGAGGGCGTGTGACACTGTTGACAAGTGGTCTGTCGATCAGCGGGGGCACATTGTTTCAAATGGCTCTGAGCACTATGGGACTCAACACCTGTGGTCATCAGTCCCCTAGGACTTAGAACTACTTAAACCCAACTAACCTAAGAACATCACACACATCCATGCCCGAGGTAGGATTCGAACCTGCGGCCGTAGCGGTCGCGCGGTTCCAGACTGAAGCGCCTAGAACCGCTCGGCCACAACGGCCTGCTGAGGGGCACATTAAGCACAGTGGTCAGCTTGGTGGTATTTCAGAAGACAAGGCTATGTACTGGCACCAGGTTACAGCTCTCTTCTCTCTACATCACCATGCACCATAAACATAACACTACACTGTACATACGTCCGTTATACTCACCTACATGCTAAAAATGCGACACAACACTTGCATATCCACAGGGAAAGTGGCCAATTTGCTCGGAGAAAGAATACCTTATTCGACTTGTTGCTGATTCCACAGCTTGCGATATCACAGCCAACAATGCCATACGACATTTATATTTTACATTTTTAGATAACAAAATTGTTCAGTTATATCACGTTGTGACTAGTGAATCTTTCCGCAAGGAGATAGCTTTTCGGAGCCTCTAATCCAAAGAATGGCGACCTAAAACGTTTTAAAATTCAGTTAAGGACGTAACAGTTATTCAGATTATCCCTTCCTGGGATAGAGTATAATAAATATGACCAGTTATGCAGCGAGGAGAACTAAATTTGTCAGAATATTTTTTCGATGTAGATATATTACACGAGAGTGTTATCAATGGAACAACATTTGAAGTAATCATTGAACTGCTTCTGATTAATCTCTACTTCTTTCGAGTACTTTTCCGATTTCCCATACGACGTGAAGTGTTGTACAAAACGAATTTCATTTTGATATCTCCACAATTATATTGAAGCTATCAAAGTGAGCTATCGGAATATTACCTGATTTGGAGTTCTTACGTTTCTTATCAGAAGTGTTGATACGAGGCGCGTTATCTCGCTAACAAGTATCAGTAAACACGTACGTAAGTAGCAGAAGGACATCTGCCGACGTAATTTCAATGTCAAACCAAGATCTCTTCCAGTTATTTGCTAATGTACGTTGAAAATGTGGAAAGTATCCCCTCAATCGAGAAACAGTGTAACAGCGAAACCAAATGTTTCAACAAGCAAAAAGGAGAATAAAGCTGTGTAGGTCAGACCCACTAGAAAACGGACGTTGACCCCACAACGATAAGATTTATGAGTGCGCTGTGGCTGCAGATGCAACGGACACGAAATAATGATTACGGGCAGGAAGGGGGGCTGGTAGGAAATAAACGGGTAAAGGGGGTTATGCAAATGTGCAGCGCTGGCGTCACTTATCTGTGTGAATTGCTACTTCGTTGCCTTTGGTCTGGTTCAGTGACCACTGAGTCCGTCTACCGGGAAAACCGTGTTCCGCTATCTCAGGCCTCATACAGTGTATTTATCTTTAATCAGAGTACATCTCTTGAAAGTTCTTTTCGACCTGCTTTATCAAGCGAATTGTGCCGAAATATTTCTCATAAATCAATAACTTGTTAAAATATTTCATCTCAACGACGATTTTACTGAGGTTTACTTTAACAGCTAAGTTTGCAGGAAACGCATGATTTTACATCCTATATAAGCAACATGCAGATTCCTCCATTCGACTAAAGACATACATATGTTAGTTTCTGTGCCTGTATGTACTGACCCTGCAATGTAGTATGAATAAACCATGTTGTTGTTTGTTAAAGTGTGATACATTTGAAAAAAAATGGGAAGGAAACGAAGTCTATACCGCAGCCGCAACGCGTTTCGACAGTTGCAGCATTATCATCAGGTGGAAGACATCTCTTAGACAGATGTTCTTGGTAGAAGCATCGGCGACTTCTTGCAGGAGCACGTATGGCGTTCGAAAGATTAGAGAGCGACTCGCAGTGTTCATAATTATCTGAATTAGTCATAATGTCTACAGATGGAGAAATGTAGAAAACAGTTGAAAGGTATATTAGGTTCTTACAGTGCAAGAAGAACAGCAAGTGTGTAGTGTTTTGAAGCGGAAAATCCCCTATGCTGCTAACAGTACATGAGTTGCACAATATTGTGTAACAACGAACTTACATTTTTCGTTAAAGATTTTAAGGCCATTGGAAACATTAGATGTATCAGAACGTGAATGAACATTCCTTAATCATCACGAGCTAGTCTGTGTATATTATAGAACTATTGTTTAGGAGTAGGTAGGATGAATAAATAACTGTTGCCCTGAAGGTTCTGTTACCATTGAAAGTCTGGCTCAGCATTGTTGTGAGTGGGGGATTGGAGGGGGGGGGGGGAGTGGATGGGGATGATGGGCAGGATGTGGGGGCACTAAGGCACTGTTTCGCTGTTTACCGATCCGAAAAGACTTCTTGGAGGTGCACCACCTGCAGAATGAGGTATGCAGGCTGCATTGCGACACTCTTCATCGTTATTTGATTGGTCCTAGGAACAAAGGTCCTTCCTCTATTGTTCGTGCTATAGCTGTCCTACAGTTCTTTCAGTTAGTAAATTATCGATACCTGTTATTTGTGTAGTAAAGGTGCAACCCCGTGTTCGTTTGTTCAGGTTAGGCTATAAGTGTTCTACAACAGATCGTCCTTATGTCCTCAGATCAGCATGCTTTTCTCCCAGTTGTCAAGTGAAATATAGAGCATGAAATTTACTGATGTTCAGGAACATTTAGTGCTTTGTGTGGTATATCTTGAGGTCTTCCTTTGATCCATCAGAGCTACTTCTGTTAGTAATATTGTATTTGTATATCTATAGAATAAATGTCTGAACTGAAGTTATTTCGTAACTTTTGCCCCTTTCATATGCAATTTCCCATCCATGTGGTTGAGTGCATTAAACATTAGTAATCTCTGGTGGCTCATTAGTGTGCACACTTCATGGAATGCGTTAGTACTGACCGCCGAGCTTTGAACCTTTGATACGGTTAGCTGAAATGCACCGTGCAGCAGTAAATTACGACGATTACGCGAGTACCTATTGCTTCTGAGTAAGGTAGACAAGATGATTCAACACGATACTTGCGTTTCGTAGAAACGAGACACAAACATTGTTCTGCCCTCGAGCTTTTTCCATTGTTTGGTTAAATAATGTACTGTGAAGGAGACGTTGGACTCCTGAAGAAACTTACTGGTGATTTTCTTCCCCAAGAGTAAAATCAGCCAGTACTGTAATACTAATAATCTTAGTGTCGACACAACTTTAAATCCGAATCTTACTTCTCTCTGTTTAGGTTACCGTAATGCTACTAACACCGTACTCTGAGATGACTTACGTAAAGAGGGTTACAAGATCGGATATCACTCATCTGTCAAGATCTCAAGGTGTACGACGCCACGAATTTAATTTTCAAACAGCAATTTTTCTCTTGACATATTACGATTTCTGATGCTGGAGAACAAAGGAAATACGACGCTTGACTTACCTGAGAACTGCATGACAGCCATTCTGATGCTCATGATAACTGCAGCGCTGGTTGTTTTGTGTCCCATCTCTCTCAGCTTGTCTCCGAAGAGGACGCTGAAAACTGAACCCAGGGACATGCTGGTCATCTGTAGGCGTACAAAACAACAGTCAGTAAGCAATCTGTCAGAAAAAAGGTGTCTGAAAAGACAATGCTCAAATTTGTTCGAAAATAATTTTGCTAAAATGAGGAAATGAAGCGCATTAGAGAAACATTTGCTGCACCCCTGAATGATACTCGAAATCACGTACAGCAAATAAGATTACACGGTCGACATAATCCACCATAAGTTTGTCCACTAGTACTGTTTTAAATTCTAAGTAAAACACTGAACTCTGATTTCTTATTCTCCTCCTCATTTGCTGTACTCGACTTAGAGCAGCTTCAACACGTTCGTCAAATGATTCTCTAACCAGTTTTATTTCTTACTTTTAGACGAATCATTTCACAAAACATTTAACTGTTTCCTTTTCAACATTTCTTTCGGGTTTTTTATTGACACTTAAATATCGAATCGGCGTAACGCGTTATGCAGAATACAGATAAACTTTTTGACATTTCGTGTACATAGCTAACAGCAGCTGTTCATGAAATATTGCTATTCTCTCTCAATTCACTAATTAAGTTTTTCTTATTTATCCTGATTACTTTCAAGGAATTAAATCTTTTGCATGAAGCTGGATCCCTTACTGGTCAATTCCACACATCACTTGTACATTTTCCACTCTTCCTTTGGCTATGAAAATTTGGAAAAGGATCTTCTCTAATGATTAATTAAGTTTTTCGTAATTAACCTGAATCATTTTGAGCAAGTAAATCTTTCCTTGCAAAACTAGAAATTACGCTGGTCAATTTCATACCCAATTTGTCTATTTCTCACTCTTAGTTTCGTTATGACAATTCGGGTAAAATTCCATTGTGTAACTTATAAAGTGGTCTCAGTTACGTTCCACTCGAACATTTGCACATAAATATGTGCTTACGTGTCCATTTCACTTTGAATTTTAGAAATAAATTTATAGTTTGCTATCATTTACACATAATTACGCTGTCCAGTCACGTTAATGTGATCACTTGTCAAAAGCCTGAGCAAGTACCTTTGGCAGCGCTGATCGCTGCCGCACTTCCAGGAAGAGAATCAATGAGGTTCTGGAAGGTAACGACAGGGATATGGAGACATGTCGACTCCACTGCCATGGCCAGATGCGCGAGAGTTCTGGACTGAGGATCCATGGTGCGAACAGAACCATCGGGGTCATTCGACATATTCTCGACTGTGTTTAATTTCGTTTAGTTCAGTGGTCAGGGGAATACAGTAAACTGATCCTAGTGCTCTTTGAACAACGTTCGTGCACTGCACGCTGTGTGACAGGTTGCATTGTCCTGCTGGTAAGTGCCATAGTGCTGAGAGAAAACAAACCGCATCTAGGGGTGAACATGGTCTCCAAGGATAGATGCATATTCGTTTGACCCATTGTGCCTCCCTTCCCTACTCCGGTCTGAACCGTACCGACGGTTGTTGCAGAGTGTTTGCTTTCTCTCCGACGGAGCATAAAACGTGATTTATCTGAAAAGGCCACCTATCGTCACTCAGTGGACGCCAGGTTGCGGAAGTGGCGCGCAAATTTTAGCTTTCGTCGACCATGAACAAGATGCCTGCTTCGAAGGTACATACCAGCAACATTCGCTGACCGGTCATTCAGGAGACGCTGCTGGTAGCTCCTTGCTTCATCTGGACTGTCGGTTGCTCAACTGTTGCACGTCTATTCGACAGAACACATCTCCACAGCCGACATTCACCCCTGTCATCGGTTGACGGTGATGCACCACAGCTGCCTGGGAGCCAGTTTTGGATAGCGACATTTTGCCATGCACAGTACACTTTTACCACGGCGGCTCGCGAACAGTTCACGAACTTAGGCGTTTCATAAATACTTCCATACTTGGCCCGAAAGCAAATGATTGTGCCCTACTGGATGTCAGGTACACCGTTGTTGGTTCCCCCAGACATGTTTCATATACCCATCAGTGTTAGTGTTGCCACCCGCCGTTTGTGAGTGGTTATTGCACATGGACGTCGAACGTAGGCAGTAGTCGCCTTAATGTGATGAACCATGCACTAGTGCTAATAACACGGGACTTGGGTACTGGCTTGTTGTTCTGGATTAGGACATTCATTATCGATGTTATTAGTGTTTTGGCTTACTTTCTTCCCACTGGGTCTTTCAACTTACAGTGTTGAGGGCAACACCCAAGACGACCATCCAGCCCCATCCTCCGTCGGGTGGGATGAGCTCATAATCAGCTGCACTCGGCTGTTTCATGTGTGCACCTGAAAACAAAAAGTGATATTTATGGGGTTTAAAAATGTCAGTTTGTAACGAGACCACCAAGATATGGTCTGAAGTTGTAGAGCAGGAACTGAATCTTACCTTACCAGGTACAATCTTTTTTCATGTACACACAGGTTCAATTTTTGGTACTTGCGTAATTTGTGTTATTAAATTCAATGAGTTTTCTGTAACTCAATGTTAATGGGGTCTTAAGGGACAATGACGCTTTTTAAAAATATTTATTGGGTTCAGTACATTGAAATATTGTATTCATAAGACACAGGCAGCAAAATTGTCGCTTTTGCATTAAGCACAAGGAAAACTAATAATATCCTTATAAAAGATGAACAGAAATGTGAAGTTATCAGTGTGCACAGGGGTAAAGTTCCAATTATACACTTGTCACTAGCGTTCGCTGTTGGGTCTACTGTTGTGATAAGAATGGAAAGGGTGAATAGTGTGAGTTTATGCAATTTCTTGAGATGCTAAACAGGCTCATTCTGTAGTATTTACTGTTTTTGCTTAGATGGGTTTTAACAATAGAAAGGGCTGTGGATACACCACAAATATCATATTCTGTGATCACCGACATAAACCTAGACAGGCTATAGAGGCGGAGCCGGCCGGAGTGGCCGTGCGGCTCTAGGCGCTACAGTCTGGAGCCGAGTGACCGCTACGGCCGCAGGTTCGAATCCTGCCTCGGGCATGGATGTGTGTGATGTCCTTAGGTTAGTTAGGTTTAATTAGTTCTAAGTTCTAGGCGAATGATGACCTCAGAAGTTAAGTCGCATAGTGCTCAGAGCCATATAGAGGCGGAAACTGGTGAAGCTAAACGGCAAACAAAATTTCAGCGGATCGTAATCTTCGAAAGAGAGTTCAATTTAATCAAAGTATAGCTGAAATCCGACAGCGATTACAGCTACAGTCATTTCATTATCACCTAGAATTTACCGTCTTGGACTGTAACGGAAACTGTAGGCATATCTCTACTGTTGCCTCTCTAGGCATCTTAAGCAATCTTGTGCAGTTAAACATATTACGTAGCAGAGAAGGGTTAGTAAAGTAAATAATTGGAGTAATCTCTGGATTTGGATACAGACAAATTTGTCTAACAAATTGCTTTAGTATAAACATTAGCTCCTGTCTTATCCATCTTGCTGTTGGCTATCTATAGGGATAGTGTTGTGTATGCATTCACTGAACAGTAATTTAATAAAATTTTGTCAGCTTCAGTAAACTTACGGGATATAGATGTTTCTACACGTCTGCAGTTGGGGGTCAACTGAGTTAATGTCCCTACATTTGTTGTAGACTTGACGCTGTTCTTCTTCTGGGTAACTACTCCAAAGTCATCTGTGAAGGCAGTGAGGAAAGTGTCACTGGTAAGCAGGTCGTCTAATATTGGCGCATATTTTCCTCTCGTCGAATACAGAAAACGTTGCTGGAATTCAATGAGGAGTCCGTTCAGTCCTGCCCTTTTGTTTCTTGGTACCGCTAGGATTATCTCTTTTAGGCCTTCGAATGTAATACCTGCAATGAGTTTCCTATTCTTTCCGTACTGGCCACTCTTCGAGTCTATGTTCCACCAAGCCCACTCCGCTTTCCAGTGAGTGTCGGTTTAATTACGTAAGCATGTATAGTGCCCGACAACGTAATTTAGTATGGAGCTTTGATCTGCGTATAAGTTACTTTTTCATACTGAATGTTTGCTATTAGTTTCTGCCAACCTCTTCACAATCACAATAAGGCTCCCTAATATAGTGCCTGCTAGGATGTTCATTACAACACACGCGCATTTTATACGTATAATCTGCCGGCCGGTGTGGCCGTGCGGTTCTAAGCGCTTCAGTTTGGAACCGCGTGACCGCTACGGTCGCAGGTTCGAATCCTTCCTCGGGCATGGATGTGTGTGATGTCCTTAGGTTAGTTAGGTTTAAGTAGTTCTAAGTTCTAGGGGACTGATGACCTCAGTAGTTAAGTCCCATAGTGCTCAGTGCCATTTGAACCATTTTTTTATACGCATAATCCTCTTGATTTACGCTCTGAGAGACGGAATTCAAACTTCGGGTAACTTCTCAATTCAGTAAAATGAAATTATAGTGTATCCTTTTCTTGGCATGGAGAATGAGATAAGAATGAGATTTATCCAAATGGGAAACAAATCGGTAGATGTGATTTACATGTATAGACCAACAAGTAATTACAATATCAGAGAAATTGGATTATTTATTCAAGAGAAACAGCTTCATAAATTGAGCAAGTCGATAACATGTTGGTGCGCTCCTGGCACTTACGTTAGCAGTTATTCAGCTTGGCATTGATTGATATCGTTGTTTTATGTCTTTCTGTGATCAGGTTGTCTTCACTGCAAATTATGTCGAATTGGCGCTATAGATCGTCGTAGTTCACAGCTGGTTGGAGGGCCCTATTCACAATGCTCAAAAAGTTCTGAATTGCGGAGAGATCCTGCGACCTTGCTGGCCAAGTTAGAGTTTGCCAATCACGAAGACAAGCAGAAGAAA
Source organism: Schistocerca cancellata (assembly GCF_023864275.1). Lineage (NCBI taxonomy): Eukaryota > Metazoa > Arthropoda > Insecta > Orthoptera > Acrididae > Schistocerca > Schistocerca cancellata. The sequence continues at coordinate 172,362,684 of NC_064631.1, read as the reverse complement.
CTCTCGCCGTGTGCGGACGTGCGTTATCTTACTAAGATATGATCCCAGGACGACTTGCAATGTGCTGTTGTTGTTGGGTCTTCAGTCCTGAGACTGGTTTGATGCAGCTCTCCATGCTATTCTACCCCGTGCAAGCTTCTTCATCTCCCAGTACCTACTGCAAGCTACATCCTTCTGAATCTGCCTAGTATATTCATCTCTTGGTCTCCCTCTACAATTTTTCCCCTCCACGCTGCCCTCCAGTACTAAATTGGTGATCCCTTAATGCCTCAGAACATGTCCTACCAACCGCTCCCTTCTTCTAGTCAAGTTGTGCCAGAAACTTCTCTCCAATCCCATTCAATACATCCTCATTAGTTACGTGATCTACCCAACTAAACATCAGCATTCTTCTGTAGCACCACATTTCGAAAGCTTCTTTTCTCTTCTTATCGTCCATGTTTCACTTCCATACATGGCTACACTCCATACAAATACTTTCAGAAACGACTTCCTGACACTTAAATCTATACTCGATGTTAACAAATTTCTCTTCTTCAGAAACGCTTTCCTTGCCATTGCCAGTCTACATTTTATATCCTCTCTACTTCGACCATCATCAGTTATTTTGCTCCCCAAATAGCAAAACTCCTTTACTACTTTAAGTATCTCATTTCCTAATCTAATTCCCTCAGCATCACCCGACTTAATTCGACTACATTCCATTATCCTCGTTTTGCTTTTGATGATGTTCATCTTATATCCTCCTTTCAAGACACTATCCATTCCGTTCAACTGGTCTTCCAAGTCCTTTGCTGTCTCTGACAGAATTACAATGTCGTCGGCGAACCTCAAAGTTTTTAATTCTTCTCCATGGATTTTAATACCTATTCCGAATTTTTCTTTTGTTTCCTTCACTGCTTGCTCAATAAACAGACTGAATTACGTCGGGGAGGCTACAACCCTGTCCCACTCCATGTCCAACCACTGCTTCCCTTTCATGTCCGACGACTCTTATAACTGCCATCTGGTTTCTGTACAAATTGTAAATGGACTTTCGCTTCCTGTATTTTACCCCTACCACCTTCACAATTTGAAAGAGAGTATTCCAGTCAACATTGTCAAAAGCTTTCTCTAAGTCTACAAATGCTAGACACGTAGTTTTGCCTATCCTTAATCTAGCTTCTAAGATAAGTCGTAGGGTCAGTATTGCCTCACGTGTTCCGATATTTCTACAGAATCCAAACTGATCCTCCCCGAGGTCGGCTTCCATCAGTTTTTCCATTCGTCTGTAAAGAATTCGCGTTAGTATTTTGCAGCCGTGATTTATTAAACTGTTAGTTCGGTAATTTTCACATCTGTGATCACCTGCTTTCTTTGGGATTGGAATTATTATATTCTGCTTGAAGTCTGAGGGTATTTCGCCTGTCTCATACATTTTGCTCAACAGATGGCAGAGTTTTGTCTGGACTGGCTCTCTCAAGGCTATCAGTAGTTCTAATGGAATGTTGTCTACTCCCGGGGCCTTGTTTCGACTCAGATCTTTCAGTGCTCTGTCAAACACTTCACGCTGTATCACATCTCCCATTTCGTCTTCATCTACATCCTCTTCCATTTCCATAATATTGTCCTCAAGTACATCGTCCTTGTATAGACCTTCAATATACTCCTTCCACCTTTCTACTTTCCCTTCTTTGCGTAGAACTGGGTTTCCATCTGAGCTCTTGATATTCATACAAGTGGTTCTCTTTTCTCCAAAGGTCTCTTTAATTTTCCTGTAGGCAGTATCTAGCTTACCCCTAGTGAGATAAGCCTCTACATCCTTACATTTGTCCTCTAGCCATCACTGATTATCTATTTTGCACTTCCTGTCGATCTCATTTTTGAGACGTTTGTATTCCTTTTTGCCTGCTTCATTTACTACATTTTTATATTTTCTCCTTTCATCAATTAAATTCAATATTTCTTCTATTACCCAAGGATTTCTACTAGCCTTTGTCTTTTTACCTACTTGGTCCTCTGCTGCCTTCACTACTTCGTTCCTCAAAGCTACCCATTGTTCTTCTACTGTATTTCTTTCCCCCATTCCTGTCAATTGTTCCCTAATGCTCTCCCTGAAACTCTATACAACCTCTGGTTTAATCAGTTTATCCAGGTCCGTTCTCCTTAAATTCCCACCAGGGAACCAAAAATAGGTGTAGAATATCGTCTACTTACCGATGTGTAGTGAGAGTATTGTGGATTACAACCAAAGAGGTCCTGCTATGAAAACAAACGGCACCCTAGACAATCACTTCTGGTTGTCGATCCGTATGGCGAGCGACAGTCAGGTTGGTATACCACCACTGCCTGGAGTCTCTCCGGATAAATCTTCGGCTTGGAATCTGATTGACTGGAGTGGAATTGGCTTCAGTGAGGAGTCCCGCTTCGAATTAAGCCCCAATGACCAACCAGGACATATCTGAAGACGCCCCGAATTGTGTAGTGTAGTGGCATACCAACCCGAGTGTGGCCGCCATACAACCCGATAACCTGGAGTGATGGTCTGGAGTGCGGTTTCTTTTCATACCAGGACCCCTTTGGTTGTCATTCACGACATCGCGGTCTCCTTTTTTTTTTTTTTTTTTTTTTTGAGTCATGATCATATGACTGGTTTGATGCGGCCCGCCTCATCTCAGAGTAGCACTTGCAAGCTACATACACAAATATTTTCTGGATGTATTCCCAACCCTGTCCTCTACCGTTTTAGCTCTCTATAGCTCCCTCTAGTGCAATGGAAGTAGTTCCCAGATGTCTTAGCAGTGTCTTACAATCCTGTCACTTCTCCTCGTCAGTGTTTTCCATATATTCTTTCCCTCTCTGATCCTGCGCAGAACCTCTTCATTCCTCACCTTATTAGTAAACCAATTTTCAACATTCGTCCTTAGTACCGCATCTCAAACGCATCGATTCTATTCTGTTCCAGTTTTCCCACAGTCCATGTTTCACGACCATACAATGCTAAGCCCCACAAGCACGTTCTCAGAAATTTCTTCCTTAAATTAAGGCCTCAGTTTGATACTAGTAGACTTCTCTTAGCCAGGAATGCCCTTTTTATCAGTGCTAGTCTGCTTTTGATGTCCTCCTTGGTCCGTCCGTCATTGGTAATTTTTCTGCCTAAGGTAGTAACATAATCTACTTCGTGACCATCAATCCTGATGTTAAGTTTCCAGCTGTTCTCACTTCTGCTGCTCCTCATTACTTTCGTCTTTCTTCGATTTATACCCATTTTCTCTATACATTAAAGTGTTCATTCCATTTAGATGATTATGTAATAATCTATCACTGATACCCGTTCGCCATGAATTTTGATTAGACTCCTGAACCTTTCTTTTGTTTCCATCATTGCTTCTTCGATGTACAGATTGTACATTACCTTACACCATTTTTAGTTCGAGCACTTCGTTCTTGGTTGTCCACTCTTATTATTCCGTCTTGGCTCTTGTGCATATTGTGCATTACGCGTCTCTCCCTATAGCTTACCCCTGTTTTTCGCTGAATTTCGAACATCTTGCACCATTTTACATTGCCGAATGCTTTTCAAGGTTGACTGATCCTATGAATGTGTCCTGATTTTTCTTTAGTCTTACTTCCATTATCAACCGCAACCCCAGAATTGCCTCTCTGGTGCCTTTACCTTTCCTATAGCCGAACTGATCGTCATCTGACACATCCCCAATTTTCTTTTCCATTCTTTTGAATATTACCCTTGTCAGCAACTTGGATGCATGAGATGTTAAGAGGATTGTGCGATAATTCTGTTACTTGTCAGCTCTTGCAGTATTCGGAATTGTATGGATGATATTTTTTCCGAAACTCAGATGGTATGTCACCAGACTCATACATTCTACACAGTAGTGTGAATAGTCGTTTTCTTGTCACTTTCTTCAATGCTTTTAGAAATTCTGTTGGATTGTTATCTATCACTTCTGCTTTATTTCATTTTAAGTCCTCCAAAGCACACTTAAATTCTGATTCTAATACACGATCCCCTATCTCTTCTAAATCAACTCCTGTTTCTTCTTCTATCACATATGACAGATCCTCCTTATAGAGGCTTCCAATGTATTGTTTCCACCTACCCCCTCTCTCCTCTGTATTTACCAGTGGATTTCGCGTTGCACTCTTAATGTTACCACTAGACCACGGATCTTTAGGTCGTAAAAAAGTATGTTTTAGGCACCTAAAATAGGCTCCTTCAGTAGTTCATTTAGACTATATAAAACCTAAAATAAGCTCTAATAAAAATGATGCAGAGAAAATAAAAATAAATTATAATACACAGTGTTGACAGTATGAACATCTTAGTAGTCATTAAAACAAGGAGATTGAATATTTACACAGTTACACAGCACAGCAAGCTACAACATTAATGCTGAACATAACTCCAAATATTTTTGAGTTCCTGCAAGAAAAAGATCTCTGTAAAAAAGATGTGGCAATGGTTTAATTAATACATTCGTAGTTTCACATATTCTAACCAAAGTTGGCTGCACAATAAATAACCAAAATATTTTCTAGGTTTTCTAGTGAAAAACTGTGGCGCTTGTCAGTCAGAATCAATTTATACGCTGAAAAAGACGTTCTGTATCAACAGATGTGGCAGTTGCGTACTTCATTTTCGGCACATGTTGGACAGGAGTGCTGCAGTCAGGAGTGCTGGATTTTCCACTAAGTATGTCGGCAGCTGCGCACAACTCCTTCAGGCCAGTGTTCTCCTGCAACACCGTTTGCATTTTTGCCCGTAATTTTTCTCCTACTTCACCTGGTGCTTCATTAATTTTCATTTTGACTTCTTCAAGCAAAGAAATATTGTCGTAGATAGGTCTCCCTGATCCTTCTAATTGCGAAATTATTCTTGCCATAAATGTGTAGTGGGCCCTAATGTAAGATAAGTCCCGTTTTAAAGAAGAATCTTTGAGTAACTTCACTGCTGCAGTTACGGATGCAGCATCCTCCGGTATATTTTCAACCACCTTCTGGACAGCTGAGAGATGCGTACTATAGTATTCTGCTGTTATCAGCCACGTGCCCCAGCGGGTGACAACAGGCTCTGGCGGGAATGGAACATCTGGAAGCTGTTCTTTGAGTGCCTGTATTCTTGATGGTGCCTTAACAAAAATTTTCTTCACCATAGATATTACTCCATTTACTTTAGAAAATGGTAGCCTTACTTGCGCTGCTACGTGGTTGGTCCCATGCACTACACAAGTTACGTGCAGCATCAATGGGTAGAATACTTTTAATAGTTGAAACGCTGCTATCATATATGCAGCAGCATCAGTGACGGCCAGAAGCACCTTATTCTCATCCACTCAGTTTGGGTACAGCACCTTAAGCCCATAGTTCACAAACTGTGCTATTATTTGTTGGTTAGTTTTTGAAAGTTGTTTTGAGTAAATCAAATGAGCCCTGGATGGAGCATCTGAATCTAGCTTGCCAATAATGAGGTTTGCAATGTAACGGCCAAGACTGTCAGTAGTTTCATCCACAGAAATCCATATACAAGGTTCTCCAACATCTTCTCGGATTCTGTGCAGTGCAGCATTATAAGCTGAATCCACATAATTCTTACGTAAAGTTGACTCTGCAGGAATATACTGATGGCAGTACTTCTCAAGAAAACCTCTGAAAATAGGGTTTTCTAGTTTCCGAAAGGTGATGTTTGCTGCCACAAGTGTATGACACAAATCACTGCAGAACTTGTTTTTTTCGTAGGATTCACCAGACTTATTGATTAAAAGAGTTTGCTTCAATTTTGACTTTCGTTCAACATTAGCTTTATGTGCGATTCCATCTGCATGCTGAGTTAAGTGAGATTTCTTAACACTAAAAACCTAATACGAGAGAAAATGGAAATGCAGTTTAGAATCGCATATAAAGAGTATTTCGTATTACTAAAGGATAGCGATAAAAAAGAATCCTAAGTGACAGGAAAATAGGAAGTCTAAGGAAAACATCAACTAACCTCCGTGTTGCATACTTGGCAGAAAATAATTTTCCCATCTGTTGTATAATGCGGAAAATCTTGCAGCCATTGCCTTATATGAGTAGACTTTGAACTGGCTGTTTTCGGCATGGCGTAGTATTCTCACACAGAAACTAGAATCTATTTTGTACTTAGAACGTCAGTAACACTTAACACGTCGGTCGCTACACAATGTACTGATTTGTTTTCGCTGGGAAAAAGTGAACGATGACCTGTTTTCCTGGTTTTTTCTGTGGTGCATGGGAGTGGTATGGAAAGTACCGTACTCGTTGCTGGGCATATGGCTCCTGACACACGGCCGCCCCTTCTGAACAAGCGAATGGAATCTACCCGTGCTTTAGATGAAAACATCTCACTGCTGGCAAACTATTTTTGGAACCAGAAAATTCACGTATAATACCTTTCACGGAACAGAGTAGTTTGATAGGACTGCCTGTAGACAGCAGCGAGAAAATGCGCGAAGGGCAATAATTTAGCTATAGAGGGCGTCTACGATTAACATTGTGATTTTTTAATCCGTGCTCAGCTTAAGTCCCATGTAACCGTTTCTTTGCGAAAATACACAGCTGGCCAGAATTCTACGAACGAAATATTTTGAAATATAACATTTAGTACTCCCACGTTTGATTCTAATGTGTATCTCAAATCTTTGACCGGTTCCCATTCGCTCTCCGAAGTTAAGCACTGTCGCGCTCGGCGAGTACTTGGATGGGTGACCATTCAACCGTGCCGAGTGCTGCTGGTGGTAAGGCAAGCAAAGGAATTGTAAACAGTCTCTAACGACCTTCGACTAGACGTAAAGCCCTAAGTTTACTTCCTTTTTATAATCTTTGAAAACACAAGAACTCTATGTTAGATTAACGAAATAGGTACTTTTTAGGATTTTGATGCCGAAATAGGCAAAATTAGGCGTCAACGTCGAAATACGCAATTTTATGTCCTATAAAACTAACGGTATTCAATTTAGTTAGTCATGAAACGCATAAGTACCAATTTATATGCAAATTCGAGCTTAGGAAAAAAAAATAGGTTTTAATCTAAAGATCCGTGATCTATTTTTTACATTTGAATAATAAAACACCTATAAAGAGTATTTGGTATTAACACGGATAGCGATATAAAAAAATAAAAAAAGACCGAAGTGTTAGGCAAATACGAAGCATGAGTGCATATCAACTAGCCACCTTGCTGCATGCTGGGCAGAAAATAATTTTTCCATCTGTCGTATAGTGTGGAAAAACTTGGAGCCACTGCTTATATGATGAAATAGGCACTTTTTAATATATTAAAGCGAAATAGGCAAGAATAGGCACTCAAGTCGAAATAGGCTTTTTTAGGTCCTATAGAATTAACGCTATTAAGTGTAAATAGTCATGAAACGCATAAGTACAAAATTTTATGCAAATAGGAACTCAGGAACAAAATAGGTTTTTACCTAAAATCCGCGGTCTAGTTACCACCATTGCTTTTAATGTCACCGAAGGTTGTTTTGATTTCCTTCATGCTGGGTCTGCCCTTCCGACGATCATTTCTTTTTCGATATCTTCACATTTTTCATGCAGCCATTTCGTCTTAGCTTCCCTGCATTTCCTATTTATTTCGTTTCTCGGTGACTTGTGTTTCTGTATTCCTGAGTTTCCCGGGACATTTTTGCATTTCCTCCTTTCATAGATCAAATGAGGTATTTCTGCTGTTACCCGTGGTTTCTTCGCAGTTACCTTCTTTGTACCCATGTTTTTCTTTCGAACTTCTAGAGAAGTCCATTCTCTATACCTGTATTGCCTACTGAGTTATTCCTTATTCCTTTCTTCCTCGTTTTGGAGAACATCAAGCGTATCTCACCATTTCTTAGTTCTTCCGTATCCCATTAATTTGCGTATTCATTCTTCCTGACTAATCTCTTAAACTCCAGCCTACTCTTCATCACTACTACATTGGGATCCGAGTCTATATCTGCTCCTAGATACACCTTGCAATCCTGTACCTGATTTCGGAATCTCTGCCTGATCATAATGTAATCTAACTGAAATGCTCCCGTATCACCCGGCCTTTTCCAAGTGTACCCTCTCGTCTTGTGATTCTTGGACAGTATACTCTCTATTACTAGATGAAATTTATTACGGAACTGAATTAGCATTTCTCCTCTCTCATTCCTTGTCCCAAGCCCACATTCTCCTGTAACCTTTCCTTCTACTCCATCCCCTCGTCGGCATGTGTACCTGAACTAACATTTTCGGTGTTGGATGTGGTCGATTCTGATAATAACAGCGGTACGTCGACGATATTCTACGCTCCGTTTTGTTGCCCTTCATGGAAAACCCTTCCTGGGCCCGTCCGCACATGGTGAGCGTTTCTGCTGCTTGTCTACGTTCTTGCCAAACCCCACCTTGCCTAGCAAGTTCGCCAGATCTCTCCTCAATTGAGAATGTTTCGAGCATCATGTGCAAGGTCCTCCAACCAGTTCGGGATATGACAGTCTAACGCCGCCAATTGGACAGAATTTTCCACGACATCCCTCAGGACAGCCAATGGCTCTATTAATCAGTGCCAAACTGAATAGCAGCTTGCATAACGGCCAGAGATGGATCAATACGTTATTGACTTGCTCAGTTCGAGCAGCTCTTTCTCCTGAATAAATCATCCAATTTTTCTGATGTTGTAATCATTTGTTTGTCAGTACTTTTACATCACATCCACCGATTTCCGTCTCATTCGGATTATTCTTTCGTCGTGCGTCGTTTTTCTAACTATTAATTTTTTATAGAGTGTGTATTGACTGACATAATAGTAGGGATGGCGGTTATTGCTGACACCACCGGCTTTCCCACGCCAGTTTAAACGGACTGTTACAACCGCTCAGAATGACACATTTCTGAAGTAGCCACTTTCCGGTGTTTTATTCCTGTTATTTCATTAAGTACACGTAGAAATCGAACAAAGATTGAAACAGTCTACCTGACTCTGTTTCAAGATACATCGAATCTAAATATTGAATTAAAAAAGCAAATAAATGAAAATTTAGAATGTCTATACCAAGACAGTAACTTGTTCTCGACTGAACAGTTACTGTTGATGACCGTACAGCTTTTCTCTGGAATAAATGATGACTAACTGCCAACCTCAACTGCCGGCCGGTGTTGTTGACATACCTCGATGTTGACAGCTGAAAATGTGTGCCCCGACCGGGACTCGAACCCGGGATCTCCTACTTACATGGCAGACGCTCTATCCATCTGAGCCACCGAGGACACAGATGAATAGCGCGACTGCAGGGACTTATCCCTTGCACGCTTCCCGTGAGACTCACATTCCCAACTGTCCACAATTCTACATATGTATTGTACCGTATAGATATTTACTCGCGCACGCTTTGGCGATTCCCGTAAGAGTTAGGGCAACCTGTGCGCATTCGCACAGACGAAGATGAATGGCTGGGTAGCCTAAACTATATATACGAAGACAGTAACTTGTTCTCGAAAGAACAGTTACTGTTGATGACCGTGCAGCTTTTCCCTGGAATTAATGATGACTAACTGACAACTTCAGCTGCCGGTCGGGGCACACATTTTCAGCTGTCGACATCGAGGTATATCAACAACACCTGTCGGCAGCTGAGGTTGTCAGTTAGTCATCATTTATTTAGAATGTCCATCGTTCGCCGCTTTCCTCGAAATGTGATAAGTGTTTCAATACTGCAAGAAGTCACGAGCATTGTCCTCCTGGTTCTAATGTTTTGAAACTCTCGTCAAAAATTATCTTGTAATCGGGAATCATATCATTATTGGGACATTACGAATAGTCAGTGTTCAAGGGTGAAAACTGAGGTTGAAGGACTCTATGTTTCGTGATAATTTTTCCGGTTTCAAGAGGTACAAACGGACGAAGTCGTGAAACTTTCTGGCAGATTACAACTACGAGCCGGACCGCTACTCGAACTCGGGACCTTTGCCTTTCGCTGGCAATTGTGCTATCATCTGAGCTACCCAAGCATGACTCACGACCCGCCCTCACAGCTTTAATTCATCAGTAACCTGTCTCAGACTTTCCGAACTTCACAGAAGCTCTCCTGTAGACCTTTCAGAACTTGCACTCATGGAAGAAAAGATACTGCGGAGACGTGGCTTAGCCACACCCTAGGGGATGATTCGAGAATGAAATTTCCACGCTGTTGCGGGTGTCTCCGCAATATTCTTTCTTCCAGGAGTGCTACATCTGTAAGTTCTGCAGGAGAGCTTCAGTGAAGTTTGGAAGGTAGGAGACAGGGTACTGGTGGAATTAAAGCTGTGAGGATAGGTCGTCAGTCGTGCTTGGGTACCTCAGACGGTCGTCGGCACGGTAGCTTATCGTGTTCGGCCAGAGAACTAGCTGGTCTCTGTAATAAAAAAAAAAAAAAAAGAAAATCAGTCAAGCGATCAATAATGAACTTCAACTGCTGTCAAGTAACGTCCGCTACGACCAAATACAACGAAAAATAAGGTGCAAAATAAAAAAAGACGTTAGAGCACTAGCCTCCGAAAGTCAAAGCTTCCGAGTTTGAGTTTCGGTCCGACACACAGTTTTAATCTGCCAGGAAGTTTCACATCAGCGCACACTCCGCTGCAGCGTGGCAATCTCATTCTGGAGAGAAAGACATATTATGTAGATCAGGCAGAAGATCATTAACTTTATATTTTTACTGTAACTATGAATGAACTGTTAACTATTAAGTTTTCTCCTTGTATTATACCACAAGTTTTTTGTCTTCTTCCGTTTTTGATGTTTTTACGCAAACTGAACGTTGCACTTCACTGATACCGCACATCTTTAAATACTTCCAGGCTAGGGATAGTGTCATTCTGTGATACAATTGCTGTCCGACGACAACACTGCAAAATTGTCGTCTAGACCATATGGGGCAACTCTTACACATTGCATGTGCATGTCTGCTGTCTCATTGGTCAAACAACGGATAAGAGGTAAATTATTTGTCAGCAATGCTGTACCAATTTTTATGCCATGCATTTGTTGCTTGTTTCTGTCAGCATTGTTATTAAAATACCAGTAATCACTTTTCACATTTTCTATAATAATGCAATATTTCGAAGCAATACAAATTTTACAGATAAAAATAACTGGTTCTTTAAACAAAGTTTGTTTGAAAACGAAAAATTTTAGCAGTACTGCTATGAGTACGTGATATTTCCGTTTTTGTACCTGGTTATTTGTAACAAATAAAAACACTTGCTATAACCGATACTAAACAAATACCGAAAAATACCGGTTACCCAGAACTAAAATACTGATATCGGTTTTAACTGATCGTTTTGTCCTATCCCTCCCTAGATAACAGTGGTTTCCTCTAGCTATCGACAATGTGTTATTAGAGACTAGGCTACAATAGACGTACTCGGCTGTGTTGCCAGATCCCGGGCCCCTGTTAAACTATTTGCAGAATGATCCAAAACGTTTAGTACCTAGAATCTGCGGTTGAGATGTGTCTGGATTACCTTTGTTTGTGCAGAAAATACCGTTCACTCTACTCGATGTCATCGTAGACCTGTAACAGTAAGAGATCGTATTCTGGGGTAGATGCTGCCATGCATCAAATAGGTTCAGATTCTGTGCTGCGTATATTTGTAGTTCCTCGCTGCGCACTATGCAGTTAAACAGTCCTAAGATGGTATGCTAACGTAAATTATTAAGCAACTTCACCAGTGCGCCTCTTACGAAATCTCCTTTCGTCCTAACTCCACTGGTTGGTTAAGGTAGTTTGCACTGATAAACAACAAATCCTATCGCTGAAATGTAATGGCTTTCGATATTTGTAAAATCAGGTGTTGTTCACAACTGCATTGAGTAACGAAGCTGTTCCTGGTTTATTTTCAATGCTGAGTACCGAATCAGTGCTTGGAATTTCGGTAAATCGTAAAATCTCACCCTGTGTAGCTTCAAGATATCAATTTCACCCGTGCGCAAGTATGGTGCTAAGATTTAAGGCTTGTTTTAGGAATTATGAGGTTAACATTTAACATGGCTGTATTAAAGGTTTTGGTTTTGTTTGCGTCCGTCGTAAGAAGTCCTTATTTTCCGACCATATTAAACTCCGAGCGGAGTCGGCATCTTTGGCTGTCTCCATCGTGTCCGGCCTCTCGCTATCGGAAAAGATGCATGGTTGTGTCTCCACGACGTAAGCATCATCCACGAAGACATCATCTTTCTCCGTTTGCTGATTACTAGTTTTTCGGCCTCGTTTCTTTGTTCTTGGAATGTTTTTCTTTCTTCCTATCCTGTCCTGCTTGTTCTGAGTGTGTATTTTCCGTCGTCGCTGAATGGGTTTGCTAACTCCGACTACAGTTACACGCATCTTCGCGTTATAATCTGAGGTCTCGTTTGCTCTCTATCACTTATTCGTAATTTTTACCATGTGTTCGCATTTTTGGCTCTGTATCTCCAGTACTGTTCACTTGGTAACGCAAGAGATGATTTCTGCTTGCGTCGTGTTTGTTTCTAAGTTGAGTATACGTTTGTTCATCATATCAGCAGTCGCAGCGATACAAATTTCAAAGTTTAACATGGTACATTACTGCGGGTACCTTTTCCTCGTGGGAATTCCATCTGCGGCAAAATATACGGTGCAAGTTCTCCGCTAACTTCATATATCATCGAAAATTTAAATCCAAATATCACAACGTAAGATGTAGCGTCCGCCTGTAAATCTGTCTGAACGCCATTATCGGCATTACATTACGAGGGCTATTCGGAAAGTAATGTCCGCTCGGTCGCGAAATTGAAACCACAGTGAAATTCAAAAAATTTTTATTAGCAACAGATAGCTACACTTTCGAGTTACTTCTCTACATAGTCGCCGTTCTGAGTTAGACATCTGACGTAGCGTTGTAACAACTTTCCAATATCATCATCATAGAACGCAGCAGCCTGTGCATTCTGCCAGTTCTCTACGCTAATCTGCAGCTTGTTGTCTGATTTAAAAAAAGGTGCCGAAATGTTGCCTTCATAGCCCATAGTTCATGTGAGTAGAGGTGAAAATCGAGGGTACCAAGTCCTGGCTGTAAGGTGCATGATAAAATACACTCCTGGAAATGGAAAAAAGAACACATTGACACCGGTGTGTCAGACCCACCATACTTGCTCCGGACACTGCGAGAGGTCTGTACAAGCAATGATCACACGCACGGCACAGCGGACACACCAGGAACCGCGGTGTTGGCCGTCGAATGGCGCTAGCTGCGCGGCATTTGTGCACCGCCGCCGTCAGTGTCAGCCAGTTTGCCGTGGCATACGGAGCTCCATCGCAGTCTTTAACACTGGTAGCATGCCGCGACAGCGTGGACGTGAACCGTATGTGCAGTTGACGGACTTTGAGCGAGGGCGTATAGTGGGCATGCGGGAGGCCGGGTGGACGTACCGCCGAATTGCTCAACACGTGGGGCGTGAGGTCTCCACAGTACATCGATGTTGTCGCCAGTGGTCGGCGGAAGGTGCACGTGCCCGTCGACCTGGGACCGGCCGCAGCGACGCACGGATGCACGCCAAGACCGTAGGATCCTACGCAGTGCCGTAGGGGACCGCACCGCCACTTCCAAGCAAATTAGAGACACTGTTGCTCCTGGGGTATCGGCGAGGACCATTCGCAACCGTCTCCAGGAAGCTGGGCTACGGTCCCGCACACCGTTAGGCCGTCTTCCGCTCACGCCCCAACATCGTGCAGCCCGCCTCCAGTGGTGTCGCGACAGGCGTGAATGGAGGGACGAATGGAGACGTGTCGTCTTCAGCGATGAGAGTCGCTTCTGCCTTGGTGCCAATGATGGTCGTATGCGTGTTTGGCGCCGTGCAGGTGAGCGCCACAATCAGGACTGCATACGACCGAGGCACACAGGGCCAACACCCGGCATCATGGTGTGGGGAGCGATCTCCTACACTGGCCGTACACCACTGGTGATCGTCGAGGGGACACTGAATAGTGCACGGTACATCCAAACCGTCATCGAACCCATCGTTCTACCATTCCTAGACCGGCAAGGGAACTTGCTGTTGCAACTGGACAATGCACGTCCGCATGTATCCCGTGCCACCCAACGTGCTCTAGAAGGTGTAAGTCAACTACCCTGGCCAGCAAGATCTCCGGATCTGTCCCCCATTGAGCATGTTTGGGACTGGATGAAGCGTCGTCTCACGCGGTCTGCACGTCCAGCACGAACGCTGGTCCAACTGAGGCGCCAGGTGGAAATGGCATGGCAAGCCGTTCCACAGGACTACATCCAGCGTCTCTACGATCGTCTCCATGGGAGAATAGCAGCCTGCATTGCTGCGAAAGGTGGATATACACTGTACTAGTGCCGACATTGTGCATGCTCTGTTGCCTGTGTCTATGTGCCTGTGGTTCTGTCAGTGTGATCATGTGATGTATCTGACCCCAGGAATGTGTCAATATAGTTTCCCCTTCCTGGGACAATGAATTCACGGTGTTCTTATTTCAATTTCCAGGAGTGTACTTAACACTGAAAACGCTGCACGAGCATTCTCATTGCCCCTGCAGCGTGCAGCTGAGAATTGTCATGAAGAAGGAAATGTGTGACAGTCACGTTTTGTGGGCTGCCTGAAATCAGGCGAAGTCGAGCACAGGCACTCATATTTGGCGGAAGACATTACCTTCTTGGCATTTTCACATGCCCACTGTGCACTCAGAACTGTTAAGAATGAATTGACGCGATCTATGGCTGTACTACAGGTACTACCCAACACATCCATGGAAAACTTCATCAGATTTTCATCGCAGTTTCCATTTCGCAGTCGACCAGACCTTACTTTCCGAATAGTCCTTGTATATGTTATTTTGTCGTTTCTTTACTTTTACCTTTCATACCAAGCCAACATGGACTATACGAAATTTGGTTGACATAAACGCTATCTTCGTGCTTGTGTAAGAAGTTTTTACTTTGCCCTTGTAAACAGAATCTGCCTAATTAGTCCAACTACCAGATCTATTCTTCCAAAAGCTGACTGAATCAAGACATAGTGATACAATACGGGTAGTTACTGCTATAGGCTGGTTTTGGGATCAAGCAATGGCTCAATGTCCAGTACCGCTCTAGATTTTACATGGTCATCTCCACCTTGACAGACTCCTCCTGGAGATCTGATGAAATACAAATGTAGTATTTTGCCAATGGAGAGATCGTCATTACACATATCAGTTACAAGCTACAATTCCAGATGATATACATTATGCGTATTTAATGCACAAGTCTTCATTGCCTTCTGCATCTTCATTCCTTTGATTATTGAAGATCTTTTTCGCCTCTAAGATCAGTTTTCAGATTCAATGGCAAGAGGCAGGAAGCTGTAGGAAAAGACAGAATTTGCAATATACACAACAAATAATTCAGGGAGGTGGATGTACGCGCTACTCTTGTCTCAGAACTGGAGATCGTGTTGGTTCGCATCAAATTTGTCACACAAGAAAAAGGAAAAATTAATAACATTATTAGGTAAACAGCATTTGAACAACTGTTTTGTTAGTAAATGTATCTTAGTTTCCGACTATCCTTTGTGTAAATAGGTAGTTTTCTGTTGATGCTGCATTTGACAAGATATTCGATATGTATGGCTATATGGGTCACGTCTGATGTTATAGTTAAAGAGAAAACATTATGTTTATTTATATGAACAGATATTGATGTCCAATTTTTTGCAATAATTTGCACTATATTTAAAGCTAAGCAAAGCCAAATTGCAAAACCCACACATTAACATCGATGGTCTGTACGTGGGTTAAGCTACTGATATCTGGTGAGATTCATTTAGGTTTTCATCTCCCTTTTATTTAACTAATTCGTGATAATCATTCCCCAGAGAGGGTTGATTCATGATTATCATTCCACAGAGAGGACTAAACTGCGCGTTTTGACCAGGTTTGGACGCAGAAACATATTTTTTGCGAAACATTATTCGTTACACTTTTATAATCTAATCACGCCGAATCATTTTATGACATGATGTAAACGTGAACCTTGGACTGTAATCATCCTGTCACTTTGTCTAAGGAAAGCCTTAAGTGACGCATGTATTGTCTGGATTTTAAATCAGTTCCATTGTAGATAACGTCAGGCCTATTAATTCGGTGAGATATCATTTATTATAAGATACTAATTGCCTACATTCTCTGCACCACACGAACTGTGAACCTTGCCGCCCTTGCTTATCTCAACTATGCTGATCGCCGTACCGTTGCTGCAATAATATCAGAGGGGTAAATGTGGAGAGGCTAGATTAATACATGTTTCCTGAGGAGAAACAGCAGCATTGTGAACAGTTGCAGCGGCAGCAGCCTAGGTGATTGCCGCGGCCTTGTAAGATTAAGCAATCTGGTCTTGCTACGTTGAAACTGCAAACAGCTGAAAGCAAGGAGGACATGCATCTCTACTGTATGTTTTAATGATAATAGCATCCTCTTGCGTAAAACATTTCATTCGGATTTCATGCGGGGTCTACTCAGAAGAATGTTGTCATCAGAGTGTGGGACGTTAGTTCACTTGATCGGTTAGATAGGTTAGAGTATTAAAAAAAGATACTGATGCGCTGGTAGGAAAAACTGGCCTAGAGATCAGATGTGTATAGGATAATTAACAGAAAATCAAACATGAATAGGTCTAATGATGAATACGAAAATAGGAATGCGAGTGGACTATTATGAACAGCGTAGTGAACGCATTATCATAGCCATTTCCCCCACCAGAATAGTATAAGTTAATATGCCTACAACATACTTAAATGATGAGGAGATTAAAACAATATACAGGGTGTCCCAACTATATTGTCCACCCAAAATATCTCTGGAACAATAACAGCTATTGGAAAACGACTTTCACCGGTATCAATGTAGGGCTGGGGCCCATGAATGTACATATTTGGAAACATTCTAAAACGATAGCATATGTGTTTTTAACACAAACTTATGTTTTTTAAATGGACCTCCTATATTTTTTCTTCAGCAATCCATAGCATGACAAAGCACATACACAATGGCGTTGATTGCATCGCAATATTCCCATTACATCCCGAGATATTGAGACGCGAAGTTGACGCTTGAAACACCCGACATGCGCTGCTAACGCACGTCCTGAGGCTCATGCGTGAACCCCATGCTGCCCGTAATCGCGATGTGATGGACATGCGTAATAACACTTCCATACTTATCAAGAGGTCCGAAACGAATAATACGGTCTGCTGCCATCCTGCATTAACGTCGTACATTCCAGCAGGTATTTATCCCATAGGCTAGGGGTGATGCGGTTCAGTAACATATCTGTGTACCGCAACGTTAGTCACAAAGTTAACTTCGCTTATCGTTAATCCGTTACTACAAAGGTAATGCCGCTCAACGTTAAAACTTTACTTTACTATAGATCTAGCGCAAGTGACAGTTAATCATTCACTCGTAATAGTAAAATTCATGTTGATGGTTTTAGTGAAACGAGCAAGTGGACTAAAAGTGTTGCCGTTGTTTAGGTAAAAATGTTTTGATTTGGTAAGTTCAGGTAGGACATAGGAGATGAATGTAAACATGTTTAACCAATTAGTTTTATTATCACATAATTATCAATGTTATGTTTATCTAATACGTTAAATGACAAATTGTTGCAAACAAATGTTTCTTAACATCACTGGGTAAAATGGTCCTTTGTAGAAACTTCCACTGTGATACCAGCACTACATACTAAACATAGCGTTCACATCTCATGCTCAAAGTGATGCCCATTGGCTTGCATACATAGGGCCACTCTGCGGATGAAGGATGCCCTACTTCGTGCTACTGTTTCCTCTTTTATGGCTGTACAAGCATCAATAATGCATTGCTTCATGTCCTCTGGTGTTGTTGGTTCATGTTGGTAAACAGCATCCTTCACTGCTCCCCAAAGAAAATAATCCAGCGGTGTAAGGTCCGGAGATCGGGCAGGCCACGTAACTGGGCCACCTCGTCCAATCCACCTACCAGAGAACTTACGGTTCAGAAGTCGTCGTGCTCGTAAGGCGTTATGTGCAGGGCATCCGTCATGCTGATACCACATGACCATTCTCCGGTTCAGAGGTACGGTGTCAAAGAGAACAGGAAGATTGTGTCGTATAAATCTGGAGTATTGTCTGCCATTTTGGATGCCATTTATAAAGAAAGGTCCGATAATGGTATCTCCAATAATCCCACACCAAACATTAACTTTCCACGGACGTTGATGCTCTACCTGACGGAGCCATTTTGGATTGTCTGCGGACCAATAATGCATATTCCTCATATTGAAATTCCTTTGTTGGAGAATGATGCCTCGTCGGTAAAGAGAACAGCTGCAAAAAAATTTGGATTAGTCAGAAGTTTTTGCTGAGCCCACCGACAAAATGTTACCCTATTGCGGAAGTCATTTCCATGAAGATCCTGGTGTAAATGAACATGGTAAGGATGAAATTTATGGCGTTTAAGAATACGCTGTGCACTTGATTTCGACACACCAACTTCACGTTCAATTTGACATGTGCTGATATGAGGATTCACAGCTATGGTAGCGAGCACAGCAACTTCAGCACGTTCATCTGTGCGTGTTCTAGGACGATGTCGAGGTCTTGGATTTAAGCTTCCCGTTTCACGTAGACGAGATGTGAGACGACCAAACATCCGGCGCGAAGGCGATGGCTTGTCAGGGAATCGTCTTCTGTACAGTCGTTCTGCCTGAACAGCATTTCGTCCACCTACGTCAGGGTACAGTACAGGTATGTAGAGTAGGGTAGAAAACAGACATGTTAACTTAATAATCATAATGTTCGCTAACAGTACTATCAACAAACAAGCAATCTCATGACGTATTTACCGTCAACGTACATTCTCCATAGATCAGCAGCATTTCTACCATATGTTCATGTGTGTACATTATACTGTACGGTATACGTTCCGCAACACAACGTTTATTCACAATGTGTACTACCTCCGTGCCGTCACTAGATTACTCTGATGCACGACTACATTGGCAAGCGGTGTACTGCACGCCAAAGCAACAACAAATGGGATGCTCGGAGGGTGGTGGAGTACAGGAGTTTGCATGGGTCGCAAATCATAAACAAGGCGAAGGGGTAACTGTGGCAGTAGTGGGAACTACGTTGGACACTTGTCTGGGTAGAGCCAGGCCCTGCGCGACAGGCACAATAGGTCATATAACGCATTAGACAAACCTTATTTTGGGTGTGCGGATAAATAAGACAACCGGACGGGTGTACACCGATAGGTACTGGTTCATATTGTGTACGCAGATACGTAAAACGTGCAAGAGGGAAACCATTATATGCTTATGAGAGTTGATGGTAGCAGACCGTATTATTCGTTTCGGACCTTTTGATAAGTATGGAGGTGTGATTACACATGTCCATCACATCGCGATTACGGGCAGCATGGGGTTCACGCATGAGCCTCAGGACGTGCGCTAGCAGCGCATGTCGGGTGTTTCAAGCGTCAACTTCGCGTCTCAATATCTCGGGATGTAATGGGAATATTGCGATGCAATCAACGCCATTGTGTATGTGCTTTGTCATGCTATGGATTGCTGAAGAAAAAATATAGGAGGTCCATTTAAAAAAACATAAGTTTGTGTTAAAAAAACACATATGCTTTCGTTTTAGAATGTTTCCAAATGTATACATTCATGGGCGCCAGCCCTACATTGATACCGGTGAAAGTCGTTTTCCAATAGCTGTTATTGTTCCAGAGATATTTTGGGTGGACAAGATAGCTGGGACACCCTGTATAATAAAGTAACAGAAATTATTTGGATTGTTAAGGGAGATGAGAAGTTATTTATAACGGAGGATTGGAATTCGATAATAGCAAATGGGATAAAACGAAAAGGGTAGGCGAACAGGGACTGGGGAAACGGAACGAAAGAGGAAACCACCTGGCAGAATTTTGCACAGACCACAATTTAACCATATCAAACACTTTTTAAAGAATTATGAAGCGGTTCGTATACGTCGAAGAGACCTGGAGACTCCGGATAATTTATTGTAGATTATATAATGATAATCCAGAGATCCCAAATCATGATTTTGAACGGTACGAGATTCCCATTGGAGATGTGGGTTCTGACCATAATGTATTGGTTATGAAATGAAGATTAAAACTGGAGATACACTGTACTGTGACAGAAATGAGATACCTGTATAAGTGGAGCCCGTTTGCAAGTCTGACCGGTGTTGGATTTGGAGCATTGACATTCCATACTAGTGGTGCTGACAAGAGGATCGCTGTATTGTCAAATACTGAAAATGTTCTTGATGCCAGGAGCGGCATGCAATTAGTGTAGGGTAATAATGAATCATTTGGAGGTGGCTAAAGAAGCGAAATTGCAACAGCATCCAAAAGGAAAGAAAAGACCAAAGAAGTGGCTATAGTATTATGGTTTGGACATAGTCTACTAGTCGCTACACACTGCCCTACGTACCCAGCGTGCATACCGAGCGATATCTACCGAGGTCGCTTTCCCTCGTGACGAATGATGTCGTGTCTGCAGGTCGCTGGAACAGCGCGCTGATCATTTGTTCCCATGAAATGCAGCTTTGAGGATATTGTTCGGCTTACATGACGGTTACCTGCAGATTAGCGCCGCTGACCAAGACATAACGGAATACCAATTCTGTCCAATTATCGTATGCAACAACAGAATACTTCACTGTTTACGTTGGATAACGTACAAAGTTGCAAGTTGTTTGTCTGACAGAAGCATGATCTCAGAGGACAAAGTACAAAGACAGTCGCAACGTATAGAAAACTAGCAATGAGCGTGACAGGACGATAGGCTACACCACGGAGTGCTGATCGTTCTCGACGCAAGTGGAAATGGCCCATGTCTCAACAAGTATTTGTTCGCCTTCATTCTGAAGAAATTCACGGCGCTTGAGACAGCCGGACTTTATAATGTGCTTGGGGCTCCAAACCGGACCAGCACGAAAGAAAACAATTCGTTCTGAAATTCTTTTCGAATCATTCTCTATAGCTGAGGATTCCCTGTGTCTCCACGTCCATAATGTCTA
Organism: Schistocerca cancellata; assembly: GCF_023864275.1. Classification (NCBI taxonomy): domain Eukaryota; kingdom Metazoa; phylum Arthropoda; class Insecta; order Orthoptera; family Acrididae; genus Schistocerca; species Schistocerca cancellata. The sequence continues at coordinate 172,341,611 of NC_064631.1, read as the reverse complement.
ACGTGCTGGGCAAAATATTATCAAATGCAATTATGTTGATATCAGTTGCTTCCAGCCGGCCCATGTGACCGAGCGGTTCTAGGCGCTTCAGTCCGAAACCGCACAGCTGCTACGGTCGAAGGTTCGAATCCTGCCTCGGGCATGGATGTGTGTGATGTCCTCAGGTTAGTTAGGTTTACGTAGTTCTGAGTCTATGGGACTGATGACCTCAGATGTTAAGTCCCGTAGTGCTTAGAGCCAATTGAACCATTTCTGAATTGCTTCTCCAAATCCATGTTCCATCTTTACACCTGCAGCCACTGGAAGCCCTCTTGTACCAATCGATTCTATATTTGCAAAACAGTCGCGGAAACGAAAACAGCGCGAGCAGAAATACCACGAATCGACGAAACGCATTCTTCATGGACGACGGTCCTGCTGCTGCTTGAACGTGATGGTATACGTCTCTTCGTTTTGTATGACGCATAGCTTTAGGTTTACACAAACAAAACTCGAATGCTATTTCTGAATGAGAAACCCATTGTGTACTCTTTCGTTATGTATAGAATTTAGACGGCATTAGTCCTACCCACGTTGTGCAGTTGTGCTGAAATCCTACTAAAATGAAAATCCAGGACTGTAGTAAACCTCATGAGAATTTAAATTTCATGTTATTGCAGTTTCAATGACAGCCACTGTATCTAGATTTCTACAGCATATCATAATAATTTCCTTCCATGCACTTTGACAGCTAAACCATAAGCGTATGCTGGACGAAAACATTTTACAGAGATAACTCTGCAAAAAAGCTAACGAACTCATAAGATATTATTGCATTAATAAATGAAAATTGTACTAGATCCGTAGTTACAATGAAATTATAGTCTCTAAGCTGGAAGTTTGTAGACTTTGGTTGACTTAAAGAAATTAGATAAGGCAGAACGTTAATGCAAAATTGTTTGTCATCCTTACGATGATGACACAACAGTGCTTTTGATACATGATGCTGGTCAGTCAGAGGATATAATATGAGATGGTGACACATAAAAGGGAACGCAGTACTCTCAGGCTTTGACATACGCAGCTTTGCTAGATGACACAAAACAAAAAACTCTTTTACTCTTGACATACATAATTTGTTTGCTGGTATTATTAATGCAGAATTTGGGTTTTTAAGTATGACGCACTTCCCTGGACGGATCTGTGAGATACAATTCTCTGAATACCAATACGTGTCGGCACCGTGACAACAATGAGGTATACAGTGTTGAGAATTATCGTAATCGTTCCTTCGATGTGGAATTCGTAACGCAAGGCTGTCATATGTGGTCTGGTGAGCAGATATGTGAGCGCTTGTGCTTTTATATAGGATTTCTAAACGTCGAAGATTCCGTCGCAGACTGAAGTACAAAAGTAATTTAAAGTTTCTTGATATCGGATTGCTTGGTTTCTGCCACATCGAAAATTACAATTGGAAACTCTCAAACACACGGTCAAATTTCCTAGTAGAAACTATTGCAAACTTACAATATTTCAGATGCAGGCTGACAATATCTACACGGTGAAAGATTACAGTAGCAAAGAGTACAAAATGAAAAGATTTTCTAATTCAAAAAAAGGGAGCCAATGTGGAAAATTGTAGTCATTCAGAAATGAAAATATTTCACACTTATCTGTTCGTCGATAGCGAGAAATTACATCGACGTGCCAGGCGACAGGCAGGGTGCCTTATCTGCGCGTAGATAAAATTGTAATCAAACACCGTCACAGGGACGCCACCAGTCAGATAACCGAGAGTCTCACGGCGCGGGTTGTTGATACTGATCAGAAATGGAAACTATTGAGTGAGCATCGCGTCTTACAGACGCAGCTTTGATTTCCTCTATGCTCCTTTTTCTCTTGTCTTAGGTTATCTGGAAAACTGTACGGCTCTAGTAGCTCACTCATGAGTGTACACTGGTAAGTGAGCAGTGGCAGAAAAGTATGGCTGGGTGATTGTGGCTAATCCGGCCTCTGAGGCCAAGCGGTTCTAGGCGCTTCAGTCCGGAACCGCGCAACTGCTACGGTCGCAGGTTCGAATCCTGCCTCGGGCATGGATGTGTGTAACGTCCATAGGTTAGTTAGGCTTAAGTAGTTCTAAGTTCTAGGGGACTGATGACCACAGATGTTAAGTCCCATAGTGCTTAGAGTCATTTTAACCATTTGATTGTGGCTGTTTGACAAGAGATGTGGTGATGGCTGTTCGGCAAGCGATGTGCTTCGTGAATGTGTTGTGGCCGGTAGTCACGCGTATGAAACGAACGTGTAGGTTGTAAACTGGCGCGAGAGTTGCATGCTGGTACAGTTTCGTGTTGTTTACCATCAGGGTCGTCTTGGATATCACAGCCTACAGAGAAACCACTGCAGATATGAGCTTCATGCGTCTGATCACTTACAGTTTGCGAGATAACCTAGGTAATCACCATCTGGAACAGTGGAGTACTTAAGATCAGATGGCGCCTACAGTAAATTACATTTTATCCCCTCATGTCTCTCCTCAGAAAGCCCATCATTGTATCGGTCCACAGATGAACAACCGTTTCTGGCATCAACAAAATGCTAGACAGCGCGTAGTGAGGATTGCATGATGCACTTGGCCATAATGGACAATACAGTTTCCTTTACAGTGTTGAATCAACATCAGAGCAATACAACGGACGCGGACGTGTTTGCCTCAACACTTAGAATGGCCGCAGCTGCGCTCGAACACCTAAACCCCAATGAAAGTTATTTTAAAATGAGAAGATTTGCCTTCTATACCACCCATCATCGTCGTTTAAATGTAAAACTCTGCATTTGTTTTCAACCGTTCTTGGAAGGCTAACTGAAGAAGTTAGGATTCATAATATTCATAAAGACTCTGATGTATTCGCACGTCGCCGCTACACAACGGACGTCAGGAAGTGACCCGACCACTCTCGGGACCTGGACACGTCCCCCATGTAACTCATGAGCTCGGCCACGCTGCACGTTTCTTCCAACGGGGTAGGGACCTCCCGTGAGAACCATGCAGACCTTCCTATACTCCAAGAGAGTACAGACTTATGGCTCCTGGCGAGAAGTGCCTCTGCTATTGAGAAGGGTCTAGGGGTGTGAACCCACAATGTCAAGCTGGATGAAAGTAGGTATCTGATGGACGACAGTTTTGCATGGATGGCTTGCGGTTTGCTTGGTGATGGAATACTTCTTGCTGAAGCAAATTTATGTCTGTACGTGGCCTCCTGCTGACGATTGTGGCAGCGATAACAGACCCACCACATTATCTTGCTATAGTAAAATTGGACATTAGCAGGTTTAGTTACAGAGATGACGGATGAGTCTACAGGATACAAGACGTCAATTTTTAAGTGACGACATGTTGTTTGATCGGCGAGAGGAATGACGGCTACAATAAACTCTGCATATGGTTTTCCTGTTTTAGTATGACAAATATGGTGAAAATTATTTCAAACTGACGTTGATTGTCCTGAAGGCAGTTTTAAGGTAGCCAGTTGGGTGTATGGCCATACCCATCGAAAGAACTCTGGATAAAGTGGAATAATCGCCTTCGGTAGCACTTGTCGTCGAGATGGGAAAGAAGGCACTAGTCCTCGGAACAGAACAAAGGACAGTGGTCGACGAGATAGGAAATCAGACTTGTCGTCCGGACGCCAAAGGGGACACTTACTGATAGAGTTGAGGGAAGGCACTTGGCTTCTCGGCATCTTCCACTGTGCCGTCAACGCCAGACATCGAGCTCCCGCTACCTCTGAAAGATATGCGTTCTGCTGCACTGAACTCACAGCTATTCACGAGAAATATGGCCAGCCGCCCCAGTCCCGCCTTCCGCAATAGGCACCTCGAACTGCAACACTAGTACGAGCCGTCAACAGTCACGACACGTGGACCAAACTAGATTCGCTCCAACTCCGTGTAATAATGGCAGAGTCAGCGCCTTGGATCTCGCAACAAACCAGTTTCTCATTTCCCTCCATGTGTGGCATATGGGAGCATCACACAAAACTGCAGCGGAAGATCTGTGACTGGCGTCATCGGTGCCCAGCCACGACAAACATAGCAGCCGTCGTCAGATACTAACCACAGGTATAAAACGAAGCTGATGCCTACGATAACCATCTACGAGACCTCTGCGACTGCCAGACGATGAAATCAGAATGCCGGCCGCTGCGACCTAGCGGTTCTAGGCGCTTCAGTCCAGAACTGCGCTGCTGCTACGGTTGGAGGTTCGAATCCTGCCTCGGGCATGGGTGTGTGTGAAGTCCTTAGGTTAGTTAGGATTAAGTAGTTCTAAGTCTATGGGACTGATGACCTGAGGTGTTAAGTCCCATAGTGCACAGAGCCATTTGAACCATTTTGAAATCAGAATTATGATAGATCACTCGGTGCTGTGAAGAATTCAGAAAGAGGCAATTTACGTATGTGAGGAGAATCGCAAACTTCATGCTAAAATTCTTTTGGCCAGTGGTGCACGTTCTTATCTGCAACACCTGCCACGTGGGCAGCCACACCATTCCAGCTTCGCAGTCGCGAATGAGGTAGTGGGAGTCGGGAATTCGACAACGGACACACACATGTGATACGGATATACTGCAGCATCTGTTCCAACACCGAAACAGGTGAATACAGTGAATTTTTCTCATAGAGCCCAAGATATATGTCACCCCTCTCCCCCACCCTCCCCCCCTGCTCTTTACGATTCCTAGGTGACATTGCAACAAAATGCTATCCGACAAGGAACTGTACAAAAGATTTATGTATTTATATTATGTCCCCCTGAGCCGCCACAAAGTGTGATGAATGGCCCCAGTAGACTGTAAGGTTATCATACGTTTTCTCCTACTTAAATAATTCGCCTTTACTGTACTGGGACAAAGATGAAGAGGACTATAGAAGTTATAATGTTATGTATATGTAGGCGAGCTAATCCGCTGTCTAGAGTCGCAATGAGATGAGGTGTATTTGATATACGGCTGAACGCTAGCGAGCCTGAGGCTCAGGGTGCTCTGCAGAAGACGCTCCAGGCTCCAGGCTCTCCTGGAACCAGGACCAAGGGCATCAGAGAAGGATGGTATGTGGGTTACTTCTAGTACTGGAAATTTTGGCGATAGACAGTCGCTTAGGAGAACAGACAATGCTACAGGGAACTGCAGAGTGTCTGACAATTATAAATAAGGGTAAGATACAGCTCTCTGTACTCCGACAGTAAATCACAGATTCTGATCAACTCAAAGCTGAATACATCGGCGATCTCAGATATATGAGGTGCATCCAATGACAGAACAATATTTCAATACCTTTAAAACTACAGAACTTAATATTTCACAGAGAATAAACATTTAAACAATGACCTTTGAATTACCATCTTTCAATCGCTTCATGCGATTTCAACAAACGGTATCTCAGATGATAGCACTGCACGGTAGCTATCATCGCTGTTTTAATTATTGATTTCCAATGACTTCTACAGCTTTTCATTATGCAAATGTTTGTCAGAACATCATGTTCTCTATAATGACACAGAAAAACATGAAAAACCTCATAGTTTATCATATTTGAGTATTTACTGAATGAACAATTTACTATTTTCCCAGTAACTTTATTCAGATGTTGAATGCAACCGCTGTTAAAAAAGGTGTGTTAACTTAAAAGTGGTCAATAGTGTGTATTAGTGGACACAGCAATTGAAAAGAGAACCAAATGACGCTTCTGTAAAGAAGGCATAAATAATCTTTTAAATAATATTTAGCCACAATCTGTAGTCATTTAACATTAGCGCACTTGCCCAAGGATATTGGCTTATTTATTTATGAAGCAACTGTTGCTTATATTTATTGTAAATAATCACAGTGTAAGCTCAGCTCAACAACACATCACACAGTAAATTTGAATAACACGAGCATTATGCATTTCTTATTCATTAACAAACAAACACCTACACATTTTTAAAGGACGTTACACATATTTTTTAAAAAAACATTATAAGCTAAATTATGTACATCCAATAACACAACAGCATTTCAGTACCCATGAAACTATAGAACTTGATATATCACTATGAATAAATATTTATACAATGAACATACAAATTACCAACTTTTAATCGCTTCATGCGGTTTCAGCAAACGATATCTCAGATGTTAGCATTGCACTATAGCTATGATCCCTAAAATCTACATATCTATATCTATTTGATTTATTGATTTACGATGTCCCTTAGACCTTTTTCATTATGCAAATGAACAGAGCAAGGATACTGAGTATTTCTTGAATGAACTTATATTTTTCCAGTAACGTTATTCAACTGTTGAGTACAAGTGCTATTACAAAACTGTGCTAATTTAAAAAATGGTCAACCACATGTGTTAGCAGACACCACAATTAAAAGGGATACAAAAGATGCTTCTGTTAATAACGCATAAATAACTGTGTAAATAATAATCAGCCACGATCTGTAGTCATTTAACACGAGTGCACTTGCGCAAGATGGCTCTAAGGACTATGGGACTTAACATCTGAGGTCATCAGTGCCCTAGAACTTAGAACTACTTAAACCTAACTAACCTAAGGACATCACACACATCCATGCCCGAGGCAGGATTCGAACCTGCGACCGCAGCAGCCGCGTGGTTCCGGACTGCAGCGCCTAGAACCGCTCGGCCACCGTGGCCGGCCTTGGGCAAGAATACTGCCTTATTTACTTATGAAATCAACTATCACTTATATTTATTGTAAATACTCGTAATCGCACTGTAATTGAACATTAATGACGTCTCTTCTCTTAAATATTGCTGTAATATGTTGCTTTAGATCGAGAAAGTAGTCAAGATGAATTAGATCATATCTGTAGAGCTTAAGGACGGGACAGATGAGCCTGTAGTTTGTTCCCTTTACAACACAGACAAACCAGCCTAACTTCAAGACGATTTATTTTTGGGGGGGACGGTCTGAAGCCAATGGAGAAGCATACAGTAACGGAACACCACGGGAATCAAGTGAAGACTGGGAATTTTCTAGTGACCAACTCAAGGGAGCGATTCTACACACTTGAAAAAGGCTGGCCACCCATGTGTTTTTCGGTCATGTAAATGACTCATTCTAGGCAGTGAACAGCACCTTAAACTTCTAGACATCTGAATGTGCTCCAAAGTAGAACTTATTCCACTTATTTTATAGAACTGGGGAAAGACAGAGAATGAGTTACTATTTTTCATATTGTGAGTAGTAAATTCTGAGTCATCATGTTGAACGATGAACTATTTTGAGGTGGTGAACCTTTGTGTATTGTGATCGCGACATGGACTTAGTTTTAGCGAGTCTTTGATGACTATTTAGTTTGGGGTTATCGCTGCAGTTGTCATAACGCTATCAACACAATTTTACTGCATTTGATAAAAGCATTTCCTGTCTGCATTTTAACTGAATATATTTGGACCACTTCCCTTTTATTTGAGATGTTCTTTCTTTAATAAACATTATCAGCATAATTCTCTGTCGTATTTATCAATTACTGACATTAGAATAGATCCCATTTATTACATTATTATTTTATCTTCTATTTTATGTTTCTGTGTATTATGTTAACTCGCAATTCTAGCCAATGCATAGACTACTCGTATTTGAATACAGGATCGCAGCTACTGGTTATTATTTGTAGTGAATTGACTGCTAGCATAGAAGCAGACGTACACGTCTCGTCCCAGTGACTACAGCGAGGTATTCTTTTTAAACAGAAACGTGCATGGTGCCATTACCTGAAGTACAAGTAACCGCAGGTAATGACGCAGCATGTTTGCTCGTATGGACTGCAGTTAGGAAGAGCAACTATACAAGCATAACAGTTGTGTACTGTCTCAGAGTACTTAATAAGGTTCTTGACTCTACGTTTTGTTTTATCTTTGGTTGTTATCTTATTCAGTGAGTTGTGCAGTGCTGAGATGTTCTTATTCGAAGCGCAGTAGCGTGGAGCTGAGTATTTCAAAGAATGAGATCTCTTTTCAGCGAATCTGGGAGATACTATCTAGAATATTTCATTATGGTGGTCAGAACTCACATATGGTGGTTTCTTGTTCATGTTGTTGATATACTAGATTTTGGAGTAAATTTTAAAGGTATGTATGTAGTTTATTTGTAATGAGAGAATTTTGTTATTGTTGGAGTCTTCTTATGTTGTGTAATATTTTGTCAATAATCAGAATTTGATTTCTCTAAAACGACTTTCTTGAACGTAAAATCTACTTTCATGGTACACAGTGAAGTTTTGAATTTTTATCGTGTGTGCACTGCACCTTACGCCACACGAAGCAACAGATTGTTTCAGACAAAAAAATTACAGTAGATAATTTGTCTTTAGCTGCTGCATCTGTTCATTTTTAGTGGCTTTCTAGAACGTCAGTACTCTAAACACAAAAACAGCAAACTGATCAAGAGATAAGTCACTTTTATTTCAGAGTAGATCTCACCTTGTATTCTTGTGCAAACTGTGTGTAGTCGGGATTGTCAGGTGTCGTGATAGCTAGTACATTAAGTTTCAGTGAACAGTGTTGGTAATTTCAAACAGATATTTCCTTAGGAGTAGAGCAATAATTTTATACTCAAATACCAACTACGCCAGACGATATGAAGCAACGTATCATCGAAACTTGCGCTGATATCTCACGTGACACCCTTTCAGCCGTTCACAAATCATTCGGACGGCGACTAAAAAAGTGCATGAAGCATTTTCAGCGCATACGTCAGTAAATTTTTGTATTATGTACAGTATGTATTTTGCATCTTTGTGTGTATTTGCTTCGTATTGTGATCAATAGTAAATATTTTCAAATAAGAAATACACTCCTGGAAATGGAAAAAAGAACACATTGACACTGGTGTGTCAGACCCACCATACTTGCTCCGGACACTGCGAGAGGGCTGTACAAGCAATGATCACACGCACGGCACAGCGGACACACCAGGAACCGCGGTGTTGGCCGTAGGATGGCGCTAGCTGCGCAGCATTTGTGCACTGCCGCCGTCAGTGTCAGCCAGTTTGCCGTGGCATACGGAGCTCCATCGCAGTCTTTAACACTGGTAGCATGCCGCGACAGCGTGGACGTGAACCATATGTGCAGTTGACGGACTTTGAGCGAGGGCGTATAGTGGGCATGCGGGAGGCCGGGTGGACATACCGCCAAATTGCTCAACACGTGGCGCGTGAGGTCTCCACAGTACATCGATGTTGTCGCCAGTGGTCGGCGAAAGGTGCACGTGCCCGTCGACCTGGGACCGGACCGCAGCGATGCACGGATGCACGCCAAGACCGTAGGATCCTACGCAGTGCCGTAGGGGACCGCACCGCCACTTCCCAGCAAATTAGGGACACTGTTGCTCCTGGGGTATCGGCGAGGACCATTCGCAACCGTCTCCATGAAACTGGGCTACGGTCCCGCACACCGTTAGGCCGTCTTCCGCTCACGCCCCAACATCGTGCAGCCCGCTTCCAGTGGTGTCGCGACAGGCGTGAATGGAGGGACGAATGGAGACGTGTCGTCTTCAGCAATGAGAGTCACTTCTGCCTTGGTGCCAATGATGGTCGTATGCGTGTTTGGCGCCGTGCAGGAGAGAGCCACAATCAAGACTGCATACGACCGAGGCACACAGGGCCAACACCCGGCATCATGGTGTGGGGAGCGATCTCCTACACTGGCCGTACACCACTGGTGATCGTCGAGGGGACACTGAATAGTGCACGGTACATCCAAACCGTCATTGAACCCATCGTTCTACCATTCCTAGACCGGCAAGGGAAGTTGCTGTTCCAACAGGACAATGCACGTCCGCATGTATCCCGTGCCACCCAACGTGCTCTAGAAGGTGTAAGTCAACTACCCTGGCCAGCAAGATCTCCGGATCTGTTCCCCATTGAGCATGTTTGGGACTGGATGAAGCGTCGTCTCACGCGGTCTGCACGTCCAGCACGAACGCTGGTTCAACTGAGGCGCCAGGTGGAAATGGCATGGCAAGCCGTTCCACAGGACTACATCCAGCATCTCTACGATCGTCTCCATGGGAAAATAGCAGCCTGCATTGCTGCGAAAGGTGGATATACACTGTACTAGTGCCGACATTGTGCATGCTCTGTTGCCTGCGTCTATGTGCCTGTGGTTCTGTCAGTGTGATCATGTGATGTATCTGACCCCAGGAATGTGCCAATAAAGTTTCCCCTTCCTGGGACAATGAATTCACGGTGTTCTTATTTCAATTTCCAGGAGTGTATGTACGAAATAATTGTGATCAATAAGGGCCTCCTCATTTACATTTGTACACTCCTGGAAATGGAAAAAAGAACACATTGACACCGGTGTGTCAGACCCACCATACTTGCTCCGGACACTGCGAGAGGGCTGTACAAGCAATGATCACACGCACGGCACAGCGGACACACCAGGAACCGCGGTGTTGGCCGTCGAATGGCGCTAGCTGCGCAGCATTTGTGCACCGCCGCCGTCAGTGTCAGCCAGTTTGCCGTGGCATACGGAGCTCCATCGCAGTCTTTAACACTGGTAGCATGCCGCGACAGCGTGGACGTGAACCGTATGTGCAGTTGACGTACTTTGAGCGAGGGCGTATAGTGGGGGAGGCTGGGTGGACGTACCGCCGAATTGCTCAACACGTGGGGCGTGAGGTCTCCACAGTACATCGATGTTGTCGCCAGTGGTCGGCGGAAGGTGCACGTGCCCGTCGACCTGGGACCGGACCGCAGCGACGCACGGATGCACGCCAAGACCGTAGGATCCTACGCAGTGCCGTAGGGGACCGCACCGCCACTTCCCAGCAAATTAGGGACACTGTTGCTCCTGGGGTATCGGCGAGGACCATTCGCAACCGTCTCCATGAAGCTGGGCTACGGTCCCGCACACCGTTAGGCCGTCTTCCGCTCACGCCCCAACATCGTGCAGCCCGCCTCCAGTGGTGTCGCGACGGGCGTGAATGGAGGGACGAATGGAGACGTGTCGTCTTCAGCGATGAGAGTCGCTTCTGCCTTGGTGCCAGTGATGGTCGTATGCGTGTTTGGCGCCGTGCAGGTGAGCGCCACAATCAGGACTGCATACGACCGAGGCACACAGGGCCAAAACCCGGCATCATGGTGTGGGGAGCGATCTCCTACACTGGCCGTACACCACTGGTGATCGTCGAGGGGACACTGAATAGTGCACGGTACATCCAAACCGTCATCGAACCCATCTTTCTACCATTCCTAGACCGGCAAGGAACTTGCTGTTCCAACAGGACAATGCACGTCCGCATGTATCCCGTGCCACCCAACGTGCTCTAGAAGGTGTAAGTCAACTACCCTGGCCAGCAAGATCTCCGGATCTGTCCCCCATTGAGCATGTTTGGGACTGGATGAAGCGTCGTCTCACGCGGTCTGCACGTCCAGCACGAACGCTGGTCCAACTGAGGCGCCAGGTGGAAATGGCATGGCAAGCCGTTCCACAGGACTACATCCAGCATCTCTACGATCGTCTCCATGGGAGAATAGCAGCCTGCATTGCTGCGAAAGATGGATATACACTGTACTAGTGCCGACATTGTGCATGCTCTGTTGCCTGTGTCTATGTGCCTGTGGTTCTGTCAGTGTGATCATGTGATGTATCTGACCCCAGGAATGTGTCAATAAAGTTTCCCCTTCCTGGGACAAAGAATTCACGGTGTTCTTATTTCAATTTCCAGGAGTGTATTTCTGTTACTTAAAATGTATTATCATCTTGTAGTATTTTAATACTGTACGTTGTCTACTGTTTTGGTATCACAACTGTCAAAGAACTGAATAATATTTTCGCGACATCATCAGTTAATTTTTGCGAAAAATATCGCAGTATGTATTACTATTGTCGGGAAAATATGCGTGTTTGTTTAAGGACGGACTCGCGACGTTTACTGTGGTGTCACCGCCAGACACCACACTTGCTAGGTGCTAGGTTTAAATCGGCCGCGGTCCATTAGTACATGTCGGACCCGCGTGTCGCCACTGTCAGTAATTGCAGACCGAGCGCCACCACACGGCAGGTCTAGAGAGACTGACTAGCACTCGCCCCAGTTGTACGACGACGTTGCTAGCGACTACACTGAGGAAGCCTTTCTCTCATTTGCCGAGAGATAGTTAGAATAGCCTTCAGCTAAGTCCATGGCTACGACCTAGTAAGGCGCCATTAACCATATTTAGAGAGAGTCTTACTTGTATCATCAAGAATGCTGTATACAAATGATGGATTAAAGTTAAGTATTCCTGGAGCTACGTACTTTTCTTTATAGCATTCATTACGTATCCTGTTTCAGACCTCACGCCCATCTGCATGAGCTTAACGCGTGCCTTTCGGCTACTTCCGAGTGGCGTGGCTGTCTTGCTACGCCACAACATTTACCATGTACTCTACACAAGAGGTCAGGTTGCATTGGACAACGTCGCTTCGATGGACGAACACAATGAGAGAACATATCCGTCTCAAAAACTATTCGCCTAAATATTATGATATACACATATTTGAAACCATCTTTTTAAGCCCATCATGTTAGATTAAAATTTAACATAGGGTTCCATTAAAAAAAACCAAAGATGGCCTCATATCTCTGTAATAAAAAATGGCACAAAAATGAAATGTGATGTATTCAAGTAACTCCTATCCCTGCAATTCACTGTCCAAACGGCATATTTGTATCTGTTACGGTTGGGGAGATACAGGGGGTGCACTGACTTAGCTGCCTCACCCTGTATAGTGAGGTCTAAAAAACTGTGACTATGCCACGTTGTGAGGAGATACGATCTACCCTGCTTTGCAGCCACCATATTAAGGCTCCCAGAGAGTGATAAAAGTGCGGAGCGAACGCCTTCAACATTCTCTTCCACAGGACAGCGATCACTGTCACAGCCTGCGTAGATTCTATGGGATGCCTGTAGCACAACTGACGAAGGCACGAGACACACAAGCGGCAATTCTCACGCCCCTCTGGTGCAGACCCGTGCATCTAACACGTGTTATGAAATCAACACCTCCCTGCAGAAAGATCAGTCAGAAGACGTGACAGTGAAACTGGTCGATGTTTTGATACTCGTCGAGGACGGAACGGGGAACATCAGGTGGACGATGGGACTGTTCACTCGCAACCACAGACTCCATCATGATGCCGAACAGATCACGTCTCGTCTATGAGCTGAGGGAGTTATTACCTTCATAACCACTAAGAAACAGCACACATACCGACTCATTCAAACAGAGGTTGAGGAAAACGCAACTTTAGCTGCACCGTCCCTGCAACTGTGTCTCCTTCACTCACCCCATTCCAACACAAACGGACAGTCACACTATGGTTGAGCCCCCCGACTCCCTCCCCACCTTACACGATACCACCTGTTTTGAAAGGGGGATGAGAATAACAACGCACAGTCCCTTTCTCCCTCTCTCTGAGAAACGGTACAGCCGTACACTGTGAGGCATCCAGACGCGATATTGGGGGTCACGCGCAGCTGTGCGAAGATAACCTAATCTGCCCCCTCTCCACACAGTCCATAGTCCCCCTCGCGAGGAGGTAGGAAGAGGATGTTCTGTGGTGGCTAATGAGGGAGGGGACGCTCTGTGGCGGCTACACTATCGATAACCGTAGCAAGGAAAATGAAACTCCTTGGTCAGTGGTGAGGGCGCCTGCGGCGAGACTGTCTTCAGTTGAGTCAGTTCTCTCTGAACAATAGTTCTGTTTGCACGGCCTTTTCTGTATATCGTGGAGCCGGTAATATCGCACGTATATCTACACTAGCTGCATTTGTTATTCCGTTACGAATATTCTTATCCATATGCATTCAGATCAATTCTGGATGCTTTTTTTCCACTCTGAACGCCTTTTTCAAAGGTTTCAACAGATTCATGAAATAATGACAATCTCTGTGAATACATTTCGTATTTGGATACCGGCATGAGAAATTAATTCGATAACTTTATATGTCAGGTAATCAATTTTTTGACGTCTTGTGTGACAGCAGGGATTATCATAGTGAAGGATGGTGCTGGGTTTTAAGTTGTTTCCTCAGATTCCATCGGTGAACTGTGGGTAAAATATTGTGGCTAAGTAATTGTAACTTGTTGTCTCTGAAGGGAATTGAGCAGCACAAGTTGAACAAAGAGATACGAGTCATTGTTGTCGAGTTGTTGAGCCGTTAACAGAATAGTGAGAAGTCATTCAGTGTAAACATTCATGAGAAATTTCGAGTATTTTAAAACAGTGTTTCTTCAAGTGCTCTCTATGAACAAGCTACTCAGTTACTGAGCTGTCACTGTTCTAACAATAACAAATGACGAATTTAAAAACAGTAATAAAGTCACATCCTAATAGCATCATCTGTTGATCGTCTGTAGAAACATAAAAAATGATCATTGTTTACCGTTATATGAAAATGGAGTGTACGTTGGAGACTATAATGTCCAGTAGAGAAAACGTAATACTTAACAGGCCTCAAATCTTCACCTGTGATATTCAAGAAATACACAATTTTCATAGTACTTTCTGTAGCAAACATAATTTCGGCCATCACTTGCCTCTACAATATTTTCCTAACTTTTTGCGCACAATATTGATAGAATGGTTTCTCTTGTCTCGTTACCACTTGCCACACACCTATTCCTTGTGTCAAGGACCTCGCTTGTAACCTAAGAGTGGACACGAAAGGTGTGTGGTCGTAAAACTGTGGCTGGGCAGTGCCTATTGACATTCAGTTTGATTACTGTACCTCAGTATTTAGTTCATTTACTGTTTATTTCTTGAGAATTCGAATTATTCTTTGTTGAAATTTTGTCTTTTTTATGAAGTAACACGTCTGTTTTTGAGTTCAACGACCAAACAGTGGTTTAAAGGTTTTCTTCTTCTTTTAGTGGGGCAGTGCTCATGTAATTGCTGAACTTCGCACCTCCAACAATACCACATCCTGTTCTCCATACAGCTTAATCCCACACTAACCCTCAACACCCTTTGTATAGATCCTCTATATTAGAGTAACAAATCACCGTTGGAAATTCTTGTGTTTATTCCAGTTTTTGATTGCAAGGGGGGAGGGGGTTTCTGTTCCATTTGAAAAATAGCTCTAACTAGTAATAATCACCTTCAGATAGTTCTAGAAGACACAAAATTAATGAACATGTAATTATTGGTAAACATTATTCTTCAATTTTATCACGTTTTTTATTCTCTGAAGCCGCAAATCTTGACACATAATTCATGATGTTTTTATGCAACTGAATTGACACAGGTATGTTTCAAAAAAAATGTTCAAATGTGTGTGAAATCTGATGGGACTTAACTGCTAAGATCATCAGTCCCTCAGTTTGCACACTACTTAACCTAAATTATCCTAAGGACAAACACACACACCCATGCCCGAGGGAGGACTCGAACCTCCGCCGGGACCAGCCGCACAGCCCATGACTGCAGCGCCTGAGACCGCTTGGCTAATCCCAGGCGGCAGGTACGTTTCCTTACGGAGACAGTATCCTAGCTCCCACGTCAGTCTCTACAAAATGTACGCAGATGTTATTGCTAATACTTTCTAAGCATTTTTTGTATCTTCTAGACTAATATCAAGATGACGTTAAATATAATTACAAGCGCACACTCCAACCCTTACTGGACTAAGAAGTGTAGGACGTTAACATGATTTAATAAGAAGTGAGTGAACGTACGTTTGATAAACGAGCTAGCCATTATTTGACAACAACTAATAACATGGCGCGATTTGACTTCCCAAAGTTGCGAGAATGTTCTGCAGAAGTTTCACAAAATACGATTCAGTAAATACGAGAAAGAGTTGCAACATACGGCACATATCAAGAATGTGATAGTCTATGCTTTATTTAAATAATATTCGCGATCCGTCTATAGGTAATTAGCCTAGGGAAAGGAAATTATGAGGTCCAAATTCAGGAGATGGAAATTAAGGCCAGGCGATAGTCTACTGTCACAGTTTCGGCGCATCAGACAGGCTACAGTGGCTTATAAAATGTAAACACTCGTCGATGCAAATTGAAAATTTGTGGAAGGGGGGTTGGGTATGGATAAGGGACTTGTTAACGCAGATATCATTTCTCTTATCTTAGCTGACCTCCGGTCATAGACATTGTGCCATCTATGAAGCGCGACAAACAGTATTTGTGGAGCAAAAATGACACTTGAACGCTATGATAAAATAAATGTATCTTATATCTACATACAAAACGGCTTCTCCTCTGATCTAATTCTAGTAACAAATTCTGTTAACTCTTACCTACAGGTAACTGTTACGTATAAAATGGCACGATCTGTTCTTTCAGTAGTACGTGTAGACGCCTCGGCGAACCGATACACCACAATAACATCAAGATCTCAGTGTACTTCAATGAACAGATTGTTCACTGTCAGATACTGTCACTGCTCATCGAACGACTCCTTATTACTAGTCTTCCATTCGCGTGGAGGAGACGGTGCCTACTGATATTCCAGCGCTAGATCTCAATCTTTGGATAAGAGGTAAGCTGGCCATACTTGCCGTTCTGAGAGTGTCTCTTGTTGGGGGAAAAAACCATGCATTCTAAACTATCATAAGACGATCTTGATGATATCACGCAGTAACACAGTCGGAGATCATTTAGCGAAACACACAGAAGCACTGATATGGATAACGGTGTACAGCTGTCGTTTAGCAATCGTTGGCCTTCGACTGGTTTGTTCTGCCCAGCTATACACTTGAGTCCGTCTTCCACAAAAATGTAATCTTATCTCGGATAGTTGTTGAATATTCGAGTAATGCAGTAATTAACTCAAATAATAATTAGATAAATCATTCGGGATTTCAAAACAACGTTGTCATCCACTTACTGGTCTCGCAGTAGGGAGTGGTTTGCTAAGGCTACGAGAAGTTGTATGCTCTACAAGCCACGGTAAGAGTCGTTCCGGAGGATAGTTCCTAGCTATATTCGGAACTTTCTTCCCATTACAATCGTAAGAAAGTTTACGGGCCCAAGTGAGTCGTAAAGCTTTGTGTCTTGCAGTAGTCAAGGGTACACGAGTGGGCCTTTGGCTCCGAAAGCCCCTGTCGATGATATTTCGTTGAATAGTTCGGACGCTGGCACTTGTTGATGGCCCAGTATTGAAATCTGCAGCAATTTGTGGAAGGGTTGACCTTCTGTCTCGTTGAACGATTCTCTTCAGTCGTTGTTGCTCCCATGCTGGCATGATCTTTTTCCGGCCGCAGCGATGTTTGAGATTTGATGCTTTACCGGATTTCTGATATCCATGATACTCTCATGAAATTGTCGTACGCGAAAATTCCCGCTTCATCGCTACCTTGGAGATGCTGTGTCCCAACTCTCGTGCGCCGACTATAACACCACTCACTTAAATCTCGATAGCCTGCCATTGTTGGCAGCAGTAACAAATCTAACAACAGCGCGAGATACTTGTTGTCTTACATAGGCGTTACCGACCGCAGCGCCGTATTCTGCCTGTTTACATATCTCTGTATTTGAATATGCATGCTTATACCAGTTTCTTTGGCGCTTCAGTGTATGATCATATGAAGTAGCTTCACAAACATGTGAGAGCCTTGAGGTTGTCTTCACTGACACAATCCTAAATATTAAACAAGACGGCGGATTTTCAACGGAAACGTCTAATTCATTGTCGAGAAAGGCTCAGCAGTGCAGTGAAATTATTCACATGCGATGCTATTGTCTACATGATAGGATAATTGTTTGCTGATTGTAACGAAATGCAGAACGAGCTAGGCAGAATTATTTACTTCGTACTGACATTATATCTGAACTGGCTGAGACAATAATAAATGACAGCTGTTTATAAATTGGAAATTTGTGGTAAGATCTTATGGGACCAAACTGCTGAGGTCATCGATCCCTATGCTTACATACTACTTAATCTAACATTAACTACCTTATGCTAAGGACAACGCACCCACCCACGCCAGAGGGAGGGCTCGAACCAACGACGGAGGGAGACGCGCGGATCGTGACAAGGCGCCCTAAACCACGCAGCTACCACGTGCGGCAGCTGTCTACAAACGTCGATAAAAAACTAATAAACTAAAAAGATAAAGAATCTGGTAATATATCATTGCGAGGCTAGTGATAAACATTGGTAGTCGACCACATATAAGCCGAGCAATTACAGTATCTGATTAAAAGTTTCCGCACGCCTATTAGTGGACATTGATGTGGGTTATGTCCACCATTCACAGTTATGGCGGCTGCAGCCGTACTAGGGATACTTTCAGTGAGGTGTCTAAATGTCTGTGGAGAAACAGCAGTTCGTTATTTCTCGAAAGCAGAAACCTTAAAATTTGTGACGTTGGACGCTGTAAGTCTGGGGCGAAGATGATATTCTAACTCGTTCCAAAGTTCCACCAGGTTCAGGTCGGGACTCTGGGTGGCCCGTTCATTGCCGGAATGTTATTGTCCACAAACCATTCCCTAGCAGATGCTGTTTCATGACGAGGTACACCGTCATGCTGATACACTCACACACCGAGCTGTCCCTTCAATGTACGCAGTTCACAATGTGGTAAACGTGGTCATGTTCTTTCCTCACGTAGCGTTTTCTTGAGCGCAGAAAAGGGATCACAGATAACCACAAAAACACCTCCTTACCGTAACATCACCTCTTCTATACTTCACTGTTGGCACTACACAGGATGGTAGATAATGTTATCCGGGAATTCGCCAAACCCAAGCCCTTCCTTCGGCATGCCATAGGGTACAGCGTTATTTACCACTCCAAACCAGCCGTTTCCAGTCATCCACTGTCCAGTGGCGTCCCTCTTCACGCCATCTGCAGCGTCGCTAAGAACTGAGTACTGGCTTATGAGGAGTTCCTGGAATGTTGTATTCCATTCCTTTAACTCCATACGCACAGTGATTGTGCTAAATGGACTGCTGACAGCAATTTGGAACGCACTAGTGAATCCTTCACCTAATTTCCTTCGGTTTTTTTTCCGACTGTCCCTATCCCTTAGTATGTGAGGCCTGACAAGTCTTGCTTTAGCTATGGTTGTTCCTTCGGGTTGTCACTTCACAATGTTATCACAAACTGTCGACCTGGACGGCTTTAGAATGGTTGAGATGTCCCTGCTGATATGTTATCCGTGTGGTACCAGTTACTGCCGCACGTTCGAAGTCAGTGAGTTCTCCTGACCCACCCAACCTGTTGTCACTCTATCTCTACTGACAACGCCTCCTTTCATTCTAACGTGTCCGCCTCTCGTGATATCTACAAGTCAGTCCTGCATTGCATAGGGGTGGCCGGTAACTTCTGATGAGTCCACGCACTTCTTTCAACGCAAAATTACCGACTGGAACGATGAGACTACGAGATCAAACGCGTGCCTGATACGAAGCCATTTTTCCGCTGTTCCATTTGTCAACAGTTTGTCAGAAAGTCCCTAATTTTGGTACAAAGCTGCCTTTATGAGATGACAGTTGTGCACTGGGTTTTCCAGTAGCAGACCCACAGAAATCTTGGCCCCTATAATGCTCTGAAACAGTCATCGACTAGGAAGTTTTTATAGGCTATTGATAACAAACAGCCAGTTGAAATCCATATAGCCACTAACCAGTATATGTGAGCATTCACTGAAATAAACTTTATAGTTGAGAATAATGTGCTCACTAATACTGTGTGCCAACAACTAGAAGAATATGGACTGATACTGAATGGATAGGAAGAATACATCTCAGACGGATTTCAGTGTCTGGGACGATGAATCTCTCAAGTTCTCGTTGGACGAGTAACTGGACAGGCCTCTTAGTGTAGCGTCCCTATTTATCACAGATTTCTATTCACGAAGCTCTTTAATGCAAATTTTTCTTCCCCTCCTATGGCAGTACTCCATAAACACCGTTTACGGGCTCTGACACAAGTAACAATTGTATCGATGAAATCAGAGCCTGATCCAAAATCTTGCACGAACATGAACCTCCCTTCCTGTTTACAAGGTCTTCTGACATTCTCATTACGACACACTCATTAATTACTCTGCCTCAGGAACTTGTAACTTACTGTCTTATAGTAGTCTATGTATATTTCATGAACATACTGCAGGCGACGGTTGGTACTGCTAATTTGCTAAAGGAAAGAGTCTTACACCTCTCCTCGACTGTTTCGACAATATGTACCACACAAGAAGTGACACAATGGCACATAACACGTTGTGGATTCAGGTTTCAGTAACCTATACAGTCTTTAGTACTACAAAATAGACGTATTGTTGGGTGTGAGAAAAATATCATGGGCAAATGCAAAGTTTTGTGACGGTTTTATGCATTCTGCGCTAAGTCAAGTGAAACCACACCAGAGTGCCGTGCAAACAGGCAGAGAGCCAATTCTTCAAATACGAGAAGTGTATGTGACAAAAATTACAGGATATTATTGATGTACTTGTTGAAAATTTTTTCACATAATCGGAATCACGTTCAATACGTGTGGTGAGCCGTGGCACAAGTTCCTTTATGGTGCTCTGGAAGAACTCTCCCGCCGGCTCCTTCCCCATTCAGAACGTCGGCTGAAAATTTAATTCCATTCATGTGTGGCTCCAGGGAGGTGATAAGTTGATAATTTGAAGGCAGCAGGTGAGGGAAATAGGGGGGTTCAAAACATCCAAACCAAATGAGTCCAAGAGCACCTCTGTGGCTAAGGCTGTGTGAAGACGGGCGTTGTCGTGCAACACACTTCTCTCGTCAGCATTCCCTTCCTTTTGTTTTGAATCCTCCTTCTGAGTTTTTTCATGGTCTCATAATATATAATATCGTTGAGCATTGCTGGTTTACCGTCGAGGCAGAAATTCAACCAAAACGATGTATTTCCGTTCCCAAAACACTGAGGCCATTATTTTTTTGACCGAATTTGAGGTTTTCAATTTTTTGACAGATGAGGAATTGGTGGTGACGCCAAATGACGCTCTCTTTTTGTCTCAGGTATATAATGAGCCACTCACGTTTCATCTAGAGTCACAACAGAGGTCATAAAGTTTTCACCTTCCAAGTCAAGTACTTCGAGATACTCGAGGAGGCTGTTGACCCGAGTTTTCTTGTGCTGTCAGTTGTTTTGGCACCTATCGCGCGCACAGTTTCCGGTATCCCGGCGTTTCTGTGAGTGTCTCGTACAAGAGAGTTCTGGAGAGTTGTGGAAAAATCGCTGAAATTTTATCCACCGTCAATCGGCGGTCTTCACGAACAGTTTCCTCGGTTTTTTTCACCAATTCATCGCTTAAAATGGAAGGTCTTCCACTCCTCCGTTCGTCATAAACATTTGTTCTGCCTCCATTAAACTCCCTGCACCATTTAAACACAATAGTTCTGTTCACAACACCTTCGCCGTAAACCATTTCGATTCGCGAAATTTCGGTAGATGTTATTTTCTCCACAAGTAGGAAGCGGATCATAGTACTTCGATCGCATTTGGCGGGATTTCTTACCGAGCTCTTTCATGCAACTGAACACAACAATGTTAGTTTACATACAGTGTGTTCCGGAGATGCTCACCATGGTCAAGTGATTGTGACTCAGGTTAGCCGAACCTCAAAAAACAAAACAAAAAAAGAAACAAAGTACATTATGATCATAGTACACTTCTTTCCGAAAATGCCTTATAATATGGCACTTCCTGCAAGCTATAGCTTCCCCTCACTCGAGCGACAAGTCTGAATCGTTAATTCAGCAACATGACCTCACTGGAGAGAAATTATAACGTCATTCTGACAGCACAGTATGGTGCCTCAAGAACGAGTGAATGTTCTACAAGAACATCTACCATCCTACTGACACGGCCGAAAGGCACCAAGCTGAAGCATTGAAAGTCACTGTTGTGACACAGGTGTGGCAAAGAATGCTGATGAAGTCATCGGGACTTTTACCTCTGGCTTTCTGAGGGTCGAATTGATGGAGTTTGGCACACTGCCAAACGGTCATCGTAACTGGAAGGCACACTAATATTTGCTGGCCACTAAAGGCTGCTGATCATGACTTCCCTCAGTGAGGAGACACCGTTCTCCATGGTCTACATCTATTGTCTTAACACTGCACTACCTTCTACATCACGTGCAGGGCTGAGGGGTTTCACTCAGGTAGATCCCTTCGATGTCTGCGCGGGTTCCCTAGTAACAAGCAGTTGGTGCTTTGCTGACAGACGTCACTGTACGAGCAAAGCCTGCCCCCGCTATCCTGCACGACATTGAGGTGTTACTTGAGCAGCAGCGACAGAGACAATGGCCTCGAGAATGTGCTGCTGCCAGGGCCGCGGAGAACATGAATCAACTGTTACACTCAAATTGGACAAATTTATGTCTTGGTAACTGTACATCATTATAGCATAGAGAGCCACCGGTCCTCAACCACTGTACTCTACGCCCCACGATCCTGCAACCGTAAGGGTCGAGCCAAGGACTTTGCAATATGTGCATCACCTGCACAACATGTTCTTAGTCAATAAAAGCGCGAAACAGTTACTATGCATGTGGCATAAGAGGAAAAAGCGTATTGCTTTAAACATTCATAGATCAAAACAGGATCTCCCAAGAAATTGTCTAGCTCTACTGTGTGCACTTCGGTGACGAGTTCTCTTTAAGACTGATAACGCACGACCCCATTGCGCCCATCTGGTGAACACTTCCAGGAATCAGGAATCAACGGCATGGAGTGGCTTGGATTCAATACTGCATGCTTGGGACCAGTCGAAATACGCAGTGCATCTCCACAGGAACACTCCTCAGGAGTTGGATAACAACTAAGTATTCTTTTAAGCATTCATAATGTAAGTAGGCTGTTTATGTTTTCTTATTGGCAACGTTACGTAGCGCTCTGTATGAAAATCACTGGCTGTGCTGTGTGCAGTCTGTGGCTAGTTTGCATTGTTGTCTGCCATTGTAGTGTTGGGCAGCGGCAGCTGGATGTGAACAGCGCGTAGCGTTGCGCAGTTGGAGGTGAGCCGCCAGCAGTGGTGGATGTGAGGAGAGAGATGGCGGAGTTTTGAAATTTGTAATACTGGATTTCATGAACTGCTATATACATTATGACTTTTGAACACTATTGAGGTAAATACATTGTTTGTTCTCTATTAAAATCTTTCATTTGCTAACTATACCTATCAGTAGTTAGTGCCTTCCGTAGTTTGAATCTTTTATTTAGCTGGCAGTAGTGGCGCTCGCTGTATTGCAGTAGTTCGAGTAACGAAGATTTTTGATGAGGTAAGTGGTTTTTGAAACGTATAGGTTAATGTCAGTCAGGGCCATTTTTTGTAGGGATTTTTGAAAGTCAGATTGCGTTGCGCTAAAAATATTGTGTGTCAGTTTAAGCACAGTCATGTGCAATTTTTCATAAGGGGACGTTTCAATAAATGTACAGCAGTCTAAGCTCTCTCTAACAGTTCATTCGAGCGTTTGTGTCAGGAGAAGACTAACTCAGGCCATGAATTAAAAACTGGCAAAAACTACGACAGCAATTTTATCGAGAATTGACATTTACGACAATGATTCACATGATTACTGAGTGCAAGATCTGAAGACACAAAACAGATTGACTTAAACCAAAAATGCTACATAAACCACATACATAAATAGCTCCAAGAAAGAAGAGATGACAACGCGGGAAGTTGTCAGCTGCAGTGGTATACACCACAGCACGGTCGACAAACCACACGCATTGGAGATACTTCAGACCTAATAGATACAAACAGGAGTGAGGTTATCGACGGTGCCAGGAAAGAAACAGGGATTACTAATTGTTGTGGGTTGGCAGGAGAGCCAACACCGTACTATTAGAGGAAGCCGAAAGGCACGCGTTTTAGCTCACGCAGGCTGGCGTGAGGTCTGGAACAGGACAAGGAAATTAGACTTTAGAAAAACGGACGTATCTGGTGGAATACTTAACTTTAATCCATTAATGATGAGCGTCACTCTTGACGGTACATGATTATAGTATCAATAGTAACTGGTAATGGCGCCTTGCTATGTCGTAGCAAATGACGTAGCTGAAGGCTATGCTAACTATCGTCTCGGCAAATGAGAGCGTATTTTGTCAGTGAACCATCGCTAGCAAAGTCGGTTGTCCAACTGGGGCGAGTGCTAGGAAGTCTCTCTAGACCTGCCGTGTGGCGGCGCTCGGTCTGCAATCACCGATAGTGGCGACACGCGGGTCCGACGTATAGTAACGGACCGCGGCCGATTTAAAGGCTACCACCTAGCAAGTGTGGTGTCTCGCGGTGACACCTCACTAATCGTGATGCCATCATAGCGACTACGGGTACTAAAAGTTAATAAATTCATCAGGAAGACTAGGAGAAATTTTTGCAGAAAATATCAGCTAAGCAGTTCTTAGGATTTTTCTTAGATAATTAATCGACATCATTTTCTTCTAATCTAATAGACGTAAAGGTGTGACGGACAAAGTTTAATCTAAATGAACACCGCGCCCCGGAGAACAATGTGCCGAATCAGCGGATTAAAAACGGAAATGATCAACCATGGTTGAATAACAAAATTCGACAATGATAAGGAAACACAGACTGTTGCATTCTCGGTTCATAAAAGAACGCAAAAATATTAATTAACATGCAACAGTTAGTAGAAATTCATGCCTCTGTAAAAAGATCGATGCATGAGGCATTCAACAATGCCGGGAACCCTCGAAAATTCTGGTTCTACGTAAAACCACAAAGAGTATGGAAGCCTTCTACTCCCTGACTCCTCAACGAGTCTTATGTGGCAACAGAAGACAACGAAAGGAAAGCTGCACTTTTAAATTTCGTCTTTAAGAAATCGTTCACGCAGAAGGGTCGTGCAGACATACCGTAGCTCCACCGTCACACAGAATCCGTACGGAGGACATAGTAATGGGTATCATTGCAGTAGAGAGGTATTTAAAAAAGCTGAAAACAACAAGTCGCCATGTCCGGATGGAAAACCACATTATTCTTTAGCACTAGCTCCTAACTTTCATTTTTTGCCAATCTCTCATCCAGCGCATGGTCCCAAACGATTGGAAAAAAGAGCACGTTGCTCCTGTACGTAAGAAGAGTAAGCGAACGTAACAACAAAGTTACAGATCAATATCCTTAATATCAGTTTGATCGAGAATTCTTGAGCATATTCTAAGTTCGAATATAATAAATTTCCTTGAGACAGAAAAGCTTCACAAATGCATACGGATTTAGAAACAACCACTCGTTTAAAACGCTCTTTGTCTCTCACGACGTCCTCCGAACCGTGCATGTAAAGCAACAGACAGATTCCATGTTCCGAAATTTTCGGAAAGCGTTAGACACAGAGCTCCATTCCAGACTGTTAACGAATGTCCTTGCGTATGAAAGATGTTGTAAGATACGCGAGTCCTTCGAATATTTCTTAAGTAACGGAACTCAGAACTTTGAACAGGACTAGGATACATGATGATTTAGACAGAACTTCTATTTTGGCTGATGAATGACGTCTGGCTCAAAACGTAACAGGAAAGGCGAATGGTCGACTTCAGTTAGTTGGGAGGATACTAGGAAAGTGAAGTTTCCTATAAAGCCGATCGAGTATAGAACATTTATGCTAGCCATTCTTGGGTACTCCTCGAATATTCGTGATCCGCATCATGTCCGAGTAAAGGGAGACAGGAAAGCAACTTTAGGTTCGATCAGCTCAAGTACTACGGAAATGCTCCGTCAACTGAGCGAGCTCGAGAGTCGGTAAATCGTCGTCGCTATTCGTTTCCTCTCCGGACGGGAAGACAAAAAATACCTTTCATGAGTAAACGTTGCGATGAATGCAGTAGAAACTCCAAAAAATTATTGTCAAAACAATGAATTCATCAGCAGCAATTTCGATGAACGCCTTAAAATATCAACAAATTATTGTAACAACAATGAATCATGATTTATTTCATTTCAATACATTAATGATTTTACTGAACTTGTTTTGTTTCAATTCAAACGTTCAAGGAAAGATTCTGTTGGATTAATCTCTTTCTCGACCTACTCAGTGAGTCAACACGCAACCAAAGCATCTGGAGATATAGACATACCATAAGCACTTCCTGTTGAAACGGTGGCGTGAAGGAACATTGCAGCTATTGTCCACACAGATCCAGAAGCAGAAAAGTTTTGTCTCATACCCCGTAATTAATGATTCTAACAGATTTACTCATTCATTTTGACTTCTATTCTCAATCAAGGTTTCGTTCACAATAGCAATAAAGAAGGACGGGAAGAGGGTGGAGGGGGAGATAGGCAGAGAAGGCGGTTCAAATGGCTCTGAGCACTATGGGACTCAATATCTTAGGTCATAAGTCCCCTAGAACTTAGAACTACTTAAACCTAACTAACCTAAGGACATCACACACACCCATGCCCGAGGCAGGATTCGAACCTGCGACCGTAGGAGTCCCGCGGTTCCGGACTGCAGCGCCAGAACCGCTAGACCACCGCGGCCGGCAGAGAAGGCGGGAGGAATTGGATGCAAAGAAGGGGGAGGAAGGTATTGACAGAAGAGAGAATGAGATAAGAGATCTACAGGGAGCGGGGTAAGACGATGGACAGTGATAGGGGATAGCCGGACGAGATAGACAAAGGGAGGGGGAAAGAAGAGAGGGATGGAAAGAGAGAGGGAGGAGAAAGAATGAGACTAGGATGTATATACAATCCCATTTTCTTTTATGTAATATCTCCTAGATTTGCAAGACAGAATCTCAGATTTCTGATTTCGTGTACAAGGTTGTTGCATTTCATCGAAACGACCTCGCAATGCGACAACATAAAAAAAATGAATAAAAACTCACTTAGTTTAGGGAAAAAAATATTTATATTAAATACGTCCACGTAGGCACTGGGTTACTCCTCACGGTTGCCCTCTTCTACCATACGGTAAAACTGGTGCTTTATTTAATTAAATTTACTAAAAGTGCGAATCTGAATTAAGAAAATCAGATTTGGGCTGACTCTGTAATTGTTATTGTACTTCAGAGTAATGTGAAAACATCTGCTGCTCCCGTCATCGTTAGACGAAGACCGATTCCTTAATACACGTTTGAACATAGTATGAGAGGTGCAAGACCAATTTGGTGAATGAAGTACCGCCTTTCTACATCCCATACAAGTTAAATTAAGTTGCCAAACAGTGCAGTAACAGGCCCCCCATGGATCGTAGGCGTTAGCTCGAACGTAGGCGTTAGGTCCTGTCTGCTGCACATTCGAGGAGAATACCTAAGTAACCACACTGCTCCAATGTGATATGCCAAAGCAAAAGCAAAAGTACACGTTATTTTGTGCTTCTGAACTGACAAATAAAGCGGAGCAGTATGTGCTTGTTGTTCTCACGTTCTCAGTGCGAACTCATTACTGCAAGCAGGCATTGCTCTCTCTATTTCCCTTTCTCTGCATCTTGTTGTAACGATGCCCATTACCATTACATGTCAGTGTCACGCGTTCTGTCCATATCAGTGCCAAAAAAGAAAATATCAGACCACTGTCGGACCATCATATTTCGAAAACTAGCCTTCAAGATCACAGGCAAAGACACAAGGATAGGCGATGTAGCAGAGAAAATCCTGAAATCGGTCAATGTCTTGCCCATACAAAAGCAACAGTGCGCTTCAGCAATCAACATGTAAATGAATGGAACACATGTAAGATAGCTGATTAAAGAAGTCATCTTTCATTATAAACAGAAACGTAGCTTAATCACTAAATTTTAATTCATTTTTAATTCCGACAGCTTTCGGAGACTTTTCTCCATCATCAAATGGCAGTTCCGGAGTAGAGACGTATATACACTCCTGGAAATTGAAATAAGAACACCGTGAATTCATTGTCCCAGGAAGGAGAAACTTTATTGACACATTCCTGGGGTCAGATACATCACATGATCACACTGACAGAACCACAGGCACATAGACACAGACAACAGAGCATGCACAATGTCGGCACTAGTACAGTGTACATCCACCTTTCGCAGCAATGCAGGCTGCTATTCTCCCATGGAGACGATCGTAGAGATGCTGGATGTAGTCCTGTGGAACGGCTTGCCATGCCATTTCCACCTGGCGCCTCAGTTGGACCAGCGTTCGTGCTGGACGTGCAGACCGCGTGAGACGACGCTTCATCCAGTCCCAAAACATGCTCAATGGGGGACAGATCCGGAGATCTTGCTGGCCAGGGTAGTTGACTTACACCTTCTAGAGCACGTTGGGTGGCACGGGATACATGCGGACGTGCATTGTCCTGTTCGAACAGCAAGTTCCCTTGCCGGTCTAGGAATGGTAGAACAATGGGTTCGATGACGGTTTGGATGTACCGTGCACTATTCAGTGTCCCCTCGACGATCACCAGTGGTGTACGGCCAGTGTAGGAGATCGCTCCCCACACCATGATGCCGGGCGTTGGCCCTGTGTGCCTCGGTCGTATGCAGTCCTGATTGTGGCGCTCACCTGCACGGCGCCAAACACGCATACGACCATCATTGGCACCAAGGCAGAAGCAACTCTCATCGCTGAAGACGACACGTCTCCATTCGTCCCTCCATTCACGCCTGTCGCGACACCACTGGAGGCGGGCTGCACGATGTTGGGGCGTGAGCGGAAGACGGCCTAACGGTGTGCAGGACCGTAGCCCAGCTTCATGGAGACGGTTGCGAATGGTCCTCGCCGATACCCCAGGAGCAACAGTGTCCCTAATTTGCTGGGAAGTGGCGGTGCGGTCCCCTACGGCACTGCGTAGGATCCTACGGTCTTGGCGTGCATCCGTGCGTCGCTGCGGTCCGGTCCCAGGTCGACGGGCACGTGCACCTTCCGCCGACCACTGGCGACAACATCGATGTACTGTGGAGACCTCACGCCCCACGTGTTGAGCAATTCGGCGGTACGTCCACCCGGCCTCCCGCATGCCCACTATACGCCCTCGCTCAAAGTCCGTCAACTGCACATACGGTTCACGTCCACGCTGTCGCGGCATGCTACCAGTGTTAAAGACTGCGATGGAGCTCCGTACGCCACGGCAAACTGGCTGACACTGACGGCGGCGGTGCACAAATGCTGCGCAGCTAGCGCCATTCGACGGCCAACACCGCGGTTCCTGGTGTGTCCGCTGTGCCGTGCGTGTGATCATTGCTTGTACAGCCCTCTCGCAGTGTCCGGAGCAAGTATGGTGGGGGTCACACACCGGTGTCAATGTGTTCTTTTTTCCATTTCCAGGAGTGTATAAAAATTGTATGCAGTGATGGTATGTAGGTACATAACGAGTGTGTTTCTAATAACTTGCTGTGTGTCGAATCTGAAAGCCTGCTTAATATTTTCTAATTATATTAAAATGCCTCCATTCATTACATTCGTGCAGAAGAAGAGATGGGTTTGTCTGGCTCACCTAGTACTGGATATGAGATTTTGCCACCAGAGCAGCACATACAGACTCTTTCTCCTTTCCATTTTAATGCGTTGTGGTACCTACATTTTTGATCCCTACCCCTACGATAACTAATTTATGATTAACATTGTCAGTTAATTTATCATAATCAAATTTAGCCTCGGCAAAAGCATCCCACGCTACAGCCGTAAAGGTTCGACTCTCTGTCGTACAGCCTTAAACCGACAGCGTTATGAGTCTTCAAGCTTCTTAGAAGTTGTTATGCGACACGTGACTCTCGGTGTCTACAATTAGTCGGGATTGTGTCTCTTCTAATGTCTACGTAGCCTGACGTTCTGCATCCAAGCTCTGATGTACATGAGATTGCTGTCAGATTTGTTGAATTTGAGTAACTTTCGTAGCTTGTTCTCTTAGGCCTATGCGCTGCATCATACTTATGTTTGCGAGGCTTGAACTAACAGTTTTGAATATGGTTCTCGGGCTTACCGACTGACCTTATTGTTATATCTCTACCAAAACTCTCCAGATAGTCCAGGTGCAGCAGGAACTCAATATCATAAACCAGGCGATCAATGACATGCCTTTGCACTGTCACAGAACAATTTATAGGCACTAAGAGGCACTCGCAATCGCGCCAGCATAGACTGTATGCCACTCACGTGTACCATGCTTAAAGAAGTTAATAATACTAAAAAAGATACAACTTTGTAAAGCAGCCTATGGTCTTCCTCACGGTTCAAGATATCTTCGTACCAAATACCACAGGAATCGGTTCAGCGGTAGAGTCGTGAAAACGTAACAGAGTTAATTAGTTTCGCAGTTAGCAATACTGATATTTGTGTGGAGGTATGGATCAAGCACGTTGAGAACTGAATAAGCATTGTATTGATTACGTTGAGTCATATTACGTAGATCATATCAGCTTATAAAATCACTTTCACAAATGTGATAAACTTCAACTGCAAATAAGCTCTTTTACTGGCTTTCTAGGTCTAACGTAATTGAGAATTTTCTTTCAGAGCTAACTCCTTCAGCCTTTGGTAAGCCAATATCACACCACAAGGCAGCAACTGCTGGTTTTGGTCCACCCCGGGTATTTTATTTCCCCAGTACCCACTAGTAGACTGTAATAGCTGTGTACAAATTGGGGAAGGACGATCATCATAGTTTGAGACCAAGAGTGGAGTTTAGCAAGGAAGTGCACTAATCCCACTACTATTCGTCACTTTTGTGGATACCATAATGAAGAACGTCAAGGGGAAGTCAAGTGAACTGAATGCATTTTCCTTTGCTGATGACATCATGATATGGGGTAAAACTGAAGAGGATGTACAGATCAGACTCGATGAATGGAAATCTCAGTTCCAGAAGTATAACCTCGACATCAGCAAGACGTAGACAGTGGTGATGGCAGTCAACAGAGATGGACAACCAGTAAGTGTAAAACTGGGAGACCACCAACTAGAGGGTGTGCACAGTTTCCCTTACCTTGGAAGTGTAATCCCCAATCTCCAGTGATATTTTGGTAGAAAATGAAATCACAGAGTGCAAAAAGGATCTGAATTCCACCAGCAAGTAAGATTGCTTTTATGGGATGGCTTGACTCCAAAACCGGCCAAATTGATGACGTTTTATAGCTATTTCATACCAATAGTGACCTGTCGTATTGAAACAGGTACCCTCACAAAAAGAGAATCATCACTGCTGCAAGCATCAGAGATGAAATATCTTAGATCCACCATACAGAAGACCAAGATGTACAAGTTAAGGAATGAGGAAGTGAGGGGAGAAGCCGTAATAAAGACATCCCTATTAGATCTAATTGGCGCATCTAGACTTAGATGGTACGGGCATGTGTTGAGAACGGAGACAACTAGAACAGCCAAAACAAGTTTGGAAAGACAGATAAATGGGAAAAGACCTAAAAGAAAACCTCAAACGCGACGGATGGACTTGGTTAAGGCTGATCTAGTGACCAGAGGATGGACAGTGAATGATGTTCTCCGTGAACAGGTGTATTTGGGCAAGACGAAGTGGAAGAGGCTCATTACTAGTACTCGGGAAACTGGAACTGTTAAATGATGGTAAACGATAAACTTCAAAAGTGAAAGAGTAAGGTTAGGTTAGTGTTGTTTTAACGTCCCGTCGACAATGAGGTCATTAGAGACGGAGCGCAAGCTCGGGTTAGGGAAGGATGAGGAAGGAAATCGGCCGTGCCCTTTCAAAGGAACCATCCCGGCATTTGCCTGAAACGATTTAGGGAAATCACGGAAAACCTAAATCAGGATGGCTGGAGACGGGATTGAACCGTCGTCCTCCCGAATGCGAGTCCAGTGTGTGAAAGAGTAAACAGCTTTTTCCAAGAGTACATATTTTTCCTTAGATAGCGTAATATTCTTCAAATCGATAAATATGTTGTACTTCATACTACCTAAAATAGCGTATCTTCTTCATCACGTTCAAGCTATCTTACGTCAAATATGGATAACGCTTTAGCGGTTTAATCGTGAAAATGTAACAGTCACTCATTCTCGCATTTTTAATATTACTATGCAATTATGAATTGGCGTGGATTAAACACGTTGAGGATTGCATAAACATTGTATTCATTATCGTATTATCTAAAACACATCAAACGACAAAAGTACTTTCACAAGTATGATGAAGTTCAAAAGTTAAAGAGTAAAAGCGTTTCCAGACAGTAATCATTGTTTAATATTTCACGTTGTATTGCTCTACAATAAATATGTTCTATTAGACACTTCCTGCAATAGCTTGTGTTCTTTCACAGCGTTCAATTGTTTCAGCGGTTTAGTTATGAAAGCTTAACAGACAGACTTACTTTCGCTTTTATATTATTAGTATGGTTACGGCTTGACAGCCACTGGATAGCCTGCCAGACGTGTGCATGTAGAAAGACTGCCTGTAATTTGGTTATTATTACATTTTTACTTCACGCTGTAGTTATCTTTTAGTTTAATTAGGGTTCTCTTATTCATCCCCGACTCCCTGCTCGAAACATTCGCTGATATTCAGGTGGTGTTAAACTCCTTCTGATAATGTCGTTTCGAAGACGATTCTGAGAATATACATTTCATTTCACTGTGACATCAGACCTGTCATCATTTTCATGTGCAGAAGTCAACGTCGTTTCACGCTGTAAGTGTGGTTCAGAAATTAGTTTTAGTTCTCCGCAACCACTTCCAGAACATGTATGTTGGTATTCCAGAAATTATTATCATTTTATCTTATTGTCAGTAATGTACCTCATGAAGCAGCAAAGATTTCATGGTGGAAGGATATTGTCCCTCGAAATTGACAAAGTGGCAACAGCTGTGATCTCAAGGCAGGTATCTGGTATCAATAAAATACGTTACAAATGAGTAAAATATTATTACAGTAGCTCCGCCCCACGAAAACAACCTTCATCCTAAACCCTTCTTTCTCTGGTCTTAGTTCTACTTCTTGCTGCATTGCCAGTTTTCTTTTCTTTCTGGTTGCTTGTTTTCATTTCTTTCCCTACTTGTATTGCGTTCTTCATGTTTACTTCTGCCGCTACCTACAGTGCCAATACAGACATCTACCCTTTTACTTATTGGTAAGTTTTTTACTACAGCATTACCGTTATTATTACCCCAGTGGCTGAATCTTTTGCCTGAAATTGTTCTTTACCCGTAGTTTTAGTCACTTTTACTACTGTTATTACCATTTCTTCTCTTAATCATATGGTTATATTCTGTCACTTTTCTTATTGGTGTCCATGTTATAGCTCTTCTTATTAGTTTCCGTATGTTATAGTTCAATGTCAGTTTGATGTTAGCAAATTGATGCTAGGTTGGTGACGAAAAGATTTCTCACCCGTTCACAGCGGATTATGTGCAGTTATATGGACTCGTAAGTCAACAGTAAAACGCGTGCGCGTATCTGAAACTAGAAATCTACCTAATTTAGTATCAGATACCGTGGAAAGCATTATCGTACTACTATAAAAAATAATACTCACAACCAAGTAATTATGAAAATTTTGCTCAACCACTTGTCACTTAGCGGTTTCAAACTGCTTACTAAAATAATATGTAGATTTTAGTTATCTATTCGTATGGCTCACATGCAGCGTTAAATATAGATGTATAACATTCGTATATGCAAACAATAATAATACAGAGAGACAAATGTACATACAAAACAAACAAAATGTCAGTATCTCAGATGATAATCCATATAAGAGCTGTACCATCAGCTTTCATGAGGTCGCTCCAACTCCCCTGATAGGAACGCAAGGGTCATCTATCTCTGTGTGCTTGACCGTCTGGTTCGAAGTCCCACAGTCACAAACCGGTGACTCTGTAGCGCCCCATTTGTAAAGTTAGTACCCGCATCAACCACGCCCAGTCAGAGTTCTGTTCAGTTTCACCGATAGTTTCCTTTCGATTTCCGTGTCAGTGGTATCACAGTTATACTTTCTGAGCCGTTCAAGCTCTTCAGTAAGCTGACAGTTCTGATCCCACAGGTCTCTCACCTCGATATTATTAGCATTTAGCTGTTGTGCTTGCTGTAACGGTGGGTGTCTTGAACGGAGCCAATTCCGTAGGATACTTGGTATGTCTCCCTGTATGGGTAATTACATGTTCTCCTGCAGCTTACGGTATTCCCGAAGCAAGGCCTCACTTCTACGGGTTGCGAGGGGATAGATGTTGCTCAACAGAGAAAGCCAATAAATGGGTGTTGTTCGGATTGTCCCAGTTATTAACCGCATTGTGTGTTTCAACTGGATGTCGATCAAGTCAGTATGGCAGCTGTTTAGCCACACCGGGACACAATACTCGGCCTCTGGGAAGACCAGCGGAATGGATTATGTGAGCAAGATATCTGCTGAGGTTCTTTATGTCACTTCACACAATTTTTGAACACTATTGTTACGAATTTTTATCTTGGCAGCGGTATTTTCAACATGTTTTTTATATGAAAGCGTGCGGTGAGGGTGACAAGCAAGGTGTGGAGTTCTGTAATTTCATTCTTGGCAGGATGGGGGTGACAGTTTTCTTCCACGCTCAGTGTTCAGTGACGAGGCAACATTCCATTTAAATGGAAGTTTTAAGTGTCATAATGTGAGAATATGGGGTACGGAATAACCACATAAACTTGTATAACGTAGAGGGACTCTCCAAAATTTAATGTGTTTTGTGCAGTTTCACAGAAGAAGGTTCATTTTTCTCTGCCGAGAACACTGCTACATGAAGCATATATCTCGATTGCTTGAGAACTTTCTTTTCTCACAGTTTGAGACTGATTCGAAATTCATTTACTAACATGCAGCTGGAAGTGGGGGAATTTTCAAATTAAAGGATTGTTTAACGATGAATCGGTCGCACTGGACCAAATGGTTCAGCCTACATTACTGGCCTGCAAGGTCACCGGACCTGGCTGTACACGATTATTTCTTGTGGAGCTTTACAAAAGAATTCGTTTATGTGCCTCCGTTACCGGCAAGAATGAATGAACTGAGATATCGCATAACAGCAGCTAAGGAAGCTGTGACTCAAAACATGCTCGCTGCAGTTTGGGAAAAACTTGAATACCACATTGACATATGCAGTGCATCTCAGGGAGGACATATTGAACACCTATGAAAAGTTATCAAAAAAATAACTTTCTGTGTTTCCCATTCAACAAAGAACAAAATCCATTGTATATGTTTATTAGTTTCAGAAATATAGACGTGCAATATCGGATAACTCTTTTTGATACACCCTGTATAGAGCTATCATACCTTCATATAAATGCAGTCTAGCCTCTGCTTCGAGTCAGTAACTAAAGGGAGGCATAAGAAGAACCAGTAACCCATCATGGTAGTTTTAGACACGGAGAGATCTTTTAACAAGTCTTTTAGGATAACATATTCTCCATTACATGGGAATAAAGATAAATTACGGAGCAACAAGAGTACAATATATTTCAATATATTTACAGATCCAGATTCACGAACAGTAGAGATTTATTTATTCCAACCTTCTCTTTGAATTAGGGAAAAACATTTTAAGTGTGTGCATTTGTATCACAGCACTGAAGAGATAAAGTGAAAAGCATGATATTTTGAAAGGAAGAGGATAACGTTACTTAGACAAATGAATAAGTCAGTCGTGAAGAAGTGACCAAGATACATTGATACAAAACTGATGACATGGTATTAAAAGTCACTAAAATCAATGAGCGGCCTGTAACAATGAATTTGAGTAAAGCAGAAAGAGAATCAGAAGTTTAGGCACTCAATTATAAACTAACCATCCTGCTTCATTATATATTTAGTTCTATTCATATAGAAATTTCTGTATACTTCGCATATTTTTAGTGCAGACACGTGAGAGTAAGGTAATTCTATCATTCAAGAGATACTTTTATTTATGAACCAGCCAGATACATGCATTACAGTGTTGTAAAGTAAGTATTTGTTCGCCTAGAAAAAAATATTTCTTTTTTTTTTACTCCTGAAATTAGCTTTATTTCGGTTTTACATTGTTTCAACACTGTTTTGGTTAAAAAGCACCATTTCTACATTTTACAACTTCACAGGACTTCGAAAACTCAGCAAGACGTCGTTATGTACGTGGTTAACTTACCATATGTTCCATATGACGTCCCATCGTAGATACTGAGATGTTAGCACTGTTGATTTCTGTCAGAACGGTAACACGAATAAAGATGAAATTAACACACAGTTTGTAACTTAATTTCTCTATGAGATTTCACGAAGAAGCTTACAGATGTGCAATGATGCTTCAAATATAAGTTTCCTCTTCAGATGTAGAGAGACATCATTGTTCTCCGTCCAGTTACTCTTCGTCGTTAACTGAAGCCCTGAATCATCTCTTTCGGCGGAACCAATTCACGGCGCCCTCTATGAGCCAAGATGCCATGGCGACGAGAAGCAACACAGTCAGGAGGTGAATACACAGAGGGTAGTCTCCTGTCGCGTCACGAACATAACCTGAAAAATGGAAGACAAGTGAAGAATCTCATAACGACTCCATTTTTCTGAAACCGCTCACACAAATAGATAAAAACTAGACACAGAGCCCAATTATATAATTTATGTGCTAATTATACAGTGCAGCGAAAATTGTATGATTCTCTGCAAAAATATTGTGCAGCTTCTGTCTTCGTCTGAATCAGAATCTACTTGCTTTTCACAGAAAAATGTCAGGAAGTTGAAACATTAAATTAGTTACTTAAAGTACTTAAAATAAAAGTAAAAGAGATCTGGGCAAAGCAGTCATCATGGAATTGTAAAGCTGAGATTGTTTACCAGCACTTCACTATCTTTTATTGAAGAACTGATGCGATCTCTTCACATACACAGACACCATCTTCATCATGGTGCCCGGTTTATAAAACATTCAGTTTCAGCTTTCGACAACCAGAGTGCCCTGGACAACATCAGATGGTCTTCTTTCTATCTATGGAATGACATAGTAGGAATCTTGTTTCCTGCAGTCTTATCATTCATGAAGAGTTAGATACTTGAAACATTAGCTGCATTTAGGTGTTTTTCCCAGGTACTGATCTAAGAAGAGTGAATGCATCTAGAGATTGACTGCTTGCAGTTGCTCAGTTGCTGCTATATGTTTAACCCGAAAACAAGGTAGAATTGAACATGGTTTCTCTCATTGGCCAATAGTTGACTGTACACGATTATATATATACCACATGCACATCGTTCACGTAGTACACAGAGGGCGTGCATACTAAACGCGCATGGATCAGATCTCCTTCTAGCCATGAGTATCTTGTTTCACACATAGTTTAATGCGAGAGAAGGTCAGCTTAATATCAGTAAATCATGGTGATCTTACAAGAACTTCCATGTCTTATAACCTTGCGCTTACGTGAGTTATAGGAACGAATTTCGAAGACTTCTTAAAGTATTATGGTTTTATTTCCAATACAAGTACAGCATATTGTAGGCTTTACTTAAATTATTTAGGGGTCTTGATTTTGAAATAATGTAGATTCCTTCACATGGTTCTGACATTAGGGTAACTGACAAAAGTCTTTCAATGACGTTTTCAGTCTCATGGTTAATAAATATTAGCAAACTGTAACTCACTGAACCACAAAGAGTTTTTCGTAACTTACATTAAGTATTCTGCCACAGCACTAAATTATTAGCGAACGAACGAATAAACAAAAACTCTAGTCTAAAAGTGACTGAGTTTATAAATCTTTAGCTGCACTCAACAATGGCAAATGTTATCACAAAGTTCCATATAAGTGTCACAGATAACGACTCACTTAATCTCCTAATTCGACAACACTATTTAGCCTCAGCATTTGATCCGTATTAACAAACTTCCACTGTCAATATTTACTAGTAACAGGTTTGTAGTTCTAAATACTTAATGTTCACTACAAAATTAAAAGTAAAACAATCACTCATGTCACCAAGCTAAACTATGCTCACACGTTCTATAGTTTAATAGCAAGAAATATACTATTTTAGAAAAATACGGCTACTGTTATTGAACCAAAGCCGATTATGTAGTTGGTATTTTGTATCTTATAATATTCCTTTAGTTCAGCTGTGGTCGATTGTAGCATAACACATCATATTGGTCGCCTTCAATGGGTCAGTATTAAAATACCGGCCAAAACACCGTTCAGTGGGACTGTACGCTAAACTCGTGGGTGTCTGGTGCTATCCGACACTATCAGACCACATGTAAGTACAGAGGTCTAGCCTATCCGCTGCTGTCATTTTTATAACCGTCGTCTATAAGAAACAACAACGTAACACTTCTAAGAGCTTTTTACCGGAGGACAGCATGACGAGTATGATATGGCACAATACAATTCGCGAAACCATTCTGTACATATGCTCATACGACAATGTTACAGATTGAGTTGCAAAGCGATTTAGAAAAGATTGCTGTATGGTGTGGCAGGTGGCAGTTGACGCTAAATAACGAAAAGTGTGAGGTGATCCACATGAGTTCCAAAAGAAATCCGTTGGAATTCGATTACTCGATAAATAGTACAATTCTCAAGGCTGTCAATTCAACTAAGTACCTGGGTATTAAAATTACGAGCAACTTCAGTTGGAAAGACCACATAGATAATATTGTGGGAAAGGCGAGCCAAAGGTTGCGTTTCATTGGCAGGAAACTTAGAAGATGCAACAAGTCCACTAAAGAGACAGCTTACACTACACTCGTTCGTCCTCTGTTAGAATATTGTTGGATGCTTACCAGGTGGGATTGACGTAGGACATCGAAAGGGTGCAAAAAAGGGCAGCTAGTTTTGTATTATCACGTAATAGGGGAGAGAGTGTGGCAGATATGATACGCGAGTTGGGATGTAGGTCATTAAAGCAAAGACGTTTTTCGTCGCGGCGAGATCTATTTACGAAATTTCAGTCACCAACTTTCTCTTCCGAATGCGAAAATATTTTGTTGAGCCCAACTTACATAGGTAGATGATCATCAAAATAAAAATAAGAGAAATCAGAGCTCGAAAAGAAAGGTTTAGGTGTTCGTTTTTCCCGCGCTCTGTTCGAGAGTGGAATGGTAGGGAGATAGTATGATTGTGGTTCGATGAACCCTCTGCCAAGCACTTAAATATGAATCGCAGAGTAATCAAGTAGATGTAGATGTATGTTCTAGGGTGTGGGATAACTAGCGGCAGAGATATCGTCGACACCCACAAATTACTTCCAGCGGCTTTTTTCTTATACGGCTTACAGTCATGAATCAAAGATAGTGATCAGGCAATATTAAGTCTTACTCTACTTTCCTCAGGACCCTGATAAAATGGGTAGAATATGTTGCTACAATCATTAGTAGTAACGTAAACTTGCTTGTTTTGGTACTGTTCCTCATGGAGAGTTAGGTTGCCTTTAGGTATAGGTTACTTCCGAAAGGTGAACCCTTGTTCCAAGTAGAAGATAAAAAAATTAACGAAATTTCTAATTAAACGGCCAACTTCTAGACGGCCTCAAAGCAGTCTGAAGTTGAGAATTTATATACACGTCGATTAATTTCATTTCGAAGTGCTCTATGCTTTATAATCTCTGCCGTTCCTTTTTTATACTAAAAGAACTTACTGGAAAACATCATGGCCCCCGCAGCACTTGATAAAATTTTTTGATACACTGAAGTGCCAAAGAAACTGGTATAGGCATACGTATTCAAATATAGAGATATGTTAACAGGCAGAATACAGCGCTGTGATCGGAAACGCCTATATAACACGACGAATGTCTGGCGTAGTTGTTAGATCGGCTACTGCTGCTACAGTGCCAGGTTATCAACCTTGAAGTGAGTTTGAACGTGGTTTTATAGTCGACACACGAGCGATGGGACTGTTGATGACTGTTAACATGTTGCCTGGTTGGACGAGTCTCGTTACAGATTGTATCGAGTGGATTGACGTGTATGGGTATGGAGCCAACCTCATGAATCCATGAAGCCCGCATGTCAGCAAGGGAATATTCAAGCTGATGGAGGCTCTGTGTTGGTGCGGGCCGTGTGCAGTTGGAGAGATACGGGACCCCTCTTACATCTAAGATACGACTCTGACAGGTGACATGTACGTAACCATCCTGTATGATCACCGGCAACCATTCACGTCCATTGTGCATTCCGACGGAGTTGGACAATTCCAGCCAAGACAAAGGACACCCCACACGTCCATAATTGCTACAGAGTGGCTCCAGGAACACTCTTCTGAGTTTAAACACTTTCGCTGGCCACTAAACTCCCCAGATATGAAAATTATGGAGCATATCTGGGAAGTCTTGCAACATGCTGTTCAGAAGAGATCTCCACTTCCTCGTACTCTTACGTATTTATGGACAACCCTGCAGGTTTCGTGGTATCAACCCACTCCAGCATTACTTCAGCCATTAGTCGAGTCCTTGCCACGTCGTGTTGCGGCACTTCTGCGTGCTCGTGGGGGCGCTACAAGATATTATTTAGGCAGGTGTACCAGTTTCCTTGGCTCTTCTGTGTATAAACTTTCCCAAAAACGTATAAACGTAGCATTCCGAGGCCATTGTCACAATAAATAAAAATTTTCAGGATTTGTGACCGCATTGTCAAAATGTAAAATGTGAAACTACCGACGTTTCGGTCACTGTTGCGAGTGACCTTTCCAGGGTATTTTTTTATATACAGGGCTATTACAAATGATTGAAGCGATTTCATAAATTCACTGTAGCTCCATTCATTGACATATGGTCACGACACACTACAGATACGTAGGAAAACTCATAAAGTTTTGTTCGGCTGAAGCCGCACTTCAGGTTTCTGCCGCCAGAGCGCTCGAGAGCGCTGTGAGACAAAATGGCGACAGGAGCCGAGAAAGCGTATGTCGTGCTTGAAATGCACTCACATCAGTCAGTCATAAAAGTGCAACGACACTTCAAGACGAAGTTCAACAAAGATCCACCAACTGCTAACTCCATTCGGCGATTGTATGCGCAGTTTAAAGCTTCTGGATGCTTCTGTAAGGGGAAATCAACGGGTCGACCTGCAGTGAGCGAAGAAACGGTTGAACACGTGTATCTGGACATGCTGGAAAATTGGTTCATGCCCCAACTGGAGACCGACAGTGCCGACTTCATCTTTAAACAGGATGGTGCTCCACCGCACTTCAAAAAATGGTTCAAATGGCTCTGAGCACTATGGGACTTAACTTCGAAGGTCATCAGTCCCCTAGAACTTAGAACTACTTAAACCTAACTAACCCAAGGACACCACACACAGCCATGCCCGAGGCAGGATTCGAACCTGCGACCGTAGCGGTCACGCGGTTCCAGACTGAAGCGCCTAGAACCGCACGGCCACATCGGCCGGCTCACCGCACTTCCATCATGATGTTCGGCATTTCTTAAACAGGAGATTGGAAAACCGATGGATCGGTCGTGGTGGAGATCATGATCAGCAATTCATGTCATGGCCTCCACGCTCTCCCGTCTTAACCCCATGTGATTTCTTTCTGTGGGGTTATGTGAAAGATTCAGTGTTTAAACCTCCTCTACCAAGAAACGTGCCAGAACTGCGAGCTCGCATCAACGATGCTTTCGAACTCATTGATGGAGAGATGCTGCGCCGAGTGTGGGAGGAACATGATTATCGGCTTGATGTTTGCCGAATCACTAAAGGGGCACTTATCGAACATTTGTGAATGCCTAAAAAAACTTTTTGAGTTTTTGTATGTTTGTGCAAAGATTTGTGAAAATATCTCAAATGATAAAGTTATTGTAGAGCTGTGAAATCGCTTCAATTATTTGTAATAACCCAGTATATGGGACCCCTGATACGTCTAGAACAACCTAAAGAAAGTCACTTGCAACAATTACCGAAACGTCAGAAGTTTTACATACTGACAATGCAATCACAAATATAGAAAAATTTTATTTATTTTTTCCCCAAACATGTTTTTTAAATCTTCTGAAAAACGTGAAAAATGTAAATAAAATATTATTTTGTTAATAATGCTTACAACTTGTATAATAGAATCGCGTTTTTATTTCTACTCGGAGAGAACATTATTTTTTCTGTGAAAAGATTTGGCTGCAATTAGCTCCTCCAACGACGAACTAATAAAAAGATTGTTTCTCCGTTTCGTCTTTAGTGGGAATGCCCTCCTCATTTTCTCTGTCTGGAAATAACAATTGTCTTTTGTGATGCAAAGTCGTAGCTGATAGGATCTCTCCTGAAGAAAATTTTTGTAGCAAAAGTTACAAAAGACGATAATTGCATGCTTGTAAAAGAAGAAAAATCAGTTTGATGCTGAATGAAAATTTTTTTCTTTTTCATCTTCTCCTTCGTCTACTTGCCGTTTGACTTGCCGCATAGTTCTCTAATCCGATGCTGGAAAATCATCATAATGTATTCACATTAAGGAAAGTACCAGATTACTGGAAATTTTTATTCATAGCGACCATATATATGCCCATATGAACGATAATTTATCAGCTGACCCATGAAGAATAAATGATGAAAAGCTGTATTAATTTCATATTATGAGTCAAGACAGAATCATTCATTGGTTCGACAAGAATAATTTGTACCCTTCCTAAAGACCTCTCTCCCAGTGAGGCAACTGAAGCTGATATTTAAAGAGTTATATCTTGAAATCAGAATCTAACTTTAGCAGTCTTGTAGCACGATTCACGGCTCCTGGATTCGGAACTGATATTCTTTTCTTCAGAATACCGACAGTAGCTCGACAGGTTTTTCTAGTGCCATATCACTGTTTCTGCATCGAAATGTGGTGTTCAAGAAATCTAAATGGTAGGAAGAGCGTCATCCGGTTCTTCATTACTGTCTATTATTTTGTAACAAAACAGCTCTACATGTCTCACAATTCATTATCGGTTAATCTCAGCTGTGTACCAAAAATGAACTGTTAATATGTATGTAATATGTAGTTAATTATTTGTAGTTGGTTTCACATGAGAATTTTCTTTATTACCATTTGCAAA
Organism: Schistocerca cancellata; assembly: GCF_023864275.1. Lineage (NCBI taxonomy): Eukaryota > Metazoa > Arthropoda > Insecta > Orthoptera > Acrididae > Schistocerca > Schistocerca cancellata. The sequence goes on along the minus strand of NC_064631.1, from coordinate 172,298,713 downwards.
CGATTGCTGTCTTCCTAATGAAGTTGTTTTGTTAGAAAGTTATGAGTGTTATCTTCAGCCACTTAAGAAGGGGCTGTACAGCGCCTTGTCTCGGAGCACTTCTCTTTCCTAGCAATCAGTCACTTCTAGGCAGTGCACAACAAAATATTAATTATTGTTCACTAAAGTGGTGTAAAATGTAAAATGGGAGCATCGTTTTGATACCTTCACAGAAACAAGTCGTCTCACTCAAATAACTGCCTCGGATGCATCATGTTTCCAAGCAAAGTTTGCGTGGTGATTGCTCACGCCACAAGTGCATTGTAGTGCTTCAAAAACCCTTGAAACTCTAAGTGTTTATTTCTGCTACCTGATACCAGGTACATTATTAACATTAGCCATAGTTTTAGTTGTTTTCCATGTTATAATACCTAAAAAAACTGTATCTGATTTGTTTTGCGTGACAACCATGAGAGCGGCAAGTTTTTACAGAGGTGTGCTGCCGTTGCGACCATCTCCGAATCCGGTCATTATTAAAGTGCAGCCGACAGCCAGCCGACGGGAGGGCGCCTTTGGGAATTTGCCGACACTCTTGTAACATTGTTAAAATATCGAAATAAATGATGAAAATGTTGTAACCACTTATGCCGATATACTCAGACTGTAAACGTTAAAGATATGTGCTTCATTTACTCTGTGTCGCTTCATACTGTCAATAAAGATAAAGCACTTCAAAAAACTTCTGAAGAATATTCCGAACTCATCGGGATTCAAGGCCCAACGTTCAATAATTTGAGCCTGGATATTCAAGAGATTAATCCTTCAAATTGAGTGAAAATTAATTAAACGTAGAAAGATAATTAGCGTTTAAACAAATTTTCTTAATATAAAAACTTGCAATAATATCTCTGACTATAAACAGTTTATTCTAGAGTGAAGCTGATTTTTTGATCGTAATGTGGAATCTTTGGCTGTGTTGAAACTGTGCATTCTAAGGCAGAACAATCGAGAAGATCGAAATAACTCGTGACATTGAACATTCAAGACACAGTTCATAATTTGTTTTATAGTGATTACATTACCAGTCAGTACTTACGGTAAGTGTTATTTAAGAATTACGTGTAACTGTCTTCGTTGATAGTTATGTAATATCGAAAGGCTTTCCAGTAATCACTGTACACTTCAACTTAAATTGTCGTTTTAATCAATTTAGAAAGGCAATAACATTACGTCTCGATACTGAATTTGTGCGAGTGTTAATATCTCTGACTACGACACGTTATTAAATAAAGTTTTGACTGCAGACAAACTAAATAGTATTACCGGAAAGCTCATGTTAATCATAGATATTAATTTTAAATTCTGAAGATGAATTATCCAGTCGTGATAGTCCAGAGTTGTGTGAAACGAGAACTAAACAGTTTTTGATACCAGAGTGAACATTTAACCATCCATATAATAGCGTCGGAATTTTGTTTCGTGAAACTTGCAACTTTTGAGACTATACTGATTTTACGCGACCAGCAGTAGGAAGATCTCCAGGATTTCTTTGTTTGAAAGAAAAGGATCTGCATCATTCAACTGAATCTATTAATTTAAGAAGCTATATCGTCGTGAAGATTAAATTTTTTATGAGCCAGCTGTGTATCTGTGTTGCAGAGACATATAGACATCTATCGCTGGAGGCCCGTGGTGTTATCAAGAAGTAACAAATACAAGCAGGTCTTATACATGTCGAAAATAATTGCCGTGGAAGATTTATGGGCTCCTTTTCGTAACGAGGAAATGAAGACTGAGTGGTGAATCTGAAGACTCACGCCTGCAGCTGGCACCTTGCGTGTTAGTGGCGCACAGCATTTCACTGTAGGTAGGGATCTGACACCAGGTAAAGACACGTCTATAAGTTTATCAGAGATGATATTTCCTTGTTCCTATTTTCCTTTAAAATTTCATTTATTGCCAGCGTAATTTTCACTCACCACTAGACTATTTCTTTTCCTATTCTATTACGTGAATGAGGCTTTCGAGATAGTGTTTATGTTTAAAATCTGTGTGTTTGTCTAGAATTTCGTGTGAATAATTCCTTGGATGAATATAACCTTTCAGTTCTTCTAAAATGTCCTTTCGATATTTTGTGTGATATTTCTAAGACAGCTTCGGTTGTGTCGGCTATATGGTGCTGAGTTTTCAGATGTAAATAGAAGTTGACTGATAAATACATACTGTTTGTTGTGTGTTCTTTAAATCTAATGTTAAAAATTTCGTCCGCTTTAGCCAATAAAGAAATTTGTGCCATCATTGTAGGTGGCTTTGTTTGTTCCAGAAGTACCATATTCTGAGATTTTGGTTGGGCTTGAACGTAATTTCGTCGTAAGAATATTAGTTGTACAAAAAGTCAGTTGTATGTATGTAGATTTAAATAATGCAAGTATTTTATTTGATATTCTTTCTAGACAAATTGTAAGTATGTGGGTTGTTCTACGTTTTGTTAAGGTTTCTCTGATAAGATTTATGCCATTATATATCATGATGGGTTTCAGTTTTGTTTGGTTTTCATATAATTTCCTTACCATTCCTGGATGAATATCATTTTTGTAGGCCATGTAACAGAGTGGTTTCATTTCTTTTTGTATAGCTGATTGTTCAAGAGGTAAACTGATTATTTTATTAATCATGGAGCGGAAGAAGGCATACTTTCGCGTTTTTGGATGGCAAGAGTTGGCATTTATTACACTATCTGTGGTGATAAATGTTCTTTGTACATCAAATAGTGTGGTGGTTGTTGCATTTACTGATTTTCAGGTCAGGGTAGTTTACTGAAATGCCTATTTCCAATTCCGTAGTAAATTTGTCATTGGAATGAAAGCTATTTAGTGCCTGATGTATGTTATTGATGTCTGTATTTTTTCAATCAATCAGCATTAACTTTTCATTTACGTATCTGTAATAGTAGATGACCTTGTTAAATATTGGCCACTGTAAATTTAAATATTTTTCTTCTAAGATAAATATATCTGCAATGGTGCCAACTACAAAGTTTTCCATAGCTACTCCGTCTACTTGGGTGTAGATTTTTCTATTTAATTCGAAATAATTTTGCAATAATGTCGGTTTAAGGAGATCTGTGGTTTCGTAAGTTCTTGCAATAGAGGTTTCCGTATGCTGTAATGGATTTTGCTTCATAATTTTTGCTGTTTCCTGTAGTAGTATGTTGGTGCATAGGTTTAAATGTCAAGAGAGACAGATTTGCCATTAGGAAAATTTATTGTTTTTGTGTGTACAGCTGGTTCATATTTTTACTATTGAAGACATTCACAATCATGCAGATCGTAGTCGATATTTTATGTACCATTGGTCTAAGTGTAAAGTAGTTTTAATCACTATAAGAATACGTGGAGTAATAGTAAAGTTTCCTTTACAGAAAAAATATTTATTCAAGTTTTCAGATGAAATAGTTAGTCTATGCTTGGAAAAATCACTCCGCAATACTCCAAGGTTAAACTGACTTCCAGTATTTTGCAAGCTTAACGTAAATTAGGGATGTTAATGTGTAACATACTTCCTCTTTGAATAACTTCACTAATTTGGATGGAAAAGTAAAGTAGTAAAATATTGATTGTTTCACTTGTTCACTACAGGGACGTGATGATACATCATGAAAAGTTCTAGCAATGATTCAAGTGTAAATACAAAAAAAAAGAAAATCCTTTCAGAACTGACGACCGTTTTCTTCATTGAATATATTATCCATTTTCAGAAGGACAATATGTAAGGTAAGATTTTTCTGGTTTCTTTAGCACTGGTGTATAATGGCTAATGAAAAGCTATCTAAAAGACAAATTGGGTAAGAGGTGAAGTGAAAATTGATTTATTTATATACGACCCCAATAATATACACTAAGCACTTTGGATAATAACGATAGCCTCAGCCATTCTTTGAGTAGATGTCATAACATGATTAACTTCCCTGAAAAATTGGTACTGGTGAAGTATATTTCAAGTCAGTTACTTTCTCAGTGAAGGTAATCACCAATAGCGTCGATGATTAACTTTACTTGCCTTTTCGAGTACACAATTTACGTCAGTTCCTGCCCGAAGGTCGTAGTACAGTCACGCAAGTCAAGACACGATTTTACAACAGGGAAGCAACAGATAGAGAAAGCGGAAATAAAAAATACTTACGTTGCAAATTTTTACTCAATAATAGAACCCTGCCATCAGACTTTCTTGACAAATTTTATCCATTTTTCTCTACATCTTTTGGAAAGCATCCAGCCTGTACCTGACATTATGCTATCAATAAGTCGAAGCAGCTCTTGACTTAGAAATGTTTCCATGGAAAGGGAGGGACAACGGTTTACTGTTACATAACTTGAACTGATTTGTACAGGCATTATTTGGTCGACCTGTCGTATCACTATAAAATGTCAGAATTTTGTCGGTTATAACCCACTTGTTCACTAGTTGCTGTATTTTTGAAGACGCAGGGAATTAAGAAACTCCCTGGAATTGCTCGTTACTTTCTGAAGTTACTATTATTATCAGTCATTCAATCTTTTCGGCAGTTACAAGACCGAACGCAACAATAATTCCTAACTTTAGTTTAGTTTAAAAGTGTGTGTTACCTCTAAGTGTTACGTTTCTCTAAATTTACTTTTGAAAGTATGAAAAGAAGTACGATTTATTACTAGATTTTTAGCATCGTGCTCAAAATCTCTTGCAGTACCCAGTACAATATCAATTCCATTTACATAACTTATCATGCTCCTGTGAACAACTTAGTAAAGATGTGGAGCAGAAAAGTACAAAGTACCTCGACATGCAGAAACTATTGATGCCGCTATGTTGTCGCAAATACCGGTCTTGTTGAATGGTGACAAAAGGACTTTTTTCTACATGTCCAAAGGAAAATGCTGATCGTTGATACCGTCTGTGATGGTCCAGTATCAACATTATGAAACTGCAAGTGGCAGCGTCGCTGTTATAACCAATCTTCCTGCAGAATCATTAAATGCTGACTGGTTCCGGGTTGTTCCAATTAGTTCCGACTTGTTCCACCAGGCAAAAGTGATCCGTTGCAAGTTGTGGCTTTTCGGAAACAAGTCCTGTGTAGACAACATTCATTCAGAGAATCGTCGTATTTTACTAACCACAATCAATGCATGTGTGTTTTGCATATGCAAGAAACATGAAACACAACTGCGAATGCAGACTGTCCCTTAGGTTCATTTAATCAATCAGTAACCCTATCTGAGATGGACGAGTTATCTCTTCATCTCTGCGTTCTACAACAGTCGAAATTTCTTACATTGACCGGTTTCATAGAAATAACTATAAATTGGCACTGAAATAACTGCGCTGTTCCAGTGTGTGAGCGCACAGTAATAAACAGTCTTGCTGATATCACCCGCTGCTCACCAGACTGCTGCCTCCTAGCATCTGTATGCAGAGCAAGCACTCATTGCTGTCGATGGGACCTGTGCTGTGTGCAATCGATTTTATCTTATGCTTTAATAGTGTCACAGTAATAAAAGTTTGCCTTTTTCCATGTTTGTTTGTTTTTCAAATATTCGAGGTCTTTCGTGACTGCATCACAACTAACATTGTATGAAACAGTTATCAATGGTTAACTATAATTCTGCTGTAGGTATTAGCCACTCTTTAAAATAGTTCAGTCTGTGTATGTGTGTGTGTGTGTGTGTGTGTGTGTGTGTGTGTATGTGTGTGTGTGTGTGTGTGTGTGTGTGTGTGTATGTGTGTGTGTGTGTGTGCCAATTGTAACCGGCGTTTATCAGTAGCGTTACGCGTTATGTTGTCGTTCCTATTCCGTAAAGAGTACTCTCTCTGAGGAACCGGTCTGTAATATCAAATTAAACATTTAAAATACTACTTCAAGGATGTTATGAGACTCCATACATCATGCAGAACGTCGAAATATAATATCATAACTAAGGATCCAGCGCTGATAAAGTCAAGTAACGGGGTTTGTATGGTAAACAGCTAAGAAGTGAAACAGCAGAAAAAGTGTCATCCAAACATTTCAAAACAGTATTTAGAAGGCAACACCTTGAGCCCTTTTACCTAATCCATTGTGTTATTGTCATTCTAAGCACCAAAAGGAGGAAAAACAACCGCATTTTCCACGTCCAATGGAGTTAACTTCTTCATCAAGTTACATAGTTGTAAAGTTGAGACCAGTGTAGGCTTCTCATTTGCCCAAGTACTGTAAAACCTAAATAATTTTTCGCTTTCACAAATTTTACCTTTTTCGTGGAAGAACAGATGCAGATCATTCGCAGTGCAATACAAAAACACCTACTTCTTTATTACAACACGAGTGAGTGTGGCAAGAATTTGTCAACATTCGATTTTAGCAGAGGCTGCCACGTCTTCTTAAAAACAAATAGTGTTATTTTTTCATCATTTTTCTGCTGTTTCTTTGACCATGTGCTATAAACCCTAAATCATTTTTCGCTTTCAGATACTTCGACTCTTTTGTGGCACAACACTAGTAGGAAAAAGTTTGCTAGTTTTCACAAGTTGTTCGTAGTGCGTGATGAAAAAACAAATCCACTAAATCCTTTACTAATAGATCAGTTACCGTTCCAAGAATGCGTCAACGTGAACTTAAAAGTATCTTCTTGAGAAACTTTGACGTTCCGTTAATGGTTGTATGAACTCTGCAATTTGAAATTAATAGTGAAATTATTTGACTTTCTGTACTATCCCGTCCCATTCCGTTACATTCTGGAGGTCTTTGTGAATATTTCCATTTGAAACGCATTATGGAATTTTTTGACTTTATGACACGTTCTGTTGCAATTCGTTCTGACAGACTGCGCACTAATACCACTATTTTACATGAATTTTGGAACTGATTGGCGCTCCGATTCGTTCCGTTCCGTTCAGTTACAAGGTGACCACTGTTATCCCGGATATTACTGGGTGGGGCAATGATGGTCTGTTTTCAGGATGACTACCTTTACGCCCAAACACTACTGTGTGGAGCAATGATTGTTAGTTTACGGGGTAAAAATCGTTACCCCTGCGGACAACGAGGGCCAGTTTACAGGTTGACCACTTCGAATGATACAGTGTTACAAATTACAATTCTAGCATTACAGTTAATCAAAGACCTCGGAGGAACTGATTTACTATTAAATGTCGATAAAACAAAAAACAAATGTGTGTTTACGAGAAAACACTAACGTCAATTTTATGCTTCAGATTAATTTTTCATTTTATTTATGGATCCAGAAGTGCTTCACATTTCTAGGCATCCTCAGTGGGTGTCGTGGAATATCGAATTACTTTTCGTTTTTACCTTTAAAACAGTACATGGAAATATTTAATAAGGGAATGAAGAGGTCCTTATAGTAAAACGTGTAATTCATTCTCTGAAAGCGTCGCAGCTTTTCTCCAAGTAGAAAACTGACTGCAAATTTCAACCTTTTCGTGTAGTCACTGTAATTTCTCTACAGATAATAAACGCCAATTCCATCGACAAAATTTGAGAGTTATTTATATTTCAGTATAAGGTACCCATGGCTTCCGATAGTTCGTAGCATTTCGTTTTTTGTTACACTGAAAATACCTACAAGTAACGAGTACATGCTCTGTGTGCCTTGTTGTAAAAAGGCTCAAGGTGTTACCTTCTAAATACTGTTTAGAAATGTTTGGATGACACTTTTTCTACTGTTTTACTTCTCAGCAGTTCACCATACAAACCCCGTTACTAAACTTTATCATTGCTGGTTCCTAAATTATGATATTATATTCCATCGTTCTGTATGTTAGATGGAGTCTCACAACATCACTTTCTCCATTGGGTACTGGGCTAATAGCGTTAACCCTGAAGTAATATTTTAATTTGATATTAGAACCGGTTCCTCAGAGAGAGTACTCTTTACGGAATAAGAACGACAACATAACGCGTAACGCTACTGATGAACGCCACATATAATTGGAACACACACACACACACAAACACACACACAGAGACTGAACTATTTTAAAGAGCGGTTAATACCTGCTACCAAATTATAGTTAAACATGGATAAACATTTCATACAACGTTAGTTGTGATGCAATCATGAAAGACCTCGAATATTTGAAAAACAAACAAACATGGAAAAAGGCAAACTTTTATTACTGTGACATTATTACAGCATAAGATAAAATCGATTGCACACAGCACAGGTCCCATCGATAGCAATAACACATACTTTACTCATCACCTTCAAGCTTACGTTGAGTGCCGCTCGGGCTAGTTTTGCCAGTAGTGTTGGTTGTAAACTAACAGAGACTCACAGCAACATGGATAGGTTTACTAATGAAGAGTTAATAGAAATGCATCTCCTGCACGGGTGCACTGAACGCAGAGGGAGAGTGGCAAAGTGACACTACGTTGAGCTGCCTCCACAGTGACGGCATGAGTCGTCATTGTGTTATAGAAAGCTTTCTTCTATGACTTCATTCTTTTCAAAAACAAGACGAACGAATTTCAAGACATCTATTCAGCGATCAAGTTATCCCTAATGATGGATCATCACGTACGTTTCTCGAAATACGTAAACGAACGTGTTCTAATTATAACAATCGACACGTATGAAAGTTACATAAAGTGTACTCTCAGTGTAATTCAAAGTGAAATTTCATTAGCTCAAAACTTGAAAAACTACACAACATATCTCTATGTCCACCAGCATAATGTGTAGTTAAGCCCTCATGCCAAATTTAGTGCCCCTAACTTTAACCATAAATCGAAGCTCCATTTCATCCTAAAAACGATGAATTATTAATAACTTCAACTATTTTTGCAACATCGTAAAATACTGACTTTAACAGGTATTTTTGTGTCTCGGACAAGGATCTATAATGAAAATGATGGATCATCACATACGCAATTTTTCAACCTTTCTCTGCAGTGTCTAAGGAGAGGTGCAGCTCATCATGCATCTACATCAGTTCAGCCATGAAACCAAACACCCCATCGCTGTATTGACAAGGTATTTCGCAGAGCTGTCAGTTACCTATAACGATGGACTGCTCTCTCATTCATCCAGCTAGTAGATGCGCTGAAGTCTAGTGATATGTGTCAAGTATACCTATGAGGTGAATGTGTGTATGTATGTATGTGTGTATGTGTGTGTATGTGTGTGTGTGTGTTTGTGTGTGTGCGTGAGAGAGAGAGAGAGGGATAAATAGTGCCTGCTTACGCAATTCAGGTTAAGACTAGACAATTTTTCTAAATACTGCAGTACAAGCAACACATTTTTTAAATGGCACCATTATACGCAATTTGGAAGAAAGTTAGGTATTAAAAAAAAGAAAATGCTAGTGATATTGATTGAACAAGCGGAATACATACTGTTTCCGTGCCTTCCCAGAATCTTTTAAGTTCCCGCCTCTTTGACATCGTGTCTGTCACGTCAGTGGCAAGGGGTGATGAATCATGGGTAATGGGGCATGGATTTTGACTTTAGTGGTATCGCACGAGGTAATACTGGTTTAAAAAAGTGCTCGCCATCTAGGATTGTGACAGCGGTATCACATAGTTCAGTACCGCGTTTAAGTGCAAAGTGAGTCAATGTCGCCGTAGCCATAGTACTGATATCCTTTGTTCTAAACTTTGTAGCTCTTAAATTTTAGAAAAAAAATATTTATAGCTAACCAGTTCGATAGTAGTATGAAATGTTAAATGACAAATCGTCACTGAGAGATAAAATCTTATTTGTTTATGATACCGTAAAGATAAAGAAATTATAAAATAAAATTATGAAATAATAAAATAATTATTGTAAAGATAACATCATAAGTTTATCTAATAACAGTTGTAAACGAATGCATAGCATTAATCGCATGAAAAAGATTAAATGTTCTTTCATAATGAGTTATCTATAGAAAATCACGTGGCTCTGGAAATAAATATTAAAGGTCAGTTATTAAATTTAGTGAAAAAATTGGCATTACTAGTGTCTAAAAGAGAGCACAAGTAAATAATTTAAGAAATATCAGAAGGTGATGGTCGTTGTTGGGGGTCGCTTTCTTATTATTAGATAGACCTTTTAGCAAATTGGAAGGTAAGGGCCATCATAACAGTCATAAACAAATGTTGTGCGGACAACGACGAATGAAGTGTGTCAGTGTGTCGTTTCATAATCCAGGAGAAAAATACTGGTAAATTACATAAATCAAACTTTAGTAGCAAAAATTCATGGCGATTTCGCAGTTCCTCAGATATGGAACTGAGGATTAAGTCATAACTGTCTAAAATGATCATTGCACATTCCCATAAGTACTTCCATAAACAACGTGAGTTCACAGATGAATGAAAAAGAAAATTATACACTAGTCCTCTACCGAGTATATGTAAGTCTGTGTGTGTGATGCGGATTTCCTTACCTATAGCGGGTCCAACAGTGAACAGGAAGACACCGCTTGTCACCATGTTAAGGCCTACGGCGGCTGGAAGCTTGTGGTCGGGGCACACCTGGGCAACACACAGGTTAATGTTGATGATGGCGGCGCCTCGGGAGAATCCAGCCAGAGTGTTCCACACATAGAGCGCCACCGTGCTAGAGGACGTGGCTATCACTGCAGAGAGAAATAGTGGCCAGTAGCGAAGCGACGTAAATGGCGGTAGTGCATTCAAAGCTACATTTTGAGTGGTACAGTATCACTTAACTAACGACCAACTGAACCACATGTAATACAAAAGAGAAATGTCAAATGGTTCGCAGCGTGATATACAGTAGTGAACATTTCAAAAAGAAAGTACAAACAAAGCACCACTTAGATCACGGATGGAAGTTATTCAGTTCACCAACATATTTTTCATTTCACTCGAAATATAATAAATGCAAAACATAGTGCACTAATGTGATTATATTGTTGTCCGCAATATTCATTGAAGTAAGAAAGGAAATACGGTAAACAAAAATTAGTACAACCATGAAGTGTGAGTTTGTGCTGAAGCAATTATCATAATCAGTATCATCGTTATCAACATATAGAACAGGCACAGACATGGAACAAGTCTTATTTAAGCAGAAGATTCTCCAACATTTTCTGACTTCTTTTTCCTCCTCTACCATATTCCAATTGTTTCCCTAGCCTTGGACACTTTGTGTATTTTCTTTCAGCCGTCTGACATCGCTCTTTTTCTTGGCCTCTTAATGTCTTTCGTATTTTTGCTTTCCTTGAATTCATTTTGTGTGCCAATAACGCTCTTTCATCTCTGTAATTAAATTTCATACGCTTCTATTCCGCGAAATAACTTCAATGTCGATATTGCTGCAGCATAAGATAAAATAGGTACATAGCACGCTTTCGTATGACACTTTCCCACCTTTGGAGAACATTTGCGGTTATGAAAATTCTATTGTTTTCTATTGCTTTCATTTATCTTTTTGTTGCTGTCACCTTCTGGAGTAGGCGCGGTTCTGTACAGATCACTGCTGGTCAGGGTGAAGCTGGTCAGGGTGAAGCAGTGGCGATGGAGAGAGGAGAGTTAACATCGGCGGGCGAAGGGAGTAAACAGCCAGCAAGGTGTAATAACTAGAGACCGCCCACCTAGACACGTAGTTGGAAGCGTGGCAGGGCAGAAAGGAACATCTACATCTGCATAGCACTCGGAAAGCCATCGTACGGTACGCGTGTTGGAGGGTACCGTATATCAGTATAATCGTTTCCTTTCCTATTCCACTCATCAGAACATTACGACCAACGACCTACTATCGATATAAACCCATCGATAGTAGCTTTACCTGGCGAAGAATGAGTGCTAGGCAGACACAGGCATGGTGCATGTAGTGTCAATGAGCGTGCCGTCCGTCTGTAGAATGGGGGAGGCGTGAGATGTATATGAGTTTGATCGGGGGTTGACTGTGATGGCCCGGAGGCTCGGCACGAGCATTTCGGAAACTTCTAGGATGTTCGGGGAATGCTGCAATGAGTGTCTTCAACACGCGGCGAAACCAAGGTGAAACCACACCCACACGTCGTGGGGTTGGGCAGCCATCCTTCATTACAGATGTTGGAAGTAGTAGGCTGGATAGACTGGTAAAAGAGCACAGGCGGCGTACTGTAGCGGAACAAACGTCATACTACACTCCTGGAAATTGAAATAAGAACACCGTGAATTCATTGTCCCAGGAAGGGGAAACTTTATTGACACATTCCTGGGGTCAGATACATCACATGATCACACTGACAGAACCACAGGCACATAGACACAGGCAACAGAGCATGCACAATGTCGGCACTAGTACAGTGTATATCCACCTTTCGCAGCAATGCAGGCTGCTATTCTCCCATGGAGACGATCGTAGAGATGCTGGATGTAGTCCTGTGGAACGGCTTGCCATGCCATTTCCACCTGGCGCCTCAGTTGGACCAGCGTTCGTGCTGGAAGTGCAGACCGCGTGAGACGACGCTTCATCCAGTCCCAAACATGCTCAATGGGGGACAGATCCGGAGATCTTGCTGGCCAGGGTAGTTGACTTACACCTTCTAGAGCACGTTGGGTGGCACGGGATACATGCGGACGTGCATTGTCCTGTTGGAACAGCAAGTTCCCTTTCCGGTCTAGGAATGGTAGAACGATGGGTTCGATGACGGTTTGGATGTACCGTGCACTATTCAGTGTCCCCTCGACGATCACCAGTGGTGTGCTGCCAGTGTAGGAGATCGCTCCCCACACCATGATGCCGGGTGTTGGCCCTGTGTGCCTCGGTCGTATGCAGTCCTGATTGTGGCGCTCACCTGCACGGCGCCAAACACGCATACGACCATCATTGGCACCAAGGCAGAAGCGACTCTCATCGCTGAAGACGACACGCGTGAGCGGAAGACGGCCTAACGGTGTGCGGCACCGTAGCCCAGCTTCATGGAGACGGTTGCGAATGGTCCTCGCCGATACCCCAGGAGCAACAGTGTCCCTAATTTGCTGGGAAGTGGCGGTGCGGTCCCCTACGGCACTGCGTAGGATCCTACGGTCTTGGCGTGCATCCGTGCGTCGCTGCGGTCCGGTCCCAGGTCGACGGGCACGTGCACCTTCCGCCGACCACTGGCGACAACATCGATGTACTGTGGAGACCTCACGCCCCACGTGTTGAGCAATTCGGCGGTACGTCCACCCGGCCTCCCGCATGCCCACTATACGCCCTCGCTCAAAGTCCGTCAACTGCACATACGGTTCACGTCCACGCTGTCGCGGCATGCTACCAGTGTTAAAGACTGCGATGGAGCTCCGTATGTCACGGCAAACTGGCTGACACTGACGGCGGCGGTGCACAAATGCTGCGCAGCTAGCGCCATTCGACGGCCAACACCGCGGTTCCGGGTGTGTCCGCTGTGCCGTGCGTGTGATCATTGCTTGTACAGCCCTCTCGCAGTGTCCGGAGCAAGTATGGTGGGTCTGACACACCGGTGTCAATGTGTTCTTTTTTCCATTTCCACGAGTGTATAAAGCTGGGAACAGTACAAGTGTGTCTGACCACACACTGCACCGAACACGCCTAACGATAGGCTTCCGCAGCCGACGACCCATGCGAGGGCCAATGTTAACATCACCACATCGACAACTACGAGTGAAGTGGGCACTTGTCCATCGGCACTAGACGTTGGAACAATGGCAGAGCGTTGCATGCTCCTATGAATCCCGATACCTTCTTCATAATGCAGACTGGAAGGAGTGAATCTATCATCTTCCGGAGGAAGAGCTCCTTGACACCTATACTGCGGGACGGAAACGAGATGGCCGCGGCTCCATTATGCTCTGGGGAACATTCAAGTGGGGATCCATGGGTTCAGTTGGGCTCGTGCAAGGCACCCTGGAGGCCAAGGAGTATCACACATGTGTTGCAGACCACGTACACCCCTTCATGACGATCATATTGTCCCACGGCAGTGGCATTTTTCAGCGAGATAATTGACCATGTCAAATGCCCAAGTGTGTTATGAGTGGTTCGAGTAATACAGTGGCAAATCCGGTTGATGTACTGGCCCCACAACTCGCCAGATCTGTACCCGAATCAACAAATCTAGGATGTGATTCAATGTGACGTCTGAGTTCATCGCCTACCTTCTAAGAATTTACGGGCATTAGACAACTTGTGTGTGCAGATGTGGTGCCAGCTTCCTCCAGCGACCTACAAAGGCCTCATTGCTACCACGTTATGACACGTTCTGGCCTCAATAGGGCCGTTCTCTCAATTTTCTCAATACTTTTCTTCGAAAAGAGCGTCGCCTTTCGTCCAGGGATTCCCATTTGACTGTTCAAAGCATCTTAGTAAAAATTGTGTGTTGATCGAATCTACCGTTAACAAATCTAGCAGTCTAGCTCTGAATTGCTTCGACGTCTTCTGTTAACCCGATCTGGTGAGGATCCCAAACACTCGAGCCGTACTCAGTCCTATACGCTATCTTCTTTACAGATGAACCACACTTTCCTAAAATTCTCCCAAAAAATCGAAATCGACCATTCGGCTTGCCTACCGCAATCCTGATATGCTCGTTGCATTTCACATCGCTTGGCAACTTTACGCCCAGATATTTAAACGATATGACTGTGTCAAGTACGACACAATTAATGCTGAAAAAGTAGGACTATCTGGTTACTTGAAATTCTCTATATGCTTGCAATGTCTCTCCTACCCAAGGTTCCTTTACAAAACAAAATGACTCAGTCATTGTGATCAAGTACCTATCCAGAATGTCTAACCGGCACAGAATTCTTCTATGACTAGAGAAAGAAGCAAAATGGAAAATACGCAGAAAGCTACAGGCCAATATTCCTGCTGTCATCCCTTTGCAGGAAACATTTCAGTTATACTCGATGTAGTAAATGCCGTTTGGCTAGGGCCTCCCGTCTGATACACCGTTCGCCAGGTGCAAGTCTTTCTAATTGACGCCACTTCGGTGACTTGCGTATCGATGGGGATGAAATGATGATGATAGGGACAACGTAACACCCAGTCTGTGAGGGGAGAAAATCTCCGACCCAGCCGGGAATCGAACCCTGGCCGTTAGGTATGACATACCGTCGCACTGACCACTGAGCTCCCAGGGGCGGACACTAGATGTAGTAATAATAAAGAAAAATGACACAGTTTAGTTTTCAAATTGGTACCATTAGTGCATAAGGCACATTAGAGAGTATAGAAATGGCACCTGATGCACTTGAAGAGGGTGAGAACATCACAGGTACATTTTTAGATCTATGATAGGTAATTAACGCTTCAGACGAATCACATTAGTTCGTTGACACTTCGTGTTGGCACAAGTATAGGTCGTACATTATATAAATCGATTCAGAAATAGTTAGAACAGAGAATATATTTGTAATAATTGACAGAGAACTAGAGATACAAACAAAATAAAACGTGATAAAAGGACAGAAAATGAGATCGTTAGATTAAGTACAGAATACAGTTCTGTACGTTGTCTAATAAAGAAAAATACTGTTGTCGCTGAGTCAGTTTGTCAGTGAAAGCGATGTGAACACATGGAATCTAAGTAAAGAGAACATGAATAACTTGCTTGATTCTTACTATTCTCTAATCAGTATATAACAACCGGAAGTTTTTTGTACAGATTAGGAAAATTATAAAATATTATTGTATAGACCGCTATTCAGGGTGTTACGTATATAAGTGCAGTACATTATTATCATTGGTACTTTAATGAGTGCGTTAGTTGCTTCTTTTCTCTGTATCTAACATTTTTCTAGCAAACAGATCACATTATGCGCTGTCTGATGTTTTCTGTGTGTTTGTAACTGCTCTACTAATTGGACTACGCCATCAGTGTAGGCTAAGCATTTTGCGTCCTTGCATCCATACATCGACACCTGACCTGCTGCCCAGCTGAAAACATGCGTTAATGGCTTTCTCTTGCCGCATGTACTTGGAAGTACCTACCCACTTAAAAACACACTACACCCGTGGCTATAATTATTAGTCTGTAGTTGAGATAAACACTGTTGTAACGTCGTTCAGTATACTTCTCTCAGTCACTAGAAAAATATCAGCACTTATACCGCTAACACCCTATATGTGGTTACACGAAAGAAAAAAATTCACGTAACTTCCATTTAGTACGAAAAAGGTGTAACTAGACATTAAATTTCCTATCTGTCTAAGAGAATTAAAGTAGTGTATTAAAATGACAGGAAATTTCTGACATGAAGAACTACACTGCAGTGTCGCGGAAGGAACATCCAGCTTCTAGTAGCCCTACGGTATTACACGACCTTGTTCAATTTCAATGAAGTGTTGATAAAGGCGTTTTCGTTGTCTGTAAGCCATTCTTGATAACACCAGCTCACCACGTCTAGTACCCAAAAGTAACTAACGCTCACAGCTTTTACAATAAGTGTTTATTGCATACCTGATTTTCATCCTCATAGTGGAGCGAAATTTGAAAAGATATCGTCTTCCAGATGTAGAAACACACCTACCAACTTTCGTTTATGTTACACAACTCCTTGCCTTTAAGGCACCATATAAACAATTATCAATAGGTCAATGAGTTTGAAAGAGGTTATGTAAAAGGGCTATGAGAAGCTGGATGTTCCTCTGCGATACTGTAGGAAGACTTGGTAGGAAGGTAGCCACTGTACATAATAGCTGGCAGCGATGGTCACGAGAATGTCGTCTGCCGTCTGTTTCACGTCTGCTGTGCAGCGAGCTACCTTAATTTAAGTATTAACTGTATTTTTCTTACTTGTCATTTCTTCTTCCGTGTGTATTTTCTTTTAGGAAGCTTTAATTGTCGGGTGCTATTAATAGTGTTCCATAGATTTCGTGTTTGTTTTGAATACAGTCAGAGTCCCTTTAGTCAACCATAGTGCCAGTAGTGCTAGTGTTTGTTTTCAATACAGTGCAGAGACAGATAGTGCTATTTTCATTGTTTTCTACAAGAAGTGGCTAGCAACCACAGTTTAGTGAATAAACAGCCGCCTTTAGTGAATTAGCAGTCTAGTTAAAGGTTGATTAACTCTCTTCAGTAAATTGATTCCTTAGGATGGATAGGATGTGTGACTGCTGTGTAAGGACGCAGGAGGAGCTGACCACTGTTCGCGAACAGCTGAGCGTGTTGATGGCCACGGTCAGCCGTCTTCAGGCTGCTGCCTCGGAGTGTAGCGGCAGTGGGGAGTCTGGTGCGTCGCAAGGTACACCCCAGGTGACATCTTCGAGGGTACCGGGCGCGGTTGGGCCACCCTCTCCCCAAGGGGAGTGGCGGGTTCAGCGGCGTTCGCGGCGCACGAGGCGGAGGGTCAATGTGGAGGCTGGCCGTGTGGCATCGCCCGCTCTGCCTGTGAGTGAACATGTGGCTGCTCCTTCAGCAAGGTCCGAGCAGGCACACGGAGGGAGCGGTTTATTAGTTATTGGGAGCTCCAACGTTAGGCGGGTGATGGAGCCCCTTAGGGAAATAGCGGGAAGGTCGGGGAAGAAGGCCAGTGTTCACTCTGTCTGCTTGCCGGGGGGTCTCATCCGAGATGTGGAGGAGGCCCTACCGGCGGCGATAGAGAGCACTGGGTGCACCCGACTGCAAATTGTTGCTCATGTATGCACCAATGACTCCTGCCGTCTGGGTTCAGAGGTCATCCTCAGTTCGTACAGGCGGTTGACGGAATTGGTGAAGGCGGAAAGCCTCGCTCGTGGGGTAGAATCAGAGCTAACTATTTGTAGTATCGTTCCCAGAATCGATCGCAGTCCTCTGGTTTGGAGCCGAGTGGAAGGCTTAAACCAAAGGCTCAGACGATTCTGCGGGGATCTGGGGTGCAAATTTCTCGACATCCGCTATGGGGTGGAGAAATGTAGGGTCCCCCTGAATAGGTCAGGCGTGCGCTACACGCCGGAAGCAGCTACAAGGGTAGCGGAGTACGTGTGGAGTGCACGTGGGGGTTTCTTAGGTTAGAGAATCCCCTCCCTAGGCCCGACAAGATGCCTCCTGAGACGCGGCAAGGTAGGAGTAGGCAAAATGCAACAGGGAATAACAATATTAATGTGCTAATAGTAAACTGCAGGAGCGTCAATAGAAAGGTCCCAGAACTGCTCTCATTAATAAACGGTCACAACGCCCATGTAGTACTAGGGACAGAAAGTTGGCTAAAACCAGACGTAAACAGTAATGAAATCCTAAACTCAGATAGGAATGTATACCGCAGAGACAGGCTGGACAGTGAAGGGGGAGGCGTGTTTATAGCGATAAGAAGTGCAATAGTATCGAAGGAAATTGACGGAGATCCGAAATGTGAAATGATTTGGGTGAAGGTCACGGTTAAATCAGGCTCAGACATGGTAATTGGATGTCTCTATAGGCCCCCTGGCTCAGCAGCTGCTGTGGCTGAGCACCTGAAGGATAATTTGGAAAATATTTCGAGTAGATTTCCCCACCATGTTATAGTTCTGGGTGGAGATTTTAATTTGCCGGATATAGACTGGGAGACTCAAACGTTCATAACGGGTGGCAGGGACAAAGAATCCAGTGAAATTCTTTTAAGTGCTTTATCTGAAAACTACCTTGATCAGTTAAACAGAGAGCCGACTCGTGGCGATAACATATTAGACCTTCTGGTGACAAACAGACCCGAACTATTTGAAAAAGTTAACGCAGAACAGGGAATCAGCGATCATAAAGCGGTTACGGCATCGAAGATTTCAGCCGTAAATAGGAATATTAAAAAGGGTAGGAAGATTTTTCTGTTTAGAAAAAGTGACAAAAAGCAGATTTCAGAGTACCTGTTGGCTCAACACAAAAGTTTTGTCTCAAGTACAGATAGTGTTGAGGATCAGTGGACAAAGTTCAAAACCGTCGTACATTATGCGTTAGATGAGTATGTGCCAAGCAAGATCGTAAGAGATGGAAAAGAGCCACCGTGGTACAACAACCGAGTTAGAAAACTGCTGCGGAAGCAAAGGGAACTTCACAGCAAACATAAACATAGCCAAAGCCTTGCAGACAAACAAAAATTACGCGAAGCGAAATGTAGTGTGAGGAGGGCTATGCGAGAGGCGTCCAATGAATTCGAAAGTAAAGTTCTATGAACTGACTTGGCAGAAAATCCTAAGAAATTTTGGTCTTATGTCAAAGCGGTAGGTGGATCAAAACAAAATGTCCAGACACTCTGTGACCAAAATGGTACTGAAACAGAGGATGACAGACTAAAGGCCGAAATACTAAATGTCTTTTTCCAAAGTTGTTTCACAGAGGAAGATTGCACTGTAGTTCCTTCTCAAGATTGTCGCACAGATGACAAAATGGTAGATATCGAAATAGACGACAGAGGGATAGAGAAACAATTAAAATCGCTCAAAAGAGGAAAGGCCTCTGGACCTGATGGGATACCAGTTCAATTTTACACAGAGTACGCGAAGGAACTTGCCCCCCTTCTTGCAGCGGTGTACCGTAGGTCTCTAGAAGAGCGTAGCGTTCCAAAGGATTGGAAAATGGCACAGGTCATCCCCGTTTTCAAGAAGGGACGTCGAACAGATGTGCAGAACTATAGACCTATATCTCTAACGTCGATCACTTGTAGAATTTTGGAAAACGTATTGTGTTCGAGTATAATGACTTTTCTGGAGGCTAGAAATCTACTCTGTAGGAATCAGCATGGGTTTTGAAAAAGACGGTCATGTGAAACCCAGCTCGCGCTATTCGTCCATGAGACTCAGAGGGTTCCCAGGTAGATGCCGTGTTTCTTGACTTCCGCAAGGCGTTCGATACAGTTCCCCACAGTCGTTTAATGAACAAAGTAAGAGCATATGGACTATCAGACCAATTGTGTGATTGGATTGAGGAGTTCCTAGATAACGCAGCACGTCATTCTCAATGGAGAGAAGTCTTCCGAAGTAAGAGTGATTTCATGTGTGCCTCAGGGGAGTGTAATAGGACCGTTGCTATTCACAATATACATAAATGACCTGGTGGATGACATCGGAAGTTCACTGAGGCTTTTTGCAGATGATGCTGTGGTGTATCGAGAGGTTGTAACAACGGAAAATTGTACTGAAATGCAGGAGGATCTGCAGCGAATTGACGCATGGTGCAGGGAATGGCAATTGAATCTCAATGTAGACAAGTGTAATGTGCTGCGAATACACAGAAAGATAGATCCTTTATCATTTAGCTACAAAATAGCAGGTCAGCAACTGGAAGCAGTTAATACCATAAATTATCTGGGAGTACGCATTAGGAGTGATTTAAAATGGAATGATCATATAATGTTGATCGTCGGTAAAGCAGATGCCAGAGTGAGATTCATTGGAAGAATCCTAAGGAAATGCAATCCGAAAACAAAGGAAGTAGGTTACAGTACGCTTGTTCGCCCACTGCTTGAATACTGCTCAGCAGTGTGGGATCCGTACCAGATAGGGTTGATAGAAGAGACAGAGAAGATCCAACGGAGAGCAGCGCGTTTCGTTACAGGATCATTTAGTAATCGCGAAAGCGTTACGGAGATGATAGATAAACTCCAGTGGAAGACTCTGCAGGAGAGACGCTCAGTAGCTCGGTACGGGCTTTTGTCAAAGTTTCGAGAACATACCTTCACCGAAGAGTCAAGCAGTATATTGCTCCCTCCTACGTATATCTCGCGAAGAGACCATGAGGATAAAATCCGAGAGATTAGAGCCCACACAGAGGCATACCGACAATCCTTCGTTCCACGAACAATACGAGACTGGAATAGAAGGGAGAACCGATAGAGGTACTCAAGGTACCCTCCGCCACACACCGCCAGGTGGCTTGTGGAGTATGGATGTAGATGCAGACGTAGAGAATTTACGGACGCAACAAGACCGGGCACCAGATGGTCAGGTGCCAGTAACAAGAGGAAAGACCATCGTGTTTGGCATATGGCTCTGGAGTATCTTACAGCGTCTGCAGCAGCGATCTGAAGCGCAGTTGGAACCCCGATGACGCAACAAACTGATACAAATCGGGTACTTCAGGGACAGCTGCGAGCTAGACGCCTTGTAGAGTGTGTTCCACTGACACAAAACCACCGCCATTTGTGACATCAGAGGTATCTAGCAAGATCTCATTGGAGGGGAGGATGGAGGTTTGTTGTGATTCCCAATGAAAGCTAGTTCCTCATTAGTGCCAGTTATGACCGTGTATTGGTTAGAAGGAGGCCAGCTGAGGGCCTGCTGCCAAACTGTTTGCGTGTTTGGCACACAGGACCTACACCTGAAGTTATGGTGTGGGGTGCGATTTCGTATAACTGGAGCACTGTCGTGGTTATCCTACGCACGATGACTGCTAATTTGTACGTCGATTTGATGATTCGACCTTCTGAACAGTATTCACGAATAATATTCCAAGGGTGTTTTCCAACAGGATAACACTTCCACATACCTCTGTTGTAACTCAATATGCTCTATAGAGTTTCAACACGCTCCCTATACCTGTTCTATCACCAGATCTGTCTCCAATAAAGCACGTATGGGACATCATCGCTCTACAGCGCCAGCGTCATCAACAAACAGCATTAACCGTCCCTGTACTGACCGACCAAGTGGAACAGACCTGGAACTCCGTCCCACAAACTGTGATACAGCATCTGTACAACACAATGCGGTGTCATTTGCATGTTTACATTCAACATTTTTGTGGTTACACCTGTTATTAATATACCAGCATTTCAATTTGGAGTGGTTCATCCCACTCTTATATTCACCTTCGATCTTTCAATGTTAATAACTTAAATATATTACCCGGACAAACATATTCCCAAAATTTCAGTACTCCACAATAATTATTTAATGGCGTTTCTTCCATTAGTGTATGTAAATGATACTGTGGACAGTTCGACACAAAATTGACATCTGATTCGTCCTCTATTTGGAATCTTCGTCATGGCCTGACAGCCCCACTTGACAGACATTAACAACAGTTAAACCACTGTACTGATGTTTCCATGGCCATTCAAAGTTACTGAGGAAATTACATTTTTCGATGAAAACAGTTCTACGTGCTTCTGTATTTCGCTTATCATCAATTGTACAAAACCTGTTTCAGAAATACTGAATCATTTACAAAATAAAATATAATTCAGCCTTCATGTATGTACAGTCATTCAGTTCCCCATAGCTAAATGGTTGAGTTGCTGAAATATAGGTTTTTGAAACCAGGAAGATACTGCTTTGAGCCTCAGTAGTGTCTGTCGGTTTTATGAAGATAGTTCGATCTCACCAGATACAATGCAAGATATCGCCAGCCCAGTCTGTTGAAGAATCTTTCCCAGCAGTAACAACGAAAAAAAAAACAGAATTTGATGTTAGTTTTGGTTTTGCAGAGACAGGGGTCCTGACCTGAGCGGGTGATTGTACAGAAGATGGCGCCCACGAAGAACGTAAGGCGCGGCCTGATCTTGAAGCGGTCTGTGAAAGAAGGCACCGTGATCCTGGACACGAAGTCGCCAGCGGCCGTCACGGTGAGGCAGAGCGCCGTATCCGACAGCGAGAGGTGGAGGTGGCGCTGCAGGTACAAGGGCAACAGCAGCGAGAAGTTGATGGCCGCCACGGTCATGCACGCAGAGCCGAACATCACGTTGAGGTACACCCAGTTCCGCAGCAGGTCCAGGTCCATGAAAGCCATCACTCGACGCCACACTGTTTGAGTCTCTGCGAAGTCGAATAATTAACCTAAATTTGGCTGCAGATCGTTCTACGAAAAGAGAATGCACACATTTTTTGGAATGGACAAAGATTTTGTTCAGTTTTCACAAGAGCTGAAAATATAACTGTTATTGTTCAAAAAGATTTCGGGCTTGCAGCCGGTCGTCGTAAACTTCATTGCACGATATTTCGGCTGGACAACTGCCAGCCATCTTCAGGTGAGTCGAAAGAGGACTGACGAAGACGTTCTCCGCTCCAGCTTATATAGTGCCCTGATAGTACTGCCGCGCATGCGTTGCAATTGTGGAGACAGAAGGGTCACACCTCCCAGAGGCAGCGTCCTCGCTGGTGGAACTGCACTACTCAGCTGCCGTCGGTATTGTCGTTGGCCGCAGCTATCGAAGTCTTCTGGTGTCTTCGTCTGGAGTAAATTTCGGAGATGACGGGGTTCCATGCGTTATTCAATTGGAAACAACTGTCACGGTTCATTATATTTCCCGCAATGCGTATTTCAACTGATTCTTTGATAATGGAATCCCAAAAAGTTGTTGCAGTGGCCAAAATTGAAGTTTGGTCGTACTCCATTGAATGCCCGTTAGAGATACAATGTTCCGCAACTGCAGACCCACTGGGTTGCAGTAGGCGAGTGCAACGTTGATGTTCTGCACAACGCTCTTCCACTGTACGCGTTGTCTGTCCTATATAGGCGATGCCACATTGACACGGTATTTTGTAAATTCCCGCCTTCCGCAGTAACAAATCATCCTTCACCGATCCCAGCAAATCCGAAATCTTAGAAGGCGGACGAAAAACCACTTTCACATTAAAATGATTAAGAATCCTTGCTATCTTGAAGGAGATGTTTCCGACAAAGGGAAGAAAAGCTAGGGACTTGGCTGGCGCGTCCTCCTCTTTATCCAGTTCCCCGTTCCTGGCTCTAGTTGAGAAGGCCCTGTTTATTTGCTGCGTCGAGCACCCATTGTCTCTGAACACCGTCCTCAAATGTGCCAGTTCCTTAGGCCAATTCTCTGCATCCGACACTCTGTGTGCCCTGTGTACAAGGGTTTTAAGTACACTCATGGTCCGGGATGGGTGATGGCAACTTGAAGAATGCAAATACATATCATTGTGAGTGGGCTTTCGATAGACAGAATTTCCCACAGTGCCGTAACTCTTCCGTTTAACCAAAACATCCAGGAATGGAAGGCGGCCATCTTTCTCTAGTTCCAATGTAAATCGAATATTCTCATGGATGGAGTTAAGATGATGAAAAAACGCCATTAAGTTTTCTTCTCCGTGGGGCCACACTATGAAAGTGTCATCGACGTATCTCCAAAAAACAGTTGGTTTACAGACCGCTGATTCACCTGAAGATGGCTGGCAGTTGTCCAGCCGAAATATCGTGCAATGAAGTTTACGACGACCGGCTGCAAGCCCGAAATCTTTTTGAACAGTTGATTAACTGGGAAAATTTCAAATTTAACATAACTGTTATTGATAAAATGTGTTCGAAGCTGCGAATACGCACAACCATCAGCTGTGTAATGGAATTACGACAACGGAATTCTGTCCTGGACCGAGACTCGAACCCACATTTCCCGATTTACACGAGTGGTCGCCTTAACTATCCGCGCACGACTTACAACCACACCTAAACGTTCATATGTTGTCATTCACATCATGTAATTCTCAAAAAAATGGTTCAAATGGCTCTGAGCACTATGGGACTTAACATCTATGGTCATCAGTCCCTTAGTACTTAGAACTACTTAAACCTAACTAACATAAGGACAGCACACAACACCCAGCCATCACGAGGCAGACAAAATCCCTGACCCCGCCGGGAATCGAACCCGGAAACCCGGGCGTGGGAAGCGAGAACGCTACCGCACGACCACGAGATGCGGGCATGTAATTCTCGTATAGGATATTGGGGTGGGGGAGGGAGGGGCATTTTGATTGAAAGTCTCTGCCTGGTATCACTGGATTAGTTCGACATAGCAGTACCTGTGTTGTTAAGTACGATGTGACGTTTCTTCAGAATTGCATGCACATCCGAAGGAACACTGTTCAAATGGCTCTGAGCACTATGAGACTTAGCATCTGAGGTCATCAGAACTACTTAAACCTAACTAACCTAAGGACATCACACACATCCATGCCCCAGCCAGGATTCGAACCTGTGACCGTAGCAGTCGCGCGGCTCCGGACTGAAGCGCCTAGAACCACTCGGCCACCGGCTGAAGGAACACAGTCTCGTGCATCTTGACGCCACAGATACCGCCATATCGTACTGACTCGACGATAGCAGGCAGCGACTAAGAAATCAAAAATCTCCCCACCCCTCCATGCGGGAATTTCATAAAAGGTACACGTGCAGGATCTAACGCATAAACGATGGCATTTGGATATTTGGGTCTGGCAATGAGTCGTGCACTGATTCCAAAGCAGTTCACTCGACCACTCGCGTAATGCTGGAAATCTGGGTTCGAGTACTGGTTTGTCACAAATTTCCGTTGACGTATTAAACTACACGGCTGATGGTTGCCCGCATTCACAACTGACTTACTGCATGACGCCTGTAGTCGCAGGAGTGCTTATTTCTTCGGTCATGCATGCATATCTGAAGGAACATTGCACTGCATATCTCAACAACGCGGGCATATCAGTATCTTCATAAGTGTGGTTCTCTAGGTTTAAAGGTAGAAAATGACAAGGTACACTACTGGCCATTAAAATTGCTACACCATGAAGATGACGTGCTACAGACGCGAAATTTAACCGGCTGGAAGAAGATGCTGTGATATGCAAATGAATACCTTTTCAGCGCATTCACACAAGGTTGGCGGCGGTGGCGACACCTACAACGTGCTGACATGAGGAAAGTTTCCAACCGATTTCTCATACACAAACAGCAGTTGACCGGCGTTGCCTGGTGAAACGTTGTTGTGATGCCTCGTGTAAGGAGGATAAATGCGTATCATCACGTTTCCGACTTTGATAAAGATCGGACTGTAGCCTATCACCATTTCGGTTTATCGTATCGCGACATTGCTGCTCGCGTTGGTCGAGGTTCAATGACTGTTAGCAGAATATGGAATCGGTAGGTTCAGGAGGGTAATACGGAACGCCATGCTGGATCCCAACGGTGTCCTACCACAAGCAGTCGAGATGACAGGCATCTTATCCGCATGGATGTAACGGATCGTGCAGCCACGTCTCGATCTCTGAGTCAACACATGGGGTCGTTTGCAAGACAAAAACCATCTGCACGAACAGTTCGACGACATTTGCAGCAGCATGGACTATCAGCTCGGAGACCATGGCTGCGGTTACCCTTGACGCTGCATCACAGACAGGAGCGCCGGCGATGGTGTACTCAACGACGAACCTGGGTGCACGAATGTCAAAACGTCATTTTTTCGGATGAATCCAGGTTCTGTTTGCAGCATCATGATGGTCGCATCCGTGTTTGGCGACATCGCGGTGAACGCACATTGGAAGCGTGTATTCGTCATTGCCATACTGGCATATCACCCGGCGTGATGGTATGGTGTGCCATTGGTTACAGGTCTCGGTCACCTCTTGTTCGCATTGACGGCACTTTGAACAGTGGGCGTTAGATCAGACGTGTTACGACCCGTGGCTCTACCCTTCATTCGATCCCTGCCAAACCCTACATTTCAGCAGGATCATGCACGACCGCATATTACCGGCCCTGTACGAGCCTTTCTGGATACAGAAATGTTCGACTGTTGCCTTGGCCAGCAGATTCTCCAGATCTCTCACCAATTGAAAACGCCTGGTCAATGGTGGCCGAGCAACTGGCTCGTCACAATATGCAAGTCACTACTCCTGATGAACTGTGGTATCGTGTTGAAGCTGCATGTGCAGCTGTACCTGTACACGCTATCCAAGCTCTGTTTGACTCAATGCCCAGGCGTAGCAAGGCCGTTATTACGGCCAGAGGTGGTTGTTCTGGGTACTGATTTCTCAGTATCTATGCACCCAAATTGCGTGAAAATGTAATCACATGTCAGTTCTAGTATAATATATTTGTCCAATGAATACCCGTTTATCATCTGCATTTGTTCTTGGTGTAGCAATTTTAATGGCCAGTAGTGTAAAATTAATGACTGAGTAATGTACTGACATGGTGCTTAAATTAAACAAAATACAGTATATGAGAAATGTAATTTGAGATAAAGGGTCGTTGGAAGTTATGGATGATATAAAAGTAAGCACACTGAAAAAAAGTACAGCAGCTTGTGGTCTTGTGGTCAGTATTGTCACCTCTAGATCATATGGTTACAGGTTCGATTCTCGGCCGGATCCGACATTTTCTTCAGAGACTATATATTGGCGTTGTCTTAATCATTCCATCTCGTTTTCATCAACGTGGAAGCTGCCGAAGTGTCGTCAAATAAAAAAAGTTGCAGCAGGTTGCTGAACAACTCCAGATTAGGTATCCCAGCCAATAATGCATACAATATTTCATTTTACTGCACAGAGTATTAGTCACTCCCCCAGAAGATATCAGACCTACTACCAACGCCTCTAGTATTGCAATGGCCTAAATAGTGTGAAGAAGAAAGTTCAAAATTTTCTTCACATATGTCATATGCAGTTGAATACACACATTGCTAATTAGGCCACATTGGATTATTAAATTGTAGAGTTGTTGCTGCTACATTTTAGTTGCTTTTCCAGAAAATCAAAGTTATCCTCCCTTTTGGCTGGGATCTGGTGATTTAGTTGGAAAGTCGAGACGCAATAGAACGCGTCCGTGATCATAATCAGGAAACGTATATGAGCAGCTCTTTATAACTCATCAGCTTGAAAGACGGGAATTCAATTCCGACAGGAGGATATAGAAAAAAGTGCAACGCTTGGACCCCGCATACGTTGAAATAAACATCAGCGATCATTATGACGGTAACCTTAATGACTGTGCTGAAGCCATGCTAGGAAGCTCACCATTAAAACACCACAGAACCATCTCTAGTGTGAAGTACATCGTCTAAACACGACGAGTACCTAATTAGGCCAACAATGCACTCTACAACCTGCATCACTTAGAAAGTCCGCGTCCTTAGCTGGGTGGTCTGCGCATGTGATTCCCACGCAGTGAGCCTAGGTTCGTTTCCCAGCCGGTTTGGAGACTTTCGCCACTGGGCGACTGGGTGGTGTGTTTTTCTCATCATCATCAATTCGCAAGTCGCCCAGCGGAGCGTTACGTGAAAAAAAAATCTTGACTCAACGGCTGAGCTTCACAAGATAAGGACGCACGCCTATCATTTTGTAAATTATAAAGTCACTAAATTGCGACCGCACTACACGCTTCCAGTGAGCTATGGTCGAATTTCTGAAGATTTGCAGTTTTATCTGCAATTCTGAGCAAAAGCCTTTTATGAGGCACACGTCTCCATACGCCCATCGTATGCAGATCCCGTAATGCTGTCTACTCCGAAACTGCATGAAATAAACCTGTATTCATTGTCAGTACTGTTGGACGCCCAGTGTTGCTGTAGTGCTACACGACCCCTGCTGTCAGTCAGTGGTGCTGCGTGCTTCATTCAAGTTTGCGTATGTATTCCACTGGTTATGTGAGTTTCCTGCCATGTGTGTGGAAAATGGCTTCCTGTAGTGCAGACAAGATGATTTTTGGGAAAGAAGCAACGCTGAATTCTCAAGCACTCGAATTTATATGCGGACTGTCTGTTTACTTTAAAAGGGAAAGGGACAATGGAGGGCCTTTGACGCCAATGAATAAACTGATTGACATTGTGGCAGAAGCATTGAACATGTCTACAGCAAGAGTAGGAGACACATGATAAAGAGGCTGCCAATTGAGCGGGGAGCCTTTTTATTGTGACGCCTGCAAAGTGAAGGAAGAGATCGTGTCGTGTGACTGAAACAGAAAACGTGGACGAAAGTGCCGTCGGACAACATACACACACGTAATATAGCAGGAAGGTGTACCCAACACTTAAAAAGTTTAAGGCTTCGCAGACGGACAGTGAGTAGTTCATAGGCAGATTTATAAGTGTCTCCATAATTTTTTTTTTTGAAAAAGCCGGCTTCCGGTGGGAAAAATTCTCTGGAAAAAAGTCCTAATGGAACGTGGAGACATTGTAGCCTAGCAGTGAATCCGGAGAATACAGGTATAATAAGATTAGCGAAAAATGGATCAGCGGCTGTGCCCAGTGCTATCGCGTCGTTTCAGTGGAATGTCGATTACCACGAGGAATTGAAAGCAGATACCTTTAAAGACTACTTCATGAGTCGTGTACTACTAAAAGCCAGTTATGGCACGGTTTAGTAATGTGCAATGAATCGAACCATTCTGTACATCCAAACAAAGCACCAACGGCTGCTGCAAGGAGAGACGAAATAGTCAGCAGGTTGAAAGACAGTAAAATATGCTTTGAACAGAATATGAGGGAAGCGGAACTTCAAGTATTAGTGAGGCGATATAAGCCACGGAAGATGTACTATGTAACGGATACGTTTAGCAGCTTAGAATAAAATTATACGTCTTCTATCGTATCACTGCCATTGCAACGCCATCGAAGTTGTCTGGGCTCAAATAAAAGTAGATGTCGGGAAGCGACTTAAAACCTTTGCGTTGCGAGACACAGAGAGGCTGGATAATGAGGCTGTCACACGAATAACGGCAGAAGACTGGAATAGTGTCGTGAACCATGTGTGGAACGAGATTACAAGACCGAAGGCTTAAGAGAAGAATCCATACAAAATATTGTAATTTATTTATCAGACGTTGAGGACAGCAACATCGAAGGTAACAAAGCCCATGTTGTCCTGACGAGAGATGATCTATCAGACGAAGACGATCTTGAGGCCACCGTACTCTTGTACCAAAACTAAAGGCAACATCTTCATCGGATATTTTATACGTAACATTTGTGCATTTTACTATACCTTGTTAATGCCGAAAATATATCTGTGTGTGTTTGTGTAAAGAGGCAAACACTGCCAGCGCATGAAAAAAGAAAAAAAAACATTTGATCAAGGGACACGGCGGTCAGTAGAATGCTGCCAACAAGAATGCTGCAGTGAGTCGTGCGGCATTGTTATAGGTTCGACTGCCGCGGGCCCGAAGTGTGGGAGGGGGAGGTCGGACATCCAGCTCCCCACCCCGCCAGTCACTGTCCCACTGCACTTCCATGACGAATACTGGCAACTGCACTGCCAGCTGCCAAAGCGCTTCTTTCGCCGTACGAAGTTTGGTAACTGAGCGCAGCACCCGGCGAGACGAGACGCGAACTCGAGTGAGGAGTTTAGAAACTAAGACAGTGGCAGCTTCACTTTAGGAACAGCGCCAGGCCGCAATGGGCAGTGGTTGACCAGTCTTCAGTGCATGCAGCGGCCACGTATGGTGTAACAGCCGGAGCACCATCGACAGTGCCATATGTCCTCGCCGTATGAAATACAGCACATGGGTTTGGAATGTACACTCCTGGAAATTGAAATAAGAACACCGTGAATTCATTGTCCCAGGAAGGGGAAACTTTATTGACACATTCCTGGGGTCAGATACATTACATGATCACACTGACAGAACCAGAGGCACATAGACACAGGCAACAGAGCATGCACAATGTCGGCACTAGTACGGTGTATATCCACCTTTCGCAGCAATGCAGGCTGCTATTCTCCCATGGAGACGATCGTAGAGATGCTGGTTGTAGTCCTGTGGAACGGCTTGCCATGCCACCTGGCGCCTCAGTTGGACCAGCGTTCGTGCTGGACGTGCAGACCGCGTGAGACGACGCTTCATCCAGTCCCAAACATGCTCAATGGGGGACAGATCCGGAGATCTTGCTGGCCAGGGTAGTTGACTTACACCTTCTAGAGCACGTTGGGTGGCACGGGATACATGCGGACGTCCATTGTCCTGTTGGAACAGCAAGTTCCCTTGCCGGTCTAGGATGGTAGAACGATGGGTTCGATGACGGTTTGGATGTACCGTGCACTATTCAGTGTCCCCTCGACGATCACCAGTGGTGTGCGGCCAGTGTAGGAGATCGCTCCCCACACCATGATGCCGGGTGTTGGCCCTGTGTGCCTCGGTCGTATGCAGTCCTGATTGTGGCGCTCACCTGCACGGCGCCAAACACGCATACGACCATCATTGGCACCAAGGCAGAAGCGACTCTCATCGCTGAAGACGACACGTCTCCATTCGTCCCTCCATTCACGCCTGTCGCGACACCACTGGAGGCGGCTGCACGATGTTGGGGCGTGAGCGGAAGACGGCCTAACGGTGTGCGGGACCGTAGCCCAGCTTCATGGAGACGGTTGCGAATGGTCCTCGCCGATACCGTGTCCCTAATTTGCTGGGAAGTGGCGGTGCGGTCCCCTACGGCACTGCGTAGGATCCTACGGTCTTGGCATGCATCCGTGCGTCGCTGCGGTCCGGTCCCAGGTCGACGGGCACGTGCACCTTCCGCCGACCACTGGCGACAACATCGATGTACTGTGGAGACCTTACGCCCCACGTGTTGAGCAATTCGGCGGTACGTCCACCCGGCCTCCCGCATGCCCACTATACGCCCTCGCTGAAAGTCCGTCAGCTGCACATACGGTTCACGTCCACGCTGTCGCGGCATGCTACCAGTGTTAAAGACTGCGATGGAGCTCCGTATGCCACGGCAAACTGGCTGACACTGACGGCGGCGGTGCACAAATGCTGCGCAGCTAGCGCCATTCGACGGCCGACACCGCGGTTCCTGGTGTGTCCGCTGTGCCGTGCGTGTGATCATTGCTTGTACAGCCCTCTCGCAGTGTCCGGAGCAAGTATGGTGGGTCTGACACACCGGTGTCAATGTGTTCTTTTTTCCATTTCCAGGAGTGTAATTTAGGGCAAGGGCGCAAGGTCTGATGATCGGCAGTTATAAGCCTCCACCTCTCCTCCCCTTGCTTGCGAACTGCTGGTTGCGAAATTTTGTACAACCACCATAATTCGAACTGGCTACCTACTTGTCAACAGCCGCAGCACAGGATTGCGTTAGCTACTTCTGCTAAGGAGGCAGATGTAGAATGCCTCCACTGACCTGATACCTTCAATTCCATTTCTGAGCCTATAGTCGGTAAGAAGCTGGCGAATCTTTACGGTAGGGTGCTTGTAATGAGGAGCTTGCATGTTGTGCTCTGTAAAAATATTGACACATATCTGAGGATCTACCAGACAGTTCTGAAGCCCTCATTAGTCCGAATCCTCAATGCAGTTAATAGTCCATTCCCAGTCTGCTTCCCACAGAATATCATGCACGATATCCAGTAACATCCATGTGACTGACATCCATTTCACATTGTACTATCTCAGCTCTATTTTCTGCCTCCAACGTAGTAAAATTCATATCGATACGTAATTTCAAATAGATCCTATCACTGACGATATAGTAGAGCCAAGAATTACACTACTTTTTGCGTCTTCTACCGCCTCCCTCTTTTCGAAGACGAAAGTAGCACTAGAAAAGTTCAGTCCTCGTTCATCAGTAAAAGCAGATAAAACGCTTTTTGTTACTAGCTCCACCTTCAACTAACATCAGCCATTATATGCGGCTTAATCAGTAAGAAAATAATGTTGCGTACATATTTACAATATTTGTGAGGAAATGTACAAGAAGAGCAAATTTGTAGAAAACTTTATGATTCCCAAATATCGTAAAAACAAGACAGGTAACTTAGACTATGTTCTCGTGTCTTTTGTGCTTTATTAATCAAAAGAGTTTTTCATTTTCCTAGAATCCTATCCACAGAGGAGTGAAGTAGAAATAATATTAGAATTTATAACATTATCTGTCACATGTAGTAGACGACAAAGTTATTATCACCAAACTTTACAAGGGACAACGTCAAAAGTTAATGAACCAAAAGTATATATACATTATTTTGCTTATTAAACGACTAAAACTGAAGAAAGTATTATAAAAGCGTTAACCAGAGTGAAAGGATGTGCGGTAGTCAATGATCTATTAAAAAAATAAATAAAAATAAAAAAAATTGGCAATCTGAATTTTACGTATTCAAGTATTTGCCAAATTACAATTACTATTTGTTCTTTATTATAAGAGCTATAATGATGTGGACTAAGAAAACTGAAAAATGTCCACACAGAAAAGGTAACTACCAAAAGTAATCTCTCCTAGATACAGAACGCAAATTGTAAAATTTTTTATCTTATCTTGAGCTTTACAACTACATTTTCTGCACTGCGACAAAACTGTAGAAGTTTCATGCCAGTAAAATTACCAAATAACACAAGTTTAAAATTTCAGAAATTCGTTGATTGTAGAATTTTGGATTTTAAGTACATTTCGAAAGAATTGATTGTGCAGCTAACGTATATATTCCATTGTTGGGCTTAGCGCTCCAAGATTGTTTCTGTCGATCGGCCAGATAGTGTTGTATGCAATTAGCGCTTGAATTAGGCTTAATTGAGTGTGTGATACACAGTCAAAGGATTATTTTTAACTTTTTACTAACTGAACTGTAGTCAGACACTAACATGGATTTACATAGCGCATTGTATCCAGGTCACAAGATGAGGAATCATTAACTACCGAACCGGAAATAATGCGTGTAAACAAAATTGTACAGATTACCAGGAAAATATGTAAGACACGTTAGTGAAACTGGAATTAGCTGTACCTTTTATTACTAAAATGAGGGAAGAACAAAAGCGAATCACAGAAAAAATAAATACAGTACACTGAATTGTAGAACGAATAAACAGGCAATTCGGAAGTAGGAAAGATTTACTTTTTCACAGTTGAGCGAAGTCGCTTGGTTAGTGAACAAGCCATAACTAATAAAATGGTGGAAAATCTACGTCGTTGAATGGATAATATTATGGACGAGACAGAAGAGCACGCTAAAGAGAAACATGATAAGCAAGTTTCCTCGAGAGGAGAAGAAATGACCATTTGAGCCAATGAAAGACAAAGAATTGAGTGGATGCATTTCAAACTGACGCAGGGATGAAAATAAATCACAGCGAAGACAAAACTCCCGAATCACATGAGAACTACGTAAGCGAGCCTCTCTGAGATTGTACAAAAACGGTTAGGAAAATCTGATATTGCCCATGTCGTCTGTATAGAAGTATCGGTCAGGAAATGACAGTCGAGCGTTCCCCAGCAGAAAAGTCAGGAGAAGATTCTGCCGAGAAGTCCCAGAGAAGAGTCAATCCAACAGGAATCATCTGTGGTACCTACTGTCCTGAACAGAGTGTGGTTAAAACAATTTGAAAATTGCAGTGCAGCGACCCATTTAACACCACATTTCAATATTTCTAATAACTACGACCCGCATGTGTTTGCTCTGCGTAGAAGATAAGCCAAGTATCATCATTACTACGACAAACACTCAAGTACCCGTGGAAGAGCCCTCATGATGAGAGTGAAACAGAATCAGACTTCTCAGAGTTCTGCGTGGATAATCCGCCAAAAACTATTCTCTAATTCGCAAGGCTCTTAGATAAACTTCCAATTGGATGCCCTCCTAAAAGGTTTTTACTTGCAGTCAACTCGATAAACTTAGCAAATTTAAGCAATTTGGTACAGAATGCCACTCTTGGAAAGATTTGCAACTCAGGCAAATGCGAAAATCACTCTTTGTTTTCTATGAAAGAAGGCGCCCTGCCTCTAAACCTGTCTATTTCTTAGGCACAAACCACACATAGCGTCTCCAGTTCTGTACAAAATGAGACTATTTGATAACTTATGATTCCTGACAACAATGACACTTCAACAAAAAATCAGGCCAAACATTCCACAAACATAAAGCCACCCATCACAGCCCAACAGTTCTGCCAACTCGCTCGGTGACCCGCTAGCCAACCTGTCTGTGTGAACATTAGCGACTGCTTGGCAGACCCTGCTTGCCAACACTGATAGAGTATAGGGAGATAAGTAACGGTTGGGGCTAACAGGTAGAGTATCATCTGTCAGACCGACACATCCAAAAAATTGTTCAATTGTGTATGAATTCCTAAGGGACCAAACTGCTGAGCTCATCGGTCGCTAGACTTACACACTAGCTGAACCAACTTAAACTAACCTGTGCTAAGAACAGCACACACACCCACACAGGATTCGAACCTCCGGCGGGAGAGGCCGTGTGGTCACTGCGCGCGACTGACACATCCATATCATATACATGACTGCAAACCCTTTACCCGTACACAGGCAAATGGGCCAGGGCAGATCCACTGTTTAGACGAGTCGGCGGACTGCTTCACCCATATATGGCGGCCGTAAAGCTGCACATTCACTGCTCAAGCAGTGCGCTAACTTGCTCGCTGACCCACATGCCAACCCGTCAGCCTGTGTGTGGGCACTGGAGAGTGCTTGGCGGAGTCTAACTCCCTGCACTGACAGATTGTGTGCTGTCAGATACACTTTGTGATCAAAAGCATCCAGACACCTGGCTGAAACTGACTTACAAGTTCGTGACATCCTCCACCGGTAATGCTCGTATTCAATATGCTGTTGGCCCAGCCTTAGCTTTGATGACAGCTACTACTCTCTCAGGCGTACGCTCAATCAGGTGCTGGAAGGTTTCTTGGGGAATGGCAGCCATACATCACGGAATGCTGCGCTGATGAGAAGTATCGAGAGTTCTGCACTGAGGAAAGGTATCGTCGTCAGTCGGTGAGGCCTGGCACGAATTCGGCTTTCCAAAACATCCCAAAGTTGTGCTATAGAATTCAGGCCAGAACCCTGTATACGCCAGTCCATTACATGGACGTTATTGTCATGTAACCACTAGAGATGGGGGATCCGCTCTTGAACTAATTCATAGAGTTGAATCTTTCAAAGGAGTGAACAATCAGTGATTCAGAAAAAAAGAACGGTAGCTCCAAACGTTTCCCACGGCAGAGAGAGAGAGAGAGAGAGAGAGAGAGAGACGGAGCATATCAGCAGCGCCTCTGCTGGTCAGAGCACAGTGCACGCCACACAACACAGCCAGCGCCGGCCTCTGCCCTGCTTCTACCTTGGCTGCCTGCATTGTGCAGTGCTCCATTGGATTTTGTGTTTCACATATGCCGTGCCGTCTCTGTGCGTCGTCTGCCGCGTGCAGTGTCGCACTCTGTCGGCGATCGTTTCAGTCGCACGTCCTGCCCTCTGGGCAGCTGATGCGAGCAACAGGACAGAGAGCCACCTAGCGGATAACATAGGAACTACTTGCAACAACCTGCTCGCAAGGGAATGGACGATTTGTCTTGGAGTGGGTGAGTTCACCGCTCCCCCCCACCCTCAGAACTCGCCCGTTCAACGCTCACCCCACCGTCTCGACTCAAGCCAGAGCGTTGAGCAAAGCGACTCAGGTGTCACTCTGGTCGCTGCAGTCTCAGCTCACGCAGTAATACAGCTCGCGGCTCGACCTACTCGACTCAGCGCCTCTGCATCGGAGTTCGTCCCTACTGGATATTGTTCTTCGTAGTAATACTGCTATGTATATTTTAATTTATTATGTTATGTATACATCAATTGTTTTTATTTTATTTTTATTTGTTTAAACTGATTAGATTAGGTTCCTGATGACTCCTCTTACTATAGGATTTTTATTATGGACACTCGAATTTACGCTTTAATTACGAGCGAACCGATAAATGTATCGCAAAATGTGATACACCAATATTTTCCTTGTTTTATTCTGTGTAAGGCTATATGCAGCACTTTCGTTTTACAGTCAAATTTATATTTTGCGATTTTAGGCATCTTCGGAAGGAAACATTCACTTTAAAAATATATGGCTTGCGATGTATTTGTATGAGGCTAATGAAATTTTAATACATTATAGCCAAATATATTGTTAATGTAAATCTCAAATTACGAAATTTTCCGATCACCCAAAAAACCACGATAGTGCAAAATAAATCAATAATCAAAAACTTTGTCATATCGTGATAATTTCAATAAACAATACAAAATTCTTACTCATTATCTGTGTTCAAGATCAAAATACAGGTATAGTACTGGAATAAACCAAGTTTAAAGGGCAATGTGCCTTCCATTTATTTTCTACTGTAAATAAGTGGTGAGTCATGAAAAAGAGCTAATTCATTTCAGGGAGTGAACAGTTCTGATCCAATCTCTGAAAAGAACAGTTTTGCCCATCTCTAGTAACCACTCCACCATAGGCCATGCATTATGAACAGGTGCTCGGTCGTGTTGAAAGACACAATCGCCATCCCCGAATTGCTCTTCAACATTGGGAAGAAAGAAGGTGCTTAAAAGAACAATGTAGGTTTGTACTGTGATAGTGCCACGCAAAATAACAATGGGTGCAAACCCCCTCCTTGAAAAACAGGACCACACCATAACACCACCATCCCCGAATTTCACTGTTGGCACTCCACACACTGGCAGATGACGTTCACCGGGCATTCGCCACACGCACAACCCGCCATCGGATCGCCACATTGTGTACGGTGATTTGTCACTTCACACACAAGCGTTTTTCCACTGTTCAATCGTCCAGTGTTTACGCTCCTTACACCAAACGAGACGTCGTTTGGCATTTGCCGGCGTGATATATGGCTTATGAGCAGCCGCAAGACCAGGAAGTCCAAGTTCTCTCACCGGCTGCCAACTGTCATAGTATTTGCAGTAGATTATGATGCAGTTTGGAATTCCGGTGTGATGGTTTGGATAGAAGTCTACCTACTATATATTAAGACCCCCTTCCACTGTCGGCGGTCTCTGTCAGTCAGCACACGAGGCCACCTTGTACACTTTCGTACTGTACGTGTCCCTTCACGTTTCTACTTCACTATCATATCGGAAATATTGGACCTAGGGATCTCGCGTATAGTCGTATGACACCAGTGACACCCAATTTCATGACCACTTTTGCAGTCCGTGAGTTCCGCGGAGCGCCCCATTCTGCTCTCTCACGATGTCTAATGACTAATGAAGTCGTTGATACGGAGTACCTGGCAGTAGATGGCAGCACAATGCACCTAATATGAAAAACGTATGTTTTGTGGGGTGTCCGAGTGCTTTTGATCACGTAGTGTAGCAGTTGGCTATCAAACTGATGTACCCAGACTACCTGATTGAAAATACATCACCTGCACACAGGCAGACGGGTCAGCGCAGACCTTGTTGGTGGATGAGTCGACCAAACGATCCATCTGTGTGTGGGGGCCTTAACAGTCCCACTGACCTGGTGATGTTATCCCATGAGTCTGCTGCCCACAGTCCTCTCTTTTACTAGTAGTGCCTGTCCTGTCACCAGCAAGTGCTACAGGAGGCAGTTTAGATGAAGAGAACAGAAACACACAGGTCCCTTCCAGTTCCAACGATTCCTTTATTCCACACAGTCATGGGTTGTTTCATCTGTACTGTCTGCCAGATGCCTACTCAGTTTCTGCAAAAAAAATATTTTTGCCCACTAATGACTGACAGCGGTCTTTGGCCCAGTGGGTGGGGGAGCTAGCTTCTGAAATTAGTGAAACTGAGGAAATTAGAGAGGTGTCATGACTTCTGCAATTATTGCCGTCCAAATCTCAATACAAAATCTTGCATACTTTACTGAGGGAAAAGAAAAACAGATATGATTGCTGTGTCCACAAATAATACCAAAAATGAAATGACAGAATGACTCCAGCGTTTATAACTAATTTAAAAAATAACATAGACGTGTCGGGCTCTGGGACATCTGTTTTCGATCATGACAGTGCATAAAGTATAGGTGCCAACATCAGCATAATTAACAATGGTAACAAGTATGCTGCCAAAAAACAAAGCAAAATCAGGAGAAGCCATGTACTACATACTGTGGGAGTGATACCATGTTTCCCTGCATATTTCATGGGCGAAAACATGCTGCAACAGCGGCAGTTTGTGACATTTTCACTGCGATGGCGGAGGTTCATTCATCTGTGTTCATAAAATTCTGTTAGGATGTCATTCATAATAGCTGGAATGACGTACAGAAAATTACATTTATCTCAGGATACATGGTGGGATATACTACATTAATGACTACTGAAGCATCAGAGAAATATTCAGCTTATGATGATTTCAACACATAATTTTTGGCCAAGCTCTGGTCAGAAGGAGATCTAGGAAGATTACATAAAATGCTTAATCGTGCCACATGTATCATGAAGCAAGGTAATCTGCATGCATACTTTGCAAAACACGTAAATTGTTGTGTCTAGACAAGACAGCCTAGACACAATGAGAGGAAGCCGAAAGGCACGCGCTTAAACTCACGCAGGCTGGCGTGAGGTCTGAAACAGGATACGTAATGAATGCTATAAAGAAAAGTACGTAGCTTCTGGAATACTTAACTGTAATCCACATTTGTAGAACATCGCTCTTGATGATACATTAATAGAATCTCAATATCTATACTGGTAATGGCGCCTTGCTAGGTCGTAGCAAATGTAGCTGAAGGCTATGCTAACTATCGTCTCGGCAAATGAGAGCGTAGTTGTCAGTGAACCGTTCCTTGCAAAGTCGGCTGTACAACTGGGGCGAGTGCTAGTACGTCTCTCTAGACCTGCCGTGTGGTGGCGCTCGGTCTGCAGTTACTGACAGTGGCGACACGCGGGTGCGTCGTATACTTGCGGACCGCGGCCGATTTAAAAGCTACCGCCTAGCAAGTGTGGTGTCTGGCGGTGACACCACATAAATAAAACAAATTATTGGGATCAAGAATTGGCACCCACTGATGTGTTAAAAACATTAAAGGGAAAAGTCTACTTATTTTCAAGGAAAAATTAGTTACCTTTCATGATCACAAAATGAACGAATTTTTATCCACAATTGATATTAATTGTTTTACTTGAAGAAGATAGGCATACTAGCGAGAACAATACTCATGTGACCCATGATAACAATCAGGGGAATACAAATAAGCAAAGGGATGATGCTCCCACAAAAATTCACGTCAGTTACAGGAACTACCAATACATGAAGACATGGTGAGTGGCAAATTAACAGCAACAACGATGATTGACACTCACTTAGATCAAGTAATAGGTGATGATAAAACAAATGACAAGACAAGTTAGACCACATGCACTGGTCAGAGATGATGTGACAGGCATTGGTACTTCCACAGA
Source organism: Schistocerca cancellata (assembly GCF_023864275.1). NCBI lineage: Eukaryota > Metazoa > Arthropoda > Insecta > Orthoptera > Acrididae > Schistocerca > Schistocerca cancellata. The sequence continues at coordinate 172,258,996 of NC_064631.1, read as the reverse complement.
TAAATCCACAATTTTCAGTACAACGATGGCCTGGACCTGGGGAACAAATTGTGAGACATCTACGAGAGTTGTCTGTGGTTCTAACCTATGTAGAAGTAAAACTTTGAACATAGCTGCTAAGGTTCAGTGACCATGTCAGAATTATATTAGAATAAATAAGCCCTCGGTCACAAATATTAAGTCAAAATTGACCAGGTTTCGACTCTACTATGAGCGTCGTCTTCAGAGTTAAACTAACTGTTCTAAAACATATTAGGTATATAATACACTAATAAAATAAAAGTTTGTACTGACTGGAAAGAGATGAGGTACTTACAATTCACATTTAAAAAAATCTAAGCCGGAAAGGCGACGTCATGAATAGTTGTAAATAAGATGGCGAGCCGCTAAGGGCTCCTCGTACTTGAGTGAACAAGGGTTGCAACAAGACTGAAGTGCCCAAGTCAGACAGTGTGGGCAAGTAAACATGGTGTTGCTACGAGCGCCATCTAGTAGCCGCAGAAACAACCAGCCTACTGTAAATTCAAAATTAGACACATGAAATTGTGATGAAGCTGATTCAGGCGTAACGTAAGCACTAAAAATAATAGGATGAAGTTACATATTTATCTGCTTCAAACAGAGATACATTTTGGAACGTAAAAAAACATCAGTTATGACATACAAGAAAACAGCAAAGATGCAACAGGAAAATAACATTTCGGCTAACTGCATGAGGAAATCTGAATCAAGGATCAAGCAATAGCTTTATGCAGTAGAAAAAGTTTTTATTTCGTAGCAGCAGTTGTTCGTTGAGAATGAGGCCATCATGACGGGAGATATGTTTGAAAGTCTCCAATTCCTCTAAAACATCTAACCTACGCCCCTTCTTTTCGGTATGCAGAATATTGCTATCGCCTAGGGCTTTAGGCACGTGTCCAGTAACGAAGAGATGGCCGGCAAAGGATGAATTTAGGGGACTGGTGCCGTTCTTCCTCAAAAGATGTTCTTTATATCTGATGGTGAAAGCACGTCCAGTTTGCCCTATATAATAGGAAGAGCAGGTATCACAGATGATCTTATAAACGCAAGAACTCTCTGCAGGGGAGCGAATTGATTTCAAATTATGAATGAAGTTTCTCTTCAGATTATTATTAGTAGAGAAGGCAACATTGCAATTTTATTTGTTGCAAAGCATGTGCTGAATCTGATAGGAAATAGGTCCTACGAAAGGAATAGAAAAACGTTTTTTTGGGTTAATTTCAGTGCATGAGGTGTCGAGCGTGGTAGTTTTTGTTGTAATCAGGTATCACCATTCAAATTGAATGAATCGATACGTCTACAGTTATTGATTATGGGGCTGTCATAACGTCGATCTCGACCATCTTATCAGACAAATATCTGCACACGATAAAAGGCCAGTGCAGCCTGTGAAGCCATGCAGAATCCTAGATTTCAGCATATGCAAAGTGAAGATGTTAAGATGCAAACCCATCTGGAAGCAAAACTTAAACAGGTGGAGTGACTCGTCATTAATTTTTCTGACAGCCTGATGGCTGACTGGATGCTAAATGCTGATTTCCTTGAAGAGAAGGACACAATGATAGACTTTTCTGTAGAAGCATTCGTTTAATATAAAGAATCCGTACAATGGTGGTAAATTTATTAGTTTCAGACGAATGCCGCTTAAGTGGGTGCAGATGGTGGAGACCAAACCCTAATCTACATGTTTGAGCACCTTAAACACTCGCTTTGTCAGTCATAGAATAACAGTCAATGAATATCAAGTATTTCAATCGTGTCGGGTTAATGAATATCAGTGAGTCAATCCGCAGGGCATTATAACTAAATGTAGTGATCTTTTTAGTAGAAGGCAGGAGAAATTAAATGTTGTTAGTGCAAACTATAAACTACACCTCACCAAGCATTCAGTCTGCCATCACAGTCTATTTCATGGGCAAAAGGACCCACTGTTACCAAAAAGATAACCCAGATACTAAGTTGGGGAATAAATAAATCATCTCAAATTTCTGTTGTTCCAACCAAACAAATAATAATCGTCGCCATCGACATTTGTGAGCCTCAGGAGTCTGTTACATGGTAACACTGTATGAAAAATTTAGCAAATCTTTACGATCTCTGCTGTCAGGTATGTGACCAATATGACCCTGATTAGATTAATATATGCAGAATATTTCGTGAGAGCTGGTATGCCTGAAGCGCTGCCCTTAGACAGTGGTACCTCACATACAAGCGACAAGTGGGAAAGCTTTTTCCAGGACAATTACATAAAACAAACTTTTATTTCAGAATACCATCCCAAAGGTAATCGTGTCACGTGATGCTTCTGTAAATCGTTTTTATTTACGCATACTTACGTAGCATGAGACTGTGCGCAAACTAAGTGAAAAGACAATTATAGGTACCATCCAAAAGAATAGTAGATGATAGGCCAAACAGGACAACATGTTACACACCATGTGAGTTGCCATCTGACAGTCCATAAGACAACGAATGGTGTGAACTGATTCCAAAAGCTGTGTGAAATAAGCAATCTTGCGTGGGTAGAGCAGCCCTGAGGAAATCATATTTCGGTAAAAATATTACTGAGGCCAGTGATAGTAAATTCGGTGACATGGACTTCATTTGACATCATCCAAAATCTTCCCAAACAACTCAAAAATAAAGAACAGGGAATTTCTGTGGAATGGACCATATGAAATTATGCTTTCCCAACCCCCAGGATTGTATTTACTGAGCCTCCCCAGCTCAGTTTGAATAAAATGATTGCATCCGTATCAGCGTACTACAAGGGAAAGAAACGTGAGACATGATTCTTGTCTTGCACTGTACATAAATATTTCACATGGACATGAGTTGATATGATTTATGGCGTTGCATAGCAGCACTTTTCATGTTTGTGTCAGCAAGTAACCTGTTTGCTACGCATTAGTACTGTATAAGAATAACTTATGATAATAATTACGATATCTACATGTTGTTTAGCTAGACAGTCTTTTCCATAGATAACCTTACACTAGGATTAGGATACAGAAGGGCAAGGTAGTTACATTCCTTGTCGTTGTTATGTAGGTGCAACACTGATGAACGGCTGTTATGGTTTATTTACCGGTAGTTTGCTACCTTATTTTTGTTGGACGTGGCTATATCCCATCTTTCCTTATTGCAGTTTCGCGAATAAGCTCAGTGCAGAGTTTGCCATTGAAGTACAAAGTACCTGTAGAAAGTGCCATGTATGCCCACGTCCTACTTGCAAACATCTTACACATACTTAATGTGACTCTACCTGTTGATAAATAAATAATCTATTTGCTAAGAGGTGTGGCTGTAATTTAGAATTGATTTTTTTAGATCATTACTGTTCAAAGTTGTTTACTATGACAAAGTTTAGTTAGGTAAACGTGTGTTGATTTTACGCTTTTCATTGCAGACAAAGCGTTGCTAGTAAGAAATATGTACTGGGGGACTACGATGTTTAATTTGTAAGTGTACATTGCGTCTCACACCAAACGGGAGTGCATGTGTTAACTGTACTGCCAGTATGTAGTGCTTAAAGAATTCCTTGTATTATATGTTATGGTTAAATATGTGAGGTTTGTGGGTTGAAGACTATGGGATGTACACAGTTGTTGAACTTATGAACAGTCTCCAATGTGCCATAACGAACTACTTGGCATATAACTTATTGACACGCTTCCTCAATTCCATGGAAATTGTTAACCTCCAACAATTTGTTCAGGAATAGTGTGTGTGTTAGCAGTTTCAGCAGAGTGTTTGCGCTGCATTTATCCAAAAATTATGCAGGAAAATGATTGCGAGGGACGAACTGTTAATTCAAAACTTAAATATGAAGTATAAAGTGACGTGGAAATGTGTAGAACCGTCTGTGATTCTGGGATCAGTCACTCTAAAATACAGTATCAATGAGTAAAATGTAATATGCAGACTAATCTGTTGGACAAAGAAGCAATAAACATCTAGTCTACAACTTTCGACCTCGTTTTAGCGGTTAGCAGTATAAATTACACCATGAAGTTAATTTTACTGACAGTACTTGTTGTTCTATCTTGTTATGCCACCGCTTGTGTATATTTATATGATACATTAAGTGTACTGCTATGTATGTGTCTCTGTAGAGGTATGGGAGACCAGTACATTATTTGTAATTAATTAAGCTTTTTTCGTTAAATCTGTTATATGTACACTCATATACAGAAAAAAAACCGGAACGCTTTTAACGACTAGAGATGGGACATTTATATTCACAGGATTTGTACATCAGCATGTTCTGCAGAGATAATTAGTATTTGAACCGTGTCGACCGGCCGTCTCATGTTCAACACTTATATCACGGGCAACACCATCTGCCGATAAAATGAACCTTGATCAGACGTGCAGGATGCCTTGCTGCCATGTGTGTTTACCGTACTCTCAAATCAATTTGTTAGAAAGAGGGCGCATTATTGGCATGAGAGAATATGGTGCATCCATCTGGTAACCTGATGCACGTGTACAATGAAGCTTTTAAGCAGTGCAGCGTGTGTGAGCAGAATGATTCGCAGAAGGCTGTAGAACACGACGAGATGGGTCACGTTGCACCACCTAGACCACCCCCCCCCCCCCCTCATCTGAATGGCATTGCATCTCGGACCTGCGTCGTCCTCGGCTCTGGCGCAACAATGGAACATTGTAACATATCGTACACTATCAAGGGTGTCAGTCCGTCACCGTTTATTACGGCGTGGGTTACATCCATGTCGTCCACTTCTAAGGCTATATTTGACGAATGTACAGAATCATGCTGGACGACAATGGTGTACGGGACGATTTCACTGGGGACAGGAATGGCATGAGATAGTGTTTCTGGACGAATCCAGGTTCTGTTTGTTTAACAATGATGGCCACATTTTGGCGCCCCGCAGACAGGATCAGTGGCGTCACAGTCATTACATTCGTAAAAGACATACAGTGCAACTCATGACGCTGCAGTGTGGGGTGCTATTGGGTGTAACCGCAAATTAGAACTGGTGTCCAGGGTACTGTGACCAGTGTGACCTACGTGAATGACATTTGCAACCCACAGCGGTACCCTCTCTGCACAAAACCCCAGACGTCATTTTTCAGCAAGACAATGCACGACCAGATCTTGCTGCATAAACACGTACCTTCTTGGTGTCCAGGATATCAGCTTTCGCCCTGGACCGCCTGATCACCAGGCTTGTCGCCAATCGAAGTTGTGTGGGATGTGGTGAAACAACAGGTGCAGCACTGTCACCCAATGCCAACCACCGCTGATGAACTTTGATACCAGGTGAATGGCCATTCGCGCCTTACACGCACCGATGCCATCATGCATGGAAGAAGTTATCAGTGCCCATGGCTTACCCTGTGCTTACTAGGATACAAGACACTTGCCGAACTAAGGTGACTGAAATGCTAAACATTTCTGCTGAACATTGTAATGTACATGTCCTAAGAATATGAACGTCCTGTCTCTAGTCGATCAAGGTGTTCTCTTTTTTCTGAACCTGAGCGTACGGCATCGTGAGCTACACAGCGGTAAAGCAGACCCACAGTCTAATTGGCAACACTTCCTGTCGTCCCACACTGCAGTTGTCAATACCTCCCAGTGCCTCATGTTAAATCTGCATCCCAAATCGTGTATGCAACCGGAGAAACGATGCCTGATATCGCTCTGCTGTTTCGCACAAATGTCATGTTGAAGATGAAGACATTCTTCCCAGACAAAACGAGCATATTAATTTCTGATATCTAGAAGAAAACTGTGTACTGTTAAAACATTTGTGTAAAAACAATACACTGCAATAACTTGAACATTATTCATTGTACTTTAAACAGAATATTTGCAAAAACTTGTGAACTGTGACCTGAAATAAAGGTATATGAATGTCATTTTGAGATGGAGCTAAGCATAGAGTTGTGTTCTATGTTCATTGTTTTGTGTATTAGTATAGTTGAAAAAGAAATGAGGTAGAGGCTGGAAAAAGAAAACCGCTGAAGAAATCGATATATCATTGCCAAAAAAAGAAGGTACGGTCCTCATAAGTGCTGAGGCCCCAAACTCGTAGCTACGAAAACATGACGACACCCACGTGACGACACGGCAAGTATGTGCACTCGCCGACCGTCCACTGCACCCAATCGTGCTGAAAACATGGAAGAGTAAGAGCAAAGGAGCATAGTGGGTTTGCGTACAGCGGAAAGAGCGTACGAAATGAAAATTAACCGAAGTATAGTACAAGCCTATGGAGAGCACTAAATTCACGCTTTTCGTCTTCTTTTGAAGCCTCTATTTCTTGCTTTTAGCATGGTTGACTACAGTGGACTGTCGACGCATGCATGTGCTCCCTCTATCGTCACATGAATGTGAGCCAATGTCCTTCTAAAGGCGAATTTATAGTTTCAGCGCTCTTATAGAGAACACACCTTCTTCTGCAGGCAACGGCATTACGATTCATTCAACAGTCTTCATTTGGCAGCCTCTGGCTAGTTTCTTTCTGAATGAATTTCATTTTACTTTTGAAGAAATCTATTTGAAACCATGCGCCACCGAGAAATATTCTTGTAACAGTGGGTACAGTGTCATGTATAAAGAAACATTTTCGTTCATGTTTGATAAACGTTTTAACAGACTCTTGAAAAGTTGAAACCTTCATGTGCTATAAACCAACTATGATGTAGCAGTGCTATATTTTGGATGTAAACATTTGCCTGCTGATGTCTATCCTTCTATCAAAGCCATTTTTTTATATTATTCTTTTTATATTTTTCAAATAATACTTCAAAATCTCACGATCTCCATCCAAAAGACTGAACGATAACTGTAATAGACAAAGAACATTGAAACCTTAACAGTAGGCTTTCAAATACATACATTTGTCATTCTTGTGTAGTGAATGTGTAAAATTGTACACATAAGCCGTATATTTTGAAATGACAAAATGAATATCTCACTCATGGTAAATCCACGCTAATCCAGAAAGTTAGATACAAACGTAGGCAGAAAAGATCCTAAATTAAAGAATTTTTACCTACACTGGGGGCAATGTAGTATCTCAGTTTTATTTTCTGCCCTCCAACGCAGTGAAATTCATGTCAATACATAATATTAAACAGATACTATCAAGTATAATGTTGTGCAGCAAAGATTTACATTACTCGGCATGTTCTACTATCTGCTTCTCTAGGAAGTCGGAGATGGCAGCAAAGAGGTTCAGTTCTCGTTTATCAGTAAAAGCAGAAAGAGGTTTTTGGTTAGAAATTCTGCAATTACATGTGGCTTAATCAGTATGAAAATAATGTGGTGCACTCAGTTGTAATGTATTTATGAAGCAATGTATAAATACTGCATACTTGGAGAAAACTTTACGATACTCAAAGATGAACAAATCAAAGCACATTAATCTAAACTATGCTTTTCTGTCTTCGGTTGTTAATTCATTGCAAATGTCTTTCATGTAACCGAAGGATAAATAATAATAAAATTTATAACACTCCATGAGCCATGATATAGGCAGCACTGTTATTAGTCATTACTATATTTTCCATGAGATTAAAGCAAACTACAACTAACCAAAAGAACAATTAATATTTTAAATCATAAAAGAATTCAAATGAAGACAGATGTCGATTGGGTGCTAGCTGATGTCTCCTTATCCACTCAAGCAAGAATATTTTGTTCTAAGTCGAGAGTTCAGTTATTGATTTCTTCAGTCATTGTATTGTGATACCACTTACTCTGCTTCCCTGGATTGTTGCTACTGTCTTGAACGTATGTTTTGGATCGGATGTCGCCTACACGGTTCTATTCAATGTGACAGCTTCTCTATAGTTCTTATTAGCATTTCTGAGCATTGAAGATATATTTACTGCTACTGAGCGCCGTAAATCGCAAGTTCTCCAAGACAGATCTACTGTACACTTCAACTTGCACACATAGGTTGAAGTTTTAAAGACGTTTCCAAAATCAGTGATAATGGCAGTGTGTCTACACTCCTGGAAATGGAAAAAAGAACACATTGACACCGGTGTGTCAGACCCACCATACTTGCTCCGGACACTGCGAGAGGGCTGTACAAGCAATGATCACACGCACGGCACAGCGGACACACCAGGAACCGCGGTGTTGGCCGTCGAATGGCGCTAGCTGCGCAGCATTTGTGCACCGCCGCCGTCAGTGTCAGCCAGTTTGCCGTGGCATACGGAGCTCCATCGCAGTCTTTAACACTGGTAGCATGCCGCGACAGCATGGACGTGAACCGTATGTGCAGTTGACGGACTTTGAGCGAGGGCGTATAGTGGGCATGCGGGAGGCCGGGTGGACGTACAGCCGAATTGCTCAACACGTGGGGCGTAAGGTATCCACAGTACATCGATGTTGTCGCCAGTGGTCGGCGGAAGGTGCACGTGCCCGTCGACCTGGGACCGGACCGCAGCGACGCATGGATGCACGCCAAGACCGTAGGATCCTACGCAGTGCCGTAGGGGACCGCACCGCCACTTCCCAGCAAATTAGGGACACTGTTGCTCCTGGGGTATCGGCGAGGACCATTCGCAACCGTCTCCATGAAGCTGGGCTACGGTCCCGCACACCGTTAGGCCGTCTTCCGCTCACGCCCCAACATCGTGCAGCCCGCCTCCAGTGGTGTCGCGACAGGCGTGAATGGAGGGACGGATGGAGACGTGTCGTCTTCAGCGATGAGAGTCGCTTCTGCCTTGGTGCCAATGATGGTCGTATGCGTGTTTGGCGCCATGCAGGTGAGCGCCACAATCAGGACTGCATACGACCGAGGCACACAGGGCCAACACCCGGCATCATGGTGTGGGGAACGCTCTCCTACACTGGCCGTACACCACTGGTGATCGTCGAGGGGACACTGAATAGTGCACGGTACATTCAAACCGTCATCGAACCCATCGATCTACCATTCCTAGACCGGCAAGGGTACTTGCTGTTCCAACAGGACAATGCACGTCCGCATGTATCCCGTGCCACCCAACATGCTCTAGAAGGTGTAAGTCAACTACCCTGGCCAGCAAGATCTCCGGATCTGTCCCCCATTGAGCATGTTTGGGACTGGATGAAGCGTCGTCTCACGCGGTCTGCACGTCCAGCATGAACGCTGGTCCAACTGAGGCGCCAGGTGGAAATGGCATGGCAAGCCGTTCCACAGGACTACATCCAGCATCTCTACGATCGTCTCCATGGGAGAATAGCAGCCTGCATTGCTGCGAAAGGTGGATATACACTGTACTAGTGCCGACATTGTGCATGCTCTGTTGCCTGTGTCTATGTGCCTGTGGTTCTGTCAGTGTGATCATGTGATGTATCTGACCCCAAGAATGTGTCAATAAAGTTTCCCCTTCCTGGGACAATGAATTCACGGTGTTCTTATTTCAATTTGCAGGAGTGTACTTTCAATACATTAATGGAGTTTCCTGTGTTTAATCCCCATAGTGATGATCTACATGTTCGTCAAGTTTGTCTTCCTTATACAAGCTACATCCAAAACATATCAACTCATTACCTCATACAAAAACTATTTGTAGGTTCTCCAATTCCTCAAAAAGCAGTTTGCTTAATACTTGTTGGCTCAGTCATCTTTAGTCATAGGGTTTGTTAACTGAAACTGATATACATCACGTTCTCTATAATCCCCAAACAACTGTGTCATCATGATGGACACAACCTGTAGATTTGCATTTGCTTTGGGATTTGTAATGTGTTACACATGGCAGTACGCTCTAATACAAGGTTTTCTGTAGAACTGTTGAGTGTAATTCTGCATTACAGTAAAATTAAGCTCTTCAAGTATAGTGTCTAATTTAATTGTAAGGTATCTTAAACCTGTACAGAACATCTTTTTGTAACACTTTGAAAGTCAAACTCTTGAACAGCCACACAGCTTCACAGATCCAGATTAAAATTTAATGAGCTCTCTTTTGTATGATTTAGGCTGAACCGGAAAAATCGAGATACTATAGATATTACTTTATGTGCTACTGCATATTGTTTTTAACTTTAGATGTCGCAGATGTCAAGGCATGTGACTCTAAAATTTGAAGCAAATAATTTTTATATTGTGTACTGAGATGTTTTGTGTTAGTATTACATCATATTCTATTCTTTTACGTGAAGAAATCCTTTTCATATTACATCATTGAAAAAATATTATACATACATGTGTATTTCGTAATGGATATTTTTTGTATATTACAATGATTGTTGTATGTTTCTAGGGTCTCACAGGAATGCATTAATAGGCAAGTCTGTGAAGATCTTGATCAATGCTAGTCTTCATCTATAGCGTAATGTATGTAGCTGAATAAGTTTTGCAATAAACATTACAAAATTTAATGATTTAGGTCACCCACAGAAACCATGAATCTTGTGAAGGATAGGTGGTTTGCATGCCTCTGTGTTACAGATAATCGACCACAGCTGCAGCCACATAGGAGGGATATATGTGAAGAGACAAGAAAATGGTTTTTGAAGAGTGATAGCAGTCCTTTCAGTTGTTGCAGAGGCACCACTCTGCTAGGCCACCTATCACGTTGGTGTTGCAAAAAGTTGAAGGAAGGGAAAACCATGGACGTCTTACTTCCCGGGGATAGCAGCTCTACTGTATGACCCGCAGAGCTTCATCGAACCAGTTTTCAGACTGAACAGTGCAACATCAGGAACAACAACAGCCACAGCAGCAGCAACAACATCGGGTAATCTAATAAGTACATAAAGTATAACAATGTTTTATCTTTGGTATTTAATTGAATTCTTTTGGTATTACGGACTGTCTTTCCAGCAGTAACTTACACAAAGTTTAAGTTTTTTAGGAACAGCGAATAAAACTTTTTTGAGAAATTCTGTATGGTATTGAAAATTAATGCATGCCAGTCACTTTGAAACATTATTTGAAATATAGAAACTTGCATTCTTTTCAGTATGAATTTGTAAAAAGTTTGATTATTTCAAGGAAAACAAATGCACCTCCCTTGACAACTGCAAAGTATTTGATATCAATCCTTTGATTACAACTGCAAAAGTAGGGCTGCAATAGAGTTAACAAGCGTTTATGCTGCTATGATGAACTGCACTAGTTGGGTCAAGAGACAGATCCTTCCTCACGAACCTAGACACGAAAATAAATCTGACAAGCAGTGGACTGAATAAGTTAACAGAGAGGCCTCATACATTAGTTCTGGGTCATGGTTCTTACAAAATTCTTTGCAAGTTTATTTATCTAGAACTGGTTCCTTTACCAAATGAATAAAAAGCCTTGGCTCAAATTGGTCTCAGTTTATAATAATTACTCCTCACTAGCACATGCATAATCAAGAAAGCAATAAATGTCACAATAAAGTCATTAATAAAAGGCAGAGTGAAAGGAAGTGCCAATTCGGGACTAAAACTAAACTAAACTGAACTCCTCTCGAACAGGCCATGAAGACCCAACGGTACTGACCGGTCGCCGTGTCATCTTCAGCTTATAGGCGTCACTGGATGCGGATATGGAGGGACACAGGGTCAGCACACCGCTCTCCCAGCCGTATGTCAGTTTCCGAAACCGAAGCCGCTACTTCTCAATCAAGTAGCTCCTCAGTCTGCTCACAAGGGATGAGTGTACCCCACATGCCAACAGCGCTCGGTAGACCGTATGGTCACCCATCCAAGTGCTAGCCCAGCCCGACAGCGCTTAACTTCGGTGATCTGATGGGAACCAGTGTTCACCTTAAACCATATTTAAACCAGAACTAGGCTGATTTGGCGAAGTCCACAAAGAACACGTGTGATGTGAGTGACTATCGTTATAACTACACATTCTCGAAAAAGTATGGATGAATGTGCAGTGATTGCTCTGATCATCTCAGAAAGTTGTATGAAACACACACACAAATTGAAAACCCTGTTTGGAGATGGATGATCCCTCGAACGTCTGACCGAGAGTTAAATAACGGGACCTAACCAACTGCGCTCCATCCTGAGTAGCCTGGATTGCCAGATATTCCCACCACAGCTGACGAGCTGGAGAGTCGAGTCATGCATGCGGTCGGGCCTGCTGCTAAGTGTTATTCATTAGCCACAGAGTGATGGGCTGCCCCCTAAAAATGTAAGTCTGAATTTTGCTATATCTCCAAAGTCAGTGTCCTCACAGTGTCCGCTTCTCCATGTCTCAAAATCCAGAAAAACGGCTTCCACGTCTCCACCCAGAGTGTCCAAAAAAGTGTGTCTTTCCTCTTTACTCAGAACAGAACCCACACAAAAGATATTTCGCAAACAGAAGGGTCCACTAAGAATCACTGATCATAATATGTCTTAAGACCTAACGAATGTTTTATAAGGTTACCAATGAGCTGCCCTCAGAAGTAGACACCTGTGAGAAAACTAAGCTTCAAACTCCACTTCTCATATATCTTTTTATGTGCCCTGTGATTTGTTTTCCTGCATTTGAAATTTCGAAATAAATGGACATTTATTGATTTTTTTGTAGTTCACCCAATGACCTTCCTTCCCGCCTTGCGAATGAGAGAATTTCTCGCTCCATGTGGAGTTGTGCCTATCTGTCGTACTTCCCACAGGGGAGAAGAAAAAACTTTTAGCAATAAACAGCTAACAAGCTTCCCATGAGAAAGGAGACCACCCAGCGCACTGTCTTAGTTTTGAAATGTTCTCTGCTCACGCCATACTAGCGCCGAGGCAGACAATACAGTACCCGTAAACGTCTATGTGGCGCTCAGTACCCAGGTCGCTGTTCCCTGCTCCAAGCGGCCTAATGTTTGGAAGCTGATCTCTCCAAGGGAGCTCTGGGGGCTGGTCGCCTTACCACACCTATCGTGGAGCCTATCTAAGACTCCATCAGATTCCTACTACACAATGCATATCGAGCAAATAAGTAACTACACAGATAGGAGGAAATAAAGACCATTTTAGTGGCTCACTCTTTGCTGTCACTGACATCACGAATGTTATCAGCATCCAATATTCGTCAACTGACTGAAATATGACATGGATCTTAATTAACTGAATCAATTGCAACTATATATGAGGCATGGCCGTCCACCAATAGACTCATACGTTTCACAGTGACTGAAATATCATTGGACTGCGAGGAGGTAAGAAATTTCACAGAATGAAGTGACTGTAGGTTTTACAGAAAATCTTAAAAGGCAGTCAGAATTCTGAATTTAAAGTTTCAGTTTTAACTTGGGTTCAAGTATGTCATTTAATTTAAATATGAAAGTTATTAATAAGTTTCCTTCTTTTTCATGATATTTTAAATGAGGGATACAGTCCTAGAGCCGGCCGCGGTGGTCTAGCGGTTCTGGCGCTGCAGTCCGGAACCGCGGGACTGCTACGGTCGCAGGTTCGAATCCTGCCTCGGGCATGGGTGTGTGTGATGTCCTTAGGTTAGTTAGGTTTAAGTAGTTCTAAGTTCTAGGGGACTTATGACCTAAGATGTTGAGTCCCATAGTGCTCAGAGCCATTTGAACCATTACAGTCCTAGACAGTAATGTTTTCAACGTTAAGGATTGTTTGTAGATGGTGCTGTCATTTACCATCTTGTACAGACATAAGATGACGAAAACCAATTGCAAAGTGATTTAGACATGAAATGTCACGTGGCGAGTGCCTCCCGCCACGTAGACCTGATCACTCGGTGCAAGTCTTTTTCTTTTGAGGTGACGCCACTTCGACAACTTGCGCGTCGATGAGGATGAAATGATGATGATGGAGACGACACAGAAACCCAGTTCCTGAGCGGAGAAAATCTCCAAATCAGCCAGGAATCGAACCTGCCCCCCCCCCCCCCCCTCCGGCATGACAAGCCGGCGCGCTGTCCACTCAGCTACGGTGGCGGACTTTTAGACATGATATGTGCATGGTGCAAGAAGTGGTACTTTATTCTAAATAATGAAAAGTGTGAAGACACCCACTTGAATACTAAAGGAAATCCGTTAAATTTTGGTTGCACTGTAAATGACACTGATCTGAAAGCTGTAACTTCAGCTAAATGCTTAAGGCTTAGAATTACGTAAAACTTAAACAGGAACAATAACATACATAATGTTGCGGAGAATGAAAATCGAAGACTATGATTTATTGGCAGAACACTTAGAAAGTGCAACAGATCTATTAAAGAAACTTTTTACACCATGCTTGTCTGACCTCTTCTGGAGTGCTGCAGTGGAGTGTCGGATCCGTGTCAGACTGGATTAATGGAAGGCACTGAAAAAAGTTGAGAGAAGTGCAGTTCGTTTTGTATCATCGCGAAATAGGAAAGAGAGTGCTACGAACATGATACGTGAATTGGGGTGGCAATCATTAAAACAAAGGCATGTTTCGTTGCGGCACGATCTTATTGTGAAATTTCAATCAGCATCTTTCTGCTCCAACTCGAAAATATTCTGTTGGCGTCCTCTTACATAGGAAGAAATTATATTCATGAAGAAATAATAGAAATCAGAGCTCGCACAGAAAGATTTACGTGCTCCTTTCTCCCGCGCTCCGTTCGAGAGTGGAATGGTACAGAAATGAAGTGAAAGTGGTTCGAAGAAGCATCTAGTCGTGATCTGTAAAATAATCATGTAGATGTAGTTGGAGCTCCTCGTTTAAACAGTTTCTTGTTATTGAATATAAGCTTAGATCAATACAATTTAGTAAGGTGATAATGGTACCACTTTTAATGTAATATCTCACAATAAATAGACCATTATTATATGACATATTATGAGACTTACATTGTCATAGGAAAGCCATAAGGACGTATTACTCAGGTTCGTTAACATGAGACGTTGCAAGAAATTATCTGTATCATCAGGATACACAAACTGTTTCAGATACACATAAAAACTGATAAATAGTTAGTTTAATAATTTGTATTATTTACAAATGCAACAACATTCTGATGAATGTTAGCATGTTCACGGTCCAGGAACCATTATCAGATCTATAATGAGCATGGAAGAAGTCTATGTAGCAGGCTATTTTAGTATAAATTTTCAGATGTTAGGTCCATAAGTTACAATTTTGTAAGTTGGTTTCAGTTGGATAAATCTCATACAATATTCTTCATAATACACAGCTGCCTTATCATTTAGTTACTGCAGGGGAACGTTTCCAACAAGGAAAGAAGACTGGTACTTATTACCCCATCACCAATGAGGTCATTAGAGATTGGCTTTTCCAAGGGGGTAATGTAGGTGATATAAGTAACGAAAGGAACAAGGACACAGTAGAAACTTGATTTCAACTATTGGTTAAGGTGGATTAAGTATGAGAAGCCACTTACCATAACACTACTTGTAGATTAACATATAGTACCAACTTCATATGAACTCTAAAATGTGTTTTTGGTTCTTTTGTGATTAATAAAATATTAGTAGTAAAGACTAACAACGACAGACATACAATATAGATCAAAATGACAGTTTGATGTCGGTTATGTCAAAATCAGATGCCGAAACTTCCGACATATGTTATAGTTCCTATTGTATACTTATTTGAGTAAAGTTGGCATTGATTGTGACAAGTGGTTGCATGGAAGATTCCATGGTTATAAACTAATAACTACAAAATTGGTTTCCAACATAGTATGTGAGATGAATCTACCGTTTACAGAGATGATAACCAACTACATGGTAATTTATTTGGGAAATCCTACTCAGGCATTACTTGTTATGATATAACGTTTCCGGTAGTAATTAATGAAAGCTATTACCCAAACTGCAAATGTTTGTAATTGATTGCGTTTTTGCCTTTTTTTTTTTTTTACTCTTTGCGAGGAAAGGTTAACTGACTTTTACGAGGACACTTCACAAACTACCGTCAAAGTGGTAACTGATGAGGCCAGTTAATAATGACACAGGACTCAAATGTGTAACACATATTGGATCCTTTGTCTAAGCACTTTCTATTATTTCAGGCAAACAGAACGTAGTATACAGCAACATTGGATAGAACGCGAGAGGTACCTGTATCTAGCTTATTCCGAAAAAACAGTTGAGGTGGATCATGCTTCCAAATATAGACAAATAATTGCATTAGACCATTACATGAACAGCGACACAGCGTAAGAAAAGCAGTAACTGGAATTCACCCTTAATAAGGACAGCAAGATTCAGTTCAGCATACCAGCTGGCCATTGTGGGGCTGGCCCAGAGGACGCATTACTCATGTATTGCTCTATTCGGTAATGGACTGAGAATCACTAACGTCACAGCTAGTAGAGCGACAAGATGTTGAAACATATCCGTCGGTACTCACTCTGCTGGATAGGGCCTGGGTCCTCTTCGCTAGCGGGAGGTAGACACTTCTTGTTATCGACAGGTATGGCTTCGCTCATGTCGCCCAGCTCGGATGTGGCTAGTGACGCCACGGACGCGAAACGCCTCGGTTGCCGGACCTTGGGCGACTCCTTGTCCACTGCAGTGCGATCTGTGGAAGTGTCTGGCTCGCCCTTCAGCGGCTTCAGCTCACCGGCGACTAGTCGGCGCTCGGCGTGCCACTCCAGCGGCTGGTAGAGGAGGCTGCATGCCGGAAGGTGCATCGCCACGCCTCCCAGCACCAGCATGGCGCCGCTGAAGCCGTAGTTCTCCAGCAGGAAGCGCACCAGGTGTGGCATCACCATCTGCCCCACGTTGCCACCCGCCATAGACATGCCGACGGCACGCCCTCGTGCTTTCAAGAAGTATGATTTCACTGCTATGAAGCTAGAGGGCGCCACCAACCCACTGCCGAGACCTGTGCAACGACAGTTGTATTTTATTTGCTAGAAAATTTCTGTTGAGAGGCTACAGCTATGAAGACAATTACGTTGTTTTTAAAATTAAAAGTTAGTAATTAGGTTAATTATCCGAGGTACATTTTCAATTGCTTGCAAGGAGTAATGACGGTATAATAAACATACTAGCTAGGTAAAGAGGACATTCCTCACTAAAAGGATCCTACTATCACAGCTCTTAATTACAAGAATAAATTTCTGGAAATATACACTTGGAAAGAAGAATTGTGCAGAAGTGAATCAGTTTGTCAAACGAACTGGAAAGGAAGACAATCGAACCATTTGTGGAATTACAGAAGGGCTTTGATGATTAAATGGGCTTATTAGATATGAAATGAAGAGCTCCTGCACAGAGCAGACGAGGTTAAAAATACGTTGTTAACATGGAGTTGAAGGAGGTGATGGTAGGACATGTGCTAAAACACAAGGTAATAACTCTTATGTTACTAGTGGGAGCTGTAGAGGACAAAAAATGTAGGGAAAGATAGAGGTAGGAATACATCCAACAAGTTATTCAGATCATTGTGTAGTAGTCAGAGATGAAGGTACAAGAGGAGAAACCATGACAGTCAAGATCAAACTAGTCTGAACACTCAAGAAATTCCCAGCAAAAGAAACAGGGCAGCTAATTTACAGACATCTACCCACAGGCGTGTATCATCTTGTTACATGCCCGGAAGCACTTCTTCCTATGTAACATAAAATTTAATTCGATGGACTGGGGTCATGTGATCTCTGAGGATACATCATCACTCTCCTGACAGTGGAGTGTTTCTTATACACTATGAATCATCTCAGGGGGAACACCATGCTCTAGAACACTTCTGGAACGATAGCGTGATACATTGTCTTGTTGAAGCTACAGGGCACATATGACGTGCTACAGGTGAACCAACAAAATGGCTCTGAGCACAATGGTACTTAACATCTGAAGTCATCAGTCCCGTAGAACTTAGAACTACTAACCTAACTAACCTAAGGACATCACACACATCCATGCCCGAGGCAGGATTCGAACCCGCGACAGTAGCAGTCGCACGGTTTCGCACTGAAGTGCCTAGAACCAACAGATACACATTATTGGACAGTAGATTCAAATACCATAGGCTGGTGAGAGCAGATGGCACATGTTCCAGGAGCTCCACCTCACCCCTTGTTAATGACCCTCACGCGAGAATACTCCCCTATCTGTCTGAATGTTGCCCTATTGGCAAGTCGATTGCATCGTTCTGTGTGGTTCTAGAGGTAACTGTAGCCACACGTGTGAACGAACATGTACCGTGACTCACCAGTACAAGGGTGCTTTTCAATGTGCTCCCAACGTCCCATGCCCGTGTTACTGCACCCATTATAATATCTCTGCAGTTCGGCGTACAGTGGGCAGAAGTGCCTTTGTTGGTCAATGACTCCTCTATTCTGGAGGTTGGGGCGACTAAGGCCATACGAAATACATCCAGGTGAAGATGAAAGCGGGGTGTAGTGCGTTATCAGTTGAGGAGCAGAATAAACATATTGTCACGTAGAAGAAGGTGTAATTAGATGAATGACGAACACTAACTTCACTTACCGAATGTTTATTCAGCACTTGCACGTACAAGAGCCGAAGCAAACTGCCTACGGCCAGAACACATACGGTATATATACAGTCACAGAACATTCCAGTACAATGATTCTTGAGATTTGTGGGTACTCGAACCGAATATAGAAATTAAAATTTTACAGTTCAGGTGAGTGTTGAAATCACGACCCTCCATGCAACAGTCTAACATCATAGCCACTACAGCACGGTAATAGCGCCATTGCTCCCTCCATAAGAGAAAAGCGTCTCGGTGTTACGTCCTCCTAGTTCGGGATTGAATCATCGGTCCTGCATACTCCGACTCCAAATCACTGACGTTCGCCCTGGCGGTGGTCTTATAACTTCCTTTGCCGCAACGCTTGTAACTCCAACATCATGCAGTCAGTGGCCAACAGTTGTACAGTCAACACCGTGGGTGCCAAGCGAGGCTTTCGGAAGCCGATTTATGTTGAATTTGCCTCGAACGCGATTTTGGCTGTAATATGGTGCTCTTGTATTATGGAATGGCTCAAAAATGATTAATACGTCGCCAAGGAGAAATCTGAAAAGAGTCTTAAATGTCTAGAGGTGAGACCAGATAGTTGCCACGTGCCTGCCGCCACTATTGTGCCACTGCTCCACCAACTAAAGGAAATCAGATATGTATCTTAGTATGGACTAATATCTTTGTGTGCGCGCTTTTTCAATAATAATTCCAGTGATAAAAACATGTGTGTGAACTTTGGAATTGTCCTGATCATAAAACCGTTTTAGGGTCCTATCCTAAAAGTACAAAAGACCGAGTGTCTTGTTTCTGGATATAATTGAACAGTTTCTACTTTGAATATGCCAAAGCTTCAGTGCTAAAGTGTATAAATATTGCTAGTTAAACCACATGCTTCACAGGTAATGGAAAAGCCACATAATTTGACTTACAGGAAAATTGATTTTTGCTTTGAATATTACCATGAACTAATTTCTGAAGTTTTATTTGAGAATAACATTTGAATAAATTACTATATAGTGTTGAAATATAAACAAATTCAAGTTAGGTTAGAAATTCACATTAGTGTGATGCAATTTGTCTCTGAAGCAGTTACAGAATTTGCCTGTAGATACTTTATGAGCCCCAATATATTCTTTTCCATTATGAGAAAGTTAAATTAAATATTACTTTTGAAAAGAAACCTAAAGAATTTCCATAAATGAGACAGGGTAAAAAAGAGTTTTTACAGTGTTATTTATCTGCATTTGTGGTGTGTGTGTTAGTTAGACCAGGACTCTTTCCACGCCCAATTTTAGTCTCGTGATGTCATTGATAACATTGTGCTGCTGAATTAATTAATGATTGAGATAGTAATTACTATCAATAGGAGGAAAATGCTATTTATCTTTCCGTGATTGCCATTTCATACAAATGATAACTACTGCTATATACTGTTCAGTTCGTCCGGTAGTCGTAGAATTAAAGTCCCTTTTGCAAAATTATATTTAAATTTCTTGAACGTCATGTTTCAGATTATTATGCCTAATTAGGCTGGCGACCGTTTGGTATTTCATTTACGCGAATTTTACTAGTTTCATTACTTACAAAATTAAAGCCTTTCAGTTTTCTCCTAATTGCCACTTATATGAAATTCATGTTCATTAGCCTCTATCCGATAGGTAAACACAAGCTCAAATACAAAATTCCTCCCATAGGGTAACGTTAGATGTGATGTCGTTATACTTGGCGCTAACGTGCAGAAAGAACGTTATACGCTCTTCGTCGCCTTTCCGCTTGTTGCCTGTCGCTGGAGCTTCAAATTTACCCTGGGTTGCAGGATCCTTATAGGGCTTCATTCGAAGGACACGGACCGTATCTCTGATCTTTCGTCGTCTTGTGTCGGGGTCGAAATCTTCAACTTCATAAGTAACATCAGACAACTGCCTTACAACCTTGTAAGGTCCAAAATAGCGCCTGAGGAGCTTCTCAGAAAGACCAACCTTCCGAACAGGAGTGAAGATCCAGACGAGGTCACCAGGCTGGTAGACAACAGGGCGGTGGCTCGCGTCATACTTTCGGCGATCGTTTTCTTGAGCTTGCAGCGTGCAGAGTCGAACTAACTGCCGAGCTTCCTCAGCTCTGGTTAACACCTGGCCGATGTAGTCGTCGTCCACGTCATCAGGATGTAACGGAAACACAGTGTCCATCGTCGTCGTAGCCTCTCGCTTATGTACCAGGAAAAATGGCGTAAATCCTGTGGTGTCTTGCTTGGCGATGTCGTAGGCAAACGTCACGAAAGGTAGCACCTCATCTCAGTTGCTCTGCTTAACATTGACGGACATTGATAGAATGTTGGCCAAAGTCTTATTAAGGCGTTCAGTAAGCCCGTTAGTTTGCGAATGGTAGGTAGTCGTCATGTGATGAGTAATTTTGCACCGACGGTTTATGTCTGTCATAAGATTCGATTGAAAAACTTTTCCTCGATCCGTAATTAACGACCTTGGGGCACCGTGTTTTAATACAATGTCTTCCATGATGAATTTGGCTACCTCGAACGCTTCGGCTGTTTTCACGGCTTTTGTAATGGCATAGCGTGTTAGATAATCAGTGCAAACAATAATCCATCTATTTCTACCAGCAGACGTTGGAAATCGTCAGCGGAGGTCAATCCCAACACGCTGGAAAGGCGTTTCGGCTGGTGGAATTGGTATGAGGCGGCCATATGGTTTCTGAGGAACTGTCTTTCTCCTCTGGCACTCTCGACAGTGCGACATATAGTAACGGACACTCCAAAATAAACCTGGCCAGAAAAATCTCTAGCGGATCCTATCGTATGTATTAATAAACCCTAAATGTCCGGCTTCAGGTGTGTCATGGAATTGCTGTAGAACATCTAAGCGCATGTGTTTAGGAATCACTGGTAGCCACCTCTTTCGAAACGGATCAAAGGGTTTTTTGAGAGACAGTCGGCATCTTTCTTCCTCTTTTGTACACTACGGTAATGTCATACTCTTGAAGACGTAGTGACCACCTAGCGAATCGTCCTGTTGGATCCTCTACACCTGCCAACCAACAAAGAGAATGATGGTCTGTAACAACTGTGAATGGCTTTCCATAGAGATACTGTCGAAATTTGCACGTGGCCCACATTACAGCAAGACATTTTCTTTCTGTAGTTGAGTAGTTTCTCTCGGCTTTTGTAAGTGTCCCAGAAGCCTAGGCAGTAACCTTCTCTTTTCCATCCGAAATTTGCACCAGAACGGCAACGATCCCATACCCACTGGCATCTGTGTGTAATTCTGTAGGTGCTCTCTGATCATACAGACCAAGTACAGGGTCAGTAGTCAGAGCTTTTCGCAGCACATCGAAAGAATCTTGTTGAGCACCACCCAGACAAATTTAGCATCGGCTTTTAACAACTCTTGGAGTGGTCTGGCTTTGATACAAAAATCTTTGAAAAAACGACGGTAACAAGAACATAATCCGAGGAAGCTTTTCACATCTCTAATACTTTCAGGAACAGGAAATTCCGTTACAGATCTCACCTTTTCAGGGTCTAGCCGCACACCTTCGTTTGACACAAGGTGTCGAAGTATTTTGATTTCTTTTGCTCCAAAGATACATTTTCTAGGATTAAGTTTCAGTCCGCTTTGTTGGAGACACTTTAGAAAGGCCCTCAGTCTTTTTATGTGTACATCAAATGTCTCTAAGAACACTGTAATTTCGTCTAAATAACAAAGTCACATCGTCCACTTCTTGTGACTAAGAAGATTAGCCATCATCCGTTCAAAAGTTGCTAGTGCATTAGACAAGCCACTCGGCATTACCTTAAACTGATACATTCCCTCAGGGGTGATGAATGTAGTTTTCTCAATCAGCCTCATGTACTTCGATTTGCCAGTATCACGAGTACATGTCCATGGCTGAGAGAGACTTAGCCCCCTTCAGACAATCTAGTGTATCGTCAATTCGTGGAACAGGGTAAATGTCATTTTTAGTTATTAAGCTTCCTGTAATCAACACAAAAGCGCCAACTGCCATCCTTCTTTCTGATGAGAACCACTGGTGACGACCATGGGCTCTGTGAAGGCTGAATGATGTCATTCTTCATTATTTTCTCTACCTCATCGGGAATTATTCGACGTTCCGTTGCTGACACACAGTAGGCTCTCTGGCTTAGTGGTTGATGGTCTCCAGTGCTAATTCGGTGCTTCACCGTCGATTGTGTCTAATTTGTTCTTCACCTGGGATTGAGGCATTCAGAGAACTCTTGAAGAATGGCAAGTAGCTTCTTCTGTTGTTTCTTAGTGAGATCTGGTGATAGTCGAGCTAGAAGATCTTCTCTCGTAGTGGTAGCGGTATTTTCGCCCACAGACGTGGCATGGGAGGCTTCTATGATGCTCAGCTGTTCTGCAATTAACGACTCAGCGTTTTCTATGCACATGTGTCTCAGAAGGATCTGCGGTTCTCGGTGACAGTTAACTATTAACAATTCACCGATCCGTTCTTGAATGAGTCGGCAGAGGCTGGGATGACCAGGTAATTCTTCAACGGTATGCTTCTCTTACATTCCACTACAAGATCCATGGGTTCATGCGTGACATGACACGTGACAGTTACCTTTCTAGCGCTGACTGCAGGAATGATCACTTCATCCAGCACACATAGTCTCCACACACTCGGATTCGCATCTTCCTGTTCACAGTATCTCATATTGTCTAGCATAATCTACGAGCGACCCCAATCTATAATTGCCTGAGAAGCTTTAAAAAAGTCCCATCCGAGAATGGCATCATGACTACACTTTTGTAAGACGATGAATTCTAAGGGCTGTGTGTGGCCACTTATACCCACGCGAATGACACGTTTTCCTGCCGGTTTTACATTTCCCATTAGTCACCTTCAGCAAAGATGTTTTGCTGTCGACGAATACGGTTTTCTGCAACTGGTGACGGTACTTCTCCGAAACGACTAAGATGATGCTCCAGAGTCCACAAGAGCTTTGGCTGGTCGTCCATCCACGAGGATATCGACATAGTTTCTTATCATTCTTGTAGTGATCGATGGCGGAGTATTTTTCTCTTCGACGGCATCACCTCCAAGAAAGGTCGCACCCTTTAGTTTGCCAGGTTGCGGCGGCTAGGTGATCGGCTGGAGCTTCTAAATTGCGATGGAGACCTTGATCGGCGTGTTGGCGAGCGTCCTCTCCAGCAGCTATCTTGCGGCGATGGTGACCTACGTCGTCCTGCGCCCACATCTTCTTGTTCATCTCCGTCGTCCCGGAGTTGGCGTCGGCTAAGATCGGTCTGCTGTCTTCTGGCGCGGGCATCATCAAATATCCACCTCCTTTCTCGACAATAGTGCACCACATGTCCCGGTTGTCCGCAGTAGAAACATACTGGTTGATTATCCTGGGTCCTCCAGACGTCAGTCTTCCTTGGTGCCCAAACAGGTTCCTCATGCGGCATTTTAGGAATGTAACGTCGCCTGGGTCTCGACTCTTTCACCATTTTAAAGGGAAGTGAAGGACGAGGTATTGGGTTCAATGTCTGATCCACTTCCTCCCTTATGACCTCTTGAAGCGTCTCAGTATTTTGCTCGCCGTGCAATCTAAGGGCCTTCTGAACTTCCTCCCTCACTATCTGACGAAGAACACTTGTGAAATCAGTTTCTTCCCCCATCTCTGAAATCTATACGACGTTTGAAAGCCGCTCAAACTTCTTGCGCGTAATTCTTTTACGATGCATTGTCTCGATATACTGCCAACATTTTATGAAGTCGTCTGCTGTCGAAACTTCAGGAGTAGTGCTTGATACATATCCTCAGCAACACCCTTCATGACATGTGCAACCTTTTCTTCCTCCTCCATTCTAGGATCCACTATTTTACACAGCTCCAAGATGTCTTAAACGTAGGATGCTGCAGTTTGTCCTGGACGCTGTGCCCTGCACTTTAATTTATCTTCAGGCTTGCGCATCTTTCGTTGTGTTTCGCCGAAATAATTTCTCAGTTCCGCCTGGAATACTTCCCAGCTCGTGAACGTCTCCTCGTTGTTCTCATACCATTGCTTGGCAGTGCCCTCCAAGTACGTTAGCCAAACATACGATGTCATCCCATTTGTTAAATTTGGCTATACGCTCATACACCTTTAGCCACTTGTTTGGTTCTTGGCCATCGGCTCCAGAGAACTCGGAAGGATGTCCCATGTGGAGGCACACAGTTACTGTCATCTTAACGTCCTCTCCTTCTTCTGTCTCCAATAGATTGCGATCTGTTGAATATGGCTCTAACTCAGATTTCTCGCCACGTAAACGCCGGCTCTGTCGTGGCCTGATGGGAGCCACTGTGTCGTCGACAATGTGCGCTATCACAAGTTCCAATACCCAGCGTATCCACCAGAATAATGCCATGTAGAAGAAGGTGTAGTTAGATGAATGACGAACACTAACCCCACTTAACGAAGGTTTATTCAGCACTTGGGCAAACAAGAGCGCGGAGCGAACTGCCTACGGCCTGAACACATACTGTATATACCATCGCGTCTGTCACATACTTTGTTCTTCCAAAGATATCCATAGCCCGCTTTAGAAACTATCGCTGGTGGGATATTTGTCTGTGTTGTTGCTTCTTCTATAGATTCAGCTAAATAGCAAGATCGTCTGCAGAAGCCGAGCAATCAATAATCCTCAGATTATCACCCTCTCTCCCAGTTATGATTTTTAAAATTCTTTCTTCTTCTGTTATTTTCGTCAATGTCTGACCACCTTTTCTAGGACACAATTCAACATGTATGGGCACCATCCATCTTACACCAGTTTTGATCTCAAAATGTTTGAAGATTTCACCTAAAAATGTAAATTAACATTTTATATTTATCAGTGTGTCTTTTATTATTGCTGATGATTTGTTATCACTCCTAACACGTTTGAGATAGTGAATACTGCTTCTCTGTCATTCGATGGTTCTTTTGTGGACTACACAATTTAAAAATGCTTTTGATTCTAATTCTTCTATAAAATACTGTAAATATCAGATTTAAAATTTGTACAGCGCAGGATTGCCCATTTTTAAATCAAAGTTAGTACTCTCGCAATTGCTGACTCTGTCAGCTTTCCAGTCCCTTATGTAATTCATTTGAAAAAAATTTGTTTGTTACTTATAAGTTTCCAGGGTCAGTTTTATATCATTTTTTTGTGAATAGAATGACTTAATGGCTTTTCCCAATCTTCTGGTATAGCTTCTGCTTCCCAGATATTTTGAAAGCCCCCATTTAGTTTCTTTATTGTCCCAATATCTGCAGTTTTCTACATTCCCTTCCTGGTTGCCTTTTTTGCTTTAATGTTATTTTGTATTTCAGTCATGCTGGGTGGCTCTGAATTTGTGTAAAAACAGCCGAGATTTTATTGGAGAAATTTTTTCTTTATTATTTAACTACTCGATGAAATAAATTATTAGTACTTCGCAGTTTTCTTAGTTGATTAGGGCTAATTTTGTATCCACATTTTTGAAGCTGAAAGTAGGTGATCTTTTGGAGTGTTTGTTTAAAAGTTTTGTAGAAGTTCCTGATATTGTTCTTTTAGAAGTCTTCCTCAGACAGTGATGCCTCGCTGCTTTCAAAATTCCTTTTATGTGTTCTTATCTTGTTTGATTTTTGACACATTTGTTGTTTGAAGCTAATACATTCTTCACTGGTTTCTGGCGGAGTGCCACGAAAGCCAAGACCGTTTTCTAAGCAGTGATGCATTTTCACAATGTTCATTCCGCATCAGTGCTCTTTGTGTCTTTTAAGTGGTGCTGTTTCATGGGCTATTTTAACTACTTCTGTTTTAATCTCTTCTGAGTTTAGCTTTGGCCTTTCCTGTATTACATGTATGCTTACATTTACTACAGTGACAGAGATGGCGTCGTAACTTCTAACACGACGACGAGACAGTGGTTTGCGATGTTGTTATCCTATTATTATTTGATTATGTTCCACACAATTCCTCTTCAAGAACATGCCAGTGCCACAGAAAAACTATAGAATTTCATTTAGAAAAGTCTGAGTCATAAATTAGAGGGTGTAAAAATAAAAAATAAAAAATGTTCCGTTGAATGACGATATATGTCATGAAATAGACACTCCTGCGAATCAGTTCAGCAACGCGTACGAAATCATCACCTTCTCCAAAGAAATTTAAAATAATAAAAGTATTACAATTATGAATAAAAATCAGAAACACCCTTTCGGTATATTCAGGGACTCAACAGCCCTGCTCTAAGTATTAACAATATTTATTGTCAGCCATATCAACATAAAGCATCATATTACAGAACAATGCTGAAGCGGATTGCTTAAGATACCGCGTGACACAAAAGAGGAACTAAAGGAAATTAATAATATTAAAGCAGTAACGAAGAAGAATAGTTACAGCCATCCCCTTTTTGACAAATTTTTGCATATAACAAAAACTAAATACAACACATCTATCGCATCATTGTTGCCACTACAATTTGCTAAATTCAGCACAAAACATGCTCTATGTCCTTTCTAGGAAAGCCTGTTCTGTAAAATAGCCAATACCTTCAAAAGTATAAATAACAGAATATGATTTTTCATAAACAATAAGCTGCGTCTCTCAGCTATTCGTTATATGTACTTCCATTTATTCCCATAAGGGAGCTGGCAGATGCAAACTACTATGTGAATCCTGCCCAAAATACTACATTGACCAGACAGGCAGAAGCTTCGACATAAGGTTTAAGAAGTAAGTCAATGCAGTTTGGGTAAACAGTTTATGGAAAAACTCCTTTGCTGTACGTATTGCTGAACGTTCCGTGCAAAGCACTGAAAGCAAGCTACAGATTCTTCACAATGCAGTCTAGGACAATATTATGAGTATCTTGAAGAAACAGAAATATTTCCAAATAAAAGCATGTTAGCACAGAACATCCTTAATGAACAAACTAAACTAGCTAACAATCCATTTCTAAAATACTTAAAAAAATACTATCTCATAGGACACAAAAATAAATTTCGCGAATTGCTAACATAGAAATGTACCTCATATATTTCTAACATGATTTCTATGTGATAAAAGTTAATTGTAAGAACTATTTTCATTATAAAGGATTACTTCATGTGTATTTTAAAGGACAAATATGTTAAATTCTTTCTGATACATAGCTGTTATTTACCTTAGCGAAAACATGTCCTTGTTAATCACATATCTTTCGCCTCATATCTGATACCTAATGTAAACAATGAATATTTTTGCATGCAAGTGTCTTTGTAAGCTATCAGAACATAGGAATTGTATGTAAAATCGGATTATCTGTTGTAAGAGAGTTAATGGTGATCCATGTTCTACTCTACGTTTTCGTGGTGTTATAACACCAGGACAGGTTGAACATGATACTACTGCATGTTATACGTAAAAAAAATGTAAAATAATAAAAATGAAAGGTTTTAAAGTTATCAAGACACATTCACTTCAAGTACTTGTTCTAAACAACTCTTATTCAATTTCCAAATGTTATTTTCGTCAAGTCCTTTATGAATATTGGTCCGTTAATATGATTTCACATGCGGGTAGCATGGCACGCAAAACAACCAATATTTGACTAGCAGTTCATCCCGTAAAGCAGCTATCGGTTGATGAGCAAAAGTTTGAAGCATTTAGTGTCCAAAAACAGTACAATGTGGTAAACAAAAAGTTAATTAACCTATTTGCTGGTAGTTGCCCTATAGAACTTGGTACGAGAAAAGCCAGGGAGCTACAAGTGCCTCATACCTCTGGTGTCTACTATTTGATCGCAATCGAAACTACTGAAGTCGCCCATCCCGCTCTCAACTGTAACGTAGACGCACAGTAGATCTCCATATTCGATCACATTACACAACGAATTAATCGATTTGTCATAGGATTAGGAATGCTCAAAATTCAACACTATTTCAACTTGGTCATGAGAGAAATAAGTACGATGACACAGGATGAACGAACGAATACTAAGCACAGAGACTACTCATATGTTTACGAGAAACGCAAGACTGGAAAAAATCATATACAGGTACAGAAGAACAGCATGCCACGCCAAACGTTAGACATGCTAGACATGTGAAACGAAAGGTGTAGTCTTAAAGCAAGAACTGATTTCACGGTTTTGGGTTGTTCTGTGTTGTTTAGGCGACATGTTGGTGAACAAAGTAACAGCAAGAACACACCCCCGTCTGACCTGGAGATCTAGGGCTGACCTGAAACCTAAAGCTACACTAATAACTGCGAAAATCGCAACGCCATCATCTGACTAGAAACAACGTTATGGGACAGATAAAATAAATTTAAAAAGAAAACCAGGATCATTTGGTCCTAGGGATGGACAACAATCACTGCGGATGAACATTGTGAAATAACGGTCCAGATATCTATTCAGGACAAACGAAGGGGTGTTGAGCCGCCATTTATTGTCCTGCTGCGCGATCAACCGACCAGTTTCTACAACTGTTCAGAAATGAGATAGTGTAGCAGCTTCTCCACCATTCGGATTTGTTAGCAAGTGTCTAACACACAGAAGCTTCCTGACACATTAAAACAGAACTCCAGGCTGAGACATTTCGCTTTCGCGCGTAAGTGTTCACCGACTGAGTTATCCAAGCACGACTTATGACCAGCCCTCACAGCTTCTCTTGCCTTCGAAACTCGCTTTGAGTGAAAGGCAGAGACGAAATTCATTTGAACATGAACCACCAATGTTCATCTATGACAGAAGTAATCGATACAAACAAAAGTGAAGGTAAGATATTTTTGCCACCTAACTGTAAGCTGCTCTATATGTGTTGATCTTGTGGAACAATATGCTCTACTAAAGTCGTGGTGCCATATCTCACACTACTAACTTGTTGTTATTTTAGAACACTGTCCCCGGCCTTTCAGTCACCAGAAAGATCATCATCGATGATCAATGGCTCCTTTTTGGAGAAAAGAAACAGCTACTCCTTTGAATGACGAATTACATAAACTTTCTCATATCAAGAAACCTGGAGAGTGAATTGAAACAACTGTGGTCCTAAAAGTGGGTTGCCGTATCAAAGACTAAAAGTGATCCAACAAAAGATATACTTTGTTCCTGGTGGTTTTGATTTGATAGTCATACGAAATTGCAGTAATCAAAATAAAACTGATTTCAGCCCTTTCTATTTCAAATTGTCCGTTTAACAGTGATTGCAGGATAGAGTTCAGAACATAGATAAATTACTGGAGACTGGCAAAATACTGAGAGAAAACAATACAAAAACGAAAATAGGAAATCAGACAGTGAAAGGATGAGACGGGCAAGAAAAGATTAATCGGCATGGATAACTGCAAAGAGGGAATTTAATTGCAGAAGAGGAATTTTGATAAAGTGGGTAAACTGACTCACTAACCTAAGAAGATGCTGTAGGTGATAATGAACTGGATGAAGGAATTGGCGAAGCTGGTGAGGAGGATCCCAGCCACCACAAAGCAGCCCCCGCTGAAAGCCACTTGACGTACACTGAATTTCTTCAGCAATGGCCCCGTGAGAAGACCTGAAAAATATGTACATAGTTACATTTAGAAAATTTCTACGTACAAAGTATTCATTATTTCCTATTATGTGACGGCAGTTACCAATTACCATGAAAGTGTGAAGAATTTTGATTAAATTTCACAAGTAGTTTTGTTGAGAATGGTTGTTTACTATATTTACTGGGCTTACAACACACAGATGCACGTAAGCGTCGCTATCAACATGGCAGCAATCGGGGCAGTAGCCGACTGGCGAATTCACACCTCGCCGGCTGTTCGCTGCACACGAAACTACAGAAGTTGGACAAAAATATGGAATCATAAAACACAACACATTAAAATGACGAATACGGCGCCATTCAAAACATCCTCAATCGTTTCTTAATGGATAAATACAAATCCTATATATTTTCGAAGGGAATTTTATTATATTCTTACTGCAAAATTGTGACACCTTGAGGTGAGTATGATGTTTAAGGCGATCACACATTCTTCCCTCCAGAGTAGACCACTAAGGCTCAGTAATACTGAATTACAGTGATTTTGGTAATAAGAGGAAATGAGAAAATCATCCTCATGCTCAACAAGCCAGTTGTGGAACATGTCAGCTCCTGAACAGGGGGCCTGTCATCTTGGAAAACGGCATCCTCTTGAGGAACAAATATTTTACCATGACACGGACCTGAAAATCCCAGATGGTTACACTGACCTCGATAGTTCAAAAAATGGCTCTGAGCACTATGGGACTTAACATCTGAGGTCATCAGTCCCCTAAAACTTAAAATTACTTGAACCTAACTAACCTAAGGACATCACAGACATCCATGCCCGAGGCAGGATTCGAACCTGCGACCTGCGACCGTAGCGGTCTCGCGATTCCGGACTGAATCGCTTAGAACCGCTCGGCCACGGCAGCCGGCGCTTCGATAGTAATGTGGCCTTGCAAAGTAGCGGTGGGGTCCAAGAAATGGCATTATATGGCTGTGAAAATCATCTCCAAACTCCCCCCCCCCCAATGTTTCGTACTTGGGGTACAAACACGACCTGATGTTGGAAACAGTGTAAAATAACACTCGTCCGACGAAGTGACATTTATCCATTGGTTCATTGTTCAATGGTTTCTTCACCGAGTTTTCCTGTTACGGATATTTGCATGAGTGGTTCTGAAATCCGAGTTCGTCTTGAAATTACCTCCTAATTGAGCGACCTTCGTGTTGTTTTGGTACTGAAAGGGTTCGCCTCACAGTCATTCAAAATACTGAATGAGATTTTCACTCTGCATTGGAGTGTCCGCTGATATGAAACTTCCTGGTAGATTAAAACTGCGTGTCGGACCGAGACTGGTACTCGGAACATTTGCCTTTCGCGGTCAAGTGCTTGCACTTGGCCGCGAAAGGCAAATCTCCCGAGTTCGAGTCCCGGTCCGGCACACAATTTTAATCTGCTAGGAAGTTTCATTCAAAATACACTTTCGTCCGCTTTGTGAAATAGTAGATGATATTTTCCCACTTTTCCTGTATGCGGTGTAAATCTTCAATACGATGCCTCTTGAAACACCAATATTTTGGTTCTCTTGGTTACAGAAGCACCCAGCATATCAGTCTTGAAACACCAAACATTTCGGTTCCCTTGGTTACAGAAGCACTCACCACATGAGCACCAACAACTTTCCTACCTGTAGGCTTGGGCAGCACCTGCATTGATGTTGGAGCATGCTTTTCTCATAGAGTTTCCATATTTTTGTCCAACTCTACTACATCGACAAGCGCCATTAATGTAAATCGATTATGACTAACCTATCATTAGGAGTTGATATTTCAGCTGTGTCATGTTGTCAATGGAGAGTCGTGACTTACGAATTAGGTTCTGTTCTGGCTCTCAAATTCTTCCTTTTCTTTACTCGTCGTTGACATTAAAGGGCGTACTTGTCCGCAATCTCATTATGAAAGCTTTCACCAGATATTTTGTTTCATTTTCGTTTTATTTAGCACGACAAGGATAGGTCTTTCAGGTCCTCAAACACTTCTGGTCGAGAACTGTAAGTGTTGGAAACTTTGTTTTTTCCTTTTACCTATTAGAAAATATTGGCGA
The DNA here is from genome assembly GCF_023864275.1 of Schistocerca cancellata. NCBI lineage: Eukaryota > Metazoa > Arthropoda > Insecta > Orthoptera > Acrididae > Schistocerca > Schistocerca cancellata. The sequence goes on along the minus strand of NC_064631.1, from coordinate 172,227,034 downwards.
AAGTCTGCAACTGAAGGAATAATCTATATTTCGAAATCAGTTGTTCAGCAGCCAGAGATGATTTTCTTTTATTTAATTCTTGGACGATAGTTTTCGGCATATAATTCCAGTTTTCACGTGCGTTTTTCTGTGTACTGTCCTGTTTAGTGTGATGTTTTCAATGTATGACCTGCAGTATTAATTGCTGCCTTTACTGTAATATATAAACAACGTTCCATTTTATAATTAATTGTGAACACAACGTGCAATTTTATAGTTAATTATGACTATTTTAGCTAATATCGAATTTGGGAAAAAAAATTTACGATTTCTAGTAGTCTTCTGATATAGACACTCACACATGTTAAGCATCTCTCACACAATTTAAAATTCAAGGTACATGTTGCAATATGTTAACGTACAAAAACAAGTACTCACGAAGATATTTTGCGTATAACTGTTGACGCAACAGGTCGTCCACAGAGAACGAAAACTATTCCATAGGTCAGAGGGTATTTTTTGTATCGGAATCATTATTTGCTTTTATCACAGCCTACGAAAAACGGTCATGAAAGTGAACAGGACAAAAGAATGTAACATTCTGACAGTTTAGCGATGCTCTAGCTCTGCAAGAGCCTGGCATGTAGTAACAGCAGAACGGCTTGATTTCACTCAGAAATTGCTATTTTTAATGTTGTTACTTCCAAATTTCCCAACCACTGAAAGGGGAGCAGTTTTTTCCGATACTATTAGGAAAATGTAGTGAAACCAACACCCATCATCCTGTTAATGTTGACATATAATAGTATATCAGAGTGAAATGCAATTTATACAGTTCACAGTAACCAAGTGGTGATCGTGTCATCGAATACACGAGAAATGAATTAGATCTGACGTGTTAAATTTCAAAAGCGACTGCTTATGAGTATATCCGCGTACTTGTCACGTACTTTCTGATGCTTTTCGCCTATTGTAATTCATTTCGAGGTCTTTTTTTACAATTGTCAGACTCATTTTAATACACTCAGAAGTAAGCAAAATTTTTATATTCTTGGACATTAGCTGCCATTTACAAAAGAGCATTTGGCCTTATCCTTGCTCTTATGCTTTCCGTGAACTTGTGATGTTTATCTGTTCTGCTTCCCAGGTATCAAAATACACTCCTGGAAATGGAAAAAAGAACACATTGACACCGGTGTGTCAGACCCACCATACTTGCTCCGGACACTGCGAGAGGGCTGTACAAGCAATGATCACACGCACGGCACAGCGGACACACCAGGAACCGCGGTGTTGGCCGTCAAATGGCGCTAGCTGCGCAGCATTTGTGCACCGCCGCCGTCAGTGTCAGCCAGTTTGCCGTGGCATACGGAGCTCCATCGCAGTCTTTAACACTGGTAGCATGCCGCGACAGCGTGGACGTGAACCGTATGTGCAGTTGACGGACTTTGAGCGAGGGCGTATAGTGGGCATGCGGGAGGCCGGGTGGACGTACCGCCGAATTGCTCAACACGTGGGGCGTGAGGTCTCCACAGTACATCGATGTTGTCGCCAGTGGTCGGCGGAAGGTGCACGTGCCCGTCGACCTGGGACCGGACCGCAGCGACGCACGGATGCACGCCAAGACCGTAGGATCCTACGCAGTGCCGTAGGGGACCGCACCGCCACTTCCCAGCAAATTAGGGACACTGTTGCTCCTGGGGTATCGGCGAGGACCATTCGCAACCGTCTCCATGAAGCTGGGCTACGGTCCCGCACACCGTTAGGCCGTCTTCCGCTCACGCCCCAACATCGTGCAGCCCGCCTCCAGTGGTGTCGCGACAGGCGTGAATGGAGGGACGAATGGAGACGTGTCGTCTTCAGCGATGAGAGTCGCTTCTGCCTTGGTGCCAATGATGGTCGTATGCGTGTTTGGCGCCGTGCAGGTGAGCGCCACAATCAGGACTGCATACGACCGAGGCACACAGGGCCAACACCCGGCATCATGGTGTGGGGAGCGATCTCCTACACTGGCCGTACACCACTGGTGATCGTCGAGGGGACACTGAATAGTGCACGGTACATCCAAACCGTCATCGAACCCATCGTTCTACCATTCCTAGACCGGCAAGGGAACTTGCTGTTCCAACAGGACAATGCACGTCCGCATGTATCCCGTGCCACCCAACGTGCTCTAGAAGGTGTAAGTCAACTACCCTGGCCAGCAAGATCTCCGCATCTGTCCCCCATTGAGCATGTTTGGGACTGGATGAAGCGTCGTCTCACGCGGTCTGCACGTCCAGCACGAACGCTGGTCCAACTGAGGCGCCAGGTGGAAATGGCATGGCAAGCCGTTCCACAGGACTACATCCGGCATCTCTACGATCGTCTTCATGGGAGAGTAGCAGCCTGCATTGCTGCGAAAGGTGGATATACACTGTACTAGTGCCGACATTGTGCATGCTCTGTTGCCTGTGTCTATGTGCCTGTGGTCCTGTCAGTGTGATCATGTGATGTATCTGACCCCAGGAATGTGTCAATAAAGTTTCCCCTTCCTGGGACAATGAATTCACGGTGTTCTTATTTCAATTTCCAGGAGTGTATATGTATTCCTTCTAGATTCACTTTCCCGGCTGTAAGATTCATCCCACTAGTATATTCACCTGTGACGCTTTCCCATTGCTGTCCATATCTCACCCTACAGCTAGCACACCTTCCAATATATTTAGAGCCAAATCCAAACTGTCCACTTTCGGCTACCACTGCTGCATCATCGCGTATTGTGCCAATTTTCTGTCCCTGTCGAAATGCAACAGTTCTTTAATTCCCTCATTCACTTTTCAATCCACAAATGAACATGAGCGGTGAGAATGAACTTACCTCACACCTTTTCTGCTTTTGATTTTTTATACAAATCTGTCAGTACAGACTGTTCTAACTCGCTTTGAAGAAACAGAATGGTTTTTCCATCTCTCTGTAATCGATACCAAACTACCCGAAAATTTTAAAAAGGATTTCAAAATTCATAGCTCACCTGCGTTTTCGGCGTGCTTCTCCCCTCCGTATACTCAATACACATTCGGTTCACAGCATGTTTATATACACCATCTGCTTGTTGACGCTTCAGTAGCGACGTTTCAGAAAACGGTGGGAGTATCGCAAGCCACAGTCTTGGGCACCGTTTTAATCGTACCTACAGATTACATACGAAAAATATCCTCTGCGTATATACTCCGTGTACTCCCTGTGGCATCATTTCTGTTGACTCTGTGTGAAATATGTTTATAACCCGTTTGTTAGTGTACGATCCTGTACGTAGAATAACGCTCTCGTCACCCTAAAAAGCAGTCAAAGTGCTTTGCAGTGGTGATACCTGACTTTTTAAATTTTTTACGCCTTGTGGAAAACGTGTGACGTCGTCCATTGACTGATTAGTTGTTTCCAGACCACAGAGGTACTCATGCCTATTACCTCCTGTCACAAAACTAGATGAACAATAGTCTTTATAGGCTATGAACGGCTTAACATGATAAAACATTAGTCTTTATTGGCTCTGAATGCCATATCGGCAGGTGTCCTCCTGTGTCTGTGTCCTCTAGATTGGCCCATAACAGCTACCTCCCACACACAATCCTAATGCAAATGTTTCCATCAATTTCTATTTGACAAAGTTAATTACGTTGGTTCTTCATCGAACTCATTGACTCTGACATGCCTACCACCACGACCTGACCTGTACTCTTGCTGGTCGTAGGTGATTGCCTTGTACTGCACTGTTTGCCTTCAATTCTTGTATACCCTTCTAGTAAACATGCTTTGCATCCATTTCACTTACTTTTAACCCTTGGGTGAGTCACAGGGCCTTTAAGGTCAGAGAGTGAATTAATCATGCGTTTAATCATATTAAAATAACAAATAATTGAGCAATATCTTATGTAATCCTTAAAAATATGTCTAGAGCTAAGAAAGATGATAAAATTGTATTTAATATAGCAACGATTGTATGAAAAAGTGTATTGTAAAGGCTATGCACGTAATGTATGTAGGGGAATTTTAAGACATGTTGTAATCTAATTCTTCAGCGAGCGACTTTCTGCCAGTCTTTGAATTTTGGTACTTCTGGTATTTTTATACTGCCAATTATTACACCGACTAGACTCTAGCAACAACAATATTGGACTTCCTGCTCATTGCCGAAGTTGACAGAAGTGAAAGGGATTGCTCTGATAGCTGATGTAGGTAATTATGTTAGTTATTTTCTGTCTTTTTCTTGCTTCTTTTTTTCTCTGACTAAGTAACCATTTAGACTTCCTTTCTAACCAAGAAACGTTCGTTTCTTACAGTATGGAATCATCTAGTAGTTCTCGAACAGGACAACCTGCTTATATAATGAATGTAGGTGGTCCTAATTCTTCAACGATTATTTCCGAATGGTTGGACGATGGTGAATCTAGTATTGCTTCCGAAGTTTAAATTTATCCTGCATATCGGCTTATGTAGGGCAGCGCAGAATCTAAAGAAAGTAGTGATGAATCTTGGGATGTAAATGATGCAGGCTTACCAAGGATAGACTGGCCTGCTAATACAGCGCAGCCTGAAAATTCACATAACATAGCAAGTAAACTCCAGCCTGCAAATACAAATAAAATACCAAGCACAAAACAGCCTGAAAATGCAAGTAACGTAGCAAGTTCAGCCAAGTCTATAAACTTTTTATCGGACACTTTGAAACTCAGTGAAGCAAAGCACTAACTCCTTCTAGCAGAACGCTTAGTCATCGTATAATGAAAGATTCTCCTGGTCCTGCCAAAAGACGCTTGGAGTCATCACAAATAAAGTTGAGGCTGAAATAGTTCATTGCACAAATCTGGAAGGACGATACACAGCAGTTGTAAAAGGCCAAACATGCTGTAATGTGACAAACGAGGAAACATTTTTTGGAATGCACCTATTAACTGGCAGTTACAAATGCTGGAATGTTCCTATAAGGAAATTATCTCACAACTCTACTGGGAGTCCTGTTTATGTGGCAACTTCGTCTATAAACAACTTCGAAGAAATAAAGTTCGACGATAGACGGACCCGACAAGCTAGGAGCCAAGATGTTAATGTGATAGCTTTCGCAATGCGTGGGAACCATTCATAAGCAACTGCAGACAGAGATCACATCCAGGAGAGAACACCACAATAAATAAGCAACTAGTGTCTTTCAGAGGGCACCAAAGAACAATAAGAGTGCAGTGCTGCAACGTTCCATGCATCACGACTCCACAGTTGATGAGACTCACAGAAAGAATAAACGAGAAATCAGGTGTGGATTCTCTTGACCAAACGACTTGCGAAAGACAAACAAGGTGGTGGTAGTCGACTTTATAGGCTCATGTAATGCTTGGTGCAGCTATAGACGCTTTCTTTTTATACACAAACTAATATCCTCAATATCACAATGGAAAATCACGTAAAAGAAGGATTTCCTTGGAAGACTTGGCCCTAGAACTTAATCATCCACATATGGAGCTCAGAATCAGAATTTTAAATTTGCAAAGAAAAGTCCTGTAAGCGTTGGCTAGATGTGGCCACAAAAGTCGCTGGAAATGGACATCATCCATCAAAATGTCTAGAGGAAGATACTTTTTGCGTCCAAGTGAATTCGAAAGGTAAGTCACAAGTGTTGTTCAAAACAGACGTAGCAATGTATACAATGAAGTTAGTGAAAATTGTTTCCTGTAATGTGTAGTGCTTTGCGACAGGCAGTGTAATCTTTATGTGGATAAAATTCTGTGTAGTATAATTTTTGTTGCACCTACGTAGCGTGCAAGTTAGGTTTTTTCATTTTTTCTGTTTTGTATTTAGATGCTTTATGCATATTGATATGCACTGAATCCCATCGATGTGCAATTCCTAGTTTATACAGAGTGGTCCATTGATCGTGACCGGGCCAAATATCTCACGAAATAAGCGTCAAACGAAAAAACTACAAAGAACGAAACTTGTCTAGCTTGAAGGGGGAAACCAGATGGCGCTATGGTTGGCCCGATAGATGGCACTGCCATAGGTCAAACGGATATCAACTGCGTTTTTTAGAATAGGAATCCCCATTTTTTATTACAATTTCATGTAGTACGTAAGGAAATATGAATGTTTTAGTTGGACCAATTTTCGCTTTGTGATAGATGGTGCTGCAATAGTCACAAACATATGGCTCACAATTGTAGACGAACAGTTGGTAACAGGTAGGTTTTTTAAATTAAAATACAGAACGCAGGTACGTTTGAACATTTTATTTCGGTTGTTCCAATGTGATACATGTACTTTTGTGAACTTATCATTTCTGAGAACGCTTGCTGTTACAGTGTGATTACCTTTAAGTACCACATTAATGCAGTAAATGCTCAAAATGATCTCCGTCAACCTCAATGCATTTGGCAAAACGTGTAACGACATTCCCCTCAACAGCGAGTAGTTCGGTTTACGTAATGTTCGCACATGCATTGACAATGCGCTGACGCATGTTGTCAGGCGTTGTCGGTGCATCACGATGGCAAATATCCTTCAACTTTCCCCACAGAAAGAAATCTGGGGACGTCCGATCTGGTGAACGTGCGGGCCATGACATGGTGCTTCGACGACCAATCCACCTGTCATGAAATGCTGTTCAGTACCGCTTCAACCGCACGTGAGCTATGTGCCGGACATCCGTCATGTTGGAAGTACACCGCCATTCTGACATGCAGTGAAAGATGTTGTTGTAACATCGGTAGAACATTACGTAGGAAATCAGCATACATTGCACCATTTGTAGCGTTCTCGCTTCCCGAGCACGGGGTCCCGGGTTCGATTCCCGGCGGGGTCAGGGATTTTCACCTGCCTCGAGATGACTGGGTGTTTGTGTTGTCCTCATCATTTCATCATCATCCAGGAAAGTGGCGAAATTGGACTGAGCAAAGGTTGGGAAATTGTACGGGCGCTGATAACCACGCAGTTGAGCGCCCCACAAACCAAACATCATCATCATCATCATTGCACCATTTAGATTGCCATCGATAAAATGGGGGCCAATTATCCTTCATCCCATAATGCCACACCATACATTAACCCGCAAAGGTCGCTGATGTGTCATTTGTCGCAGCCATCGTGGATTTTCCGTTGCCCAATAATGCATATTATGCCTGTATACGTTACAGCCGTTGGTGAATGACGCTTCATCGCTAAATAGAACGCGTGAAAAAAATCTGTCATCGTCCCGTAATTTCTCTTGTGCCCAATGGCAGAACTGTACACGACCTTAAAAGTCGTCGCCATGCAATTCCTGGTCCATAGAAATATGGTAGGAGTGCAATCGATGTTGATGTAGCAATCTCAACACTGACGTTTTTGAGATTCCCGATTCTCGCGCAATTTGTCTGCTACTGATGTGCGGATTAGCCGCGACAGCAGCTAAAACACTTACTTGGGCATCATCATTTGTTGCAGGTCGTGGTTAACGTTTCACATGTGGCTGAGCGCTTCCTGTTTCCTTAAATAACGTAACTATCCGGCGAACGGTCCGGACACTTGGATGATGTCGTCCAGGATACCGAGCAGCATACATAGCATACATTTTGATCACAATAGCCATACATCAACACGATATCAACCTTTTCCGCAATTGGTAAACGGTCCATTTTAACACGGGTAATGTATCACGAAGCAACTACCGTCCGCACTGGCGGAATGTTACGTGATACCACGTATTTATACGTTTGTGACTATTACAGCGCCATCTATCAAAAAGCGAAAAAAGTGGTCCAACTGAAACATTCATATTTCTTTACATACTACACGAATATGTAATAAAAATAGGGGTTCCTATTACAAAAAAACGCAGTTGATATCCGTTTGACCTATGGCAGTGCCATCTAGCGGGACAACCACAGCGCCATTTGGTTTACCCCTTCAACCTAGACAAGTTTCGTTCTTTGTAGTTTTTTCGTTTGACGCTCATTTCGTGAGAAATCGTCCGGTCACTATCAATGGACCACCCTGTATAAGTTTTAATATAAGTTCTTATATGCCCATGTAATGAAATTCCGGAAGTTCTAATTGAAACTTATTCCACTGAAGTGAATGCCCAAAAAGTTTTTTTAAAATGTTTTCCTGTTTTATACTAACGACGGATATGTTTTATGACACTGTATTTACTCATTTATAAAAGTAATTGCTCATAATAAACGCAACAAGGCTGAAAAATAAAGGTATTTATAGAAATCTCTTGCAGTAACATTAGGCCGAAGGCTCAGCATCCACGGTTTAACAGCATTACTACAGAATAGTGATGTTGGACAGTTTGTTCTGCTTCTTTACCAAGAACCTAGTGATACCGCGTTGATCCTTTCGGATCCAAATATAACATCAGAAAGCTCCGAAAATTATTCTCATACTTTTTGTGCAAAGTAACTCACTCCAATTGCAGCTGAATTTCGAACAACATAGATTTGTTCATTTACTTCAATTTGTAATTTCTCGTATTTTGTACCCAGACACCATCCCTTTCTACCATCCATATTCTGCAGATTCTGTTTCAAGTGAAACACCTTTCCAAAATTATTTCTGTCAATAAGACATGAAGCAGTGTTTGCATTTCATAATAGACTCACCGGAGAACTGCATCACAGCCATCATGGTGTTCAAGATGACGGCAGCGCTGGTCGTGTTGAGGCCCAGCGACTGTAACTTGTCTCCAAACAGCAGGCTGAATGTTGCCACGAGGCACTGACCAGTCATCTGGTGTGTAACACAGAAAACACGGTGGTGCTGAGAATGACGGTAACATGTGAAGGCAAGGCCAAGGGGATGTCAAGAAGAGCCAATGAAGGCCTGAAAAGATGAAAATTACAAGAGCAGCTACCTGACTGGTACCGACAGAGCATCGGCCGCAGAGTTAACAATTTGTTTCCTAACGCTCTTTTCTGAGTTTTATCGAAGCACTGATGTTATGAAAACTCAAACATAACTTATGTATTACTTTACAGGAGCATGAATAACGAAAATAATTAATTATCAGTTCCTAATACTTACACATTGAAGGAGAAAGAATCGTAACACAAAGAAGTAGTTGTGCGACATATGCGAAGGTTAATAGGAGCGTTTCTACATCTGAAAGATGTTGTGTACTCAGATTCCACGCCAGTCGCATAAGAGTGCCATACTAGTGCCACTATGATGACGCAAATCAGGTTTACTTTAAATACACGCTGTAACGGTTGCGACCGTTGGTTACCTTTGAGATTGGACGTCGTGATTTCATGTTAGTCAAAAATTCATTTAAGGTCACAAAGAAGTTGTCGCAAGTCATGTATTGGTCACACTACATCAGCCGAGCAAATGCGCCATTGCGGAACATAGTCTTAGAGCCGGTCATCATACGAAATACACTCCTGGAAATGGAAAAAAGAACACATTGACACCGGTGTGTCAGACCCACCATACTTGCTCCGGACACTGCGAGAGGGCTGTACAAGCAATGATCACACGCACGGCACAGCGGACACACCAGGAACCGCGGTGTTGGCCGTCGAATGGCGCTAGCTGCGCAGCATTTGTGCACCGCCGCCGTCAGTGTCAGCCAGTTTGCCGTGGCATACGGAGCTCCATCGCAGTCTTTAACACTGGTAGCATGCCGCGACAGCGTGGACGTGAACTGTATGTGCAGTTGACGGACGTTGAGCGAGGGCGTATAGTGGGCATGCGGGAGGCCGGGTGGACGTACCGCCGAATTGCTCAACACGTGGGGCGTGAGGTCTCCACAGTACATCGATGTTGTCGCCAGTGGTCGGCGGAAGGTGCACGTGCCCGTCGACCTGGGACCGGACCGCAGCGACGCACGGATGCACGCCAAGACCGTAGGATCCTACGCAGTGCCGTAGGGGACCGCACCGCCACTTCCCAGCAAATTAGGGACACTGTTGCTCCTGGGGTATCGGCGAGGACCATTCGCAACCGTCTCCATGAAGCTGGGCTACGGTCCCGCACACCGTTAGGCCGTCTTCCACTCACGCCCCAACATCGTGCAGCCCGCCTCCAGTGGTGTCGCGACAGGCATGAATGGAGGGACGAATGGAGACGTGTCGTCTTCAGCGATGAGAGTCGCTTCTGCCTTGGTGCCAATGATGGTCGTATGCGTGTTTGGCGCCGTGCAGGTGAGCGCCACAATCAGGACTGCATACGACCGAGGCACACAGGGCCAACACCCGGCATCATGGTGTGGGGAGCGTTCTCCTACACTGGCCGTACACCACTGGTGATCGTCGAGGGGACACTGAATAGTGCACGGTACATCCAAACCGTCATCTAACCCATCGTTCTACCATTCCTAGACCGGCAAGGGAACTTGCTGTTCCAACAGGACAATGCACGTCCGCATGTATCCCGTGCCACCCAACGTGCTCTAGAAGGTGTAAGTCAACTACCCTGGCCAGCAAGATCTCCGGATCTGTCCCCCATTGAGCATGTTTGGGACTGGATGAAGCGTCGTCTCACGCGGTCTGCACGTCCAGCACGAACGCTGGTCCAACTGAGGCGCCAGGTGGAAATGGCATGGCAAGCCGTTCCACAGGACTACATCCAGCATCTCTACGATCGTCTCCATGGGAGAATAGCAGCCTGCATTGCTGCGAAAGGTGGATATACACTGTACTAGTGCCGACATTGTGCATGCTCTGTTGCCTGTGTCTATGTGCCTGTGGTTCTGTCAGTGTGATCAGGTGATGTATCTGACCCCAGGAATGTGTCAATAAAGTTTCCCCTTCCTGGGACAATGAATTCACGGTGTTCTTATTTCAATTTCCAGGAGTGTATAACAATACGGAGATTTTGGCACTCACATTCAGCTTTTGGGATAGTGTTTTTAAGGTAGAAGTTGAAATAAAATTAGCAAGTAATCTTATAAATAGAGACGGAGGTTTTTGTTTAAATTGTGGATGGAATCCAGCCCTCCCACTTTTCGATAAACAGAGGGACAGAGTTTACGATACCTCACCCGTTGATTATTAATTTCACTATCGATAACCTTTGACTGCGGTCATCTTTGATTTGTGATGAAGCTAGCGTTTACAGAGTATGATGTGTGTGTGTGTGTGTGTGTGTGTGTGTGTGTGTGTGTGTGTGTGTGCGTATGGGCACGCGTTATCTTTACGCAGTTTCTCTGAAAACCGGGGTTTTAAATTCGCATGTTCAGCAATTACTTGCCGCGGTTTTGCTTTGAAAATGGCAGGGTCATGCTCCTGCCGAAATATCAGCGGCTGTCGACGACCTCCTCCAGTTGCATTCTCATAAGTCATTTGAACATAGCATACTCAAAAATAAAAATTATGATATACAAATTGTGATACATTAAACTGTTTGTATAAATTGATAACACGCTTTAGAAAAGCGTGCCATCAGTATCATGACCTGCTCCATATCTTTGCGTCAGTGACCGTACAGCTGAAGCTGAGCAGGATTCAGTTACATGCTGGTGCCGTGAAAAGCATCACTGATGCAGGAAATGAAATTATCTTAGGTGACGACTGGAGTGATGTACACCGCTTCCTCAACAATCCACCGACGAAGAAACGTCAGTGGTCGTTGAATCAGGCGCGTATATTTGATAGGTCCCAATAGACTCACAGATTCTTAACGTTCAATTATTAGCTGTGCTCAAGCAACAACACCGAAACATGCTGTGAGCAGCAGTTCTCTAAGTGTGGCAAGAAGACAGGCACGTTATGCTGCTCGAGTTAAAAGTTCTGTCATCTAAAGCTGTTGTTGGGCTCTTTCAATCTTTGACTTTATCCTACGATTGCGAGAATACTTTGTGACTCCCATCCACATAGGGGCAGATGGTCAATCATAATGAAATCTTAGCGAATTTATAAAGTGTTTTGGCTAAGGAACGCAGGTTTTGCACCTCCTCTCTGCTGCTGGCTATTTCCCACACTGCGAGACAGTATTTGTGTCATATGATGCAGGCAGTGTAACCAGGGTTCACGATACGTCCATATGTATATAGTACTCACAAGGTAATGGAGGTGATGATTTAGCAATGACACAGTAATTGAAAACCATGCTGCATTTTCATTGGCTGACAGCATCACGAGATCGACGCGATGGGACGTTTTATTGACGTGAGAAGCCGTCGAGAGCAGTGATTTCTAACTCGAGTATTTAGGTAAAATGCATTGAAATTTCGGAAAAACGTGGGAAAGTTGCAAAATTGGTGAAAAATACGTAAAACTGAGGAAAAATATGACAAGAATATGTATAAATGAGGATAGTTACATGTTCCTTTGGGTATATGAAAATCATTCCATTCCACTCTTCTCCCGTTGTGGTGGCTCTGAGCAACGGATGTGAAACGAGGGTATTAAATAGCGTGGTGCAGCAACATATGTCGCATTCATTGAACCATGGATCATTCAGGCGATACTGTAGGAGAGAGTGCGGATGGGAATATACCGATAGTGGATCGGAATATGTCAATAGCCACTACCTATCACATCTGTGTATGACGATACAGCACTCATTGTGAACTCTGGAGACCGATCCATTTATTTGTGACTTCCAAAGAGCAGAATACCTACAGACTGTTCTAGATTGTGACTGGCTGGAAGACCTATATGTCAAATCATTTCGTGGAAGCGGCTAAATGGAGACATCTCGTGAGGATGAGACTTCAAGGGGGCTGAGGTGTCGTATTCTTGGAAGTTTAGTGGACCCTTCTAAATTGCTCTTTCTACATTAAGTGTTTCAGTTCTTCCTGCTCTGGCATACGCTGACTATTATGAAATAAAGTATGTAACATAAATAAAAGAGCCAAGGGCCTTTTAATTGTAATCATGCCCTTTACTACTCGACTAATATGCGATAACGACGATGTGGAGTTGGGGTTTAGCTACTGGGAACCTTTGGTAAACCTTGCAAAACGACACCTAGCTGTTGTGAATGTGGCCATACCATAATTTTTGGGACGCAATGCACCTATAAATGATAATCACGCTACTTGTCGGGAATGTTATGCTGTTGGGACACAAGGTTACTGTGGTTAGTGTTCTGACATACCACTAGACATGCGTGGGAAGTGAGTAGACTACTATTCCTGTAAAAAATTACGTATGTCTAGCTGTAAGAGGATAGATTTAACGTGGGGAACTGACGAGTGTATCCGGCTTAAGGAGTGGTAGGCTCATTTCATAAACATATGCACTATATACCAATGCAAGGTTTGAGCTGAATCTGTTGCAGTGTACAGACAAACAGGCAATATGGGTACAACATCATGGGTTATGCAGTCCTCTCATCGGCTCCCCTAAATAGATCCTCACATGTTCTTTGCCGCATTACTGATTGCGACATTCATTACAGTGCACCAACCCATATCAGTGAAGTCTTCCCAACCCTTTCGTCCGTGGAAGGGCTGTTGATTATCATATTCTCCAAGGCGCTTGTGTTTTACAACGCTTTTTGGAGAGAGTCTTCGTGGGATGCAACACATTCCTGAAGTGATGAAGAGAAGTACTTACAGTCTGTACTTGGTTCCGATTGGCTGGAAGACTTAAATGTTAAGCAGTTTCTTACAACTGAAGAGAATCGAGACACCTAGTCGTTGTCTATGCAGACATACCATAATTTTTTCGGACGCTATACACATATAAACGATAGTGGCACTGCTTGTCTGAAATGTGTGTGTTGGGGTCTAAAGCTACAATGGTCAGTGTTCTGATATGTCCAAAGAAAATGATGTGGGCGGGACTTTATCTGGTCATAAGGGAATATAGATTTGCCGTGTGAGCTGACGATTTCAGCGCATCGATAGCTGTATGAGACACGAAAGATTCTATGTGGAAAATTATGTCCAGTCATAAGGAGGATATGTATTTATGCAGTAATTTGAAATTTTCTGATCCACAGTTGTCAGGAGGAGGAATTTCCAATACTTTACTCACTGATGAATGTCACCAAACTGGTGCTGCAATTGTATTATTTAAGTGTGATTAAACCGATGAATGTGTGGCTGGTTTCCTAGGACGACTCCCCTTGGTGTCTGTACATGTGAGGCAGTAGCCAGTGGCTGAAACGAATTTATATATCTGGCTTAGGGCACCAGCCGCTACTGAGTTTCACTATCTGGTCAGGCTGGGTATGAGGGTGCAGTTGACCTAGCTGTGTCGCCCTCTTGGTGGGCGAATAGAGAAATAATATTCAGTATGCGTTGGTCACCCTTCACGACTTCATACACTGGGAGTATTCTCCGATTTTTACATGGATGTTTGAGCAAGTTCAATATGGCTAGTGATTGCACTGGATGATATTCTCCTCCTCCCCCATGTAAACTGATCAATTAACTTCTTGGCGGTCATGGCGACAGCCTCTGGGCGTTTGTTACGGATGGGGATGAGTGGTGGTGGTGGCATACGAAAGTTCCCACGATCTCCAATGATTAACTGTGAAAACTACTACAGAATGGATCACGGTTTAACTGTATGTATTTACAACGCGCCGTGATGACATAATTTCAGGCAGAAATTTGAAATTACAACTACCATTTTATACAGCACTACTTTCAATCACGGCCTCAAATTCCTAATTGATCATTTTATTGTTTGCGATAGTGGTATTACTAGCATACTCCAATCAAAACCCTGACATGTCTCATGAAAAATGTTTCAGGACATAGCGTAATTGAGCTGGAATTTAAAATTCTCGCTATCATTTTGAGCTACCTCCAACGAAACGGATTTCTTGCCAATTGACCGAACTATGGCAGTATCCACAAATAGGAGGTAAGGAAAATCCAGAACAGGAAAGAGTAGGGTTTGCAAACTACGTAGTTGTGGGATTGAATCCTGGACAGCCCAAGAATTTTCTACAAAATATTCCTGTCCTAGTATCCACCAATAGAAAGCATGAAAAACAATTCCACACACAGGGAATTGAATGGGGCAGTGGAACTGGACTATTTCCAACACATCCACAATCCAGCATTTTGGGGAGGGCTGGGGATTTAACAGGTATCTGCTACTTTGTTCAGGACGAAGGATGGGTTAGTGTGGTTTCAAATGACATGTGACAGATGCTCGCTGGTCAGGAAGTAACAACTTTAGAGAGAGAGAGGGGGGATGAGATAGATAGATAGAGAGAGAGAGAGAGAGAGAGAGAGAATGTGCTTTTGATAGGAGTTCCCCAGGTATCAGTGGCAAAGACATGGTGCCACTTGATGTTTCGTCTGACAGGAAGTACTTGGAGGGGGGGAGGGGCTTAAAGGGAGGACGGATGGGGAGGTTGCCCCTCAGAGAGCCCTCTGCAGGTGATACTGTCAAGCAACTCAGTGTCTGCACAGCCGTGCAAGCACAATGAGCAGCTGCTTCCACCGACCTGGTGTGGAAAGTGTGTATTTGGGAACAAATCTGGAAGTGAGTCTGCCATCAGATTTCAAGGGAAGATTACATCCAGTATCAAGCATTCCTCTGCAGGCGACCACTGCCTTCCAGTCCACTCCTCTTGACACAAAGGGTTGCTGGTGGTCTGGCTGGTGTGATACAGTGTGGCACTTGCAAGACACGATGGGGATGTTTTTTTGTCAGATACATTTAGTGCGATCTGTAACAGTGTAATTATAATTATATGCAGTGAGTATTTTATGTTGATATTGATTTCATGATGGTATTTCTTGCCTAATCAGAAATAAACAATCAGTTTACCTATTTAATTACATCTTTTCGACGTATTTTACAAGACCAGCATCTTCCAAAATTAAAAAAAACAGCATAGAATGATTAGCTTTTTTCCTGTAATATGCTACACTAATTAAATTTTATATACAATGTATTTCCACCAGCTCTGCACAGATTATGCTATTTTTCCCACCAATTCTTTCAGGGGGTATAGGGAGGTAGGGGACAAGGAAAGGGTAATGGGGGTGATGTCCTCTGTGGTGCCATTGTGCAGTATCTCAGTCAGTCACTGTATGTCAACATGAGCACATACACGAAAATTTCCCAACAAGATGACAATTCTAATCTGCAACACTGTAATTACATAACTGGGACATTTAGTTTCTGCACATAAGGTTTCCCCACCACTGAGACTGATTAAATCAGTAATCAGATGAGGCAGGGGGAATGGCAGAGAGGGTGGGCTGGGAGTGTGAGAGTGGGAATGAGTGGATGGGTGATCATTTTAATTAATTAATCAATTAATTTTTGGGGGAGGAGTTAAGTGGTGAGGTTTATGAAAGGGACAGTTTATCCCCAGGGGGTCATAAATCAGCCCCAGGGGGTCATAAATAAATCAGCACAACAATGAGTTATATGGAGGCAGCTAATTTGGACCTGAATGTATGCTTGGCCCTGAATGTTTGCATGTCCCTGAATGTATGCAACCTGAACAAACATAATGACTCAGAATTCGCTTTTCCCTACTATTACTTATTCCTTTTCAAAAAGTGCTTTTTTCACTGCACTGCTAAATCGCCTGGTCTTTGTTTTTTGTAATATGCAGATTACACCTGTGCATGTCATTGATACCTGCTGATGAACTTCAACTTTAGCAAATCTCAGCACAAAGGTGGAGATTAGAGATCTTAACAACGTAACATGTATGGAACATTATGAAATCCTAACAGGATAAAAGTGTTAGAAACCACTGTCCCACTGTCAGGCGTACAGGTCCTACAAACATTTGCACTACTGTACCAACCTCCCCAAATCTATAAAAAGCTGCACAATACTTTAAATAATTTCCCCAAAATAGTAAGTGCTTGTCTCTAATTGGTGCAAAATTGTAACAACTTGTCCCAAAATTTCAAGACACTGCCCTAACAATGTAACAAATTACCCCATGCTTCCCCAGACTGTAACAAATTGACCAAAATCTGTAGCAACTTTCCTCAAAACTGTGAACAAGGTGCATGATGTTAGTGCACTCCATACAGTACGAAATGAAGCCAAAGACATAGGTAGTATACGCTGTGGGATGGTTATGATTGCTACACAAAGTGCTCAACATGATGACTTGGAGCATTGAGACATGTTTAAAACTGTTCTTGACGAACAGTGTTGCACATTAAATTTCATCTAGACATTGCAGTATAAGTCTGTGTTAAATCTTTGTATACGTCTTGGCTTTATACACTACTGGCCATTACATGTGATTACAGTTTCAGCAAATTGGGTGCATAGATCCTGAGAAATCAGTACCCAGAACAACCACCTCTGCCCGTAATAACGGCCTTGATACGCCTGGGCATTGAGGCAAACAGTGCTTGGATGGCGTGTACAGGTACAGCTGCCCATGCAGCTTCAACACGATACCACAGTTCATCAAGAGTAGTGACTGGCGTTCAGTTGCGTGTTTAACAAACACGGGCCACGGTCGGCGAGCAGCATCTGCAGGGACGACCGTGTTTACGAGTGTGGCTGTAGTGCATTGTTGTGGTTTGGTCTAGCTGTCGCAGTGTCCGCATGTAGCGCTTGCTGCTATTGTTATTCTTCATTCGTCTCGGCACGCAGACCAACTGTGGTACACCATGTTACCAGACGTCTGTGACAGTGTAGTGTTGTAGGAAATGTGGCCATGGTGTATTCGAACTCTGTAAGGCGGAGATGATACTCTTCTATGGCGAGTGTCGACGAAATGCAGCTGAAGCCTGCGGGGTATATACAGAATGGTACCCGGAACAGAGAGCATCCAACGTGCCGCACATTGCAAAACATCTACCGCCAACTGTATGCAACAGGTATGGTCGTAGCACGCAAACGGGTCCGTAACAGGCCCGTCACAGGAGAAGCGGGTGCAGTTGGTGTGTTAGCTGCTGTTGCCATGAACCCACACATGAGTACGCGGGACATTGCGAGAGCCGGTGGACTGAGTCAAAGTAGTGTCATGCGCATACTGCATCGTCACCGCTTTCACCCGTTTCATGTGTCGCTACATCAGCAATTACATGGTGATGACTTTAATCATCGAGTGCAATTCTGTCAATGGGCATTAACAGAGAATGCGTTGCAGTTCTACCTGTTTACCGATGAAGCGGGTTTCACAAACCACGTGGCAGTGAATTTACGTAACATGCATTACTGGTCCGTGGACAATCCTCGCTGGCTCAGACAGGTAGAGCGACAGCGACCATGGACTGTAAATGTATGGTGCGGAATCATTGGCGACCACCTCATTGGTCCTCACTTCATTGCAGGGGCCCAAACAGCTGCAACATACATCGCGTTTCTACAGAATGATCTACTAACGTTGCTCGAAAATGTCCCACTGGAAACGCGTCGACGTATGTGGTATCAGCATGATGGCGCACCTGCACATTCCGCAATTAACACTAGGCTCACCCTTGACAGGATGTTCGACGGGCGTTTCATAGGACGTGGAGCATAAATTGGCCAGCCCGTTCTCCTGATCTTACACCTCGGGACTTCTTTCTGTGGGGTACGTTAAAGGAGAATGTGTACCGTGATGTGCCTACAACCCCAAGGGATATGAAACAACGTATTGTGGCAGCCTGCAGCGACATTACACCAGATGTACTGCGGCGTGTACGACGTTCATTACGCCAGAGATTGCAATTCTGTGCAGCAAATGATGGCCAAAACATTGAACATCTATTGGCCTGACATGTCGGGACACACTCTATTCCACTCCGTAATTGAAAACGGAAACCACGTGTGTACGTGTACCTCACCCCTCATGGTAATGTACATGTGCGTCAGTGAAAAAGACCAATAAAAAGGTGTTGGCATGTGGGAGTTATGTGCTGTTCTAGTCTCTTCTGTACCTAAGGTCCATCACCGTTCCTTTGGATCCCTACGTAATTCGGTGCTCTCCGATACACACGATCTAACAGCGGAGGACTGGTACTCAAGCGCCAACTTAAGGTTACAATATCTCCGGATGTAATTAACATTTTACAATGCAACAAATGGCACTGATTACGTATTTGTTTATATGTTCAGATGTGCTGACAAAACTAACCGGGTTCCATTTAAAAAAACGTAGGTTTGTGTTAAAAAACATACTTCCGTGCATTTTTTTATGGTTTATATTAACCAATCACATTAGCCCCTCTCCTCACGTTCGGTCTGTGGAATCGATTCGTCAGTATTTGATGTGGTTTACGAAATATATCCAGCGGTAATGTTAGGTGACTCACCCTGTATATATATCATGCAGTCATTTCATTACTCTGAAAGATGTTCGATAGATGCAGTACATTGTCTTTGGACTTACATTGCCGAGCGCGACCCCTAACACAATCATCCAACCCCATCCTCCATCGGGTGGAACTAGTTCATACTCCATAGTTTCCCCTCCAGTCATCTCTGCATCTGAAAATGAGAACAGGAATAATTAGCTGAAAAATCCATGTGTGTATTATGAAGTTAGATGAACTTCCTAACGAAGGCCATGCGTCCTTCAGCTCTGAGGCTTGTTTGTTGTGTACATCTACATTCATAACTCACTGACTATTAAGAAGTATGTGATAGAAGATCCATTCAATAAAACCATCTTTTAAAATATCTTCTCCTTCAGTTTGCAGATGTAGCGCGAGACTGAAGTGATAAGTCCAAAACCTAAGGCCTTCAACCTTTCTGTAAGCAAAATTACAGTGACCTTCTGTATATGCACTTAAGGTCTATGTTAAACAAACGTGATATAGGTTCCAAAATGCTGCGCAGTGTTCCTACGTAGGTCTTGCAATTGTTTTGAAAACAAACTTCTCAGTACCCTCCACATATTTGTTATTCACACGCCAAGCATATTTCGATTAAACATTATCTGAATTTTATTGTGTGACAGTTTTTACATATTCCGTTAGGTATACATGCAGGGAAAAAATAAGATATTATTCTAGGCTGCATAATTTGCAGAATAGAATATGAATGTAGATTTTCCTGGCGCATGCTGCTGACAAAATCTTGCTCACACTTGCATTCATATAGCTTCGTTCAAATTCGCGGTGTCACTCTCATCATCTTCTGGCTAAGTGTCGAGATTGCGTGTGCGTCCCATAAACAGCGTCCACCTTTTCCCCCTAAACCCTTGCATCGGTGATAAGCGTCTTATGCTATGGGGTGGAACGCATTTCGACTCTTCGTGACTGCAGGTCCACCTCGCTCCTCCCTTCTCCTTTGAGCACGCCCTGTGAGTGCAAGTGCTAGAGGCCTACGTATTCTCGACACTTCACCAACAGATCATGAGAGTGACAATCATCGAAACATCGTGGGATGTCAACAAACACACTTGAACAAATCCTGAGATGATTTACTCTGCTCATAGGAGTATTACACCAATCCACTGACTTGAAGAGTATGTGTTTTTACTATCGAAAATCTCTTTCTCAGCTAGTGAACGGGAGAACATTTCTTGCGTGCGCTGTGCAATGTGTCAACGTGTTTTAAAGGAACATTTCAAACTTATGTCTTGCATTCATTATCACTTCATGACAAGAAGTTTTGAGAGCATGGAAAACTGGTTGCTAGTTTGAAGAACCGCGTCTGAGGAGGTGCTGATGACTGTTACTTGTGATTTTTGGTTCGTAGGTAATGTGGAGAACATGCATTCTGATGCATAAGGGGCGATCTAAAAGTTCCCGTTTGAGAGCGTTGCTGCAATATCTATGCAACGTACCGCGACTCCAATGCGAATATTTAAGCCCAAGGCAAGGTATCAAGCCATTTATGTGTTTCTGAAGTGTGTGCTGTAAACGTGGCAGTGTGAACTATGGCGACGTTATTCCTAAATGCGTCTAAACAGGACCAGCATGCTGTCAATATTTTCTTGGTTTCCAAAGGACGTACAGATTACACATCCATCAGAGGATGAAGAATGTGGTTAGGGCAGCATGTCGGTCGAAAATCACCGTCGTGGAATGATGAGCTAAGTTCTATACTGGTGACGATTCGACACAAGACGACAGTCTATCTGGGAGCCAGCTTTACTCAAGTTGGAGATACTCGTGCATCCGCCCTGTGGTCCTCTCCCCATGCCATTATAACTCTTTCAATCCCTTAGAAAAGGCCTTGAAATGTGAACAGTGCCTGACAGATAAGGACACCCAGCAGGCTGTTACGGACTCCTTCAGCAGGACACAGAGTTTTACCAAACACGAATCTTCAAACTGGTGCGTCAGTAGAGTGATTGCCTCAATGCTTACAACGATTTTGCCTGATTGGCGTACCAATTGTGGACAGAACAGCCTTCGAATGTACACTTTTTGATCGCCTTTTATATCCAGTCTGCATGATACAGTGGGGTGTTACGCAAGTACATAGATCCGAAAATGGTCACATATGGTCGAAACTAGACATTTGTAGAGAAATGTGCAACTTAGACGGAAAATTAAACGACATATAAGTTTTTTATAAAATATAAGGTGCAGTACATGCCGCCACTGTAGAGACAGCTGCGGGGCTATGTTAACCTAGACAGTATCCAATCATGTCCGCACAAACAATTTCAAACCGTAGCGTCGATCACGAACAACAGAACTAAGCTCTGGTGTCATTCTATACAAATAACGTAAGCAATTATACGTCATGAACGAAGTATTGATCAATAGTGGTGTCCAGTATGTAACACAGAAGATTATAGTATACATATCATATACCTGAGAACTGTTGTAGAAGAGTATGGTGGTGGCTGTGTATCACCTCATGTTTCAGGCATGATATCCTTGGGTACAACACGGACTTGGACCAATCATGCTCACAGCTGGTACTAGGTGTAGACGTCGGGGTCTCATATCACTGGCGATATTAATTTGAGGTCTGTATATTGTCAAGACAAGATCCTCCAGCCAACTGTTCAGCACAACAGTCAGTGTTATTGCAAAGGGTTCGTCTTTTTAAACGAGAATGCTTGAGTGCTCGGCGTGCAACTCGCAAAACACATTCATCCAGCAGGAAGAACCCGAGCAAGGTTGTGTTTAGTTCAAACTTCTTGGGCGTCGTGGCAACCCTCCCCACTCACTAATGACCAGAGAACAAGTGGCACTGAAGAGTGAGACAGTGAGTACGTGAATGCGTCCTAACGGATGAAGCTGAAGTGTAAGAAATGTGAGACGTGTCTATATTTACAAGGAAGCAACAGAACACGTCTATGATGTACAAAATGACGGGAAATAGGACATGCTGCAAAACCATAACGAGACATAAATGTATGCGGACTTGTACAAATCCACTTTCAGTGCCGGCCGCGGTGGCCGTGCGGTTCTAGGCGCTCCAGTCCGGAGCCGCGCTGCTGCTGCTGCGGTCGCAGTTTCGAATGCTGCCTCGGGCGTGGGTGTGTGTGATGTCCTCAGGTTAGTTAGGTTTAAGTAGTTCTAAGTTCTAGGGGACTGATGACCAGAGCAGGTGAGTCCCATAGTGCTCAGAGCCATTTGAACCACTTTCAGAATTAATATAATGTCAGAAGTAAATCGAAGACCGCAGAAGATGGTACCGTGCCTCTTAAAATGGCTCAAATGGCTCTGAGCACTATGAGACTTAACAGCTGAGGTCATCAGTGCCCTAGAACGTAGAACTACTTAAACCTAACGAACCTAAAGACATCACACACATCCATGCCCGAGGCAGGATTCGAACCTGCGACCGTAGCGGTCTCGCGGTTCCAGACTGACGCGCCTACAACAGCTACGCCACGGCGGCCGGCCTGTGCCGCTTCGCGACACATTGTTGTTGAGGTGAGCATTCTGATGTTTGGTTCCTTGCGGTGGCTCCCCCTGTATGCCGAAGCGGACGCGATAGGCCGAAGCGGCCGCGAGAGGAGTCGGTTGTGAGTCTACGAACCGGAAGGCCCTGAGGTGACAGTAAACTGACTACGGGAGCTGGCAGTGTGACCTCCGAGTGTTACTGCATTGTTTATAAGGAGCGGCGGCGCCGTGGCGTGCTTGTTTACAGTGGTACTTGCAGCATTCAGTTTTTTTTGTCTGTCCATCTTCGGATTAGCGCCTGTTGCTGTGGATGTTCCAAACCAAGATTCTCAACGAAACCTTGGCGTACCTATAAGAGAACGCTCGAATTCCCAGGAAGGAATGTATTGTCGGTAGATTTACTTTGCTCAACGAAATATCATGTTATCATTGTTGTCTACTATTGACTCCTTAACTGCAGACTGTATTTTAGGTGGGTCAGCTCCCTACAAATAGTGGACTTGGAACTGCCGGTGTCTGCGAAGGGTTTGTTCCCAGACTCCTGGTGTTCTGACTTGGGCAAATGAAGTAGATCAGATCGTATAAGGTGCCGTTCCAAATTGGTTATAGTCATAATGAATACACCTGCGTCGATATTGGGTCAGTGCTATTGAAGTTTGTTGCTGCTGCGCGTGTTGTGTGTGAATGAGAAATAGGTCATTCATAAGGAGTGATACACTAGCCGAACATTTAACTGAGTGTTCCCTGCATTAAACCTATTCAAATTTCCTAGCCACAGGGGTGGGCAGGAAGGGTTATATTAGTCTTTAGTCTTTAATTTAAATAAGTATTTGCTGTTGTTGTTAATTACACATGACACACTACATGATGTATGATTTTGTCTTGGGGGTTTGCAAGCACAGTGGTTCACTATGCATATGGCGGTTGGGGGGGGGGGGGGATGGTGAGGACTGGTGGCTCAGCAGCATCCATCAGCACTTTTTTCTGGTATCATCTTACAGCTGACGCAACTGCACCTGCCATAAACAGGCCATGTGTCAAATTTAGAGAGGGGAAGCCCAGCATCTGTGGTGCTAAGATAGTTATGCTTGTTATATTTCACTGACATCTGGAATTCTTGAAATTTTATCCACTGCTGCCAAGGTAATGGAGAGGGACGAAGAGACCCTATAGTGGCATGTCACGACAATTTATAAAATCTGTGAGGTGGTTACCAACAACTTTGTTCACTGTTTGTTTCACATATAAATATATTATATAACTGGACGTCATGCACGTTAAACAATTAACCCCATTGTATTTTCGTAATGTATAACCCTAGGTGTCGTAAAATGTGTTATAATCCGCAAGTACTGCAGGTATAAACGAAACCGTGTTATTACACATTAGGTCCACTGAAGATGCCTTAACGTAAAAAGTGAAACGCGTCTGGAGCTAAAAAATACATTGCAGTAAGAAAACGGCATTTAAACGTATAAAATACGTACTTAAATCTATGTTTTTAAACTCTGCCTTCTGTCTAACACAATGAACTTTTTTTTTCCTATTCGTCCTAACATGTTCCGACATCTGTGTACTCTACTACAGGTTGGCAGTGGTAGCGACAAAGAGGTTAATAAAAAGCAGAATGGCTGAATCGCATTTTTAATTGTTGTTGTTGTTGTGGTCTTCAGTCCTGAGACTGGTCTGATGCAGCTCTCCATGCTACTCTATCCTGTGCAAGCTTCTTCATCTCCCAGTATCTACTGCAACCTACATCCTTCTGAATCTGCTTAGTGTATTCATCTCTTGGTCTCCCTCTACGATTTTTACCCTCCACACTGCCCTCCAATGCTAAATTTGTGATCCCTTGATGCCTCAAAACATGTCCTACCAACCGATCCCTTCTTCTAGTCAAGTTGTGCCACAAACTTCTCTTCTCCGCAATCCTATTCAATACCTCCTCATTAGTTACGTGATCTACCCACCTTATCTTAATTAATGTATTACAATGGAAAAGAAGCAAAATTTAAATAATTGTCTGCCACTTAAATTGAATACTTGGCAGTTTAGAATATATGTCTTGTTTCATTCTTTTAAAGAATATCCCTTCACAAGTTACAGTCAGCGAATACCTAGGGTTGTTTGCAACTACTTAGAAAATGATATATACAATGTATACTCTGATGATCTGAAAAATAAACTACCTTAGGACATGGACAAGAGGAAAGGAATGTGCTGATTCAGCATCCGTCAGCACCTTGCTTCCGGTGCCATATTACAGCTGACACAATTGTGTCATAAATTAGACATGTGTCAAGGTTAGGGATGGCAGGTTCAGCATTTGTAGTGCTGAAGCGGTTATGCTTGTTATGTTTCACTAACATGTGTTATTCCTGGGATTCTATCATTACAAGCCATGGTCCTGGAGGGAGACAGCCCTCCTGCCACAGCCCACCTGGACACTCTCATCATCATGCTGTCAGCCAGCTGCATGCAAGCCACCCATCCTTTGAGAAATTTCTAGTTGCCTGCTGCGCAGCAACCGTTTCTCATGTAACTGGCTTTGATACATTTCACTGCCATCAGCAACTACTATATCTTATCGTCAAGGCAAGGCCACCCTACTACCCCACCCCCATACCACTAAACCGCAAGTGTGCTGGAACTTTCGTCAAATATGTTTGCATTACTGACTTCCAAAAATTCGTTTAAGGACTGACTCACAAGACACATCGATAAATTTCCTTCGAATCTGTATATCACCTTCTTTGGTGTACTGCAACCTGCAATTTTGTTTAAAAATGTAAATAACGGTTTAGGAATTCGTGTTTCTTGATCATGAGTTTTACCGTAATTACTACTCCACAAACCCTGAAAACGCGAAATAGAATCAAGTCCTGTTTCACATTCTAGTTGCTTACTGTCACCAATAGATGGATTCCCACTTAAAAAAGTGACAAACGTTCATTCTCTCTACCATGAGTCATTATCACTGTCACCAAAAGTTGTCTGTACTGGGCAAACACATTCAAAGTTCACTCTATGAACCACACTTGGTTTAAGACACAACAGAGCCTAAAATTAATTATTTTCTATAGTGTCAAAGTATTTTGAAATGTCTTCAAAATTCGTTGGCAACACGGATCGAATGTCTACGACGTAACTGACGATAAGTACAAGAAAAAAACGCTGTAAGCCTCAAAGCAATTAATTTACGACATCTATGATGTCACAATATTCTAAAACACGTCAGGATATGAAATGATTATGTTGCAGAAATATCTACATACGTGAAGTGTGTATTCAGTCTGAGTAGAAAACGTGACGCTTATGTGGGTCATCGCAGTGTGCCTACATCAAAATTACTTTGCTCACGTATCTCGTTATGACTGTGCATTCCAAGGGTGTAAGGGGTAAAGGGAGAGTGAAGAAAATATATCACTATAACAAGTAATCGATGACAAATAATCCAAAAATGATTGGAACCTAGCTGAGGTTAGGTACAAATGAAGCATTGTAAGGCTTAAATTAATTATATTCCGACATCTACGGTACCGCAACTTCTAAAATGCGTCAGAAAATGTAATGTTTACGAATGGACCGAGTGTTTGATCCCTGTGCGAGACTGTTTAGGTACATACACGATGACTTGCGTCTTTGTTTTCAGCTACTCTGTTATGAAATGTAATTACTTCCACGATTATACGTAATTCCCCATCGATATCGCTGCAGTAGTCACATTATTTCGTTTCTGTTTTCTATGTATTAAGATGTCGATATTATCTTCTCTGCAAACCGGCCATTTCATGCTGTCACACTCACACACATACTATAATGTTCATGTACCTCACTTCGCAATATTTACAGCTATTTTGTTTGAACTTTGATAATTGGAGGTTTTAACCATGAGCTGTGTGGCTGAGTACTTGATATTAATACTATATTTCAGCTGTAGCAGCATTAAGAAATGGTAGAATCTCTCATGCCATTTTTGGTTGTGGCCCCCTAAATTGTGGAACACTACCACTTCTGCATCTGCATCTACATATCTGTACGTTATAAATAACTATTTCCGTTTAATAAGGGTTTTCGCATTTGTGTAGCACTTACAGCAATGGAGGATGGTCACACAATCGTATGCTCACGTGCAATGTCTTGTGATATGCAGTAGGTGTTTTTTGGTCATATTTTCGTAGATGTCCTGCATAATACGATAAGCATCAGACTTTGTAGGTATTTTAATGAATTACACAGACAATTTAAATGCGGCTATATTTAATTTGAAGCATCATTATCTTCCTGCCTGCATTATCTTTACACCTCCCCCCCCCTCTCTCCCCCTCTCCCCCTCTCCTATCCCTGCTTATTCTGTTGATGAATGAAAGAAACGTTGGGTGATGACATTGCACACATTATCAGACTGAATACACTTTATGTATTTAGATGCTGTTACAACGTAAACATTACATTTTATAACGTAATTTAGAATATTGCGGCATAATAGATGTGGTAACGCAGTTAATTATAGATTTTCAAAGCTTCTTTTGTACTTAACTTCTAGGTGGCCAATAATTCTTTAGCGTCTTTTAGTGATTTTTTTTCTGGTGATGCATTTTCTCCCCCTTTCACATGACACATACTTCGGAGTTCTCAATCACAGTGAGACATGTGTGGAAAATAATTTTGATGTTAACATTCTGTGATAATGTACATAAACATTACATTTTTTATAGACACTGAATACACTTTGCGCATTTAGATACTGTCACAACATAGAGATTTCATTGTCTGTTGCATTTTAGAATATTGTCACATCATTGACGTGGTGAAGCAGTTTATTAGCGGTTTACAGCTTTTTTCTTGTACTCAACTCTACTAGGTCCTAGATAATAGATGTAAACATCGCACTGTCCGTGTTCCCAACTAATTTTGCCGACATTGTTAAATACTGTGACACCATAGAAAGTGGTTAATTTTAGGCTCTTGTGTTAAACCAAGTGTGTTTCATAGAACGAACCGACAGTGAGAATAATTCGTGGTACAGAGACAAACTTCTGGCGCTTTTTTAACAATGGATCCGCCTATTGTGACTATAAGCAACTGCGATATGAAATAGGATTTGACTGTATTTCGCTTTTTCAAGATTTTCAGAATAGTGTGTAAGGCGAAACTCAAGTTCAACAAATACTAATTCCTAATTCGTTATTTATGTTTTATAAGCAAATGTCGGGTTTTAATTATTTATAGAGAAATATGCTACTACTCACCCAAATGTTCCACGACTTCGGCACGTGTCGACAGAATTCCAGGAATACGAGGTGTCACCGAAATGTAACAAGCATAACAGCTTCAGCACTGTGGATACTGGGTCTCTCGTCCCCAACCTTGACATTTATCTTGTTTACGACATGTGCAAATGTCGCAGCTGCAATATGTCACTGGAAACGAAGTGCTCACAATTTCTGAGTGAGCACTTTTCTTTTCCCTTGCCCAAATTGTAATGTAAGTTATATAACATTTTGTGAGTGGTTACGAACAACAAGAAGTATTCGCTGACTGTAACCAATGAAAGTATGTATGTTCTTTCAAAGAAGTGAAACAAGCCATTCATTGAAAACAGACTTCTGTTTAAATGCCGTGGCAAGTAATTATTTATATTTTGATTTCTTTGCCACTTAATACTGTAACTAAAAATGTTAAGCATCCATTCTGCATTTTATGAACCGAAATGTCGCTCCCACTTTGGACCTTTGCTGGAGTACATTGATGTCGAAACTCGTTACGGTACACAGAAAAAAATACATTTTGTTTGGCAGAAGGAAAAGTTTACAGACCCAAATTTAAACACTCATTTTATAAATTTAAATGCAGCAGTTCTTTCTAAAATGTATTGTGTTTTCTCGAGACGCGAAAACAGTTGAGATCCTAAGTTTTACGTAAATTAATTACTACTTACAATTACTCGTTTTCCAGGCTGAAATCTGGTTTCCTCTCATCTGGTCATAGATAAGAGGTCACACTATTACTTCACTTATGAAATATAGACACATTTTCAAGTCACATTTTTTCTCTTAATTCCATATTTCGATAAGCTAACTGCTGTAACACACCACTACTAATGTAGCAGTTACTGCAGATTTTCTTTCGAGAACTATAATTTCTGTTGTGGCAATGTTTTCATTTGATGTCTCTTTTCCGAATATCTTACGTAAATACTGTTAACCAACCGAAGGACATAATAACAACTGTTCCCTTCTGGTCTGTTTGTAGCTATGCATGTATGAATGTGTGTGTGTCTGTGTATGTGTATTTGTATGTTTCCAAGTGAGCATCAAACTAATATTTTTTTAAATATATAATATAATATTAAGATATTCGGGAGGGTAGGGTTCTGGGTAGTCAGGGACGAAACTGTAGAAAGCTGAATGCGGATCCTATAGTTGTCAGACTGTAGACCAAAAGTCATGGGGGTTTGTATGGTTGGATTTTTGGTTTAAAGGTTACTTTAACCATGGAAGAGTGAAGGGAAAGAATTGCGAGGTATTATTCTTATGATCATTTGTTGGCGTGTTGTTCTACTATCTTATCTGTTAATATAAATTGTGAGTTGTTTTACACTTAAAAGTAGTCAGACAAAAGGGTTTTCTTCTCTGATTTGGTTTCTGTATATGATAATTCTCTTTTAGTATCAGGGAGGGTCTTTTATTGTATATTTTGACTATTTTCATGTCTCCTTCTCTACAGATTGTCTTGTGATTATGTTCTCTGAGATGTTCAGCAAAAGTAGAGTGGTTTGTCCCGTATTTCCATGCTGTCATGGGTTCCTCGTATCTGTCATCGAAGTTTCTACCTGTTTGCCTCAAGTACCTCCCATCACAAGAGTTACATTTCAATTGATGTATACCTGCTTTTTTGTACGTGTATGTCTGTTGTTAGTTTTGGGATGATATTTTTTCATAGGTTTGTCTATTGCGTATGCTGTGTATATGCCTTGCTTTTGAAAATGTTAGTGATTTTATGTCTGAGTTTGTGTTTGTATGTCACTGAGTTCGATATTCTATCTTCTCTCGTATTTTCCTGCTTACTCTGCAGATTTCAACTACAGAAACGAATTATTATAAGTAGTATCTAAAAATTAGGATGTGAGGTGTTTTCTAACGTACAAGTATCGCTTGTAAAAACAAAACTGTATTTTCCATATTAAATCCACTCAAAATGCCTAAATGTAAAGTGAAAAGCGTTTGGAGCAAATAAGATAGATTGCACCAAGTAAAAGGCGTTTGAATTTGTAGAATGAGTATTTATGTACTTGCTCACGCAAACGAACCTATCAAATTTAAGTGTTTATCTATGGAGTAGAAGGACCTGTCCAGAAGAAATGATTTCAGAGTAGATTTATAATCTGCTTTGCAGCTGAAGAGAACCACAGGATTGATGCAAGAGACGTAAACGTAAAATATTTCTCAGGAAGGCTTCTGTAGTCTAAACACAGTTTTTAATCTGAAATTTTATATATATCTGAAATGAAAAGTTTGCAATGAAACTGTGTTATTAGTTTTGACTTATGGGACTGAAGAATGGAGTTTAAACACATAAAAATTAAGACCGTGCATTGGAAAGTTGCATGTTTGGTAAATATTAGGAGTGATGGGAAACACACACAAATGCATCTGAGGAAACACTGAGGTGGACGACGTCATTACGAAGATTATGGTGGAAGGTGGACAGATGATATTTTAAATCATGCTTTGACTAACGAATTTCAACAGTAACGGTAGCTGGTCGTCGTGACTGTCCACCAGTCGCTCTTTATCCTGCCTTAATGTCACTGCACACTATTGCGACAGTCTACCGGTCGCAACATCACAGATTTATCGTACAGGTGCTATCCAAGGCCGTTCTCCTCTTGTTTATGATCAGAACCAGGTAGCAACTTATCCGTGCAGCTGCGATTACGGACGGTGATAAATTCTCAACAGCTTTCAACATCAGATTATCAGTCTGCATTGGAGATGTACACTAAGGTCTACTTTATTTATCGACGCGTAAGCATAGCTCCATTCTCATTTATTAATCGCGTGTCATCATTCTGTCATTGTTAAAATACATAGTAACAATGTGTTTACTTCCTAGAGTCTGACAACAGTATCCTGCCTGCAGTGTTATAACTACAATATCGCAGAGTGCTGCAGTAAATGACGATCTAAATCACAAACAATCTTCCGGTGTGTTGCGAAGTGTACTTCGTCTGCTGCTATCATTTGCCGTCTTCTTGTCCCATTTGGGAGTCGGGCGGATGGGTTCCAAGTTAAGCCTCTGAATAAGCTCGAATTCTCTGGTTTTCTTTTCATGGTCGTTTTGCAAGCTGTGATTCCATGGGAGTGATACGTAGCCTCCCTTATTGGAAAGTACTCTCTCAGAATCATACACTTTTGAATACTGCAAGTCTTGTAGGGTCTGAGACGTGAGGTGGATGGCCATTTCTGCGATGCTTTCCCGCTTACTGAACGAACCACTGCTGTAACACACTACTGTTATTTACAACTTTCTATTTCCTACACGATTATCCAAGAAAAGGTGTTGCCGGGAACGCGTATTGGAATCAGTAATCACCTACTGCTGACAAATTTTTCAACACAGTGAGTTTTCTTTCCTTTCAACTGTTAGTTTTAGATACGGTGACTGTTACAACGTTAGCTCGCACCAGATGTCTCATAATATGTTTTAAATAGCTTCCTATTGTTGACTCTCAAAATCTTCAAAAATTTCGTCCTTTGGATAGTTTAATCATTCCAGTTTTCATCTGCCAGGAAGTTTCACATCAGTGCCCATTCCGCTGCAGAGAGAAAGTTTCATTCTAGAAATATCCCCCAGGCTGTGACTAAGCCATGTCTGCGGAATACCCTTTCTCCCAGGAGTACTGGGCACCTCTTCATTGACAGTTTGAATTCCTATGGACCCTGTATGGAGCCGTCTGTATGCAACGTATGATGGACAATGCAACTGGTGTGACGTCACAAGTTCTTTGCAGGGCCCGTCTTTCTTGTGAGTTTGGGGACAAGTCCACGTGAGATGTTCGCAGCAGCGTCGGAGCATTTCACCATAGCAAATTGCGATGGTGCTATGAATCAAAATCTGACCTTTCCTCCGTATCGATGACAAATCCTAATCACTGTCAGATACTAAATATACCATTCGTTTCTGACAGCAGAAGTATTCCATACAAAGTTTCTTTCATGTTGCCTCAGTTGTTTTGTTGTAGCATCGTAACCACATCAGGAGGAAGGTAAGCCATGGTTATCTACCAGTAACGGTAATTTCGCGTGATGTATGTGGAAGGTGCTTCCCTCTCTCCGTAGACTGCACAGTTTTTGCACTTTAGCAACCACCACACTGTCACACTGTAACATACGCTCCAACACTCATAGCGTTCGATGCGGAACGCTGATGAAAGTTTTTGTGATGCTTTCCCATTTGCTAAACGTACCACTGGTGTCGGATCTTCTTATCTCTTCCATAAATCCTACTTTTTAAGGGTCACAGACGGCATACCAGCGTGGATCAGTAGAAAGAAGTCACTATTTTATCGGTGAGCTACTTTTTCTTTGGACCTCAGCTCAGTGTGTCATCTGCCTTTGCCCTATTCGCTTCGTGTGGTCATACCACTCGCTGTACACTCCTACTTCGGCACATCTTACGCTTGTATCTGTTTCTCATGCTTGTAAGCGAACAGTTATCATCGTATTTCCCGTAAGACCATGTCACGAGTGTACCGTGAATATCACAAATCCGGTAAAACATAAATCTTCGACATCACTGCGGCTGGAAAAAGATCCTGCAAGAACGGTACCAATGACTGAAGAGAAACGTTCAACGTGACAGAAGTGCAACCCTTCGGCAAATTACGGCAGATTTCAATGCTGGGCCATCACCTAGTGTCAGCGTGCGAACCATTCAACGAACATCATTAATATGGGCTTTCGGAGCCGAAGGCCCACTCGTGTATGCTGATAACTGCACGACACAAAGCTTTACGCATCACCTGTAGCGCTCCTCTAACACCATAAAAGATCCAATGTGATACCATAATGAATACTTTTTTTGTAAGAATTTGATAGCTAGCGATGGAAACAGACTGACATTGCTACACTACACACCGCAAAAGAAGTTTTGCATCACCCCAGTTCCCAGAACTACTGAAAATAGACGTTGACTGTGGATATTGTATCACAGACATAGTCCCTTCGATTGTTCAGAGATGTCACTAAACCCACCCAAAAATGAAAACAACCATATACGAGCAGCGTCTATTAGACGGAGGGGGTCCGACAGCCGATCAGTTACAGCCATTCCACCAGGGAGGAGGTACACGGCTCGTTTTGTCTGTAGTTCAACGATGCCTAGACGGTCAGTACCGCGGTTATATCGCATCTGCATTGTTACTTTGTGCCAGGAAGGGCTCTCAACAAGGGAAGTGTCCAGACGTCTCCGTGTGAACCAAAGCGATGTTGTTCGGACATGGAGGAGATATAGAGAGACAGGAACTTTCGATAACGTGCCTCGCTCGGGCCGCCCAAGGGCTACTACTGCAGTGGATGACTATTACCTACGGATTATGGTTCGTAGGAATCCTGACAGCAACGCCATCATGTTGAATAATGCATTTCGTGCAGCCACAGGATGTCGTGTTACGACTAAAACTGCGCGCAATAGGCTGCATGATGCGCAACTTCACTCCCGACGTTCATGGCGAGGTCCATCTTTTGAACCAAGATATAATGCAGCGCGGTACAGATGGGCCCACCAACAAGCTGAATTGACCGCTCAGGATTGGCATCACGTTCTCTTCACCGATGCGTGTCGCGTATATCTTCAGCCAGACAATCGTCGGAGACGTGTTTGGAAGCAACCCAGTCAGGCTGAACGCCTTAGATACACTGTCCA
This sequence comes from Schistocerca cancellata, assembly GCF_023864275.1. Lineage (NCBI taxonomy): Eukaryota > Metazoa > Arthropoda > Insecta > Orthoptera > Acrididae > Schistocerca > Schistocerca cancellata. The sequence goes on along the minus strand of NC_064631.1, from coordinate 172,193,478 downwards.
GCGAGTGCAGCAATGTGGAGGTTCCCTGATGTTTTGGAGTGGCTTCGTGTAGGGCCGACGTACGCCGCTGGTGGTCATGGAAAGCGCCGTAACGGCTGTACGATACGTGAATGCCTTCCTCCGACCAATAGTGCAACCATATTGGCAGCATATTGGCGAGGCATTCGTCTTCATCGACGACAATTCGCGCCCCCATCGTCCACATTTTGTGAATGACCTCCTTCAGGATAACGACGTCGCTCGACTAGAGTGGCCAGCATATTCTCCAGGCACGAAACCTATCGAAGATGCTTGGGATAGATGGACGACGTTACCCACCAACCACTCTGAGGGATCTACGAGGAAACGCCTTTGAGCAGTGGGACAATCAGGACCAACATTGCCTCGATGAACTTGTGGATAGTATGTCACGACGAATACAGGCATGCATGAATGCAAGGGGACGTGCTACTGGGTATTAGAGGCACCGATGTGTACAAGAATCTGGACCACCACCTCTGAAGGTCTCGGTGTATGGTGGTACGACATGCAATGTGTGGTTTCCATGAGCAATAAAAAGGGCGGAAATAATGTTTATGTGTTTATGTTGATCTCTGTTCCAGTTTTCTGTACAGGTTCCGGAACTCTCGGAACCGTGGTGATGCAAAACTTTTTTTGATGTGTGTATTATAAAACTCTCGTGCTCTCAACCAAAAACTATTAAATTAGCAGTAACAGCTTAGACTCGAAGAAAACAAATAATTAAAGGCCATGGAAGTCCTTACGTACGGCGCACCAACTTGATTGTGCTAGAAACGACGCAGGGAGGAGAGGACTAACCAAGGCATTGCAGAAAACATCCCAGCATTCAGTTGTAATGACTGCAAAAAAGGTGTCGGGATTTTCCAGAGAAATTTTGATCAACACTCCTTAAAACGACAACAATGCATGCAGCGTTTTCACGTGATAATGATAGAAACATTTAGGGTATATACATTCTCTATTGGTTTCATTTGCAACAACGATCTCCACAAGAAAAAAACTGTATACAACAATGGATTCAAAATACATTTTCGTCAAATACGACATGCCAATTGTAGAACATTCATTGACGTTTACTGTTTCTCACCTGTGAATATGGTTGTTATAACTGAAAATGGTGGAGAATAAATATGAAATTGTACACCTGATGGTGCAAATGCACTCTTTCCAGTAGTCAATAGCCGTAGAAAGACACCGGTTAGAAGTTTCATAAAAGTTTAGTGGTTGTGGAGTATGATAAATGTGCCAGTATGATTTAGGGATAGGTGATCTGTTTAACGACAGAATCCAGATTTGTAAGAGAAGACGAGGAAACTCCCTTCCACCCAGTACTGCTTCTTACGTGTGTACCGTGAAATCGCATAAAGATGTCTCAAGTTACGTGACATGAAGTGAACAGCAGAAACGTGATAACTGCTATGATAATGCCTTGCTACTTTACCTGGATGTAAATGCTCAGCAGGACCGCAGCACCGGGGGCTCTGGAGATATCATTCCACTGTCACGACTCCACTCACTGTGTTGCCTGAAGCAAAATTCGCTGCGTGTTATCAACGCGGATACCACTCGAAATGACTCGTTCGATAATTACCTGTGATCAGTGAGACAATCGATAGCATGGTGAAATATGTTTGTCCTCCAGTTAATGTAGATTTGGTTCACATTTCCTACACACAGATTTCAGGCAGCAGCTCTCGCTATTATTCCTTTCACTGAGGACAGCGTATATTTTATCCTTCCTTTTTTTCCAAAGCCGGCCGCTGTGGCCGAGTGGTTCTAGGCGCTTCAGTCCGGAACCGTGCTGCTACTACGGTCTCAGGCTCGAATCCTGCCTCGGGCGAGGATGTGTGTGATTTCCTTAGGTGAGATAGTTTTAAGTTGTTCTAAGTCTAGAGGACAGATGACCTCAGATGTTACGTCCCACAGTGCTGAGAGCCATTTGAACTATTTTTTTTCCGAAGGAGCACCATACCAGCCTATGAACGTATTCTAAATGTTTCTTTACTACCTCGTTCCCACGTGGCATGGAGTTTTTCATCAGCACATATACAATAGTCGTGAGCACTGGACAAACCTGCTCCAGCTGTGTGGTTACTTTATTTAACAAGCACGACCTGTTTCGTAACGTTAGTTACCTCATCGCGTGAAGGCAGTTACAACACGATGCTGGAGTGAAATAGCTTTCCCCCGAATCCTGGAAGGCGCTGCTACGGTCGCAGGTTCGAATCCTACCTCGGGCATGGATGGGTGTGATGTCATAAGGTTAGTTAGGTTTAAGTAGTTCTATGTTCTAGGGGACTGATGACCACAGATGTTAAGTCCCATGGTGCTCAGAGCCAATTGAACCATTTGAAGCCTGGAAGGCGCTTGGCCGTCACCTGCTGTGAACACGTCTGAACTCAGGTGACAGCTGCACGTGAACTACATCCACAGCTTCACATGCCGCTGTCACCGGCCCGTAGCTAAATTTCACAGTGTGAGCAACCACGCGCCTCATGGTTCTTGTACAACTGAATATGGGGTTATAACTGTGAAAAACCAGTCGTGATTTTGAACCTGTAACACTATTTACAACTGAAGTGGTTAATTATCTGACTCTACAGAAAAATATAAAAATACAGTAAATGAAGTAAGCAAATGTGGATGCTCACAGTTGAAAAATTAGACTGACAGAAAATGCAAAATGGCAAAGCAGGGATGCATAGAGGACACGTGCAAGGCTGCAGGGGTATTGAAGCGATCTTTCGAACGAACAGAAGAGACCGAATGAATACGCAGCGCTTAGATGCCAAGCCAGTACTAAGCAAATAAAGGAAAGCTGAAAGGTGGAAGGAATATATGCATGGGCTTTACAAGGTAAATGATTTTGAAGACAAAAAATGGTTCAAATGGCTCTGAGCACTATGGGACTTAACATCTGGGGTCATCAGTCCCCTAGAACTTGGAACTACTTAAACCTAACTAACCTAAGGACATCACACACATGCATGCGTGAGGCAAGATTCGAACCTGCGACCGTAGCGGTCGCGCGGTTCCAGATTGAGGCGCCTAGAACCACTCGGCCACACCGGCCGGCTTTTGAAGACACTCTTATAGAAAGGAAAGAGAAAATAAATGAGGATAGGATGGAAGATATGATACTGCGAAAAGAATCTAACAGGGCACTGAGACTCTAGGTGGAAACAGGACTCCTGGAATAGATGACTTTCAGTCAGAATTATCGAGATCCTTGGGAGAGCTAGCCGTAACGAAACTATCGCACCTGGCATGCAAGATATATGACATAAGCGGAACACCTCAGACTTCACTAAGAGTATGTCAGTTCCAGTTTCAAAGACTTTAGGCGCCGACTGTTATGAATATTACCAAGTTACTAGTTGCTTAAGCAGTAGTGCAGTCTTTGATATTGTAAGGCATCGGTATTGTACTCCTTATTTATCGCTGGCTTCTGGACCTTCGAGGCTGAGCACGCCTTTACTCTGAGAGAGAACTGTCTTGCTGTATAATGCTTTTGCGCATAGCCCCGTCGCTATTAAACAGTATGAAGGAATTGATAGAAAGTGTAATTAAGAGTGAATGTGTTACGTCTTTTCGTAGAAGATAGGTGCTCGGGTAATTCAGTTGTTCCGAGAAGAGGCGCGCGGGATTAATAATAGGATTTCTGAGTAAAAGAGTGTATTGTGAGAGAATAAGTAATTTTGGTGGAGAAACGCTTTGATAGTAGAACGTAAATGAAAAGGCTTCGTGATCAGTTGTTACCTGCATAATCCGAATGAAAGTGCAATGTAGAAATGGTTGCTTCAGTGTGAATATAGAACAAGCCTAATTGTTACTAAGGGACTCGATGGGCGTAGGCACTGTTAGTGAAGTGCGTTACGTGACAAAGGGAAAATGAAACAAAGAAATTTTATTTGTACAACTTTAATATTTACAAAGTACACCGAGGTGACGAAAGGTGTGGGATACCTCCTAATATCGTGTCGAATCTTTCTTCGCCTGGCACAGTGCAGCACCTCGATGTGGCATGGACTCCACAAGCCGTTGGACGTCCCCTGCAGAAAATCTTGGTCCACGCTACCTCTGTAGTTGCCCATAATCGCGAAAGCGTTGCCGGTGCGGAATTTTGTGCACGAACTGACCTATCGATTATGTCCCATAAATCTTCGATGGAATTTATGTCGGGCTATCTGGGTGGTCAAATCATTCACTCGAGTTGTTCAGAATGTTCTTCAAACCAATTGCGAACAATTGTGCCCCGGTGACATGGCTCATTGTCACTCATAAAATTCCATCGTTGTTTGGGAACACCAACCCCATGAGTGCCTGTAAATGGTCTCCAAGCAGCCTAACACAGCATTCTCCCTTCAATGATACGTTCAGTTGGACCAGAGGACCCAGCCCATTTCACATAAACACGGCCTACACCATTATGGAGCAGCCACCAGCCTGCACAGTGCCTTGTTTACAATTTGGGCCCACAGCTTTGTCGGGTCTACGCTACATTTGAACACTACCATCAGCTTTTACCAACTGTTACGACTTCTGCACCACTTGTTAGCAGCAGACACAGTGGCTGCGCCAAAGACTGAGACGGCGTGGAGTTTTACAATTATTTATTTATTTATTTATTTATTTATTTATTTATTTATTTATTTAACCTGATCAGATTAGGGCCATCAGGCCCTCTCTTACATCGGACCAGTGTTTCACACATGCAGCATTTCACACATCAGAGTTACATCATGAACATAGTTTAAATGAGAAAATTAGCTTACTCTAGTGACAATATGAATAAAGAGTAGTGACTAAGACCTAATAAAGTAAATGCGGAAGTATTTTTACAACAGTTGCTATACATACAGATTATGATAAAAGCAATAATAATAACAGTAAAACAAAAAATCAAATAATAATGATGAATATGACTAAGACCTAATAAAGTAAATGCTGGCAGTATTTTTACATCAGGTGCTATACATGGTGAAAGCAATAATAATAACAGTAAAAAAAATCAAATAATAATGACAAACATGAGAAAGAGTGGCAATAATAATGAAGGTTTGTGCAGATGTACATTAATATATTGGTGTGTAAAGTAGATGTTTACTAGTATAGCGAGTTTTGGGTAAGGGAGGTTTAAGGAGGGGGAGAGAGGGAAGTAATGAGGTGAAGTGCACTCATGTACAGAGGAAGGCATTACTGTTGCTTAAGTAGATACGTCATTAACTGTTTTTTGAAGCCAGTCATGTTTTTAAGTTCTCTAACATAACGAGGGAGGTTATTCCAGAGTCGGGTTCCCGCTACTGTAAAGGACTTGGAGAAGGTGACTGAGCGATGCAGTGGAACGGAGAGGATTTTATTATGATGGGAACGTGTGTTTCTGTCATGTTGTTCCGACATGAGTGTTAGGGAAGAGGAGAGATATGAGGGACAGTGTACATTTATAAGGCAGTAGATGAGACAGAGTGTATGGAAATCTCTGCGTTTGTCTGCACGCAGCCAGGACAATTTTGCATATGCTGGTGAAATGTGATCAAAAAGTCGAACGTCACAGATATATCGGACGCAGGCATTCGTGACCAGTTCTAGACGTCGGGAATTTTCCTGAGAGAGGCCTTGTAGGATAATATCGCTGTAGTCAATGATTGGGAGTATAAGCGTTTGTACTAATTTCTTTTTCAGATCGAAAGGGAAGAGTTTTTTATATTTTTGTAGGACATGAAGGGATGCTGATGCTTTTTTGCACACTGCAGTTACGTGCTCTGTCCAATTTAGATTTTCATCAATTATTACTCCCAAACTCTTTGCTGATGGCGAGAAGTTAATATTTGTTCCATTTAGGATAAGAGGTGGTACGGATTCCCGATGTTTTGGGCTAATGAGCTTAGAGTGACCAACAAGTACCGCTTGGGTTTTAGATGGGTTTAGTTTTAGACCTATGTCCTGTGCCCAGTTTGACAGCGCATCGAGGTCAGTATTGAAATTTTCAATAGCTTTCTTGAGATTGCTTGGTTTCGCACTTAGATACAACTGAAGGTCATCAGCATACATATGGTATTTGCAATAGGTCAGGACCGATGACACATCATTGACATAAAGAGAGAAGAGTATAGGACCTAATACTGAGCCTTGGGGAACGCCTGACACTACCTGCCGCCATTGTGATTTTATATCCCCAGACAGGACGCGTTGCTGACGAGACATCATGTATGAGCGAAACCATTGCATTGCGCTTTGTGAGAAATTTAGACCGCTAAGTTTGGCTAGTAAGATGTCGAAGTCGACAGTATCAAATGCTTTGCTGAAATCTAAGAAGCAAATAATAGTCGCTTCTTGTCTGTCCATGGCAAGTTTCAGGTCATCTGTCACCTTTATCAGAGCGGATGTTGTGCTTCGATGTTTACGGAAACCTGATTGGTATTCGTCTAGTAGGTTGTTAGTAGTTAGGTAGTTGGTGAGCTGGTCATGAACTATATATTCTAAGGCCTTTGATAGTGCAGGAAGAAGGCAGATGGGGCGGTAGTCAGAGGCTGCTGTGGCGATGTCCTTTTTAGGCAGTGGCTTAATTTGTCCCAGTTTCCAGGCCTCAGGGAAAACACTTGTGATTAATGAATCGTTGAAAATGTCTGTTATAGAGGGCAGTAGTTGGTCAATAATAAGTTTTACCATCTGGATAGTGATACCATCATGTCCAGTAGATGCTGATCTAATCCGCATTATGGCTTTCTTGACAGTACTGCAAGTGACGTGCTGTAGATAGAATTTTTCTTTGCTACAGTCGTTCATCCCAATGAAGTAATCAATGATTCTCTGTTTTTTTTGCGGATCAATTTTGGTTGCAGGTAATGTGAAGAATCGGTTTAGTTCTTCAGCTGGGACCATGGGATTTTCTGCAACTTTTATTTTGCCTAAACCGAGACTACGGAGATTTTTCCACAGGATAGCTGGTCTACATCTATTGTCAGCTAATGTACGGGCATGTCTGAGCTTAGCGTTTCTCACCGCTTGACTGACTTTGTTTCGTTTCTGCTTGTATACAGCGTGATTTTCAGGTGTAGGGTGTATCTTGTATGCTCGATGTGCAGCATCTCTGAGATTCATGAGCTGTTTTAGTTCATCAGTCAGCCAAGGTGCAGGTTGCCTTTTTACTTTTCTGGTCTTTATTGGAGCATATTTGTCATATAGCTGAGTAATTTTGTTTGTGAAATCGTGGAGTTTGTCGTTTATGTCCATGAGGGGAGTAGAGGTCATCCCCCAAACTATTTTTTGTGCCTCAGTTTCGAGTTCAGGCAAATTTATGCGTTTGAGGTCTCGGTATGTAGACAGTTTTTGTTTCTTTCTAGGACATTCTAGTGAATACGTCATGGAAATGATGTCATGGGCAGACATGCCAGGCGCAGATATTTGAGAGGTGCGGATTATTCTGTTCGGAGATTTCGTTGCGAATATATCTATGAACGTGTGACTGGTAGTCGTGTGATGAGTAGGTGCCAGCTGAAGTAGCGTCATATTTGAGGAAGAAAGCATCCTCTTAAATTTCCCAGTGGAAGGACTATTGCACAGAAAATTAATGTTAGTGTCACCAGCTATAATTACATGTTCATATGACGATTCGAGACTAGAGAGGGCAGTTTCGAAGCAGGCGAACCCACCTACTTTAGGAGGTTTGTAAAGGACACATATTAAGCACTTTCTGTTAAGTGATTTGATCTCTATGAACATATATTCCACTTGTTTATCTACATTGTTGTCGGATGTGTGTAGTACTGTAGGTGACAAATCAGAGCGTATGTACGCCCCTACTCCGCCCCCTCGTCTGTTGCATCTGTCGTGCCTGAGAAAGATATAGCCATCTAGGTTTACGGAAGTTGTAGGAATACTTGGTTTCAGCCAAGTTTCTGACAAAAGTATTACGTGTATATCAGCAGTTTGAAATATATATTTGAACTCGTCGAAGTGAGCTGGCAGAGACTGGACATTTGCATGTGCAATATGCAGCTTGGTGCGTTCGGGTGTTGATTGCCCGAGGAGGCTGCCGACCGATATTTGCGGGTCGTGGTTGGCGGTGACAAGAGGGTCTGGCATGAGGAATGCGGAAAGCGTGTGAAGGAGAGGCGGGTGAGGGAGTGTCCTCCCAGTTCTGTGCAGTGAAAGCGGCCGGGAGGGGGTAGGTCCCCGGGGAGACAACGGGATCTGCGGCCAAGGTCAGCGAGGTCTGCAACGGTTATGGAAGTAGCAGTGGGCTGGCAGGGGAAGGAATTTCGCTAAATACAACGGGAGTAATCTGCACGTTATGAAATAGTGTGATATTAATTGCACTTATGAGGATAACAACTAAAGTATGATGGTGGGTTGCTAATTAAGGATGGAAGTGAGACTACCTAATGCAATAATTAACAAAATTACATGAGAAAAACAATTAAAAATGAAAATAGTTATGTGGAGAAACGAAGAGTTGATAATACAAATGCCCGCATCTCGTGGTCGTGCGGTAGCGTTCTTGCTTCCCACGCCCGGGTTCCCGGGTTCGATTCCCGGCGGGGTCAGGGATTTTCTCTACCTCGTGATGGCTGGGTGTTGTGTGCTGTCCTTAGGTTAGTTAGGTTTAAGTAGTTCTAAGTTCTAGGGGACTGATGACCATAGATGTTAAGTCCCATAGTGCTCAGAGCCATTTGAACCATTTTGATAATACAAATAATAACAAATATTACACGAGAAAAAATAATTAGAGATAAAAAAAATAGTTATTTAGAGAAACGAACAATTTGATGATACATTAGTTACGATATGGTTGACAGTGTAAACAATATAAACATACAGGTTAGTGGCAGCAAGATTAGACATGATTTAGCTTCTAAAGCACAGGCTTTCGAGTTCATTAACACTGCAAATTGTTTTCTTTCCGTTTTCGGTCTTAACCATTATCCTGCCGTCATTTGTCCATACGTTATGTAGCCCAAATTTCGAAATCGCGCTCTTCAAAATGTTTAGTCTTTCAGAGGTCAGATCCTCGCGTACTGTCAGACCCGACTTCGCGAGATTCTTCTTTGCTCTGAAGATTTCAGATCTCTTCCTATACGACATAAATTTCACAATTATAGGCCTTGGTTTTGTAGAACCTGGCGACCTACGACCCACTCTATGACTTCTGTCAATGTCACTCAGAGTCACCTGCACGCCTAGCTTTTCTTGGACAAGGTTTATCACAAGCTCATCTGTGTTCTCTCTGCTGCTCTCTGGAATGCCGAACAGTCTGAGATTATTGCGTCTCTGATATTGTTCGAGCTTGTCCGTCTTCTCGATCAATTTCTGTTCGAGCAGTCGTGCTTTCTCCTCACTTGCTTTTAAAGATGTGTCCAGTGCACGGATCTCGCTCGCATTCGCCTCCAGAGTTTTCTGTATTTTGTCCGTCACTGCTGCAGTGACAGCATCAGTGATGGTTTGAACAACGAGCCCGAGCGTCTCCTTAGCCTGCAGCGCGGCACTCACCTCAGCCTTCACGAGTGCGGCGATGTCAGCGATCCCGGGCGGAGCGGCCGCAGCTCCCGGTGTGGACTCCACACCTGCGCTGTCTCCGGCCTGGCCGTTGGCTGCACTGCGCGTTGTTCGGCGATTTTCCATTTTTAGTACGATTCCGTGTAATTGGTGCTCAGTATGTGATGTAAAATACGACACTCGGCAGTAGATATACGGCTTTAGTATATGTAGACTAGCCTAACTGCTTAAAACACCTCCAGATTTCACGTAAACTTGCGAGCCAAGCTAACGCACGTCACTCACTCGCCGCCATGTTGACTATTCAACTTTCTTTACAATTTATCCCTCGTCGTCGCCGCCCAGGCCTGCGGATCCTTCCGCCTGGCTGCTGCTGTGTAGATTCTCCGAAAATGCGCGCAACGCGCCCTGCTGATCACACTCGGGAGCCTCAGGCCACCAGTCTCCGCTGAAACCAGGATGCCCTGCGGTTGAGATGAACTCGTCGCCGCCCGGCGCCCCAGTATGGGCACGCCCACGGAGCCGCGTCGCCATGACGTCAGCTGCCGACGCCTGCTGCACCGGCGGCTCCGAAGCCGTCAGTCGCGATGTCCGCGAGGTCCCGTCATGGAAGGACCACGCGCCGTGGGGCCGGGTTGACGTGAAGTCCGGGCGTTGTCCCCGGCAGCGCCTGTGACAAAGACCGCGCTGCGGCCGGTCCTACTGGAAGTTCTCGCTGTAGTTAGTCAGCCATGGTGTCGACCGAACTCGGTCCGACCTCCAGAGCTGAAGCTGACATCTGGCGGCGAACGGATGACTCCTGCGAGCTGGAACAGACTTCTGGAATCATCACCTACGAAGACTGAACATTCGGACAAGGACCACGTCCGTCCTCTGATCCGAACTCCTTCCTAATGGCTTCTGTCTGTTGCTGCCTGCGCTCCACTATTTATATCCAGCCGGAGGACTTTTTTACCCTCGGTGGTAGCTTTTTGTTATTACTCCCGCAGTATATTGCAGCGTAACTTAATGTGCTGACCTCACTTCCCCTTACTCAGCACTCTCCAGGCTTTGCTTGGCGCTCGGTCTGTGTGCGTCCTTGCGTCAATCTATTGGTAGACTGGTGTTGTCAGGAAGGCTATCTGTGCTAGCCTACTTCGCAACGCCTCGGTGCCGGCCGTTGTGGCCGTGCGGTTAAAGCCGCTTCAGTCTGGAACCGCGTGACCGCTACGGTCGCAGGTTCGAATCCTGCCTCGGGCATGGATGTGTGTGATGTCCGTAGGTTAGTTAGGTTTAATTAGTTCTAAGTTCTAGGCGACTGATGACCTCAGAAGTTAAGTCGCATAGTGCTCAGAGCCATTTGAACCATTTGAACGCCTCGGTCACCGGAGTGCTCCTGTTTTGCCATTCTCCACTGCGTGAAGCAACACTTACTACATGGGGCCGCAACACAACGGAAAACGGGTCTTATATGACCAGACCACAGCTTCCCAGTCCCAGTAGTCTAGGGCCTAACTGATATGGTCACGAGCCCAGGAGAAGCGCTGTAGTCAATGACCGGCTAGCCGCGCGGTCTAACGCGCAGGTTCCCGAGCGGGAAGGCGTGCCAGTCCCTGGCACGAATCCGCCCGGCGGCTTTGTGTCGAGGTCCAGTGTGCCAGCGAGCCTGTGGGTGGTTTCTAAGGCGGTTTTCCATCTGCCTCGGCGAATGCGGGCTGGTTCCTCTTATTCCGCCTCAGTTAAACTATGTCGGCGATTGCTGCGTAAACACTGTCTCCACGTACGCGTCCACCATGAGGCGTTCCCGGGGCATCCACTGAGAGAGAAAACCACACAATAACCTGGGTTCGGTGTGGACCACTGAGGGCTAGGGTGGGGACGAAGCCTCTCCATTGTTTCTAGGTCCCCGGTTTAATACACATAGGTACTCGTCTGCTGCCACAGCCTATTAACGCCAAAATACGCTGGTCTCTCTTAATGGATACAATCATCGTACTTCCCACACTGATTTCTGTGGTTATTTCACGAAGCGTTGCTTGTCTGTTAGAAATGACAACTCTACGGAAACGCCACTGCTTTCGGTCATTTTGTGAGGGCCGTCGGCCACTGCGTTGTCCGTGGTGAGACGTAATACCTGAATTTTGGTATTCTCTGTACGCTCTTGAGACTGTGGATCTTGGAACACTGAATTCCCTACGATTTTAGAAATGAAATGTACCACGCGTCTGTCTCGAAATACTGTTCCCCGTTCAAAGTCCGCTAATGTCCGTCATGCGGCCTTTATCACGTCGGGTACCTTTTCACATGAATCACCTGAGCGCAAATGACAGCTCCGCCAATGCATTGCCCTCTTATACCTTTTGTAAGCGGTACCGTCGACATATGTATATGTGCATTTCACTACCCCATGACCATTGTTACCGCAGTGTTTTATGAAGCTCAGTTGCAGATGTCCCTCTAACCAAATATTTGAACAGTTTGTTCAGCATTCCACTCGAAGTGTAAATGTCTGGGAAAAATCACTCGCGACAAATAATCCCAAATAAATAGGGAGCATTATGACGGATGCAGGGATTACTGATCACAACGTCGTTGTGGCGAGACTGAATACCGTAACACCAAAACTCACCTAAAATAAAAGCAAAATATATCTATTTAAGAAACCAGATAAAAATATCAATTGACGCCTTCCTACGAGACAGCCGCCTTCCCCTCTGAACTATGTAAGCGTAGGCCGTATGTGCCTTAAATTCAAAGAAGTAGTATCGGAAGCAATGGAGTGACTTATACCAAATAAATTAATGAAAGTCGGACCTGACTTGCCTTTATACTGTTGCAGAGGCGACGAAAAGAGCAAAATCTCTAGAACTGGCGAAGCTCGAAATTTAGCGCTAATTTCAGTGCGAGACACTTTTAATAGTTCCAACAACGAAACTCTACCTAGAAATCTGATAGAAGATGCAAAGAGATTCTGGACGTGAAATACACCAGCGGGAAGACAGAATCAATACCTCCACTAAGGGATAGTGATGGTAATGTTACCGATGAAGTGCCACTGAAAGGAGTTATTAAATTCAATTTTCCTAAGTTCCTTCACCAAAGAAGACGGACGTGATTAGTCCAGAATTCGAATTAGGAACTGCTACCAACACGATTAGCTTAGAAGTAGAAGTAGATATCCTGGGTGTAGCAAGCCAGTTTAAATCACTTACTAAACGCAAGTCCTCTGTTCTAAAATGCGTACCAATTACATTCCCTTCAGAGTATGCTGATATAACAGCTCCGCACTTAATTATACACAACCTCTCGCTCTACGAAAGATCCGTATTAGAGACCGGAAACTTACACAGGTCCCATCGATACTCAAGAATGAACGTAAGAGTAATCCGATGTATTACAGACCCACATCACTCACGTCGATATGATGTGAAGTTGCAGAATATCTACTGTGTTCGAACATTACGAATTACCTCGAGGAAAATGATTTGTTGACACACAGACACCGCGGATACAAAGAATATCGTTCTTTTGAAACACTGAAAGCTCTTTATTCTCACGAAGTAATCTTGCTATCGGCAGGGAAACTCATGTTGATTCCTTATTTCTAGATTTCCAAAAGACATTGGATACTGCTCCTCACAATCGACTTCTAATCAAACTTCGTTGCGATGTATTGTCGTCTCAGTTGCGTGACTTGATTCGTGATTTCCTGTCAGAAAGGTCACAGTTTGTGGTAGAAGTGATCCCTGCCGTTCCACAAAAGAGTGTTATGGGCCCTCTGCTACCTATATATATGATTCCGGATACAATCTGAACAGCTATTCTAGATTGTTTTGGGATTATGCTGTCATTTACCATCCAGTAAAGTCATCAGAAGGTCAGAATTATTTCAGAAATGATTTAGACATTGCATTTGTATAGTACGAAGAGAATCAGTTCCCCATAAGTAATTAAAACCTTGAAATCATCCACATAAGAAAAGGAATCCGTTAAATTTCGGTAACACGATAAATCAAACAAATCCCAAAGCTGTCAATCCAACTACATACCTAAAAATTGCAGTTAGAAACAAACTGAAAAGCTCACTTAAATAATGCTGGTGGGAAGACAAACCAGAGTCGGCTTTTCGTTGACAGAATGCTTACAAGATGCAGCACGTGTACAAAACAGACTGCCTACACAACCTTTGTTCGTCCTCTTCTGGAGCTTGCTACGCAGTTTGATCCCCACCTGATAGAGGTGACAGAGGATATCCGAAAAGTTCGAAGAAGGACAGCTCGTTTCGTATTAAAGCGAAATAGGGGAGAGAGTGTCACGGATATGATACGCGATTTGGGGTGGCAATCACTATAGCAGGAGGGGCGTTCAGTAAGTAATGCAACATATTTCTTTCTTGAGAGCAGATTGATTTAATTCGAGATTCCAGTACACCGTATTCCCGACAAACCCTTTTTTTTTTTTTTAAAGAAAACCCCATTCTTCAACATAATTTACGGTGAGTGCGACGGCGATACGCGAGCATACAGTGAGGACCCGAATGTGCGCATGGTATCACTCTACTGGTCGATGTTCGAGTCAACAACTTTCTGAAGCAATAAACTCCCCATACCCCACGCACTGCTTTCTGTGGAGTGCATTCTTCACTGGACTAGGTGCGAGATCCAAGGTGTAGGCTGGATGAGGAAGAACAGTGGAATAAAGTTTTGTAAGCTCCTCTCTGGAGTGCAGACTTGTGTGAGAATCCACGTTACGGAGAAGGAGAATTTCGGTTGCATTTTTGTGGAGACGAACACATGTCAGGAGTCACGGCTGTACGAGTATGCGGCCGGCCGCCACGCGGGAAATCGGACGTGTTTGAGAGGCCTTGTTGTGATGACGACAGGCGTCTCGCCCAACGACTGACCGTGCGTTTGTTCACAGCCAGGTCTCCATAGACCTTGTGCAAGTGCCTCTTAATATCTGCGATGCTCCGCTTTTCTACCAAAAGAAACTCACTGAGAGCTCTCTGCTTGAAACATCTCCGTTACAGACGCCATTTTGAAGGCTACGTACGGCACTGCCACCTACTGGAAGTTCATGCATCTATAGGGGCTGAAGCGGGAACAACCTGCGATGTTCCACAAATTCCGCGTTTTTTCTTCCGGAATTGGGAAAAAAATATTTATTGCATTTATTATTGAACGCCCCTTGAATAACATGCCCTACTGGAAACGGCAAAATCTTGATGCTTAAGAGAGAAGGTTTAAGTTATACAGAATCGAAGGTAAACATCTTCTGTTTGATTTACATCGTCACTTACTGATACGCTAATACTGCAGCAGCAATTGGCTGAGGAATGGCAATCATCTGTGGACTTGGACGCACCAATGCGTTTTAGCAGTCAGTACAACTTTATTATAAAACAAAACTGAGCTTTTCGTTATACTCAAGAAATGCTTTAAGGAAACAATAAAACTACAACAAAACAGTAAAAAAATAAAGAAACAACAATAAATATCAAATGATAAAATAACCACAGGTGCTGAACTTCAGGCAAAGAAAAATTAAAAAAAGAAAAACAGGAAGGACGTTTTAACTTCTTTACTTAAGCTGTTGTATACACGTATCTACTTAATATAGTTTCACACGACTGGTGAGTCTTAGTCATGCAGACGAGTCTCAAAAGCTATAGATGCCAACATGCCCGACTATTTATTAGCAGACCTGGCAGTTACGAAAGCGAGCACACGTACGTGCAAGCGTCAAATTTAAAACAGAATGTTCGGTGAATGTGGTAATGGTCATTGTTGAAACTACTGTCAAGTTCTTGGGCACTTCCGTACTTAAAAAACTAACTGTCATTTGACATAGAGAAATAAAGCCATTTCGGATAACATGCTCGACATTGTGGGGGAGTAAAGTTTAAATACAGAGAGACAGGAGTGAAATTTATTCAAGTATAAGGAGGTGGAATTAATGTAGAAGTATAGAAAGGCTTACTCATGCTAAAATGGTTCACCCCGTCTGCAGCTGAATTTAGACATTTATATTGCAACAAAGCAGGTAACAGAAATGCTTAGAACAGTGACAAAAGTAAAACAATTTTCTAAGATAACGTTGAAGTGTCAGTAATACAGATCAGAAGAAAATTTAATTGACGACCTGCTGAGTAAAATGTTATATCATCAGATAAGAAACAAAAAATAACGTAAATGTTCTTGACGGGATAAGATGTGAAAAAAAGAATGTGATAAAAATAAATCTGGGACAGACAAGTTAAACACAAGATCTGCAAAAGTAAAATCGTTCATGTAACTTGTAAGCCAGACAGCGCCAGATACTTCCAGTAAAGTAATCATCGACAGTGAAGTGTCTAAACTGAAAGGACCTGCGTCGTGAATAGAACTTTATTTATTTCAATACTTTTCTTTGAATTAAAGAAAAAGATTTCAGTATTGCATTTGGACCACAGCATTCAAGGATAAAAAGAACAGTATTATGTTTCGAAAAGAAGAGCAAAGGGATAATGTTTCATAGGCCGCCAAATACGTTAGTATTTAGTAGGAGAATAGTCATTGATGCAAAACTGCGAATGTAGAATTAAGAGTCATCCTAAAATCAACGTGCGGATTATAACAATGAATCTGTGGAAATCAGGAAGGAAACCAATATTGTACCGGGTAGGCGCTCACCTACACACTGATCACCCTACTGAATACGTGTTTTGTACAATTCATACAGAACTGTCTGTTGGACTTCCATATTTATACTGTAGTCAAAGACAATAGTGTAATTTTATAATTCTAGAGATACTTTGATTTATGGAACATTTACGTCCAGATACATGAATTGCAAAGTCGTAAAATAAATATTTATTCTTCTAGTTTACATGGTAAAAACACACTGAAGAGACAGATTGATCTGGGTAAGAGCTCCATGTCCATATTTTACATTTTGTAGTTTTACAGAACTTCGAAAATTCTACAAGTATCTACAATGTACGTGATCATCATGCCATACAACCTCGTACCTCACGTACCATCGTAGGTACTGAGAAATTGGTATTGTTATTGTCCGTGAGCAGTCATACAGAAATTGGAGAGTGTAATACGATTAAATATCAAATTATCACATGTCAAACTAAAACTCGTTAAATTAACACAGTGTTTATATCTTCACTTCATAATGAGATTTCATAAGATGCTGACAAATTTGCAATAATGTTTCGTATACAAGATTCCTCTCCAATTTAAAGAGAGACACCATCGTTCTCCGTGTGGTATCTCTTCATCGCTAACTCAAGTCTTGAATCATCACTTTCGGCGGCACCAATGCACGACGCCCTCAATTAGCCAAGACATCATGGCGACGAGCATCAACACAGTCAGTAGATGAATACACAGTGGGTAGTCTCCTGTCTCGTCACGGACGTAGCCTGAAAAATGGAAGAGGGGTAAATAATATAATCACGACTCCACTTACGTTAAACCAGTCACATCAGTGGGAAAAAAGCTAACCATAAAGCCAAGTTATATAATTTCCTCAATACTTTTACAGCGCAGCGAATTTATTTGATACCCGCTAAAACTTCACTGAAGATTCTATCTTCATTTGAATGAAAATCGACCCCCTTTTTTTTTACAGAAAAAGTCGAAATGTTAAAAAAATATATTAGTTACACATTATTATGAACTTAAAATAAAAACAAAGGAGAATTGGAGGAGACTGGTTGGATCTCTCCACATACGCAACTATCATCTTATCCAATGTCCCCGATTTATATAGCTTTCGAGAACCAGCGTCCCAGGCGACTTCTTTCAACTCTGACCATATCGAAGGAAATATCTTGGATGTACAAACTGAAATTTGGTTCCCCTCAGTCGCAACATTCATGCAGCGTTCGATGTTTGAAAAATTTTGTCGGTTTACGCCATACTCAGCTACAAATATCCAAAGAGTGGGTGCGCCTATAGATAAGCTGCTTAGACTTCCTCAATTGCTTCTAAATTTTTATGACCGTAAACGATGTGGAACTATACGCGCTTTGTCTCATTTGCCAATACAAACTTCTACACTAATATATTTGTGCCAGAAGTGCATCGTTCGTCTAGTACACAGTGGTTGTGCATTCACAAGGTGCGTGCAATAGATCCCTTGCTAACGGTCAGAACATTGTTTCGGAAATCAGTTAATACGAATGCCGGTCTGTGAACACGGAACAAATGAAGTTAGGTTGTATTATATGAACTTACCTGCACAACTAGCAAGTAACTTACGAGTGTTAGGGTAATGAGTTTCTAAGACTTATGAAACTTTTTCGGTTTTATCTCACAAAAATCGCACTACACTTCATAGTTTTTTTTAATTATTTAAGAAGCAGGCTCTGTTTTTGAAATAATATAGGTTTCTTCACATGGTCCTCACTTCTGACTCAAGTATAACTGTCGCAAGTTATTGTGATAACATTTTTACACTCATGGACAGTGAAAATTGGCAACGTATAACGCGATGAACAATGGAATAATTATTCTGCCACAACACAGGTAACGAGTGAACAACCATATATGCTGATACAACAGGAACAAAGGTTAGATACTTTTAGCCACACTCAACAGCGGCAAATTTGCTGTCACAAAAGAACAATATTGGTGTCACAGGAAACGACTGATTTTTGCTCCTCATTTAGCAATACTATTTAGCCTCGGGCTTATGATCACAAGTTTTTAATATTTACTAAAACATTTAAAAGTATCACAGAAGTTAAAAGTGTCACCAAAGAATGCTCACAAGTTTCATAGTATCATAAAGGCAAGGTAATGCTTTCGGGAGTTACACCAGCAGTTACTAAGTTATTTCCGTCAGACTTAAGACGTTTTACAGGTTTTAGTGACAGATTAGTTTTTGTTTTCCTTTGTCCTAACGTGGCGGACTGTGCTCTAAATTCTGCAAAGTCTAGTGGCATTCGAGACAATCGGACCACATGTCAATAGAAATTTCCAACCTCTCTGTTGCTTTCATTTTTAAAAATCGTCATCTATAACAAACGACAGTATAAGACAGTTAAGAAAATGACACTGCAGATCATCATGTTGAGTATGACACGGCGTTAACATAATTCGCTAAATCATTCTATGCCAATGCTAATAAGCAATTGCTTAGGGTGTAGGCAACCCTCAAACTGTTTCCCCCGACTGGCTTTCACGTGCAGCTTACACTCGTATGTCGTAGTTAGTAATCAGATAACGTTAAATTTGGCTCTATAGTTCTTAGGACACTGGAATAATCGGTGGAGTACCTGAAATCATCAAAAGTAACGTACAAGTATTTGTTTTGGGAGTGGAAACATACCATGCTATTTGCTACAACTTATTTAGCAAAAGGTAATATTTATTTGCTGCCAGTCTCGAATCCTGTTCAGTCACAAAGTTTCGTCTCCAACCAACAACTGGTAGGAGGGCTTTACGGGGGAAGAGGATATAAGTGTTTAACGTCTCGTCGACGACGAGGTCATTAGACACAGAGCACAAGCTCGGCCTAGGGAAGACTGGAGAAGGAATGCGACCGCGCCCTTCCGAAGGAATCAACCCGGCATTTGTCTTAAACGATAGAGGGATATCGTGGAAAACCTAAATCAGGATGTCGAACGCGGGTTCGAACCATCATCCTCCCGAAAGCGAGTCCAGTGTGCTAACCATTGCGCCACCCCGCTCGTTGCGATCTTTACGGCTGAAGGTACAAAATAAAAAATAGCATACATGTCGATTAATTCCATTAAACTCCAGCATTTCCTTTTTCTTTTCTGAAAGAAACTTACTGGAAGAAACAGCATCAATAGTTAAAATTTTTTGAAATAAATTTTTGTTAAAAATTTGTCGATAAAAATGCACACATTTTCTGTAAAAGAGAGGTGTTTTTACTAACCAGAACTGAAACGAGACATGATGTAGCGAACATTACTTTTTCCTCATCAGGACTTTGGCAGTATTGTGTAATACGTACACTTTTCATCCTTGACCTACCAAATAGATTGTTTCTCAGTTTATCTTTTGTGGGAATGTCCTAATCTTCTCTTTCTGCATATCACAACCGTCTTCCAAATCTTATCACTTTCGTGATGAGAATCTTCATTTCGTATTGTACATTCTTTGTTGAGGAATTCGCCGTTGTTGGAATATCTCCTGAAGAAGATTTTCTACCGAAAGTTACCAAAGAAGAGAAATTTATGTTTATAAAAGAAGAAAATCACTTTGAATCAGACTGTACCTCTTTGGTTGATTTTTTTCTCCTTCGTTTTCATCTTCGTCTCCTCCTAGGATAACTGCCATCATGTTTGATTAATCAACTGTTGCAACATCATGCAAGGTTAGCCTAAATGACTCATCGGAATTCAAAGCACTGTTTATTTATAGTATTCGATGAACAAAGACGGGCGTTAAATGAAAAGAAGTTTCTGGTAAATTCTACCAACTTTCGATGTGCGCACCCTTGGTCACCCGGCACACATCCGAACGCTAATACAGTTCCTTTCATACGTTCACTAACAGTTTCACTGTACAGCAGCAGTTGTCTTCATGGGGGTACATAAACTTTGTTTTGAATATAACCCCACAGGAAGAAATCAAATGGCATGACATCCCCCGACCTGTGCGATATAGCAAAACAGAGGAACATCACCTCAGCACAGAGCGCCACATCCATCGATGTGGCAGTTGCCAGCTAAGGGAGGCGTGAAAAATTGTGCTCTTGTGAGATGGAGCTCCCCCCTGCTGAAAGATGAAAGTCAAACAGTGAGCAATCAGTTCTGGCAACACCCACAACTGTAATATGTCCACCAAGCGAGGTGGTGCAGTGGTTAGCACACTGGACTCGCATTCGAGAGGACGACTGTTCAATGCCGCCCCCGGCCATCCTGTTTTAGATTTGCGTTATTTCCCTAAATCGCTCCAGGCAAATTCCGTGACGGTTCGTTTGAAAGGGCACGGCCGACTTCCTCTCCATCCTTTCCTAATCAGATGAGACTGATTACTTCGCTGCTTGTCGTCATCCCCCAAACAAGCCAACCCCAACCCTGCAACATGTCCAGCTACACAGAGCCTATCGTCGTCTGCTCGATGAAGTAAAGATGCCATATGCCTTTTTCTTGGATATGTCGTAGTGTGGCAAGAAGCTCAGTTGGCAGCTGAGTCAATACTATCCATATAGGATGACCTAGATTGAATAGCATTAGTATTAAATATTTTTGTTGTAACTAATATATTTGAACTGTACACTCAATGCTCTGTTTCTATTCTGTTTCAAAACGAGGAAAGGCACCATAATTTGCAGTCGGCAACATCTTCGACGCCGCCGTCAATGACCGTGAGCTGGCCGCTGTTGCCCTTCGAACAAAGTCCATCGTGTATGAGAAGATCCTATCGTCGCGTGTTATCACCTTTCGACTGATATCAAATTAATGAATGAAAATAATCGTTGAATGTTTTGCAATACGGGAGAGCTATGTTTGAAATACAAAAACGTGATGTTGAAGAGCAGAACTTGATTGAACTTGATACTAAGGATATCTGTGTCAGTATATGAATACAGATGTGCAAATATACGTCGTTAACTGTGAAAGTTGACGTGTTTCTCGGTCAAGAATATTGATATATTGGAGTAAGATAAAGATGTGTACGAACTTTTTTAGTCTGTCGTCATCATGTGACGACTGATATGAGGATGGAATTTTATTGATGAATTTTGGAGGGTCACTGAATATTAAAGTGAGGTATCGATCGATATATTGCGAGTTACCAGCAGAGATGTTTGGCAGTTGGTGCAATTTTGGGAAAGCAAAGGAGTTTTATAAATCTTTGACAAGCAAAAATCTGGATCTTCCTCTCTCTCAATTTGTAGAAACTTAATCAAAGCAATCCTTTGACTTAATTCAATTTTCGTTGTAGCGACCCACTGGAAAAAAAGCCTGTTAAGGTCAAAATTTAGTACTATCCACATGTGATCGAAAGTGTTGATTGCTGTAGCACATAACGGTGTCACAACCTATTTAAAAAGGAGCTTTGCGCCACAATGTAACAGAAGACGTTCCCTTTTGGCGAATCCCTTTCCAACTCCGAACGGACATGTGACACTTCAGTTTCCCACACTCTCACACTGTGACGATTCACGTTTTCCGAGGAATGGAAAGTCGCCTCGGCGATTAATATCGATGTCCCTGCAAAGTCATCAACATCTTCCATAGCTTGCTGCGTTCGGGTACAAAACTCCAATCGATGTGATTTTTAATCTTGGTGAGTGTGTCTGTCTCCTCATGTTCAAATGGTTCAAATGGCTCTGAGCACTATGGGACTTAACTACTGAGGTCATCAGTCCCCTTGAACTTAGAACTACTTAAACCTAACTAACCTAAGGACATCACACACATCCATGCCCGAGGCAGGATTCGAACCTGCGACCGTAGCGGTCACGCGGTTCCAAACTGACGCGCTTAGAACCGCATGGCCACATCGGCCGGCTCTCGTCATGTATTACCCGTGTTTGTACGATGTATACGTGTCAATAAACGTTGCTTACAAACCCGATAAATCATTTAGGCTACCGGTAACCCTATGTAACTATAGTCACACACTCAGGAAGTGCTACAGACGATTAGAAATAACGTCATGTAAGCCTTACAATTTTCAGTTCCAGGGTTCAGAAAATTTATCTATTGACTCATGACCACGAAATCATGGTTGGGTGTATTAATTTCATATGATGGGACAAACCAGGCTTATTGCTACATTCTGGTAAGAAAAACACCTATCCCTCTTAAGGAGTTCTTCTCCCACTGAGATAACTGAAACTGAACTTAAAAGAGAGGCGTATGATGAACATGGAGACTGCGTTAGATATCCACCTAATATGACTCACAGCTACTGGTATGCGAAACGATTCCCTGTTCTTCATAATGCCGCTCCAAAATGCTCCATTGTCCTCTCTCTTTTGTTCTGATATAGAGAGTTGGTGTTCAACAAATCTTTGTGGTAGAATGGGCGTCATCCGGCTCTTCCTGAGGAATTCTGTCCGTTTTTCCTGTAAATTTCGTGGCAGTAAGGGGAGCGGGAGGCATACAACAGATCACAGATCACGATTAAACAATTTTTATTGATTTGTGCAGGGGCCATTTAGTCTGTCTACACTCTATATCGATTCCTAACACAAGCAAATGTTTGAATTTTGTCCGTTATACTCCCCTTATTCAGTTTTTGCTCTTCTTTTGAAGACGCTGAGGTTTCAAGGAGGGACATAAGTTGTGCAGAAATTTTTAAAAGAAATTTTCGCCGTTTGACTGTAGATCTGTATTCACATTTATTTCACACAATAAATATATCTATTCTCTAGGGCGATGTAGAATTTCAGAAGATGTTATTCCAACTATGACATGTCATTTAGGCAAGTCGAAAATATATTTTGAGGTTACAAATAGCACCTGAGTAGGATTATAAATCAGAAATCATGATTCACTGAAATTGCTTCTTTCCTCCAAAGGTTAGTATTATTGCCAGTATATCGCACTTTAGATAATTGCCAGTGCTGGGAGCAGCACAATACTAATCATTGCCAGTTGTTAGGTTCAGATCTGTGTCTCAATTCACGGTCTCACATTTTCCTAAATTTATTTCTGTATCTTTGAAGAGAAGTAACATTTATAAGTGAGTTGTATGCATCATGTCTCAAAGCTTTTTAACAAGCATTAACACAGAAATATAATTTATGTAAATGATCTTGCAGTTACCAACTTATGAAATATCTTATGTAAAAATCATGAAGTACCTCAACGTGTTTGCTCGAAATGCTGCCAGTCTGTGCTGAACGGTGATAGATTTTTTTTACTAGAACGAGATTTTCACTCTGCAGCGGAGTGTGCGCTGATATGAAACTTCCTGGCAGATTAAAACTGTGTGCCAGACCGAGACTCGAGCTCGGAACCTTTGACTTTCGAGGGCAACTGCTCTACCATCCTTTTTTTTCTTTATTAAACAATCATATAAGCACATAAGCACAAAAACAAAATAATGAAGTACTGGAACTGTTTGAACAGGAATTGTATTCTACAATATACTCAAGAACACATGTAAATTTACTTAGTGCAACTTTTAAGCTTACAAAACATAAAAAAAAAATTAAACTGGCAATAGCATCTTCAGTCCAGACAGAGACATAGAACCCAGACGCAAACAGACTATCTAAACTAGAATTCCAGTTGTGTCAGTTGATTCACAACCGTCCAAACTCTTCGCAGAAAGTCATTTGGAGCAGACAAACGAATAACAAAGACATGCACAGGCAACATAAATTAAGGAAAACCGTTGAGAAGTCGGGAGCAGCCTGAGGAACAGGCGTAACCCTTTATTTGTTGTGTATTTTGTCCGCTACATCGTCGTGCATGTGATTTGTGTCCTTACCGGCGTCGAGAATTACCCTACTCGCTGTTTTTCAAAAATTATGTCTAACATGTTACCAAACATCGTCCTGAAATTTGGGTAACGTTTCATCTTCCAACGTGCCGTTCTCATGTAAGCCTCGAAACTAATGAGATTATCTTCACTATTGTGATGGTATATGTCACACACTGTCCTAACAACCCATCACGGTGTTGTTCTTGGTAGCGGGAAAATGTTTCGTGTCTGGCCAGAGCAGGATGTCGGTGCAGTGGCTGGCTGGGCTGCTGCAGGTAAACAGGCCCAGCCTCTGCTCCACCCATTTCCAGTTAATGAGATGACCGCCACAAGTGACGCGATGGCGCAAGGTGTCGACCAGACCACAGCGGACGTATTTATCACTGTCACATAAGCCGATTCTATGCAACCTTTCATTAGTGGGTAGAAAATCGTTTACCACTTTATACCATGTGGACGCCACCTCAGCAGTGTGGACGGTTAAACTTATGTTGTCCCAAACTGCCTTCCAATCAACACTCGGGTATTTAAGTTCAATAGTATTCCAGACTATTGGAGATGACCGTCTTTTTAATAACAGGTGCGTCGTCGGTAAATCCTGCGTGAGATAGTTTCCATCTATATAGCTTACGTCAAGAAAAAACTGCTTGACATGTAGTTTGTAATGCATTTTACCTACATAAATGGGTGGGTGCATATCGGTGGGTTGTAAGGTTCGGAAGAGCCAACTGGTTACGCTGAGAGGTTCCTTGTGCAACAAATGGGTGACTCGTTTAATATATAACGCAGTACACTTTCGGGTAATGTCAGGCATGTTGAGTCCGCCGGCCTGTCTGGAAGACGTCAGCGTGGTGTATTTCACTTTAAACAGATGCCCTTGCAAAATTCGATAAACAGCAATGCGAGATTCACGTTTGTGACTGACGCTATGGGTATTAAATCTCTATATTCCGATAGGAGCGTCATAATAGTGCGACCAGGGAAGAATGATTGATGGTTGTGAATAACTTGCTTCATTAATGGAGACAATCTGCCGCTGAGTGCTCTGGCAAAGGTTTTGTAATCAAAACTGAGTAATGCAATAGGTCGGAAGTTATCTAAGGTTTCTCGGTGTTTGCTTTTTGGTATCAATACAATTCGACCTTTCTTCATTTCGGCCGGCACGTCACTCCCTCGCATCAATTCATTGAGAACATCTGTAAAAGCGTGTCCCATTATAGGCCAGAAACGCACATAAAATTCCCGTGGAAAACCATCAGGGCAAGGGGATTTATTCGGTGGTGAGCCAGAAATCAGTTCAAGGACTTCGCCTGGAGCAAAATTGTGCACGACCGCCGAGTTCTCCACAGGCGTGACTACGGTGGGCAGAGCACGCACGATATCGCCGCCGTCATCTCCATGTGCATCGCATTGCGAGTACAGATCCGTGAAGTACCGGTAAACTACAGTAAGGATATCACTCTGTCGGGGCAAACGGAGTCCATCATCTAAGTCCAGCTCCCCGATAAAAGCTCGCTTGCGATTGGCACGATGTTTTATGAGGTGGTACAGCGATGCAAGTTCGTCCTCTTGAAGCGATTTTGCTTTAGATGTGATCTTCAGTCCTTCAAGCTGCGTTCGCTTTATGCCTATAAGCTTCGCCTTTATTTGTTTGATGGTCGCCAGCTGCGTGTTGGTTGGTAACGTAGTCGCATAAAACTCTCGCGGAACTGTCTGGTAAAAATCAATCGTGCGCTTGACATCTTGCGCCCGTTGCCAACAGTAGTTTTTTTTTTTTAAGGATAATCGCATTTTCCGTTTGACCACAACATTCCACCAGGCTATCTGGCTCGGATATCTGCAGCACTGCTTGAGACAATCCGCCCATGTCGTGGAGATGACATCTTGTAGCGCGGCATCGGCGTGAATACAAAAATTTTGGCTCCACGGAATCCTATGCCATTTAGTATGCTGTTTGGTCAGATTTATCGTGACACAGAGGGCGCAGTGGTCGGAGAAACTAGCCGGAGTGACATCGGCGTCCAAACATGTTGGCAAATGTTCTCAGAAATATACAAACGGTCTAGACGGCTACATGCGGTGGAGGTCAGGTACGTGTACTTTACCAGGGTAGGAAATTATAGTTCCCACGCATCCTTCAGCTGCAGGTGACGCACCAGATCATGTAGTTCCCTACAGTAATTAAAGTTTGGTGATTGATCTTTCCCGTGGATCACACAGTTAAAATCACCACTAATTACCTGGGTTGGGTTGCGGCGTAACATGTAGATGATGTCTTGTTCAAAGAAGTTAGTTCTTTCTGATCTTAGAGTCGTTCCAGATGGAGCATAGATATTGACGAGGGTGGCGTCACAAATTTGGCACGCTATGCCTCTACCGGAGTCCCACATTTCAATATTCCTCACTGGGATTCCGTCTCTTGATAGAATGGCCGTACCTGTACACCCGTCCGCCGCGGTGTTTACGATTGTTGCAAATCCTGATACATAAAAACTTAAGATAGACACTTCCTATAACAAAACTCTATCAACTTCGGACTCGTAGATAGAATTGCTAATTTTAAATCTGTCCTATCTCTATTAATGTTCAGGGACAAAAACTTATAAGCTTCACTCATGATTGTCAGAGACGTATCGGTGTTGGGAAGCGTAGGAAGCCCAGTCCATCTCACCATCGGACTTCGAACCTACATCCGCAGATTTTGTACCAGGTTTTGCGCTGACTTTACTCTTTGACTTACGCACAGTCGTCCGAAGCGTCTTAGAAGGTGGCGGAATCGACGAGTCATGGCTGTAAGCAGTAACTGAAAGTCCTTGCTTCGGAACTGGTGACGGCAAGTCCGAAGACGCGGCTTCAGTAGGCTCACTGTGTTTGTTTGGTGCCGCACTGGCTGTTTGTATACAGCTTTCCGGTTCCTCGCGTTGTTTGGAAGCAGTTCCGAGGTGGCGGGTGTTTCTGTTATGTTCTACACCGCGTGCATCATCCTCTGTGTTTACGATTTGCGGTTGACTGACTTCCGACTCTTGTGCGTTGACCACCTGTGGCGAGTCGAGAAGCGGCATCGGAACGGATTGCTGTAAACACTCGACTACACTCGTATTGACAGTTTCTGTGTCTGGAGTTTCAATGTGAATTTGACGGGTCGTAGCTGAGCCATCCGACATATGCGTGTCATGCGTGGAGGCTCGTTACTCCGCGTCATCGGTTTGATTTTTTACGACCTGGTCACCGGAGCCACTACCGTCACTAGTACGTCGTCGTTTGTTACCGACAGATAATGCAACACCGGCGGCTAAGGAGTGACTGGCCACGGGTTTCTGAGGTAAGGGTGGGAAGGCGCCGTTACCGAGATCGTTGTCCTCTGACACAGATGCACTTGGTTGGGAGTCAATCACAGAAGGCGTCTGATTTTGAGTTAGGACATCAATCAGTGTTAATCTCTGACGTTGTTGCAGATTGTTTCGAAGTACGTAAACGCGCCGTGGGTAGTCATCTCGTAAATGGCCACTCGTGTTACAGATAAAACAAGTGCCTACTTGTCCATCGAAAATGACATGAGCCTTATAACCGCAAACCATTATATAGGATGGGATATTAACTTTAACGGCCGTGTCAACTGAGCGAACCCCACTATAACATTGGAGTTTGCGACGGCTCTACCATTTTCGTTTCTAATCTGTCGGATGTCACAGTATTTGGTGAGGACATCTCTAAGAAAACAATTCTCAATCTGAGGTAGCAAACTCAACCCTCGCACTTGTTTATATTCGATGTGAGCGTTAGTAATTGAAACTGTACTCACCAACTGCTCACGACGTCGGAACTCTGCTTTCCCACCAGTATTCACCAAAATTTTCTCCAGTTGTGCCTGATCTAAAAGCTTCACAAAGATACAGTATTCCGCCATGTCACAGTATGCTGTGTGGACCTGGTCGAACATGATGCCAATAATATCTACTATCCAGTCATGGATTTGTAGAGAACTCGGTTGCAAATTCCCGGAAGATTTCTCAAATGCAAAACACAGGGTACTCTTACGAGGTAGACAGGGAGCCTTAACTGCACTATATGAGCGGCCGAGACCGCCGTGAGCGAATTGAGAAGCGTGTTTACGACGGTGGTGAAGAAGCACTGAGAATATCACAGATCACAATCCAAGAATATCTATAATCACGGCTGGCGGCGCTACGACTACGCGGAAGTACCGGCACGTCCGGTCGCTGTCGCTTCCCAAGCGGAACTCTACCATCTGAGCTACCCAAGCACGACTCGCGCTCCATCCTCACAGCTTTACTTCCGCAGTACTTCGTATCCTACCTTCCAAACTTCACAGAAACTCTCCTGCGAACCTTGCAGAACTAGCACTTTTGGAAGAAAGGAGTGCTAGTTCTGCAAGGTTCGAAGGAGAGTTTCTGTGAAGTTTGGAAAGTTGGAGACAAGGTTACTGGCGGAAGTAAACCACTGAGGACGAGACGTGAATCGTGCTTGGATAGCTCAGATGGTAGAGCACTTGCCCGCGAAAGGCAAACGTACCGAGTTCGAGTCTCGGTCCGGCACACAGTTTTAATCTGACAGGAAGTTCCAGATTTTTTACTTTCTTCGCCACCGTCCCTGCTTTCCCTGGTTGATGTCATATTACCCGTTTGTTGTGCACAGGACTAATGTGTGGTGAAACGTTGTTATAAGGGCTTTTCAAAAGAAAAGGTACGGAACAACACTGTGGGTATAGCTGAAGTCTTTAGTCAAAAGTAATCACCAGAGGCCTCAGCGTAACTCCCCCTCTACTCCACGAGCCGAAGGATATCCTGTTCGCAAGGTTTCAGTGTCTGTGTTTGGAGCCAGTCCTCCACTATATCCTTCAGTTCGTCATCCGAGATCACGTGCTTTCCTTTCTGATGTTTTTTAAGTGCACCAATTATATGGAAGTCGCAGGGCAACATATGCGAGGTGTAGGGCGGCTGCTCAACCTTCTTCCATTTTTGACATGGCCATTACACTTTGTGTGACCTCGGAGACGGGTAAAAGCGAGTTGTCTTGAAGCAGAATCACTCTATCCATGAACAACCCACCCCGTTTGTTCTGGTTGGCCTTTCGTAGGCTACCGCATGCCTCACAGTACACGTCGCTGTTGATTGTTTTCCGTGCTTGAGGAATTCGATGGATATCGGGCCTCCGTCGCCGAAAAAGACGGTGATAGCGGCACAGCATTAAATTTTTTAGGGGGAGACGATTCATGCGCACAACCGCTTGGGAACTACATTTGCATCTTTAGATGTCTCACTACATTATCCCAAAGCGGCATGTGCTAACTTCAACCGGTTTGGTTGTTACGATATTTCGTACCATTCTGCTTGAACATTTACTTCTCGCAATTTCCATCCGAAAACGAATCATAATCATTCTTCTCCGTGTTCTGGTTTTCGCTCCGTACTAAGAACGGAAGTCGGTTATTCGATTAGAAGTTGCAGCATTAGGCAATTCGTATCCGTGGGTTTTTCGTCTGTTTCAGTGCATCTCAGTAAGCTATGTCGAAGAGACCGTATATCATTTCCACAAAAAGGTATTTTGTCCAGTTTCCCTTCTCTCCAGTTCTTATCAAGTGTTTTTTGTAAATCAGTGTTTTATCACATACTTTGAATATATTATCAGAGGCGTGATCGGTTCTTTTATAAGGAAAACATGTGCTTTTACAAAATCTGTAAGCTTTTTCAATCTCCAAGTCTGGGATACATTTTGTTTTAAACTTTAAGGCCGTTAGCGTGTAGAAGACAGTATAGTAGTATAATGCACTTTCAGACCTGAAAGATAACTCCATCTTAGTTGTAAAATATGCAAATGAAGCTCATAAAACTGTGAATAGTACACAAATTATAAAATACATTTATGAAATGATAATAATGAAACAGCAGTTCAATTGATAAACTGATGTAATAAAGATTATCAAAAATTGCAGAAAACATATAACATGGAGAGATATGGGGTTACTTCAGAATATCTTATTAACAATTAGTCGCACGCATCTAAATACAAATACTGAATACCAATTAGAATAAAGACAAGTCATAATGTTTTGCATTACTAGTGCTTAACAGTAGCTGCAAATCAATTATTTCAACATATTTATCTGAAAAAATGACCTTACACTTGAATATTTCAGAGGTTCATAGTCTTCTGGGCGTCATTTTGTAATTGTTTGATTGAACTTACAGAAAATTAAAAAGTAATTACCATCCTATTGGTCACATGACAAATGTGGTGTAGATTACCAACAACGAAGAGCATGTGTACTGTTTCATAAGACAGGAGTCCGGCCTGGTAGCTGAGTGGTCAGCGTGATGGAATGGCGTCCTACGGGCCTGGGTTCGAGTCCCAGCTGCGTTGGAGATTTTCTCCGCTCAGGGACTGGGTGTCTTCATCATCATTTCATCCCCATCCAACGCGCAGGTCGTCCAATGTGGCGTCGAATGTAATAAGACCTGCACCAAGGCGGCCGGACCTGCCCAGCAAGGGGCCTCCCGGCCAATGACGCGAAACGCTCATTTCTTCTCCATAAGACAGGAGAAAAGTATTCGTAAAACATCTAAAGCAGCATAGTCATAGTGAAACCAATGTCCATTTCACTACTCCTCAAGTCTTAAGTATCAACTAAGTATTATGCAATATAACCATTACATAAAATTAAATACATATGTCGGTTAGAACTGACTAAGCCTGCATTCCGGTGCGCGCGCGCACACTCACTCACACACACACACACACACACACACACACGTGTGTGTGTGTGTGTGTGTGTGTGTTTGTGTGTGTGTATGTGTGTGTGTGTGTGTGTGTGTGTGTGTACGTGAATATGTGCATGTTTGTGCACGCATTCCTGTGTGTGATGATTATTTCCTTACCTATGGCAGGTCCGACAGTAAGTAGCAGGACGCCGCAGGAGACCATGTTGAATCCTATGCCGGCCGGCAGTTTGTGCTCGGGGCACACCTCGGCCACGCACAGGTTTGTGTTGATCATGGCGGCACCTCGGGAGAAACCAGACAGAGCGTTCCATATGCACAGAGCCACCATGCCAGAAGACGTGGCTATCACTGTGGGAAAGGAGAGTAGCCAATAACAAAGAGAAGTCAATGGCAGTAGTGCATGAAAGCTACGTTCCACCTGGTATAGTAGTAGATGTAGTGTGTTAAAGTACTACCTGGCCCACATTATAAGATCACATGTGTGGGTTGCCAAAATGCAGGTGCAGGGCAATGAAATAGATGATGGATTCAAAAAAGGTGATGTCAGAAAATTCTAAAATCCTAAATTGCGAGATTAGCTCCGTTTTTTCTTTGCAAACCCCTCCAATGCAACAATGCAAGATAGCACTTGTGTTAGCAGCAGTTAAACTGAAGCAGCCAGTCAGTATGAACCTCAGGGCTACCATCTCGCCCACCTATGTCTAAAGGTATACGACTGACCTGTGTTGTGTAAATCACATTGATGTTCAGTAGTATCTAGACAATGTGAGTTGCATAGATTAGTGTCGCGTTGATAAGTATGCAAACTACCGGAACTATGTTCCGTTGTATCCTACAACCCGAATGGTATAAATTGGTGCCACGTTCAAAATTATCCAACTGACCCAAATTCATAATTTTGCGCCATGTTGAAAACCATTACTTGGTCCCAAGTTCAAACCTATATGAACATCTTGAACTTCGTAAATTTGTGCCAGGACCAAAAGTATCAAAACCTGAACTGCGTAAACTGGAACAGTCTTCAAAACTATCGAACTGGAGAACTTTTGTAAACTGGCGCCGTATTCAGAAATATATAAATGGCCTGAATTATGCATATCAGTAGATGCTTCATTGGTATCCGAATGATCTAAATTGCAGAAACTAAATAGTCAATCAAGTCGACATCTTTGAAATGATAGTTATCACTTTATGTTTGGTGCAGTATTTTTCTGAAATTACAAAAATTTATCCAGAAATGAAAGATTCTTCAAACGACGGAGAACTGTTTCAAAGTACACCCTGATCATGTATGTAGGAACAAATATTTTGCTTAAATTATTGCAACCGAGAAAATCTTGGCAATTCAGTAATTAATAGTCTTTATATTACATTACTACTTTACTACACAACAATAATCAGTAAGTGAAATCAAATTAAAAGGAAATACTATCGACAACTACATGTCAGAAGCATTTTGAACAGGAACTAATGACAACTAATGCAAATTTTAATTTTTAAGGGAGGGAAAATGTTAACGGAATAAAAAATCTCATATCGGTTGCAAATATTACATGTTCTGTGATACATGACCTGCATCTATTTCAAGGAAGAATATGGTGCATGACGAATGAAGTGCAGCTTACCTGTTTTATGTAACGGTACAGAACTGAATCGCCATAAAATTGTGTAATTAGGCAATTGACAGTATCTTCCAAATAGGTTTCGTACATTATACACCACTTAAATAAGTAGAACTCGTAAATTTGTAAACGCTTCACAAATCATAACCTCGGTCTCACACTAACTAAAACAGTAGAAGCTGACAGAAACTGCTTAAAACAGTTTCAAGTGCACTTTACTCCGCGTGATTCTAAAATCAGTCACTAGACTGAAACAGCATCCAGGATATGTAACGTGACCGTAGGTACACTTTCCTCCAGAACATTCATCCCTATAATTACTTTGTTGCCCATATCTTACTATGAAGTATGAAAGAAGATAATGAAATAAAAAATTCAAAGTAGCCGTTATGCATTATGTATCCATCAGTGCCGAAGGAAACGTCATATCATCATCATCATTATCATGGGCGATATTGTATACTACAGTATACAGACACTAAACAGTCTACCTTAAACAAAATCCTTCCTACTCTCGTATCACCTCCCATTTTTGCCCTTTTCTATGATATTCAAGTTGTTTTCCTAGATTTGGACATATTCCTATAATCCTCGCAGCCTTATGATCTTCGATCTTCCCCACTGTGTCCTTCGAAAAAAATGTAAAGTCTCTCATTTCTTCGGTACCCTTAAATTCTTCTTATTTGTCTCCATCTCTGGAGTTCAGTTCTGTTCATCAAGATACCTAATAGCCTTGAAATTGACTGTATGACTTGCCTTCATTGTCCATATTTCTGTAGCATAAGACTAACTGATGTGTAACACTTTTGACTTTTAGGTAACTTCTGTGTTCCAGATTTGGCTTCTCAGGCTTTTGAGAATTGTACCGTTTTTCTACTTCTACTACCATCTTTTTGTTACTGTCACCTCCCTCAGTCACACTGTCTACCTACTTGAACCTCTCCATATTCTCCTAGTGCCTCTCCAGTGCAATATTGTTCTTTTTGTGGTCTTCAGTCCAGAGACTGGTTTGATGCAGCATTCCATGCTACTCTATAGTGCAAGTTTCTTCATCTCCCAGTACTTACAGCAACCTACATCTTTCTGAATCTGTTTAGTGTATTCATCTCTTGGTCTCCCTCTATGATATTTCCCCTCCACGCTGCCCTCCAATACTAGATTGGTGATCCCTTGATGCCTCAGAATATGACCTACCAACCGATCCCTTCTTCTAGTCAAGATGCGCCATAAATTTCTCTTCTCTCCAATTCTGTTCAATACCTCCTCATTAGTTATGTGATCTACCCATGTAATCTTCAGCATTCTTCTCCAGCACCACATTTCGAAATCTTCTATTCTCTTCTTGTCTAAACTATTTATCGTCCATGTTTCACTTCCATGCATGGCTACACTCCATCATACAAATACTTTCAGAAACGACTTCCTGTCACTTACATCTATCCTCGATGTTAACAAATTTCTCTTCTTTAGAAACACTTTCCTTGCCATTACCAGTCTACATTTTATATCTCCTCTACTTCGACCATCATCAGTTATTTTGCTCCCCAAATATCAAAACTCATTTCCTACTTTAAGTGTCTCATTTGCTAATCTAATTCCCTTAGCATCACCTGATTTAATTCGACTACAGTCCATTATCCTCGTTTTGCTTTTGTTGATGTTCATCTTATATCCTCCTTTTAAGACACTGTCCATTCCGTTCATCTGCTCTTCCAGGTCCTTTGCTGTCTCTGACAGAATTACAATGTCATCGGTGAACGTCAAAGGTTTCTTATTTCTTCTCCATGGATTTTAATTCCTACCCCGAATTTTCCTTTTGTTTCCTTCACTGCTTGCTCAACATACAGATTGAATAACATCAGGGATAGGCTACAACCCTGTCTCACTCCTTTCCCAACCACAAAAGCGAGAAACGTAGGTTTGCCTTTCCTTAAACTATTTTCTAAGATATGTCGTAGAGCCAGTATTGCCTCACGTGTTCCAGCATTACTACGGAACCCAAACTGATCTTCCCCGAGGTCGGCTTCTACCAGGTTTCCATTCGTCTGTAAAGAATTCGCGTTAGTATTTTGCAGCCGTGGCTTATTAAACTGATAGTTCGGTAAGTTTCAGATCTGTCAACACCTGCTTTCATTGGGATTGGAATTAGTATATTCTTCCTGAAGTCTGAGGGTATTTCGCCTGTCTCATTCGTCTTGCTCACCAGTTGGTAGAGTTTTGTTAGACCTGGCTCTCCCAAGGCTGTCAGTAGTTCTAATGGAATGTTGTCTACTCCCGGGGCCTTGTATCGACGCAGAATCATATCTCCTATTTCATTTTCATCTATATTCTCTTCCATTTCTATCATATTGTCCTCAAGAACATCGCCCTTGTATAGATCCTCTATATACTCCTTCCACCTTTGTGCTTTCCCTTCTTTGCTTAGAACTGGGTTTCCATCTGAGAATTGTCTTACCAGGCAAAATAACCAAGTCATTCTGATTAATTACCTGGCCAAAGTGTCGAAGGTGGTCACATTTGTGCTATCCCTAAAAGAAAGGTGCATTATCTGACAGAAACGACTATTCTTGCTTCTTACCTCGCTTGAATTAAGAGATAAAGAGAGACAAGAGATAAAAAAAATTCAAAAAAATTATTTGCACCTCATTTGCCGAAAACCTCTATCCGTCGTTCTTCATTCACGAAATAAATGTGGTCCATTTATAGATGAACTTCCGAGTATATGTGCACACACACAAGAGACCTTCAGTAATATGACATTGTTGCCGAAATTTCGCTGCTTACAGTCAGCATAGTTTAGCAAGATATGCCTTCAGGGCTCAGTAGTTCCTCTCGGTTCTATGACACTATCTTGATCTCACAAGATACAATGTCTGATTTCATCAGACATTTCTGTAAAAGGAATCTTAGTGGAAATTCAGAAGTAATGCACATTTGTTGTTAGTGTTTTTAGCAAAGCCTGCTGTGCTGACCTGAGCGGGTGAGCCCACAGAAGACAGTACCGACGAAGAACGTGAGGCGCGGCTTGACCTTGAGGCGGTCAGTGAAGGTAGGCAGGGTGAGCCTGGCCACGAGGTCGCCGGCAGCCAACATGGTGAGGCAGAGCGCCGTGTCTGACATGGAGAGCCTCAGGTGGCGCTGCAGGTACAAGGGCAGCAGCAGCGAGAAGTTGATGGCCGCCGTGATGGTGCACGCCGAGCCGAACATCACGTTCAGGTACACCTGGTTGCGCAGCAGGTCCAGGTCCATGAAGGCGATCACACGACGCCACACTGGTTCGGGCTCTGAGAAGTCGAAGACCAAATTTGACTTCAGATTCGATATGATTCTGCCGAAAAAGTCGCAAGCATTGTTTCAAAGTGGTAAAAGTTTAGTTCAGTATTCGTAAGAGTTTAAGATGAATTGGTGTCGGGACTACGAGGGAAAGAAAGTCAATGAATACAACAGAAGGAATGAGTGAATTGGATACTGGCAGGGCGTTTAGGTTAAAAATAGAGAAACTGGAAAGTGCCTGCCATTTTCTGGCTGACTCATTTGCTGCTGATTAATTTTTTCCACCGCTTAAGATTAATTACGCCAGCTGATTCGGTATCAGAATGAGAATATGTAAAATGTAGCTCAAAGAACTGCATTCCAACAAGTAGCTAGCACATTATCCTGCCCCTTCTGAATACACTACTGGCCATTAAAATCGCTACACCAAGAAGAAATGCAGATGATAAACGGGTATTCATTGGACAAATATATTATACTAGAACTGACATGTGATTACAGTTTCACACAATTTGGGTCATAGATCCTGAGAAATCAGTACCCAGTACAACCACCTCTGGCCGTAATAACGGCCTTGATACGCCTGGGCATTGAGTCAAACAGAGCTTGGATGGCGTGTACAGGTACAGCTGCCCATGCAGCTTAAACACGATACCACAGTTCATCAAGAGTAGCGACTGGCGTATTGTGACGAGCCAGTTGCTCGGCCACCATTGATCAGACGTTTTCAATTGGTGAGAGATCTGGAGAATGTGCTGGACAGGGCAGCAGTCGAACATTTTCTGTATCAAGAAAGGCCCGTACAGGACCTGCAACATGCAGGCGTGCATTATCCTGCTGAAATGTAGGGTTTTGCAGGGATCGAATGAAGGGTAGAGCCACGGGTCGTAACACATCTGAATTGTAACGTCCACTGTTCAAAGTGCCGTCAATGCGAACAAGAAGTGACCAAGACGTGTAACCAATGGCACACCATACCATCATGCCGGGTGATACGCCAGTATGGCGATGACGAATACACGCTTCCAATGTGCGTTCACCGCGATGTCGCCAAACACGGATGCGACCATTATGATGCTGTAAACAGA
The DNA here is from genome assembly GCF_023864275.1 of Schistocerca cancellata. Classification (NCBI taxonomy): domain Eukaryota; kingdom Metazoa; phylum Arthropoda; class Insecta; order Orthoptera; family Acrididae; genus Schistocerca; species Schistocerca cancellata. Next base: position 172,156,846 of record NC_064631.1, on the reverse strand, counting down.
ACCTGAATTCATCCGAAAAAATGACGTTTTGCCATTCGGGCACCGAGGTTCGTCGTTGAGTACACCATCGCAGGCGCTCCTGTCTGTGATGGAGCATCATGGGTAACCGCAGCCACGGTCTCCGAGCTGATAGTCCATGCTGCTGCAAACGTCGTCGAACTGTTTTTTTAGATGGTTGTTGTCTTACAAACGTCCCCATCTGTTCACTCAGGGATCGAGACGTGGCTACACAATCCGTTGCAGCCATGCGGATAAGATGCCTGTCATCTAGATTGCTAGTGATACGAGGCCGTTGGGATCCAGCACGGCGTTCGTATTACTCTCCTGCACCCACCGATTTCGTATTGTGCAAACAGTCATTGGATCTCGATCAACGTGAGCACCAATGTCGCTATAGTATAAACCGCAATTGCGATAGGCTACAATCCTACCTTTATCAAAGTCGGAAACGTGATGGTACGCATTTTTCCTCCTGACACGAGGCATCACAACAACGTTTCACCAGGCAACGCCGGTCAACTGCTGTTTGTGTATGACAAATCGGTATGAAACTTTCCTCATGTTAGCATATTGTAGGTGTCGCCACCGGCGCCAACCTTGTGTGAATGCTCTGAAGAGCTAATCATTTGCATATCACAGCATATTCTTCCTGTCGGTTAAATTTCGCGTATGTAGCACTTCATCTTCATGGTGTATCAATTTTACTGGCCAGTAGTGTAGACGTACTTCCTTCTTGTGAAGAAGGGGGCGGAGGAGGTCCGTTTACTTCGAATTTCTGGGAGAGCCACTAACGAGGACGATCCCCTTTCATGTAATAAGGTGTCAACAGGTCAAATGCTTTGCTGACAGGATTTTAGATACGCTATAGTTTTCGCATTGATGCTGGGAAGACGGAGAAGAAAATTTGTTAGTCACTAGGCATATAGGCTCAATGAGGTCCACACCTAGCCTGGATAAGCGCTGCTTCACCCCTATCGTTGACTTGGACCAGTAGTTTTAATCATGCTTCGTTTGATTTTAGTGTCCTCAGAGAAATGTTTGTTTTGTGTAGTACCACGCCAGGAACTTCCTTTTCTTCGCAATTTGCTTGTGGTCTTCATCTTAGAGAATCTTCGTGCTCATGCTTCCACATGATTGATCATTACAATGCCAGATGCACTCTACTAATACCACTGCATGCGTGATTACCTCCCCTCTCCCACAGTATGATCAGTAGAACTATATCTGCTGTTTCGGTGGGTGATTCCTTGAGGCAATATCTTTCTCTTCGAGTCCTCAGTACCTTGCAGTCCACTCGTATGTGTCTCAGAATACAGCTGCAGGGTGTAGCGAGGCTGATCTAAGTGCGGGGGAGGCATCTATACGCATATGTAATTTAAAGTCCTATGCCACGTTTTCCTATCCATATGTGAAGCAAATACTAGGAACTGTTGTAGGGATTTTTATATGGTTTTCAGTAATAGATGGACTTATGCGTTGGAAGGTTTGTATATTTGATTTATTTGTTGTTTTATGAGGCAAGTTGTCCTGCTATATATACTTACAAGGGAAGTATGTAATGCGACATGTCGAAACCTGAGCTCAATTTTTTTATACGGGAAGATGATGATGATGTTTGGTTTGTGGGGCGCTCAACTGCGTGGTTATCAGCGCCCGTACAATTACCCACTCTTTGCTCAGTCCAATTTCGCCACTTTCCTGGATGATGATGAAATGATGAGGACAACACAAACACCCAGTCATCTCGAGGCAGGTGAAAATCCCTGACCCCGCCGGGAATCGAACCCGGGACCCCGTGCTCGGGAAGCGAGAACGCTACCGCGAGACCACGAGCGGCGGACTTATACGGGAAGGTTCAAATGGTTCAAATGGCTCCGAGCACTATGGGACTCAACTTCTGAGGTCATTAGTCCCCTAGAACTTAGAACTAGTTAAACCTAACTAACCTAAGGACATCAAACACATCCATGCCCGAGGCAGGATTCGAACCTGCGACCGTAGCGGTCTCGCGGTTCCAGACTGCACCGCCTAGAACCGCACGGTGTATACAGGAAGAAACACCGAAAGAAACCCAGTGTCAAAATTTTAGTTGCTAAGACGTACTGCAATTTTTTTTTGTTTTTAAATTTGAGAATTGGCAAATATGTAACTTACGAGGCGGCTGCAGGAATGTACACCCCTGCCATAGCTGAGGTAAAAAGAGCGTAGCCTTGGTTGACGGCAGAATGCTAAACGGATAAGAAGGAACAACGCGATCGTAACATCTAAAGTGAATTTCAATTTCCATTGACAGTTTCTCTGACATAATATTTTTAGCAGTTACAATTCACTGGAATTTGCAACTCATTTAATTGATATAATAAAAACAGTTGCCTTAGCGGTATCGCTAGGTGTTAACAAAAGAGATAAAACTGAATTAATTTTCGTAGTGTATTTTCATATATGCTGGCTAACAGCATTTGTCTTTGGGCAGATTTCAGAGTTCCACAATAATGTAAAATCCAGTTACCTTTCAACCTTGTGAAGATGAAATGCACTGATCAGCCAGAACATAATGACCATCGAACCACTATCGATATGAACCCATCCAGGCGATAGCAGCGTCACATGGCGAGGAGTGACTGTTAGTCAGGCACACGCACAGTGCATGTAGTATCGGTGAGAGCGTTGTCCGTGTGTAGAATGGGGAAGGCGCTCTATCTACCTGAGTTTGATCGAGGGCTGATTCTGACGGCCCAGAGGTTCGGCACAAACATTTCAGAAACTGCACAACTTGTCAGGTGTTCGAGAAGTGCTGTGGTGTCTTCAACACGCGGCGAAACCAAGGTGAAACCACATCCAGATATCGTGGGCTGGATGGCCACGCCTTATCAAAATTGTCGGACGTCTAGGCTAGGCAGACTGGTAAAACGGGACTTGCGGTGAACTGTGGCGGAACTAATATCAGACTTTAATGTTGGGCAGAGGAGAAGTGCGTCTGAACACACAGTGCATCGAACGCTCTTAAAGCAGGGCCTCCGCAGTAGACGACCCATGCATGTGGCAAACTTAACACCACAAAACCGCCAACTACGACTCAAATGAGCATCTGACCATCAGCACTGGACGTTGGCGCAGCGTCAGAGCGTTGCATGCTCTGATCAATCCCGATATCTTCGTCATGATGCCGATGCGAGGGCGTGAAGCCTTCATATTCCAGGGAACACCTCCTTGGAACCTTTACTGTGGGACAGAGACAAGCTAGTGGCCTCTCCATTATGCTCTGTGGAACATTTACATGAGCATCCATGAGTCCAGTGGAGTTCATGCAGGGCACCACGACGGCCAACAAAGGAGTTTCAATTGATGTGCTGCCCCGCCAAATCACCAGACCTGAGCCAGATCGAACACATCTGAGATGTGACTGAACGTAATGTCAGAACTCATCGCCCCCCTCCGTTACATGACTTGTGTATGCAGATGCGCTGTCGAGTCCCTCCAGCGATCCACCAAGGCCTCATTGCTCCCGTGCCACGACGCGTCGCCGCTGTTATCTGTGCCTAAGGACGACATATCAGCCGTTAGGTAGGTTGTCACAATGTTCTGACTGATCAGTGTATGAACAATGTGGTATTCAATCGAAATCGTCACCCTTCTACTGAAGACCTAAATATGTATTATTTATTAGTTAATTTCTTGGACATCCATCTGAAAGATGTCGACATCTTGTTAGAAATAACGGAAATATTAGAACGAACAGAAAATAATTGACGATGCTGCGAATTGTGGGCCTCATGATGCTAATTAAAGTCCAGAAAAAAAAGCAGAACCATCCCAGCCCGAGGAAAACATGTATGGCAATAGCTTCTAGTTTCAAAAGAAAAGCTGGGGATTTTTTGTTAAACGATGGAGAGAGAAAACGCTTAAAGCTGAGCATTGTGCAAAGCCAGTTCCATGTCGTAAAATCTGAACGTGACTTGTTGAACAGTACAACGATTTACACGAAGTACGAAATACATGCCAAAATAAAACTCATAAAATTTTGAAATAGAAGCTATTTAAAGATTTTGAACTGCTCTCAAGAGTTAATGCACAGTTACCGAGGGAGATTTACGTGGCTGGGCCCCCTGAATTGCAAGTGAGACGAACGTTACTAATTATCGGGTTTCTTCGGCCCAGCTAAACAGACGCAGGAAATTATATGGGAAAGGAAGTCGCAAAATTAAGTAGGTTACTTCAGGTAAAAGAGTAGAGGAATTGTGATTGATGACTAATACTCTAGAGAAATTCAGTCGGGTTTCGTGCAAGAACTGCACGGTGTAGACCGCACTATATCATTTCAACCGAAACATAAACAAAGTCACTTTTGCATTCGATGAATGTTATGATACCTTATTGTTTCCACAGCTTCAGGAACCTCAACGCAAATTAGGACAAAAATTTCAGAGAAAGGTACTCTTTCCTTTCAAAAATCTTGTAATCGATGTATCAAATTCTCCAAAATTGAAGAGATTTATTTTCTATATTATATCCGAAACTTCTTTTTACCAGATGCAGCAAATAATTCATTGCTTTTGTTGGCTACTTGCCCTGGAGATAACAGACACCTGTGTTTACGGGGATCACGGAAAGATTCAGCGTCACGACAAAGAAATTTTTCGACACCGTAAGGAATTTTTGAGAAAATGGTGGCTGATAGCTCTTTGTCATTTCAGGTTTATCGGCGGTATAGTATTGTCTCAACTTCAGTCACTTGTACATCACCAAGTTTTACGGATCTGATCAAGGATGCCTGGTACGTAGCACAATAAGAGAACAATAGCCACGACCGTTTCTTACTCCATCCCATTTCTTTCTAAAAAAAAAAAAAAAACTATTAATTATTGTGACTTGCTCAAAATGATTAATTATCCTCTCCCAGGTGTGTCTGGTGTAAGCAATTTTTTAATTTTTTGTTTCTTGTTTTTTTAAGTAGATACTTCACTTTTTTTTTGACGATTACTTGAAATTATCAAGGAACTTTTTCATTTTTTGTAAAATACACATTTTTCAAAAACTGCCAAAAGAACTGTGCTATAGAAATTGTTATAAAATATTTCATGGCAACATATAAAACTACTGGCTGATACAAGTCATCTGTAATGTAACATCATACACTGCATCGATTTTCTTTCCTTTGGTAGTCAAGTATGTAACAATTGCATATTCAACAGTTTAGTTGACGTTATGAGCTGGAATTATTAAAAAATTAATGATTAGAGACAGTTTTGGTCCGGTTAAGTGCTTAAAATTCGTCTTTGTGCACTTTGCACTTGACGTTACGCAGCGTGACGTGCTCTTGCCGTGATTATGTCTGATTATTCGCCGATTCGAGAGCCAAGGAGTGTGGGCTGTACAAACAGGTTATGAGCCGTTCTTTGTGCGGTAAAAATGAGTTACTTTAATAATTTCTTTAAAACGAACTTGCTGTGCGCCTTAGCAACTAAAATTTTGACAGTGTATTTCTTCCGGCGTAATTCCCCTGTGCGAAAAATTTCATGTTAAGTATGTTAGGTTTCGACATGTCGCATTGGACAATTCCCCTGTTAGTGCCACCCATGCGAAGCCGAAACGGGTCGCTAGTATTACACAATATTTATTAATATGTTGATGGCATAAAACGGTCCTTACTGACTCTATTATTTGATCTGTGACAACTACTTACCTATACTGCACTAGTACTGTTGCACAGAATTTAACTAAGTTTGTACATCGTTGGCGTAAACCACAAAACTTCATACTTTAACTGACAGCCTTAAAGGAATCCAATATTCTCACGTCATTGCCTATATTGCATCAACAGTAAGAGTTAGTTATACCGTCACAGCTGCATAGCACCTTAGGATACAACATTGTTACACCAAACCCATTGATCACACTTAATTCAAAGTGTCACGACACTATCACATATTTAGCTTCACACAGATTGCTTCACGTCTAAATAAATATACCTACGAAATCGTCTGATCGCTAGCTTTCCTCTTAAATTTAACTCGGACGTGCTACACAAAGCTCTCACATACAAATTCACGTGCGCTCTTACAATAGTTGATCACGTATGGTTTTCAAGGCAATCTTAGACCATTCTCCCTGCAGAATATTTGCGTTTTCAGTTGAGGATGATGGAGACAGATGGCGGTCAAAGCATACTCGTAATTACCTGTAATGTAGACCACTAAGGCTCAATAATATTGAGATTGGTAACTGTGATTCTCGTGCTCACAAAACCAGTCCTGGACAATGAAAGCTATGTGAACGGGGCCCCTATCATCTTAGCATCGCCATGGGGAACAAACATTGTACAATGGGATTGACCTGATCAGCCAAAATAATCACATAATCCTTAGTAGTATTGTGAACTTGCAGAGTAACAATGGGATCCATGGAATCATGGAATACTACGATATTGCTGCCCAAATCAACACCGAACCCTGCCATGTTTCACTCTTGGGTCGTAAACTGAGTGAGAAGATGGAAACAGTATGAAACAAGACTCATCCGACAGATGAAATCCTTTCATTGCTGCATAATACAGGTTTCACGACTTTGGTATGACGTTTACCTGAAAAGGGCATTTGCATAGATGATGAATGGTTTTTGAGTTCGAGCTCGCCCTGAAATGCCCCGCTTGCAGTGCGCCCTTCTTGCCGTTTTGGTGCTGACAGGGTTCGGCAGTGAGATATTCAGTTCTGCGTAGACTTTTGCAGCTAACGTTCTCTTATTCTTCGTCGCACTCATCTTCAGTGACCATCAGTCACGAGCACTCAGCACAGACTTTCGTCCGCGTTGTCACTTTCCGCTTTCTCTGTATGTGGTACAAACTACCATGTTTCCGGAAGCACGCACCATAGGAACACCAACAATTTTCCCACGTTCGAACTCACTTAGCCTCGGCATAATGCACTCACTACCACACAGAACAGTGTCCTGATCACGACCGACACTTACAATGTATCGACGACTTTGCACAGGTGAAAATGCAACAGCACAAGAGGAAACCTTGGCTAGCATCTACGTTTAAGGTGGAGTATACACATCTAGCGGTTTTTACACTTTTTGTGCAACCCCTTTACATACAACTTACATAAACATACATCAGAAGGTCTGTTGTGATCATAATTATTCAAATTTGTTAGTGGAAGCGGCTATTACGCCAATTACATCAATTATGCTTGATGTAGTATTATGAAAAGAGGAAGTGGGGGAATATGCACCACTGGCATATATAGGCTGATCAGTACTACGTAAGCTATTGAGATCGAAATTAAATGACAGAATTCCGACTACTGAAAAAGCATGTAAGGTGGCGTGATCTCCTGACCTACATTTCTTACATATTCCGTCCTCACAATGGTATTCTGCACATCAAGACGCTTCATTAGAACCTAAACTCGATATGGTAGATTCAGTTTTGTATGAATTTATGTAAGCAATATGCAAATCTAATAAGTAAATCGCAAGTGATCACCAAGGTTGAGAAAGTCGAGGGTGGCGTACACAACATGACGACCACAGGAATTTTTGTTCTAAAAGAGGCAACCAGCCTGCTGGGAGGCCCGTCCCTTCAGAGGGCTGGGTCAACAACATACCTACTTCGGCTGGAGCGACCGCCCAGAGAGAGGACAGCTTTTGCTAGAGTGAAGGGATAACGACCCCATGTTCTACTTAAAAGCAAATTCTGCTACATTGTGTGGGAGCGCCAGGAAGACACAATTTTTGATGGAGTTCTCACGGAGTTCTCACAGGAGGACAGTATACACCTAACGGAGATGCTACATGATTCCGCATTGGTCCACTTAAATGAAAAGTCATTCTCCCATTTAAAAGGGCAACGCTGATTGGCGGAATATTTCTGACGCAAAGAGCCAGCAAATGATATACCCTTGCAATTTTTCCAGAAAAAGAGGCCATTCCATTGTCGCTATTGGAGCAGGAACACATAACGAGAGCGAGTGCGCTCGTACGTGTACGCAGAGAGTGAGGAACTAAGTCTCTCCTCAGTACTTCACTGGGAGAGCACGTCTGTCATTAGTGAATCGGAGCGATACACTATATTGAGTCGCTCGCAATTAAGTGTTGTTCACTGTGTTGGCCGCAATGCTTATTGTGCAGTGTGAATACGGACAGAGTACTAATTAAATGCCTGCGAGTGAATATTGAGTGGCATCGCAGTGGCCTTGTTATCTGACCCGTGTACCACACCAATAGTTAGACTAGGGGCGGATAGCAGTCCTTGACATCATCAAGGCATATGGAGAGTTTGATTGACGAAGGTCAATCCAGATAGAAAGAGATAGTTGTGTTATTTGTCAGCAGCGAGCGACGCAGGCAGCAGTCGTCGCAGCTTACGATATTGTGCGCTACAGTGTATGCGAGCCCCATCTTTCCTCCCTAACAGTAGATTCCATTACGTTTCTCATGTGACAGCCTTGACCGTAACTAGAAAAGTTACTCAAGTTGTTTAGGTGTGGTTCTCAGCCGTTCTGCTTAGTAAATAACATTCTTAAACAAAAGGGAGAAAAGCCCCTTTCCATGCTTTGTAAAATAATAGCATTCCTATCCATAAGAAGCAATCTACTTTCCAAAAAGTGCCAGGAAATTTATTATTTTATAAGAAAAAGTTTCACTTGATTTCCAGGAATTTTTTGCAATAAAGAATATTTTTCATTCACTTAATGTTTTTCTTATACTAACTAGGAATACTCCAGTACCCAAGTATTCCACTAGTTACGTAAGAATGTAGAATATTTTTGTGTCATTTCCTTACAATGGACGACTCCAGAAGATATTTGTTGCTGAATGTTTTTCAAGCAGTTCTTGTTGGTACATTAGGAGCATCTGTCTGACTTCAGTAGTAGTGTGAGATGGAAATTGTTTCTTGCAGGAGCCAAAGGGTACCTGATGGATCAATCCATTGCGCAACTTGACAAAATAAAACGCACACACTCACAAGAAGGTTGTGCATGAATGTGCAAATCTTGACAAGTATTAGATTTTTGCAGTCAATAACACAAATAACACGAATTACAAAAGAATTTCTGAATGAAAACCTAAGATCAAAGCTGCTGGCAAGCGGAAGTCATATTTTTGATAATTTCTGTAGTAGGACCTGTTAAATATTGTCTGTAACCTTTCTTTCTGAAGAAAAATTAATGTCGTTCCTTCCATTTATATCTCAAAACGTAGAAATACAATGTGGTAACTTATACACTCGCTCCAATATCTACCAAGTTTAAGTTGGTATGGTTGCGAAGTCATACTGCGAGAGAGAGTCACAAGTTGCTAATTTAATTAATTTTGCAATGAATTTCAATTAGTTATATTTATTAGGTGGTGCTAACACTGTTTACCTTTCCAAATTTATTTAGTAACTTGTCGAAATTCTACTTTCAGACCTACAAAGCAGTTTAAAACCGTTTCGGTGCAGGATTCTCCTCACCGGAGGAGGAACACCCCTCTGAAGATGTCTAGCGCAGCTCTGGACGGAACGTTAGGAGCTGAAGAGTTTCATGGACCACGATCTTACATCCCGGAAGGTTTACCAGAAGATATGTCATCCGGTCGTGAAAGCCTTCATACTTTGACACTGTACCACACAAGCGGCAGGTAGTAAAATTGCGTGATTATGGAATATCGTCTCAGTTACGTGACTGGATTTGCGATTTCCTGTCAGAGACGTCACAGTTCGTAGTAACTGACGAAAAGTCATGGAGTAAAACGGAAGTGATTTCAGGCGTTCCCCAAGGTAGTGTTATAGACCCTTTGCAGTTCCTTATCTATATAAACGATTTTGGAGGGAATCTTCGGTTGTTTGCATATGACGCTGTCGTTTATCGACTAATAAAGTCATCAGAAGATCAAAACAAACTGCAAAACGGTTTAGAAAAGATATCTGAATGGTGCGAAAAGTGGCAGTTGACCCTAAATAACGAAAAGTGTGAGGTCATCCACATGAGTACTGAAAGGAACTCGTTAAACTTCGGTTACACGATAAACCAGTCTAAGCTAAAAGCCGTAAATTCAACTAAGTACCTAGGTATTTCAATTACGAACAACTTAAATTGGAAAGAATAGATAGAAAATGTTATGGGGAAGGCTAACCAAAGGCTGCGTTTTATTGGCAGGACACGTAGAAAATGTAACAGACCTACTACGCTTGTCCGTCCTCTTTTAGAATACTGCTGCGCGCTGTGGGATCCTTACCAAGCAGGACTGACGGAGTACATCGAAAAACTTCAAATAAAGGCAGCACGTTTTGTATTATCGCGAAATATGAGAGAGAGTGTCACAGAAATGATACGGGATTTGGGCTGGAAATCATTAGAAGAAAGGCGTTTCGCGTTGCGACGGAATCTTCTCACGAAATTCCTACCACAAACTTTCTCCTCCGAATGCGAAAATATTTTGTTGACACGGACCTACATAGGGCGGAACGATCACCTAGATAAAACAAGCCGCGCGGTCTGAGGCGCTGCAGTCATGGAGTGGGCGGCTGATTGCGGCGGAGGTTCGAGTCCTCCCTCGGGCATGGGTGTGTGTGTTTGTCCTTAGGATAATTTAGGTTAAGTAGAGTGTAAGCTTAGGGACTGATGACCTTAGCAGTTAAGTCCCATAAGATTTCACACACATTTGAACACACACACACACACACACATATATATATATATATATATATATATATATATAATAAGGGTAATCAGAGCTCGTACGGAAAGATATAGGTGTTCATTCTTTCCGCACGCTATACGAGATTGGATTAATAGAGAATTTTGAAGGTGATTCAATGAACACTCTGCCAGGCACTTAAATGTGTTTTGCAGATTATCCATGTAGATGTAGATGTACTGTCTCCAGAATGGCTATGTAGGGAAGAGTTACCGATGGCTGCAGCTGACAAGCAGTTCTCTGGGACAGCTCATGGAATTGCAGTCACTGAATGAGACTGAATGCTCAAGAAAGTTCTAGTAATTCACAGGAATCTGTTCGTTGGTACTCACTCTGTCGAACTGATCTCGTGTCCTCTTCGCCAGTGGTGGGCAGACGCTTGCTGTAGTGTACGGGCACGGCTTCGTTCACGTCGCCCAGTTCGGAGTTGGCTAGTGACGTCACGGAGGTGAAGTGCCTCGGCTGCCGGAGCTTAGTGCGATCCACGTCCACTGTAGCGCCGTCCGTGGACCCGTGTGGCTCGCCCTTGAGCGGCTTCAACTCGCTGGCGACGGGTCGGCGCTCGGCGTGCCACTCCAGCGGGTGGAAGAGGAGGCTGCCCACGGGTCCGTGCATGGCCACGGCTCCCAGAACCATCATGGTGCCGGTGAAGCCGTAGTTCTCCAGCAGGAAACGCACCACGTGCGGCATCGCCATCTGGCCAACGTTTCCACCCGACATGTACATGCCGACGGCACGACCTCGCGCCTTCAAGAAGTACGTTTTCACTACTATGAAGCCGGAGGGAGCGACCAGCCCAAAGCCGAGACCTGTCGAAAGTGAGCTGAACATAAGTACGTTTCCCGAACCCTGTAGTCCCACCAATATCAAAAAACATTATTTACAAAATTTTGACATAATTAACGCTCATTATCAGGTGGCGCAGTGGTTAGACACTGGACTCGCATTCGGGAGGACGACGGTTCAATCCCGCGTCCGGCCATCCTGATTTAGGTTTTCCGTGATTTCCCTAAATCACTCCAGGCAAATGCCGGGATGGTTCCACTGAAAGGGCACGGCCGACTTCCTTCCCCATCCTTCCCTAATCCGATGAGACCGATGACCACGCTGTCTGGTCTCCTTCCCCAAACAACCAACTTAACGCTCATTATCATAGTAAGGATGGTCGAAGTAGAGAGGATATAAAATGTAGACTGGCAATGGCAAGGAATGCGTTTCTGATGAAGAAACATTTGTTAACATCGAGTATAGATTTAAATGTCAGGAAGTCGTTTCTGAAAATATTTGTATGGAGTGTAGCCATGTATGGAAGTGAAACATGGACGATAAATAGTTTGGACAAGAAGAGAATAGAAGCTTTGGAAATGTGGTGCTACAGAAGAATGCCGAAGATTAGATGGGTAGATCACGTAACTAATGAGGAGGTACTGAATAGAATTGTGGAGAAGAGGAGTTTGTGGCACAACTTGACTAGAAGAAGGGATCGGTTGGTAGGACATGTTCTGAGACATCGAGGGATAACCAGTTCAGTATTGGAGGGCATCGTGGAGGGTAAAAATCGTTGAGGGAGACCAAGAGACGAATACACTAAGCAGATTCAGAAGGATGCAGGCTGCAGTAGTACTGGGAGATGAAGAAGCTTGCACAGGATAGAGTAGCATGGAGAGCTACATCAAACCAGTCTCAGGACTGAAGACCACAACAACAACATCATAGTAAGCAAACCATACAAGAAAGAATTGGTAAAACCTTAGCGCTCAGTTGTTTTAAGTTGGTCATTTCATTTTGGAATATAATTTTAAAATTTATTTCTCAAAACTAATATTACGTAACGAACAAAGAATGTGAGATGAAACTGGCAAAAAGTAAACCATCAGTATGTTTTAAGGAGGTGGTTCAGAACTTCTGGGATATACAGTTCTGAACTACCCATCATTTCATGCTATACATTTGAAAGCATAATCTTCTTTTGCACAGACATAATTCCACATCTAGTAGGTGCCGTGAACGTATAATGCCTAAAACAAGTTATAGTCCAAAATAAGAAGCAAAACTGGTTCTAAATTTTAAATAAATTGTCTGTCAAAACTATAAACTGCCCCATTGGTTTCAAATCCAAACTACTCATAAGAGCAGTAGTGCATAATTAATATTACAATAGCTTTAGACATACTTGGCAACGACCTTATGACAATGGATACACTGGTTCCCGTCAGATCACCGAAGTTAAGCGCTGTCGGGCGTGGCCGACACTTGGATGGGTGACCATCCGGGCCACCATGCACTGTTGCCATTTTTCGGGGATCACTCGGCCTCGTGATGCCGATTGAGGAGCTACTCGACCGAATAGTAGCGGCTCCGGTCAAATAAAACCATCGTAACGACTGGGAGAACGGTGTGCTGACCACATGCCCCTCCTATCCACATCATCAGCTGAGGATCACACGGCGGTCGGATGGTCCAGATGGGCCAATTGTGGCCTGAAGACGGAGTGCTTTTTTTTAGACATAATTTCACTGTCAATGATCTCCTAAAATCATGAAGCACATTCTCTGAGCCGACCCTATAAATGTCTCCCACAACGCATTACGTTCATAGAAGCACCTCAGCGTACCACTAGATGTCTCTTTACTGCAACGGCATCGGTGATTTCATGTTAAAGGCACGGGTACTTCAACAAAAAATAAAATGGAAGTTGCAACCGAAAACCACTGGTACCGAAAGGGTAAACAATATCGCTACTTCAGGAGATGGAAGTAACTAATATTGATCTATTCTGTTTGCCATAAAAGATTTCATGAAAGCCTGGAAACACAAAATCAGTCATGTTGTTTATAAAATTAAGAGCGAATAATCAGGATAAACAATTCAGTTGTTGTCAAAGAGCAAGAATTGTATAAGAAGCTGACTAGCGCAGAAAAAGATGGCATTTATCGCTAAAAGTAGTCTACCGTATGTAGATAAGGACTTCAGTCGATACTAACAAAAAAATTATAAAACCGTCGTATCTGTCTGTTTGTGTATTAGAATACGCTGATCCCCAAAATTAATTGACGAATTTTTGTGGGTATTTTGCAGGTACCGTGAGAGTAATTTGGAACAGCATATATGCTTTATTTCATCAAAACTGGACTGCGAAAGCATATACCGTGGTTTAAAATTTTATCTAAAAACATCATGTCTGTCTATTTGTCTGTTTGAACAAGCTAATTTCCAAGAGTACTACTCGAATTTTCATGGGGTTTTCAAAGTTAACGGGAGCTTAGCTTGAGGCAACATACAGGCTTTACTTCATCAAAATCGGATCACGCAAAAAAACATATCGTAATTTATTATTTTATATACATGAATGTGTGTTTGTTTGTGCCTTTTCGCGTCTAACCGCGGAAACGATTTTGATAAAATGTAGTACGGATGTTGCTTGAACACCGAGGAAGAACATAGGCTACTTAAGAAAGCAGTATTAGGTATTTATTGATTTGTAGAATATTACGCCAATTAGGTAAATATAGTTAATCTTTGGAAAAGCTATTTCTTCTTTCACTTTTGAACATCATATTAGTGAAAACGCTTTTGCTGATTGGTATGTACTACACAGTAAGTTCCAACATAATGTATACAATACTTATCTGTCCTCAAGGTGTTTTATCCATACTTCCATACTATAAGAGGAAGACTGCACTGTAGTTCCGTCTCTAAATTGTCCCACAGCCGGCCGCGGTGGTCTAGCGGTTCTAGGCGCGCAGTCCGGAACCGCGCGACTGCTACGGTCGCAGGTTCGAATCCTGCCTCGGGCATGGATGTGTGTGATGTCCTTAGGTTAGTTAGGTTTAAGTAGTTCTAAGTTCTAGGGGACTGATGACCACAGTCGTTAAGTCCCACAGTGCTCAGAGCCATTTGAACCATTTTTTTTTGTCCCACAGATGACAAAATGGTAGATATCGAAATAGACGACAGAGGGATAGAGAAACAATTAAAATCGCTCAGAAGAGGAAAGGCCGCTGGACCTCATGGGATACCAGTTCGATTTTACACAGAGTACGCGAAGGAACTAGCCCCCCTTCTTGCAGCGGTGTACCGTAGGTCTCTAGAAGAGCGTAGCGTTCCAAAGGATTGGAAAAGGGCACAGGTCATCCTTGTTTTTAAGAAGGGACGTCGAACAGATGTGCAGAACTATAGACCTATATCCCTAACGTCAATCAGTTGTAGAATTTTGGAACACACATTATGTTCGAGTATAATGACTTTTCTGGAGACTAGAAATCTACTCTGTAGGAATCAGAATGGGTTTCGAAAAGACGATCGTGTGAAACACAGCTCGCGCTATTTGTCCACGAGACTCAGAGGGCCATAGACACGGGTTAACGGGTAGATGCCGTGTTTCTTGACTTCCGCAAGGCGTTAGATACAGTTCCCCACAGTCGTTTAATGAACAAAGTAAGAGCATATGGACTATCAGACCAATTGTGTGATTGGATTGAAGAGTTCCTAGATAACAGAACGCAGCATGTCATTCTCAATGGAGAGAAGTCTTCCGAAGTAAAAGTGATTTCAGGTGTGCCGCAGGGGAGTGTCATAGGAGCGTTGCTATTCACAATATACATAAATGACCTTGTGGATAACATCGGAAGTTCACTGAGGCTTTTTGCAGATGATGCTGTGGTGTATCGAGAGGTTGTAACGATGGACAATTGTACTGAAATGCAGGAGGATCTGCAGCGAATTGACGCATGGTGCAGGGAATGGCAATTGAATCTCAATGTAGACAAGTGTAATGTGCTGCGAATACATAGAAAGATAGATCCCTTATCATTTAGCTACAGAATAGCAGGTCAGCAACTGGAAGCAGTTAATTCCATAAATTATCTGGGAGTACGCATTAGGAGTAATTTATAATGGACTGATCATATAAAGTTGATCGTTGGTAAAGCAGATGCCAGACTGAGATTCATTGGAAGAATCCAAAGGAAATGCAATCCGAAAACAAAGGAAGTAGGTTACAGTACCCTTGTTCGCCCATTGCTTGAATACTGCTCAGCAGTGTGGGATCCGTACCAGATAAGGTTGATATAAGAGATAGAGAAGATCCAACGGAGAGCAGAGCGCTTCGTTACAGGATCATTTAGTAATCGCGAAAGCGTTACGGAGATGCTAGATAAACTCCAGTGGAAGACTTTGCAGGAGAGATGCTCAGTAGCTTGGTACGGGCTTTTGTTGAAGTTTCGAGAACGTACCTTCACCGACGAGTCAAGCAGTATATTGCTCCCTCCTATGTATATCTCGCGAAGAGACCATGAGGATAAAAACAGAGAGATTAGATCCCACACAGAGGCATAAAGACAATCTTTCAGTCCACGAACAATACGAGACTGGAATAGAAGGGAGAACCGATAGAGGTACTCAAAGTACCCTCCGCCGCACACCGTCGGGTGGCTTGCGGCGTATTGATGTAAATGTAGATGTAGATAATGTAATACGCGCGAAAAAGTGAAGAGTTTGTGAAGTAGAAGACAAAACACATTTTTTCACATCACTGAAAATAAATTATGTTAAAAAATTATTAAATTTGTTGTATATTGTAACGTTGTATAATGCATGGCTACTTCAGTAGCACACTACATAGATGCGCGTACCTGACAAGACCCCTTCACATGCACTGATCTGCAGCATCACGGATACATACCACGTCATCATGTTTGCTGTTACTTAGGGGAGGAGGGGCATCCGGTCATTGTGCTACGCTTACCTGAAAATACAGACATGCGAGAGCAGCTGACGTTATTGCACGTACAATAGCTTACTTGCTTTCCATCACTCGTCATAAGAGAACTACTCATATGCGAGCATAGCTGCGAGTATTAGCTACATACATATAATTTGAAACCTTTAGGAAACCCTCCTACATTTTCGCTGTTCATGCTGCATAACTTCAGCATCGGAAATGATTATTTAATTTAACTTAATTTTTTATTTCTTTACTACAAACTCCATTCGCAGCACATTTTGGCCCAGTGACATGGTGCATTGTCATCCATCTACATCTACATCTACGTGATTACTCTGCTATTCACAAAGTGCCTGGAAGAGGGTTCAAAGAACCACCTTCATGCTGTCTCTCTACCGTTCCACTCTCGAACGGCACGCGGGAAAAACGAGCACTTAATTTTTCCGTGCGAGCCCTGATTTCTCTTATTTTATCGTGATGATCATTTCTCCCTGTGTAGGTGGTTGTCAATAGAATGTTTTCGCAATCGGAGAAGAAAACTGGTGTTTGAAATTTCATGAGAAGATCCCGTCGCAACGAAAAACACCTTTGTTTTAATGACTGCCACTCCAATTCACATGTCATGTCCGTGACACTGTCTCCCCTATTTCGCGATAATACAAAACGAGCTGCCCTTCTTTGTACCTTTTCCATGTCATCCGTCAGTCGCACCTAATAAGGATCCCACACCGCACAACAGTACTCCAGAATAGGGCGGACAAGCGTAGAATAAGCAGTCTCTTTGGTAGACCTGTTGCACCTTCTAAGTATTCTGCCAATGAATAGCAGTCTTTGGTTTGCTCTACCCACAATATTATCTATGTGATCGTTCTAATTTAGGTTATTTGTAATCGTAATCCTTAAGTATTTAGTTGAATTTACAGTCCTCAGTTTTGTGTTACTTATCGAATAATCGAAATTTAGTTGATTTCTTTTAGTAATCATGTGAATAACTTCACAATTTTCTTTATTCAGGGTCAATTGCCGCTTTTCGCACCATACAGATTCCTTATCTAAATCATTTTGCAAGTCGTTTTCATCATCTGATGACTTTACAAGACGGTAAATGACTGCATCATTTGCAGACAATCTAAGACGGTTACTCAAATTGTCTCCCATGTCGTTAATATAGATCAGGAACAATAGAGGGCCTATAACACTTCCTTGGGGGACGCCGGATATTACTTCTGTTTTACTCGATGACTTTCCGTCTATTGCTACGAACTGTGACCTTTCTGACAGGAAATCGCGAGTCCAGTCGCACAACTGAGGCGCTACTCCCTAGGCACGCAGTTTGATTAGAAGACGCATGTGAGGAACGGTGTCGAAATCCTTCTGGAAATCTAAAAATATGGAATCAATTTGACATCCTTGTGGATAGCACTTATTACTTCATGAGTATAAAGAGCTAGTTGTGTTTCACAAGAACGATATTTTCTGAATCCGTGCTGACTGCATGTCAATAAATCGTTTTCTTCGAGGTACTTGATAATGTTCGAATACAGTATATGTTCTAAAACCCTACTGCAAATCGATACAGGCCTGTAATCCAGCGGATTACTCCTACTTGCATTTATGGGTATGGTGTGACTTGAGCAATTTTCCAGTCTTTAGGTACGTATCTTTCTGTGAGCGGGTTGTAGTATATAATTTCTAAATATGGAGCTATTTTATCAGCATACTCTGGGAGGAACCTGACTGGTATACAATCTGGACCGGAGGCCTTGCCTTTATTAAGTGATTTAAGCTGCTTTGTTACACAGAGGATATGTACTTTTATGTTTCTCATCTTGGCAGTCGTTCTTGATTGGAATTCAGGAATATTTACTTCGTCTTCTTTGGTGAAGAAGTTTCGTAAAACCGTGTTTAATAACTTAATAACAGTGGCACTGTCATCACTGACTTCACCGTTGTTATCGCGGAGTGAAGGTATTGATTGTGCCTTGCCACTGGTGTGCTTTATATATGACCAGAATCTCTCTGGGTTTCCGAGACATAATTTCGTTGTGGATATTATGAAAAGCATCTCCCATTGAAGTACGCGCCATATTTCGAACTTCTGTAAAACTTTGCCAATCTTCGGGAGTTTGCGTTCTTTAAAATTTGGCATGCCTTTTTTTCGTTGCTTCTGCAACTACGCTCTGACCCGTTTTGTGTACCATGGGGGATCAGTACCATCACTTATTAATTCATGTGGTATATATCTGTCAGTTGCTGTTGATACTATCTCTTTGAAAACATTCCACAACTTTTCTACACTTACATGATCAGATCGGAAGGAGTAAAGACTGTCTCTTAAAAAGGCATTAAGAGCATTTTCATTAGCTTTTTTAAATAGATATACTTTGCGTTTCTTTTTGATGGTTGTAGGTGTTACGGTATTCAGCCTAGCAGCAACTGCCTTGCGGTCGCTAATCCCTGTATTCGGCACAACACTCACTATTTGTCCAGGATTATTTGTTGCTAAGAGGTCAAGTATGCTTTCGCAACCATTTACGCTTCGAGTGGGCTCATGAACTAATTTTTTTTTCTGAGAAAGCATTAAGTACAATTTCGGATGATGTTTTATGCCTGCCGCCGGCTTTAAACGTATAATTTTTCCGGCATATCGAGGGTAGATTGAAATCACCACCGACTATAATTATATGAGTGGGGTACTTATTTTAAATGAGACTCAAGTATCCTTTGAACTGTTCAGTAACTATGTCTTCTGAGTCGGGGGTCGGTAAAACGATCCAGTTAATAGTTTAGTTCGATTGTCAGGTATAACTTCTACCCATACAATTTCACACGAACTATCTACTTCAGTTTCGCTACAAGGTGAACTACCTCTGAAAGCAATAAATACTCCACCATCAACTGTATTTAATCTATCCTTTCTGAACACTGTTAGATCGTTTGAAAAAATTTCGGCTGAACTTATTTCCTGCTTTAGCCAGCTCTCTGTACCTACAACTATTTGAGCTTCAGTGCTTTCTGTGAGGGCTTGGAGCTCTGGTTCTTTCCCCACACAGCTACAACAACTTACAAAACCAATCGTTTCTACAACTACCTTACTGTGTTTTACCTGCCCACTTTCTGACGGACGCCCCTTCTGTGGTTCCCTGAGACCCTCTAACCTAAAAAACCGCCCAGTCCCTTCCACACCGCCCCCGCTACACGTGTAGCCGCCTCCTGTGTGTAGTGGACTCCTGACCTATTAAGCGAAACCCGGAAACCCACCACCCGATGGCGCAAGTCAAGGAATCTGCATCCTACACGGTCACAGAACCGCCTGAACCTCAACTCGGCTCTGCACCAAAGGACCACAATCGGTTCTATAGACGATGCTGCAGATGGTGAGCTCTGCCTTAATCTCGGAGACAAGACTGGCAGTCTTTACCGTTTCCGCTAGCCGCCCGAAACCAGACAGAACCTGCCTCGATCCAAAGCGACACACGTCATTAGTACCGACATGAGCCACCACCTGCAGTTGGCTGCACCGTGTACTCTTCATAGGTCCCGGAAGCCCCATTACCACATTCGGAATGACTCCCCCCCGGGATGCACATAGAGTGCACACTGGCTGCCTTCCCTTCCTTGGCAGCCATGTTCCTAAGGGGCTCCATTACGCGCCAATCGTTGGAGCTCCCAACTACCAGCAAACCCACCCTCTGCGAATACCCAGACCTTGTGGGCCGATAAGCTTCCTCTGGAATGGGGTGGACGACTGCATCCGGTTCAGAGACATCGTCAGCGAGACAACGCCCGAAACCTGTTCGTCAAACGAACCGGGGAGGTCCTACGATCGGTCCCTCGGAAAGTTTTTCGCTGCCTGCCAGACTTTGGAATGACCTCCCACTCGACCACGGGTGAGAGGTCAACCTCAGTGCAGGCAGTACCCGGGGAGGTCACAGTAGTGGACCGATCGGAGGACACGTGGGACGTGCTCGACCTCCCTCGCAACCCCGCGTCCGGTCCCCCACAGTGACGCCCCTTGGCAGCAGCCTCAAGCTGTGTGACGGAAGCCAACGCAGCCCGCAGCTGTGAGCGATGGGTCGCCAGCTCAGCTCGCATCTGGACACAACAATCACAGTTCCTATCCATTAATGCACTCCTCCTGTTTGAAGCTCGTAAAAATATGTAACAAGCGAACGGTGTACTCGCCTTAGCAGTAGCAGGAACTAGCGATGCGATCTCGCCGACGGTCTAACTGACCATCTCGTCTGGGAATATTCAGTCCATGAATGGCTACAAATGGTCTCCAAACTGCCGCATGTAACCATTTCCAATCAATGAACGATTCACTTGGGCCAGAGGAAAGAGTCCATGCAACTACAGCTCACACCATTATGGAGCCACCACCAGCTTGCACAGTGCCTTGTTGACAACTTAGGTCCATGGCTTCGTAGGTTCTGCGCCACACATGAACCCTACCATCAGCTCTTGCCAACCGAAATCGGAGTTCATCTGACCAGGACACGGCCTTCCAGTCGTCTAGTGTCAAACCGACCTTGTCACGAGCCCAAGAGAGGCGCGGCAGGCGATGTCGTGCTGTTAGCAAAGGCACTGGCGTCGCTTGTCTGCTGCTATAGCGCATTAACGCCGAAAGTCGCCTCACTGTCCTAACGGATACTTCTGTGGTACGTCCCACATTGATTTCTGAGGTTATTTCACACAGTGTTGCTTGTCTCTTAGCAGTGACAACTCTACACAAACGCCGCTGCACTCGGTCGTTAAGTGAAGGCCGTCGGCCACTTCGTCGTCCGTGGTGAGAAGAAATGCCTGAAATTTTGTGCTCTCGGCACACTTTTGACACAGTGGATCTTGGAATGCTGAACTCCCTAACGACTTCAGAAATGGAACATCCCATGCGTCTAGCTCCAACTACCATTCCGCTTGCACCTCCGCTAATTCGTCGTACGGCCGCAGTCACGCCGGAAACAATTTCACATGAATCACCTAAGTATAAATGGCAGCTCCGCCAATGCACAGACATCTCTACACGTTTCGTATTAGGCATATGGTCGTGTTTATTTCGTAACGAAGCGTTTTCCCTAAATAGAACTCATATAGAAGAGTCCGATAGGAGCAAAATAAATCAGAATATAAACCGAGAAGGCCTTTAATGGAGGTTCGCAGTTGGTTGCAAAAACAATCACATGAATTACTTACAGAAGAATGGAACCAGACTACTCCACTGTAAAATGTAAATGTAAATGCCGTGTGGCTAGGGCCTCCCGTCGGGTAGAGCGTTCACATGGTGCAAGTCCTTCGAGTTGACGTCACTTCGGCGACTTGCGTGTCGAGGAGATGAAATGATGATGATAAGGACAACACAACATCCATACCCTGAGCGGATAAAATCTCCGACCCACCCGGGAATCGAACCCAGGCCGTTAGGTAAGACATTCCATCGCGCTGACCAGCTACCAGGGGCAGACTACTACACTGTGATGAATATAATTAGAAATGTTGTGGTATAGAGGAACACTGAGGATTAGATGGGTATATTTAGTAACTGACATGTAGTTACCGAACAGAATTGAGGAAAAAGAAAAATTATGGTTTGTTGGATAGTACACCTGAGGCAAGGTATAATAGTAAATTTGGTAAAGGAGCGAAGTGTGTGGGTTAATAATGGTAGAAAGAAGTCGACACACGATTACAGTGTCCAGATTCTATTGGACGTATGTATCAGTAGTTATGCTGAGATGAAGATTTGCACAGGATAGACTAACCTGGAAAGCAGCATCAAACCAGCTGAAAGTAACATACCTCATGCTGTCAATCCAAGACGGAGTAGAACATCGTTTAGACTTGAGCCAAATGACCTCACTTCTGAGAGAGATCATCGATCTAATAAATACGCATGTCATACTTAAGGCCCGTTATTGCTCTTATAATACTCTCTAAGCATCGAATCTTAAAAATCTGCAAGCTAATGCCAGTCTGAGAATGTCACATGACTACGAAGAACGCATTAGTAAAAGCAAATGGTGCCGAGGACATGTAGCTTAGGCCAATTACAATCGGAAAATACTAACGTGGCCCTGTGAGTCATCGTTCAACCTGTTTACAACAACAGATAAGTCACATCTATCGCAGACGTTCAAAATGAAAACTAAATTTCGACGTGGCAGCGTCTTGGTGACGGTTACATGTCGGTCGAATTACAGCAAGAATTTTGTAGGGACCCAATCATCCATAGGTATCCAGCAGTAGTACTCACGTGAGGGCTTGCGCAAATAAAATATGTTATCATTTAGTTTAATTTTTATTGTATGGTTCTGGACTAGCCTTCCATTATGTCCAGTATGGTCGCCTCCCACAGGGTAAAATAACTCTTTTCGAAATAATACCACTGCTAAGGACTTGTAATATGCCTTGTTGTATTATATG
The DNA here is from genome assembly GCF_023864275.1 of Schistocerca cancellata. Taxonomy (NCBI): domain Eukaryota; kingdom Metazoa; phylum Arthropoda; class Insecta; order Orthoptera; family Acrididae; genus Schistocerca; species Schistocerca cancellata. The sequence goes on along the minus strand of NC_064631.1, from coordinate 172,134,018 downwards.
CTTCGGAAGACAATTATCAAGAAAAATGTTCTCTACTAAACTTTTGATGTCGGAATTCACATATCTTCTTGTCGTCTAATGAACATGTGGTTGAAGTTAAACAGTGTCCCTGGCACTTTATTCACCAAATGCATCATTTTCGATGACTATCAGTATCTTTTAGAGGATAAACTCCACTGCATTCATTTAGAATCATCTTTAAGCAAACAGACTACTCTACTGTGTGACGAATTACATAAAACTGGTGTTACTAATACACTCCTGGAAATGGAAAAAAGAACACATTGACACCGGTGTGTCAGACCCACCATACTTGCTCCGGACACTGCGAGAGGGCTGTACAAGCAATGATCACACGCACGGCACAGCGGACACACCAGGAACCGCGGTGTTGGCCGTCGAGTGGCGCTAGCTGCGCAGCATTTGTGCACCGCCGCCGTCAGTGTCAGCCAGTTTGCCGTGGCATACGGAGCTCCATCGCAGTCTTTAACACTGGTAGCATGCCGCGACAGCGTGGACGTGAACCGTATGTGCAGTTGACGGACTTTGAGCGAGGGCGTATAGTGGGCATGCGGGAGGCCGGGTGGACGTACCACCGAATTGCTTAGCACGTGGGGCGTGAGGTCTCCACAGTACATCGATGTTGTCGCCAGTGGTCGGCGGAAGGTGCACGTGCCCGTCGACCTGGGACCGGACCGCAGCGACGCACGGATGCACGCCAAGACCGTAGGATCCTACGCAGTGCCGTAGGGGACCGCACCGCCACTTCCCAGCAAATTAGGGACACTGTTGCTCCTGGGGTATCGGCGAGGACCATTCGCAACCGTCTCCATGAAGTTGGGCTACGGTCCCGCACACCGTTAGGCCGTCTTCCGCTCACGCCCCAACATCGTGCAGCCCGCCTCCAGTGGTGTCGCGACAGGCGTGAATGGAGGGACGAATGGAGACGTGTCGTCTTCAGCGATGAGAGTCGCTTCTGCCTTGGTGCCAATGATGGTCGTATGCGTGTTTGGCGCCGTGCAGGTGAGCGCCACAATCAGGACTGCATACGACCGAGGCACACAGGGCCAACACCCGGCATCATGGTGTGGGGAGCGATCTCCTACACTGGCCGTACACCACTGGTGATCGTCGAGGGCACACTGAATAGTGCACGGTACATCCAAATCCTCATCGAACCCATCGTTGTACCACTCCTACACCGGCAAGGGAACTTGCTGTTCCAACAGGACAATGCACGTCCGCATGTATCCCGTGCCACCCAACGTGCTCTAGAAGGTGTAAGTCAACTACCCTGGCCAGCAATATCTCCGGATCTGTCCCCCATTGAGCATGTTTGGGACTGGATGAAGCGTCGTCTCATGCGGTCTGCACGTCCAGCACGAACGCTGGTCCAACTGAGGCGCCAGGTGGAAATGGCATGGCAAGCCATTCCACAGGACTACATCCAGCATCTCTACGATCGTCTCCATGGGAGAATAGCAGCCTGCATTGCTGCGAAAGGTGGATATACACTGTACTAGTGCCGACATTGTGCATGCTCTGTTGCCTGTGTCTATGTGCCTGTGGTTCTGTCAGTGTGATCATGTGATGTATCTGACCCCAGGAATGTGTCAATAAAGTTTCCCCTTCCTGAGACAATGAATTCACGGTGTTCTTATTTCAATTTCCAGGAGTGTATATCCCGCAAGTGTATTTCAAATTTTTGACCGAGAAATGTATTCCAGATATCTGTCAAAATAAATGTGGATTAACATGTGAAAGACTAATAGAGGTCCAACACACTAAACCCTCGTAGATGGTGGTTTTGCTTTAATAGTCATACGTAACTGACAGTAGTAAGATGAAAATCAAACATCCTTTTAGATATCAAATGAAGAGATTAACAGAAATTTCAGGACAGAGCAGGCAAACATCGATAGATTCGCGGAGACTGCCAACCTCTAACATACACACACACACACACACACACACACCACTGAGGGAGAGAGAGGAGGGGAAAAGGGGGGAGGTGAGAGAGGGAAGTACGGAATGAGAAAGAGAAAGCACTGAAAGAAGTACAGAGGATTTTAAGTAAATAGAGAAAGGAAAATTGCTTTCAAAGATCAACAATATAAGAAGGGATACAGAACTGATGATAATGACAGAAAAATTACCATTCTTCCTCACAGAGACTCTGCAACAAACACAAGGCACAATAGGTCAATATGAAAGAGATATCGGACCAAATTGATCTTATGTACAACTCTCAGACATTAAACATTTATAATAATAAAGCAGTATCTACAGTAGTAAATTTTTTAAAAAAAATTCTTAGATTCAGTTGGCCACAAATCTTTTTTCCAAATTCCAAAAGAACGAAGCCTTTACTTAGAAACCTCTGTAGTTATCAGTGAAACACTACATGGCACAAAATGAAAGGTAAATTTTAGTTGCATAAATTTTAAAATTAAAAAAGGAGCCAGCAAAGGCAGACTCTCTCCATTATTTTTCAGCACAATCTTAGAGAAGGTAGTCCAAGCGCCGGAGAAACTAAAATTACAGATTAGAATCAACCAACGAATCGAATCACGAAATTTTATTAACTCATGAGACTGCTTGTCTCTTGAAAAAGATGCGGAGATCCTACGTCAAAACATTCAAACAACACAAAAACAAATAGAAATTACTAAAGAAACGGCAAAAGAGTAGGTCTCAGTGTATTATTACGAGGATTGAATAAAAAGTAATGCCTCGATCTTCGTTAACTGGGGTTTGGATGGGAATGTTTTAATAGATAAAACGCAGAAATAATCCTTAGACTGTGATCTTTAATTACCAATATTCACTTTTCCACATAATTCCCAGCTAATTGGATACATTTCTGCCAACGATGAACAAGTTTTCTGAAGAAGTCGACGGAAGAAGTCGACACTTTGTTTCCGCAACCAAGTCTCACAGTTCTCTCAACGTCTTCATCAGAAGAATAATGGTGACCCCGCAGATTGTCTTTCACTATCGGGAACATACGGAAGTCAGACTATGCTAAATATGGACTGCATGGAGGATGCCGCAAGGTGTTGAGATTCAGTCTCTGAAGTTCTGCTGTGGTGGCACGTGAAGTGCGTGTTTTTGCATTGACATGCTGAAGGAAAACATTTCCCTTTTCCTTTCGGCCACTTGTTAGCCGTCGTTTCAGAGTTCGCAAAATTGTGATGTAACGCTCTGAATTTATTGTTGTTCCACGATCAAGGAAGTCAACATGGATAACACCATCTGCTTCCCAGAACACTGTGGCCATAATCTTTCCAGCTGACGGCTGCATCTTGAATTTCTTTTTCTGGGGCGAGTCTTTGTGTCGATATTCCATAGACTGACGTTTCGTCTCCGGGTCATAATAGTGTACCCACGTTTCGTCTCCTGTCACAATTGAATGGAGAAAGGCGTCACCTTTATTCTCGTAACGTGAGAGGAGTTCCTTGCTAATTTCAAGTCTTTGCACTTTCATTTCAGGAGTCAGCATCCGGGGTACCCATTGTGCACAGATCTCCCCATAACCAAGCAAAGCAATAATATGACACCACACGTTCTTGTGGAATGCCGATTGTGCATGAAGTTTCTCTGTGAGTGATACGACGATCGTCGTGAATCAATATGTCAACATTTTGCTTGTGAAACTCGGTGATTGCTGTCACAGGACGTCCAACTCTTTGTTTGTCACGTCGCCCAACGACGCACAGAACTCAAATCAACAATCATCATAAACTGCATTCATTCTCTGATGAATCTCCTTTGGGGTGACAACTTCTGCTGTCAAGAATTCAGTGACTGCACGTTGCTTAAATCGCATTGACCGACCGTCTGCGCAGGGTTTCATACTTTACAATGTAACAACTGTTCCGTGATAAGGCTTCCCGCCAACTGGAGCTGTAGAGAACAGGCTATGGAACAAGCCAGTGCCTGCCGCATACCAATGCTGCCAACTTTCAATCAACCCTCACTCGGCAGAGTGGCCTTTACTGCCGGAGTCCTGATGTATGTCTGCCTCTGACGCGTCTTCACAGAAGGAACGTCTGGAGTGGAGTCATCGACATGGCACCTGGGCGGTCGAACAGCCTGATCGACGTGGTGCTTCAGATTCTCGACTCGGTTCAAATGTCGAGAGTTCGGTGACAGGGGAGTACCGTAAACGCATCCTGGTGGTCTCCAAACACCGCACGTATACTGGTAATGGTAAAACACATAGCACTGTCCTGGTGCTAGATGCCATCGTGCTGAAGAAAAAAAACTGCATGTAGGGCTGAACATGGTCCCAAGGATACATACACATTTTTGTTGCTCAGTTGCGACTTCCAGAATGATGAGACCACTGCGACGAAAGCATTTCACAGACCAAAATGCTCCATCCACTGACCTGGACCAGTTACGACAACTGTTGCAGAACCATGCACGCCAACAGATATCTCTCAGGCTGAGTGTAAAACTTGATTCAGGTAAAATGGCCACCTGTCACCACTCAGTGAACGTCCAGCTACGGTATTAGTGTGCAAATTCCAGTCTTCGTCGTCAGTGAACAATAGTCAGCATGGGTGCATGAACCAGACGCCTATTATGGAGGTCCATACGCAGCAATGTTCATTGAGAGGACACTATTGGGAGACCCTTAGTTCATCTGGAAGGCCTGTTACTCAACAGTTGCACATCTATTCACCCATACTCATACCGTCGTTCACCCGTGAACATGGCCGGGCGCTGGTTTTGGATGATGTCATTTTACCATGCTCGGTATATTTTAATCACGGTTGCACCCAAACAGTATAGAAACTTAGTCGTTTTAGAAATGCTTCCATCCTTGACCTGAAAGCCAATGATATCCCCCTTTGGGCGTTAGATAAATCGCTTCGTTTCCCCATTACGACAACGACTACAAAATAACAAGAAGAAGAAGAAGAAGAAAAAAAAGAAAGAAAGAAAGAAGGAAAAGAGAGCGTGGCAGGAAAAGATTAACGGAACAGATCCAACTGCAAAGAACGAGAATAATCGTGGAAGACGCGTTTTGACAAAGTTGGTAAGTCGAATCACTGACCTATGAAGATGCTGTAGGTGATAATGATGTGGATGAACGAATTGGCAAAACTGGTGAGAAGGAGCCCCGACACTATTAGACAGCCCCCGCTGAAAGCCACTTGACGTATACTGAATTTCTTCAGCAGCGGCCCCGTGAGAAGACCTGAAAAAGACGTACACAGTTACTTCTGGAAATTTGTGGACAAGAAGCATACATGATCTCTCTAAGGGGAGCTGGAGGTGCCTATGCTTTCCATGTTAAAATCACTAAGTTTGAGGAACATTTATGAATAAACTACCAAATATAAAAATTTGAATTTTTTTTACATATTAAGTGGTTTAGTATTGCAGTTATGACAGAGGGATTTTGGAGTATCTTTTCTAGTTTCCTTCCAATTATTTTTTTTATTAATGACCCAAATTTCTTTACAAATAATTGCTTTATAATTAAACTGAAATGAAACTACTGAACATATTGCCAAATGGCTGTGTAAAATGTAAGTTTGACCACTAGGAGTGCTGTATAAAAATTTCATCTCTCTAGCTTGAGTGGATTTTGAGAAAATGTTCCTTATATTCGAAAAATTCTAGTTTGCAGGAAATGGCTATCAAAGTTTCTCAATACATTCCTGCACTATAGTATGGATTATCAGGGTCTTCTTCTTCATCCTCCAAAAGCTTCCTCTTCTGTCTTCTTTTCTGGCCTGTTGTTCCATCATACTTCATATGCCTTTCTCTTCTTTCTGCTCCTCTTATCCTTTCTCTGTCAATATTTCTTAGTGCTGGTACAGTGTTCACCCCATCTGTAAATCCTAATGCCTTCAGAACTTCACACTTCACACTGTTCCCTTGGTTGTAGGTTGCTATTGCATCATAAATGCCGAAGTGCAGTGTTTTTATGCTTACAAACACCCTTTTAGGAATCACTTTCCAAATCAAATTGTTTACGCTCTCATTAGGATTCTGCGTCTTTCCGTGTAGACATTTGTGTAACAATTCTGGCTGTGCAAAGTCATGAAAAATTGGTTTTATTGCATTTATCACAGCTGCTGGCAAACCATGTTTGTGATCATAGTCCTTTTTTGCATTATATTTGCACCAGGAATCTTTTGGGCACAGGCTGTGTTGAGGGTATTCATTGGAAGAGGCAGTATGAAGGAACAATGCCCACACTGCTTTTCGCATGTCACTAACATTACTACTATTTTGCCTTATAGCATACCCATAGTATCTCTGTAGACGTTCAATCACCTCATCAGTAAGCCTGCCTCTCCCTCCTATTGTCTTTCCATCACTGAGCTTACTTGAACCCAAAGTTTGTTTGAGCCTTCGAAGCCGTACACCTATACGTTTTTGCACATGCCCAATGCATTCCAACTTTTCAACTACAAATTCATTTCCATATGGTTTCAGTTCCTCTATAGTCTTGAAACCTTTGGAGTCACCATCCCCAAGGTAGTATTTGTACCTTCTTTTGCTTCCATGACCAACAGCATGCCTCCTATTGAAAATAAATCATGTCGTATGTGTATTTTCTCCATTACGCTGTACTGAATATAAGTTAAGCAACTTTGTATTACGGCAACGTTTTTGCATCAAAAAACAAAGCACATTGTATTGTTTCTCTTGGGTTTGCTCTAGTGTAAATGCTTATTCGCTGGTACGAGTCAACGATGGAGCCAGAAAGTGAACCTCCTGCGCATTGTTTGAGAATGTGCATTCGCTTGCTTTCACTCGTGTTCGCTTCGACGTAAAGGGCGCTTATAAATGATGAACGTTATCTGCCTGTGACAGTGCATTTCATAACATGTTCCTCACAGTCGTTTTGAAACAAAATGCTTGCTCGCAGATACCGAAATGTTGCGCAGTGCAAGTTTATTACATTCCTGTCTTACAGAAAAATATGCAGAAAAGAACGCACAACACACTTGCTATAACGTGTCACCGATTCCGCGTTGGAACGGTGGCACTGCTTGTCCAGTGGGAGCACTTCGCATTCGACATTTACTATTAACCAAGGAACGAATATAATCCAGCCACTAGCTACATCCTCCCCGGGTGACGTATTAATGAATCACGCCAGTGGCGTGGAAAGAATTGCTAGAACATTGAGAAGGAACGAATACGTTACAGGCACGTAAATAACACCGTGACCGCACAGAGCTATCTGTGCATAACAAGTTGCGAGATGGAACTCTAAAACTATCTACTGCAGCAACAACGTACCTATAGTATTGATTTGTTTGAAATTACTGAATTTTTTTGCAGCAAGAAGAGAAACATCGTAACAAAAAGAAAATAATTCTCTCATTCCTATTCAGAAACAAGGTGAATGGCGAAATTCGCTTTTCTTGAGGTGAACCCAAAAATATTAAAAATTTACCCTGAAATATTAAAAATTTAATAGGGTCCAGCGTGGAACGTATTAATTGATTAATAATTACGAGTCACTAACGGTATTATTTTAACAGTATCGTTAATAATGGCACCCCCTACCATGTTCTCAGTTCATAAATCTCTTCGCGCGTCATTACAGCTAAACAAACTCGATCCTGCTCTTTCATAGACTATGCGCAAACTGCTACTAAGGCTGCGTTACATTGGCTGACTTTTGTTTTGTTCTGGCTCTGAAAGTATTCATCTTAGATACTCACGCCCGACAATCTAGCGTAAAATGGACTTGGGAATGATCGCAAGTGCCCCCTCTAGTTACTCACGCGACGGGTATTTAAGTGTACACAGTTGGATACTACAATTTTACTCTGTGATTAATGCTCCATACTTGATTATAATTAGGAGAAACCATTACCCAGGGTAAAGTATGGTGTCAAAACACACAAATCTAACCATTTAGTTCGAAATCGGCACATCAAATGTAAGAGAACGTACTGGACACTCATCATTCAGATATAGAATCTGTGACAGTAGCGGAATGTAGACTTGCATCATAATACCATTGCAGAAGTTTCAGATGTGGTATTTGTGGAAGGTTAAAGGAAAATAATGGCAGTCAGACGTTCAAGCATATGGCAAATTGGTGCGACATACTTCTGTGAAGCACGCACTTTGTACTACTTACGTCATCACAGTTCACAAAAGAAAGGTATGTTAGGTAAATTGCTACAGTACAAGCACAAATAATGGATTGAGAACTAATGAATATTACATGTAACTGACATACAGTGGCATGAGAAAAGTTCAATGGACATTCGGTACCAAATACACTTGACCATCGCCCAAGAGGACTCTCCTACAGGGACAAACACGTGACATCACCATACCCCTTCCCTCTCCCAAAATACACCCTCGCTCCTATCCTCTTCACACCAGCCTTCTTGTGCCTCATATCACCCTTCCACTTTACCTTCCCGTGACCTCTCCCACTGATGACGGCTCTTACTAGCAGTTGCATAATGTATGAAAGAGTTGTCGCTAATACAGGTATGGATCACAAGAAAAACACTGAGATATGCAGCTCAATATATTATGAAAGACTTTGCTACATTGCCATAAAATAAAGAATAAGAAAGAGAGAAAGAGAAGAGGGATGCTCGGCGGTATGGCGGGAACTATAAATTGAAAACGTTCATTTAAGAATACCTTTATATTAAAGAAATTTTATGGCTTTTTTTCCCAGTCGTATAATAGACGTTGACTTCTAGGGTCGCACTGATACTTGGCTTCGCGCCGCGCCACATGCGGACCGCGGATTGTTCTAAAACCTACAAATCTATGGCGATATGGGCTGCCTCTTAAAATACTAATTCTATAGCTGTTTGAAAATTCAAACATTGAGACGTTGCAAAGGGCTCCAAAGAAAAATGTGTTCAACAGTCAGTTCGTCTCACGTTAAGTATTGTTGTTTGTTTGCATCAAACCAAGTTAAATGTTAATCGGTAATATCCAATACAATACCATACTGCCCTACTGCTTAGCACTGAAACAAATATTTAATTGATGTTTTATGTTATCGAGACACGTTATATCTAGAACGAGGCTATATCTGAAACAGAACTTCGATTACATTTGCAGTAGGTACTTAGACTTGTTAGAAATTAGATATTATCTACATCTAAATCTGCATGGATACGCTGCAAATCACATTTGAGTGCCAGGCAGAGGGTTAATCGAACAACCTTCACAATTGTCTATTATTCTAGTCTTGTATAGCGCGCGGAAAGAATGAACACCTACCGTATTTACTCGAATCTAAGCCGAACTTTTTTCCCGGTTTTTGTAATCCCAAAAACCGCCTGCAGCTTAGAATCGAGTGCAAAGTAAGCGGAAGTTCTGAAAAATGTTGGTAGGTGCCGCCACAACTATCTTCTGCTGTTGAATATATGTAGCGCTACACAGGCATGTTTTGCAGGCACAAAGATAAATACTAGCGCCAAAACCCCTGCGTCAGTAAATAAATTAAAAGGAAAGGTAGAAGAATGTAAACATTATGCCAAGTATTCTTTCGTGTTTGCTGTTATCTCATTTAAATCCTGTCTGCCTAATAAGCTACGAAACTAGAGTGAGACAACAGCAAACGCGGAAGAATATACATGTCATGTCATGTTTATATTCGTATTATTCTTATGCTGAATAGTGATACAGGCTGAAATGAAGCACGACATCAGACTAGATTTTTAAATCTAAGATGACTCTAATTTCTGTGCAGAATGTGATGTACTAAAGAGGCGTCTGCAAAGATTTTCTAACGGAGAAAAATTTTCGCTAAACTCTCGTTCAGAACATCTTCCATCATACGCAGTCTATTATTTGGTTCTTGTTGATCGTTATCAAAGAAAGCAGCAGTGTAAGTAACAACAAACAGCAGTCTCTTGCCATTGTTTCGCTTATGAGACAATTCCTCTCTTTTATATATCTGTACTGTAAGCCGCGGTAGCGCGCACAAAATCAAGCCATGCCACGAGCGGCGACAGGTCGTAAACACTCACTATTAGAATGCGACAAACAATGCATGACACAGTACAATAATGCAGTTTCAGCTTAGAGTGACGTAAACACCTATAACAAAAAGGACGGCACTTATCAGATCAAAGCAAAATAAGCAATCGATTCAAACCAGACGAACCACGTGAAAAAGGAAGGGTACCCGTACAAATCAGGACGGAGCGCCTGACACTTAGCAATGGCTACTTGGTAAAGCTTAACTGTTAAGCTTACGACTCGAACCAAACTACTGTAGCTTTATCCTCATCCATTCGACCTAAATTGTGTCTCATGTTACAATAGACCAACTTTGTTTCGATTTGGAGGTGCGGTCTAAAGCTTTTCTCTCCCCTTGAATTTCGAGTCTCAAATTTGAAGTGCGGCTTAGATTCGGGAAAATTATTTTTCCTTGATTTAGAGTCTCATTTTTCAGGTGCGCCTTAGATTTAGAAAGCAGTTAGCTCCTTAGATTCAGAAATTTAAGAACGATGTTGGACGGACTGATAGAATTAGCTGCTCCTTCACGTGATCTCTGAAAGAGGGAAACTAGTAAAAAGAACTGTGGAGTATTTCAGTCATTACAGAAAAATCTTAACCTTTATACTAACACTATGTTTAAATAAATAACTTTCAAATCTGTGCCTCCGTCAAAATCCAATAAAATACCAATCATTACTACAGGGCAGTTTTAGACGAGTCTTTCCGCCAGTTTATAATCAAGATTGTTAGTTACTCAGTCTGCTTACCGTGAAATGAATCATGATTTGCAAAACAGTAATATGAATAATAATCTCCTCTGTCACATAACAGTTTTAAGTCCATATGAATGGTCTGAGAAGCTAGGTACGACGTAAGAAGAAGAAAGTATAATTCATCTCTGCAAAAAATGCCAAATAAAAGGAAAATTATAAGAACTTTAAGGAGTATACTGGAAGATAGCCCTGTGATCTGCTGCCAGTGCTTTGTATTTCAGAAATTGTTGCTATATTATTATTGTTACCCTATGCATCAATTTCAGTAGTACACATTTAGCAAAACAAAGAAATATATATATAAAATGAGCATGTGAAATTATATACAGTACACAAGTTTTAAAACGGCTCAGACTACACTCGGGTGTTGATGGACTCGATCCAGCGGAGTGCCTCGTGGGATGCTTGATGGAGCTTCTCAGTGCCACCAGGGAAGCGTCTGATTGGCCATTCGTTCACAATGTGGCCCATTGTTTGGGTGTCACCACAGTCACACACACTGTCTCTTGAAAAGCCCCACTTTGTGCATGTTGTATTTGCACCTACCCTCTTCAGTCCGACATCTGTTTAACTGCACCCACACCTCCCTTGGTTGGTGGAAGCCTGGAACTGGAACTGTTGGATTGTCTACAAGTTCGTGGTTTCGGGTTCTTGTAGCTTGCCACTCACGTTTCCACTCTGCGTCCTGGTCGAATCCTGTGGATAGCATTTGGACTCCCATTTCATATGCTGGTCTTCTAGATTTGAGGCGTTTCATGTGCTGTGAGAGCAAATGGTCTAGAAGAGGGATCGAGTTGTTTTCAGAAACTTGCTAACAGAGGTTGTAAAGAGCAGCCTTTCAACGGAGCTCCCGTGGACAGATGTTTGAAAGCACTGGTAGCCAGCAAGTAAGTGTAGACCGGACTGTACCACTAATTACTCTCATAACTGAGTTCAGTTGGACGTCTACTTTCACTACGTGGGCGCTTCGGAGCCAAAATGGTGCACAGTATTCTACTGCAGAGTATACCAGTGCAAGGGATGCTCCTCGGAGGACTGATGTGGTTGCTCCCCGTGTACTGCCTGCCAGCTTTCTCACAAGGTTCACTCGTGTTTGTGTCTTCTTGGCCAAGTTGGCAAGGTGTTTTTTGTATGTCAAAGCTCTCCCAGGTATTTTGGGGTATCTGACTGTGCCAAGAGGGCCGAACTGTGGACTGTTCTTTGCTGATGAAAGGCGATTAGAGGGGTGGAACAGGCTTACCTTGGTTTTAGAAACATTTGGTCTCAGTCGGCATGTCTCAAAATACTCATAAGGTTTAGTAAGGCGGTTAATTCGGGACATTGCTATATTAACAGCTAAGTGTGAACTCTCGTTTAGCTCCATAAATGAAACTATAATCCCTTTAAGAAATGCCTTTTGGTGGATCTTATGTTCGATACGATTTTCATGAATGTAACGGCACCTATGCTTTTTCCACTCGACCCACTGCCGAAGGTGAAACCCTGGCAACATCACTTCGAGCCTTCTGGAAAATTTGAAGGACAAGGTGAGTACCGCCAGTTTAATATTGCATCTAAAGCACTGGTGGGAACACAGCAGTATGTGATTAGTAATATAAAATGGCCTCCGACTGCATCATGGTTTTTGTTACATGATAGATCTCTGAAATTCCACCCCTATCTTCAGATGCACCTTAAGCACATATATAATCGATGTTAGGTATTATTTTCCCAATCACAGTTACATTCCTATCGAAAGTAATCCTGAAACACCCACATACATGACGCCTCTTTGAAATGACATCTTACTGCTGGGCAACAGACTACCATAATGATAAATCACCGTGAGCTTCATAGACGTTTTGGATGTTCAAGGTTTTCTTCGCTAATGTAAGACGAGTCAAGAATTTGGTTAATCTGGTAGCCTCATGACATCAAAACAGTGCACCATTTCCACAGGCACAAATTTTAGTTGTAATCCCTTTTACTACAGTGCAGCAGGCACAGTACTCTCACACAGTCTGTGTAATTAGTGATTAATGTTCGCCTCTGACTTCACACTCACCAAATTGTAATTGTTCCATGTCTGTAATAAGTTGTAATTTTACATTACAAATTTTCAGCATACTTCCCCACGTTGCAGCAGTTGAACTCACATAACGGGTTGGATCCAGTTCGTAAGTTTTGAGACAGAGTGCGCGAAAATTTTCAACGGCCTCAGCCAGTAGCAAGTTATTGATTATAGGTTGGAATAGTTATTGGATTCAAATAAACACCGCACCTTACGTGTCATTAGGTATTCAAATTCTGTTATAACGGCTCTATAAATCATCAAGTTTCTGAACGTTTGAATTGACAGCGACCGTTCGTCCAACAAAACCGATTCTTCAGTAACATACTCATACGGAATCAAATCTTTCTTATTATTATAGTTAAAGTGTTAATTGGCGCGGAATTTTTTTCTTCTTATTCTCAGTTCACACTCTTTCGTAGAGAACACGTCATAAACGTCATGGAGCTACAAACCGAAATTTTATGTCGCAATGATGTTACGCTGTGATACTTTGAGTAAACGAATTATACTTATTCATGTTCGTGGCATTCACAGAAACATGGACTTGATTTATTTTGAACGTTCTATTATGCTCAGTTTCTTTCAAATACTCACATAAGTTCGTAATTAGAAAATGAACATCGTAATTCATTACATTAAGAAGCACAAGTAGCATTGTAAAATTAGGTCCGTGATTTAAATTACAGTTCCTTAGAAACTGCCAGCAACATGATAATGATCTGTCTGTTTCAAATCAGTTTGCTTCCAGCATTCCTTGCAGATGCTCCCAAATTTCTGGTGTTCGTAACGCTACTGCCTCTTTGAGCCTAGTATTCACACCTTTGTTTCCTATCAAAAAAATTTTATGCATTCGGCGACCGGACAAAGTTGTTTGTTAAACAACTCCCCCATTCAATTACAACCCTGCTGTAAGGTCTAGTGGTCTAGCAGTAAGACGTGTGCCAGGAAAAAGATAGTTTGAGGGACTGAATACCGATCGGCTCACTGAGATTTTCAGTCCGCTATTGATCTAGCTTCTACTTCTCAACGACTTGAGGAGTCGTGAAGAACGATACGTGGTTCGGATTCCGTGTTAAATTGTAGGTCACTTTTTCCCAGTTGGATAACCGCGTTGATTTAGGAACACACAACTTGCTGAAGTGATGTCCAATTGAAAGAATTGCACCTATTCATTAAGCCATACGATACTATTTCACCCCAGTAAAACTGAATCTCTCGATATATGTCACAGTGCAGTTCATGTAAAAACCACTATAATATTGTTCAAGCACTTGAATGTAGTCGGTAGCATTGGCTGTAATTTGCACTCATATCTGCATGTAAGACAAGCATTAGCTTTAATAGCTTACTACACCTGTCAAAATTTGTTGTGGTATTAAACTACGGTCACGATACTGTTTTCCAGTTTGACTTGCTAAAAATCAGATAGATGTGCAACCTACTTCTCTTTGGAATGAATGGGACTCAAACAGAGACGATGAAGAGTATTGTTACTACAAGGATGAGAAATATTGTTATTACAAGGAAGTTTCGTCGTTTACTTAAATGCAGGAGATTAGAAGATTACCGTAGCCATGATTTGAAAACGAATAACTTGCTGTTGGCTGATGTCTTTGAAAATTTCCGCATACTCTGTCCAGAACCGCTTGAACTGGATGTGACATCAGCTGGTTTAGCGTGGGATGCTATGCTAAAAATTATGAAACTGAAATTGCAATTTTCTGTGACGTACAAAAATTACAATTTGATAAGCATGGTATCACAGGTGTTATTTTTACTGTTTGCCTAGAAATTTTGCTGAAAACAACAGGCAGCAGCTTAATAGCTAGTATAATGAAAATAACATCCGATCTTATATTACGTATACACCTCGACATAATTAGTCTCTACAGCTAGACAATGAAGCAGCACATACTACTTTCTAATTCTGCGTGGCTGTCTGCAAAAATGGTGGACCGTTTCGATGTAATGAGCATACTACGGATGATTACATTTTAGAAGTAGACCACGAGTATCCTAAAAATATCGATGAATTTCACTCTATCATTATGCCAAAAAGAAATCAGAGTGTTCATAACCTTTCGAGCACTGCCAGAAATACTGCGATTTATATCCTTTACGTAAGTTCTGGGTGTATTCTTTGAATGTAACGCAAATAAAAACTAGAGTGTTAGAATTCTTCCGAGCACAGCGAAAAATATTGCAAGCTATGCCCTTTATATACATTTTGGTATACTTTTGAGCAACACACAGAAAAAAATTAAGAGCGATTGGATACTGTGGAATATTGCAAGTTACCAACTGCACGTTATTTCTTGGATAAATATGTGTCCATGTATTGATGCCACTAATATACCCAGGTAAGTTGAAACCTACATAAGTGCATGGGACGAAAACATGAGGGCATTCAAATACTTTTTAGCACTTTCAAGGTAGCTACATTGTGACCGAACTTCTCATTTTAATGGCCTCTAAAATACACTCCTGGAAATTGAAATAAGAACACCGTGAATTCATTGTCCCAGGAAGGGGAAACTTTATTGACACATTCCTGGGGTCAGATACATCACATGATCACACTGACAGAACCACAGGCACATAGACGCAGGCAACAGAGCATGCACAATGTCGGCACTAGTACAGTGTATATCCACCTTTTGCAGCAATGCAGGCTGCTATTCTCCCATGGAGACGATCGTAGAGATGCTGGATGTAGTCCTGTGGAACGGCTTGCCATGCCATTTCCACCTGGTGCCTCAGTTGGACCAGCGTTCGTGCTGGTCGTGCAGACCGCGTGAGACGACGCTTCATCCAGACCCAAACATGCTCAATGGGGGACAGATCCGGAGATCTTGCTGGCCAGGGTAGTTGACGTACACCTTCTAGAGCACGTTGGGTGGCACGGGATACATGCGGACGTGCATTGTCCTGTTGGAACATTAAGTTCCCTTGCCGGTCTAGGAATGGTAGAACGATGGGTTCGATGACAGTTTGGATGTACCGTGCACTATTCAGTGTCCCCTCGACGATCACCAGTGGTGTACGGCCAGTGTAGGAGATCGCTCCCCACACCATGATGCCGGGTGTTGGCCCTGTGTGCCTCGGTCGTATGCAGTCCTGATTGTGGCGCTCACCTGCACGGCGCCAAACACGCATACGACCATCATTGGCACCAAGGCAGAAGCGACTCTCATCGCTGAAGACGACACGTCTCCATTCGTCCCTCCATTCACGCCTGTCGCGACACCACTGGAGGCGGGCTGCACGATGTTGGGGCGTGAGCGGAAGACGGCCTAACGGTGTGCGGGACCGTAGCCCAGCTTCATGGAGACGGTTGCGAATGGTCCTCGCCGATACCCCAGGAGCAACAGTGTCCCTAATTTGCTGGGAAGTGGCGGTGCGGTCCCCTACGGCACTGCGTAGGATCGTACGGTCTTGGCGTGCATCCGTGCGTCGCTGCGGTCCGGTCCCAGGTCGACGGGCACGTGCACCTTCCGCCGACCACTGGCGACAACATCGATGTACTGTGGAGACCTCACGCCCCACGTGTTGAGCAATTCGGCGGTACGTCCACCCGGGCTCCCGCATGCCCACTATACGCCCTCGCTCAAAGTCCGTCAGCTGCACATAAGGTTCACGTCCACGCTGTCGCGGCATGCTACCAGTGTTAAAGAATGCGATGGAGTTCCGTATGCCACGGCAAACTGGCTGACACTGACGGCGGCGGTGCACAAATGCTGCGCAGCTAGCGCCATTCGACGGCCAACACCGCGGTTCCTGGTGTGTCCGCTGTGCCGTGCGTGTGATCATTGCTTGTACAGCCCTCTCGCAGTGTCCGGAGCAAGTATGGTGGGTCTGACACACCGGTGTCAAGGTGTTCTTTTTTCCATTTACAGGAGTGTATTAAGCTGTGACTGGCTGATTTTAATAGTACGCTGTGATTCGCCAGAAAGGAGAGGAGGGTAGGTAGGAAAGGGCACCGGATATATGGCACAACTTGTGTAGTTCTGCCACCTTAATTATTAATTTTCCACCCGGTAGTGTACTTAGTTTAAAAATTACACACCATGGCCGTCTCTAAAGTTTTACAATTTCTCACCATTGACACCCTTAATTTTTTAAATTTCCCACTATCTACCATCTTGGATTTTTAAATCTCCCGCCATCCACCATCTTTATGTCACGTATTCAGTGCCACTGATAACATCATTGCCCTTAGATATAGGCAACAATTGTTTTTCTCTCGGCCAATAGGCATGCGGGAAGAGATCCCAGTAGTTCATAGGATATACTACTCAATGGCATCATGACAAAATCTGAAGAAGTTGGACAACTTTGCACAACTTTTTCAGCAAGAACTCACTATAACGCATTGACTCTATGGAATACAATATTCACTAGCAAGAGTCATTTATCAAAATATAACCTTCATTTATGTAGACTGAGAGTTTATGAAATTTATTTATTTATTTATTTATTTATTTAACCTGGCAAGATTAGGGCCATCAGGCCCTCTCTTACATCTAACCAGGCATTCTACTTATTTTACATTCATATGTTTTAGTAGGCATGTTAAACTACATCTAGTACAAAAAGTGAAATAAACAATTAGAAAGGTACACCTGGAAAAATACATGCATATAGAGTTTATATTCGTAGATCATGAGTACTGTTATAATTAGACATTATTGAAGAGACAGATTTTAGATAAGAGTGCTGGCAGCAGGGAGTATGAGGGAGACTCATGGTGAAGGTAGGAGAAGAACAGAGAGACATGATGAAGAGGACATGATGAAGAGGAAGGCATCTCAGGAGCAAGATAGGAGACGCTAGCTTTGCTATTTGGCCTTGTACATTAATTTTGTGGAGAACTTTATGAGGATGATAGTAGGAAATGCTTCAACTTCTTAAAAGTAGCAGGAGATGGAATTTTGCGCAAGGTAAGGGGCAGTTTATTCCAGAGGCGGACAGCGGCAACTGAGAAGGAGTTTACAAAAGTTTTTGTTTTGTGAGTGGGCACAATTAGGATACCAAATAAGAGTGACCTCGTGTTTCAATTATGATGGCATGACAGGTTTTTAATCTCTGGAGCAAGGTACTGGGGTGCTTGCGCGACAAGGAGTCGGTGAAGTAGACATACAGTGAGGTAGTCACGCAATTTGTCCGGCCGCATCCACCCTAGCTCGGCGTATGAAGCACTAACATGATCATATCGGCGAATGTTGCAGGTGTAACGCATACAGGCATTCATGGTTAGCTCTAGCCGTCTTTTGTTTTCACTACTCATACCTTGTCGAATCACATCACAATAGTGGACGTTCGGTAGAACGAGTGCTTGCACGAGCTGGCGCTTCAAGTCCTGTGGAAATATGTTCCAAAACTTTTTGAGAGCATAGAGACAAGCAGACGTCTTTTGTCACACTGCGACTGTATTCTCCGCCCAGTTGAGATGCTCATCCAAAGTTACACCCAAGTTCCTCACTGTTTTCTGATATGGTATTGGAGTACCGTCGAGCAGAATAGGAGGTAGCCGTTCGCGGAAATCTGAACTTATTAATTTCTGATGGGCTATTAAGATTACTTGCGTCTTATTTGCATTTAGTTTAAGCCCCAAGTTTTTCGCCCATGTCACTACTGAAGACAGATCATCATTCATCTGAGCGATTGCAGTGTTTACATCTTCAGGTCTGACGCTTAGGTAGAGCTGGAGGTCGTCGGCATAGAAATGATATTTACTGGAGGACAGAACCGACGAAATATCGTTGACGTATAAAGAAAACAAAAGTGGTCCTAAGACTGATCCTTGTGTCACTCCTGAGGAAACATGTTTCCAGGAAGATTTTTCATTTACGCAGACAACACATTGCTGTCTGTCTTTTAAGTAGATTTCAAACCATCTCATTGCACTATCAGAGAAATTAAGCTGTTGCATTTTTCTGAGCAATATGTCAAATTTAACAGTGTCAAAAGCTTTGCTGAAGTCCAGTAGCGTCAATATTGTTGCCTTTCGATTGTCGATGGTATATTTCAGGTCATCAGTTACTTTAATTAGAGCAGTGTTTGTGCTGTTATGTTTACGGAAACCGGATTGAAATGTGTCATATAGGCTGGATTCATGCAAATGTTCAGTGATTTGGTCATGAACAATGTATTCAAGTGCTTTGGAAACAGCAGGCAGTATGCTAATTAGTCGGTAATCACTAGGCAGTTGCGGCTTTTCGATCTTAGGGATGGGTCGAATTATGCTTCTTTTCCATGCAGTGGGGTATATTCCGTTCACGAGGGGAAGAATTAAATATGTCAGTTAAGACAGGTACTAAGATATCGGCAACATTCTTAATCATGGTTATACCGATACTGTCATTGCCTATCGCATCAGAAGTGATTCTCATTACTGCTTTGCTTGCCGTATTTGTTGTTACATGTTTTAGATGGAAGGTATCGTTGTTAGTTATCCTGTTTGGGGATTCTTGTGGACGGTAATTATCAGCCGTAATGGTATTCACAGAGGTGCAGAGAAGAATTAATTTAATTCGTTAGCTGACACATGAAAAGTAGTTTCCGATTTTGCCTTTCCGACCCCCAAGCTACGGAGATTCTTCCATAGAGTCGTGGGCGTCAGATCGCTGCATACAAGGGAGCGAGCGAGCCTGATTTTTGCATTGCGAATGCATTGTTTCACTCTTTTCCGTAGCTTTCTATATTCTTTGAAACGCTCGGGTTTCAGATCTGCCTTGAAACGCCTGTGGGCAGCATCCCTATTAGTCATCATTTGACGTAATTCAGCTGTCAGCCATGGAGCAGGAGATTTTCTTACACGGATTGTGCACATAGGTGCATGTTTGTCATAGAGAGCAGTGAGTTTATCACCAAGTTCATTAATTTTGTCGTCTATTGTAGGTTCTCTGATCATTTGATGCCATGAGATTTCTGAGCAATCGGCTGTTAGAGCGTCAAGATCAATACGTTTCATGTTCCTACAAGTTATGTAAAGCGATTTGATCCTTGGGGGCTGCACAGAGTAGGCCAGGAATATTACATCATGTGCTGAGAGGCCAGGGGCTGATGTTTGACCAACATCTCTTACTTTGTCAGTCTGTTTCGTTGCGATTACGTCTATAAGAGTATGACTGCGCGCCGTATGGTGTGTAGGTTGTAATGGAAGAATGTTCATGCTATTGCAACTAAACAGTCTTCTTAGGTTTATTGCGGAGGGAGTGTCTCTTAGCAGGTCTATGTTCAAGTCACCCATTACGATGATATGTTCGTATTGACTCTGAAGTGAATGTAATTCCGACTGGAAGGAACTCATTGAGCTTATTTTTGGCGGCTTGTACACGACGCCAGTTAAGAATTTCCGACTTTGTATATTTATTTTAATGAACACGTATTCAGCCTCTTTTTCTTCAGCAGGATTTGGCGTACATAATACTTTCGCTTTGAGATCTGTTCATATATACGCGCAGACCCCGCCCCCTCGCATTTTTGATCTGTCTGCCCTAAGAAATGTGTACCCTGGGAGATGAATAGATGCAGAGGATATGTGTGGTTTCAACCACGTTTCGGATAAGAGGATTACGTGGTAGTTTAGTTGGTAGAAGAGGAGGCTAAGTTCTTCGTAATGTGCAGGTAAAGAATGGATGTTGCAGTGAGCTGCTAAAAGCTCTGACACGTTCCGCTGAGCAGCCTGGAGTAGGGTGGCAGACTGGTTTGTCCCTTTGTTAGGCACTACCTGCCGCGAGGGGCACTGGGCGGTGCTTCCGCCAAGTGACATAACACAGGGGTGTCCGAGATTTTGCGCGCCCTGACTCCGCGAGTACCGA
This sequence comes from Schistocerca cancellata, assembly GCF_023864275.1. Classification (NCBI taxonomy): domain Eukaryota; kingdom Metazoa; phylum Arthropoda; class Insecta; order Orthoptera; family Acrididae; genus Schistocerca; species Schistocerca cancellata. The sequence continues at coordinate 172,113,403 of NC_064631.1, read as the reverse complement.
AAGAAAGGCGACTGCAAGAGATTTCCTGAGGTTGCGGGAGTATAGAAAATGGATTAGTGGTATTCGATGCAAGGAGAATATGACCAAAATAGTGATGGCTGTGTGTCACTGTGTATCCTATGTCGTAAGAGGAGAAATGTAATTAGCGTATTTGAAACAGCTTAGGGTGGAAGTAAGGGAAAGGGGAGTGATTTAAGAGGCCGATGCTGCCAGCAGAGAGAAGTAAGCTTAATAATTAATATATTACCGTAGGAAGCTAGAATTAAATTGAAATTTACTAAAGTGATACTGGTAGTGATTATTGTAGGAAGCTACAATTAGATTGAAATTTGCTAAATTGATACTGATAGTGATTTTTGTTATGAACAATTGAAACCGAAGAGATGGGTGATTAATGAACTAAAGGAGAGACTAATAATTGCAATAGAACTATTACAGAATGGAAGAGAATAAACTGTGGAAATGAAAAAAGTATTAGCAGTAACTAAAAATAAGTAATGGTTAGAGCTACAGACACAAAAAAATAGTAAAATGTTAATACAGTTACAAAAACAATTAGTTGAAAGTACAAATATGGGCATAATTAAAAAGTTAACACAATTACAAGACTATATCTGAGTATAGGGCTGTTACAATTTGCAAATGGTGTTAAGTTTGCACTTTTGGCTCGAGTAGCTTCACTTAATACTATTCAGTTCTGTCATGTTTGTGACTGTCTTCTTTCCAGCTGCTGTCTTAATGATTACTTACTCTGCCATCCTGAGTCCACACATTCTGAAGACCGAAATGGGATATGGCACTGTTTAAAATCTTTACCCGTTCGTGTGTCAGATCTTCCCTTATTGTAAGCCCTGTCCTTGCTAACTTCTTCTTCTGGGTAAAGATCTCTGCCCTTTCTCGGTATGAGAAAAATTTAATTATTATTGGACGAGGTTTGGTAGCACCTGGTAGTTTTCGTCCCACCCGATGGCTCCTGTCAATGTCTGCCTTGGTCACTTCAACGCCTAATTTTTCACGCGCAACCTGTATAAGCAGGTTGTCTGTGTCTTCTTCCTTATTTTCTGCTACTCCAAACAGTCGTAGACTATTTCGCCTTTGGTACTGTTCTAGCTCGTCTGTTGCGGCAGATAGTTTCACCTCCAACTCTCGTGTCTTTTTCTCGTATTCAGACACAGACATTTTTAGTGCTGTAATTTCGGCAGTATTGGCCTCAACAGTTTCACGCATTTTGGCCAATACTGCTGCCGTTACAGTATCTGATATAGTACCTGCTATCAGATCGAGATTGTTTTTATCGCGAAGCGCAGCGTTTACCTCAGAGCGGACCAGCTCCGCTATACCGGGAGCCGCGGCCGCACCTTCCGCCAAGAGCAGACCCGCCGCACCTGCTGCTTCCCCGCTGCTGGACGCGCTGCTGTTGACTCTTCTGTTTACCATTTTCTCGAAGATATTGGCGGAGCACAGAAAAAAAATAGCACTACTGCACAGAACAATGTTGTTTACACGATTTCCACTTGTACTAGACAACAGCACCTGCGAGAACACCTTCGAATTCAACTAAAATTCGCGAGCCGAACTTAACACGTGTTACACTGCAGCCGCCATGACACGATCGGTTTCTAACTTTTTAGCAATTATCTTCAGATCATAAAATATGGTTACCGAGTGTAAACTATTACATGCTGAGCATCCCAGTAGTGACTTGATCTAACGACAAATTACTTGATTGTACAAGATGGGTCGGAGAATGCCCTGTAACACTATTTTATAATCTGAGGACGACTGCTAGCACAATCGAAACGGGTCATATCGTTTTATGAAAACACGACTGGAAAAATAGAGATATCATCGAAAGTGAAGTTTGCTTTTCCACATTATTGACCATGTTCAACAACGTGGATTAGTCAAATACCTTTAGATTGAAACTTCACATATTCTCTTTCGGATTCGTCGTAGTATTGTCAGTCTGGAGACTCAGTGAAACAGCTTTCCAAAATAATTTATGCCACTAGGTATCACTTGCAGCAGTGTTTGAAGCACACTCACCAGAGAACTGCATGACTGCCATCATGGTGTTCATGATGACGGCAGCGCTCGTTGTGTTGAATCCTAGGGACAGCATCTTGTCTCCAAACAGTATGCTGAATATGGCGACCAGGCATTGACCAGTCATCTGGAAGAAAAAATGAAATATCACCTGGTTCTGAGCATGACACGAATGTAGATAGCCAAAGTTATTCAGATAATAAGGACTTAACGATACAACAAGTAAGGGCTATAGAGATGTAAATTGGAAGGTTAACTATCTGCCTGGGACATCAAGACCACCGGTCACAGAGTTTACACTCTCTTTCCTAATATTTTTCACTAGTATGAAAGCACTATCATTCAAGAAAATTCAGACATGACTTATGACTTACCAACACGAAGACAATAAAAATAAAAATTTAGAACCATTTCCCATCAGTTCTGTGTATTCGCTGTTCCTGTGCATTTTATACCCCAGTATGTATTCTGTTACATAACGTTCCAACCGAAAAAATTCTTATATATAATTACAAGCAGTGACAACTTCACTCTTCCCGGAGTTGTTACCTCGAGTAATCGTGAATATCAATCCATCAAGAGAAATGTTATGTGGGCTACTGGTAAGTTTTCGTCAGCTTATGTAAAATAAGGAGATGGACAAAATTAAAGTCTATACTCATCCTATATATACTATACTTTGTACAGAATATCGATTGGGGCTAAGAATTGAAAGAGGAAACCGCCTGGTAGAATTTTGCGCAGTGCATAACTTAATCATAGCTAACACTTGGTTTAAGAATCATGAAAGAAAGTTGTATACATGGAAGAACCCTGGAGATACTAAGAGGTATGAGATAGAGTATATAATGATAAGACAGAGACTTAGGAACCAGGTTTTAAATTGTAAGACATTTCCAGGGGCAGATGTGGATTCTGGCCACAATCTATTGGTTATGAACTGTATATTAAATCTGAAGAAACTGCAAAAAGGTGGGAATTTAAGGAGATGGGACCTGGATAAACTGAAAGAACCAGAGATTGTACAGAGTTTCAGGAAGAGCATAAGGGAACAATTGACAGGAATGGGGGAAAGAAATACAGTAGGAGAAGAATGGGTAGCTTTGAGGGATGAAATAGTGAAGGCAGCAGAGGATCAAATAGGTACAAGACGAGGGCTAGTAGAAACCCTTGGGTAACAGAAGAAATATTGAATTTAATGGATGAAAGGAGAAAATTTAAAAATGCACTAAATGAAGCAGGCAAATAGGAATACAAACGTCTCAAAAATGATATCGACAGGAAGTGCAAAATGGCTAAGCAGGGATGGATAGAGGACAAACGTAAGGATGTAGAGGCTTATCTCACTAGGGGTAAGATAGATACTGCCTACAGGAAAATTAAAGAAACCTTTGGAGAAAGGAGAACCAATTGCATGGATATCAAGAGCTTTGATGGAAACCCAGTTCTAAGCAAAGAAGGGAAAGCAGAAAGGTGGAAGCAGTATATAGAGGGTCTATACAAGGGCGATGTACTTTAGGACAATATTATGGAAATGGAAAACGATGCAGATGAAGATGAAATGGGAGTTACGATACTGCGTGAAGAGTTTGACAAAGCACTGAAAGACCTGAGTCGAAACAAGGCCCCGGGAATAGACAACATTCCATTAGAACTACTGACGGCCTTGGGAGAGCCAGTCCTGACAAAACTCTACCATCTGGTGAGCAAGATGTATGAGACAGGCGAAATACCCTCAGACTTCAAGAAGAATATAATAATTCCAATCCCAAAGAAAGCAGGTGTTGACAGATGTAAAAATTACCGAACTATCAGTTTAATAAGTCACAGCTGCAAAATACTAACGCGAATTCTTTACAGACGAATGGAAAAACTGATAGAAGCCGACCTCGTGGAATACCAGTTTGGATTCTGTAGAAGTGTTGGAACACGTGAGGCAATACTGACGCTACGACTTATCTTAGAAGAAAGATTAAGGAAAGGCAAACCTACGTTTCTAGCATTTCTAGACTTAGAGAAAGCTTTTGACAATGCTGATTGGAATACTCTCTTTCAAATTCTGAAGGTGGCAGGGGTAAAATGCAGGGAGCGAAAGGCTGTTTACAATTTGTACAAAACCAGATGGTAGTTATAAGAGTCGAGGGATATGAAAGGAGGGCAGTGGTTGGGAAGGGAGTGATACAGGGTTGTAGCCTACCCCCAATGTTATTCAATCTGTATATTGAGCAAGCAATAAAGGAAACAAAACAAAAGTTCGGAGTAGGTATTAAAATCCATGGAGAAGAAATGAAAACTTTGAGGTTCGCCGATGACACTGTAATTGTGTCAGAGAAAGCAAACGACTTGGAAGAGCAGTTGAACGGAATGAACAGTGTCTTGAAAGGATGGTATAAGATGAACGTCAACAAAAGCAAAACGAGGATAATGGAATGTAGTGGAATTAAGTCGGGTGATGGTGAGGGAATTAGATTAGGAAATAAGACACTTAAAGCAGTAAAGGAGGTTTGCTATTTGGGGAGCAAAATAACTGATGATGGTCGAAGTAGAGAGGATATAAAATGTAGACTGGCAATGGCACGGAAAGCGTTTCTGAAGAAGAAATATTTGTTAACATCGAGTATAGATTTCAACGTCAGGAAGTCATTTCTGAAAGTATTTGTATGGAGTGTAGCCATGTATGGAAGTGAAACGAGGACGATAAATAGTTTAGACAAAAGGAGAATATAAGCTTTCGAAAAGAGGTGCTACAGAGAAATGCTGAAGATTAGATAGGTAGATCACATAACTAATGAGGAGGTATTGAATAGAATCGGGGTGAAGAGGAGCTTGTGGCACAACTTGACTAGAAGAAGGGTGCGGTTGGTAGGACATGTTCTGAGACATCGAGAGATTACCAATTTAGTATTGAAGGGCAGTGTGGAGGGTAAAAATCGTAGAGGGAGACAAAGAGATGAATACACTAAGCATTTTCAGAAGGATGTAGGCTGCAGTAGGTACTGGAAGAAGATTGCACAGGATAGAGTAGCATGGAGAGCTGCATCAAACCAGTCTCAGGACTGAAGACCACAACAACAACAACACTCATCCTTAGCACGACAATGTATGGGGTAAAGGTAATGTATATACTGTAATAGCGTTTCAGAATAACATGCCCGACCATCGGTCTTTCCTGTAGTATTCGTGGACAATACGTGGAAAGGTAGGATTGCTATGTGTGTAAATCAAAATGTAATTATTTTTAACTGTAATGTTCATTGAGCGAGACGAATTTTAGAGGCAGTAACATGTTTCCTGGTTTGGAACATCGGTTGTCGCAATTTTGTAAACGTATTTGCTATGCGCGAGGCTTTTCTTGTAGCGTCACCCACTTACTGTAAACTAAGCTAATCAGTAGCGGAGTTCATAACTCTTCTTCGAACGTTCCCTGTGTCTACCGTAAGTGCATTTCGGCAGGGATCACAGGCCGTCCAACAATATCCAATATCCTTCTCACTTACGGTACACTAAGCGAATCCCAAACAGAAGCGAAACTCACAACTCTTCTTCGAATAATCTCTGTCACTTCTGTTAATACTATTTCGGAAACATTACAGACTGTCGAACAATATTTAAAAATTGATCAGACGATGCTTATGTAAATGATCTCTTTCGTCCGAGAATTTTATTTGATGAGGATGTTTCTGATAAATTTGGGTGCCATAGCGATAGACCTATGCCGTCATTCAACCTTAAAATTAAATCGATAATCTGAAGAAGGGACAAGCGCCAAAAATTCAATATTTCTTCTTTGTCACCAAACGTGTGATAGAATATAGAGGCACATTGGGCGCTATCAAAAGGGAACGAAAACCACTCATGCGCCGGCTTAATCGGACTTGGCAATAGCGCCGGCCATTGTAGCCGAGCGGTTCTAGGCGCTTCAGTCCGGAACCGCGCTGCTGCTACGGACGCAGGTTCAATTCCTGCCTCGGGCGTGTATGTGTGCGATGTCCTTAGGTTAGTTAGGTTTAAATAGTTCTAAGTTTAATGGACTGATGACCTCAGATGTTAAGTCCCATAGTGCTTAGAACTATTTGAACTTGGCAACATATAGTTAGTTTGAAGAAGCGAACGTATCAGTTTTGAGTTCGCCTTCCCTCGACGCTGTGGTCGTGCTAGCATCTGATGTTCGCATCTGCTGTTCAGTTGCTTTAAACCTCTTGCTTGCAGTGCGTCTGAGTATTGTTCTGTGTTTAATCTCTGGCGTAGGAGTTTCGATATTACTCATTAAAGGTAAACAAGTAAGGGTCACTGATGCAGTAACTGTTCTAGATGTTTTAAAACCGTGTTAGTTGGCGTTTCTGATGTGATATCATGTTTTCTGTTGTACGCCTGCTTTTCAGTTGTTTGGTGTTTAGGTTATTGCTACAATTTCATCCACCTCTGAAAGTGATACAGTATAACCTCGTTAGCACGAAGTCGCTTAAGATGAACTTGCCGTTAATGTGAAAATGATATTGCCCCCGCCAGGAATCTTATGGGGAGTTTTATCGTTTACACGAATTTCGGTTCAGACGAACTCTTTTTCAGTCCCTAGAGTTATTAAATTTCATTACAACACAAACTTTTCATCCTGCAGTGTTTTTAAGTGTTACTTTTTCCGAAATTAATGGAAAAAAATTAACTACAAAGTTAACTACCCACTGTTGACTCGTTTCTAACGTATTCTAAATCGGCAGCTGCGATTATTTTCTCAATGGTCGGCGTGTACGGTACATGTAAATGAATTCAGTAATGTGTGCATTAACATTTAGAAACGTATTCGATGCTAGGTGTTCTTTTAATCGTAGCCTAGTCGAGTTAGACTAGTGTATAAAAATCTACAAAGGGTAACACGCGAAACACGGCAAACAGGAAACATACAACCCTAAATATACATTTAAAGCTTAAGAATATGGATGAGGTAAGCCGTAGTACAAAGAAAACAGAAATTGAAGAGCAGTTTGGAATTCCCAAATTTGCTTTATCTGTGATGATTAACAATCGAGGAAAAATCATTAATGCTGCTGCATCAGTTTCCGGAAACAAATGTAGACGATTTGGTAGCACTAAGTTAGAAGACAACGAGAAGTTACTGCTGGAATGGTTCAATCACTTGCGTGCATCTAACATACCTTTAAGTTGCCTTATGAGTCAGTCAAAAGCAAATGAGACTGTCAAAAACCTAGGCGTCGAAGTCTTCAATTGTTCTGCCAGTTGACTGTAACTGCTTCAAAAGAGACATTCATTTTTATCTGCAAAAATTTGTAGTGAAGTAAATAAAATTGATGAAGAAAGTGTGAACAGTTGGTTGCCTGATTTCGACTGAGCCAGGGAAAAGCATGCCTCGTGTGCTGTGTTCAACATAGACAAAACTGGACTTTTCAACAAACTTTCCAAATCGCACCCTGGGGATAAAAGATGATAAATGTCATGGTGGAGGACGCAGTAAACAACGTGTAACTGTCGCTCTCGTATGTACTGCGGACTGCAGTGAGAAGTTTCGTCACTGGATTATTGGTGAGTCCGTGAAACTGCGTTGTTTCAAACACATAAATATGGTGACTTTATCTGGCATCTGTTCTCACTATAAGAAAGCTTGGATCGACGACACATCATTTCGCAAGTGACTTCTTCGTTTCAGCAGTGGAATGGTTGCTCGGCAGACATGTTCTTCTTACATTGGACAGAAGTATTGCCAATAATGCACAGGATCCCATCCTAACGAATATAAGGGTTCAGTTTTTTCCACCAAATCGCGGCAGCCTCCTTCAGCCCTTGGACCAGGGCATCATTTCTCTTATGAAGAGAAGCGACTTGTAAGAGCTGCAGTTGGTGCTGCTCAAAAGAATACTGCAACCCCGATTTGGAATCTGCTTCAAGCAATAAAAACCATCGCAGCCACCTGGAATTCTGTGACGCCACGTCATATACAGAAGCGCTTTAACATAGCCTGGAGAAACAGCAACACTGATGATGTCCACGAGGTAAACGATGCCACTTCACCTGATGAATGGAAAGCACTGCAAGGATTTACTCTGGGATTGATTTTGAGGAATTCATTAGTGAAGTCGACGGTGTTACCGTATGTGTTTTTGTGGAATCTGGTATGACAAAAGCTGTGAGCGATATGCAAGAAGGATCATCGGAAGAAAGTGAGAAGGAGGGGAATACAGATACCTTTCCATCTACGCGTCAGGAGATGTTTACAGCCTTGGAGAGTTGAAAACGATTTGCTTTAACATCCTACGTTACTGCTGAGTTTACGGACTCAGTACTTGTAGTTGGTTGTGAAATTACAAGGTGTTTTCGTTCCCGTGAACTTCAGCGAACCATGATTGAATTTTTTTCAATAAAGTACTGTAACTTGTGGGTACTTGTACTTTTACAGTCACTTTGGGTGTTATAAGCCTATACTAGTGTAAAATGATTGATAGTGTAGTGTATTACTCATTATTGTTGTACTGTACATGTATAAATACTAAAATCTGTGTTTTCACTTAATACGAATTTTTTAACACAAAGTCTTGATTTTTCGGTCCTTCAGGATTCGTTTTAACGAGGTTATATTAGGAACTTGCCTAATAAGGCGGTGCGGGTGTCCTGCATCGTCCCCTACGCTATGTCAAGGAGTATGGGACCTCATCAACATCTGTATTAACTGTACTCCAGCAAAAAAGAAGAACGGTATCTGTCGTCCAGAAATACATATAATAGTTATGATGTGCAGCAAAACAAACGAATTTGTGGTGACGAGTATTCTCATTATTAGGACAAGTGTAACAATACCGTCTATGACAAACAATAGTGATGTTCGTCCCTAAAAATATAGACGTACTGAAAGGTTAAGTGTAGATGAGAAGGCACTTTACTGGAAACCTTTGTTTGATGAACGTTCTACAAGTGATCAGGACACATACTTAATGCGGCTAATGGACCGAAAATCGTCATTATGGAGGTGAGCTCAAAGGAAAAACACCACCTAAACGCGATAGCATTTTTGTTTATCATGTAATGAAAGGCAATGAAAGCATGACTTTGTTTAAAAATGTATTTAGTATTGTGTATTGCATAAAGAATAAAGGAAACTTTCGATTACCGTCATTAGTAACCGCAAATGAGGTTTCCGCGGATAACAGAGGGAGTGTGAACCTCGCGGTAATGCAATATCGTACAACATTCGCTCTTTTGTAGATGAACACATTAACGAATATCTTGTTAAAGAAACGCACTGCAGCAATCAGAATATAATGTACAGGGCTATTCTTAATGATTGACCCATTTTCAAAACTTCGTATTTATTGTAGTACAAATCCGAAATGAGCAAGCTTTATACCAATGTAAAGAGGAAGTTTCAAATTTTTTTTTTCATAATGTTTGATATCAATTTAATAAATGTAATAATTTGTAACTAATTAGTTTTTAATAATTATTTAATAATTAGAAATGTGATAAATGTTATAAATGTTCATTGTGGCCACCGTTGGCTGCACGGCAAACATCGACGCGGTAGCCAAACTCGTCCCACACACTCGAAAGCATATCTGCTATTAGCGAGTGCACAGCAGAAGTGACCCGGTTACACAGATTGTTCGGAGTGGTTGGTGCAGGCGGGATGTAAACAGTTTCCTTCACATAATCCCGTAAGAAATAGTCGTAGGGTGTGAGATCAAGAGATCTCGGTGACCAGAAGTGCAGAGCCAGGTCCTCAAGTCCCCTACGACCGATCTAGTTCTGAGGAAGGGGGTCATTCAAAAAACCTCGTACATCACTGTCCATCCTGTTAGAAAATGAAGTCCTGGAAATGTTCCATAACTTGAGGAAACAACCATTGTTCCAACATGTCCAGGTACGTGATTCCCGTTACAGTTCTATCTGCAAAGAAAAATGGTGCATAAACCGTTATACGAGATAAGGCACAGAACACAAATGATCTTCGGTGAGTCTCTTTCGTGTTGCAATGGTGAATGTGGATTTTCCAAACCCCATATGCGAACATTGTGTCTGTAGACTTTTCCACTAATGTGGAACGTCGCTCATTTCTAAAAATTACACTCTGTAGAAATGCGTCAACCTCCATCCTTGCTAGCACATAAACACAAAATGCGATACGCTTTTCCTTGTCATTTTTGTTGCGAGCCTGCACAAGCTGCCATCGGTAGGGCTTGTACAGCAAACACCATTTCAGAACTGCATACAATTGGTTGGGGTATTCCCAGTTCTCGACTGGCTCTGTTCGTAGACTTACTGAGACTGAGCACAAAACTTTCTTGAATCTGTCGGACATTATCCTCTCACTTACGCGGTCGGCCTGTGCTTTTTCCTTTGCACATACTCGTAGTCTGTTTAAATTCATTAAACCAGCGACTAATGCTTTTGCGAGTTGGTGGTTGAACACCGAATTTGATACGAAATGCCCGCTGCACTGCAATTTGCGACTCACTTTTCGCGAACTCAAGAAAGCAGAGAGCCTTCTACTCCACAGTCGCCATCTCACTCACAACTGACAGTGAAACGGAATGACGGTACTTTTGCCGCGCGAACTCTACAGGCCGCTTCTGAAACAGTCACCGCCCGCCCGTCGCCGCCACCCAAAAACTTTGAGAAACTTCCTCTTTTTATTGGTATAAAGCTGGTTCATTTCGTATTTATACTTGAATACATACGAATTTCTGAAAGTGGGTCCATCATTTAGAATAACTCTGTATTTGAATGCTGAACTAAACGTCTTTTGTAAAGCCTCTTTTGCAAAAAAACATACACACTAAGGCAGTATAATGTGACTTTTTTATATATATTACGACTATACATTTTTACGTCCTCAAATCTATATCTTTAGTACTTGTGAAGAACTAATTGCAAAGATAAAAGTCTGAACGACAGTGTAAAGCGAGCTTCTGTCACCGAAAAGCTCACTCATGTTCGTCAAGCTCGCAAGTTTTATAACGGAAAGAAATACACTATTGTTTGGGAAAAGTGAATCAACAAAACCGAGAGCTGCGATCACAATGAAATTCCCTCCGCCGATTAGGGACATGACACTACACTTCCTCTTATCGTGGTGTGTTGCAGGCCATTGCTTCTGACTGTTTCACATTTTACAAACAGTTCTATAAAACTTCTTTCTACCAATGATCCAAAGGTTCGAGCACTTGTTTCGACTTCAGGCAAAACCTCCCTTTACCAAAACTCCCTGTTCAGAAAATGTTCTATCTGAGGAAAGCCTGGCTATATGTATTCAGCATACACGACATGAAAAGAGATTCCTTCCATTTCTATGTTTATTCCGAAGGAGAATCTAAACGTGGACCTGAAAAAGTATATAGCAAGCTGTGGTTCAAAAATAAACGACTTTTCAGTGACGCCTGTGGGGGTTAAAACTTTAACAATGTAGTGCGCTTTCTCCTTTAGTTTGTTGCTGGAAGACGATTTATAAAGATTTATTGGTACTTGCCATTGCGAGGGCACTCTTTTCATCAATTTTGAGACAACGAAAAGAACAAATCAGACGACCAGACGGAATTTACACAACACAACAGTACACTGATTCTCAAGAAAGACGGGATTCAATGTTGCACTAAGTTTTAATGTCTAACTCATAATCAGTTTGAAGAAGGGAACAAATCCTCGGTTTTTAATATCGTGACGAGTCCTTGAAGCCAATGCAGTTCATCCCTCCAAGGTGCTGAGACAGTAGTTGATGTAAAGAATCTCATTTATATATTTGGTTAAAACAAACTTGATTAAAATCAGGGGAGAGTGAGTCCTTCAGGTCAATCCAATTCATCTTTCCGAGGTACTGAGATAGTAGGTTTATGTGAAGAATTTCATATAAGTATTTGTTAAAACGATCTTGAATAAAATCAAGAGAGAGTTTTTCGTATTTCCCCACAAAGGGAGGTTTTGTATTTCTTCCCTTCTTCTAACTACCAATTCGATTACCCTTAGATACTTTACGGTTATGGCTGAGCGCAGTTACAAACAACTGATTGCGTAGTCAAACGACATACAGATTTTTTTTTCCTTTCCTTATTTGTAGGCATTACGTTATTCTGTACGGGCGTGTTTTGTTTACTAGACGACGATGCCTAACTGCACCAAAAGCTTTCTGGATGTCAAGAAACGTATAGATCCTAATTTGAGAGTAACTATGAGGAAATAGGAGTCTTGAATGAAAGAGATTAGAGGTAACACGTGCATGTGAAAAATTTTGCTGGTAAACTTTAAAAACTATGTATCCATAGATGTTTAACATATTATAATGAAGTGGGTGGCGCCCGGCTGACCGTCAACAGAAAATACTGGAAGGGAGAGTGGAAAACATAAGAAATCCACAATAAAAAGCAAACAGACGTGCGACGAATTTATCAGACAACCATTAGTTATAAGAAAGGATACTGCCAGAAGAAATTTGGGTACTTCGAAGCTTTGTAGCTTAAGTTAAAATTTTAATGAAATCTAGGAGCAATAACAGGGAAGCAAACATAAAACGCATGAACAGGACGGTCCCAGGCGGGAATTGTGGAGGGAACGTCAACCACATATGAGTACCCCGATGCATGGGAAATGCCAGGGTCAAGTGCCCGTTGTCGTAGAGAAACTGTGATCGGAACTTTTTATGGAAGTGCACTTTCCTGACAAGTGCTGAATACGTACACCAAAAAATTACTCGAATATCTTGTCAGAGCTCATATTAAATAGGTTTGTTCTTTGAATTTACTGTCTAGAAAAATGTGAAGCAGTAAATATTATCTTAATATTTATATTAATAGCAGTATTCATGTTATAACTGTAATTATTATTAATTCGCATAAGACATTTTGAGTTTCACGAAATAATCATCAGAAAAATCCAAAAGAAATATTTATGTTTGTGTTTTTAACAACTTGGTAAGCAAATATGGCAAAAATTTCTAATCGTACTACTTTAAAATTTCAAGGTAGCAATTTATGAACTACGAAGTTACTGTTGATGTTAATTACATATGACAGAATACATTGTGAGGCGTAAAAATATGCGACAACAGTGCGTACGTAGATTGCGAAGTGGTATCTAATTTCAGTTTTTGTTACTCTTACGTTACTGTAAAGTAATAGATTAATTATGTTTGAATTTCGTTGGGCCGGCCGCGGTGGTCTAGCGGTTCTAGGCGTTCAGTCCGGAACCGCGCGACTGTTACGGTCGCAGGTTCGAATCCTGCCTCGGGCATGGATGTGTATGATGTCCTTAGGTTAGTTAGGTTTAAGTAGTTGTAAGTTGTAGGGGACTTATGACCACAGCATAAGATTAATAAGAGCTCGAACGGAAATATTTTTTTGGTCTTCCTTTTTCCCACGAGCCATTCGAGAGTGGAATGGTAGAGGAATAGTATGAAAATGGTTCGATGAACCTTCTGCCAGGCACATAAGCGTCAATTGCAGAGTAACCATGTAGATGTAGATGGTAAGTAACATCATTCTCGTCCAACGAGTCATCATCAAAGTTAGTTCGTTCTCAGTACTTGGGGGAGGGGAGATACAAATGTAAAACATTATACTACGACCAATTCTTGGAGAATATAATTGGCTGTTCTGTTAGACTTTCTGCTTTCGATAAAGCTGTTGTGAACAGTGTGCACCTAAGCATATGTACGTTGACAATGTAAGCGTCACAAACAGGTAGTAGGATTATTTCGTATTTTGACGCTCCGTGGAAAGAACGTTTAGTATTTAGTCGTGTCGACGGCTAAAATGATATTCTATTTTATTGTTTGAAACTGGTGCTACATCTGGAAGGGAATTTCAGATATTTATGGGAAAATTAAAACTGTTTGTTTACTTAATATTTACTACAGTTTTGTGAAATTAAACCAATATATAACAAGTTAAGCACGCTGAATTTTGATCATTGTGTTGTCTAAGATGTGGACAGCATATGCTGTTGCAAATACTGTTCAACAAACTGTGTATACAGAAGTTGATCTAACATCGTATGAGATTTTTGGAAACGTTTCAGGATTGTGCTCCCTGCCGCCGTTGGATAAGCAGCTGCAGCAGAAAGTCGTATACTCCTAGCTCATCATTTGTTACATAGTTTAATTCTTAATTTCTTTGCGTCTTTTTGGTACTTGCATTATTTAAATCATAAATTTCGGGCGTATTATAGTATTTGAGAGTTGTAGCATCGCGTTTTAGTACCTGAATAGTGTAAATTCGCGTAGTCGTCTGTCTTCTGTTTTTGTTTTGAACGGCCAGTGTCGGTTGGTCACAGTCAGTGTGCTCCCTGCCGCCGTTGGATAAGCAGCTGCAGCAGCAAGTCGTATACTCCTAGCTCACTCATTTGTTACATAGTTTACTTCTTAATTTCTTTGCGTGTTTTTGGTACTTGCATTGTTTAATTCATAAATTTTGGGCGTATTATAGTATTTGATAGTTGCAGCATCGCGTTTTAGTACCTGAATAGTGTAAAATCGCGTAGTCTCCTTCCACCGCCGAGCAGTGTGTCAGCAGTGCTCAAGTGGCAGCATTACTGCATTTACTAGGCAATCTTGTATTTTAATAACCGTTTAAATTTTGTGTCGATTTGTTTGCGCTCTGTAGATTAGTTCAGACGTTCTTTGCACAACAGTTTTTAGCATGGATAGGGACTGCAACTGCTGTGTTCGGATGCAGGCTGAGTTGGCATCCCTTCGCTCCCAGCTTCAGGCAGTGTTGGCTTCGGTCACACAGCTTGAGGCTGTTGCCAATGGTCATCACTGTGGGGGCCCGGATGGGGGTTTGTCGGGGACAGCCAGCTCGTCCCACGCATCCCCCAATCGGACTACGACTGTGGTTGCCCGGGATACTGCCCGCATTGAGGCTGATCCCTCACCTGTGGTAGAGTGGGAGGTCGTCTCAAGGTGTGGCAGGGGGCGAAAGACATTCCGGAGGGCTGAGCGGAAGGCCTCTCCAGTTTGTCTGACGAACCGGTTTCAGGCTCTGTCTCAGGCTGATACTGATCTTCGGCCTGACATGGCTGCTTGTCCTGTTCCAGAGGTTGCCCCTCAGTCTGCAAGATCCGGGCGGTCGCAGAGGGTGGGCTTACTGGTAGCTGGGAGCTCCAACGTCAGGCGCGTAATGGGGCCCCTTAGGGATATGGCAGCAAGGGAGGGGAAGTAAACCAAAGTGCACTCCGTGTGCATACCGGGGGGAGTCATTCCAGATGTGGAAAGGGTCCTTCCGGATGCCATGAAGGGTACAGGGTGCACCCATCTGCTGGTGGTCGCTCATGTCGGCACCAATGATGTGTGTCGCTATGGATCGGAGGAAATCCTCTCTGGCTTCCAGCGGCTATCTGATTTGGTGAAGACTGCCAGTCTCGCTAGCGGGATGAAAGCAGAGCTCACCATCTGCAGCATCGTCGACAGGACTGACTGCGGACCTTTGGTACAGAGCCGAGTGGAGGGTCTGAATCAGAGGCTGAGACGGTTCTGCGACCGTGTGGGCTGCAGATTCCTCGACTTACGCCGTAGGGTGGTGGGGTTTCGGGTTCCGCTGGATAGGTCAGGAGTCCACTACACGCAACAAGCGGCTACACGGGTAGCAGGGGTTGTGTGGCGTGGGCTGGGCGGTTTTTTAGGTTAGATGGCCTCGGGCAAGTACAGAAAGGGCAACAGCCTCAACGGGTGCGGGGCAAAGTCAGGACATGCGGGGACCAAGCAGCAATCGGTATTGTAATTGTAAACTGTCGAAGCTGCGTTGGTAAAGTACCGGAACTTCAAGCGCTGATAGAAAGCACCGAAGCTGAAATCGTTATAGGTACAGAAAGCTGGCTAAAGCCAGAGATAAATTCTGCCGAAATTTTTACAAAGGCACAGACTGTGTTTAGAAAGTATAGATTGCATGCAACAGGTGGTGGCGTGTTTGTCGCTGTTAGTAGTAGTTTATCCTGTAGTGAAGTAGAAGTGGATAGTTCCTGTGAATTATTATGGGTGGAGGTTACACTCAACAACCGAGCTAGGTTAATAATTGGCTCCTTTTACCGACCCCCCGACTCAGCAGCATTAGTGGCAGAACAGCTGAGAGAAAATTTGGAATACATTTCACATAAATTGTCTCAGCATGTTATAGTCTTAGGTGGAGATTTCAATTTACCAGATATAGACTGGGACACTCAGATGTTTAGGACGGGTGGTAGGGACAGAGCATCGAGTGACATTATACTGAGTGCACTATCCGAAAATTACCTCGAGCAATTAAACAGAGAACCGACTCGTGGAGATAACATCTTGGACCTACTGATAACAAACAGACCCGAACTTTTCGACTCTGTAAGCGCAGAACAGGGAATCAGTGATCATAAGGCCGTTGCAGCATCCCTGAATATGGAAGTTAATAGGAATATAAAAAAAGGGAGGAAGGTTTATCTGTTTAGCAAGAGTAATAGAAGGCAGATTTCAGGCTACCTAACAGATCAAAACGAAAATTTCTGTTCCGACACTGACAATGTTGAGTGTTTATGGAAAAAGTTCAAGGCAATTGTAAAATGCGTTTTAGACAGGTACGTGCCGAGTAAAACTGTGAGGGACGGGAAAAACCCACCGTGGTACAACAACAAAGTTAGGAAATTACTGCGAAAGCAAAGAGAGCTTCACTCTAAATTTAAACGCAGCCAAAACCTCTCAGACAAACAGAAGCTAAACGATGTCAAAGTTAGCGTAAGGAGGGCTATGCGTGAAGCGTAAAGTGAACTCGAAAGTAAAATACTAGGTACCGACTTGACAGAAAATCCTAGGAAGTTCTGGTCTTACGTTAAATCAGTAAGTGGCTCGAAACAGCATGTCCAGACACTCCGGGATGATGATGGCATTGAAACAGAGGATGACAAGCGTAAAGCTGAAATACTAAACACCTTTTTCCAAAGCTGTTTCACAGAGGAAGACCGCACTGCAGTTCCTTCTCTAAATCCTCGCACAATCGAAAAAATGGCTGACATCGAAATAAGTGTCCAAGGAATAGAAAAGCAACTGAAATCACTCAACAGAGGAAAGTCCACTGGACCTGACGGGATACCAATTCGATTCTACACAGAGTACGCGAAAGAACTTGCCCCCCTTCTAACAGCCGTGTACCGCAAGTCTCTAGAGGAACGGAAGGTTCCAAATGATTGGAAAAGAGCACAGGTAGTCCCAGTCTTCAAGAAGGGTCGTCGAGCAGATGCGCAAAACTATAGACCTATATCTCTGACGTCGATCTGTTGTAGAATTTTAGAACATGTTTTTTGCTCGAGTATCATGTCGTTTTTGGAAACTCAGAATCTACTATGTAGGAATCAACATGGATTCCGGAAACAGCGATCGTGTGAGACCCAACTCGCTCTATTTGTTCATGAGACCCAGAAAATATTAGATACAGGCTCCCAGGTAGATGCTATTTTTCTTGATTTCCGCAAGGCGTTCGATACAGTTCCGCACTGTCGCCTGATAAACAAAGTAAGAGCCTACGGAATATCAGACCAGCTGTGTGGCTGGATTGAAGAGTGTTTAGCAAACAGAACACAGCATGTTGTTCTCAACGGAGAGACGTCTACAGACGTTAAAGTAACCTCTGGCGTGCCACAGGGGAGTGTTATGGGACCATTGCTTTTCACTATATATATAAATGACCTAGTAGATAGTGTCGGAAGTTCCATGCGGCTTTTCGCGGATGATGCTGTAGTATACAGAGAAGTTGCAGCATTAGAAAATTGTAGCGAAATGCAGGAAGATCTGCAGCGGATAGGCACTTGGTGCAGGGAGTGGCAACTGACCCTTAACATAGACAAATGTAATGTATTGAGAATACATAGAAAGAAGGATCCTTTATTGTATGAATATATGATAGCGGAACAAACACTGGTAGCAGTTACTTCTGTAAAATATCTGGGAGTATGCGTGCGGAACGATTTGAAGTGGAATGATAATATAAAATTAATTGTTGGTAAGGCGGGTACCAGGTTGAGATTCATTGGGAGAGTCCTTAGAAAATGTAGTCCATCAACAAAGGAGGTGGCTTACAAAACACTCGTTCGACCTATACTTGAGTATTGCTCATCAGTGTGGGATCCGTACCAGATCGGGTTGACGGAAGAGAGAGAGAAGATCCAAAGAAGAGCGGCGCGTTTCGTCACAGGGTTATTTGGTAACCGTGATAGCGTTACGGAGATGTTTAACTAACTCCAGTGGTAGACTCTGCAAGAGAGGCGCTCTGCATCGCGGTGTAGCTTGCTCGCCAGGTTTCGAGAGGGTGCGTTTCTGGATGAGGTATCAAATATATTGCTTCCCCCTACTTATACCTCCCGAGGAGATCACGAATGTAAAATTAGAGAGATTAGAGCGCGCACAGAGGCTTTCAGACAGTCATTCTTCCCGCGAACCATACGCGACTGGAACAGGAAAGGGAGGTAATGACAGTGGCACGTAAAGTGCCCTCCGCCACACACCCTTGGGTGGCTTGCGGAGTATAAATGTAGATGTAGATGTAGATTGATACCACTACATTGACCAACATTTCAGGTAGGAGGTGGCAATGCATAATCTTCTACGTTAGTAACGTAATGGGTGTTGTCGAGTGACTAATATAGCTTTTTATTTCGCAGGAGAACTTTTGTGAAGTTTAGAATGTGCGAGATAAGTTACTGGTGGAAGTAAAGCTGTGGGCACAGATCGTGAGTCGTACTTCTCGAGTTCCAGCACACAATTTTAATCTGGCAGGAAGATACATATTAGCGCACACTCCACTGATGAGCGAAACTTTCATTCTGGAAGTTTTTTGTTTGTTTCGATCGTAGGTCTAGTTGAGGTTACCATTTGTTCTTATATACCTGATAAACATAACAAAAGTAGCGAAGAGAAGAACAGAAGCTTATTCTACCAATATTATTGCTGTCTGTGGACTTCACGCTTTGCTCATCCCTGACCTACACAAATTCCAGAAAAAATTCATCCAGTTCCATAGCACAAGAAACATATTAAAATTAAACAAACAGTGTACTCAAGATCATGTAACTCGAAATCACTATTTGTAGCTATAACTTTCGTAACATTTCTGCAGAAGCACATAAAACTAGGTCAGAAGCAGAGATCTTGGTTATGTAATGAAATTACGAAGCAGTATGCAAAAAATTTGAACTAAACAGAAAACTATAGATTTTGCACTTGCAGATATCAAAAAGGTTACAATCCAGTGGCACATGTTAAATAAAACAGAACAGAGAGCTAAAAAAACAGATAGACTAAAACAAAAAACAAAAAAAAACGAATTTCATTGTCCTCATGAGAAGAGTGCTGAAGGAGAACTCTTTCACATACACACATCCATATAGTCAAGACACATGACACACACATTTTACCCGAGAACAATGAATCTCACTCGCGCACTAAAGTATGAAGTTGAAAAAAAATAGAGAAGGATCTTAAATATTAGACTAAGAGGAATAAATTAACAAATGCAGCGGGAGAGGAAAAGTACATAACGTAGCACAAGAATGAAAATGTAATTGAGATTTAATCAGGAAACTGATAGAAAACAAGCAAAGCGCATAATCAAAAAGAAGGAAACTCATAAAAACAAAGAAAGATAGTAAGAAAGCACTATCGCTTATGTCAACACAGAAAGAAAACTAAATAGTTGAGGACTGGCTACAAAAGAAAGTAATACTATAATATACAGGCGTACATGGATAAACCAAGAGAGCTATTTAAAAAAATGATGAAGTACATTCTCCCAGAATCGCTCATAGTATAACGTTTCACCTTTTTATCCAGCTCCCCCAGGGTACGAGAGTCCTTGACTGTGAGTGTTAGATTCACAACTCCTATACCATTTCATTACCGAGTTACATGACAGAGCTATATTTTTATTAGAAATGAATTTTGTTAGGATTGTTGTAAATGACAAAAATCATTTTCGTAATTTAGATTTTAAATGTTAGTCTTTTTATACAATTCAGTAGATTCAACTTCTTTCACCATTCCCTTACCAAATATGCACTACTGGCCATTAAAACTGCTACATCACGAAGAAGACATGCTACAGACGCGAAATTTAACCGACAGGAAGAAGATGCTGTGATATGGAAGTGATTAGCTTTTCAGAGCATTCACACAAGGTTGGCGCCGGTAGCGACACGTACAACGTGCTGACATGAGGAAAGTTTCCAACCGATTTCTCACCTACAAACAGCAGTTGACCGGCGTTGCCTGGTCAAACGTTGTTGTCATGCCTTGTGTAAGGACGAGAAATGCGTACTGTCACGTTTCCGACTTTGATAAAGGACGGATTGTAGCCTATCGCGTTTGCGGTTTATCGTATCGCGACATTGCTGCAGGCTTTGGTCGAGATCCAATGACTGTTAGCAGAATATGGAATCGGTGGGTTCAGGATTGTAATACGGAACGACGTGCTGGATCCCAACTGCCTCGTGTCGATGGCGGTCGATATGACAGGCATCCTATCCGCATGGCTGTAAAGGCCGGTTCCCACTAGAGCGCGGCAGCGCGGCGTGCGGAAACGGCAGCGGCAAGCGTTTTCCGCGTTGACGCGGCGGCTCGCGGAATCGGCGTTCCCATCTGGAAGCGACAGACGTTAGCGGTAGCCAATGACGGACAGCCACTGAGGTACGGGGCAGGACCCACTGAAACGCGCGGTGCGTTTGAAAAACTATATCTAGTTGGGTGAAGACATACCAATTTTTCATTTTCTGTACAATGTACTCTTTCACATATTCCATTATGCACGTTTTCTCATTTCACCATAAACAGATTTCATGACTACCGTTCATCATTGTTCACGATCTAGCACATTGCTTAAGAATCATGAAAGAATAATACATATTTGAAACAAAGTTTTCGAAACCAGATTTGAAATTATAAGACATTTCCCGGTGCATACGCAAACCTACAGTACTTTATTAGTTACGAGCTGCAGTTTACAACTAAAGAGACAGTAAACGGTAGCAAATTAAGGAAATGGAACTTGAATAAGTCAATACCCACAGTTTTTCGATAATCTTAAAGTTAGCGTAATGCAACGACTGACTGAAACAGAGGAAGGAATACGCTAGAATACGAATGGATATCTTTGAGAGAAGAAGTGGTGAATGCAGCAGAGTATGAGAACGGGAAGAAGGTACAGTAGAAATCGTTAGATAAAACATGAAATATTAAACCTGACAAGAGGGAAAAATATAAAAATGCAGCAAATAAAGTAGGCCATTGGAAATAGAAATGTCTAAACATGACGTTGACAGAAAGTCCAAAATTGCAACGTGATTTTGCACTTGGAAAACATAAGGGAATGAAAATGAGAAAGAACAAAGAAAACTTTGCTCAAAGGAGAAGCAACTGTCAAGAACTCATTTGGCAAGCCAGAACTAAGCAAATAAGAGAAGGCTACATAGTGGAAGGAATATGTAGACAGGAGAGGGGGAGGGGTTGTACAAACTAACATAAGTACAATGTTAGATTCCTGTGAGATGTCTGAACATTCAAGGCAATTCTGATCCTACCACTTAACTAAGTAGACACACTGAAGAACAGCGAAACTGTGTTTATAGCATTTGCATGTTTAGAGAAAGGTTTTGACAATCTTAATTAAAACATTCTTTGAAGCTCTGGAGATGTCATCGATAAAACACAGGGACACAAGATTATCTACAACTTGTACAGAAACCAAACTGCATTTCTAAGACTTCACTGACTTCAAAGGGAAGCAGTAATTGAGAAGGCAGAAGTAGAGAGGATATAAAATGAAGACTGTGAATAACAAGAAAAGCGTTCTGAAAAAGAAAATTTGTTCACATGGAATATACATTGTAATGATTGGGTACTATTTTACGAAGGTATTTGTGTGGAGTGCAGCCTTGTAAGTGAAACGTGGGCCATGAACAGTTCTGTCGAGAAGACAATGGACGCTTTCAAAACGTGGTGATCAATAAGAATGCTGAGGATTAGATATGAGGATCGTGTAACTAAAGAAGAGGTACGGAATTAAATAGAGTAGGAAGAGGAAATTACGGCACAACTTTGACTACAAGAGGAGTAAGTTGACAGGTCATATTATGAGGCGTCAAAGAGTGAGGACAAAGGGGTTGGGTGATAGTATTCTGATAATAATCATTTGTTCAAACGCTATTCTACTATTTTATCTGTTAATGTAAGCAGTGAATTTAGTCTTCCATGCACTCCTCCACAAAACATTTAAACCAAAACTGTAATCAGCTGAACACCAAACCTTTCAACCACTGTCTGACAACTACTGCATTCACTTTCAACTTTCTATAACTATCACAGGCTAGCCCCACACATATACAGATATAAGGAGAACAGAAATAAACAAACAATTTCAGCATATAATTCTTTAGGTTGGCAACATGTTCATAAACAAACCAAACAGGAAGGGGCATGAGGTGAACACACTGTAGTTACGACTTCAAATCAGTGTTTTCGGTAAAATGTCTACAGCTAGTGACAGAAGAAAAAAGAGCGAACATGAAAATGTGCTTATGTTCCATAATATAAGTTTTAGTTCAACCTCCAGCATGTGACCAGGTGAGGGGAAACGTGTATGTCCGCCAAAAACTCGATTCACTGTAAGTAATCAGTTATGCATTTAAAACAAAACTGAATCATTCTAGATTCCACAGAAAATGCCTTAAAGTAAAAGGCGAAACGCGTCTTGAACCAATAAACAATAAAGTACACTCGATAAAGAAAAAAAACGTTTGTTACTTACCAAAGGAAATAATCAATAGCTGTAGATACTTAGCAAATTACATCTTATGACATACCAGAAAATTAGTTTCTGTTTAACTTCTCATTCCACACGCTATTAAATGCTGTTTAAAATAAATCATCTATCCCTTCTGAAAAACTGTAGTTTCTTTCATATCTCGGTAGATAAACAGATTTTGGATATTTATCATGCGACGAAATACATGACTTTTTACAAGTTATAGTTTGCAAAAAAACGCTTTTAGATTTCTTGAACCGTTTACGAAATTTGCAGTTGATACAACCACATGGTTTACAACGAGCAGGACGAAGTATCGGTCGCGTCGCGAGCGACCCACGCGCGGTCACCGCACAGCCCGTCCGCCGACATACCATTCAATATCTCGAGAACGGTGATAGCTATCGATCTGCTCTCAGCTTTAAAAACAGTTTCGATATGTTGACTAAATTTCATACGCAATAATGTATTACCTAAAATGAACTGTACGCAAAGTCCACGCAATGCGTTTTTACCTCTGCACACTCATTAAAATTTCGTGTAAAGGTTTACGTAAATGCGATGCAGCAAGTAACCACGACGAATATCGGAAAGAAATTCGGCCCTTTATCGAGAGAAGATATCAGGCTGTAACATGCCCAAGAATCAAATATTTCTACCGAATAGTTTCCTTGGAATCGGATGATAAGTATTTCATAGCTGCCGCCGCGTCCGCGCCAGCGGTTCGGCGAAAGTTCTTGTGGCCCGGGGTTGCGTACCTGACGTCACGCTCAGCGCGTTCTGTGATTGGCGGCGCGCACCTGGGGCGCGTCACGCGGCAGCGGAAGCGGTTCGACATGGTCAAACCGCGACGCAGAGCCCGCCGCGCCTTGCCGCTGACGCCGTTTCCATGGCAACCACGCCGCTGACGCGCGGTTTTGACGCGCGGCAGCCCTACT
The DNA here is from genome assembly GCF_023864275.1 of Schistocerca cancellata. NCBI lineage: Eukaryota > Metazoa > Arthropoda > Insecta > Orthoptera > Acrididae > Schistocerca > Schistocerca cancellata. The sequence goes on along the minus strand of NC_064631.1, from coordinate 172,089,675 downwards.
GGGAACCGGCCTTAACGGATCGTGCAGCTACGTCTACATTCCTGAGTCAACAGATGGTGGCGTTTGTAAGACAACAACCATCTGCACGAACAGTTCGACAACGTTTGCAGCAGCATGGACTATCAGCTCGGAGACCATGGCTGCAGTTACCCTTGGCGCTGCATCACAGATACGAGCGCCTACAATGGTGTACTCAACGACGAACCTGGGTGAACGAATGGCAAAACGTCATTTTTTCGGATGAATCCAGGCTCTGCTTACAGCATCATGATGGTCGCATCCGTGTTTAGCGTCATCGCCGTGAACGCACATTGCAAACGTGTATTCGTCATCGTCATACTGCCGTATCACCAGGCGTGATGGTATGGGGTGCCATTGGTTATACGTCTCGGTCACCTTGAAACGTCCCCTTAGAACCATTTATACATGGAACGTCCCCTTTAGAACAATTTATACAAGACTGTGCTTAACCTGGCACACAATAATTTTAGCGCAACGCAATCTGACTATCAAAAATCCCTGCAAAAGAATGGCCCTGACAAACATTAAACTATACCTTTCACAAATCACTTACCTCACAAAAATCTTCGTTGCTCGAACTACTGCAATACAGCGAGTGCCACTACTGCCAGCTAAATAAAAGATACAAACTACGGAAGGCACTAACTACTGATAGTCTTAGCAAATGAAAGATTCTAATAGAGAACAAACAATGTATTTACCTCAAGATTCATAATATATACAGCAGTTCATTACATTTTTCAAAACTCCGCCATCTCTCTCCCCACATCCACCACTGCTGGCGGCTCACCTCCAACTGCCCAACGCTACGCGCTGTTCACATCCAGCTGTAGCAGTTCATGACAACAATGGCAGACAACAATGCAAACTAGCCACATACTGCACACAGCACAGCCAGTGATTTTCATATAGAGCGCTACGTGGCATTACCCATATAAAAATCTAAACAGCCTACTTACAACATCAAACTAATCTTCACCCTCATAGAGGCTTTCAATGTATTCTTTCCACCTATCTGCTCTCTCCTCTGCATTTAACAGTGGAATTCCCGTTGCACTCTTAATGTTAACACCGTTGCTTTTAATGTCACCAAAGGCTCTTTTGACTTTCCTGTATGCTGAGTCTGTCCTTCCGACAATCATATCTTTTTCGATGTCTTCACATTTTTCCTGCAGCCATTTCGTCTTAGCTTCCCTGCACTTCCTATTTATTTCATTCCTCAGCGACTTGTATTTCTGTATTCCTGATTTTCCCGGAACATGTTTGTACTTCCTCCTTTCATCAATAAACTGAAGTATTTCTTCTGTTACCCATGGTTCCTTCGCAGCTACCTTCTTTGTACCTATGGTTTCCTTCCCAACTTCTGTGATGGCCCTTTTTAGAGATGTCCATTCCTCTTCAACTGTACTGCCTACTGAGCTATTCCTTATTGCTGTATCTATAGCGTTAGAGAACTTCAAACGTATCTCGTCATTCCTTAGTACTTCCGTATCCCACTTCTTTGCGTATTGATTCTTCCTTCTTCATCACTACTATATTGTGATCCGAGTCTATATCTGCTCCTGGGTACGCCTTACAATCCAGTATCTGATTTCGGAATGTCTGTCTGACCATGATGCAATCTAATTGAAATCCTCCCGTATCTCCCGGCCTTTTCCAAGTATACCTCCTCCTCTTGTGATTCTTGAACAGGGTATTCGCTATTACTAGCTGAAACTTGTTACAGAACTCAATTAGTCTTTCTCCTCTTTCATTCCTTGTCCCAAGCCCATATTCTCCTGTAACCTTTTCTTCTACTCCTTCCCCTAAAACTGCATTCCAGTCGCCCATGACTATTAGATTTTCGTCCCCCTTTACATACTGCATTACCCTTTCAATATCCTCATACACTTTCTCTATCTGTTCATCTTCAGCTTGCGACGTCGGCATATATACCTGAACTATCGTTGTCGGTGTTGGTCTGCTGTCGATTCTGATTAGAACAACCCGGTCACTGAACTGTTCACAGTAACACACCCTCTGCCCTACCTTCCTATTCATAACGAATCCTACACCTGTTATACCATTTTCTGCTGCTGTTGATATTACCCGATACTCATCTGACCAGAAATCCTTGTCTTCCTTCCACTTCACTTCAGTGACCCCTACTATATCTAGATTGAGCCTTTGCATTTCCCTTTTCAGATTTTCTAAATGGGAATAATCGAAAATAATAATAATAATAATAATACCCCCAGAAACTGAAAGGATGCCACGCTGGGCCGTGCGGTTCTAGGCGCTACAGTCTGGAGCCGAGCGACCGCTACGGTTGCAGTTTCGAATCCTGCCTCGGGCATGGATGTGTGTGATCTCCTTAGGTTAGTTAGGTTTAATTAGTTCTAAGTTCTAGGCGACTGATGACCTCAGAAGTTAAGTCGCATAATGCTCAGAGCCATTTCAACCACTTGATGCCACGCTGCACCCATATGCAGAACGTAGAACGCGATTGTGAGGGGGGGGGGGGGGGAGGATGGGGAGATGTTAAAAGGAAAATAATAAACCACTCTCCAGAAAAAGTTATAAACAGGAAAGTCTCAGTTTAAGGAGGGCCTGGACTTCCGGTTAGCAGTATATACTCGCATTCATTAAATGTGTTATTTTTCTCGTGTATACTAAGTGAAGCCAAAGGCCTTACTGCGATGGTAGCACCGATCTCCACCAGGTCAAGCACTGCCGTGTTTGGATAACACTTAGATGGGTGACCGTCTGGGTTTCTTGGCAAGTGGAGAGCACTCAGCCCTTGTGAAGACCATTGAGGAGCTACTTGACTGAGAAATAGCAGCTCCGTTCACGAAAACTGACAATGTTCGGGAGAGTGTTGTGCTGACCACATGCCCTACGTAACCGTATCGAGAGACGCCTATCGTATGAGGATGACATGGCGGTTGTGATGTACCTTTGTGCCTTCCATGACATGATCGGGTGGATGACATGTGAAGGTGAGGCCTGGAAAAAGTCAGTTCACTAATTTAAGCCGTATCAGATGCTATATACTTTCATCTTTGAATCATTATCTCACTCACACAAGAAAGGTAGCTGCTGTTACAAGTTTTTAACATCGCTCGAATAATCGGCAAGCACAAACGACAGTCATCTGCTATCACAGGTGCAGCCTTGTACTGTTTGTCTCTTAACTAACTGTGAATTATTACAGGCCACGTTGTAAAGCAAATTGTGTTTTATTATAAACTTATATTGTTTAGATCTCTGGAGTGTACAAAATTATGCAACACGTTCCGTATGACTCTGTCACTGATCTACATTGTTCTCATCAGCGAAAACTGGAAACCAAACACTGCGACATGCAACGAAAGAGATTGAATACGCCGAAGTATCTGAAAGCGTTAAAAGTTGACGGAATGACCCACTTCCCAATTCCGTATGTATAAAACCAATACGGACTTGTAGCTGTCACGCCTTTGCGCTTACTGCTACGTATTTTAACTGTCAATAGCTCAGTCCCAATGGTAAGAGGCAGTAGTGAATTCACGTAGTTAATATTTGAATCCAGCACAGCTGCCACAAGCTCAGCTCACTTTTACTCCACTCCTACCCTCGCCATTGCACCACATTAACTAGGTGCTACGTGGACCTTGCTAAATTCACTTGCGTATACATTTTTGACCGTTACTCGCCAGTATTTACCTAATGAATAGTACACTCCTAACCGGACTATTTCCCTAAGAGCTGTGATGATTGAACGGGTTCGATCCACGGCCTACAATGCCCTACAGTTCACACGGTAACACTGCCTACCTGACCCACTTAACTTGGTAGTGAGCTTATGTATCCAATCACCACTGCTAGCAGCAGTGGATAATCCTATCAGCACGACGAGAGCAGCAGACTTACCGTCGAATCCTCCTGAAAATACTTATAACTACGGTCGCCAGCTCTGAAGGAGCAAAAGAATAAATCAATTTTTGGGCTCGTTTCAAAGTGAAATGGCTTGAGTTGAATTTAAACTTAATTCTGAATATTACTATTTCTGATCATTCTAGATGATTCTACAAAGCAAATACTCTCTCAATTTCTGTGAGGTGGCTTGGTAATTACTACCCAGACAGGTTATGCAACTTTGGTTAACAAAATTCTATCCTTCAACTTATTTAATGATTTTGGATATTACTCTTTGGACCATTGATACAGAATTAGTTAAGTGACTTTACTTGAAAGGTTGCTCAGAAAAATTTAAGTAACTGTAAATAGGCGACTAATTCTGGTGTGACCATTGCTCTTTTCAACATTCTTATACGCTAAAGTATTCTACAACCAAAAGAATTGTAAATGAAAGAGGCGATGGTGGCCTCAGTCTGATTTCACTATACTATGTTTGAGGTTACTACACTTTACAATGAACAACATGCGTCATAATTTTACTCATTACTATATTCTGTCCTCTGCACTTGCATAAAAGAAAACTGGTATTCTCCTTTTACATGTATACAAAGTTCGACTTAACAATTGCAAGCAGTCTTGCCTTGGGTAGACGTGTTGGTGCTGGTGGTGAGATGCATGTGGCTAACGCAGCTCTTCACGCTTCATGCCCTTAATGGCGGCTGGAACTACGAGCTGCAGCACTCGTATAAGCTACTGCACGTCCGCCATAAAATCTGGGCACAGGAACTCTTACAATCAGCCCCAGTGGCATAGAGGCGGCTTCAACAACCATTCGTCGCGTTTTACTCCAAAAACGGCGACGATATTCGCCTCTTCGCTGTTGCACAATCACTTTTGCGTGAGCACAGTTACGCATGTCCGATCACGTCAACACTCCCCAGGCCATTCCATTGTTCAGTCCCTGTGTCTCCAGCTACCCCTAGCTACGCTCGTATCACCAAGAGTGGGGGCGTTCCCCTACCACCTTTTTACCGAAATCATTTAGTATTTAAGAATATTTATATTTACTACCCTGGAGTCCATACCAGTCATAATAATTTACTACTAGCGCTTTACAATATTAAATTATACAGTAATAACTTATAATTACCAAGAAAAAGAATAAATTTGACTCTGAGAGTTTAGTGCATTGTCTGACAGCGCTAATTCCCAGTTTCGCCAATAGATGGCATCAGGGTGCACTCCCTGGCAGTCTCACACAAGCGCGCCCGTTTCCGACGCGCGGGCTCCAAATTACTGTCAGCCCACCATCATTTCAGTTCCGTTACAAACTGTCCAGTGTGGTGCAGCGCGCAGACAGCGCGGGGACTATAGTGCAGGGTGTGGCATTTAAAACCGGCCCTTAACGTAACCGACACTCGTCTTCCGTCAAATGAGAATAAACCCCTCCAGGATTCCCAGATAGAGGTAACAGTTCACTGTCATCTCAAAGAATGTTGATCCCATAGCACATTTGTCGGAAATGACACACCAAACACCAATCTTCTCGTTAAGCAGGGGTACCTGGTGGATCGCTTGTGGATTTTCTGTCGTCCAATACCGGTTGTTTTGGAAATTTATGCACCCAGACAAGTGTAACCACGCCTCGTCACTCATGACAAGGTTTACTGTTATATAATTGCTTGCATTAAGGCAGGTTATTCTTCACTGACAATAATCGAACAAATGTTCCCCCTTTAAATTTCTGCAAGTACAGGGTTATTACAAAAGATTGAAGCGATTTCACAGCTGTACAATAATTTTATTATTTGAGATATTTTCAAAATGCTTTGCACACACATACAAAAACTCAAAAAGTTTTTTTAGGCATTCACAAATGTTCGATATGTGCCCCTTTAGTGATTCGGCAGACATCAAGCCGATAATCAAGTTCCTCCCACACTCGGCGCAGCATGTCCCCATCAATGAGTTCGAAAGCATCGTTGATGCGAGCTCGCAGTTCTGGCACGTTTCTTGGTAGAGGAGGTTTAAACACAGAATCTTTCACATAACCCCACAGAAAGAAATCGCATGTGGTTAAGTCGGGAGAGCGTGGAGGCCATGACATGAATTGCTAATCATGATCTCCACCACGACCGATCCATCGGTTTTCCAATCTCCTGTTTAAGAAATGGCGAACATCATGATGGATGTGCGGTGGAGCACCATCCTGTTGAAAGATGAAGTCGGTGCTGTCGGTCTCCAGTTGTGGCATGAGCCAATTTTCCGCGGGCTACGCGTGAAACTTGCCCGCACGCGTTCAACCGTTTCTTCGCTCACTGCAGGTCGACTAGTTGATTTCCCCTTACAGAGGCATCCAGAAGCTTTAAACTACGCATACCATCGCCGAATGGAGTTAGCAGTTGGTGGATCTTTGTTGAACTTCGTCCTGAAGTGTCGTTGCACTGTTATGACTGACTGATGTGAGTGCATTTCAAGCACGACATACGCTTTCTTGGCTCCTGTCGCCGTTTTGTCTCACTGCGCGCTCGAGCGCTCTGACGGCAGAAACCTGAAGTGCGGCTTCAGCCGAAAAAAACTTTATGAGTTTTTCTACGTATCTGTAGAGTGTCGTGACCATATGTCAATGAATGGAGCTACAGTGAATTCATGAAATCGCTTCAATCATTTGTAATAGCCCTGTATTTGTGTGCAGGGATCTGAAACATCCGCGCCAATTAATTTACAAGCAAGCGTTTAATGGGAATGTAATAACCCATCAATCATGTCTGTGACATTTCGTATCTATCTAATTAATAGGGTTTTGGTAACCGATTTTCAGAATCTATAACATGGAGCGTGTTCCTTGTGTAATAGCTGCTTCATTTACATCTCATGTCCTATGCTACATAACTCCGTGTATCACACGGGGACAAATCTTGGCAGTGTTTTGAAGCAACATATACTTTAGTAAGTTTCTAAATGTCAATAGGCATCTACAGTAACAGGGAAGGAAGTATATTATTCTATGGCTTGTTTTGTATACTGATTCTCTATTCTTAACTTTAATGTGCGTATGTATTGTAATGTGAACGTTAAGTCAACCGAATAATGCAAATGACGTGGTTACGTAAACTCCATCGTATGAAAAGAATCGCCAAATCCATATGAACTTGTACAACTATTTCCAGTTAACTTATATTAAAAGTAATTATAAAACCAAGAATTGTAGTCTAAAGAAGCTATAATGTATTGCTTAAAGGTAAATAATTTTATTGCGTCCTAACAACGATGTTAAAATGGCCCTAATAAACTTCGTGGCACTGAATTACAAAATACACTACTGCCCATTAAAACTGCTACACCAAGAAGAAATGCAGATGATAAACGGGTATTCATTGGACAAATATGTTATACTAGAACTGACATGTGATTAACTTTTCACGCAAGTTGGGTCCATAGATCCTGAGAAATCAGTACCCAGAACAACCACCTCTGGCCGTAATAACGGCGTTGTTACGCCTGGGCATTGAGTCAAACAAAGCTTGGATGGCGGGTACAGGTACAGCTTCCCATGCAGTTTCAACACGATACCACAGTTCATCAAGAGTAGTGACTGGCGTATTGTGACGGGCCAGTTGCTCGGCCACCATTGACCAGACGTTTTCAATTGGTGAGAGATCTGGAGAATGTGCTGGGCAGGGCAGCAGTCGAACATTTTTTGTATCCAGAAAGGCCCGTACAGGACCTGCAACATGCGGTCGTGCATTATCCTTCTGAAATGTAGGGTTTCGCAGGGATCGAATGAAGGGTAGAGCCACGGGTCGTAACACATCTGAAATATAATATCCACTGTTCAAAGTGCCGTCAATGCGAACAAGAGGTTGAAACGTCCCCTTAGAACCATTTATACATGGAACGTCCCCTTTAGAACAATTTATACAAGACTGTGCTTAACCTGGCACACAATAATTTTAGCGCAACGCAATCTGACTATCAAAAATCCCTGCAAAAGAATGGCCCTGACAAACATTAAACTATACCTTTCACAAATCACTTACCTCACAAAAATCTTCGTTGCTCGAACTACTGCAATACAGCGAGTGCCACTACTGCCAGCTAAATAAAAGATACAAACTACGGAAGGCACTAACTACTGATAGTCTTAGCAAATGAAAGATTCTAATAGAGAACAAACAATGTATTTACCTCAAGATTCATAATATATACAGCAGTTCATTACATTTTTCAAAACTCCGCCATCTCTCTCCCCACATCCACCACTGCTGGCGGTTCACCTCCAACTGCCCAACGCTACGCGCTGTTCACATCCAGCTGTAGCAGTTCATGACAACAATGGCAGACAACAATGCAAACTAGCCACATACTGCACACAGCACAGCCAGTGATTTTCATATAGAGCGCTACGTGGCATTACCCATATAAAAATCTAAACAGCCTACTTACATAGCCCACATGCTCCCCACAAAAAATTTTACAAAATATTTTTGGGCAGTGGCCAATAAAGATTTGATAAAATTTTTCATAATTACAATAACAAAGATATCAAATGCACACACTTATTGATACAATGTTGGTCAACAGCTAAAATTTTTTTTCACAGTCAATAAAGACAGTCCTGATCATTCATCATAAGAGTAAACCTGCAGTTTGTTTGCTCAAAGTCTGAGCAGTAAAATACAATGCACACGGAAGTAGTGGATTTCCATGCAGTCTTGAAGAAGTAGTATTGTCCTTCCAACGGTAAGACAGTGCTGACTCTTGACATGCTGACAGGTAATGGGCCACAACAGAGCAAACCCACAGCAGAGTCAGTCGACGTTTCGAAGAATATTGGTAGGTAGGTCATCACAGAGTAGACCCACTGTAGTCCTGGTAGAGATTGTGGTATTGGTGGGCCACCAGAGGTGCAGACCCACTGTAGTCCTTGTAGAGATGGCCAGCAGCCATCTGTTGCGACTGTGCAGGTGCACAATCACCATTGAAGTGTCTTGCGGATAATAGAGCAAGTCCATAACCACCACTTGTGCACTCACAAAGTTTTTGGAATTGTCCTTAGAACCAGCAATGCTGTTATCCAGTCCCTTGCTGAATTAGTAACACACGTGCAAACACTATCAGTCCCTACTTCTCACATATTGTCCATATACTATGACCAACAGAATGTGTGCAGTGAAATGAATGCTTACAAGTTAATAATATGATGAACTGGTGTCAATTACAATTTTATGACGTAAGAATACAATTACAAAGGTACAAAATACATCATTAAAAACATAACAATACAGATAACATTTGTAGTAATAGGGGCTTTACAAAAGAATAGAAATAAACATATACATCAGTGTTACAGGAATGATGACATGAGTACAAAAATAAAAGATCAGAATCACTTTCGAAACATCAATTTCACACATGAGCATTAAAACAAAACAGAATAAATAATGTCTAAGCATCATTACAAAGAAAATAACAGAGTATTAGAAAAATTCTACAACATAGCTCTCATCAGCTAAACACATAAAGACAGGAAAAACACAAATACACAAGGGTACACAAACATATAGCGGAATAATAGAAGGAAAGGACAGGGTTTGTTTTACTGCAGTATTTTCAAAACTTTCTTTACTTCTCGGAGATCTCCCTTCATTCATCATTATTCCCAAAAAGTCCTATCTATACCTCCTTCCTGTATTCTATTCATATTATTTCTGATTGTACAATACTCATTTGGGCCCAATCTTTTTCATATCACTTCGCATTGCATTCTTTACCTATTCTCCATAGTCAGTTTCTTATATAGTCTACCCCCTCTTAAGCTAACTTAAATCTACTGAGCTCAGATATATATACCAAGGGACGAGGCAATGCAGCATCACATAACACAGTTAATATAAACAGCAATGAAAAAAAAAACGCAGATTTGCGAAGCAAGCAGCATTAAGAAATTAGCAAAAGTCAAATTCAATAACACTATACCTGGCAAAACAGTAGCAACTTATACCTAGACATGACATAGCTCAAGCAGAATAAATATTACAGTAAAAACAACAGTGCAGACAAGGGAAATGTCTATTCACATCTTAATGTCTATGTAATTAAAGTGGTGCACCATAACAACTTATTGTAAAAAAAAATATTACCATGTACTTGAAAAGAAAATTATGTGTTACTGTTACTAGTTCCTTCTTATTGTTCTTCCCTTTCCAAGTGCTCCTTTTTTAAAGAATGTGGATCATAAAATAATTATTTAATAGATCTGTTGACAGAAAGAGTTCACATTAGCAAATGCATCTCAGTTTATTTTATAAAACTAATGCTGCAACACAGCTGGAAACCAGATATTAAATGAAATAAGCAACTATGAAAAGCAAAGCATAAAAATATCATTCAATAGTCATGTGGCATTTCGTAAGTCAGTAGCACTCAACTCTCGGAGAAAGACACTTGTCATAATCAGGTGTGCAGATGTACGAATATTTCCCATCAATTCATAAGCATTTCAATAATTAGCACAAAGTGCGAGTAATCATATGTTTTTAAGTAACGAGGGTGTCGCATTAGCGGTGAAAGGCACACCTTAATGGCTTGTTCTCCAGGTGTTTGACACAGCTGTGTGCCCACAACGCATTACAAAAATCATATGTTTTCAAGTAACGAGCGTGTCGCATTAGCGATGCCCTCTACAAAGGATTGTCAATAGCATGGTTAACCCCTTTTTTGTTTTTCTACCTGTGCTTCCGGAAAGGCCCTCACTCTAATGGCTTGTTCTCCAGGTGTCTGACACAGCTGTGTGCCGACGACGCACGTGCAGGTGGTCACTTTCTTACGGAAATATTTACGACAGCAGTTTCCGCTGCAGTGACAGTCTCATTCACGCATTTACACACACATTTCATAACTCTTAAAGTACGATTCTTGGTTTCCAACAACCTTTTTCACAAGTCAAGAGTCCCTATCTTCTATTCATTATTCATATACATATAAACAGGTAATCACCTTCCTCATATATGGTAGCATCATCTTATTGACATAAACATACCTCAACAGCATAATACACATCGTCGTCGTAATAATAACATCATAACACCTCAGTCAAATCTCAAAAACGTCGTAGCTTTCTGCAATTGTTTCAAAACCTAAAGAAAATTCTCTGCTCATTTCAGTAGTGTCATCTACCTCAAACGTACTTTAAAAATTATGATCTCATACCAAAATACATCATTCAAAGCTCTCATAGTATCACAATGGTACCAAAAAAATATGAACAGTGCAAAAGGTACAGACAAAGTACAATTTCTTAAGTGTGAAGTAATCCAACTCTGTAATTGCGTAAACATGTGTCACTGACGTAGTAAAAAGATGTTTGTTTCTCTGTTAAATGATCAGATAGGTGTGTAATTTATGTGTTAGAGAAATATGGTACCGATGTGTTAAATTGTATAAGCAAATACCATATTAGCTAGGGCTCCTTGTGCTTGCCAAACACATGGTACACAAAGTAGGCGTGTACCCCCCTGAGGTTTATTGTAATTGTATCCTCAGGTATTACAGCTTACAGCAATGAAATGAAATGTGTCACGAAAAACTTTCTTTGTAATTCAAAAATCTCTAAAAATAAATGTCTTAAGTACAAAATTAATCACTCAAATACGTGTCCAGTAGCGCTAAATGTGCGTCTTGCTCTAAGATAATCTCTGGGAAGTGTCGTAGTTATTGTCCTCCGAAAGCTAAGTTCTGCAGAAGTCAATGTACTTACCTCATGATAAACAAAGTGAAATGCTTTGCGTATAGATAACTTAGTTATTATGCTTATTGTTGCGATGAAGAAATTACTGTGCTGTAAAGTATTGTTGTGCTACGGAAAAGGCTGTCTCCTTGTAGCAATAGCACAAAAGTCACCACTAAAACATGTTTTACTTTACAGAAGAATTCAGAAAAACTGTGCAGATATCAAACAGATACACCGCAAAAGCAACATTGTAAATTGTCACTCATTAGTAACGTCGTGATATAATCGTGTAGCTGTCACACAAACCAACCACTGTGTCATCTGGCATTTCACAGAAAGCACCTCAAATCCAGAATCCACTCGTAAGCAAACCAAAATGTTGCATGAAAATTTCATTAGCAGTGCTGGTATATGTTCTAAGTATGTAAGCCGTATATTCGTTACGTAATCGTGCAACTAACAAGGAGGAATGTATAAATAACAACACTGTGTCGTTTGTTCGCAATAACAATGCATTCGCAATTACTTGTCTAAGTTACCTATGTTCTTGACTAGATGGTTAGTTAACTTTAAAAACATAGTTGCATGTTAACAGTTTCTCAGTGGGACAAATTGTACAAGTAGCGTGAAGTGACAATTGCAAAGACTAAGTTAAAAAGCAGATTATCTGTCAATAAATGGTTTTACATGAGAAATGTGGTGTAATCTTTTACCCTTTGCTCTTCTCAGTACGCAGAGTTTCAACTTGAATGCAAGTATCATGCGGTATTCGTCCGTAAAGAATACGGGAAATTTACTCAAGGTTAGCGTCAATGCTATTTTTCTCGGAGCCAGCCGGCGCACGCAGCTGCCTGCGGTGCGAGTCATTGTCTGTTTCTTTGTTGGCGCGCGCCGTTATTGGGATTAGGAGGCCTAACTTCCACAAATTCGCCTTGCCGAGAGGGCCCAGCTCTGTTAGAAACCCGCCAGTTCTGATGCAATTCAGGTCTGTCGTTACGATCATATCGTCTGTCGTCATGTCGGTAGATTCCATAGTTTCTTTCTTGTCGGTCACGTGGTGGAGAATTTCTCCTTGAATCATAACTACGCGCTGGACCGTTGCGTCTAAAGTTATTCTGTCTCCCTTGATAATAGTTATTTTGGTTCCCATATTGTCTGTTTCTCTGATTGTCTCTGTGATAGTCATTACCGCGGAAAGGTGATCTTTCCCTGTAACTATTACTCTGCCAGTGGTTGTCATATGGGTGGTGTCTGTTTTGGTCACGATTTACGTTGTAAGAATAGGTTTGTCGTGGCCATTTATTGTTTCTGCCGTCACGGAATTGTGACGGATGTGACCTGTAATGATTGTTTTCCTGTTTTCGAATCCCGCGACTGTCTGTGTCAATTTCCAGTTCTTGTAACAGTCCCTGAAAAGCTTCAATGTCGTCTTTGCAACGTCCTGCTAAAATAATATGTCTCAAATGTTCGGGCAGTTTGATTAAGCAAATGCAGATGAGTTCTGAGGGGCTGTATGGGTTTGACAGGTATTGATTCTTGTGCAACATGTCTTCAAATATTTGACAAGACTGGAAAATTCAGATTGTTCAAAGTGTTTCATCATCATGATGCTATGTTTTACACGGTCTTGTGTGGCTTGAGACCAATATGCTGAGAGGAAGGCGTGGTAAAATTCTCCTTCACTGTGACAATCGTGAATGACCGATCGCATTCTTACAGCTGGTTCATTCTCCAAGTAGCCACACATAAATTCTAACCTGTGCTCCAATGACCAGTTGGGAGGAAAACAATGAGAGAATTGATGGAGCCACGCTTGTGGATGAATGTCGTTGGCAGAATTCTTAAATGTTTTGAATTTACGTGTAGTAATGAACAGCTTATAATCAAAATCATCGTGTCGGCGAGTAGCATATCGGTCATTGTTACGTCGTGTCGGCGATTCCATCTCAAAATTCGGTGTACCTTGCCAATTTCTTTCATAATTACCGAAAAGCCCTGTGTTATTATTTTGTGGCTGTTCCGTATTTCTATGTCCGTCTTCCCTTATTGGGGCGCGAGTGTCCTCTGAAATACGTAATTCTTGTATTACCTGTGTCAGCTGATCTTGTACTTCCCGCATTTCTCTTTTGTATTGCGTATTAATTTGATTCTGATTTTGTTTGAATTTTCTTATTTGTTCATACTCTTCTGTGTCAGTGAAGGCTACGGGTCTTGTGTCATTCAGATCATCATCTACCTTTGTAGATAAGTTAGTGACCTGATCCGAAAGTTCAGCTACTTTCTCCGATAGTGAACACATTTCCTCAGTGTGTTTTTCTGAACCAAGTTTCAGAGTGTCCAATTGTGTTGAAATCGAATCTACTGTGTTCTTTAAGTTTTCCTGAGTTTTTGCCAGTTGCGTAACTGAATCGGTAGATGCAACTGAGTCAATTTTAGCCCACAAGGTCTCATGATTTTCATGAACAATGGTTTGCAGCGCTTTTATGGCTGCTTCGTGATTCTGTAATGCATTTTCATGCCGCGAAAAAATAGGTTGGAAATGCTCACAAATTTGTGTTTTTACGTCATTACAGACTTTTTGACATTTCGATTCGATGTTATGTAACTCAGTAGTTAAATCTTCACGTGTTTGTTCAAGTGTGGTGTCTAACTTCCGAAGATTTTGTTCCATTGTGTCTAACTTTTGCTGTGTTTGTCTCTGGTGTTGTTCCACTGTGTCTAACTTTTGAAGCTTTTGCTGTGTTTGTCTCTGATTTTGTTCCATTTGTTGCATTAGTTGTAATAACAATGCATTAGTGTCTGGAATCTGTTCCTCTACTCTTTTCGGCAGTGCATTTGCACCGGCAACATTCACATTTTGACAAGCTGAAAATGTGTCTTGACTTATTTGAGAAAACGGTGAGGACGCAAAACCTGAATCTACAGTATTTGCAAAATTGTGTCCTATCATTTCGGATTCCTGAGGCGAGCTGTTGCCGACCGATCGATCGACAATGCTTCCCTGTTCACTACCTGTTTCACTGCCTACGCCATTGTCTGACGCCCGCTCCATTTCCCTATGCACAGTTACCAAATTACTACTTTGAATATTAGTTAACTCATTACATGGTGGGGCCAACACACTGCTTTCGTCTTCACTGTCATTTCTTAGTTTACTTTGGAGCCGAGTGTTACGTTTTTCACACGCCATTATTGTCACAATATTTCACACGATGACACAGAAAAGCACAATTTGAATAGTAAAAATAAGAGAACACATTAACATAGCACTGAAAATAATATCTAGTTAATTGCAGCAGCGAAATACTTGGCGCAAAGCTACATGCATGCCACAACTGTTTTACTGTACAACAATGAAAGACTGCAACTACCAAGGAGATTCTCTCTACAATTACGCGCTAAAGCTACACTAAATACACAAACTACAAGAAAAAATCAGAAGATTCCAGTGAGGTATCCTAGGCTAAGGGTCGACATATGAAACGTCCCCTTAGAACCATTTATACATGGAACGTCCCCTTTAGAACAATTTATACAAGACTGTGCTTAACCTGGCACACAATAATTTTAGCGCAACGCAATCTGACTATCAAAAATCCCTGCAAAAGAATGGCCCTGACAAACATTAAACTATACCTTTCACGAATCACTTACCTCACAAAAATCTTCGTTGCTCGAACTACTGCAATACAGCGAGTGCCACTACTGCCAGCTAAATAAAAGATACAAACTACGGAAGGCACTAACTACTGATAGTCTTAGCAAATGAAAGATTCTAATAGAGAACAAACAATGTATTTACCTCAAGATTCATAATATATACAGCAGTTCATTACATTTTTCAAAACTCCGCCATCTCTCTCCCCACATCCACCACTGCTGGCGGCTCACCTCCAACTGCCCAACGCTACGCGCTGTTCACATCCAGCTGTAGCAGTTCATGACAACAATGGCAGACAACAATGCAAACTAGCCACATACTGCACACAGCACAGCCAGTGATTTTCATATAGAGCGCTACGTGGCATTACCCATATAAAAATCTAAACAGCCTACTTACAATGTGATAGAAGAAGAAACAGGAGTCGATTTAGAAGAGATAGGGGATCCAGTATTAGAATCGGAATTTAAAAGAGCTTTGGAGGACTTACGGTCAAATAAGGCAGAAGGGATAGATAACATTCCATCATAATTTCTAAAATCATTGGGGGAAGTGGCAACAAAACGACTATTCACGTTGGTGTGTAGAATATATGAGTCTGGCGATATACCATCTGACTTTCGGAAAAGCATCATCCACACAATTCCGAAGACGGCAAGAGCTGAAAAGTGCGAGAATTATCGCACAATCAGCTTAACAGCTCATGCATCGAAGCTGCTTACAAGAATAATATACAGAAGAATGGAAAAGAAAATTGAGAATGCGCTAGGTGACGATCAGTTTGGCTTTAGGAAAAGTAAAGGGACGAGAGAGGCAATTCTGACGTTACGGCTAATAATGGAAGCAGGGCTAAAGAAAAATTAAGACACTTTTATAGGATTTGTCGACCTGGAAAAAGCGTTCGACAATATAAAATGGTGCAAGCTGTTCGAGATTCTGATAAAAGTAGGGGTAAGCTATAGGGAGAGACGTATCATATACAATATGTACAACAACCAAGAGGGAATAGTAAGAGTGGACGATCAAGAACGAAGTGCTCGTATTAAGAAGGGTGTAAGACAAGGCTGTAGCCTTTCGCCCCCTCTCTTCAATCTGTACATCGAGGAAGCAATGATGGAAATAAAAGAAAGGTACAGGAGTGGAATTAAAATTCAAGGTGAAAGGATATCAATGATACGATTCGCTGATGACATTGCTATCCTGAGTGAAAGTGAAGAAGAATTAAATGATCTGCTCAACGGAATGAACAGTCTAATGAGTACACAGTATGGTATGAGAGTAAATCGGAGAAAGACGAAGGTAATGAGAAGTAGCAGAAATGAGAACAGCGAGAAGCTTAACATCAGGATTGATGGTCACGAAGTCAATGAAGTTAAGGAATTCTACTACCTAGGCAGTAAAATAACCAATGACGGACGGAGCAAGGAGGACATCAAAAGCAGACTCGCTATGGCAAAAAAGGCATTTCTGGCCAAGAGAAGTCTACTAATATCAAATACTGGCCTTAATTTGAGGAAGAAATTTCTGAGGATGTACGTCTGGAGTACAGCATTGTATGGTAGTGAAACATGGACTGTGGGAAAACCGGAACAGAAGAGAATCGAAGCATTTGAGATGTGGTGCTATGGACGAATGTTGAAAATTAGGTGGACTGATAAGGTAAGGATTGAGGAGGTTCTACGCAGAATCGGAGAGAAAAGGAATATGTGGAAAACACTGATAACGAGAAGGGACAGGATGATAGGACATCCGCTAAGATATGAGGGAATGACTTCCAGTACTAGAGGGAGCTGTAGAGGGCAAAAATTGTAGAGGAAGACAGAGATTGGAATACGTCAAGCAAATAATTGAGGACGTAGGTTGCAAGTGCTACTCTGAGATGAAGAGGTTAGCACAGGAAAGGAATTCGTGGCGGGCCGCATCAAACCAGTCAGTAGACTGATGACCAAAAAAAAAAAAATTCGCATTTAAGAGAGCGTTTGCACTTAAATTCCTTTATGATGATTGTTTATGTTTTTTCTGAGCCCAAATTTTCTTCATGTGTTCACTGTGTTGTTTCTTTCGCTCCGCTGTCCATTTTCATCCTGGTCTCTTCTGTGTTGTGGTGTCAAATTTATGTATTTTGGTGATGTTCCTGAATTCAGTTCTATTTTCTGCATCGTTTACTGTTATGTGTGCTTGTCTGAGGTCCTCTTCAACTTCTTTTACCCATTTTGTTTTTCCCCTGCCTGAGTTGATGACTTTAAAAATTCGCTTTGTAATTCTGTTTTCATTCATCCTGTGGATATGTCCGTAGAACTGCATTCTTCTTTTCCTTACTGTATCCTTAATCTTGTCTGTGTATTTATATAATTCTGATGTTGGTCTCTTCTTCCAGATTCCTTGCTCTTGTATCGGGCCAAAAATTTTCCTGAGAACTTTCCTTTCTTGTTTCTCTATTTCTTTGATTTTAGTTTGCCCACCTATTTGTGTTGTTTCAGATGCATACAGTGCCTCCGGAAGTACGACAGTGTTGTAGTGGCTCAATTTTGCGTTAATGGGTATGGCCTTTTTGTTATAATAGTTCCACGTGAGTTTATATTCTTTCTGTAGTTTATATTCTTTCCTCATTGGTCTTTAGGTTGATCCCTGATGGCTGGATTATTTCTCCCAGGTACTTAATATGTGGTAATTGTACGATTTTCTGATGGTTTGTCACAATAGGCAATTTGTCTTGTGGCACTCTTTCTATGTACTGGGTTTCCTCATATGAGATTTGCAGGCCAGTTCTTTGTGCAATTTCGTGTAACTTCTCTATGGCGTTAGTGGCTTCTTTTCTATTATTTGTGAGGATTGCAAGGTCATCCGCAATAGCTAAACACTTCACATTGAATCTATTATCTTTTCTAATGCCAATTTGGATTCCTTTGACTTCTTTTTCCCATGTCCTGATAATTTTTTCAAGAATGATATTAAAGAGTAATGGTGAAAGTCCGTCACCCTGTCGCACTCCAGTTTGGATTTCAAATGGTTTCGAGATATCCCCCATAAATTTAACCTTGGAGACTGTGTCAGTTAATGTTTCCCGAATGATTGCTCTTGTCTTTCTGTCAATGCTGAATTCTTCCAGCGTCTCGCAGCTGTCTATTGAGTCGTAGGCCTTTTTAAAATCTACAAAAGTAACCACTGTGTTTCGGGTGTTTCTCATCTGGAGAATCATTTTCAGATTCCAGATCTGCTCTATGCATGATCGTCCCTTGCGAAAACCAGCCTGGTATTCTCCTATTTGTGGGTCAGCTTGTTCTTCTAATCTATTCATGAAAACTTGTGATAGGATTTTATATGTGACAGGTACGAGTGAGATACCCCTGTAATTATTTGGTTCAGTTTTGTCCCCTTTTTTGTGGAGTGGATGCATGAGTGCGCATTTCCATTCAGAAGGGATTCTGGGAGTATTATTATTATTATTATTATTATTGTTGTTGTTGTTGTCTGTATTTTATTATTAGCTTCCTATGCAAGTCTATCAGGAGCAAACGGCTGGGCTGCACAGGGAGCGGTGATTTTGCTCCACGATAACGCGCATCCACACGTCTCGAATGTCACACATAGTGTAATGGTCAAGTTCAAGTGGGAGCAGATTGAGCATCCACCAACAGCCTGGACTTGTTGCCCTGAAACTGTAATGTGTTTCGTGCGAAGAAAAAAAAAAAGAAAAGAAAAAAGAACTTGTAAATGAGAGGCGCTTCTAGTCGGACGACGAACTGACGAACTGGAACTGTGACGGACTGGCTCCTGTCATAGCCACGGGAATTATGAGACCAGGCAATCCTTCGCCTCATGAAATAGTAGGATAACTGTACACAGGTTTCTGGTGATTAATTTTGAATAAAGACTTCATATGTAACCGTAGTGTTCTTCCTTGTCTTTGCTTTTGAGTACCCCTTACAGTTTGTTGTAGATCACAGAATTTACTACAAATCGAGGGTTCTAGATTTACTGAGACAATAATCTAAATTGAGTGTGAAACTCGTCCTTCTTCGTGATTTCAACTTGATTACAACTGGTTAAGGTCTCTGGCTGAAAGGAACGTAGATGATGCTGTGGTGTATCGAGAGGTTGTAACAATGGAAAATTGTACTGAAATGCAGGAGGATCTGCAACGAGTTGACGCATGGTGCAGGGAATGGCAATTGAATCTCAATGTAGACAAGTGTAATATGCTGCGAATACACAGAAAGATAGATCCTTTATCATTTAGCTACAAAATAACAGATCAGCAACTGGAAGCAGTTAATACCATACATTATCTGGGAGTACGCATTAGGAGTGATTTAAAATGGAATGATCATATAATGTTGAGCGTCGGTAAAGCAGATGCCAGACTGAGATTCATTGGAAGAATCCTAAGGAAATGCAATCCGAAAACAAAGGAAGTAGGTTACAGTACGCTTGTTCGCCCAGTGCTTGAATACTGCTCAGCAGTGTGCGATCCGTACCAGATAGGGTTGATAGAAGATATAGAGAAGATCCAACGGAGAGCAGCGCGTTTCGTTACAGGATCATTCAGTAATCGCGAAAGCGTTACGGAGATGATAGATAAACTCCAGTGGAAGACTCTGCAGGAGAGACGCTCAGCAGCTAGGTACGGGCTTTTGTCAAAGTTTCGAGAACATACCTTCACCGAAGAGTCAAGCAGTATATTGCTCCCTCCTACGTATATCTCGCGAAGAGACCATGAGGATAAATTCAGAGAGATTAGAGCCCACACAGAGGCATACCGACAATCCTTCTTTCCACGAACAATACGAGACTGGAATAGAAGGGAGAACCGATAGAGGTACTCAAGGTACCCTCCGCCACACACCGTCAGGTGGCTTGCGGAGTATGGATGTAGATGTAGATGTAGATGTAGATGTAGGTATCACGATATAATGCGAATTTTATACAGAATCTAGGTAGTTTATTTCCGAAATTATCCGAGAGAAACTGCCGTATTAGGTTACTTGAGGTGACATTACACCATAATCTTTTGCTAAATGTCTCTGAAGAACAATCGGGATAATTAACGTCGCTAAAAACAATTGGTTTGATCATGTACCACTTGTACAATCATACTTCCTTCGCATCATGTCAGTCATAGAAAGATCAAGAGCAAGGCTGGGGTCCTATTTTTATATGTTAATAAGTAGTTCTTCTAAAAGAATTAACCCAAAAGAATGGAAAGGCACTGGAGGACGGGTATGCAAACTGTTCAAGGAAGGCCATGTTAAAAAAATTTCAACAGGTGTTGAGCATTTAGCTTTGAATTCCTTTACTCACATCTAGATCGGTAATATTTTGTAAAAACCTAGTAAAAATCTCCTCGGCAATACCATGACAAACTGACGTTTCATATTTTCTTGAAATTAAATGGCTTACATTCCACTTGACGCCAGGAAACGGTAGTGTCATAAATGACGGAGAAAATGAACTATGAAGAGGGTCTGTGTCACCCGATTACTGTCGAACACCTGTCAGAGCGGCAGTATATGAATTTCCCTCAGTCAGATTGTTCCTATAATGAGAACACAATCTCTCCGGTGTTCATGATTTTGATCTGGCAAAAAGAGATGAGTTTTCCATAGTTTCTAAAGCTCTGAAGCAACAAACCAGGAAAGTAACTCTGAAAAGAATACGGGCGTACAGCCGATTTCATTCCTCATCTTTTCCCCCGTCTCAGCTTGCTACCCCTATGTTTACCTAGTCATCGACGGGACGTTAAAACCAAATCTTCATTCCGTCCTTCCTTCATCACCTAAGGATTCACATCATTCCATAATTGCCTTTTCTCAGATGGAAGAAAACACAGTGGATTCAAGAAAATATTTCGTTTAATTTATGACTTTCCGCGGAAAGTCCTAAGGATAGTGAGTTCTCTAGTCATAGTAATTTCACTGTTGTACCCGAAGCAGCAGATAACAAGTTGAATTTGATAACTATTTATTTAGCGATGAAACGAAAAGCATATTAATTGTGGTTGTATTAGGACACCACTGGCAACCGTTGACGAACCGTAGTGGAAAGCCTTACGTTAAAACACAAAGGGTTTTTTAACTGGTCTCCTACAAGTTACAACACTTTCATATTGTTATAAACATAAATAACGACAATTGTATACAAACTCCGGTTTATTAAATTGTTCGTATGTATTTACAACACATATTCCAACAGCCAGCCACGAGTCTCGTTACTAGCTTCATGTCCTCGCGTCAGTGACCGTCCCACTTTCGTCTTTCTTCAGCTTACACTTAATCTATATTCTGTTCATTTCATCCTGTAATTCTACACTTTCACAGACGATGGCAATCACATTAGCGAATCTTAACATCGATATCCTTTTGCCCTGAATTTAAAGCCCATTCTTGAACCGTTCTTTTACCTCCGTCATTGCTTCTTCGATGTATAGATTGAACAGCAGGGGCGAAAGACACATCCCTGCCTTATGCCCTTTGTAATCCGTGCCCTTCATTCTTGGACTTCTACTCTTCTTTTTCCTCTTGCTTATGTTACAAATTACATATTAATTGTTTTTCCCTATAGCTTACCCCTATTTTTCTCAAGATTTCGAACATCTTGCACTATTTAACACTGCCGAACGCTTTTTCCAGGTCGGCAGATCCTATGAACGTGTCTTGATTTTTCTCCAGTCTTGCTTCCATTGTCAACCGCACCGTCAAAACTGCCTCTCCGTACCTTTATCTTTCCTAAAGCCAAATTTTCTTTTCCATTCTTCTGTGTATTATTCTTGTCAGCAGCTTGAATGCATGAGGTGCTGATTGTGCGGCAATTCTCGCGCTTGTGAGCTCTTGAAATCTTGGGAATTACGGGAATTGTGTGGATGATGTTTTTCCGAAAGTCAGATGGTGTATATCGCCAATCCCATACATTCGACACACCATTGTGAATAATCGCTTTTTTGCCATTATCCATACCGATTTTAGAAATTCCGATGGAATGTTATCTATCCCTTCTGCCTCATCTAATTTTAAGTCTTCCAAAGCTCTTCTAAATTCTGATTGTATTAGTGGATCCCCTCTCTCTTCCCTATCGTCTCCTTTTTCTTCTTCTATCATGTCACACGTCATCAGATATGTCCTTCACCTCACAGAAGCGGCTCTCAAAGTACACTTTCCACATATCCGCTCTCTCCTCTGGATTTAATAGGGGAATTCCCGTTCCATTTTTAATATCATCATCCTTGCTAGTTATTTCACCGAAGAATGTTTCGACTATTGTATATGCTGAGTCGGTCCCTCTGACAATCATTTCTTTCTCGATTTTTTCTGCTAGTCGTGGTTTCTTTGCAGTTACCTTCCATCTGCGCTTGTTTTTTCTTCTCATTTCTGTGATTGCCCACTTTCGAGATGTCCATTCCTCTTCATCTGAACTGCCTAATGAGCTATTCATTATATCAGTATCTACAGCCTAAGAGAACTTCAAGTCTATCTCTTCATTCCTTAGTACTTCCGTATCCCAATTATTTGCGCATTGATTCTTCGCGACTAGTCTCTTAAACTTCAGCCTGCTCTTCGTGATTACCTGATCGTGATCTGAATCTATATTTGCCCGTGGGTACGCCTTAAAATCCAGTATTTGATTTCGAAATCTCTGCCTGATCATAATGTAATCTTACTGGAATCTTTTTGTATCTCTTTGCCTTTTCTGAGTATATCTCCTACTCTTGTGGCTCTTGAACAGAGTATTCGCTATAGCCATCTGGAATTTATTGTAGAACTCAATTGGTCTTTCTCTTCTCTCGTTTGTACTACGAATCCCGTATTCTCGTGTAACCATTTTTCCCATTCCTTCCCCTATAGTCGCATTCCAGTCCCCCACAACTGTTACTTTTTCATATCCTTTTATGTACTGAATTACCCGTTCATTATCCTCGTACATTTTCTCTATATCTTCATCCTCTGCTTGTGACATAAACATATATACCTGAACTATTGTTGAGGGGTTGGTCTGCCGTCGATTGTTATAAGAACAACCCTATCACTGAACTGTCCACAATCAGTTACTTTCTGTCTTATCTTCCTATTCATAACTTAGCCTAATCTATTTATACCGTTTTCCGCTGCTGATGTATAACCCTGTACCTGTCTGACAAGAAATCCTTGTGTTCATTCACTTCATTGTCGCCCACTGTATGTAGATTAAGCCCTAGCATTTCTTTTTCAGTTTTCGTGGGTTACCTGCCACGATCAAACTTCTGACATTCCATGCCCCGACTCCTAAAATGTTATCATTTCGTTGGTTATTTGGTCTTTTTCTCATGGGCACCTCCCCCATGGCAGCCCCTCCCAAATATCCGAATGGGGGACTAGTCCGGAATCTTTTGCCAATGGAGAGATCATCATAACAAATTTTTAACTACAGGCCACAAGTCCTCTGGATACACATAATGTGTCTTTAATACAGTGGTTTCCATTGCCATCTGCGTCATCATGTATGCGATCATTGTTGATCCTTCCTCCTTTTAGGGGCAGTTTCTCTCCCCAAAGACAAGAGAGTGGTCCCACCCCCTGACCGCTCCTCCGCCTTCTTTGACAAGGCTGTTGGCAGAGTGAGGGCGAGTGCTTATGGCGAATGTATTCGATCGCCATTGCTGATGATTTTTATCCTAATATTTAAGCGTGGATGAGGGGAGAGGGGTTGGGGGGGGGGGGAGAGGGAGCTCCGAACTCGTGACCGAAGCAGCCCTTTTGATTACTAATAAAGGACGCAAATCTCTGACCATGGCGCACGTGGCATCAAAGCTTGCTGTGTGTGCTTTGGTCTTGCTTAACGTCAGATGGAAAAGGAACGGAAACGGATAAAGGTAACACCATTTGGAATATCGGAACACTTAAATATTCCACAGCACTGTAATACCGGTAAATGTGGTTCCAGATCTTGGCACATATTTCTAAGGAGGCTTCCTGATAAAATGCTTGTGGTAACAGGATTGTAAACCTTTCAGTAACAGTTCAGTAATTTTAACGTTAAGACATCGAAGTTGTTGTATTGTACCTGAACTCACTCATACTTGGATGCATCGCCTAACGACACACATCGCCTTCAGGTTTCCGAATCGACATTTTTTGCTGCGTGGGAGAATACAAGCGCAGTGAATTTAAGAGTCAAGTCACAATACCCCAGTACGCTTTTCTTGCGTGCTGTTGCTGTGATTGACCATGATGAAGGAAATAGGCAAAAACAAGAAACGGAAACGAACTCCCAGTATCTTGCTAGCGTTTGATCCATGTGTTAAGTGTAACCAAAATACCAAAAAAAATTTAAGCGGCTATTAAGTGTGGTTTACTGGACAATAGCTTACAGCAGGAAAGTCAAACTTTTGGCCTTCCTTCAGTGGGAAGGAAGCCTTCCGTGTGTGTGTGTGTGTGTGTGTGTGTGTGTGTGTGTGTGTGTGTGTTTGTGTGTGCGTGTGTGTAAATAAATGTTACTCCTTAATTATCTGAATTAAAGAATCTTTCACAGTTGTCCCTTACAGACCTTGTCATGCAGTCTCAAAGTAAATCTATTTACTTACGTTGGAGAGCGCTGCCCCTAAAACAATCATCCAGCCCCACCCTCCATCGGGTGGAACTAGTTCATATTCCACAGTCGCCATTCCCGTCATCCCTGCATCTGAAACAAAAGAACAAAAATATTCACCAAATGTTCCTAGGGGAGGACATACGTGGTTGAGCTGTGACTTGCTGAAATATCTGTTGCATTCATTTGCATCCATTCTTCGCTAATCATTATGAAGTGGTAGAGAGCGCTATTCATTACATCATCTTTTAAAATCTCTTTTTGTTCCATTTGCAGGTGTAGTATGACTACAGTTACTTATAAGTATGCTCTTCAACAACAGTCAGCTGCGCATATTAAAATTAGTGGTCGTTCCACCACAGCTACATCCTAAAGAGTTTTCAGATTTACTGATCAAGACTGATTGTGTACCTTATTTAGTCTTTTACTGGAAGGTAGTTAGTCTCTGAAATCTGTAAGAAAGCAATGGCGTCTTTTAATAGGTGGAATAATATAATTTCGTTGTTGATTATCGATTATTAAAGAAAAACCGATCGCAACCACTAGCAACAGACTCTTTGATGATAAACTAATTTGGCCATACGTAAATCTTATTTTTTTTACACTTAAGACATGTTTATAACAATAGCACAGATTGCTAGTTGATTCCGTAGACACCATATAATCCTTCCGATATTGTATTTTAGGTTTTATGTAAGAACTGAATTCAGAGAATGTTGAAACCTGGCGTGGGCGGATAAATAAGACACTACAGTGCCTGAGTTGTTCAGAAGTAAGACGGAATGGTCCTTCATGCATGCATGCATGTCAGAAGCAACAAGCGCTGCGGTGACTACAGCCGTTATGAAATACATGATATGTATTCGCATTTGCGAATACGAACAACCACCAACTGTATAATGGAATAACGACAATGGAAATTTGTACCGGACTGCGACCCGAACCCTGATTTCCAGCTTTAAATGCATGAATGTTCAAAGGAAAATTCCGTCGTTCTTCTTAACAACACAGACGCTGCAATATCGTACAAGTCAAATTTGTTATTGCACTGAGCTTTCTTTTCATTGGTGCTACTTTTTTAACCATGCAATTTTTTGGAATGATGTGTGTTCAAAACCCTATTGTACTGATGATTCAACCCAGCCCTCTCATTTTCCTGTTCCACTACACTACCGAATATAAATTTCAATGTTATGACTTCTTCTCGGAAGGTGTTTGTATGAAACGTAGCATTGTACAGAAGCGAAACGTGGACGATAAACGGTTCAGACAAGAAGATGGTTCACATGGCTCTGAGCACTATGCGACTTAACTTCTGAGGTCATCAGTCGCCTAGAACTTAGAACTAATTAAACCTAACTGACCTAAGAACATCACACACATCCATGCCCGAAGCAGGATTCGAACCTGCGACCGTAGCGGTCGCTCGGTTCCAGACTGTAGCGCCTAGAACCGCACGGCCACTCCGGCCGGCTCAGACAAGAAGAGTATAGAAACGTTTCGAATGCGGTGCAACAAAGGAGTGTTGAAAATTAGGTAGTTAGGTTGGACAATTAGCGAGGAGGCGCTGAATGGAATTGTTGAAAAATGTAGTATGTGGCCCAACTTGAGTAAAAAATCAGCTCGGTTTGTAGGACTCTCTCTCAGGCACCAAAGAATTTGGCAACTATAACAAGTATCGGTGGGCGGTGGGATATAAATTCCAGACTGTAGAGGGGGGTTAAGGCTAGAACACAGAAGTAGGTTCTAAGTAGGTTCAAACGGTTGAAGATTTCGATAGTTATATGCAGAAGTGAAGAGACTTGGATAGGATAGCCTAGTGCTGAAACCAGCATGTAACCATTCTTCGGACTGGAAATCACAACTACAATAACCTTCAATTATGCGTCAGTATTTCCAGCCACTTTGCGAGTAAAATGGAGCTGTCAAGTGGACAGTTTGCACTGCTGGCCGAACAAGTGTTTTGAAACAAGCTAGTTACCAGTCATCTTGACCAATTGTCCATCTAGCAACCAAGCATATTTCGATTAACAACTGACTGCCTGAAATTTCATGCTTAGTATTTCAAGTAGTTCCCGATGTTTTTGAGCGTAACGTTTAGCGTACTCTGCCACTTAGATACGCAACGACAAAATATCCACTACTGGCCATTAAAATTGCTACACCGAGAAGAAATGCAGATGATAAACGGGTATTCATTGGACAAATACATTGTACTAGAACTGATATGTGAATACATTTTCACGCAATTTGGGTGCATAGATCCTGAGAAATCAGTACCCAGAACAACCACCTCTGGCCGTAATAACGGCCTTGATACGCCTGGGCATTGACTCAAACAGAGCTTGGATGGCGTGTACAGGTACAGCTGCCCATGCAGCTTCAACACGATACCACAATTCATCAAGAGTAGTGACTGGCTTATTGTGACGAGCCAGTTGCTCGGCCACCATTGATCAGACGTTTTCAGTTGGTGAGAGATCTGGAGATGTGCTGGCCAGGACAGCAGTCGAACATTTTCTGTATCCATAAAAGCCCGTACTGGGCCTGCAACATACAGTCGTGCATTATCCTTCTGAAATGTAAGGTTTCGCAGGGATCGAACGAAGGGTAGATCCACGGGTCGTAACACATCTGAAATGTAGCGTCCACTGTTCAAAGTGCC
Organism: Schistocerca cancellata; assembly: GCF_023864275.1. NCBI lineage: Eukaryota > Metazoa > Arthropoda > Insecta > Orthoptera > Acrididae > Schistocerca > Schistocerca cancellata. The sequence continues at coordinate 172,062,159 of NC_064631.1, read as the reverse complement.
GTCAATGCGAACAAGAGGTGACCGAGACGTGTAACCAATGGCACCCCATACCATCACGCTGGGTGATATGCCAGTATGGCGATGACGAATACACGCTTCCAATGTGCGTTCACCACGATGTCCCCAAACCGGATACGACTATCATGATGCTGTAAACAGAGCCTGGATTCATCCGAAAAAATGACGTTTTGCCATTCGTGCACCCAGGTTTGTCGATGAGTACACCATCGCAGACGCTCCTATCTGTGATGCAGCGTCGAGGGTATTGGTCTCCGAGCAGATAGCCCATGCAGCTGCATACGTCGTCGAACAGTTCGTGCAGATGGTTGTTGTCTTGCAAACGTCCCCGTCTGTCGACTCAGGGATCGAGACGTGACTGCACTATCTGTTACAGCCATTCGGATAACATGCCTGCCAGCTCGACTGCTAGTGATACGAGGACGTTGAGATCCAGCACTGCGTTCCGTATTACCCTCCTGAACCCACCGATTCCATATTCTGCTAACAGTCATTGGATCTCGACCAACGGGAGCAGCAATGTTGCGATACGATAAACCGCAGTCGCGATAGGCTACAAGCTGACCTTTGTCAAAGTCGGTACCGTGATGGTACGCATTTCTCCTCCTTAGACGAGGCATCACAACAACGTTTCACCAGGCAACGTCGGTCGACTGCTGTTTGTGTATGAGAAATCAGTTGGAAACTTTCCTCATGTCAGCACGTTGTACGTGTCGCCACCGGCGCCAACCTTGTGTGAATGCTCTTAAAAGCTAATCATTTGCATATCACAGCATCTTCTCCCTGTCGGTTAAATTCCGCGTCTGTAGCACGTCATCTTCGTGGTGTAGCAATTTTAATGGCCAGTAGTGTTATATTATTCCAGGTTCTATATTATTATTTAAAATTTTTCTCAGACGTTACGTCTGGTCAAAAATGGAAAGTGACGCGGACCTTGATCAAGCGTGACTTCCTTTTAACTGTACGGTATACGTTATATTGCATTTAGGAACTTTCGGGTAATTGAATATGTATCAATAATTACGGATTTCTGTAGTTGTATATATAAGATGGATGTAGCTGTATTGCATTGATGTACTGGTGGGTATTGTGTGGTATGACTCCTGTAGTTGATAGTATAATTTGTATAATGTCAACTTTATCCTGATGCCACATGTCCTTGACTTCCTCAGCCAGTTAGATGTATTTTTCAATTTTTCTCCGGTTTTCTTTTGTATATTTGTTGTAATGGGTATGGATATTTCGATTAGTTGTGTTAATTTCTTCTTTTTATTGGTGAGTATGATGTCAGGTTTGTTATGTGGTGTTGTTTTATCTGTTATAATGGTTCTGTTCCAGTATAATTTGTATTCATCATTCTCCAGTACATTTTGTGGTGCATACTTGTATGTGGGAACGTGTTGTTTTATTAATTTATGTTGTATGGCAAGTTGTTGATGTATTATTTTTGCTACATTGCCATGTCTTCTGGGGTATTCTGTATTTGCTAGTATTGTACATCCGCTTGTGATGTGATCTACTGTTTCTATTTGTTGTTTGCAAAGTCTGCATTTATCTGTTGTGGTGTTGGGATCTTTAATAATATGCTTGCTGTTATATCTGGTGTTTATTGTTTGATCCTGTATTGCAATCATGAATCCTTCCGTCTCACTGTATATATTGCCTTTTCTTAGCCATGTGTTGGATGCGTCTTGATCGATGTGTGGCTGTGTTAGGTGATACGGGTGCTTGCCATGTAGTGTTTTCTTTTTACAATTTACTTTCTTCATATCTGTTGATGTTATGTGATCTAAAGGGTTGTAGAAGTGGTTATGAAATTGCAGTGGTGTAGCCGATGTATTTATATGAGTGATTGCTTTGTGTATTTTGCTAGTTTCAGCTCGTTCTATAAAGAATTTTCTTAAATTGTCTACCTGTCCATAATGTAGGTTTTTTATGTCGATAAATCCCCTTCCTCCTTTCTTTCTGCTTAATGTGAATCTTTCTGTTGCTGAATGTATGTGATGTATTCTATATTTGTGGCATTGTGATCGTGTAAGTGTATTGAGTGCTTCTAATATTATTATTATTATTATTATTATGTAAATCTGTTTCCCAATACTTGTGAACAGGACAGTGCTTGCTGTGTATACTGTTCAGTCTGTCGACATGCCTTGAGACGTTCTTTCAAGCTTAGATCGTACACACATTCTCAGCTTAGTACAAGGAGGGTCGTTAACACGCAAAGTTGCCCGACGAATTGGCGAACACCACAGCGACGTCGCATTATATCTCGAACGTTATTCTGAGACACATGACACTAGAGAAGAACATATTAGTCAGCTGCAGATGACCGGTACCTACAAAATACAGTTTGTACAGGGATTTCACAAAACTACGGAAGCACAGCGAGAAATGCATGCTTGAATGTAAGTGCCGATACTAGCCAAGACACCACATTGCGTTGTTGTATTTGACTATGTGTGCACCTATGCAATGTCTTAAACACGTTGCAAATGTCAGTCAGGGTCAGAACAGTTTTCCGTGGAGTTGTGGATCCGTTATGCCAGAGACAAATTAATTCGTACGTGTGCAAATAGTCGTTGCTCTTATGGCGGTTGCTTCTGTAACCAAGTGTTTGGTGATTCAAAAGGTACCGTAATCAAAGATTTCTACCGCATACAGGGAGTGCCGATGAACATAATATGCTACGTCATAACGCGAACAAATATGTGCGTTCAGTGATAGCGATAGATTAGCAATAAATAGGAGTGTTATGAAAAACAAAAGAGGACGACAGCTGCAGTCACTGCAAAACTGTGTGTCCCACTCGCAAATCTTGTCAGCAACAAAACAATTCATATCAGCGCACACTCCGCTGCACAGTGAAAATCTCATTCTGGAAACATCCTCCAGGCTGTAGCTAAGCCATGTCTCCGCAATATTCTTTCTTCCAGGAGTTCTAGTTCCGAAAGGTTCGCAGGAGAACTTCTGTGAAGTTTGGAAGGTAGGAGACGAGGTACGGGCGGAAGTAAAGCTGTGAGAACTGGGCTTGAGTCGTGCTTCGGTAGCTCAAATGGTAGAGCACTTGCCCGCGAAAGGCAAAGGTCCCGAATTCGATTCTAGGTGCGGCACACAGTTTTAATCTTCCAGGAAGTTTCATATCACCACACACTCCGCTGCAGAGTGAAAATCTCATTCTGGAATACGAGGGAGCTCCACAAGCAAAGAACTGCAGGAGAGATGGAATCCCAAACCAGTTATTAGTGATACTCAATCCCGTAACAGGAAATCGTGGTGCCCCAAAGCCCTAAAACGTGGGCTATGCACCAGTCATTAGGTCGAATGTGTCTTGTTTCTCACAGTTTCAATTTTCTGGCCGAGTTTACGCTCCAAGAGTGAAACATTGTTGGCGTTCAGTGACGATTTGGGCAGCCATATGTTGATATTCGATTAGTCTCACGGTTACTCTGCATAATTTACCGCCCAAGTTTATGTGACCATTTTGGTTAATCAGTTCCATCCCTTGGTACAATGTTTGTTCCCCAATGTTGCAGCTCTGTTCAGGGACGACAGGGCCCCCATTCAGACAGCTAGTATCATTTGTAAGTAGGCTGCAAGTAGATTGTTTAGGAAGTAGGCTGTAAGTAGGCTGTTTAGGTTTTTATGTTGGTAATACCACTTAGTGCTGTGTATGAAAATCTCTGACTGCGCTGTGTGCATTCTGTGGCTGGGTGGACTCATTGTTGGAATATTCGCTAGTCTAGTGTTGGGCTGTTCGATGTGAACAGCGCGCAGCGTTGGGCAGTTGGAGGTGAGCCGCCAGCAGTGGTGGATGTGGTGAGAGAGATGCCAGAGTTTTGAGAGGTTACTATAAGGTGACGATCTGGACGTGTGTACACCAGAAAAAGGAAATTTGTAAAGATGGATGTCATGAATTGATAGATATACAGGGTATTACAAAAAGGTACGGCCAAACTTTCAGGAAACATTCCTCACACACAAATACAGAAAATATATTATGTGGACATGTGTCCGGAAACGCTTAATTTCCATGTTAGAGTTCATTTTAGTTTCGTCAGTATGTAATGTACTTCCTCGATTCACCGCCAGTTGGCCCAATTGAAGGAAGGTAATGTTGACTTAGGTGCTTGTGTTGACATGAGACTCATTGCTCCACAGCTCTCAGCACATCAGTACGTAGCATCAACAGGTTAGTGTTCATCACGAACGTGGTTTTGCAGTAGGTGCAATGTTTACAAATGCGGAGTTGGCAGATGCCCATTTGGTGTATGGAGTAGCACGGGGCAATAGCCGTGGCGCGGTGCGTTTGTATCGAGGCAGATTTCCAGAACGAAGGTGTCCCGACAGGAAGACGTCCGAAGTAATTGATCGGCGTCTTAAGGAGCACGGAACATTCCAGCCTATGACTCGCGACCTAGAACGACGAGGACACCAGCAATGGACGAGGAAATTCTTCGTGCAGTTGGCGATAACCCTAATGTCAGCGTCAGAGAAGTTGCTGCTGTACGAGGTAACGTTGACCACGTCACTGTACGGAGAGTGCTACGGGAGAACCAGTTGTTTCCGTACCATGTACAGCGTATGCAGGCACTATCAGCAGCTGATTGGCCTCCACGGGTACACTTCAGCGAATAGTTCATCTAACAATGTTGCAATCCTTATTTCAGTGCAAATGTTCTCTTTACGGAAGAGGCTTCATTCCAACGTGATCAAATTGTTAATTTTCACAATCAACATGTGTGGGCTGACGAGAATCCGCACGCAACTGTGCAATCACGTCATCAACACAGATTTTCTGTGAACATTTGGGCAGGCATTATTGGCGATGTCTTGACTGGGCCCCATGTTCTTCCACCTACGCTCAATGGAGCACGTTATCATGATTTCATACGGGATAATCTACCTGTGCTGCTAGAACATGTGCCTTTACAAGTACGACACAACATGTGGTTCATGCACGATGGAGCTCCCGCACATTTCAGTCGAAGTGTTCGTACGTTTCTGAACAACAGATTCGGTAACCGATGGATTAGTAGAGGCGGACCAATTCCATGGCCTTCACGCTCTCCTGACCTCAACCCTCTTGACTTTCATTTATGGGGGCATTTGAAAGCTCTTTCTTGTCTACGCAACCCCGGTACTAAATGTAGAGACTCTTCGTGCTCGTATTGTGGACGGTTGTGACACAATACGCCATTCTCCAGGGCTGCACCAGCGCATCAGGGATTCCATGCGACGGAGGGTGGATGCATGTATCCTCGATAACGGAGGACATTTTGAACATTTCCTGTAACAAAGTGTTTGAAGTCACGCTGGTACGATCTGTTGCTGTGTGTTTCCATTCCATGATTAATGTGATTTGAAGAGAAGTAATAAAATGAGCTCTAACATGGAAAGTAAGCGTTTCCGGACACATGTCCACATAACATATTTTCTTTCTTTGTGTGTGAGGAATGTTTCCTGAAAGTTTGGCCGTACTTTTTTGTAACACCCTGTATATATGATGACTTTTGAACATTATTAATGTAAATACAATGTTTGTTCTCTATCAAAATCTTTCATTTGTTAAGTATGCCTATCAAATAACGTGAGAGTTTTTCCAGCACTGTCATTCATAATTTTTAAAGGGGGACGTTTCACATTCAGGACTGATTTTGCGAGCATGGGGTGAATTGTCGCCAGCACTCTGGGCACCACAGTCATTAGCCCTCTGTACTGACTCGCTTATCTGGTCTACTTTGGAGAGAAGAGTGCGTCATAGCTATCCACTTCCATCATCATTACGTGAAGTTTTCCACCATTTTGCAGGAAAAATGGTATGAGATTCTGTTGAAACAGAACCTGTATTTATCCATTCAGCGACGACTTGAAGCTGTTTTGTAAGCAAACTGGTTCTCTAGACCGTATTAAGTATGGTAATTTGATGTATTTTTGTCCACGCCCTGCAGGTAACCCGAGGACACTGTAACATAACTTGTGCTCTACCGTTTTGGAGAAAAATGGGAGGACTGTGTGGATGCAATCGTGTCCACATGATCAGTGCTGTCATTGTGACCCCTTGGCTTCTGCCACGTAGAACACGAGTGGGGCTTGGCAACGCCCATACAAAAAATGTGGGCAATGAAGTACCTTGAGTGGAACCTGGATCAATGGTGTCCAGTTCTTATCACCGACGAAAGCGGGATATGTCTGACGCCTGATGTTCGTTGTACAATAGTGTAGTGGGCGACACATACCACTGCATGTTTCAGGCATTCAGTCTCATGGATTCAGCGGAGAGGTGGGGCACCCATGTTATGGGCCAGTAACATGTATTGATGTTGAACTTCTCGTAGCATTGTCGAGATTACTTTGAAGGCTGAGTGGTAGCCAGAAAGATCCTTCAACCTACTGTTCAGCTGAGACGTCAACATTCTGGCAAAGGCTTCGTGTATCAAAACGAGCGCTCCGCCTCGAACTCGTAAACAGATTTCTCCAGGAGGCAGACTCGACTGAGTATGCTTGTCTTCAGATGAACTTCGTCGTGCGTCGTGCGAACCCTCCTTACAGAATGAAGGAACTAAGAAGGGCCATCGCCGTCGACGAGTGGGACGTTTAGATGTCCGCCACATTCTACATAACATCCTAAGGAGTATCCAAGCATGTTACGCGCACAGATCATGAGGAGTAGCAACACGGCATTGTTACTGTTTCAGAATCATGGACATTACAACAAAGTTTGTCATTTTATTGTAGCCACCAGCACTTTATATATGTCACTGTCACCTGTTATCAAATATTCTCACACGATGAAGGAGATCATTTCGTTCTATGGATGAAAATGTGCGATAAAAGTTGAAGGTGGTGTATAATAGATGTGGAAAAGTATAAAAACGTAGAATAAAAAAACAAAACGTACCGATGATGCACGACAGAACAGATAAAAACGCTTAAATCTAAACGAGTATCGGAATTAACGTAATTTCAGAACTAAACAGAGGTCTAGAGAAGATGAAGCATAAGTATCGAGACTTTTTTTGGTAAATATGAAAGGAAATACATTGTCTCCTGCAGAAGGCAGAGTTTAAAAACGCAAATGTTTATATTTATTTATGGAGTAGATCAGATGTCCAGAGGAAATAATTTCGGATTAGCTTTTAAATTTGCTTATGAGCTGTAGATAACCACTGGATTGACAGCAAAAACGTGAGATTAAAATTGGTGAGGAAGGTTTCGGTGAACGAAACTGAGTTTTTAAATAGGAGATAGGGATTTATTTTAAAAGGAAAGTTTGTAATGGATATGTATTATCAGTTCTGAGTTACGGCGATCAAGACTAACACGGAAAGCGTTAGAGGTTGAGCAATGGAGAGTTGCATGTCGGAAAATACTAGGAGCGTCGGACGACAAATAACTGCATCAGGAAAGAGACTGTGGTGAACGACATTGTTACGAATGTAATAAAAATCATGTGTATGGGATATGTAACCAAGAAAACTGTTCTTTGGCGGGTTCTAAGAGATTAAAAAAGTATGGCGGAAACTGAGTAAACGAAATTGTAAAGCATGCAGGAAAAACATAACTGCGTGAAAGCAGTATATCGTGGAGAAGTTTGGAGCAACCAGTTGGCCGACATTAACTGCGAAATGGCTGCCGGTCGTGGTGATTGTGCTCTAAACAGTCTCATAATAGCGTGGGTAAATGTCACTGCAAACCGCTGTGGCAGGCTCTCTGTTACACGTGCTCTCAGGCTTATCATTCGAGACCTATAACGAGCCTCTCTTGTGGTGATCAGCCACCGGTAGCAACTTATACAACTGCGATTACAGACAGTAATAAATTCTTAATACCCTCCAACTTCAGAGAATCGAACTGCAGTGACACCTGAACACCGATGTTCTCCGTCAGCTGTCGAGTACGCATTACACCAAAAGCTACTGCTGAGAATGTGCGTATGGTTTCTATCAAATCCCACATTGATGACAAACTTCTCTACACAGTAAGTTTTCTTTCATTTCCACTGTTCGTTTTATGTATTGCAATGTACACAGCGTTAGTCTACAGAAAATGTCTCGTTATATGTATGAAAGAAATACTATTGGTAAGTCTTTAATATCTTCCAACACTATCAGCGTTTTGGCAGATTAATCTCTTACAGCTACCTATTTTCTGTCCTACCTGGCACGTGCAAAACACAGTTTACTATCACTTAAGCTGCCGGTGACGTAGAGACTGGTGGAACGAACAAGAGGTTCCTATAGTCAATGCTATCAGAGTTCTTGAATAGAATGGCTAGCCGTAGGCTATTAATTAACCGCCAACAGGTCAGGGAACAATCCGGATCGAAAACCGTAATCACAGAAAAGGTGAACCCTTTTCGTCGGGCGTAACAAAGACTAGGAAGAAGGGGGATTCTATGGACAAGCGTCGAGCCGTGGACGCAGTGGATGGGCCTACGTGACACGTTATCATAGGCAGCGGTGCCCTCTGCGGAAGCAATAGTGTCTTCGGTATGAATCACAAGCATCTCTGAGCATTCCTCCATATCAACACTCGAAATCAACGGGAAGGGCCGACCGCGGTGGCCACGCGGTTCTAGCCGCTGCAGTCCGGAACCGCGCGACTGCTACGGTCGCAGGTTCGAATCCTGCCTCGGGCATGGATGTGTGTGATGTCCTTAGGTTAGTTAGGTTTAAGTAGTTCTAAGTTCTAGGGGACTGATGACCTCAGATGTTGAGTCCCATAGTGCTCAGAGCCATTTGAGACATTTCAACGGGAAGTCGGAATCACTATCATATCATAACAGATACTAAATCCATCATCTGCTTGCGATAAATGGCGTATTTTATCTAATATGTTTTTCATAGTGTCTCAGTCGTTGGTTTACTCTAGCAGCGAAAATAAACCCAGAAATGTGATGTACATATATAGATACGCAACAAGTAAAGGCTTACAATTCGCCGCGCGGGATTAGCCGAGCGGTCTAGGGCACTGCCGTCATGGACTGTGCGGCTGGTCCCGGCGGAGGTTCGAGTCCTCCCTCAGGCTTGGGTGTGTGTGCTTGTCCTTAGGATAATTTAGGTTAAGTAGTGTGTAAACTTAGGGACTGATGACCTTAGCAGTTAAGTCCCATAAGATTTCATACACATTTGAACATATTTTTGCTTACAATTGCAGTGAAACTGGATGATATATTATTGAAGAGAAAGAGCTTCACAAATTGAACAAGTCAATAAAGCGTTCGTCCACCTCTGGCCATTATGTAAGCAGTAATTTGGCTTGACGCTGATTGACAGGGTTGCAGGATATCGTCCTGAGAGGTATCGTGCCAACTCCTGTTCAACTCGCACGTCAGATAGGCAAAATCCCGAGCTGATAGGAGGGCCTTGCCCACAAGGCTTGAAACATTCACCATTGGAGACATACATGGCCATCTTTCTCGTCAAGGCATCGTTTGAAAAGCACGAAGACAAGTAGTAGAACATCTCGATGTGCGGAGGCGGGCACCATCGTGGTGAAGCGTAAGCACACGATGGTTTGCCATGAAGAGCAACAAAACGGGGCGTAGAACGTCGTTGACTTAACTTTGTGCTGTAGGAGTGTAGCGGATGACAACCAAATGGTCATGCATGAATGAAATAGCACCCTAGGCCATCGATCCTCGTTGTCGGCCCGTATGACGGGCGACAGTCTGGTTGGTATTCCACCACTGTTCTGGGAGTCTCCAGACACGTCTTCGTTGGTCGGTGGGGCCTGGAATCTCACTGACTTCAGCAGAATTGTCTTCAGTTATGAATATCGCTTCGAAGTGAGCCTGATGACCAACTAAGAAGTGTCAGGGGATGCCCCGGACAGCAGAGGTATACTAACCTGAATTTTGCTCACCACACTGCCCAACAGCCAGACGTGATGTAGAATACAGCAGTGAGTAGCCATGATGTTTTTTGCATATCCATATTTCGGTCAATGTGCGGTCTCTTGCAGTGTAGTAAATGTGACTAAAATCTAGATATGCAATAAACACCACTGCGACTCACAGTTGTACCCTTTCCTATTTGAAATGAATACTGGCACTAGGCACAACAGTGTCCCTATAGAATAAAACATGATAAAACCAGGAGTGATGGTTTGTAGCGCAATTTCGTTTCCTAGCAGGATCCCTTTGGTTGTTATCTGCAGCACCCTTACAGCACAACGTTACGTCGAAGATATTCCACTTTCCGTTTTCTTTCCCTTCATAGCAGGTCATCTTGGGCTTTCATTTCAGAGAGATAATGCCCACCAGCACACGGTGAGTCTCAACTGCTAGTTTTCGTGCTTGTGAAACCCTACCGTATCCAGCAGTCTCGTCAGATCCCATCACGATTAAGAACGTTTGAAGCGTTATGGGCAGGGCTTTCCAACCAGCATTTTCACGATGTATCGCGCCAGTTGGCCAAATTTGGCATGATATCTCTTAGGAGGACATCCAACAACTGTATCAATCAATGCCAAACCAAATAACTGCATGCATAATGGCCAAACGTGAGCCAACACGTTATTGAGTTCCTCAATTTCGGAATCTCTTTCTCTTGAAAAAATCATCCAATTTCCCTGAATCTGCAATCGTTTCTTTGTGTGTAGAAGTACGTCACGCCTACCAGTTTGTTTCCCATTCGGGTAATTCCTTCGTGGTGCGTCGTTTTTTTTTATGTTAGAGTGCACTTTAGCTGGGAAGTAAACTATCGTTATCTATCAGTCATGCTAATTTCACGAGATATATGTGGAAGGATGTAATATGAGCTTCACTGTTCTTGGAATGAGTACTCTTTGAATTTTATTAGCTAACAGCACTGTAATGTGACATGCAGCACTTGTGTCGTCTGCCACTGTGGGATGATGACCACTTGTGTGATACTTTCCCACTTGCTAAACGAACCATTGACCTTGGATCTTCATTGTCTCTTCCATTAATCCAATCCGATAAGTGCCTCAAACTGCAGACCAGTGCTCAAGTGTTGCTAGTACGATATTACTTCGTTCGTCGCTTATCTACATTTGCTTTGGATGCTGCCCTAGTGTGGCAAGTGCCATCCCCTATAATTACCTTTTTATAACATTACTACTCGTTCAACACGAGTAATCCTACACCTACTATGGTTTTGTCTGCTTCTAGTTCTTGTACGTGATCAGTATTAACTACAGTTATAAGGGGCAGTAAAATGAAAATGTGACAGATGTAAAAAAAGTAAGTGAACTGTTTATTATTTCAAAAGTAATCTGAGTAACTGTTAATATCGCATATTTATCCCTCCGTGAGACAAGACGTTCAATGGCTTCATGGAAAAATGTTTGCGCATACCTACTGAACCATGAGTGAACACAGGCGTGCACCTCTTCATGCGAAGCTATTTGACTGCCGCGGATGTCTTTGTTCAGGGCTCCAAAAATTAGGAAACCGCATGGGGAGAGATCGGGACCGTACGGAGAATGCATAACAGCTTCCCAGCAGAGCTTCTGCAATGTAATCAATACAATCTTGACAATGTGGGCGAGCATTAGCCTGCATCAGAATGATGCCTTCCGTCAACATTCCTGGACATTTGGACTTTATGGCACGGTTCAGTTTTTGCAAAGAGAGCACCTACCGCTGTGCTTTAATTATGGCGTCGTGGTCCAAAAAGTCAATGAGAAGCACGCCCTTGCAGTCAAAGAAAAAAGTCATCATGACTTTCCCAGAGCTGGCGCGCCTATTGTTTCGACTGCGCTGCAGAAGTTCCCGCTGGAAGTCCTTTCCTTACGCATCCTCCAAACAGTCCCGACTCCTCACTAAGCAATATTTATATATTTTTAGAGTCCTGAAGAAAGACATTGGCTGCCGTCGATTTGCGTCGGACGAAGAGCTGCACATCTGGGTAGAACCGTGTTCGATAGGCCACAGCAAATGTTTTTCCATTAAGAAATTGAACGCCTCGTCTCACAGTGGGATACATGTATTAACAATTATGGCGAATATTGTTGAAATAACAAACATTTTACGAACTATTTTCATGTGTCTAGTTTTCATTTGACTGCTCATAGAATAACGATAATAATTCTTTCCTGTAATGTACGCACCGTTGTTTCATTTGTCTGACCGATGGTCAACAGTGGCATGTATCGCTCCTGTTCAGGGGTCCGCACAATACATCACAGTCTTTTGGCTTTATGGTTTCCTTGTGTACATCATCCGTGAAAAGTGGGAAGGAGCTCCTAACGATATATTTGTTTCGTTAAAATACCGGATGATCAAAAAGTCAGTATAAATTTGAAAACTGAATAAATTACGGAATAATGTAGATAGAGAGGTACAAATTGACACACATACTTGGAATGACATGGGTTTTTATTAGAACCAAAAAAATACAAAAGCTTCATCTGATCAGAATAGCAATAATTAGCATAACAAAGTAAGACAAAGCAAAGATGATGTTCTTTACAGGAAATGTTCAATATGTCCACCATCATTCCTCAACAATAGCTGTAGTCGAGGAATAATGTGAACAGCACTGTAAAGCATGTCAGGAGTTATGGTGAGGCATTGGCGTCGGATGTTGTCTTTCAGCGTCCTCTAAGCCAATAATCGCACGGACAGAGGTCTGGGGACCTGGGAGGCCAAGCATGACGAATGTGGCGGCTGAGCACACGATCATCACCAAACGACGCGCGCAAGATATCTTTCACGCCTCTAGCAATGCTTTGTGTTTTTTTTTTTTGTTCTATTAAAACCCCATGTCATTTCAATTTTTTTGTTCTATTAAAACCCTATGTCATTCCAAGCATGTGTGTCAAATTTTACCTCTCTATCTACATTATTCCGTGGTTTATTAAGTTTTCAAACTTATACTGACTTTTTGATCACCCGGTATATCGAATACTATAGCGTTACTATAGCACTATAAAAGATCCAATTACGTACCCCAGTGAGCTCCTTTTCGTGTGAGAATTGAATAGCGAGTAATGAAAACAGATTGACTTTGTTAGACGTTTCACACTAAATTTCCCTGTACTATCAAGGTCGTTATACATGGTACATAAAGTCGGTTGGACGAGGAAGGAGAGACAAAACTGGTCATGGCGTTGAAGAAACCATCCCAGATTCCGTTGTGATGGCTGCGAGAAACTTTGAGAGGTTTTAAACACTATTTTCCAGCTGATATTTTAACAAAAACCCCTAAAACGAGTACAGTGCAATAGCTTGTGGCCGTGATAGTGATACACATATTCAAGGATGACGAAGAAAGGTTAATATATGAGTTTAATGTCGGGAAGCGTGGTCTGATTAACGACAGACTCAAAATTAGTAATGTAAGACAAGAAAATTTCTTCGCATCCAGTATCGTCTCTTCTACGTCTTGAGCTGTCGCACAGATGTCAAGAGAAGTCCAAATAGTGCCTAATGAAGTGAAGAGCAGAAACGTTAAAATTACGACGGTAATTCGTTGCCATCTTACCTGGAAGTAAATTTACAGCTGGCTACATCAGTGTGGGCTCTCGAGACGCCATTCCACTGTGATGACTCTGCTCACTCTGCTGCCTGAAGCAAAGTTCGCTGCGTATTATCAACGCGGACTCCACTTGAAGTGACAGGTTCGATAATTACCTTGGATCAGTGAGACTAATCGATAGTACGGCGATATTTTGCTGTCCACTGTACATACCGTTAATGTAGGTTCACTTCACACTTACTACAGACAGATTTCACGCAGTAGGTCTCGTAATTTTCCCTCCGTTTCACCGAGGACAGCGTATAGCTGTATTCCTTCTTGTTTAGAATGTGTAGTGTGTCAGCCTATAAATTTAATTGAAATGTTTCCTGTTTACCTCTTTCGTAGGGGAGTGGAGGTTCTTCGCCAACCAATATGATTATGATAGTCGTTTGTGTTGGACACACCTTCATGGTTGAATTTCTCTTCGTCGGTGAACGACAAGATCGCAGCGTAACGAGTTTGCATGGTGCCACACTCATAAAACTGCTGTCCAAATTCAACACTGGGAGAGAATTCGAGCATGATAGGATGAATCTTCCTGTATGTGACACACTGAAACTCTCCAACCCGTGGTATTTACTATCAGATAATTTATTTCGTCTAGTAATTTGTCGAAAAGTTTTACAGCAGTTTGTTTTACATCTTTTTGTGCCAAAGATAGGTTAAGTAGAGGATACTGCAAGTCTTTCTTTCATCTGGTATTATAATCATGAATGTCAAGGTTGTTTTTAAAGTGATTCATGCTGTTGAGAACAAATTTCATTGCTGAGTAAATGTACTGTGAGGCTTTTGTAAGAATACCTAACCTTTTAAACGGACGTCTACAAGATGTGCGACTATGAGCTACACATATTATTCTTACCACTTTCATTTGAGCAGTGAATACTTTTAGCCTAAGTGTTGAATTACTCCAAAATATTATTTCATTTGACATCAGAGAATGAATGTATTCAAAGTATGTTAGACTGCCAGTTTCTATACCCTCAGAATTAGAAATTATTCTGATTGTAAAAGTTACTGAACCTAGTCGCTTTAGGAGATCCAAAATATGAATTTTCCAATTAAGATTCTCTTCTGTATATACACCAAAAAATTTAGTATGCTCTACCCTGGCTACTGACTTCTGTTGGTGTGTTATATTAATTGAAGGAACTGTACTCCTCGCAGTAGAAAATTGGATTTACTGCGTTTTTCCAAAGTTTAGAGCAAGCCCGTTCGCAGAAAACTAACCATTAACTTTTCCAAACACATTATTTGTATCATTTTCTATTAGAGTTTCTTTCACTGGATTGATAATGATGGTTGTATCATCAGCAGACAGTGTCAGTTTAGTTTCTTGTTTCAGATAAGAAGGGAGGTAATTCAAAAATATCAAGAACAAAAGGGGACCCATGATCGAACCCTGTGGAACACCTAATGTAATTTCACCCCAGTTACATGTTCACACAAGCGTGGCCATTTCGTCTTGATTCACTGTAAAATCTTAGTTCAATAGACAAAATACTAGTCGCTGTCCGCTATGGAGAGCTAGTATGAGACAGGCATTGGGCGGACATGTGAGTCTCCACAGCTGACAGAAGGGGTGACGGTGATGTGTTGCGTATGTGCCAGCCTGTTGTATGGAACCAGCACTATAAGCGGGTGGACGTGTAGATAAAGAATATAAGAAAGGACCTTTCATGCTTGAAACTACCTATGAACTAAGTTAATTAACTGTCCAGCTTGTCTTTAACGACATGGAACATGACATAATAACAGTGGTCGGGAAGAGATTCCAACCAACGGGGAGTGGAGACCAGTGTCACGTCTTGTCTTTTGTGTCGAATTGTTTGTGCTCTCTGCAAATTAGTTCAAATGGCTCTGAGCACTATGCGACTTAACTTCTGACGTCATCACTCGCCTCGAACTTAGAACTAATTAAACCTAACTAACCTAAGGACATTACACACATCCATGCCCGAGGCAGGATTCGAACCTGCGACCGGAGCGGTCGCTCGGGTCCAGACTGTAGCGCCTAGAACCGCATGGCCACTCGGGCCAGCTGTATATTAGTTCAGATGTTCTTTGCACAACAGTTTTTAGCATGGATAGGGACTGCAATTGCTGTGTTCGGATGCAGGCTGAGTTGGCACCCCTTCGCTCCCAGCTTCAGGCAGTGTTGGCTTCGGTCACACAGCTTGAGGCTGTTGCCAATGGGCATCACAATGGGGGTCCGGATGGGGGTTTGTCGGGGATGGCCAGCTCGTCCCATGCATCCCCCGATCGGACTACGACTGTGGCTGCCCGGGATACTGCCCACATGGAGGCCGATCCCTCACCTGTGGTAGAGCGGCAGGTCGTCTCGAGGTGTGGCAGGGGGCGAAAGACATTCCGGAGGGCTGAACAGAAGGCCTCTCCAATATGTATGACGAACCGGTTTCAGGCTCTGTCTCCAGCTGATACTGATCTTCGGCCGGACATGGCTTCTTGTCCTGTTCCAGAGGTTGCCCCTCAGTCTGCAAGATCCGGGCAGTCGCAGAGGGTGGGCTTACTGGTAGTTGGGGGCTCCAACGTCAGGCGCGTAATGGGGCCCCTTAGGGATATGGCAGCAAGAGAGGGGAAGAGAACCAATGTGTACTGCGTGTGCATACCGGGGGGAGGCATTCCAGATGTAGAAAGGGTCCTTCCGGATGCCATGAAGGGTACAGGGTGCACCCATCTGCAGGTGGTCGTTCATGTCGGCACCAATGATGTGTGTCGCTATGGATCGGAGGAAATCCTCTCTGGCTTCCGGCGGCTATCTGATTTGGTGAAGACTGCCAGTCTCGCTAGTGGGATGAAAGCAGAGCTCACCATCTGCAGCATCGTCGACAGGACTGACTGCGGACCTTTGGTACAGAGCCGAGTGGAGGGTCTGAATCAGAGGCTGAGACGGTTCTGCGACTGTGTGGGCTGCAGATTCCTCGACTTGCGCCATAGGGTGGTGGGGTTTCAGGTTCCGCTGGATAGGTCAGGAGTCCACTACAAGCGGCTACACAGGTAGCAGGGGTTGTGTGGCGTGGACTGGGCGGTTTTTTAGGTTAGATGGCCTCGGGCAAGTACAGAAAAGGCAACAGCCTCAAAGGGTGCGGGGCAAAGTCAGGACATGCGGGGACCAAGCAGCAATCGGTATTGTAATTGTAAACTGTCGAAGCTGCATTGGTAAAGTACCGGAACTTCAAGCGCTGAAAGAAAGCACCGAAGCTGAAATCGTTATAGGTACAGAAAGCTGGCTGAAGCCAGAGATAAATTCTGCCGAAATTTTTACAAAGGCACAGGCGGTGTTTAGAAAGGATAGATTGCATGCAACAGGTAATGGCGTGTTTGTCGCTGTTAGTAGTAGTTTATCCTGTAGTGAAGTAGAAGTGGATAGTTCCTGTGAATTATTATGGGTGGAGGTTACACTCAACAACCGAGCTAGGTTAATAATTGGCTCCTTTCACCGACCTCCCGACTCAGCAGCATTAGTGGCAGAACAACAAATTTGGAATACATTTCACATTAATTTTCTCAGCATGTTATAGTCTTAGGTGGATATTTCAATTTACCAGATATAGACTGGGACACTCAGATGTTTAGGACGGGTGGTAGGGACAGAGCATCGAGTGACATTATACTGAGTGCACAATCCGAAAATTACCTGGAGCAATTAAACAGAGAACCGACTCGTGGAGATAAGATCTTGAACCTACTGATAACAAACAGACCGGAACTTTTCGACTCTATAAGTGCAGAACAGGGAATCAGTGATCATAAGGCCATTGCAGCATTCCTGAATAAGGAAGTTAATAGGAATATAAAAAAGGGAGGAAGATTTATCTATTTAGCAAGAGTAATAGAAGGCAGATTTCAGACTACCTAACAGATCAAAACGAAAATTTCTGTTCCGACACTGACAATGTTGAGAGTTTATGGAAAAAGTTCAAGGCAATCGTAAAATGCGTTTTAGACAGGTACGTGCCAAGTAAAACTGTGATGGACGGGAAAAACCCACCGTGGTACAACAACAAAGTTAGGAAACTACTGCGAAAGCAAAGAGAGCTTCACTCCAAGTTTAAACTCAGCCAAAACATCTCAGACAAACAGAAGCTAAACGATGTCAAAGTTAGCGTAAGGAGGGCTATGCGTGAAGCATTCAGTGAATTCGAAAGTAAAATTCTATGTACCGACTTGACAGAAAATCCTAGGAAGTTCTGGTCTTACGTTAAATCAGTAAGTGTCTCGAAGCAGCATATCCAGACACTCCGGGATGATGATGTCATTGAAACAGAGGATGACACGCGTAAAGCTGAAATACTAAACACCTTTTTCCAATGCTGTTTCACAGAGGAAGACCGCATTGCAGTTCCTTCGCTAAATCCTCGAACAAAAAAAGGCTGACATCTAAATAAGTGTCCAAGGAATAGAAAAGCAACTGGAATCACTCAACACAGGAAAGTCCACTGGACCTGACGGGATACCAATTCGATTCTACACAGAGTACGCGAAAGAACAGCCGTGTACCGCAAGTCTCTAGAGGAACGGAAGGTTCCAAATGATTGGAGAAGAGCACAGGTAGTCCCAGTCTTCAAGAAGGGTCGTCGAGCAGATGCGCAAAACTATAGACCTATATCTCCGACGTCGATCTGTTGTAGAATTTTAGGACATGTTTTTTGCTCGAGTATCATGTCGTTTTTGGAAACCCAGAATCTACTCTGTAGGAATCAACATGGATTCTGGAAACAGCGACCGTGTGAGACCCAACTCGCTTTATTTGTTCATGAGACCCAGAAAATATTAGATACAGGCTCCCAGGTAGATGATATTTTCCTTGACTTCCGGAAGGCGTTCGATACAGTTCCGCACTGTCGCCTGATAAACAAAGTAAGAGCCTTCCGAATATCAGACCAGCTGTGTGGCTGGATTGAAGAGTTCTTAGCAAACAGAACACAGCATGTTGTTATCAATGGAGAGACGTCTGCTGACGTTAAAGTAGCCTCTGGCGTGCCACAGGGGAGTGTTATGGGACCATTGCTTTTCACGATGTATATAAATGACCTAATAGGTAGTGTCGGAAGTTCCATGCGGCTTTTCGCGGATGATATTGTAGTACACAGAGATTTTGCAGCATTAGAAAATTGTGGCGAAATGCAGGAAGATCTGCAGGGAGTGGCAACTGACCCTTAACATAGACAAATGTAATGTTTTGTGAATACATAGAAAGAAGCATCCTTTATTGTATGAATATATGATAGCGGAACAAACACTGGTAGCAGTTACTTCTGTAAAATATCTGGGAGTATGCGTGCGGAACGATTTGAAGTGGAATGATCATATAAAATTAATTGTTGGTAAGGCGGGTACCAGGTTGAAATTCATTGGGAGAGTCCTTAGAAAATGTAGCCCATGAACAAAGGAGGTGGCTTACAAAACACTCGTTTGACCTATACTTGAGTATTGCTCATCAGTGTGGGATCCGTACCAAATCGGGTTGACGGAGGAGGTAGAGAAGATCCAAAGAAGAGCGGCGCGTTTCGTCACAGGGTTATTTGGTAAGCGTGATAGCGTTACGGAGATGTTTAACAAACTCAAGTGGCAGACTCTGCAAGAGAGGCGCTCTGCATCGCGGTGTAGCTTGCTCGCCAGGTTTCGAGAGGGTGCGTTTCTGGATGAGGTATCGAATATATTGCTTCCCCCTACTTATACCTCCCGAGGAGATCACGAATGTAAAATTAGAGAGATTCGAGCGCGCACGGAGTCTTTCAGACAGTCGTTCTTCCCGCGAACCATACGCGACTGGAACAGAAAAGGGAGCCAATGACAGTGGCACGTAAAGTGCCTTCTGCCACACACCGTTGGGTGGCTTGCGGAGTATAAATGTAGATGTAGATGTAGCATTCTTTGAAAACAATGGCTGAAAATGATAAACCAAATGACAAGAGTGGTGAAACTTCCTGGCAGATTAAAACTCAGGAGAGCTTCTGTAAAGTTTGGAAGGTAGGAGACGAGATACTGGCAGAAGTAAAGCTGTGAGGATCGGGCGTGAGTCGTGCTTCGGTCGCTCAGATGGTAGAGCACTTGCCCGCGAAAGGCAAATGTCTCGAGTTCGAGTCTCGGTCGGTGCACACAGTTTTAATCTGCCAGGAAGTTTCATATCAGCGCACACTCCGCTGCAGAGTGAAAATCTCATTCTGGGGACAAGAGTGGTCTTTACGGTGGGCGGAGACGTTTGAAGGGAAATGTTGACGTAATCGGCAGTTGGCGCTATAATCTGTCCACCATAAGAATAAACCTGGGCTAAACAAACACAAACGCAATGATTGGTCAGAAACCGCAGCACACGTACACTGGTGTTGTTACGCTCTTGGAAGCAGGTTCTACTTATGTATTAGATCTCTTATTACTAAATTATTCGACAATTACGTAGAAAACGTTTGAGTCAATTTACTAAAATGGCTAATATGGAAGGACTACAGAGCCCTCTACTCCTTGTGGTGAGGACGCCGTTGCCATGGATCATAAAGCGTGTATCAGGTGCCCTCTAGTTTGTGTAGCGAGGACGCCGTCGTCATGGTAGCAGCTGGTGTGTTCGTATGGTGCTATCTTTGCGCTGGTAGCGGTATGTCATGGCTCTTCATCCACAGAGAAGTTGTCACTTCACTTATTTGAGGCTGTGGATATATCGACAATCAAGGATTGTCGGATCGTGCAACCACGTCTCGATCCCCGAGTCAACAGATGGAGACGTTTGCAAGACAACAACAATCTTCACGATGTAATGATCCCGATAGGAGGGAAAAGAAGTATGGAAGTATATGATACTAAAGATAAATTACGATTTTTCAGTAAATTAAACTCAAATTAGTTAAATTTTGTGTGCGTGTAATTATGATGCAATGTTTTTCAATGTCATTAATATATAATACACTCCTGGAAATTGAAATAAGAACACCGTGAATTCATTGTCCCAGGAAGGGGAAACTTTATTGACACATTCCTGGGGTCAGATACATCACATGATCACACTGACAGAACCACAGGCACATAGACACAGGCAACAGAGCATGCACAATGTCGGCACTAGTACAGTGTATGTCCACCTTTCGCAGCAATGCTTGGCTGCTATTCTCACATGGAGACGATCGTAGAGATGCTGGATGTAGTCCTGTGGAACGGCTTGCCATGCCATTTCCACCTGGCGCCTCAGTTGGACCAGCGTTCGTGCTGGACGTGCAGACCGCGTGAGATGACGCTTCATCCAGTCCCAAACATGCTCAATGGGGGACAGATCCGGAGATCTTGCTGGCCAGGGTAGTTGACTTACACCTTCTAGAGCACGTTGGGTGGCACGGGATACATGCGGACGTGCATTGTCCTGTTGGAACAGCAAGTTCCCTTGCCGGTCTAGGAATGGTAGAACGATGGGTTCGATGACGGTTTGGATGTACCGTGCACTATTCAGTGTCCCTTCGACGATCACCAGTGGTGTACGGCCAGTGTAGGAGATCGCTCCCCACACCGTGATGCCGGGTATTGGCCCTGTGTGCCTCGGTCGTATGCAGTCCTGATTGTGGCGCTTACCTGCACGGCGCCAAACACGCATACGACCATCATTGGCACCAAGGCAGAAGCGACTCTCATCGCTGAAGACGACACGTCTCCATTCGTCCCTCCATTCACGCCTGTCGCGACACCACTGGAGGCGGGCTGCACGATGTTGGGGCGTGAGCGGAAGACGGCCTAACGGTGTGCGGGACCGTAGCCCAGCTTCATGGAGACGGTTGCGAATGGTCCTCGCCGATACCCCAGGAGCAACAGTGTCCCTAATTTGCTGGGAAGTGGCGGTGCGGTCCCCTACGGCACTGCGTAGGATCCTACGGTCTTGGCGTGCATCCGTGCGTCGCTGCGGTCCGGTCCCAGGTCGACGGGCACGTGCACCTTCCGCCGACCACTGGCGACAACATCGATGTACTGTGGAGACCTCACGCCCCACGTGTTGAGCAATTCGGCGGTACGTCCACCCGGCCTCCCGCATGCCCACTATATGCCCTCGCTCAAAGTCCGTCAACTGCACATACGGTTCACGTCCACGCTGTCGCGGCATGCTACCAGTGTTAAAGACTGCGATGGAGCTCCGTATGCCACGGCAAACTGGCTGACACTGACGGCGGCGGTGCACAAATGCTGCGCAGCTAGCGCCATTCGACGGCCAACACCGCGGTTCCTGGTGTGTCCGCTGTGCCGTGCGTGTGATCATTGCTTGTACAGCCCTCTCGCAGTGTCCGGAGCAAGTATGGTGGGTCTGACACACCGGTGTCAATGTGTTCTTTTTTCCATTTCCAGGAGTGTATTTCGATCCAAGAGAGATTGAAGGAGCAAGGTAAGTATATTTAAACTGTTTTAACACGAATATTTCATTAGGAACTGTTATGTTTTGCTCACATAGGCTTATTCAAAGTGTCAACATATGTGACTACGAAATTGCTTGTTTTAAAATTTGGCCAGGAAAACCTGATTATTCATTACACTTAATACGAAAAAAAATAAGTTTAATAATACTTTTGTACTGTATACCCACGTAATTTACAGATTTGCACTTTTTAACCCCAATATTATGCAAATGAGAAAGGTCATATTCAATTCTTTGTAATCCAGCTATTTCACTTGGTTGACACTTGTAATTATTTGTAAAATGCACCATTTAAGGTTTTGATGTAAACACCTGAGCACCAGAAGCATTTGTAACTATTTCATGTAAATAATTCAATTAATAACAATTTCATTGACAGTAAAAATAGAGATAATTTGTTGATCTCTTTGGAAGGTTATAAATACGAGCACTGTCAAAGACCGGCAGGCAGTTGGCTCAGTGTAGTTGTGAAAGTCACGTCGGTCAGTGTTTTTAGTGCCAGCTAATTCCATTGTATGTAAACATATGTGGATCGCAGAACGAAAGAGGTTGATGCACAAGATGTAACTGTTTTGTCAGAGATGCCATGTAAACTTTACGTGTGTTTTTTAAAGAGGAATTAAAACATGTGATGACTTTTATAAAACTACTAGATGTCTCCAGCCTTACCTTTTTAAAAAAATCCGGACCTCTTATAAATATATAATACCCTAGACAACAAAAGTGAAGAGCTATAAACTTTACGTTTGAAACAGTATTATTCAGCGTTGACGACCACCCTGTGAAAATCTTTGAAAAGTTTTGATGAGAAGTTATGTTCTCCCAAAGCATGTGACATTTTATTTACTAACATAAAATTCTGTTTTCATCATATTAAGGCAAGGGGCCGTTACAATGAACAGTTCGACGACGTTTGCAGCAGCATGGACTATCAGCTCGGAGACCATGGCTGTAGTTACCCTTGACGCTGCATCACAGACACGAACGCCTGCGATGGTGTACTCAACGACGAACCTGGGTGCAGGAATGGCAAAACGTCATTTTTTCGGATGAATCCAGGTTCTGTTTACAGCATCATGATGGTCGCATCCGTGTTTGGCGACATCGCGGTGAACGCACATTAGAAGCGCGTATTCGTCATCGCCATGCTGGCCTGTCATTCGGCGTGATGGTATGGGGTGCCATTGGTTACACGTCTCGGTCACCTCTTGTTCGCATTGACGGCACTTCCGTGGACGTTACATTTCAGATGTGTTACGACTCGTGGCTCTACCCTTCATTCGATCCCTGCGAAACCCTACATTTCAGCAGGACAATGCACGACCGCATGTTGCAGGTCCTGTACAGGCCTTTCTGGATATAGAAAATGTTAGACTGCTGCCCCTGGAAAGCATATTCTCCAGATATCTCACCAATTGAAAACGTCTGGTCAACGGTGACCGAGCAACTGGCTCGTCACAATACGCCAGTCACTACTCTTGATGAACTGTGGTATCGTGTTGAAGCTGCATGGGCAGCTGTACCTGTACACGCCATCCACGCTCTGTTTGACTCAATGCCCAGGCGTATCAAGGCCGCTATTACGGCCAGAGGTGGTTTCTCATGATCTATGCACCCAAATTGCGTGAAAGTGTAATCACATGTCAGTTCTAGTATAATGCATTTATCCAATGAATACCCGTTTATCATCTGCATTTCTTCTTGGTGTAGCAAGTTTAATGGCCAGTAGTGTACTTAGCGATGCAGCTTAAACATTATACCGTACATAAAACTTTGTATACAGAATTGTAACTGAGTAAATTAAAGTATAAAAACAACCTGGAATCGAACCCAGGACCTCTCCAACAGACTGAACCGCAAACTATCGCAACCGCTACACAACAACTAGCTCTTAATTTCGGTTACTAATCAGTGTGTTAATGTGTCCATTTAGGGTAGTTAGTCATGTAGTCAGTCATTCTTCCGCATTTATTGGCCGTAAAAAGTTCTTGATCATGTACGAAGCATGTGTATTTAATTTTTTGATGACAAAGTCGAATGGTCTTCTGCCTATTCACGTGTATTCGAAGAATGTGTCTGGTGATCTTCGTAATTGGTGATATTTATGAAATTCTCCATGGAGATTCCTCCCTTTGTAAATTTGATGCACAGCTTCCCTTTCCGTTTATATATTTCAGTAAACCTAATTCTGTAGCCTTACTCTCCAGCTACAGTATTCTACAGGTCAAGGATGCCGTTTTATAGAAACAGCTGGTTGACTCTAAGCAGCCATTTTGTAGAGCGAGATGGTCGCTCGTAGCAGGACACCCGAGGTTTTCGCTCAATGCTGCTGCTTGTCGCTGGAGCTTCGCATATCCAGAAGTCGCTCGCTGTTGGTCGCTTCTGTTGCTCACTTAGGAAACGGCCTTAGGTCCGACAACACGGCTTTCTATTCCAGCAACTCAAGCCATAATAAAAAGTATTATTAATCTATGGTCAGGGATGCTTTGTCAACAATGAGTAGCATCGCCCACAAAGAGTTTATTCTCGCAATCAATTTCTTTGGCTGCCGCAAATACCTTAATTCTCAAGCGCGCCAAGCGCGAAATTCGTTGAATTACCATCTGTGCCACGAAGCAGTCAGCATAGGTGATAAATACAATCCATCTCTAAATCAGCACATTTGTTAAGTCGTTTTGTGTCATTACACTCATCCGTTTTGCGTCCTAAATCAACAACAATGAAGTGACAACAACCACGTTCACATGGTGCACGCTTAGCCTCCCGGTTCGACGAACGTTCAGGATCCCTACTGCATATCGAGTGGTACTTAATGTCACCTGATCTTAATCTCATGCAATATGTCTGGAACTAATAGGAAAAGCGATGATACGAAGAAGCCAGTATTCCTGTAATGCAACACCTTAACTAGATGCAATACTTTCTGCTGAGTATGTCATACATGCAGAAACATGTAGACTCTGTCTTTCACCGATCTGAGGCCATTATCAATGGTAACAGAATGGTACAGTAGAGTAAGACGACCCAACCTCTTAGGCGAATAAAAAAATGGGTAGCAACTAATTTCTACGGGAAAAATGTGCCGTAACTATCGTGGCATAGCTGAGATCATGCCATGCTCCGCAGATGAGGATAATGCTGAAGGACCTTTCTCGCTGCCAGCGAGAGGGCGCAGAGAGTAGCAAAGGAGCATGCTGCTAGCCCAACTGGTGTCGACGAAACAATAATTAAACGAAGACCCTAGGCAGCCGACAGGCGTCGATATACATCAACGGAGACGGTTGAAGATGTGTGCTCCGATCGGGACTCGAACCCAGGATATCCTGCTTACATGGCAGACGCTCTATCCATCTAAGCCACCGAGGGGACAGAGGATAGTGCGACTGCAGAGATTTATACCTTCCACGCTCACCCTGTGACCTCCATTCCCAAATTAATGTCCACACACTACATTCGTAGTGCCCCTGCCCATTACACTCATTACTCGCGGCAGACAATCTTACTGAGTCTCGTAAGGGTTCGGGCAATGCGTGTGCATCCACACAGAAAAAGAAGGTCAATGGCCAGTTAGCCTTGACTATATGAAGATGGAACGGGCAGGTACTTTTTTCAGTTTCTATAGTAATGTTTTACTACAACTTTAATCTTGGCACAATTCAGTGCACCTTTAACCCATACGGACACAGACTCTGATTTATTTACTTTATGGCGATTCCTTGTCCTAAGAACCAAAGGCATTGTAGACATGTAAAAAGATGAAACTTTATACACTGTAAGGCACGAACGGCTTCGCCCCCTAAATTTAAGCGGCATTACACTTACTAATACCATCTTCATATACTTCAGACTAACCGACCATTGACCTTCTTCTTCTGTGCGGATGCACACGCATTGCCCGAACTCCTACGGGACTCAGTAAGATTGTCTGCCGCGAGTAATGAGTGTGAAACGTCCCCTTAGAAAAATTATACACGACTGTGCTTAAACTGACACACAATATTTTTTGCGCAACGCAATCTGACTTTCAAAAATCCCTACAAAAGGATAGCCCTGACTAACATTAACCTATACCTTTACAAATCACTTACCTCACCAAAAATCTTCGTTACTCGAACTACTGCAAAACAGCGAGCGCCACTACTGCCAGCTAAATAAAAGATTCAAACTACGGAAGGCACTAACTACTAATAGGGATAGTCAGCAAATGAAAGATTTTAATAGAGAACAAACAATGTATTTACCTTAATATCATCAAAAGTCATAATATATGTAATTTCAAAACTCCGCCATTTCCTTCCACACATCCACCACTGCTGGCGGCTCACCTCCAACTGCGCAACGCTACGCGCTGTTCACATCCAGCTGCCGCTGCCCAACACTACAATGGCAGACAACAATGCAAACTAGCTACAGACTGCACACAGCACAGCCAGTGATTTTCATACTGAGCGCTGCGTAACGTTGCCAATAAGAAAATATAAACAGCCTACTTACATAGCCCCCATGCTCCCCACAAAAAATTTTACAAATTGTTTTGGGCAGTGGCCAATAATGATTTGATAAAATTTTTCATAATTACAGTAAGAAAGAAATCAAATGCACACACTTATTGATACAATGTTGCTCAAAAGCTAAAATTTTCTCACAGTCCATAAAGATAGTCCTGATCATTCATCATAATAGGAATTACAGTTTTTTTTTCACAAAGTCTCATTAGTAAAAGAAATTGCACACAGAAGTAGTGGATTTCCATGCAGTCTTGAAGAAGTAGTGTTGTCCTTCCAACGGAAAGACAGTGCTGACTCTTGACATGCAGACAGGTAATGGGCCACAACAGAGCAAACCCACAGCAGAGTCAGTCGAAGTTTTGAAGAATATTGGTAGGTAGGTCATCACACAGTACACCCACTGTAGTCCTGGTAGAGATTACAGTATTGGTGGGCCACCAGAGGTGCAGACCCACTGCAGTCCTTGTAGAAATAATGGTACTGGTGAGTCAGCAAAGGTGTAGACCCACTGTATTCCTTGTAGAATTAATGGTATTGGTGGGTTATCAAGGATGCAGACCCACTGTAGTCCTTGTAGAGATGGCCAGCAGCCATCTGCTGCGACTGTGCAGGTGCACAATCACCATCGAAGAGTCTTGCAGAGAAGATAGCAAGTCCATAAACCACCACTTGTGCACGCACAAAGTTTTTGGAATTGTCCTTAGAACCAGCAATGCTGTTATCCAGTCCCTTGCTCAATTATTAACACACATGCAAACACTAACAATCCCTACTTCTCACATATTGTCCATATACTATGACCAACAGAAACGTGTGCAGTGAAATGAATGCTTACAAGTTACTTAATGTGATAAACTGGTGTCAATTACAATTTTATAACATGAGAATACAATTACAGAAATACAGAAAACATCATTAAAGAACATAACAATACAGATAACATTTGTGGTACAAGCTTTACAAAAGAATCGAACTAACATATACATCAGTGTTACAGGAATTATGACATGAGTACATAAATAAAAGATCAGAATAACTTTTGAAACATCAACATTACACATGAGCATTAAAATAAAACAGAATAAATAATGTCTAAGCATATTTACAAGGTAAATAATATATTATTAATGCAAATTATATTTGAGGCTAACAGTATTCCTCATCATAGTGAATGTAGCTGAGTATTAGAAGAAGAAAAAATTGTATGAAACTACACATAGACAGGAAGAAAACAAATACACAAGGGTACACAAACACATAGTGGGATAACACAAAAGGAAAGGACAGGGTTTGTTTTACTGCAGTATTTTGCATGGAGATCTCCCTTGCTTCATCATTATTCCCAAAAGTCCTATCTATACCTGCTTTCCGTACTTTTTTCATATAACTTCTCAATGCATTTCTTCCAATTCATTGCAACTCATTCTCTTATATAGTCTACCCCTCTTAAGCTAACTTAAATCTACTGAGCTCAGATGCTAAACTGAGGGACGAGGCAATGCAGCAGCACAAAACAATTAACACAAACAGCAATGACAAAAAAATTCAAATTGGCAAAGTAAGCAACAATATTACAACTAATATAAGGCAATGAGCAGCAAACAAGAAAAATAAATCAGTAGTAAACTGGCTTAACAGCGTAATACAAAGTCAAATTCAGTAACACTATGCCTGGCAAACAGCAGCAGCAACTTATATCTAAACATGACATAGCTCAAGCAAAAAATATATTACAGTAAAAAAGGCCATGTCACATCTTAATACTAGAGTGATGCATCACAATTTATTCTACAAAAGAAATTACCAAGTACTTGAAAAGAAAATTGTGTATGCAATTCCTGTGAAGGGAAATGTCTTTTTGTACTCCTTCGTTTTTTAAGTACATCTTAAAGTTAGTATTTACTGGATCTGTAGGCATAAAATATCTATATTAGTACATCTATAAAATTTTATTTCAACCAATGCAGCTGCAGCTAGAAACTTGATATTAAACAAAACGAGTAAATAAATACATAAAGCAAGTCATATGGCATTTCTCTCAACTAGCAAGACAATAGCCGTGAAATGTTTCTCATCACTTCATTAGGCATTTTAGTAAATATCATAAATTAAGAGTTCCACAGTATAATCATATGTTTTCAAGTTTGAGCGTGTCGTATTTGCGATGCTTTCTACAAAGGAAGGTCAATAGCGAGGATAATGACCTTCCTTTTTTTTCTACCTGTGCCTCAGAAATGCACACCCTAATGGCTTTTTCTCAAGGCGGCTGGCACACCTGGCCGCTCACAACACATTACGTCATGGTCACTTACCTTTCTTACTGAAATATTTACGACAGCAGTTTCCGCTAGAGGGACAGTCTCATATAAAAATTTCACAGGTCGAGAATTTACATTGCAAATGTATAGAAACAAAATCCTATGAATATAACAGTGTTCAAAAAGTTTTTGTCGGCATTGTGATACATTCATGCATTTACACGCATTTCAACTCTTAAAGTACGATTCTTGGTTTCCAACATCCTTTTTCACAAGTCAGAGTCCCTAACCACTATTCATTACTCCTTACCTTATTACACATATAAATATTCGTCGACCCTTCTTCAATGTTTCATCATAACACATATGTAGCATAATCAAATTCCTCATATAGCATCAGCTTATTGACCATAAACATACCTCAGCAGCATAATACACATCGTCGTCGTAAAAATAACATCATAACACCTCAGTCAAATCTCAAAAACGCTGTAGCTTTCTGCAATAATGTCAAAACCTAAAAAAAATTCTCTGCCCATTTCAATAGTGTCATCTACCTCAAACGTACTTTAAAATCATGCTCCCTTACCAAATACATCATTCAAAGCTCTCATAGTATCACAATGGTTCCGAAAAAATATGAACAGTTCACAAAGTACAAACAAAATACAATTTCGTAAGTGTGAAGTTATCCAACGGTGAAATTACATAAATATCTGTCACTGATGTAGTAAAATAAATGTTTGTCTCTCTCTGTTAAATGATCAGATAGCTGTGTAATTTGTGTGTTAGAGAAATATGGTACCGATGTGTAAAGTTGTATAAGCAAATACCATATTAGCTAGGGCTCCTTGTGCTTGCCAAACACATGGTACACAAAGTAAGCGTGTACCCCCTGAGGATTGATGTAATTATACCCTCAGGTGTTACAGATTACAGCAATGGAATGAAATGTATAACGGAAAACATTTGTAGCACTGTACTTCAAATATCTTTAAAAATAAATGATTTAAGTACAAAATTAATCACTCAAATACGTATACTGTAGCGCTAAACTGTGCGTCTTGTTGTAAGATAATCTCTGTGGAAGTGTCGTAGGTATCGTCCTCCGAAAGCTAAGTTCTGCAGAAGTCAATGTACTTACCTCATGATAAACAAAAGTGAAATGCTTTGTGTATAGATATCTTAGTTATTACGCTTATTGTGGTGATGAAGAAATTACTGTGCTGTAACGTATTGTTGTGCTACGGAAAAGGCTGTCTCATTGTAGCTATACCACAAAAGTTACTACTAAAACATGTTTTACTTTCCAGAATAGTGCAGAAAAACTGTGCAGATATGAAACAGAAACACCGCAAAAGCAACATTGTAAATTGTCACTAATTAGTAGCGTCGTGATAAAATCGTGTAGCTGCCACATAAACTAACCACTGTCTCATCTGGTATACCACAGAAAGTACCTTATATCCAGAATGTATTTTCAAGTAAACCAAAATGTTGCATTAGAATCTCATTAGCAGTACCAGTATATGTTCTAAGTATGTGAGCCTTATAGTCGTTACGTAATCATGCAACTAACAAGCAAGAATGTACACACACAATAACACTGTGTCGTCTGTTCACAAAAACAATGCATTCGCAATTACTTGTCTAAGTTACCTATGCTCTTGACTGGAAAGTTGGTTAGCTTTAAAACATAGTTGCATGTTAACAGTTTGTAAGTGTGACAAAGAGTACTAGTAACGTGAAGTGAAAAATTTTATAGCAAAGACTAAATTAAAAAGCAGATTATCTTTCAATAAGTGGTTTCACATGTGAATTGTGGTGTAGCCCTTTTTCTTCCTAGTATGCAGAGTTTCAACTTTAATGCAATTATCATGTGGTATACGTTGGTAAAGAATACTGGAATTTTTCTCAAGGTTAGCGTCTATGTTATTTTTCTCTGAGCCAGCTGGCGCACGCGGCAGCCTGTGGTGCGAGTCATTGTCTGTTCCTTTGTTGGCGCGCGTCGTTATTGGGATTTGGAGACCTAACTTCTACAAATTCACCGTGACGAGAGGGCCCTGCCCTGTTTAAATCCCGCCAGTTCTGATGCAGTTCAGGTCTGTCATTACGATCATATCATCTGTCATGATGTCGGTAGATTCCATAGTTTCTTTCTTGTCAGTCACGTGGTGGAGAATTTCTCCCTGAGTCGTAACAGCGCGCTGGACCGTTGCGTCTAAAGTTATTCTGTCTCCCTTGATAATAATTATTTTGGTTCCCATATTGTCTGTTTCTCTGATTGTCTCTGTGATAGTCATTACCATAGAGAGGTGATCTTTCCCTGTAATTATTACTACTCTGCCAACGGTTGTCATACGGGTGGTGTCTGTTTGGTCACGATTTGTGTTGTGAGAATAGCCTTGTAGCGTCCAGTTATTATTTATTTCATCGCGGAATTGCGGCGGATGTGACCTGTAATTGTTGTGTTCCTGTTTTCGCGTTCTGCGACTGTCAGTGTCAATTTCTAATTCTTGTAAGAGTCCCTGAAAAGCTTTAATGTCGTCTTTGCAACGTTCTGCCAAAATAATATGTCGTAAATGTTCAGGCAATTTGATTAAGCAAATGCGGATGAGCTCTGAGGGGCTGTATGGGTTTGACAGGTACTGATTCTTGTGCAACATGTCTTCAAAATATTTCACAAGACTGGAAAATTCAGATTGTTCGAAATGTTTCATCATTATGGTGCTATGTTTTACTCGGTCTTGTGTAGCTTGAGACCAATATGCTGAGAGGAAGGCATGATAAAATTCTCCTTCACTGTGACAATCGTGAATGACCGATCGCATTCTTACGGCTGGTTCATTCTCTAAATAGCCACACATAAATTCTAACCTGTGCTCCAATGACCAGTTGGGAGGAAAACAATGAGAAAATTGATGAAGCCATGCTTGTGGATGAATGTCGTTGTCAGAATTCTTAAACGTTTTGAATTTACGTGTAGTAATGAACAGCTTATAGTCAAAATCATCGTGTCGGCGACTCGCATGTCGGTCATTGTTACGTCGTTTCGGCGGTTCCATCTCAAAATTCGGTGTGCCTTGCCAATTTCTTTCATAATTTCCGAAGTGCCCTGTGTTCTTATTTTGTGGTTGTTCCGTATTTCTATGTCCCTCTTCCCGTACCGGAGCGCGAGTGTGCTCTGAAATATGTAATTCTTGTATTACCTGCGTCAACTGATCTTGTACTTCCCGGATTTCTCTTTTGTACTGTGTATTGATTTGATTTTGATTTTGTTTGAATTTTCTAATTTGTTATACTCTTCTGTGTCAGTGAAGGCTACGGGTCTTGTGTCATTCAGATCATCATCTACCTTTGTAGATAAGTTAGTGACCTGATCCGAAAGTTCAGCTACTTTCTCCGATAGTGAACACATTTCCTCAGTGTGTTTTTCTGAACCAAGTTTCACAGTGTCCATTTGTGTTGGAATCGAATCTACTGTGTCCTTTAAGTTTTCCTGAGTTTTTGCAAGTTGCGTAACCGAATCGGTAGATGCAACTGAGGCAATTTTAGTCCACAAGGTCTCATGATTTTCATGAACAATGGTATGCAGTTCTTTTATGGCTGCTTCGTGATTCTGTAATGCATTTTCATGCCGCGAAAAAATAGGTTGAAATGCTCAAAAATTTGTGTTTTTACGTCATTACAGACTTTTCGACATTTCGATTCAATGTTATGTAATTCAGTAGTTAAATCTTCACGTGTTTGTTCAAGTGTGGTGTCTAACTTCCGAAGATTTTGTTCCATTGTGTCTAACTTTTGAAGATTTTCTTCCATCGTGTC
This sequence comes from Schistocerca cancellata, assembly GCF_023864275.1. Classification (NCBI taxonomy): domain Eukaryota; kingdom Metazoa; phylum Arthropoda; class Insecta; order Orthoptera; family Acrididae; genus Schistocerca; species Schistocerca cancellata. Next base: position 172,029,653 of record NC_064631.1, on the reverse strand, counting down.
TAACTTTTTAAGATTTTGCTCCATTGTGTCTAACTGTTGCTGTGTTTGTCTCTGGTGTTGTTCCATTGTGTCTAACGTTTGAAGCTTTTGTCCCATTTGTTGCATTAATTGTAATAACAATGCACTGGTGTCTGAAACATGTTCCTCAGTGCTTTTCGGCAGTGAATTTGCACCGGCAACATTCACATTTTGACAAGCGGAAAATGTGTCTTGACTCATTTGAGAAAACGGTGAGAACCCAAAACCTGAGTCTACAGTATTTGCAATATTGTGTTCTGTCATTCCCGATTGCTGAGGCGAGCTGTTGCCGACCGATCGATCGATAATGCTTCCCTGTTCACTACCTGTTTCACTGTCTACTCCATTATTTGACGCCCGCTCCATTTCCCTATGCACAGTTACCAAATTACTACTTTGAGTATTAGTTAACTCATTACATGGTGGCGCTAACACACTGCTTCACTGTCATTTCTCAGTTTACTTTGGAGCCTAGTATTACGTTTTTCACACGCCATTATTGCCACAATATTTCACACGACAACACAGAAAAGCACAGTTTGAAGAGCAAAAATAAGAGAACACATTAACATATCACTGAAAATAATATCTAGTTAATTGCAGCTGCGAAATACTTGGTGCAAATCTACATGGGTGCCACACCCATTTTACTGTACAACAATGAAAGACTGCAACTACAAAGGAAATTCTCTCTATAATTACGCGCTAGCAACGAACAATAGCTACACTAATTACACAAACTACAAGAAAAAAATCAGAAGATTCCAGTGAGGTATCCTCGGCTAAGGGTCGACTTATGAAACGTCCCCTTAGAACAATTTATACACGACTGTGCTTAAACTGACACACAATACTTTTAGCGCAATGCAATCTGACTTTCAAAAATCCCTACAAAAGAATAGCCCTGACTAACATTAACCTATACCTTTACAAATCACTTACCTCACCACAAATCTTCGTTACTCGAACTACTGCAAAACAACGAGCGCCACTACTGCCAGCTAAATAAAAGATTCAAACTACGGAAGGCACTAACTACTAATAGGGATAGTCAGCAAATGAAAGATTTTAATAGAGAACAAACAATGTATTTACCTTAATATCATCAAAAGTCATAATATATGTAATTTCAAAACTCCGCCATTTCCTTCCACACATCCACCACTGCTGGCGGCTCACCTCCAACTGCGCAACGCTACGCGCTGTTCACATCCAGCTGCCGCTGCCCAACACTACAATGGCAGACAACAATGCAAACTAGCTACAGACTGCACACAGCACAGCCAGCGATTTTCATACCGAGCGCTGCGTAACGTTGCCAATAAGAAAATATAAACAGCCTACTTACAAGTGTAGTGGGCAGGGGCACTACGAATGAAGTGTGTGGACATTAAGTTGGCAATGTGGGTGTCACGGGGAGCGTGCAAGGGATAAATCCCTGCAGTCGTACTATCCTCTGTGCTCTCGGTGGCTCAGATGGATAGAGCGTCTGCCATGTAAGCAGGAGATCCCGGATTCGTGTCCCGGTCGGGGCACACATTTTGAACCGTCCCCGATGAGGTATATCAACGACTATGTAGGGTCTTAATTTAATTATCATTTAATTCTAGAGCGCTGCATGGTCACCGATGATATCTCTTCTTTCGGACATGTCCGAAAGAACAGATACCATCTTCATATGGTGTTGACGAGCTGATGACCGGGACAACCGAGTGTAGTGTGGGCTGGAAGAACGGAACAAGTCCTGTAGTTGGAGTAACGGCCAAGGAAGGCGCTTGGAGGCTGGCAGCTGAGTGGGAAGACGACAAGGTGATAGCGGCGCTTACTGCTGCTTGAGAAGTCTGTGATTGGAGTGCACGGGCATTCACTAGACGTTGCGCTGCGTGCGTTGGGCTCAAAACCACTATAGCGAAACGTTCGTATTTACTATTCATATGCATGTGTGGCGTCTGTTCTGTTGGACATGTCCGACAGAAAATGATTGATAATGTTGCTGTAAGTATAAAATTTCGACTCCAACCACTATTGGGCACCAAAATAGTTCCATGGTGATCGTTGAATGTTTCAGATGAATCGGGGCTCGAACCTGGATCTCCCGCTTAATGAGAGCGGTTATCTTAACCGCCGTGGCCCCCTGGACACGCTTCTCATCCGAACCAAATTCTTAACTTGTCACACGCTAACAGAATCCACTGTCCATTCACCTATATCCTCACAACGACTCCTGTATTCCTGCACAGGGCTCAGAACCTGCTGTGCATCAGCAGTGAAGTTACTAAGACGACCATACCTGTAGATATATTATATACACATCTGTGGTGTCCATTTGTCGGGCATATCCTCTTGCGAGAACCCAGGCGTCGCTGTAGCAAGTAGGTGTTTGGACAGAGGACGCTGTTAGCATGTGACAAGTTGAGAATTTGGGTCAGATGGAAAGCGCGTCCAGGTAGGCCGAGGCAGTTGAGGCAATGGCTCACATTAAGCGGGGGATCCGGTTCGAGTTCCGGTCCAGCACAAATTTTCAACATTCACCATAGGATTAATCCGATGCTCGACTGTGGCTGGTGTCGGTCTTTCCTTCAAGACACTCGTATATGTCAGCCCTCTGCTTCGTTGTTTTGACACTGAATTGCCTGAATGCGCCACCCGGAAGTGCATGTGGAATGTTATGGAATTTGGAAATTTGTGGTAAGGTCTTATGGTCCCTAAGCTTACACACTACTTAATCTAACTTAAACAAACTTACGCTAAGGACGACACACACACCCATGCCCGAGGAAGGATTCGAACCTCCGGTGGGGAGAGCCGCGCGGACCGTGACAAGGCGCCTAAATTCATGTGCTGCAGTGCAGCACTGGTTTAATGTTCCAGTTTCTCAATATGTTGCCTCCTGGTCTTTTGTTCGAGGATTTCTTTGCCTGAAGTTTACTCTGTGTGCGAACCTCATTATTACATTGTTGTTTATGGTTTATTTTATTTGCAAATAAGCCCATTAGGACTAAGCCAAGTTCTTTGAGGTGGGCGTCTGTCCTCCTTTGTGCCCATGTTTCTTTAGTTCTCCTCCTGTGGGCTTTCCTTCTCTCTACAGACCAAGTTATGCCAGTCTTCTTCGGTTTTTCCTCATGGTCAACTTGACATTTGTAAATTTTACACCAGAAGACTTCGCTGTTTTGGAAATATTGTGGAGTAATACCTACTAATTTCATATAAGTCTTGATCTCGACAACCTATTCCATTGTGTCGGTATTGTCTTTGCTCCTTTTATCACAAAAATCGGCTGTTTGTTTCGTAAGTCCATCTGGGGTTATTCCTTTAATGTCTCCTTAGAATATTAATCTGTGTTTTCTAATGTCTTTATGGATGCTTGTGTATTGTTTTATTTTCTAATAGCTTCTGAATCGATATTGTTCATTTAGATCTGAATCCAGATCTTTATTTACAGTTACCCTTTCCTTTTTCTTATTGTTTTCAGTGTGTGTTTCCCTGATCAAAATTAGTGTTTCTGATACATAATGTAATTCTAGTTTAACTAGTGTTTTGTAATGTCTTAGTTTTGTGAGCTTGGAAATATATCCATTGTTGTAAATATTTTGGGAAATTGTCATGTGGTTTCCGTCTTTTGGCATACGCTTTCATTAGCTCTTGTTTCAGTTCCATTTCCCTGAATGGTTTCACCGACATATTTGATTGTGGAAAACGTTTTATTTATCATATTTCGTTGTCATGAATTATGGTGCTTTTTGTTGCATGTCATGATCTCTGACTTTCCAAGAGATATACCGAAACTTTTCCTGCAGTTTCTTTCAAGAGTTCAGTCTCTTGTTGGGCTGATGAACGGTCGCGAGTTAATTTTGATAAATCGTTTACATATGTTAGGCGGCCTATAGGTAACATGCCTCTACCTAAAGTCACACCATCCTTACTGACTACAAAAGAAGAAATACAAGACAACCTCTTCTGCCGGAAAAGTGGACAATTTTCTGGGACTGTGATGGCGTCATTCTCGTGGATGTGATGCCAAGAGGGTCAACCACCAAATCAGAGGCATACGTGAAGATTCAAGAATCGTTTCTGTCGTGTTAGATCAGACAAGAATCCAGCAGAAATATTGCTCCAACGGTGGACGCCCACACATAAGTCTGAGAACCCGGAAACGCATCGCCAAATTGGGTTGGACATCACTGCCTTATCCACCCTACAGTCCAGACCTGGCACCCTCGGACTACCATCTCTTTGGGTCGCTTGAAGATTCTCCACGGGGAACACACATTGCAGAAGACGAGAGTGTCAGTCAAGCAGCGAAAACATGGATATGCCTACAATGACAACTGATTTAACGAGCAGGGAATACATGCTCTTCCACAACGTTGGCATACGGCCATAGAACGTGATGGAGACTACGTAGAAAAATAGGACATGGACAAGATATGTTGATGTATATTACCATCAAATTCTGACTCTTAACAATAAAAATGTTCTGAGAAAAAAATGTGGGGCATTACTTTTCGAACGACTCTCGCAATATCATTAGGAGCAGAAATTGATATAACAGGAGTAGGATTCGTCATGAACAGAAAGGAAGGGCAGAGGGTGTGTTACTGTGAATAGTTCAGTGAAAGGGTTGTTCTCATCAGAATCGGCAGCAAACCAACCACGAAAATGATAGTTCAGGTAGGGTGTGTGATGACGTCACAAGCAGAAGTTGAAGATCGAGAGAGAGTATATGAGGATATTGAACAGGCAATTTAGTACACAAATGGAATTGAAAATTTGATAATCACGGGAGACTGGAATGTGGTAGTAGAGGAAGGAATAGAAGAAAAGATTACGAGAAAATAAGTTCTTGGTAGAAGGAATGAGAGAGGAGAATATTTAGTACTGCAGTACTCTGTTCAAGAATCACAAGATGAGGAGGTATATTTGGAGAACACCAGGAGTTACAAGAAGATTTCAGTTCGATTACACCACTGTAAGACAGAGACTCCGAAAACAGATATTGAACAGGAGCAGATACAGACTCATATCACAATTTAGTAATGACAAACAGTAGGCTGAAGTTTAAAAGAATAGTCAGGAAGAATGAATGCGCAAGGAAGTGGGATACGGAAGTATTTACGAGTGAAGAGATAAGCTTGAAGCCCCTTGACAATATATTGCAGTAAGCATTTCAGTTGAAGAGGAATGGATATCTCTAGAAAGGGCAATCACGAATGCTAGAAAGAAAAACACAGGTACAAAAATGGTAACTGCGAAGAAACGATGAGTAATAAAAGGAATATTTCAGATGGTCGACAAAAGAAGGAGGTAGAAAAATATTTAGGAAAGTTCAAGAATCTGGAAATACAAGTCATTTACGAATAACCTAAAAAGCAATAGTATGGAAGCTAAGGCGAAATGACTAAATGATAAATGTGAAGAAATCGAAAAAGAAATGGTTATCGAAAGGACTGACTCAGCGTACAGAAAAGTCAAAACAACCTTCGGTAAAATTAAAAGCAAGGTCGGGAACATTAAGAGTGCAATGGGAATTCTACTGTTAGAGGAGAGAGCTGATGGGTGGAAAGAGTATGAGGGGGGGGGGGGGGGGGAGTGGGAGTTTTCTGTTGAATGGAGACAGGAAGAGATAGGGGTAGAAAGGGAAGAGACTGGAGATCCATTATTAGAATCCGATTTAAAAAGACCTTCGGACGACTTAACATGAAATGACACAGAAGAGATAGATAACTGTCCACGAGAATTTCTAAAATAGTTGGTGGAAGGGGCAAAAGAAACGACTCCTCACATTGGCATATAGAATGTACGAGACTAGAAATTTACCATTGCACTTTCAGAAAAGTATCATCCACAAAATTCCGAAGATAGCAACAGCCGACAAGTGCGAAAATTATCGTACAATTAACTTAACAGCTCATGCATTACCGCTGCTGTGAAAAATGATAAACAGAAGAATGGAAAAGAAAATTGTGGATGTACCAGATAAGAATTAGTTCCGCTTTAGGAAAGTTAAGGCACCAGATAGGCAGTTATCATGTTGGGGTTGATAATGGGAGCAAGACTGAAGAAAAGTTAAGCACATTCATCGGATATACGGACCTGGAAAAAGGGTTGGACAATGTTAAATGGTGCAAGATGTTCGAAACTCGGAGAAAAATAGGGGTAAGCTTTATGGAAAAACGGATAATATACAATGTGTACAATAGCAAAAAGGAAACACAGACTGGAAGGCCAAGAACGATGTTATGACATTAAAATGGGTGTAAGACGGGTGTAGTCTTTCGCACACACTATTCAGTCTGTACATCGAAGTTTTAATGAAGGAAATGAAAGAAAATTTGAAGAATCAGATTAAAATTAAAAGTTGGAAGAATATCGGTGATAATATTCGCTAATGACGTAGATATATTCAGTGAAGGACAATTACAGGATCTGCTGAATGGAATGAGCAGTCTAATGAGTACTGTCTCTGGGTTGAGGGAAATCAAAGAAAGACTGAAGTGGCACAAATGAGAACAGCGTGACACTTATCATTAGAATTGATGTTGACGATGTATACGATGTTAAGGAATTCTGCTGTCTAGGTATCAAAATTACCCATCAAGAAAGGAGCAAGGAAGAGTTGGGGTACACTGATTCCGCCCTGGGGGGGGGGGGGGGGGGGAGGGGTACGGGGTGACGGCAGGAATGGCATCCGGCCATCCCTAGCACTAACGCTGCCAAATCCGCTGTAGCCACGCCGACCCTGCGATCGTTGCGGGACTATGGCGTAAGAGAAAGAAAGAAGAAAGAAATTACTACATTAACCATTGCAGCTGCATACTTTCTTAATGGCTAATACTATGGACAACGTTAGTATTTGCTACTCATCTACACTACAAGTATACTGAGAAGCTATGACCTCTACAGCGTTATTTGTTTTTTTTTTCTTTTCCTTTATTTATTTTCAAATCCCCCCGAATGGGGCGGGCTGGCAGCAGCTTAGTGCGCTGCTCTACAGCCTACAGACTTATATTTTAAAAAACGGAAGAAGAAAAGAAACAAGAAAAACAGGCGATAAAACGGTGATGTCAAGTGTAAAATGGCGGAAAAATAAAACAGAAAGCAAAAGGGGTTGGCAACCTTAATAAAAGACACAGGAATCATACAAGTAACATAGTACACACACAATTAAAAAAAACACGGCGACAGTCTGGTTTCTGTTTGCAAGAGATAAAAGGCACACCCAGCGACAGTATGATGGCCGTTCGCAACACTTCCCAAAAAACACAACACGGAACACTCACTGTAAAACACTCACTGTAGAACACTCAATGTAGAACACTGCACGAAAGTGGCGGCACAAAGACGAGACTCCTGAGCCAAAGGCAGATGGGGTGGGGGGGGACCTGGAGGAGGAGGAAGAACAAGGAGGAAGGAAAAGGGGGGTAATCAAGGAGGGAGAGGATTAATAAAGGGGGAGAAGGGCAGACGCGAGAGGGAATGAGAGGAGGCAGAGGAGGGAAATGTAAAAGGACTCGGGGGAGAGAAGGGGGCAAAGAGAGGGGAGGTGGGGAAGAAAGTGGATGGAAGGGGGGAGAGGGAGCCCGGGAAAAGGGCAGAGGAAAGGAGGGGAAGTGAGGATCAGAGTTGATAGCAGGGATAAATCGAGGGAGAGAGGGCATCATCCGGGAGGGGGAGTTGATGGAAGCCACCTTGGGAAAGGAGATGTAGGGTGTAGAGATGGAGGGTAGGGAAGACACAACAGAGAAGACGTGGCAGGGGGCAGGGATGGGAGAGGAGAGGAGGAACCAGGGGGTGAGGGGGTTCAAGGCGGCGGGAGGTGTAGAGGATGCAGATATGTTCGAGGAATAGGAGCAGATTGGGGAAAGGAATGAGATCATAATCTGCGTGGGGACGGGAGGCGTATACAGAAGGCGAAGTTGAGTGCATGTCGCTCAAGGATCTGGAGGGACTTATAGAATTTTGGGGGGGGGGGGCAGATACCCAGGCAGGACTGGCATAACAGAGGATGGGACAGATTAAGGATTTGTAGGTGTGGAGTATGGTAGAGGGGTGCAACCCCCATGTCCGGCCAGAGAGGAGTTTGAGGAGTCGGAGGCGGTTGTGGGCTTTGGATTGGATGGAGTGGAGATGAGGGATCCAGGTGAGGTGATGGTCAATGGTGAGGCCCAAGGTAGGTGAGGGTGGGGGTGAGGCAGACAGGACGGGCGCAGACAGTAAGGGAGAAATCCAGGAGCCGGAAGGAGCGTGTGGTACGACCTACGATGATTGCCTGGGTCTTGGAAGGATTGAGTTTCAGGAGCCACTGGTTACACCATGCAGCAAAAAGGTCAAGGTGATTCTGGAGAAGGCGTTGGGACCATTGGAGGGTAGGAGCGAGGGCGAGGAATGCGGTGTCATCAGCATATTGCAAGAAGTGTACAGGAGGGGGGGGGTTGGGGCATATCTGCCGTGTACAGGAGGTAGAGGAGAGGGGAGAGGACAGAGCCCTGGGGCACACCTGCAGAGGGGTAGAAGGTGTGTGAATTGGCATTATGGATGGTAACATAGGAGGGGCAGTGGGAGAGGAAGGAGGCCATCAGATGGATGTAGTTGATAGGAAGGGCGCAGGTTTGGAGTTTAAAGAGGAGACCGGGATACCAGCCACGGGCGTAGGCCTTTTTGAGGTCAAGGGAGACAAAAATGGCAGAGCAACGGGAGTTAAGCTGGAGGGAGAGGAGATGAGGCGGCGGAGTTGGTCATCAGCAGAGAAGGAAGGTCGAAAGCCACATTGGGTGTTTGGGAGGAGGTGGTTTTGGCGGAGGTGGTGATGGATGCGCCGGGAAAGGATGGATTCCAAGAGCTTGCTGAACACCGATGTGAGACAGATAGGACGATAGGAAGAGGCATCAGATGGAGGCTTGTTGGGTTTGGAGAACATCTGGATACGGGAGGTTTTCCACAGGTCGGGATAGAAGCCAGTGGCAAGGATGATATTGTAGAGGGTGGCAAGGATGGAAAGGAAGGACAGAGGGCAGTGTTTGAGGTGGCGGTAGGTAATGCAGTCGTGGCCGGGAGCAGTGTTGCGTTTAGTGTGGAGTGTGAGGCTGATGTCCTGTGTAGTGATGGGAGTGTTAAGTTCAGATAGTGGTGTGTGGCCCAAGTACTGGAAGCTCGGAGCAAGGGGAGGAACAGAGGTACTCGTGCAGTCCATGACATCAGGGAAGAGGGAATAATCAAAGTGGGGATCATCTGGGATGGAAAAAACATCGGAGAGGTGAGAGGCAAAGTGGTTGGCCTTACTGAGGTTGTCAGGAAAGGGACGGTCATTAAGGAGGAGAGGGTACTGGGTGGTTCCCAGTAAGGCGGTGGAAAGCAGACCAATACTTGGAAGAGTTTATGGGGAGCATGGTGTTGAGTTGTGTACATGTCTGGCGCCAGGCACGGCGTTTCTTCACAGTAAGCAGGTTGCGGATGTGTCGTCGTAATTTCCGGTGGTGGGTGAGTGTATACCGGTCACGAGTGCGGAGAAAAGAGCTGTAGAGGCAGCGGGACTCTCGAAGGAGAAGGACGGCCTGTGGAGGCAGGGTGGGGTGGTGAGGGTGGATGGCTTTGGTGGGGATATGGGTGGCGATGGCGTCAGATAAGGTCTGGTGCAGGAAGGCAGCAGTGCGAGAGATGTCATCAGGAGATTGAAGGGTAAGGTCGTGGCCGTCAACCTGGGTGTGAATGGAGTACCGGTAGGCATCCCAGTTGGCACGGGAGTAATCATGGACAAGTTTAGGAGGGACGTCAGGGCGAGGAGCGTTGCGGGGATGGCGACCATTAGAGATAGTGAGGAGAACAGGACCATGGTCACTGCCAATGAGGTCAAGGACATCTGCGGTGATGCGCTCAAGTAGGTTGGGAGAGGCAAGGACCACATCAGGAGTGGTGTGGGATTCGGGTCGGGTGTGCTGAGGCAGGGGAACCAAGTCTCCCTGCAGGGTGGTGAGAAACTGATGCCACCGCTGGGGGTCGGCAGGATCACGGCTGTGAATATTGAGGTCGGCAGTAATCACGTAGGTGGAGAAGGTGCAGTCAATGTGGGCCAGGACATGGCACGGGATGGGGGTGCGAGGGCGGACATAAATGGTGGCACAGGTGATGGTAAGGGTGGGGAAGGAGAGGCTGGGGGTGAGATGCTCAGCAGGATTGTTAAGGAGAGGTTGGGGCTGGACAGGGAGGTGCTTGAGGTGGCCTACAGCAACTCCACCACGCGCCAGAGGGTACAGGTTATCAGTGTGGTGAAGGGTGTAAGGAGCCGTGGAGATGGAGATACGGGGTTGAAGGAAGGTTTCATTTAGGATGAAGGCATCCATGCAGTGCTGACGGAGGGTGTGGAGGAAGAGGAGTTTGTGGGTGTGCAGGGAGCGAATGTTGTGGTACAGGAGACGGTAGGGTTGTTGTACCATGTGAGGGGAGAGTTAGACGAGGGTGGTGAGGGGGGTGAAGGTGAAGTGGGCCTGGTTGTGGGAGTATGTGGCATAGGTGGTAAGATGGAAGATGGAATGGGCAGCAAGGGCGATTTGGGAAAGAGTGTGGGAGCGCTGGAAGGGGTGGATGTTTTGGAGCACAATGGTGATGAAACGGATGATGTCCTCGGCAGTAGGTGGAGGGTGGAGCGAGTTGTTGGGGTGGATGGGGTCATCAACAGGATGGACAGGGACGGTGAGCTCAGGGGTGACTGGTGGAGGTTTCGCTTTACACTTCGAGGAGTAGGTAGGATGTGGTTCGTTGCAAGTGTTGCAGGAGGGGAAGAGGTGAGGTTGGGGTAATTCTTGAGGAAGTGTGAAGCTTTGCAGTGGGGACAAGTAGGGGGGTTCTTGCAGGCAGAGGTAAAGTGGTTGTTGTATGTGAGACAGCGTTGACAGCGGTAGGAATGGACTGGGGAACGGGAGGGGTCCACCTTATGACGGCGATTGTAGATGAGGGCTCCCTTGGTGAGGAGGCGGACAATGGAGGAGGAGGATTCGGTGAATATCCGCATGAGAAAAGTCAGCCCGGCATCATTGAAGATGCGATGGGCCGAGCGGATTTCAAAGTCGGGCCGGGAGTTGAGTTCCGCCAACACCTCAGCCTCGGTGATCATGGGGCTAAGCTTCGTGATCACAGTGGTGAAGGTTGGCAGACATCAGGGAGGTTGAGGCTGATGGGGAGAGAACGGGGTGTGGTAGGGGGTGAGGGTTGCACGTTGGCCAAATTGGGTATGGGCGATGCGGGAGAGGAGATCGGTGTGGAAGGAAGCATTGGGGGATTTAATGAGGACCAAGTCCTTACGAGGAATCAGAAGGGAGATGGGGCATTGGGGTAGTATTTCCGGATGGTGAGGGTGAGGGAGTGGGCATCAAGGAATTGAGGGTCAGGATTGGAGAGGACAAAGGTGTGGGTGGCAGGCGTGGTGGGGGCGGGGGTCGAGGTCGCGTCCATGGGGATTGGGGGTTTTTTTGGAGGAGATTTCGGGGGAAGGGTTAACATTCGGGCGCTTTGAAGGTTTCGTGGTCACGATCGGGTGGAGAGGGGGCTGGGGGACGGGTTGCAGGGGAGATGGCGGGGGCAGGACCAGCCTGAGCAGCGGATGACGCAGACGGAGGGGGCGTGGGTGTCACAGAGACTGTGGAACGTCGAGCCGAAATCCGTGCTGGCTTGGAGCCCGTCGGAGTCGGTGCAGGGAGTGGCGGAAAGTCAGTAGCTGTCGATGGGGCGACAGTGATAGGGGAGGAGGAGTTGGGGGTGGTTACAGCCGAAAGTGGCGCAGGGGTGGGGTGGACAGGGAGAGAAGGAAGGACGGGAAGGGGGATGGAGTATGAGCTCCATGTGATGGTGGTTGGAGCAGCAGAGGGAGAGGTGAAAATGGTAGTGGTGGTGGGTTGGGACATGGTGGTGGCGCGCGAGAAGGGCGGCGGCGGCGACCGGGCAGCGGCGGCGGCGGCGATCACCGGCAGGCGGCGACGACGACGGCGGCGACCAGGCGGCGGCAGCAGGCAGTGACGGAACGGCGGCGGCGGCGGTGGCGGCGGCGAGGAGGGGGGGGGAGGAGGAGGAGGAGGAGGAGGAGGAGGAGGACTGGACGGCGAGCAGTAGTGACGGCGAGCAGACGGCACGGCAAGGAAACGGAGGGGCTCTTTTACGTCGAAGATACACCCTGAGAGTAGCCAAGGCAGTGCGAGTCCTCGATGAAGAAGTGAGGGAATCCAACCCTCGAATGCGTTATTTGTGTGCCAGCAGATCTTATAAACCCACAGTGTTGGCCTGACCACCGAGCTAATCCCATTGGGTGTACTCCTGGCTCTAGGCTGGCCCTATTACTTTATGTCACTGCTGTCCCAAACGTATTAATGGTTGCTAATTACCGTCTACATTGTATTCTAAAGCTACTACAGAATAAAACCCGAGATCACATAAGAAACAGATTGACCGTCCTTACGGCGGAACAGGCAACCATAAAAATATATTTCCCGTCGATCAACAGATGTCGCAGGTGACGCTACAATGCTAACCGACCTGTCCATGTCGCGGAATTGGCAACGCTGTATCTTCGGTGACGTGAACGACGCTGATTTGTGTTCGGCTAGAGCACTGCGCGCGAAATCCATTCGTCACACACCTGACTGTAGCTCATGATCGGCTGTGGTTTCTCCCGAGTTTTCAATCGAAGAATGTAGAATAGCTTCTGTAGTTCTACAAACTAAGTTTATTCCTACTGTAGGGATATTTCTCACAATCATATGCGAAATGAAATAAATGAAAAGTAACATACAAATATTTCTCGCGAATTACTGTTTAAATACAGACTGTATTGCAGTCGCATAGGTTTTACACTCGCCTTCCATGCCATCTATTTCCTCTTTGTTATACAGCTCTTCTGATACAGCTTATGAAAATCTTCTCAACGTCTTTGAAATTTAATCAGTTAATTTACTGACAAATATTGCACCTAGCAGTGGGTTTCGCGTCCTGACATTACCGACATAATTATTTATTTTCATAGAGTATCTATAGGGATTAGGTGAGTTATAACGACAATATATTTTTCACTTTGAGACTGTACGTAAGTTTAAGAAACAGATTTTGCATCCTTTCTAATTATTTCTGTAAGCGTTCTTAAGTATAATCACATTTGCATATGATTAGTTGCAAACGAATATAATTTCATGTACGCACTTAACAACGATATCTTCGAAAAAAATTAATAATCTTAAATTTTAAATATCGTGAGTAAAAAACAAATTCTGTGATGGTAAACATCTTAACTTTGCGGTCAGCACATCTACTATGGTCAAAAGCAGTACTGTTTTGCTCAGATTTAACACATTACTTCTTTCTAGTTAAACGCAGTAGAGTGATCAAGGAAAGGCAACGAAACTTATTTGGGCAACTTAACGGAGAATCTTTATTTGGTACTTAAATACAATACGAATAAACTACATATTTTTTTATAATTTTCAGTTTTGAGACAGTTCTCCTACAATTTTAGTTCAGGATTTGTCCGTCTACTCCTTCCACAGTTGATATACTCGCAGGCCCTCGGCAAGACGACTTGATCCACGTCAGAAACAGCTGTACTTTACAGACGCCAAATGGTGGAGAGCTGCACCCGTTCGGACTATGTTGCCACATATTTCGCACAACGGAGTGCCTTCTAGTGGTTGATGCCACAAGGTGTGACGCTGTTGCCGCCTGGTGGCTGTTCCCTGACAATGGTTGCCTGCTAGACCAAGCGATGGGACAATCTGTTTCTTCCGTGATCTGGGCGAAAACTCTAAGTGCTATTGCTAGTCTGGTATTTGTGACACAGCTATCACCACCCCCACCCCCCGATCCAGGAGCGCGGCGGATCTCAACCATAACAGCGATCGCCCATTCCGCGGTCCTCACGTGAAATGTATATTAGCGGTAGTAGAATCGTTCGGCATTCAGCCTCAAATGCCTGGTCTCTATAGTTCCTCAGAGGTGTAGTTGTCTCTCTCTCCCAGAGTTCCCCATTTGCATTCACGAAGCATCTCCATAATACTCGCGTTATGACTGAATCCACTGGTGACAAATCTAGCAGCATGCTCTGAACTGTTTCAGTGTTTTCCTTTACTCGGACTTGGTGGGGATTCCATACACTCGAGCACTACACAAGAATGGATCGCAAAGGTGTTCAGTACGCGCTCTCCTTTGTAGGTGAGCTAAACTTTCCTAAAAATTTCCCATCAAACCGAACTTGACCATTCACCACTCATCATTCACTGCTACCGTCCTTACATGCTCGCACCATTTCACACCGCTTTGCAACATAACGCCTAGATATTTAATTTAATTAAAGCAGCGCACTACAAATATTGCTTTTACATGAAACAGAACTTCTGTCTGATTCATCCTTTATTCTTCTGCTGTCACTCGACGATACTTCCTTGTGCACTACGGTGCTCTCAGCAAACAGTAGCACATTCCTGCTCACTCTGCACGTTAGATGATTTGTAAACAGTATATAGAAAACAAGCACTCCGTCATCAAGCCACAAGTGGCCCATCGGGACCATCCGACCGCCGTGTCATGCTCAGCTGAGGACGCGGATAGGAGGGGCGTGTGGCCAGCACAACGCTCTCCCGGTCGTTACGATGGCTTTCTTTGACCGGAGTCGCTACTATTCCGTCGAGTAGGTCCTCAATTGGCATCACGATGCTGAGTGCACCCCGAAAAATGGCAACAGCGCATGGCCACTCCCTACAGTGCTTAACTTCAGTGATCTGACGGGAACCGGTGTATATACTGTGGCAAGGCCGTTGCCTATATACACTCCTGGAAATTGAAATAAGAACACCGTGAATTCATTGTCCCAGGAAGGGGAAACTTTATTGACACATTCCTGGGGTCAGATACATCACATGATCACACTGACAGCACCACAGGCACATAGACACAGGCAACAGAGCATGCACAATGTCGGCACTATTACAGTGTATATCCACCTTTCGCAGCAATGCAGGCTGCTATTCTCCCATGGACACGATCGTAGAGATGCTAGATGTAGTCCTGTGGAACGGCTTGCCATGCCATTTCCACCTGGCGCCTCAGTTGGACCAGCGTTCGTGCTGGACGTGCAGACCGCGTGAGACGACGCTTCATCCAGTCCCAAACATGCTCAATGGGGGACAGATCCGGAGATCTTGCTGGCCAGGGTAGTTGACTTACACCTTCTAGAGCACGTTGGGTGGCACGGGATACATGCGGACGTGCATTGTCCTGTTGGAACAGCAAGTTCCCTTGCCGGTCTAGGAATGATAGAACGATGTGTTCGATGACGGTTTGGATGTACCGTGCACTATTCAGTGTCCCCTCGACGATCACCAGTGGTGTACGGCCAGTGTAGGAGATCGCTCCCCACACCATGATGCCGGGTGTTGGCCCTGTGTGCCTCGGTCGTATGCAGTCCTGATTGTGGCGCTCACCTGCACGGCGCCAAACACGCATACGACCATCATTGGCACCAAGGCAGAAGCGACTCTCATCGCTGAAGACGACACGTCTCCATTCGTCCCTCCATTCACGCCTGTCGCGACACCACTGGAGGCGGGCTGCACGATGTTGGGGCGTGAGCGGAAGACGGCCTAACGGTGTGCGGGACCGTAGCCCAGCTTCATGGAGACGGTTGCGAATGGTCCTCGCCGATACCCCAGGAGCAACAGTGTCCCTAATTTGCTGGGAATTGGCGGTGCGGTCCCCTACGGCACTGCGTAGGATCCTACGGTCTTCGCGCCCCACGTGTTGAGCAATTCGGCGGTACGTCCACCCGGCCTCCCGCATACCCACTATACGCCCTCGCTCAAAGTCCGTCAACTGCACATACGGTTCACGTCCACGCTGTCGCGGCATGCTACCAGTGTTAAAGACTGCGATGGAGCTCCGTATGCCACGGCAAACTGGCTGACACTGACGGCGGCGGTGCACAAATGCTGCGCAGCTAGCGCCATTCGACGGCCAACACCGCGGTTCCTGGTGTGTCCGCTGTGCCGTGCGTGTGATCATTGCTTGTACAGCCCTCTCGCAGTGTCCGGAGCAAGTATGGTGGGTCTGACACACCGGTGTCAATGTGTTCTTTTTTCCATTTCCAGGAGTGTAGAAAACAAGAGCAGCCCTATAACAGTTCCCTTGGTCACTCCCGTCTCTGGTGAACACTCGCTGTCGGGTCCTAATACTTAACACGTCTTCCAGCCTTTAACATATCTGGGAATTTAATCCGTGCGCTTGGACCTTCGTTAACTATCTCCGAGGGGGAGGGGTGGATTGTGTCAAACGCTTTCTAGAAACCAAGGAATATGGAATCTATGTTTCGCTTCATCTATGGTTTGCAAGATAACGAGCGAGAAAAGGGCAAGCTGAGTTCCGCACGAGCAGTTCTTTCTAACTCCGTGCTGATTTGTGGACAGATGCTTTCCTGCCTCAAACAAATTGATTATATTCCGACTTAGAATATGTTGAAGAATTCTGCAGCATACCAGTATTAAAGATATTGGGCTGTAAAATTTTGAGGTTCATTCTTCTGCACTTCTTGCATACAGGGGTCACCTACACTTTTTTCTAATCGCTTGAGACTGTGCGCTGGGCGAGAGATTCGCCATAAATGCATCGTAAGTTAGGAGCCAATGCCGTAGAGATATTTCTCTAAAAACGGACTGGGCGGCTTATTCTTTTACTTGAGTTGCTTCTCAACGCTAGGGATGCCTATTTCTATGTTCTCCGCAGGAAAGTCTGTGCGACGGCCAAACTAAATTTAAAACTTCAGCTTTCGTTTTGTTGTTTTCTATAGTCATATCTGACTGTTCGACGAGTTACGGGATAGAAGTCTTCGACCCGCTTAGTGATTTTGCTTAGGACCAGAATTCGACTTCCCGGCAAGATCTTTCATTAACGTATTACAGAGGAAGTTGTTGTACGCTTCGCGCATCGATCTTTTTATAGACGCGTAAATTTCTACTAAATTTTGCCTGTCGACATTTCGTCGTTCTCTTTTGTCCCTAGGTTGTAACAAACTCTTGTCTGTCCTAGCATTTTCTGAATTCAGTTTTTAAGCTGCGGTAGATCTTTTCCGTCCGTAACCCAAGTACTCGGCACACATTTCTCCGGAACAAGCTTTACAATCAGTTTAAACCTTACTGGTAACTCCTTAAGGTTCGCTGTATTGGAACAAAATGATGCCCATTCATTGTCAAGAGCACTAATCATGATCACAAAATAATGCCCACTCATTGTCTAAGTAGGATTCCAACAACTGCTTATCTGCTATTTCCAACATAATTCCTCTCCTGGCCATCTTAGTGGATTTATCGACTATAGTAATCAGCGACGCTACAATAATATCATGATTTCTAATCCCCGTCTATAAACTGACAATGTTGATGAGGCCAGATCCGTTTTTAGGTACAAGGTCTAAAATATTTCCATTGCGTGTTGGTTGTCGAACTTGTTGGTCAAGACTTTTTCGGAAAACGTATGTGCCACCTGCACTGAATCCATAGATGCCTCAGACTATACTAGATAGGTTAAAGTCGTTTTCAACTAATACTGCATGATAGGGTTACATCCGCGCTACTGAGCTTAGACTTTCTTTGAATGATTCTACAACTGTTACGGCGGAATCGAGTCACCAGTAGAAACACTCGTAGGTTATCTTGAGTTCATCTACGCCGGTTACTCATGTCCAGATAATTTCAGAGTTAGACTTAATTTCAATAGAGACAATATTCTTGTCCACTGCAATGAACACGCCCCCGTCTATGGCGTCTTTCTGTTATACGTTCCAGGCATCGTTAAACATTTCGGAGCTTTCTACTTCGGTTTTCATCCAGCTTTCGGTTTCGAGAATGATTTGAGCGCGAGAACTTTCCTGGGGAAGGGGGGGGGGGGGGGTGCACATACACAACAATACACAACCAACTAACCACATCCAAATATGCTCACTGTTTCACATTCTCTTAAAATTTGCGCAGCATCGCGTTAGAGTGAAAACTCCATCTTTCAAACTTTGGTACTACATTTATCATCGAATAAGTTTGAATCCTGCTATCGACGTGTGCCTTACATAATGGCGTTTTGGTTTACTGTTCGTAGAATAGCGCAGAGGCGGGATCCACTTCAGCAAATGCAGGAAATAAGCAAAGGCGAAGGAGGAAGTGCTGCTACCCTCGACCTATTCATCTGGGATGGAATTGAGGAGTAGATGGGCGAGACCACATTTGCTATTTAGTTATTAATTTCTGCTGCTTGTGAGTGTTCTGTCTCTTGTGCCCGTTCCCAGAGCCATTTAAAATTGTTCCCACTGTTTCTTTGTTTGCACTGGTCCACATGCGAAATTTTATTTTATTTTATTTTATTTTTTTACTGTAGAATCCGAGTAAGATGAAGAGTGGAACGGGATCTCTTTTTGTTGACAATGGAGATAAACTTTCTTTCTGTTTTACAAATATGGAAGGAACATTTCCGCCAATTCCTTAACGGTCTAACACTCTAACTTGTGCAAGAGTACTCGTATATAGTGTAGTCAACACAATCAAATGATTATTCTTTAATGAATAAAACCTGATCTAAACCTTTCGTGTAGCCCTATATCGGACCAACAGAACATCTTGTAATTTCCGTTCAACTCTTTTTTGGAGCCAAATTGAGAATCTCTAATGCGTATCATGTGTTACTATTGCCTCGTGCGCTGCCCCCCCCCCCCCCCCCCCGCCCCCCCCACCAAAAAGCTTCGATAACACTCATACAAGGGTATTTATGTGTAAACATCTACATCGTATTAGTCTCTAACTTTAACAGGTCCCGACACTCGGATGTATTTTGATATTCTCTCCTAATAGCTGCGTTCCAAGTTCATTCATGTCTGTAAGTCCTTGTCTTCAATACGGCACCCTTCACTATTTTCAGTGTTATTATGTGTGCTATACGATCTGACGGGTCACTCATAAGCTAACTACTCACATTGACCGCCTCAAATTGAGCACAATATAATTATGGAAATGTCTTCCACTGTGCTTCATATCTGCTTGTCATTGAACTTCTCTATACGTTATGTTATAGCGACGGATTCGTCGAATCCCTCCAGAACGAGCGTAGTCGATGGTGAGTGTATTTACCCGCACGTTTGCTCTATCCTGCGCTCGCTCGTTTCTTGCTGTTCCACATGGTAACTAGGAGTTGCTCGCCGAGATTTGAAAGTACGGTTAATAGTATCATGGATGGAGATCTTCAACTGTGGAACGTGTGCGTGCTACTTTTGAAAACTTACTGCTTTCCTCTGCCTTCGTGGTCGAGTGTTTACGTCTTTAGAGTTGGCACATTTCTTACTTCTACTGCTTTGGTTTGTGGATGCAGCCAAGGACCGGAGTAGGAAGATATTGTGAGCACCTTTTATGTGACTAAAGCATTGGTTGTGTTCTGGGAAACACTTGTTTTTTGAGCGATGCTTTGTCATTCAGATTTAATTTTGGTTCTTGCGCGTTATGCTGTCTAACTTGCATTAGTTACCGTCGTATTGGTCTGAGTCCTCAATATGGATCAGCATTCCAAGCTAGTAGCGTATGCCTGAGTTACTTTAAACCTAGTTGTAAAAGGCAATATTTTGTCTGAAAATCTTTTACTGTTTGGTGCACTCATGGTTGGCCGTTAAAAAATTAATATTTTTAAACTGTGTTTTTTTTAAAGATTCATCTGTTAAAACTGCTTTTTAAGTGTCTGACTCCTTTCAAACAGTTATGGGTTAAACTGCCACAATTATTTTCAAGATTGCTGAGCCAAAACACATAAAAAGTTATATTGTTGACAGCGAAAATCGAGAGGACCTTATGAGATCAGTCGGCGCCCGATCTGCAGTTCGTTTCAGTTGTTATCTTGTAGCTACGTGGTTTTAAATATTACCCTGTGCATGTTTCAGAGAACATAATCTGAGCTGAATAAAGAAACCGAGCGATGTCTGGACTAAGCTCATCCTGCAGACCTTGCAAAGCATTCATGAGTGTACGTCATGTATAATTCCCAAAAGATGTAAATTTTCACCCTCAAAAACTACACACTGGGTTAAAATCCAAACGAACGCAAAATCTCCAAGATTGCCGATCTTTTACAGAAGCTCGAAATTTAGCGCGGACATCAATGCGAGATGCTTATAATAGCTTCCACAACGAAACTTTGTTTCGAAACCTGGCAGAAAATCCAAAGAGATTCTGACCGTAAGTAATGTATGATAGCGGCAAGAAACAGTCAATGCCTTCTCTGCGCGATAGCAATGGAAATACCATCGACGACAGTGCAGCAAAAGCAGAGTTACTAAACACAGTCTTCCGAAATGCCTTCACAAAAGAAGACGAAGTAAATATTCCGGAATTCGAATCGAGAACAGCTGCCAACATGAATAACGTAGAAGTAAATATCCTCGGAGTAGTGAAGCAACTTAAATCACTTAATAAAAGCAAGTCTTCTGGTTCAGACTGTACACCAATTAGGTTCCTTTCAGAGTGTGGTGATAGAACATCTCCATACTTAACAATAATTTACAACCACTCGCTCGAAGAAAGATCCGTACCCAAAGGCTGGAAAGTTGCACAGCTCACACCGATGTTGAAGTAAGTTAGTAGGAGTAATCCACAAAATTACAGACCCATATCATTAACGTCGATATACAGCAGGATTTTGGAACATACACTATTTGATCAAATGCATCCGGACACCCAAAAAAACATACGTTTTTCATATTACGTGCATTGTGCTGCCACCTACTGCCACGTACTCCATATCAGCGACCTCAGTAGTCATTAGACATCGTGAGAGATCAGAATGGGGCGCTCCGTGGAACTCACGGACTTCGAACGTGGTCAGGTGATTACAGGTAGCTGTGTCATTAGTCTGTACGTGAGATTTCCACACTCCTAATCATCCCTAGATCCACTGTTTCTGATGTGATAGGGAAGAGGAAACATGAAGGGACACGTACAGCACAAATGCGTATAGGCCAACCTCGTCTGTTGACTGTCAGAGACCGCTGACAGTTGAA
The DNA here is from genome assembly GCF_023864275.1 of Schistocerca cancellata. Taxonomy (NCBI): domain Eukaryota; kingdom Metazoa; phylum Arthropoda; class Insecta; order Orthoptera; family Acrididae; genus Schistocerca; species Schistocerca cancellata. The sequence goes on along the minus strand of NC_064631.1, from coordinate 172,008,589 downwards.
GAGGGTTGTAATGTGTAGTAGGCAGACATCTAAGTGGACCATCACACAGGAATTCCAAACTGCGTCAGGATCTACTGCAAGTACTATCACAGTTAGGCAGTTGGTGAGAAAACTTGGATTTCATGGTCGAGTGGCTGTTCATAAGCCATACATCACGCCGGTAAATGCCAAACGACGCCTTTCTTGGTGTAAGCAGCGTAAACACTCGACGGTTGAGCAGTGGAAAGACGCTGTGGGGTATGGCGAATGCCCGGTGAACGGCATCTGCCAGCGTGTGTAGTGCCAACAGTAAAATTCGGAGGCGGTGGTGTTATGGTGTGGTCGTGTTTTTCATGGAGGGGGCTTGGCACTATCACAGCACAGGCCTTCATTGATGTTTTAAGCACATGCTTGCTTCCCACTGTTGAAGAGCAATTCGTTGATGGCGATTGCATCTTTCAACACGATCGAGCACCTATTCATAATGCACGGCCTGTGGCGGAGTGGTTACACGACAATAACATCCCTGTAACGGACTGGCCTGCACAGAGTCCTGGCTTGAATCCTATAGAACACCTTTGGGATGTTTTGGAACGCCGACTTCGTGTTAAACCTCACCGACCGACATCGATACCTCTCCTCAGTGCAGCTTGACGTGAAAAATGGGCTGCCAATCCCCAAGAAACCTTCCATCACCTGGTTGAACGTATGCATGTGAGAGTGGAAGCTGTCATCAAGGCTAAGGGAGGGCCAATGCCAAACTGAATTCCAGCATTGCCGATGCAGGGCACCACAAACTTGCAAGTGATTTTCAGCCATGTGTCCGGATACTTTTGATCACATAGTGTATATAGCGTTTGAACATTATGAATTACCTCGAAGAGAATGGTCTATTGACGGATTTAGGAAACATCGTTCTTGTGAAACAAATAGGTCGCTTAAATTGCGTGCTTATGGAATATCGTCTCACTAACGTGACTGGATTCGTGATTTGCTGAAAGAGAGGTCACAGTTCGTCATCGAGTAAAATAGAAGTGATAAATGGCATTCCCGAGGTAGTGTTACAGTCCCTCTGCTGTCCCTTATGTATATCAACGATTTAGGAGACAATCTGAGAAGCTGTCATAGGTTGTTTGTAGATGATGCTATCGTTTATTGTCTAATAAAGTCATCAGAAGACCAAAACAAATTGCAAAACGATTTAGAACAGATATTTGAATGGTGCAAAAATTGGCAATTAACTCTAATTAGTGAAACGTGTGAAGTCATCCACACGAGTTCTAGAAGGAATCTGTTAAACTTCGGTTACACGAAAAAATAAGTCTAATCTAAAGGCCGCAGATTTAGCTAAATAGCTAGGAATTACACTAACGAACAATTTAAATTGGGAAGTACACAAAGAAAAATGTTGCTAGGAAAGCAAAAACAAATACTGCGTTTTATTGTCAGAACACTTAGAAAATGTAACAAATCTACTAAAGAAACTGCCTACACTACGCTTGTCCGTCCTCTTTCGTAATACTGCTGCGCGATGTGGGATCCTTACCAGAGAGGATTAACGGAGAACATCAAGAACGTTCAAAGAAGAGCAGCACGTTTTTTATTATCGGAAAAAGGAGGGGAGAGTGACGCGGGCATGATTCAGGTTTTGGAATGCCCACCATTGATACCGTTTTCCGTTGCGGCGGAATCATCTCACCAAATTTCAATTACCAACTTTCTCCTTCGAATGCGAAAATATTTTCTTGAAACTGACTTACATAGGAAGAAACGACCATCATAGTAAAATAAGGAAAATCAGAGCTCCCGCGCGCCGTACCGAGAGTCGAATAATAGAGACTTATTGTAAAGGTGGTTCGATAAGCCCTCTGCCAAGCACTAAAGCGTGATTTTCAGAGTATCAATATAGATGTAGAAGTAGATGTAGATAACATTTTCCACAAAAACGATATGCCACGATTAACGAACACGGCCCTTACAGTAAATTATGTCAGCACGCACAATCCCTAGCATAACTAGAGGCAAATTGCTTACCTCACGTCTTGTAAAGATGTAGCTGTCGTCACAGTTGCTTTCTTCTCCGCTGCCGCATGCTCTGACGCGCATGCAGTAAATGGATTTTGTTTCTGTTTACAGAAGCAAAAAAACTCTAGAAAAAAATTCTGAGATACTTCTATCATTACTCATGGCAAATTTTCCGCATGATAATAATTCTCAAAAGACACCGTAAAAATCTCCACGCGATCATAGAATCAACATCAGATCGCACAAATATGCTTTCCGGGGCAACTTTAACAATTAATTCCGTCTTTGCGCGGAGTTGCACTTCACACACTAATTTGCGTGTTGCCACCTCGAAAACCGGTCGTAGACTGCCACGGATTAACACATCACACTAGTACGTCATCGGAGGCAATTTTTCAACAAACTGTTTCGTCTTTACATGAGAGCAGACTTTGTACACGGATTCATGTATTACCTGCTCGGAAACGGATCGTGATCTAGTGGTGAACTATCTTAGCAGTTTGACACCTGCCCTGTCAGGGCGTGTTTGTGATTGCTCCATCCTTCACATCAATAAGCACTTAACGGTAGCTATGATAAGTAATTAGCGTTTCCTGGTGATCTGAGTGATATTGAAGTTATTATTAACAATTTATCAGTGCAAGCAGCGTTATCAGAACCGTTGTAGCTGTATATTACTATTCGCTACTTGGCGCCCAGCGTTGTAGGTGAATCCATATCGTGTCTCTCTGCTCCAGTGCGATAAGGCTTTTTCTCGCCCAATCATTCTCACTCTATGTGACCAATGGCGCGTCTTTCAGTGAGTCTGCCTTGTGATCTTACGTACTCGCTAGCCTCCAGTAACCAAATCTTCCTATACTGTGCATTAAAAACATAACAACATAAATTTAATAAACGTATGAGGGATGTGGCATAAACGCCACAACCTCAAGTCTGTGCCTGATTATTAACCAAATGCATTTGTTTTCATATCCTTGAGTTGAGATTTAACACTGGTAATTAACTCATCTGCCGAAAAAAAGAAACTTTTCGTGATACATGTAAATTCTGTCATTATCAACGCTCACACTGTTTATCAGTAAAATGTTTAAAAGATTCATTAGTAACTTTGAGATCGTTCTTCCATTATCTTCACAGAAATTCAGTTGTTCTTTATTGTAAATATTGCTTAAATTCAGCTGAAGCGAATATATGTTGTAAAAAAATCTGTCTTCATTCTGGGTGTGTTGAGTTCAGCACCTTATCGTTCCCAGATGTATGCTACCTGTCTTTTTAATGCTATTGCTTTCTGTCCACAAGATCGGAAACAAAAATTTTGTACAGCACTGTACGACTCAGGTTGATTCAGTAACCATCCTTTTTCAAGAGTATCAGTAAAAAAGTTAAAATGAGGTCCATGCACAAAGTTAACTTGATGTTGCAGGAACCACTCACTTGCACCAAACCTCCAGAAATGTCTCAGTTTAGCCAGTGAGTCCGTAGAGGATGGTAAAAGAGGCCTACAGTATGACTGGTCGTGTTTTTCCATCCGAGTTTTGCGGAGGTTAGTTAAGACAATCCGTTCTAGGACTATCTTAGTGAGTTATCGTGTGAGATTCTTTCTATGTTTCCTACGTTGTGTCCCTTGCAGAATGAGCATTGTTTGTAAAGTGCAAGTGCAATTCTACTTCGTGTGATTATAAATAATGCACCGGGTACTTATATTATTCGAAGTAACGTTCGAAACTGATGCCATTATGATGTATTTATTTATTTACTGAACATCTTAAATTGATAATATCGTCAAATTAATAATTAGTAATTGAAAACTAACAATTTCCTGACAGCATGGCCTTACGACAAAACTAGATTGGAAGGCGTCCTAGCCGGCCGCTGTGGCCGAGCGGTTCTAGGCGCTTTAGTCCGGAACCGCGTTGTTGCTGCGGTCGCAGGTCCGAATCTTGCCTCGGGCATGTATGTGTGTGATGTCCTTAGTTTAGTTAGTTTTAAGTAGTTCTAAGTCTAGAGGACTGATGACCTCTGAAGTTAAGTCCCATAGTGCTCAGAGCCATTTGAGCCATTTGAACAACATAGATTTTCGAGTTCCTCGCATATCCTGCAAGAAAAAATGGGGGTTCCCATTTGAAATTTTTAAGTTGCCTCCCGCCCCATCCCAGGGGGTTGGGATGGCGGAATAATTTTAGCACCAGCAAATGTCCCCTTCGGCGGGCCGCTGTGGCCGAGCGATTCTCGGCGCTTCACTCCGAAACCTCAATGCTGTTACGGTTGCAGGTTCGAATCTTGCGTCGGGCATAGATGTGTGTGATGTCCTTTTGTTAGTTAGGTTTAAGTAGTTCTAAGTCTAGGGGACTGATGACCTCAGACGTTAAGTCCCATAGTGCTTATAGCCATTTGAATCATATTTGTCCCCCTCGAAAATAATCAGCTTTGGATTCTACACATTTTTTCATGTGAAGCTTATTTTTCGGATTGTTGTGGTTTGTCAACTTAAAATTTACACCCTGTATAGTGCCCGTGTGAATGTGGTAGCGTTTAAAAACGTTAAACTATTCACACTGTTCCTAAGTGTTGTGCAGAACATTCGTGACGTATCAGACAAAGGGAACTTGACAAGTCGGCCTCGGCTGAACATTGTCTAGAAACTGGGCATAAAATACTATTTGAAAACCGAGAGTTTTGGCTCAAACGCCATCATATTGGGATTTTGTTATAAAAGAAGCTGCCCAAATAAGACTCAACAGCAACTGTTTTAACAGATACCAGGAGTGCGCACTCAGTAGGGCATAGACATTGAGCGAAAGCAAAGACGTAGGCATGACCCTTGTAGAGAGGCAGCAGCGGCAGTTTCAAACGTGTCGCCGGCCCCTCGCGGTATGTGACGTCACTCGGTGCCGCGACGGGACGGAGCCGCTACTAACTTTTCCAGCTTGCCTTCTGCGCACGTATGACTCCGGCTCCTCTCTGGAAGGTCCCAGACATTGACATTGCATCTATATAAGCAGAACACCCAGCCAGCGGTGGCTGTCACTGAGAAGACAATGGCATAGGCAGCTATCGGAAGCTAGAGCGACGCGGCTTGTAAACCAAGAATATACTACTAGAGCATGACATCGCGAAAGCATTCTAGGACTTACAGTGAGTTCAAAAAGTAGTCGTCTAGTTGTAATTTTTTTTAAAAACACTAACTACCGGTATATGTCACGTGAAAGGAAGGGAACATAAAATGTGAACATCCAGTCATATGCAACGAACTTTGGTTGTGAACATCCAGTTATATGCAACGAACCTTGGTAAGTCATTTTTATTGATGGACAAGGAAATAAATACATCCATAGCGATAACAACTTTGAGAAAATGAAGAATCTATTCAAAAGCTCCTTCAAAAAGTATTCGTCCATTCATATTTTTTTTAATTTACAATCTGAAAACATGATTTCAGTTACAAAAATTATTATTTAGTGGGGTTTCCCTTTGCTGCTATTACCGCTTGTAGTCGTCTGGGCATCGACTTGACCAAGTTTGCCGTCAGAGAGGCTGGAATTTTGTCCCATTCGTCTTGAAGTGCTTCTTTTAAGTCTTTCTTGTTAGAAATGTGTCTTATCCTGATGCTATCTTACAGTACTTTCCAAAGGATTAATCTCTGGGCTCTGAGGAGGGGTGTTAAGTTGTTTTGGTGTATTGTACAGGAGCCACAGCCTTGTATTTAGAGCCGTATGCTTTGGGTCTTTATGTTGTTGAAAAATGTAATTTCCTTGCAGACCTAATTTTTCGGCGCTAGGATTCAGATTGTCCTTTATAATGTTGATATATATTTGGTGATTCATTTTACCTTCTACAAAACGTAATTTTCCAACACCTGCAGCACTCATACAGCCCCACACCATCAGGGAGTATTCGTCAATCTGCATATCTTTTAGAAAACAAAGTCTGTGTAACATGAACTGTTAACCGTTGGCACATTCTTCTTACGCCACACCATTCGCCTGCCATCCTACCCGAATAGGTTATATTTACTCTCATCAGAAAATATTACTCTTTTCCAGAAGTCTTCTTTTTTGGATCTATGTTCCGTCGCAAAATGATGACGTTCCTTTCGATTCTGTTCTCTGACCCAAAGTTTCTTGCGCGCTACCTGGCCCTGATACTCATACGTTTTGAAGGTATTTCTGATAGTATTGGCACATACCTTCTTTCCCCTAGACTTTAACTCCCCAGCCAACTTAGGAACGCTGATTTTAGGCTTCTTCTTCGTTTCCCTCATGATAAATATCACGTCTGCATCTGTCAAACTGTGAGGGCGGCCGGTACGTGGTTGGTTTCTTAATGACTGTGTTGCGCAAAATCGATCTATTATCGACTGAACCGTCGATCTAGGTTTATCGACTACTTTACCAATCTCGTAAGAAGATTTGTACTCATTATGTAAGCGCCGAATAAGTTTCCTTTCGATCAGCGTCGTCTCAGTACCCTTACGGCCCATAGCGCTAATTGCACTCTATCGGTGCCTTTCAGAACAGGCCGACCACGGCTCACTGTAGTGTGTGCCGTGTGTCAGCGTTATAGTTTAATCACTGCGCGCAGAATTTCGGCATGTTCAGATGGTGAACGAATACTTTATGAACTAGCTCTTGTATAACATTTTCTTTTTTGTTAATCTTGCTGTCGATTTGGATGTATTTCTTTCCTTGCTTTTCAACAAAAGTGACTTACCAAGGTACTTCTTACATGACTGGCTCTTTAGATTTTGTATACATTTCTTTTCTTGTTACACAGACTTTGTTTTCTAAAAGATATGCAGCTAGTCGATTACTTTTTGGACTCACTGTATAACTTTAGATATACTAATCATCTCCTTAATACGATCACTACAAAAAGAAAAAAAAAACACGTCACAATTTCCTGTAATGACGTAGCACAATCTCCGAGCTGACTGTTGGTTTGAACACTGTAAGTTGCTGCTACAATGCACTGTATTCGCAGAAGTGTATCAGGGTACCGTTAGATGTCTCTGTCTTGCAATAGCATCGGCGGTTTCATTTGAAAGGCACTGGTACTTCAAACTACAAAATAATAAAATGGTTGTTTCAGGTGGAAACCACTGTAGAAATCATTAGTACTCAGAGGGTTAAGCAGACATTTGCGGATCTCATGCCGCCGCACTTACCCAGATCCCGGTGCGTTGGCTGTGGTGGGTACCGTTGCCACAGCTACAGACGTCATCCAAGGTCTGCTACGGTGCCGGCGCGTTGCCAACTGGCCACACAGCTGTTTGTAGACAGTTTTCCGCTGTAGACGGCGGTAGACCACTGTCTCTTTGTTACACGAGAAGCAACAACGCTCTAAAGGTACGTGACACTCGTAGGGAAATGTGGCACTCTTTTAAACACCATGAATTCCGACGAAATCTTGCGAGGTGAAGTAAACAACGCCATGCACTAGCCGCCATATGCAACGCACTCATGCGTGCTCGGGAGCCATTTCGCGCGATAACAGTAGCGTCTACAGACAAGGATTGCTGTTCACAGAAGTTCGTTCGTAATAATTACGTCCGTGTGAAAGTAGCTATTCACGAGTTTAAAATTACATTTCAGTGCCTGCTAATTGTGAAACTCACTTAAGATGACGTACTGAATGCAACAGGTACACGAAAGTGCAAATTGTCGATTGCAGTTAAGATCGATCTATTAAAAACTTGTTCAATATAGAGCAATGGTGCCTCAGTTCTTCAGATAAGTTTGAATACAAAAATATTTAAATGGTGAGGCAGGAATATTATTCTGGACCTTATGTCAGTCCCAAATCAAGTGTCTAAAGTGTTGTCCAATGATGGCAACTCTTGGTGAGATGTCGGTAAATAGTTTAACATTAATTTCAATAGATAACTGCAACTGTACGTGCAACTTGTTAATTACATTTCATTACTGTGTTCAGCTGACGCGCCTACTATTAATGTAAAATGATAACTGGGTAAATAAACAACTAACAAAGGAAGCTATGCATTTAAGAGTAGGAAACCATTTATATCGCAACTCTACGCAAAACAGGAGAGAGTTAGGTAACTTTATTCGTTCTCAGAACGTATAAACGGCCTATTAACTTCGACGCCGAGTGTGTATAAGATATGCCTGTAACTGAAGGAAGTTTTTCGTATTTTCTTCCAAAACGACTCCATTTTTATAGACATTAGGTAAAAATCAGCGCACGGGACTGAAAGTGACAGGCATCAATTTGCTTATTAAAAGAGATAAATAAAGTTAATAATTAGTAATATTGTAAATTTTCGTGACCTATATTTACTTTCCTCGTGACTTATTGCGGGCGTTATTGGCGTTGTTCTCAGCCTTCCGTTTCGTTTCTTGCTGTATCTAACTGGTAGAGACCGTGAAGATGGCCTTTAAACGTTAAATAACACTGTAGTTGTTTGGTGGACGATTATTTTAGGACTTATGGGAGTTCCACAACTCTACAAATATGTTCTAATCATGCAGCAGCTCCACTTTCTGTTTGGTTTATTTCCACAAGCAGTTCGACTAGTGAGCAATCATCATCGGACTGTATAAAAAGTTGTGTCCGCATTAGAACTGAAACCCTCCTAGGCTCGGCTTACAATTTTAATTCTTGTTTCCTTCAGTCGACGGAATCAATCCAATTTGCGATGTGGTTCGATTTATGGACGTAAAGTTTCTTGAAGTGATTGCAAAATCTCAGGTAAAGCAATTCAGATAGACTTTTTTCTAAAAAAGGTGATCTCAGAATAACATAATACCTAATTAATAGTTTATACCAGTGGTTATTGTATTACTTCTTATTGTCATTCATTGTAATACTGTGTAACGGAACTGGCTCTGACGATATTAAACTTCAAGCCTTGTTATTCCAGAGTCTTAAGTAAAAAAAACATTATGGTGAGTACACTACCGAATTTTTAAAGTGAATAAGCCGAAGTATATATCTCAGAACTGTAACGAAGTAACTTTTAAGCACTCGAGAACAGGAAGAGCCCGTTTTGATACCAGATACTGTAAAAGTTATGTTCACAACTAAAAAGCAAAACCCAAAAAATATTACAAATCGCAATCCTTTGATAAAATAAGTTAAGCAGATCGTAACATTGACCCTAGGTCATTCAAAATCTAAGTAAACTCACGCCTAAGTTGCAATATAACGAGGGTCAGAACGTAAACGTAAGTTCCTGTCATCGTAACGTTGTCAATCGCATCAGTTAGAAAAAAATAATTTATACTGATTGGTCGGAGCCAGAAACCTGATGACGCAGCCCACAACTCGCGCAAGTTTCATAAAAACCAATTTTCAAACACGTAAAATTTCCCCTCATTATTCAACACACACTTGCCAGTGCACATACCCCAGATAAATCGTAGAGGTACATACAATGCCAAACAAATGAAAAACAGGCAAAGATTACAAATAGTAGTGGTAGGGAACTATGTGGCTAACAGTTCGCTGCTGTATCTCCGAGGATGTCTCCCGCAGTCGGAGACGAAACGTCAGGGGAGAGTTTTATACTTCGACCATGGCCTATCAGCCCGGAAGTTTTAAGTGAAGATAAATACTTGAACTTAGTTAGTATGGAACTACATTTATTGAACGGCATGTATTTGATTAAGTCAGTGTAATTATAATTACGTTAACAGTTACTTGGCCGGTTTGCAGAGCTTTTGCGGAGAGAGTGTTTTATAGTGACGCGAAAATATAATGTTGCTTATTTGTGCTTGCTGGATGATGCCTTCCCGCATCATCTGAGCTAGGCCATTTGGCGAAGTTGTAAATGGTTCGTTAATATGAAAATATATATGTGCACCTTGACGTATGCGTAATCCATACGGTGGATATAACATTCCTCCACTGACTCCCACTGGATATAGATTCATATTACAAATGAAGAAATTCCTCCAGCTGTATTTAAGGTGTCGATTTTATTTTGGCAACTAGTTTCAACATTGTAACAACGTCATCTTCAGGCCCATACACTTGTTGACGTCAACTGCGTGCGGCTGATACTAGAAGTCAGTGAAGTGAAACTTCATACTAGTTACTAACCACCTTCCACACGGAGCACGTCCATATTCTCACCACTGACTTCTAGTATCAGCCAGACGCAGTTGACGTCAACAAGTGTATGGGCCAGAAGACGACGTTGTTACAACGTTGAAACTAGTTGCGAAAATAAAATCGACACCTTAAATACAACTGGAGGAATTTATTCATTTTTAATATAAATTTATATCAGCTGACGTCCCACTGTCCTCCATTTCAACTATAGATGTACGAAGGATATAGATTCGTCCGCCACATGTCAGGTTTACAGTTTTTAAGGTATGCAGAACTTGCCGGATATGAAAATGTATTGCGTCTCGTTTTGCCTCACGAGTCACATCCGTGAACTCACATTGAGAACACCCTTTAAATAACTACTTTTATGGTCTTAAGCGAGCGAAACCGCATTAGCTTGTAAATGAAAAATACATAACATCACTATTTCGCCACTTACGTCACAAGAGCGAAAGCAACCCCGCATATAAGTTGTTAGCTTAGCTTTTAGCCTTTCATACGATTTGAAACTATCTGACAAGTTCTTCACACAATGTTCATGGCAATATTAAGTCCATCCAGTATTCAGGATGTAGATGTTCGGCTCTACTTGGCATACGTTTCATTCCGACACGACTTCGACATGCTACTGTCTCTGCGCGTTCACGCGAACTCAGTCTCTCTCACACACACACACTTACTGTTCAACTCTCCGACTGTCGATTTAGCACTCGCTCTCTCCACCTCCTATGGCAGTTCATTTTACTCATTACACTTAATGTAGTTACCACAAATATTTAATGCAATCGAAATATTGCCCAGCCAAAAGTAAAGATGTTAATAACCAATATATGCCCTCACATAATTAAAGTGATGAATCGTTATAGTACACCTTATTACAAAACGAACACGTAAACCGGCTAAGATAAGTGTAATGAACCTATATTGCAATGAGAAAAGAAAAGAAAAAAGTAATAATACTCAATATCAACAGTGCCTTCACAACTGCTGATTTTATACATCCTCAATTTGGAATAATCTTAATGGCTATTCAAATTTGGCGCAACAGTCAATATCGCTGAAACAACCCAATAACGACCAAAGACGTAATTTAACTACTTCCCACAACCTGCAGATTCCCTGTAAGCCTGCAGGATACTAACGGCTGCGCATCGGTATCTTTTAAAATCATGATACATACAACACAAAGCATAAATAGTACATACATCACCATAACAACAACAAAAAACGATATTTAAATAAAAGCAGTCCATGAGGAAATGTATTTCACAAAAGGCAACAGTTAGGTTTTAGATTCACGAGTCACACATGATAAGCAATTGCTCCTTTTTTGTTATGACCATAAATAGTTCTGTATTTTCAGTAGGTACAACTTTCAATAAATTTGTTGACAAACAGTCGCTGCACTAAAAGTGCCGTGAAAATAAACAAAATTGCTACTAGAGCTGTTTGGTGTTTACAAAACGTCTAAAAATGCCGCTGTGTTATAGGCAGAAAATTGTATCGAAGACAAGCTGTAACCACAGACTGTTAAACTGTCAACTGTGAAGTGACATGCTATTAAAAAGATCAAGATCAATCTGTATTTCCACTCGGGATTAAGTTGGCGATACCTTTTTTGTTGCTGGAGTAAGCGCCCCCTCACGTTCTGCTGATCTTATCACGCACTATCCGGACGGAAAACCCAAGCTTTTGTGGCTGTTTTGATGGTTTTCTTATCGATTTATGAGCTGAAAACGTATTGGAAACCAGATTAATCACAGCAAAACCTCTGTGAGCTGATGTTCATAAGCAACACATGGAGAGAACAGTGCATACGTGACTATTACACTGTGTTGCGTCCTACCTGAAACACTGTGTTCTGATATACATTTCAGGACACACTTTTTAAAGTCTGTCCTGTCTGCGCAGATGCCTGAAAACAAATACACTGAACTCGGTCATAAATGCCGGATCTCAGTGCACTGCCTCTGATAACTTCATTCTTACTTGAACGAACAGACTTGGTAGTCACCTGATAACAGCAATAAGTTGTTTTGAGATGATAACGTAATTCATTCGAAGGACGTTAGAGTTAAGTGGAAAAGTTTGTAAGACTTAGATTTCACGGTGACTAACTACATTCATGCATTCTCCAAGCAACATTGTCAAGACTCTTACAACATTTCCACAGTTTTTAGTCCATCCTTGTAACTGATTTACTTACTTGCAAGCAACTATGAAATAGTTCTTCTCCTTCTTCTTTCACTTCTTGTTTTAGCAGGTGCCATTACTATTATTAACAACAGAAACCTAGATACCCAATTACATCTCATTACCAGTTGTGTACGATCAGTAATTACGGGCTGCTAATAATGTTAAACGCGTGTGTTTCAGTTAAGAGAAATCATTGCATTTAATTTAGTAGGACATGTACTGTACTGAGACGTGTACACAGATATTAAAAGCTAGCCATGAAGGGCTTGTTCTCCATGTTCATATTTTCCAAAAAGAGAAAACAGTGAATAGTTTTCTTTGAAATGAATACTCTCATTCACGACAGAACAGCTTGAAATATTTTAAATGATTCTTTTGCAGGCGACAGAATGGGAAATACTTTTGCTTACTTCGGCAAACCGGCCGGTGAAGATTGATTATTCAAAGACAGTCACTGTTGTATCTATATGCGTATCATTATGGACACTCTGCTTTTCGTCTTTGTTCAGTGGGATGAATTAAAAATATGGGTATAATAAAACGAGCAATAAAAAGATAGTTACATCCACAAATGCCCAGACACAATGTAAGTGTATTGTCACATCGGCGGCTTAGTTGTGGAGTATCTTTGCGGGCAGCCGCGTCTGTCGAGTCGAGCGCGGGACACGGAACTGTTATGTTGTGTGGTGCGTGGCTCTGCATGTGAGAGGCATTGTTAGCATGTAAGTTGGAGTTTTGCTACAAGTGATATTACAGTAAAGTGATAAAATAAGTAAATGATTCAGAGGAAAGTGCGTCAAGAAGTAATTTCAAAATGAGCAGTGCTGCTGATAACGTATTTGTGTATCTACATCTACATTTATACTCCTCAAGCCACCCAACGGTGTGTGGCGGAGGGCACTTTACGTGCCACTGTCATTACGTCCCTTTTCTGTTCCAGTCGCGTATGGTTCGCGGGAAGAACGGCTGTCTGAAAGCCTCCGTGCGCGCTCTAATCTCTCTAATTTTACATTCGTGATCTCCTCGGGAGATATATGTAGGGGGAAGCAATATATTCGATACCTCATCCAGAAACGCACCCTCTCGAAACCTGGCGAGCAAACTACACCGCGATGCAGAGCGCCACTCTTGCAGAGTGTGCCACTTGAGTTTGTTAAACATCTCCGTAACGCTATCACGGTTACCAAATAACCCTGTGACGAAACGCGCCGCTCTTCTTTGGATGCCCGCATCTCGTGGTCGTGCGGTAGCGTTCTCGCTTCCCACGCCCGGGTTCCCGGGTTCGATTCCCGGCGGGGTCAGGGATTTTCTCTGCCTCGTGATGGCTGGGTGTTGTGTGCTGTCCTTAGGTTAGTTAGGTTTAAGTAGTTCTAAGTTCTAGGGGACTGATGACCATAGATGTTAAGTCCCATAGTGCTCACAGCCATTTGAACCATCTTCTTTGGATCTATCTCCTCCGTCAACCCGATCTGGTACGCATCCCACACTGATGAGCAATACTCAAGTATAGGTCGAACGAGTGTTTTGTAAGCCACCTCCTTCGTTGATGGACTACATTTTCTATGGACTCTCCCAATGAATCTCAACCTGGTACCCGCCTTACCAACGATTAATTTTATATGATCATTCCACTTCAAATCGTTCCGCACGCATACTCCCAGATATTTTACAGAAGTAACTGCTACCAGTGTTTCTTCCGCTATCATATAATAATACAATAAAGGATCCTTCTTTCTATGTATTCGCAATACATTACATTTGTCTATGTTAAGGATCAGTTGCCACTGACTGCACCAAGTGCCTATCCGTTACAGATCTTCCTGCATTTCGCTACAATTTTCTAATGCTGCAACTTCTCTGTATACTACAGCATCATCCGCGAAAAGCCGCATGGAACTTCCGACACTATCTACTAGGTCATTTATATATATTGTGAAAAGCAATGGTCCCATAACACTCCCCTGTGGCATGCCAGAGGTTACTTTAACGTCTGTAGACGTCTCTCCATTGATAATAACATGCTGTGTTCTGTTTGCTAAAAACTCTTCAATCCAGCCACACAGCTGGTCTGATATTCCGTAGGCTATTACTTTGTTTATCTGGCGACAGTGCGGAACTGTATTGAACGCCTTTCGGAAGTCAAGAAAAATAGCATCTACCTGGGAGCCTGTATCTAACATTTTCTGGGTCTCATGAACAAATAAAGCGAGTTGGGTCTCACACGATCGCTGTTTCCGGAAACCATGTTGATTCCTACAGAGTAGATTCTGGGTTTCCAAAATCGACATGATACTCGAGCAAAAAACATGTTCTAAAATTCTACAACAGATCGACGTCAGAGATATAGGTCTATAGTTTTGCGCATCTGCTCGACGACCCTTCTTGAAGACTGGGACTACCTGTGCTCTTTTCCAATCATTTGGAACCTTCCGTTCCTCTAGAGACTTGCGGTACACGGCTGTTAGAAGGGGGGCAAGTTCTTTCGCGTACTCTGTGTAGAATCGAATTGGTATCCCGTCAGGTCCAGTGGACTTTCCTCTGTTGAGTGATTCCAGTTGCTTTTCTATTCCTTGGACACTTATTTCGATGTCAGCCATTTTTTCGTTTGTGCGAGGATTTAGAGAAGGAACTGTAGTGCGGTCCTCCTCTGTGAAACAGCTTTGGAAAAAGGTGTTTAGTATTTCAGCTTTACGCGTGTCATCCTCTGTTTCAATGCCTTCATCATCCCGGAGTGTCTGGATATGCTGTTTCAAGCAACTTACTGATTTAACGTAAGACCAGAACTCCCTAGGATTTTCTGTCAAGTCGGTACATAGAATTTTACTTTCGAATTCACTGAACGCTTCACGCATAGCCCTCCTTAAGCTAACTTTGACATCGTTTAGCTTCTGTTTGTCTGAGAGGTTTGGCTGCGTTTAAACTTGGAGTGAAGCTCTCTTTGCTTTCGCAGTAGTTTCCTAACTTTATTGTTGTACCACGGTGGGTTTTTCCCGTCCCTCACAGTTTTACTCGGCACGTACCTGTCTAAAACACATTTTACGATTGCCTTGAACTTTTTCCATAAACACTCAACATTGTCAGTGTCGGAAGAGAAATTTTCCTTTTGATCTGTTAGGTAGTCTGAAATGTGCCTTCTATTACTCTTGCTAAACAGATAAACCTTCCTCCCTTTTTTTATATTCCTATTAACTTCCATATTCTGGGATGCTGCAACGGCCTTATGATCACTGATTCCCTGTTCTGCACATATAGAGTCGAAAAGTTCGGGTCTGTTTGTTATCAGTAGGTCCAAGATGTTATCTCCACGAGTCGGTTCCTTGTTTAATTGCTCGAGGTAATTTTCGGATAGTGCACTCAGTATAATGTCACTCGATGCTCTGTCCCTACCACCCGTCCTAAACATCTGAGTGTCCCAGTCTATATCTGGTAAATTGAAATCTCCACCTAAGACTATAACATGCTGAGAAAATTTATGTAAAATGTATTCCAAATTTTCTCTCAGTTGTTCCGCCACTAATGCTGCTGAGTCAGGAGGTCGGTAAAAGGAGCCAATTATTAACCTAGCTCGGTTGTTGAGTGTAACGTCCACCCATAATAATTCACAGGAACTATCCACTTCTACTTCACTACAGGATAAACTACTACTAACAGCGACGAACACTCCACCACCGGTTGCATGCAATCTATCCTTTCTAAACACCGTCTGTACCGTTGTAAAAATTTCGGCAGAATTTATCTCTGGCTTCAGCCAGCTTTCTGTACCTATAACGATTTCAGCTTCGGTGCTTTCTATCAGCGCTTGAAGTTCCGGTACTTTACCAACGCAGCTTCGACAGTTTACAATTACAATACCGACTGCTGCTTGGTCCCCGCATGTCCTGACTTTGCCCCGCACCCGTTGAGGCTGTTGCCCTTTCTTTACTTGCCCAAGGCCATGTAACCTAAAAAACCGCCCAGCCCACGCCACACAACCCCTGCTACCCGTGTAGCCGCTTGTTGCGTGTAGTGGACTCCTGACCTATCCAGCGGAACCCGTAACCCCACCACCCTATGGCGCAAGTCGAGGAATCTGCAACCCCCACGGTCGCAGAACCGTCTCAGCCTCTGATTCAGACCCTCCACTCGGCTGTGTACCAAAGGCCCGCAGTCAGTCCTGTCGACGATGCTGCAGATGGTGAGCTCTGCTTTCATCCCGCTAGCGAGACTGGCAGTCTTCACCAAATCAGATGGCCGCCGGAAGCCAGAGAGGATTTCCTCCGATCCACAGCGACAAACATTTTTGGTGCCGACATGAGCGACCACTTGCAGATGGGTGCACCCTGTACCCTTCATGGCATCCGGATGGACCCTTTCCACATCTGGAATGACTCCCCCCGGTATGCACACGGAGTGCACATTGGTTTTCTTCCCCTCTCTTGCTGCCATATCCCTAAGGGGCCCCATTACGCGCCTGACGTTGGAGCTCCCAACTACCAGTAAGCCCACCCTCTGCGACCGCCCGGATCTTGCAGACTGAGGGGCAACCTCTGGAACAGTATCCTCTCGTTGCGTGTCGTACCGTACAGTATCAATCATCCGCGCCATGTTCGGTCTCCAAGAATGAACTAATGTGAGTCGGTAACACTACTTACCACAAAAGAGAGCATTTAAGTACCAGTGTCTTGTAGCGAGCGTAAGGACGTGCGTTCGTTCATGGCGTTCCGCATTATCAACTATCAGCCGCGCCGCGACGGTTACGCGCAGGCTCGTACAAGTGAGAACTGAGAACTGAAGAATTAACTTTACGAATAGTGTTATATTATTACTAGTGTCAAGGAGAACTGAACCAAATATCTGTGTATGCGTGACGAGCGTAAGAACTTTCGTGCGCTCATTCGGCTTCCGCATCATCAACAATCATCCCCGTCGTGTCGGATACGCGTGCGCTCCTCCGAATGATATTGAGGACTGTTAATCATCCATTAATTGGTATAACACTTCTGAATTAGAATGAAAACAGTGCAACCTGCGACTTTCTTTTATCGTCTCAGAATATAGTTGTTCATACCAGATGTCGGACAGTGTTGTGTTTTAACGTTGAGTGGCTTCCCTAAACCCGCTTGCATATTTCGACAGATAATTTCAGGCAAGCCAGCAGCAGTGTGGAGCAGAACAGTACGACAGTCGCGGGGTTATCAGGTACGTGGTGTGGGCAGGGCGCACGCTCAAGAAAAGCAGAAACGACAACCACTTTAAGGTACCCTACCCATTAGTACTCCCGGGCGTGTTACAATAATAGTATATATTTTTCTGAATGTAAGTCGGTTTTTTAATGATCAAAAATTTGTAGGGGTGTGTTTTCAGTTCTACAAAATGAACTATCCAAATATTGGTCAGTTGCAGGGGCAACAGTCTGGATGATTGACTGATCTGGCCTTGTAACATTAACCAAAACGGCCTTGCTGTGCTGGTACTGCGAACGGCTGAAAGCAAGGGGAAACTACAGCCGCAATTTTTCCCGAGGACATGCAGCTCTACTGTATGATTAAATGATGATGGCGTCCTCTTGGGTAAAATATTCCGGAGGTAAAATAGTCCCCCATTCGGATCTCCGGGCGGGGACTACTCAAGAGGACGTCGTTATCAGGAGAAAGAAAACTGGCGTTCTACGGATCGGAGCGTGGAATGTCAGATCACTTAATCGGGCAGGTAGGTTAGAAAATTTAAAAAGGGAGATGGATAGGTTAAAGTTAGATATAGTGGGAATTAGTGAAGTTCGGTGGCAGGAGGAACAAGACTTTTGGTCAGGTGATTACAGGGTTATAAATACAAAATCAAATAGGGGCAATGCAGGAGTAGGTTTAATAATGAATAAAAAAATAGGAGTGCGGGTTAGCTACTACAAACAGCATAGTGAACGCATTATTGTGGCCAAGATAGACACAAAGCCCATGCCTACTACAGTAGTACAAGTTTATATGCCAACTAGCTCTGCAGATGATGAAGAAATAGATGAAATGTATGACGAGATAAAAGAAATTATTCAGGTATTGAAGGGAGACGAAAATTTAATAGTGATGGGTGACTGGAATTCGTCAGTAGGAAAAGGGAGAGAAGGAAACATAGTAGGTGAATATGGATTGGGGGGAAGGAATGAAAGAGGAAGCCGCCTTGTAGAATTTTGCACAGAGCATAACTTAATCATAGCTAACACTTGGTTCAAGAATCATGAAAGGAGGCTGTATACATGGAAGAAGCCTGGAGATACTGACAGGTTTCAGATAGATTATATAATGGTAAGACAGAGATTTAGGAACCAGGTTTTAAATTGTAAGACATTTCCTGGGGCAGATGTAGATTCTGACCACAATCTATTGGTTATGAACTGCAGATTGAAACTGAAGAAACTGCAAAAAGGTGGGAATTTAAGGAGATGGGACCTGGATAAACTGAAACAACCAGAGGTTGTAGCGAGTTTCAGGGAGAGCATTAGGGAACAATTGACAGGAATGGGGGAAAGAAATACAGTAGAAGAAGAATGGGTAGCTCTGAGGGATGAAGTGGTGAAGGCAGCAGACGATCAAGTAGGTAAAAAGATGCGGGCTAATAGAAATCCTTGGGTAACAGAAGAAATATTGAATTTAATTGATGAAAGGAGAAAATATAAAACTGCAGTAAATGAAGCAGGTAAAAAGGAATACAAACGTCTCAAAAATGAAATCGACAGGAAGTGCAAAATGGCTAAGCAGGGATGGCTAGAGGACAAATTTAAGGATGTAGAGGCTTGTCTCACTAGGGGTAAGATAGATATTGCCTACAGGAAAATTAAAGAGACCTTTGGAGAGAAGAGAACCACTTGTATGAACATCAAGAGCTCAGATGGCAACCCAGTTCTAAGCAAAGAAGGGAAAGCAGAAAGGTGGAAGGAGTATATAGAGGGTTTATACAAGGGCGATGTACTTGAGGACAATATTATGGAAATGGAAGAGGATGTAGATGAAGATGAAATGGGAGATAAGATACTGCGTGAAGAGTTTGACAGAGCACTGAAAGACCTGAGTCAAAACAAGGCCCCGGGAGTAGACAACAATCCATTAGAACTACTAATGGCCTCAGGAGAGCCAGTCATGACAAAACTCTACCATCTGGTGAGCACGATGTATGAGACAGGCGAAGAATATAATAATTCCAATCCCAAAGAAAGCAGGTGTTGACAGATGTGAAAGTTACCGAACTATCAGTTTAATAAGTCACAGCTGCAAAATACTAACGCGAATTCTTTACAGACGAATGGAAAAACTGGTAGAAGCCGACCTCGGGGAAGATCAGTTTGGATTCCGTAGAAATGTTGGAACACGTGAGGCAATACTGACCTTACGACTTATCTTGGAAGAAAGATTAAGAAAAGGCAAACCTACATTTCTAGCATTTGTAGACTTAGAGAAAGCTTTTGACAATGTTGACTGGAATACTCTCTTTCAAATTCTGAAGGTGGCAGGGGTAAAATACGGGGAGCGAAAGGCTATTTACAATTTGTACAGAAACCAGATGGCAGTTATAAGAGTCGAGGGGCATGAAAGGGAAGCAGTGATTGGGAAAGGAGTGAGACAGGGTTGTAGCCTCTCCCCGATGTTATTCAATCTGTATATTGAACAAGCAGTAAAGGAAACAAAAGAAAAATTCGGAGTAGGTATTAAAATTCATGGAGAAGAAGTAAAAACTTTGAGGTTCGCCGATGACATTGTAATTCTGTCAGAGACAGCAAAGGACTTGGAAGAGCAGTTGAACGGAATGGACAGTGTCTTGAAAGGAGGATATAAGTTGAACATCAACAAAAGCAAAACGAGGATAATGGAATGTAGTCGAATTAAGTCGGGTGATTCTGAGGGTATTAGATTAGGAAATGAGACACTTAAAGTAGTAAAGGAGTTTTGCTATTTAGGGAGTAAAATAACCGATGATGGTCGAAGTAGAGAGGATATAAAATGTAGACTGGCAATGGCAAGGAAAGCGTTTCTCAAGAAGAGAAATTTGTTAACGTCGAATATAGATTTAGGTGTCAGGAAGTCGTTTCTGAAAGTATTTGTATGGAGTGTAGCCATGTATGGAAGTGAGACATGGACGATAACTAGTTTAGACAAGAAGAGAATAGAAGCTTTCGAAATGTGGTGCTACAGAAGAATGCTGAAGATAAGGTGGGTAGATCACGTAACTAATGAGGAGGTATTGAATATGATTGGGGAGAAGAGAAGTTTGTGGCACAACTTGACTAGAAGAAGGGATCGGTTGGTAGGACATGTTCTGAGGCATCGAGGGATCACAAATTTAGCATTGGAGGGCAGCGTGGAGGGTAAAAATCGTAGAGGGAGACCAAGAGATCAATACACTAAGCAGATTCAGAAGGATGTTGGTTGCAGTAGGTACTGGGAGATGAAGAAGCTTGCAGAGGATAGAGTAGCATGGAGAGCTGCATCAAACCAGTCTCAGGACTGAAGACCACAACAACAACAAGCTGTAGGGCATCCATGTCTTTTGGTGAGGAGCGCAACGGGGTTCTTTTGGCTGAAGTTCTCGGGACAGCCCCATATTCACGTCTTTTAATAGCGAGCAACCGGCAAACTACTTCCACTTGAAATTAAACTTTTTCGGAAAGTTGTTCCAGGAAAAGCAGCGATCTATTAATATTGTAAGTTATTGCACTTAAGTGGTTAATTTTATTTTTGGATGACGCGGATTTCGATCAGCTAAGAAATCATCTTCAGATTCCACATTCCTTGATGACCGTAGGAACCTTTGGCGTAGAGCAAACCAATCTGTTTATTGCTTCACAGATGTACCTGCTCCACGCCAACAGTTCCTTCGGTGATCAAGGAATGTGGAATCTGAAGATAATCTCTTAGAAAATCGAAACCGAACACAAAAATTAAAAAAAAATGTGATCACAACTGTGTGATTGCAATAAGTTACTTCTGTTTCGGTGCACAATGTATTTAGATTTCGAAGTCTACATGCACACCGTTTTTTATCTGACGCACTATCCAGATTACCATGCAATGAGTTGACGAAAGATGCATGCTGCATAGCTGGTGACCCATCATTATTAATTACCTATTGGATTACGAACGTGTGACGCTCAACAGGCGTAACGGTGGCTAACACTACAAACAGCATCAATTCAAATGCCATTAGCCCTCTCTGCAACTATGTGTCTTTGAAATCAAGGAGTTCATCGCGTGCTTTCTCTTCTAGCTTAGAATAAACGGTGATTTCACGACGGAAAAGACATATGATACATCAGAAAATGATGACTTCTAAATCTAGTGTAGGTGTGGCTCTATCAAGCGTGGACCCGGAAACAACCATAAGGTCAACCGAGAAAGTGACAGCTCAGAATTTTATACTCAGTAATGTTTGTTATATGATATGCAGTTCACTAGTTGTGATACCATACTCTGGTCTTACTAGTAAATTAATTTTTGCTATAATTTCATTCGTGATTTTTTGTGTGCCTTGCGAAATCCCAAATAGACAATAATGATATAAAGTTACTGTCCATAACTTTTGCTGAAAGTGTTTGCAATTCAGAAGATCGTATTTTCGCCAAGTGGCGCTTTCCCGTCTGCGACGTATTAATTCGCTCTGCACAATCAAGATTCCTTGCAGACAACAGACACTCGTCAAATTAAGTGGTAGATTGATTTACGCAAGAGCTAAGTATTATTTTCATTGTATTGCAGACTGTAATACAACATAGTCAATAAGCAAGTTCTCAATTTTTTCTCAGAGGGAATGTTCAGTCCAATTTCATACACTTCTACAAGTAACCTTGTACAACTATTTTAGAACTCTTTCTTCTCCATGTAGTAATCGCTATTTGTATTCCACTGTCCTTCACATTTCCGATAAATGTCCAAAAGTTTTTACCCGTCCTTCCATCAACATTTGCACACATTTTTTGTCTGCTTTTCTGCTTGTCGAGTCAACAGTACTGAGTACTCTATGAGATGAAGCGATTACTCGCTGCTGTTCAAAGAGCAGCCACAAAAATCGTCCCACGTGACCTGGCCCTTGCACACATTAGGACTGAGCCGATTAAGGGCAAGGCAGTGCACCGGAGGAAATACTTTGCGACGCAATGTGTGCGCATAGGCTCCTAACACTTCCGCGATTTGACCGCGCAACTTAGTATTCTTAATATGAGATGCAATTGCCGTAAGGTCTTTCACAGTAGCTATTTGACAGAGCGACCCGCTGTACACCCGCCGCTCCCCGCGACTTATCACGACGATTTAGCCACGTTCGACCCTTTCACACCTGGCGATCTAGCAGCGCGGTTGCAAATGGCGGCGGTAAACATTTGCCGCCTCGCCACTTTGTGCTTGCGTTTGTCGCTTGTTGCGCTTCGTGATTGTCAAATCCTGTGTATTTCCTGTGTCTTCTTCTTCTTCTTCCTCTTCCGTCATGCATTAGGATTTCCCTCAGCCTCTTGCAGGTGCACCTGGTCCATCCATCGTTTTGCAGGCCTTCCAATGCATCTTTTACCTTGCGGAGTATATCGCCAAAAATGTAATGGTAACCTTGATTTGTCTATTCGTAACAGATGGGATATCCATTTTTGTCGGTATTCGTCAACCTTACCGTTTGTATCGAAAATATTTAATTCCACCTTGATATCTATATCTCTTTCGTAGTCTAGCTTTGTGTACCCTGCTATGTACCTGAGGAATTTCATAAAGTTATGTCAGTACCAACATTACCATATGGAAGTGAATCTTGGGTAATGAAAAAGGAAGATAAAAGGAGATTACAAGGCAATGAAATGAAATTCCTCCTGCGTTGTTTTAAAGAATTTTGTGCACCCGCTGGAAATGTGGCTTTCGACGTCGAAGTTTTCACCATTGAGACAGAATGCCGTCCTGTAATTTGCGGTTCAGAAAATAAGGATTACAGCAATAAGATCGAAAAACGTAATGCTAGGAACTCTGAAAATCCAGTCCTTTCGTTGGTGTCTGTACTTTCTCGTCAATAACAAAACAAAAGGCAACGCTTCCTCGTCAGAACACAATTCGAAACTGATTCGCACAAGCAACAGACACATTTCGCATTAATTGGTAATTTGTGGCAAGGTCTTATGGGACCAAACTGCTGAGGTTGTCGGTCCCTAAGCCTCCACACTACTTAATCTAACTTAAACTGACTTACGCTATGGACACCACACACACCCATGCCCGAGGGAGGACTCGAACCTTCGATGGGAGGAGCCGCACGGACTGTAACGAAACGCCCAAGACCGCGCGGCTACCCTGCGCGGCACACCTCTCGCTACAGAGCTTTAGCCGCGCTGTTCAGTCGCGTCCCCGGGTATTCAACAGCGCGATAGTTGCACAGTTTCCACGATTGAACTGCACGGCTTACACGACACGACAGAGTTACCGGTGTGAAAGCACTGTACATTGGTAGGTAATTTAGTTATAGTCACGCAATCTTTCCTGTAGCTCCATTTTGCAGTCCTTCCTTTTGAAGGTAACACGTAACTCGTGAATCTTAGTTCACAGTTGGATTATGACGAGGAAAAAGACAAGCTGCTGCTGTTACACAATACATCAAAACAGCACAAATCAGAATAGAAAAGCTTATAAGTGAACCACAGAAATACTCGCTTTGATGTCTAGCTTTCTGAGGCCAATTCATGAACTAGTTCTGTTTAGACAGCAATCATTTCCCTCTGGTTCATGAGCTAGTGCGGAAATCTTTATTTTTTGAATGGTGTAATGCCCAAAAACCAAATAGAAGTGAACAAGAACTCCCTGTGTTCTTTAGATAAGTTTTAGTCGAATTGCTTATAAAGTAAAGATGTAAACAAGAGCCACATAGGTTACTTTGCAAAATAAATTAGAGAAATTGTTGTTACCATTCTTAGCTTGAGCATACGATCCAGCAGCTGAACTTGAAGGTACGTCCATTGAGTCTGAAAAAGTGTCAAAGACGCGTCGCTGGCCTCCGACGAGTACAATGGATATGAAGCGCTTCCTTTGTAATACCGATGAGCCTCGAGTTTTCGAGCTGGAGGAATGTGAATTCCTAGGAAAGGTGCCTCAGTTTGCGAACTCGCTTCAAATATTTTACCTCAGAGATAATTTGGACTTGTTGTTGAGATATTTTTAGTTGCTTGGTACATCGACGTGAGGAAATAGTAGAGCGATTCACTTGCAGGTGTTTATGTTCAATTACTCTTTCCTTTGCCCATCGGTCACTCTGCACAATGCAATGTTGTATAAGCTTGGAAACATCGAGTTTCTTCATTTTGTGTGGTTGTCTTTTTACAACATCAGTGCTTGATTAAAGAGGACATGTCCAGTTCTGCAGGATGCGGCAACTAAAAGAGAGAGGTAGCAGCAGGGATTTATATGTATGTCGTAAATCCCTTTCTCTGTAAATATGTTTTGAATAAATTATGAATAATGTTCACCGACCTGCAGTCTTCTAGATGGTGTTTCCATAAAAGTGTGCAAAAGTTTAACAGGACATAGAGGATGCTCCATTGAACAATTTGAGGTTGTGAACCTGTGGTTGGAGAAACCAGCTGAAGGAGATAATAGGAATAAAATCACATTAATGTGTACTTTTCTGTTTAGACTAGCTACAGTTAACTTCAAACATCATCAGTGACATGATGAACGTAACATTTGTACTGTGTCTTGCAAAATGTACTGAAACTAATGGACGTCAACCTCAATGAAAGCATGACATCGATGAACAAGTTTCTGATGCACCCTGACAAATATTCCTGGTGTTTCAAATCACATCACAGGTGCCTACAACGCTTGCCACTTTTTCCATCTATGCATCCACTCAGGACTCATACACGAGTGACTTTAGATATGCCCATAGGTATATCCTCGTAAGCCATGGAATAGGAGCTTCCCTTTCAATCCAGCAATTAGGAAGTACAGTAATGAGATGGTTTTGGACATCCACACTGAAGTGAGGTGGTGCACCATCATGTTGTATCCACATCTTCCAATGAACAGCCAAGGGTTGGTTCTCCCAACAACCCAGTAGAACTCTTTGCATGAACCTCAAGTGCAGATGACCATCAGGTGGCCAGTTAGCAGATATGAGTAGTGGGACAACAAGGACACACCTCACTCTGCTTCACTGCCAGATTTATCCAAGAAGGCGGATCCAAGATGGCGGCGATAGATGTGGCAACATTGCAATTGGTATCTCCACTAACCTAATCCCCTCCCCTCCTCAACCCCTCTCCAAGAAAAGGGCGGGAAGTTCAAATTTTGGCGGGAAAAAGGTCACTTGGGATACCTCCACTAACCTAAGAAAAAAGCGGAAATATTTTGGCTGGAAAAAAGGTCAGTTGAGCTACCTACTCAAACCTAAGTCATCCGACCACCACTTCTTCCTTGGAATTGGCAGGAAAAGGACTATGTCTGTGCCTAGCTGCTGGAAAGAGGAAGTAGTGGACTTTTATTTTTTTCAGTGAGAAGTTAGAACAATTGATTATGGGATGGATTTCATATACACTCCTGGAAATGGAAAAAAGAACACATTGACACCGGTGTGTCAGACCCACCATACTTGCTCCGGACACTGCGAGAGGGCTGTACAAGCAATGATCACACGCACAGCACAGCGGACACACCAGGAACCGCGGTGTTGGCCGTCGAATGGCGCTAGCTGCGCAGCATTTGTGCACCGCCGCCGTCAGTGTCAGCCAGTTTGCCGTGGCATACGGAGCTCCATCGCAGTCTTTAACACTGGTAGCATGCCGCGACAGCGTGAACGTGAACCGTATGTGCAGTTGACGGACTTTGAGCGAGGGCGTATAGTGGGCATGCGGGAGGCCGGGTGGACGTACCGCCGAATTGCTCAACACGTGGGGCGTGAGGTCTCCACAGTACATCGATGTTGTCGCCAGTGGTCGGCGGAAGGTGCACGTGCCCGTCGACCTGGGACCGGACCGCAGCGACGCACGGATGCACGCCAAGACCGTAGGATCCTACGCAGTGCCGTAGGGGACCGCACCGCCACTTCCCAGCAAATTAGGGACACTGTTGCTCCTGGGGTATCGGCGAGGACCATTCGCAACCGTCTCCATGAAGCTGGGCTATGGTCCCGCACACCGTTAGGCCGTCTTCCGCTCACGCCCCAACATCGTGCAGCCCGCCTCCAGTGGTGTCGCGACAGGCGTGAATGGAGGGACGAATGAAGACGTGTCGTCTTCAGCGATGAGAGTCGCTTCTGCCTTGGTGCCAATGATGGTCGTATGCGTGTTTGGCGCCGTGCAGGTGAGCGCCACAATCAGGACTGCATACGACCGAGGCACACAGGGCCAACACCCGGCATCATGGTGTGGGGAGCGATCTCCTACACTGGCCGTACACCACTGGTGATCGTCGAGGGGACACTGAATAGTGCACGGTACATCCAAACCGTCATCGAACCCATCGTTCTACCATTCCTAGACCGGCAAGGGAACTTGCTGTTCCAACAGGACAATGCACGTCCGCATGTATCCCGTGAAACCCAATGTGCTCTAGAAGGTGTAAGTCAACTACCCTGGCCAGCAAGATCTCCGGATCTGTCCCCCATTGAGCATGTTTGGGACTGGATGAAGCATCGTCTCACGCGGTCTGCACGTCCAGCACGAACGCTGGTCCAACTGAGGCGCCAGGTGGAAATGGCATGGCAAGCCGTTCCACAGGACTACATCCAGCATCTCTACGATCGTCTCCATGGGAGAATAGCAGCCTGCATTGCTGCGAAAGGTGGATATACACTGTACTAGTGCCGACATTGTGCATGCTCTGTTGCCTGTGTCTATGTGCCTGTGGTTCTGTCAGTGTGATCATGTGATGTATCTGACCCCAGGAATGTGTCAATAAAGTTTCCCCTTCCTGGGACAATGAATTCACGGTGTTCTTATTTCAATTTCCAGGAGTGTAACTATGTTTTTGCTATATTTCGACACCCGTTCTGCAAATGTGCCTTTAAATTGCCCACTGAAATGGGAGGCGAAACGACGCATCTGCTGGCGAGCAATTCACCCTAAAGTACATTCAATGTAATATTTACATACATATTGAAATACATACATATTGAAATTAAAAAACACAAAACTCACGTTGAGTGAACAGTAGGGCTGAACAACAATGACTGACAAGGCACAATGTATCTTGTAGAGGGTATATTGTGGACGTATTGGATTCATTAATGTTAGGTGATGGTTTTGAAGTAATTCACGCGACATGAAAACTTCGTGGAAACGCATCGATTTACTGGAGGCTAGTTTATCCCAAGGAAGTATTCAGAGTTGACCACGGCCGGGTTGGGGAGCAGCAAAGGGAAGCGACAATAGGCAGCTTAAGAGGGCTCAAACTCTGATATAGTGGTAACTAGGTGCTGCCTCCAGCTGCCTTAAGATGGGTGACAGTGAGGGGGGTTTGGTTGACCCCATGCTGGTGTACCGGGAAGCAGACAGAGTATTTATACACCTGTTGATAAATGTCCGTCATCCCGTTTTCAGTGAAACATGCGAGAAAGCCGTGCAAAGCTATGGTGGAGAAGTCAACAGAGGCCAAAATATGCATGTTCGTGACTATTGCAACTTCACGCTGAATTCAAGGTCCACAGAGTCTGAAGTAAATCAGGCAAAGAGCGACAGAATGAAATACGCCGGCCTCCAATGGGAACATAGGACCAAGGAATTTAAAGTACTCTCCTGGGAGTCAGAAATCCGGAAAAATTGGTGTTTTGTGCAGATGCTAACCTCGATGTTTGGTCTGGGAGGAGCTAAATAGCAGATGTTGAGAGGAAGGGAAATTTTGTGGGAATTTGTTCACTTCCGAGAGCAGGCATTGCACAGCACTGGGAAGAAACACATAATTAACACGACTTGCACTGCAATTGGTGTAAGTGATTTTGCTGGAGGGGAAACCGAGTCTTCCAGTTCCCAGCTTGCCTAGAGTGCGCACATGGCGTTCTTTACTCAGCTTGCCTGAGTGAGCATCTCTGCAGTTTAGGACTTAGCAAACGGAACGATTGAGCTTGAAGATAGAAAAGTTTTCGTTCAGCTATGTACTGAGCAAGATAGCTAGAAGAGAATAGACGAGCGCAGCCTTTCAGCACCATGAGGTCGGCCAACGTCTGCACAACGACACCGCTCCGCCACACAGAATTCGGTGATATTGCGCCCGCTGTGGCTTGAGTTAGGCGCCACCGATTAATTTGTTGGATCACGTCGGTAGAGTTTCCACGAGGGTTTCATGGGCCATGTATTGTAGAATTCATCTCGCACTTCGCATTACGCCTGGGTCAGTCGATAGGATTTACTTATGAGTTATCACTCTTTACTCCACGCAAACGCAATTTATTACCACTGCCTGTTAGGAGAGTCATGTAATGTGATGATTGAAGGTCGTGAGTTAAAATAAATTGGTGCTAATTGACTGAATCTGTTTTCAATCAAGTAGTTGAAATCCCAAGTCACTTTCTTAATTAATATTATATTCAAAATTGGCATCTGGTGTTCAATAGCTGAATATAACATCAATGTGCACCCCTTATTAATTAAAAGGGATCAATTCTGAATCAATTCATGTCAACACTGTCACCAAAGTTCAATCAGTAGTCGCAGGGTCTTATTACTTTCTTTGTGTTATCCAACATTGCAGCAGTTTTGCACACTGTGTCGAACTGTTAGTCAATTACCTGGGGTGAACACACGTCAAAACCAGGTAAGTGACGGGTGGAGTGTTAGATATGGCTGACCCATGCCAGGATACGACACTTTGGGATTTGCTAGGAAGTAGTCTTGAAAAAGGAAATTATTCCACGTGATCCATTGCTTAGCCCTTTTTAATTGAAAAACGGGTAGTATTAGTTAGAATAAGTTACATTGTCTTCTTCATGTGCTGTCATTTCAAATTGACATTTATAGGTGCCTGTGCATCGTATTTTTTATTTGTTGGAGCACTTATGATGTGCAGTGCCGCAATCAGCCCATGCTGAGCACAGCGAACACAATCATTGGTACTAGCCTTTTTGGGGGAATTCTTCATGAACTGTTTGTCGAGTTACTGCTCACAACCAGTGTATCAATTTGTGTCCTGATATATGTTTTGCGTTATCTAATTACTGAGTGTGAGGGGTACCTGGGTTTTCAGTAACATAAAAGTGCAAATGATAACGAGGGGAGAAGCCAAGACAATGGCACAATATAATCAGACTGTTACTCAGGAGAACATGGGTGACAGTAGGGAAAGCTCTACCGATGAGCGTGACGAACGCGAGCTGCAACTTCGTGAAACTGGGTCTCACGACTGGTTTAGTCCCCTGAATAGCAAGGACGTTGATTCAGACAGTGATACTGAGGGCTCAGGGGACGCAGGGAGTATAGGATTAATCCATAAGTATATAAGATCCAGCCTAAGAAGCCAGATTGTGTTGGAACAAAACGGTGTCCGACCATTATCAAACGATTCATTCACAAGTGATCCGACGGGGGCGCGGAGACGGTACTTGTCTACATATCGATGGGTTCCTCAGAAAAGAGGAGAAGAGTCGCATTTTCTACCACAAAAGAACGAGGATCAATATGCGGCTACTCTCAAAAATATTACGGACCTGTTGCAACAGATGCAGACGGTGAACTTAGAGCAGAGCGCCAACCTTAATGCCGAAATTAAAAAGGCGAATTCAGAGCTGAAAGAGCAGAGCGCCAACAGTAATGCCGAAAATAAAAAGGCGAATTCGGAGTTGAAGGAGCAAGTAAAAGAGGAGCTAAAGAATCTCGGCATCAAAATAAAGAGATTGCCATCATCAAACGAACGGAAATTGAAGCCAAATTAATTGAGAAAGCTGCAAGGAAAATAGCGAGAGAAACTCGGGACTCCATCCAAAGCAGGCTAAAGTAGGAAGGGTCATGTTATCAAGGTTACAAAGCCGGATAAAACGTTTCGAAGAAAAGCAACAAGAACAACTGGATACAGGGCCTAACGAGATGTTGAAAGAGGAGGTGGCGATATTAAAAAGAAATTTAAAGGACGAGGTAAAACGTCTCATTACAGAGACATCAGCAAAGGAGAAGGGTGTAATTACTGCGTCGACTGAACCGTCACTTGCCGGAACACAGATAACCGCTTCACAGTCTGACAAAGTTGACACTATAAGCAACGGGAGCCAGTCCTTCAGTCACAGCTCTGAGGCAACGACCGAGGTAAACACGGACGGCGCGCAGCAGTCCAGTGAGCAGAACTGCTGTCGGCTGATTAGATGTACCGAACAACTGTCGAACATACAGAGGGGGGAGAGATGACGATAGCGTGTCGGGACGAATTAGTCCACGTCCCGAAGTTCATACGAATCGTAAGAACGGTCGAAATGATAACTGGAGTGATGACCGGTTTGACTACAAGCATTTTGTATCAGTCTGAAAGTTCTATCACTGCAAGGACAAAGGTAATACCTCGCATCCAAAAACTTTTATGGGACAATTCGAGTTATCTTTGTCCGCACACTGGCAATTGATGTACCAGCTCGATTTTGTGTGCTCCCGTATGGATGGCGCGACCGCTGAGTACATGAGAAATGCAGCGCAGACGAGCGTCTCGTTCTAAGAATTCAAAAATGCCTTCTTGGACAAGTATTGGTCTAAAGAAACCCAAGAAAGAATCCAACAAGAAATTATGATGTCCAGAGATATGGAAGGGGCAGGGTACCGGAGTCCGGTCTAATTTTTTGAAAATATGACAAAAAGGAACCAGTACCCAGACAACCCATGTAGTGGTGCGGAAATCATCAGATTATGCTACATGAAACTTCCCATCTCGTATCAACAATCACTTGCCGGTCGTTGTGGTAGTGATACTGAGGTATTTAAGGGCATTTTGCAAAAACTGGAATTCGCATTTCAAGAGAAACAGGCACGGGAGAAAAGCCGACAGCGTGAACAAAATAACAACCGCCGCAATAATGGACCGCAGCGGGGTAGTACGCCAGTACCGAACTACAACGGTCACAATCAAAATAAGAGTAATGGCAACTCGAAAAGAAGGTACACGGAAGAAGAGCGGCACTCTTCGGTGCAACATAGTAAATCACAAAGGACCTGGGGTGGTAATCAGCATTCGGGAAGGAACAGGAATAATGGTTACCAAAATAACAACCAGGAAGACGTCGAAGTCCGCCCTCCGAAACCTGGTACATCCCACCTTAACGGGCAGGATTACGAATGACTAGAACAGAGTGCGGACAGGAGTTGCAAAACGTACGAAACCTCGGAACTAGTCAGTACCACAAACATTATGGAATACGAGGATGTC
This sequence comes from Schistocerca cancellata, assembly GCF_023864275.1. Classification (NCBI taxonomy): domain Eukaryota; kingdom Metazoa; phylum Arthropoda; class Insecta; order Orthoptera; family Acrididae; genus Schistocerca; species Schistocerca cancellata. Next base: position 171,977,000 of record NC_064631.1, on the reverse strand, counting down.
ACCGAGTTACTCCTCGAAGAAAAGGAAGGGCAACAAAATAAAGAAATATACCCAGTAGTCAAAATCAAAATAGGTGACTTAACGGTGGCCGCTATAATCGATAGTGGAAGACAGCTTTCAGTGATCCCAGAAGAGGTATTTAAGACATGTAAGAATGTGTTGAACCCACCGACTCTTCCCACACAAAAGACAAAGGTCAAGGGTGCATTACTTGGAAAGAGTATAGAAATATCTCAACAAACCCGTTTAGAATTCAAATGTCAGGGACATCAGTTGACTGCTAATCTTTTTGTCATTCCGAAACTGTCCACCGATATTATCAATGGTACGGATTTCCTATCAACGAACAAAGCCATAATCGATTTGGGTCGAGAAGAAGTCACATTAGGAGAGGGTGACAGAATCCATCTTCGTTTCGATGAACAGGCAATCCCAGGGCAGGTACAAAAGGGCTGTCTCAGACTACAGTTTCCAAACCAGGGGGAGTCAACAGGTGAAGCCGACGGCGGACAGGACAATCGAGACAGTACTTCGAAAGATGCACAGTTAGTAGAAATACACTCCTGGAAATGGAAAAAAGAACACATTGACACCGGTGTGTCAGACCCACAATACTTGCTCCGGACACTGCGAGAGGGCTGTACAAGCAATGATCACACGCACGGCACAGCGGACACACCAGGAACCGCGGTGTTGGCCGTCGAATGGCGCTAGCTGCGCAGCATTTGTGCACCGCCGCCGTCAGTGTCAGCCAGTTTGCCGTGGCATACGGAGCTCCATCGCAGTCTTTAACACTGGTAGCATGCCGCGACAGCGTGGACGTGAACCGTATGTGCAGTTGACGGACTTTGAGCGAGGGCGTATAGTGGGCATGCGGGAGGCCGGGTGGACGTACCGCCGAATTGCTCAACACGTGGGGCGTGAGGTCTCCACAGTACATCGATGTTGTCGCCAGTGGTCGGCGGAAGGTGCACGTGCCCGTCGACCTGGGACCGGACCGCAGCGACGCACGGATGCACGCCAAGACCGTAGGATCCTACGCAGTGCCATATGGGACCGCACCGCCACTTCCCAGCAAATTAGGGACACTGTTGCTTCTGGGGTATCGGCGAGGACCATTCGCAACCGTCTCCATGAAGCTGGGCTACGGTCCCGCACACCGTTAGGCCGTCTTCCGCTCACGCCCCAACATCGTGCAGCCCGCCTTCAGTGGTGTCGCGACAGGCGTGAATGGAGGGACGAATGGAGACGTGTCGTCTTCAGCGATGAGAGTCACTTCTGCCTTGGTGCCAATGATGGTCGTATGCGTGTTTGGCACCGTGCAGGTGAGCGCCACAATCAGGACTGCATACGACCGAGGCACACAGGGCCAACACCCGGCATCATGGTGTGGGGAGCGATCTCCTACACTGGCCGTACACCACTGGTGATCGTCGAGGGGACACTGAATAGTGCACGGTACATCCAAACCGTCATCGAACCCATCGTTCTACCATTCCTAGACCGGCAAGGGAACTTGCTGTTCCAACAAGACAATGCACGTCCGCATGTATCCCGTGCCACCCAATGTGCTCTAGAAGGTGTAAGTCAACTACCCTGGCCAGCAAGATCTCCGGATCTGTCCCCCATTGAGCATGTTTGGGACTGGATGAAGCGTCGTCTCACGCGGTCTGCACGTCCAGCACGAACGCTGGTCCAACTGAGGCGCCAGGTGGAAATGGCAGAGCAAGCCGTTCCACAGGACTACATCCAACATCTCTACGATCGTGTCCATGGGAGAATAGCAGCCTGCATTGCTGCGAAAGGTGGATATACACTGTACTAGTGCCGACATTGTGCATGCTCTGTTGCCTGTGTCTATGTGCCTGTGGTTCTGTCAGTGTGATCATGTGATGTATCTGACCCCAGGAATGTGTCAATAAAGTTTCCCCTTCCTGGGACAATGAATTCACGGTGTTCTTATTTCAATTTCCAGGAGTGTATATAAGGAAATAAGCGAGAAATTGAAGGCATAATGGTCATAAGAGACGTAGACAAAGAAAGTTTAGACAATGTGCTAAGAAGGAATATTGAAGTTTTCCTCCCCAAGACGGGCTCCATGAAGGGCTAGCAATATAAATTTGACGTAAAGGGGCACAAACCGATTCGAGTACCTCCGTACCCGATTCTGTGGTCGTACCGAGATCGTGTTTTTATCGAACTCTAGCGGATGCAGAGGGAGGATGTGATAGAGCCAGCAAAGTCACAATACAACAGCCCCCTCAGGATCGTAGACAAAAGGAACGGGGAAATTCGACTTATGTTAGATTCCCGGCGGATCAATACGATCATAGTTCCGGAAACCGACAGACCCGAGAGGCTCGATGAGTTGCTGCAGAAATTCCATGGAGTTTCGGTGTTTTCCTCTCTGGATTTGAAATCCAGCTTTTGGCAAATCGAGTTGGATCCAGAATGTAGAACATCACGGCGTTCATCGCATTTGGTAGATGCTATCAATTTAAGAGACTCTCCTTTGGCCGGAATATTACGTCTGCAGCATTTATAAGAGGATTGGGAACAATTTTGCATGAGGGGTTAAGCGATAGAATAACATGTTATGCTGCTGATATTTTGTCATGTCATCTCAGAGGAAGTCATTATGCCAGACCCAGAGCAGATGAGGGCAATCGCAGAATTTTCAACGCCTACCACAAGGAAACAGCTGAGAGGCTTTCTCGGTGTCGTGAATTTTTACAAAAAATTCATATATATAGAAGCATTGGCGACACCACGACTGTGTCAATTAACCGGAAAGAACGTGGCGTGGTCATGGGACAATGATGCAGAAAGCGAATTCAGTATGGTAAAGTCAGCTCTGGTAAAGGCTCCGATTCTGTCACATTCTGATCTGGCGCATGACTTCTGTATGGCCACGAATAGTGCGAAAACCGGGCTAGGCGTAATGGTCTTCCAAGAATATGAAGAAAATTGAATAAAGATACACAAAACGATCGCGTTCGGGAGTCGGGTGCTGAGTAAAAGCGAAAGGAACTACTCAGTAACCGAACCGGAGGCCCTCGCGATAGTGTGGGGGCTCCAGAAGTTCAACTACTTTTTATTCGGACGTAAGACACATGTCTATACCGACCACCGAGCTCAGGAGTGCTTACTTACGGCCAAATTAAAGCATGGGAGGCTTGCGAGATGGGTTGCTGTCCTCCAGGAATTCAATTTCACAATAGTTTACGTACCGGGACCCACAAATGTAATAGCGGACGCACTATACCGTTCCCCTCTGGGGATAAGCGATTATAAGGCTGAAGAACTGGAACATTTTTCCTTGTTCTATCTACGAAAAGTGGCATTTGAAAGTTATATCACGGTGACAATGCGTGATATTGGGCGAGAACAAGACAAAGATCCTGTGCTGAGAGGAATAAAAGAAAAGTGGAAAGATAGAACGCAAGCCAGACTTAGGCAGCATTATCTGTTAAGAAAGGGGGTACTGTTTTACAGAAGAAATTTGGGTGAGACGTTGTGGGTCGTGTGTGTGCCAGAGAAAGTAATAAACAAGCTCATCTGGTATACACATCTCAGTTATGCTCACTTCGGACCCAGGAAGTGCTTCTTGAAGGGATTATATAAACCTCATGGTGGTCTTAGAGTTAACGTCTAAGTACGTCACCCTGACACCATTGAAAAGAGCAACTGGTACAACGGTGAGAAGGGCGCTACGTAGAGATATCCTAGCACAGGTAGGGCCAGTAGAGTATATTTTGTCAGACAATGGGCCGCAGTACAGGTCGGAGGTATGGAAGAGAACACTTGAAAGTCATGGAATTAAACCAGTTTTCGTATCCCGCTTCCACCCCAGTTCTGGGGTGGAACTGAACTGAACTCTGAAAGAACAATGAAGGATTTACGAAACCCTTGCAGATTGTACTGCAGTAAAAAGCACGCCACATGGGACATCTTCATCAAAGATTTCCAGGAAGTAATTAATGAGATACCCCACAGTAACACACTGTTAGCTCCAATTACTGTACTAAAGAACCGGGACCCGTCGGACAGGCTCCGTCAGTTAGTGGAGTTTCCTCCAAGAACACGTCAGCGACATGCGACCGTTGTGGAGGAAGCCATATAAAATATCCGACGTGCAGGCGAGAAGCGCAAAGCACGAGCGGATAGAGGGGTGCGAGTACAATTTGTGGTTGGGGAAAAGGTACTCATTAAGACACACTGGCTGTCAAACAAGCAAAGGAAGTTGTGCCACAAATTCTTCGCCGCGTATAGTGGGCCTGTGCGCGTGCGAAGAATAGCGCATGCGAACGCATTGGAAGTAGTGTCCATAAAAAACAGGAAAATCACTGGGAGTGCATTCGATAGCACATGTAAAAGCATTTGTGGAGTGATGAACTGCAGACTTTGTACATGGAATCGTAGTAAATATAAGCTTAGAATAAGGATTTTTGTTAAGTGTCTTGTTTGTTTGTGTATGTGCTGATCTTAGTGGTAGAATGTCTCGTTTATATGTGCCAATATTTTGTGTTTTTATTATTAATAATGATATCTCACCTCTCGATGTTGTGAAAGTGAAGTGCACTAGATTATTTTGTAAAAACACACGATTAAAGAATGGAAAACAAGTATTTCTGGGCGTACCCCTAGAAAAATATAGATTAGAAACTCTGTACATTACAGAAAGGTTCCCCGTAATTGTATCTCCATCATTGGAGAACATATTTAAGGTGGCCAGTCCCATAGATCGCTACGAGGACGCATCGACGCATCTCGTATGCCCCTGAATACGTAGGAGGTGGACAGCTATGCGCAGTTGCGTGAATTAGCACACCCAGTGCATGTTAAATTAACCGTACGTAATCATCTACAGAGCTAACAACAGCATTAATACGCCAGAAATACTTGTTGATACCAAGATAGTGTAACAACTGCGAGTGTGAGCAGTGAGCTATATTTGTGTTGTGCCATTGTGACACTGCTAATCCGAAACATGTTCACAGGCCTTATAAAACCATTCCTGACAAAAGGAGAAAACGGGAGGAAAATAGAGGAGAGAAGAGGTGTCGCAATAGAACACGATAAAGGACGCTTTCCAAACTTCCAACAGAAGTCTTTGTAAGACTGACACATGTCTAAGTTTGTTGTGTTTTATACACGTTTGCAGGCACAATAAGAGGGACGTCTCCCACATAGGGAATTCAGAAGGAGAAAAAATCAAGATTAGAGATAAAAACTAGTAAATAGTAGATATGTCGGGTTGGCCAACATCGTGTTAGTCCTACGAATTGGTAGTTAGAAATGGTGATGGGATCCTGTCCAGATAATCTTGATTCCCTATCCTTTGATTGTGTGTGTGCGAATGACTGTGAAGCAAGTTGTCTTGTACATTTTTTATGTTTATTTATAAAAAACGTTCTGTTACATTTCTATTTTAATTGATCCTGAAGTTTTCAGTGAAACAAGTGAGAAAGCCACGCAAAGCTACGGTGGAGCGGTCAACAGAAGCCAAAATATGCATGTTCATGACTATAGCAACTTCACACTGAATTCACAGTCTGCAGAGTGTGAAGTAAATCAGGTGAAGAGCGACAGAATGAAATACGCCAGCCTCGGGTGGGAACATAGGACCAAGGAATTTGAAGTACTCTCCTGGGAGTCAGAATTCCGGAAAAACTGGTGTTTTGTGCTGACTCTAACCTTGATGGGTGGCCTGGGAGGAGCTAAATAGCAGACGTTGAGAGGAAGGGATACTTTGTGGGAATTTGTTCACTTCCCAGAGCTGGCATTGGTCGGTGCTGGGAAGCGATGCATAATTAACACGACTTGCACTGCAACTGGTGTAAGTGATTTTGCTGGAGGGAAAACTGAGGCGAAGAGCGGACTGTCAGAAGTCTTCTGTAGAGGTCTTCCATTCCCAGCTTGCATAGAGTGCGGACGTGACGTCCTTTACTCAGCTCGCCTGAGTGAGCATCTCCGCAGTTTAGGACTTAGAAAACAGAACGATTGAGATTGGAGATAGAAAGTTTCGTTCAGCTATGTACTGAGCCAGATAGCTAGGAGTGAACAGACGAGTGCAGCCTTGCAGCACCACAAGGTCGGCCAATGTCCCATAGTGCTCAGAGCCTCTCATGGAAATTATTGCATTTCAAATATCTTTCTGTTTCAGATTAGCTTTCCTTGTACGACGTGTCGTCCTTTGCAGTTCATATACATAATATATACAATTTATCGCAAAGGTGAGCATTGTCTTGGTAGTATGCATAACGTACATGTTATTGCGTATCGATGTCATTGTTCCCAGAGTTGACAACCGATATGTGGGCATGTTCACTCATGCATTGTTTATTTTCACTGTTAACACTGTTCTTCTAGGTCATGCGTTGCGTGATTGAAAACCAGTGGATATACATTCCACAACATAAGTTTCATGAAGGCATGGATGCAAGACTTCGGACGACAAACTGCTGGCATTGATCCTTGATTTGTCCAGGTAAGAGTGGCCGTCGTATTCCGAGAACATTACATTCCCTGGAGTCCCATCCAAAATTCCTCCACCTTTGGAACTGTCTTCAATGCATTTGTGTGACGCGACCGTAGATCCAGTGGTTTTCCAGTTCCCTATTTTGCACAGTTGCATAGCAGTAAATGTCATGAGGCGATGCGCTACAAATATTATTGTACTTTACATGCAAAAGTTCCATCGCACTCACAGTTTATCTGGTGAGGTACAAATAATGTTTGTTATCTAGTTTTTACATAAATATTTCATTGCGATCATTCTCATAGCGATATATGAAGAACAGTTTTAACTATTTTGCACACATACTTCATCGCCATTACAGGCATTGCGATGTATATAGAACGTCTTTAAAGCAGTCCCTTTCACATAAATGTCATGGTTTTAAACATTTTGATACTTATTAATAATTCTGATCACATTTATGTACCAATATATTACATTTTGCTTTACATCAATATAGATAATTGCACATAAGAAATTACATTTGGGCTTTATATGGAATAGAAGTATTTACATAATCTTACAGACATTACAGATTTTTGAACCAAATTTTGCAGTCGCGCATTAATGTCACCTGAAACTGGAAATATTAGACACATCTGGGCACATCAGCAAACAAGTCCAAGCGCGCTTATACTAATGGACAAACGTCTAAAGCAACACACTAAAATAAAACCTACAGAATTCTCGCGTTACGAGTGTTTGTAGAGTGTGTATATGGTCTTGGCTTCACATAAATATGTTTTATGCAGTATGAAGTGCATCTAATCAGTTCCTAGATGATAATCTTTGGTTGTCGTGTGGTTTTGTGTGTACGTCAATGAGTCATGAATAGTCCTTGACCGACGCTACAGTTAGTCAATTATGTTGTCTCAAAAATAGTTTAATCGCACTTGTGTAAATGTCATAATTACATATGCGTTACAATTTAGGCTGATGTTGTTCATGTACGTTCGGCGAAGTTGAAATCTCTTCTTTCTTCTTCTGCTGCTGGCTGGATCAGATGAAATAAAATTTCTTATGCTACCTAATTTCCTTGCAGTAGTACTGAGAGGTACGTGTGTTTTATAAGTATACAGTTTACTCATACATTACTAATAGATATACGCTTACTGCTCTATGAGCAGAAAGCCCAATGATTCCATTTCTTTTTTTGTTCAGCAACAGGTATGCACCAGGATGCGGTATGCTGACAATTGCCTATGGACAATCGTACAGTGGACGCCATTTCGCGTTGCACCGTTTTAGTGCAGAAGATTTGTGGTGAGTACACAATAACATTTGGATGCCTATCTCGAATTCCTACTTTCGCTTAGTAGTGCTAGAGTAGCGCTTGTTTCTTGCATTAGCATGCTGCATCAGCGAAGGTGGGTGTATAGGTTATGTCATGTATATTCAGGGTGTTGTGAACTTCTTCAAAAAGTGAAAAATAGCTTACCCAATCAGAATGTTGTGTAGGTATATACTCGTATATCCTCATGAATCTCTTCAGTTCTGTGAAAATTCGTGCAGGAGGATTAGATTGTAGACTAAACTTGGAGATAAAGATGCTCTTAATGCTATTGTGCTTTAAGAATTTACAACATTTGTACCCCATGTAGTACGTGGCGTTGTCCGATAAAATTGCCATAGGTGTCCCCACGTGAGAATGTACTCACGTGAGAATCGTCTGATGATTACGTTAGCAGTTGCAGATTTTATAGCGTGCCGCTCAACGTGTTCAGAAAATATGTCATAAAATACTAAAATATATTTCACACCACCACTACTTGCTGGATGTGCACCACTATGTCCGTACTTACAGTCTCCAGAGGTTTGCTGGGTGGTATGGAATGTAGATGTGTCGTTGAAGATAAATTCTGAGGTTAAGATTTCTGAAATGATATGCGCGTTTTAAGTATATTGCGAATTTTTCGTCTCTTCTTAGCGAAATAACAATATGTGCTAAGTTTTGCAAGTTACTTCTTCGTTTCATAATGTCCCCAAACTAAGGGTATGTGCCAGATTAAGTTGTGTTCCAAGTCCTTGGGAATATAAACACACCAGTTAGAGCCATCAGGATGACGACGATAAATTAACACGTCATTATACAGGGTGAGTCACCAAACGTTACCGCTGGATATATTTCGTACACCACATCAAATACTGACGAACCGATTCCACAGACCGAACGTGAGGAGAGGGGCTAGTGTAATTGTTTAATACAAACCATGCAAAAATGCACGGAAGTCTGTTTTTTTTTTTTTTAACACAAACCTAAGTTTTTTTAAATGGAACCACGTTAGTTTTGTTAGCACATCTGAACATATAAACAAATACGTAATCAGTGCCGTTTGTAGCACTGTAAAATGTTAATTACATCCGGAGATATTGTAACCTAAAGTTGACGCTTGAAGCCCGCATCTCGTGGTCGTGCGGTAGCGTTCTCGCTTCCCACGCCCGGGTTCCCGGGTTCGATTCCCGGCGGGGTCAGGGATTTTCTCTGCCTCGTGATGGCTGGGTGTTGTGTGCTGTCCTTAGGTTAGTTAGGTTTAAGTAGTTCTAAGTTCTAGGGGACTTATGACCACAGCAGTTGAGTCCCATAGTGCTCAGAGCCATTTGAACCATTTTTTTGACGCTTGAAACTTCCGACGTTCAGTTGCGTGTTGTAACAAACACGGGACACGGTCGGCGAGCAGCATCTGCAGGGACATGTTTACGATGACGACCGTGTTTACGAGTGTGGCTCTAGTGCATTGTTGTGGTTTGGTCTAGCTGTCGCAGTGTCCGCATGTAGCGCTTGCTGCTATTGTTATTCTGCATTCGTCTCCGCACGCAGACCAACAGTAGTACACCGTGTTACCAGACGTCTGTGACAGTGTACTGTTCTAGGAACTGGGACGATGGTGTAATCGAACTCTGAAAAGGCGGAGATGATACTCATCTATGGCGAGTGTCAACGAAATGAAGCTGAAGCCTGCAGGGTGTATGCAGAACGGTACCCGGACAGAGAGCATCCAATGTGCCGCACATCGCAAAACATCTACCGCCAACTGTATGCAACATGTATGGTCGTAGCACGCAAACGGGTCCGTAACAGGCCCGTCACAGGAGAAGCGGGTGCAGTTGGTGTGTTAGCTGCTGTTGCCATGAACCCACACATGAGTACACGGGATATTGCGAGAGCCGGTGGACTGAGTAAAAGTAGTGTCATGCACATACTGCATCGTCACCGCTTTCACCCGTTTCATGTGTCGCTACATCAGCAATTACATGGTGATGACTTTAATCATCGAGTGCAATTCTGTCAATGGGCATTAACAGAGAATGCGTTGCAGTTCTACCTGTTTACCGATGAAGCGGGTTTCACAAACCACGTGGCAGTGAATCTACGTAACACGCATTACTGGTCCGTGGACAATCCTCGCTGGGTCAGACAGGTAGAGCGACAGCGACCATGGACTGTAAATGCATGGTGCGGAATCATTGGCGACCACCTCATTGGTTCTCACTTCATTGCAGGGGCCCAAACAGCTGCAACATACATCGCTTTTCTACAGAATGATCTACCAACGTTGCTCGAAAATGTCCCACTGGAAACGCGTCGACGTATGTGGTATCAGCATGATGGTGCACCTGCACATTCCGCAATTAACACTAGGCTCACCCTTGACAGGATGTTCGACGGACGTTTCATAGGACGTGGAGCATAAATTGGCCAGCCCGTTCTCCTGATCTTACACCTCTGGACTTCATTCTGTGGGGTACGTTGAAGGAGAATGTGTACCGTGATGTGCCTACAACCCCAGGGGATATGAAACAACGTATTGTGGCAGCCTGCGGCGACATTACACCAGATGTACCGCGGCGTGTACGACATTCATTACGCCAGAGGTTGCAATTGTGTGCAGCAAATGATGGCCACCACATTGAACATCTATTGGCCTGACATGTCGGGACACACTCTATTCCACTCCGTAATTGAAAACGGAAACCACGTGTGTACGTGTACCTCACCCCTCATGGTAATGTACATGTGCGTCAGTGAAAAAGACCAATAAAAAGGTGTTAGCATGTGGACGTAATGTGCTGTTCCAGTCTCTTCTGTACCTAAGGTCCATCACCGTTCCCTTTGGATCCCTACGTAATTCGGTGCTCTCCGATACACACGATCGAACAGCGGAGAGGTAGTACTCAAGCGTCAACTTTAGGTTCCAATATCTCCGGATGTAACGAACATTTTACAATGCAACAAACGGCACTGATTACGTATTTGTTTATATGTTCAGATGTGCTAACAAAAATAACGGGGTTCGATTTAAAAAAAACGTAGGTTTGTGTTGAAAAACATACTTCCGTGCATTTTTTATGGTTTGTATTAACCAATTACACTAGTCGCTCTCCTCACGTTCGGTCTGTGGAATCGATTCGTCAGTATCTGATGTGGTTTATGAAATATATCCAGCGGTAATGTTAGGTGACTCACCCTGTATATCAGATAAGGCTAGACAGTGATTGGTCAGGTTGATTATTGACTGAATTCCTTACCTTGTCCCAGTGCGGATCAGATTTTTGTAAAGCTGCTGTATATCTACAGAAATCACTGTAATATTGGTAATATTGTTTATTCTGTACTATGAGCATTCTGTAGTCGTTCACATTACTAAGGTCAGGGTTATGATCATCCATACCGTGTGGCAGACGCGACAAAGCATCAGCAATGATGAAGTCTTTAATGTACACAATATCAAAAGATTAATTCTACAGAGATAAAGCCCAGCATGATAATCTAGGATGAAATGACTTACATGTTAACAGAACTGTCAGAGCTTGGTGATCTGTATAATTTTTCGTGTGTTTACCAATCAAACAATAGTTAAACTTTATGAAAGCCCAGACAAGAGAAAGAGTTTCAAGTTCAATGGTTGCATAAGTACATTCACAGTCACTTAAAGTATGGCTTGCAAATCCAATGAATTTTTCCTGTTCCTCTTCTCCATTCTTAACTACTTGAAACAGGAAACAATCCAAGCCACTGCATGAGGAGTCACACGACATACAAAAATCTAAACTAAAGTCTGGATGGTCTAAATTGTTTGCATTCACCCATTCGTGCTTAAGGTTATCAAAATCTTGCTGTAAACATCCCATAGGCTGTGGCTAAGCCATGTCTCCGCAATATCCTTTCTTTCAGGAGTGCTAGTTCTGCAAGGTTCGCGGGAGAGCTTCTGTTAGGTTTGGAAGGTAGGAGACGAGGTACTGGCAGAAGTAAAGCTGTGAGGACGGGACGTGAGTCGTGCTTGGGTAGGTCAGTTGGTAGAGCACTTGCCCGCGAAAGGCAAAGGTCCCAAGTTCGAATCTCGGTCCGATACAAAGTTTTAAACTGCCAGGAAGTTTCAGTTAGTTGGGGTATTCCAAGTTCTCATCTGGCTCTATTGGTAGACTTACTGAGACTGCACACAAAACTTTCTTGAATGCGTCGGACATTATCCTCTCACATACGCGGTCGGCGTGTGCTTTTTCCTGTACACACAGTCCCAGTCTGTTTAAAATGATGAAACTAACAGCTAATGGTTTTGCGAGTTGGTGGTTGAACGCCGAATTTGATACGAAATGCCCGCTGCACAACAATTTGCGACTCACTTTTCGCGAACTCAAGAACGCAGCCTTGTACTCCACAGTCGCCACCTCACTCACAACTGACAGTGAAACGGAATGACGGCCAAATTGCCGCGCGAACTCTACCGGCCGCTTCTGAAACCATCACCACCCACTCGCCGCCGCCCACCAAAAACTTGCTCTTTTCATTGGTATACAGCTTGTTCATTTTGGATTTGTACTTGAATACATACGAATTCTTGAAAGTGGGTCCATCATTTAGAATAACCCTGTATTTGAATGCTGAACTAAACGTCTTTCGTAAAGCCTCTTTTGTAAATAACATGCCCACCAGGGAAGTATATGTGACTTTTTATACATTATGACAACAGATTTTTACGTCCTCAAGTCTATATTTTTAGTACTTTTGGAGAACTAACTGCAAAGACAAAACTCTGAACGACAGTGTAATGCGAATTTCTATCGCCGAAAAGGTCACTCATGTCGTATAGCTCAGAAGGTTTATAACGGAAAGAAATACATTATTGTTTGGGAAAAGTGAATCAACAAAACCGACAGATGTGATCACAATGAAATTTACTCCTCCAATTAGGGACATGACACTACACAACTGATATGCACTACTCGTCTATACGTGCACTGTGACTGTGGAAATTCAGTGCGGAATAGCGACACCATGTGCTGCAATCGGAGCCTCTAGACGTCATGGCGTGGAACCAAAGATCGCCCAAATATGCTGCTGGGGAATACTCTGCTACGCCGTTTGTAGGCTCGTCCACTATGGCTGCAGGAGGACCTGAATGAATAAGTTGCCTACGAACCATATACGAACACTTTCGATGGGTGACGTGCCAGGCGAACGGGCAAGCCAGGGAAGCAATGGTGCCCGTCGTTCTTATAAGAAGGCGTGCACGTTCACCGTCACATGAGGCCAGGCGTTGTCCTGCTGAAATATGGCCTGCAGGTGGGGCGGCACCTCGGGCTGTGAAACCTCCCTCATGTGACAGTAGCTGTTCAGATTGCTTTCAAGGCAAGGGAGGCGAGATCGCGTGATATAGACAATGGCGTTACAGACCGTTATCATACATGATGTTTGTCCGCTAAGGTGCTCAACGATGCAGTCTTCCCGATTGCGTTCGCTATCGCGGCTTCGATAGCGTATCCGGCAATCACTGTAGGACAAGTTAAAGCGGGACTCGTCCGAAAACACTACATTTTTCCATTCAGCAGGCCAGAGTCAGCGTTCACCTGCCCATTGCAGTCGGTGGCGTTGGTGGGTTCTGGTCACTGTCGCAAAGACACGCGGGCCACCTGTACAGCCCATAGAAGACGACTTCGAACCGCCAACGTAGTCGAGTGCACACCTGTTGCAGCGCTCCAACGTCTCGCCAACAATGTGGACGAAGCATCTCTGTCCCTCACTGCCAAGCGGACAAAATTGTGGTAGTTTCGCTCTGTGGCCACCTTTTGTTCTCCATTAGCCTGTAGGTGCTGTGTACGGCCCTCTTCTCTCCACTGGTTCCACATATGCCTCACTGTTGAAGGAGAGTGCCCTGTACGAACTGCAGTGCCACAGAACGACGACTGACCCGCCTCCCAGTGATGAAATATTCTGCCCCGTTCGGACGCATTCACATGCCGATATTCCACCATGTGGATGTCGGCGAGGCATGGTGTCACCTGGTTACACGTTTCCTCTTCATATGACACCTCCGCATTGACTGAGCGTTGCGTCACAATGACCTATCCGGTCACACAGAAGAGGGTGCTGTTGGGGCTACGTTCGCGCCGCCTATCTTCCATTTAAACCACGTGTTATGGTTCCACCGCTCTACACTTCCTCTTATAGTGGCGTGTTGCAGGCCACTGCTTCTGACTGTTTCACTTTTTGCAAACAGTTGTGTAAAACTTCTTTCTACCAATGATCCAAAGGGCCAAGCACTTGTTTTGACTTCACGCAAAACCCCCCTTTACCAGAATTCCCTGTTCAGAAAAGTTCTGTCTGAGGAAAGTCTGGCTATATGTATTCAGCATACACGACGTGAAAAGAGATTCTTTCCATTTCCATATTTGTTCTGAAGGAGAAGCTAAACGGGGACCTGAAGAAGTATATAGCAAGCTGTGGTTCAAAAATAAACAACTTTTCAGTGACACCTGTGGGTATCAAAACCATAACACTTTAGTGCGGTTTCTCCTTCAGTTTGTTGCTGGAAGACGATTTATAAAGATTTATTTGTACTTGCCATTGCGAGGGCCCTCTTTTAACCAATTCTGGGACAACGAAAAGAAAAAGTCAGACTGGCAGACAGAATTTACACGCCACAACAGTACACCGATTTGAGTCAGTTCTAAAGAAATGTTGTACAAAGTTTTAATGCCTAAGTCATATTCAGTCTGAAGAAGGAAACAAATACCCGGTTTTTAATATCGTGATGAGTCCTTTAAGCCAATGCAGTTCATATTTCCAAGATACTGAGATAGTAGGTTAATGTAAAGAATCTCATTTAAGTATTTGGTTAAAACAAACTTGAATAAAATCAGGACAGTGTGAGTCCTTAAGGTCAATCCAATTCATCTTTCCGAGGTACTAAGAAAGTAGGTTTATGTGAAGAATCTCATATAAGTATTTGGTTAAAACAATCTTGAATAAAATCAGGAGAGAGTTTTTCGTATTTCCCCACAAAGGGAGGTTTTGTATTTCTTCCCTTCTTCTAACTACAGATTTGATTACCCTTAGATCGGGCTCATCCAAGAACCCGCGGGCGCAAGGCAGAGTAGTTCAGCGCCCCATCCGCGACCGTGTGTCGCTAGTGTCGCCATAGGAGAGAGAGAGAGAGAGAGAGAGAGAGAGAGAGAGAGAGAGAGAGACAGCTGCGCAGCGAGTGAGACCGCACAGCACTGCTCTGGACTGTCCCGCGGTCAGATCCAACGTAAACAAAATAACAGAGGAAGCGCACCTCTGTAAAAGAGGTCGATGAACGGTAAAACAAGCAAACCATTTACTGTCCAGGCAGCAACTAATGTTTGTGTGGCAGAATTACCGCCCAAAGCTTTAGGAAACAATATCCAAAACTAGAATCGAAGAATAACTTAGTAGTTTTCTGACCCACAGGTTGGTTCTATTAGTACTGCACAAGCACACTCGTCATATGTACAATAGGCGTCTTCTGAAAAATATATCAGTTTCTTAAATGAACTATAGTCATAAATATTCTATTTTAGAAATAATTTTATGTAAGGGATATATAGTCTCATTCTTACTGTTAGTAGTTACAAGTAAATAATTTTTGTTGTACTTCGTGCTACAGCTTTTTGTATCCCTTTTCAGAGTTTAGAAATCGGATGCTAAGTTTGCTGTTTTGCACGTAATAATTTTAACTGACCAAGTTTGAAAACGTATTAAAAATAGAATTAAGGTTATGAAGCTCTTTAATTCTTACAGTCAGTTTTGTTAAAGAAGACAGTTAACATTTGACACGTTTTTCTTTTACGAGGAAACGATTTTGTCTAGGCTTGGTACAATAATCAGTGAGACTGCTAACCTCAAAGAATTAGTCAAATTTTTATCGCCAAGTGTAGTTTTAGCAAGGTTTAAAAGAGAGAAAAAGCGCTCTGAAATATACGTGGAGCCAAACATTGAGAGAACTTTAGCCGCGTGTTTGTGCAAAAGAGGATATTTCTCTCGGGGAAGACAGCTGTAGAAGTCATCCAAAGTTTTACACATAAGAAAGCGGTCCTTCAGGCGGATATCGCACTGCAGGTCTAGTTGAAGCACTTGTGAGACGTCCTCTGCCCGAAGGGAAAACGGGCGAACAAATATATCGAAGGCTGGTTGAAGCTCACTTATCTCCAAAAATCTGTTTTCAAACTGTTCTTGTAATTCGCAAATGATTTGAACATAATCTGAAAAATCTACATCTTCTTTAAAGCTGTCTAGTGCAGGAGAGCGTCCACAATTCTTCGCCCGTAACTGTTTTTCCCACGAAATAAGATTTTTTTTTAATGCTTGAGCGGACTGCTCTAAAGCAACAACAGTGTGATTCTCGCCTTGGAGTGAAATGTTCAAAGTATTTAAATGACCAGTAAGGTCACTCAAAAAAGCCAAATTCGCCACCCACTTAGGATCACTAAGTAGTTCTTCTGGACGTCCTTTTATTTCCAAAAAGGTATTTATTTCGCCCCTCAAAGAGAGACACCGATGAAGCACCTTTCCTCTGCTCAGCCATCTTACTTCGGCGTGGTAGGGGATGTCCGGATATTCCGCTTCGATATCAGCCAGAAATTCTTTAAATTGGCAATGTGTGAGTCCATGCGCTCGCAGATAATTAACTGTTTGAAGAACTGTGCCCATAACATTTTTTATGTTGACAATCTTCGCACAAAGTGCCTGGTGGTGTATCAGACAGTGGATTGCCGCGAATTAGGAACGGTCAACTTCAGCCATTTTTGACCTGACGAAACTCAGAAATCCAATGCGTATCCCTAGTAGCGCAAGGGTTCCATCCGTTGTTACACTGATCAGGAGTTCCCATTTAAACCCATTGACTATAACACGTTTTCTACAGCAAGAAAAGTATCCAAACCCGTGGTTGTGTCTTTTAATGGTATAAGGTTGAGATGTGTCCACAACTTCCGCGGACTCGTCAAGGGTGACAGAAAATGAAATGAAGTTTGCCGTTCTCTCCATTAACTGCTGCTCCAGATGGCTCAAATGGCTCTGAGCACTATGCGACTTAACTTCTGAGGTCATCTGTCACCTAGAACTTAGCACTAATCTAAGGACATCACACACATCCATGCCCGAGGCAGGATTCGAACCTGCGACCGTAGCGGTCGCTCGGTTCCAGACTGTAGCGCCTAGTTGCTGCTCCATATCTGAGGTCATATCCTTAACTCGCCGTCCAACAGTTTGAGGCGAAGGAGCTATTTTTTTTTTCAAATTTTTTCTGTGAGGTCTGCTGGACAAATACAAGCCACCGAGTCGACCAGGGAATCCTTGATGTGATTCCCAGCCGCGAAGGGTTTCCCCGCTTTCGCAATTCTCAGCGAGCATTTGTAGCTTGCGCACAAACTTTACCCACCTGTTTCCTGCTCCTACCACGGCAAAAAAGAACATACAATTAATTCTGTACAATCCTGTTCTTTAATACACTTTTATCATTTTAACAATTAATTGTTTCATTCATTGAAACTCAAAACAAAGAAAGATTGGTTTTAGCCTCTGAAAAGCGGCCTTAGACGCTGGCAAGGACAGCAAAATGTGGTCGCAAAGTAAATTTTTATCTATTGGAATATTTGCGTTTTAATTACTTGGAAACATAGATCAAACTACAACATATATTTTCCCATCCATAAAAACACAAATATACAAAAACAAAGAATGACTCTTAATGACACTTTGCTGCCCGAGAGAGCGTTTGTGAAGGGTTTTCAGAAAGTGACAAAAAATAACGCACCTGAAACTTCTTCTTATGTCTGTGCGACGCGATTTAATGCAACCCAAATACAAAAATTAACCGAAAAGAAATGTTCCTTGTTGCTGACAATCTGATATTAGATAACTGGCACATTGCTAAGTGACATATCGGATTATAAAATATAGTTTTATTTGTCATCTTCATAAATAATAAAGAGTCATACGACAGGAAACACTTAGTTCACAGTGATGCTACTTGAAATTTTATTTCAGTTCTTCAAGCTTTCACTGGCGTTCCTCTTGCGACAAATTTGCGAACATATTTGTGACATGATTCTTGAGTTTCTCCCGGCGTATTTGATAATCAAAATATCCACGGGTATGCTGCCGGTCTATAGTGTCCAACGGGCACAATATTTCGGCGATCAAACATGTCGCCATCATCAGGTGAACTGACGGACTGAGCTCCTGTGAACGTACCGGCACGGAGATCCGTACGCTATGGCTGCTCAGAGGGAACTGGGTTCGGTCGCGGCCCTACCACTGCAGCACAACCTGTTGAGATGGATGAAGTCACGAGGGAGGAGGTAGGCACTGCATTTATTCCATACACAGGCGCACTCTCGGGGAAAATCGCCCGCATTCTGAAGAAACACCGGGTCGGAACAGTGTTTTGTCCTCCAAATAAAACTCGTGCACTGGTGGGGAGCGCCAAAGATGACCTCGGTTTGAGGAAGGCCGGCGTGTACCAGATTCCGTGTCAATGTGGCAAGTCGTATATTGGTCAGACGATGCGTACCGTCGAGGATCGATGCCGTGAACACCAGAGGCACACTCGACTGATGTATCCGAGCAAGTCGGCGGTCGCTGAACATTGTTTGTCGGAAAATCACGCCATGGAGTATGACCGCACGAGGATTCTGGTACAGACGTCGAGATACTGGGACAGCGTTGTTAGAGAGGCCATCGAAATTCGCACCAATGACGACCTCATAAACCGGGACTGTGGCTATAATCTTAGCAAGGCTTGGGAACCAGCGATCGGGTTAATCAAGAGTAAATCGAGCAGACGTATAGTTGTGACGACCACGGCGGACAGAGCCATCACACCGACGTCATCTCAGACGCCGTCGCAATCTGTTCCACCGCGCGACCGTGGCGCTGGGCGCGGACGGCGGAGGGAGCGCGCCGCGGGCGGAGGGTATTTAAATCGGCCGCCGCCGCGACCGAACCCAGTTCCCTCTGAGCAGCCATAGCGTACGGATCTCCGTGCCGGTACGTTCACAGGAGCTCAGTCCGTCAGTTCACCTGATGATGGCGACATGTTTGATCGCCGAAATATTGTGCCCGTTGGACACTATAGACCGGCAGCATACCCGTGGATATTTTGAATATTTGTGACAGGTATTAAAGTGCCATTAAATCGAGTACTTTTTTTAAATACATGAGGTTCCGATGACAAACTAACATTTGGCATGATTTTCGACAACAGTACAAAGGAAATTAATTTCCAACTCAGTTTTAAATAGTGCGGACGCGCCGCTCCTCTTTCTTTTTGTCTGCTGCTGTTGACCATCCATCACGATCCACTGTAGCCTTACGTCTGTTGACTAACGGCATTGTTTCGTACCAATGCTTTTAACCGCTGCTGGTGCGGCGTCTGTCGTCCGTACGAAGCGCGCGTACAGGGGCATAGTGGGGCGCGGCGGGCGTTCCGCACGGCCAGCTAAGCGACACGGCTCGGCCACTGCGACAACATACGAATTCGCCCGGGGCGCTGGCCGCGGGCGATCACGGGCGCTAGCGCTCCAGGGGCAGAGCTTGGACGAGCCTGTCTTAGATACTTTATGACTGAGCGCAGTTACTAATAACTGATTGCGTAGTCAGACGTCATACAGATTTTTTTCCTTTCCTTATTTGTAGGCCAGGATTTAAATTGTAAGACATTTCCAGGGGCAGATGTGGACTCTGACCACAATCTATTGGTTATGACCTGTAGATTAAAACTGAAGAAACTGCAAAAAGGTGGGAATTTAAGAAGATGGGACCTGGATAAACTGAAAGGACCAGAGGTTGTACAGAGTTTCAGGGAGAGCATAAGGGAACAATTGACAGGAATGGGGGAAAGAAATACAGTAGAAGAAGAATTGGTAGCTCTGAGGGATGAAGTAGTGAAGGCAGCAGAGGATCAAGTAGGTAAAAAGATGAGGGCTAGCAGAAATCCTTGGGTAACAGAAGAAATATTGAATTTAATTGATGAAAGGAGAAAACATAAAAATTCAGTAAATGAAGCAGGCAAAAAGGAATACAAACGTCTCAAAAATGAGATCGACAGGAAGTGCAAAATGGCTAATCAGGGATGGCTAGAGGACAAATGTAAGGATGCAGAGGCTTATCTCACTAGGAGTAAGATAGATACTGCCTACAGGAAAATTAAAGAGACCTTCGGAGGGAAGAGAACTACTTGTATGAACATCAAGAGCTCAGATGGAAACAAAGTTCTAAGCAAGGAAGGGAAAGCAGAAAGGTGGAAGGAGTATATAGAGGGTCTATACAAGGGCGATGTACTTGAGGACAATATTATGAAAATGGAAGAGGATGTAGATGAAGATGATATGGGAGATACGATACTGCGTGAAGAGTTTGACAGAGCACTGAAAGACCTGAGTCGAAACAAGGCCCCTGGAGTAGACAACATTCCATTGGAACTACTGACGGCCTTGGGAGAGCTAGTCCTGACAAAAACGCTACCATCTGGTGAGCAAGATATATGAAACAGGCGAAATACCCTCAGACTTCAAGAAGAATATAATAATTCCAATCCCAAAGAGAGCAGGTGTTGACAGATGTGAAAATTACCGAACTATCAGTTTAATAAGCCACAGCTGCAAAATACTAAAACGAATTCTTTACAGACGAATGGAATAACTAGTAGAAGCCGACCTCGGGGAAGATCAGTTTGGATTTCGTAGAAATACTGGAACACGTGAGGCAATACTGACCTTACGACTTATCTTAGAAGAAAGATTAAGGAAAGGCAAACCTACGTTTCTAGCATTTGTAGACATAGAGAAAGCTTTTGACAATGTTGACTGGAATACTCTCTTTCAAATTCTACAGGTGGCAGGGGTAAAATACAGGGAGCGAAAGGCTATTTACAATTTTTACAGAAACCAGATGGCAGTTATAAGAGTCGAAGGACATGAAAGGGAAGCAGTGATTGGGAAGGGAGTAAGACAGGGTTGTAGCCTCTCCCCAATGCTATTCAATCTGTATATTGAGCAAGCAGTAAAGGAAACAAAAGAAACATTCGGAGTAGGTATTAAAATCCATGGAGAAGAAATAAAAACTTTGAGGTTCGCCGATGACATTGTAATTCTATCAGAGACAGCAAAGGACTTGGAACAGCAGTTGAACGGAAGGGATGGTGTCTTGAATGGAGGATATGAGATGAACATCAACAAAAGCAAAACGAGGATATTGGAATGTAATCGAATTAAGTCGGGTGATGTTGAGGGTATTAGATTAGGAAATGAGACACTTAAAGTAGTAAAGGAGTTTTGCTATTTGGGAAGCAAAATATCTGATGATGGTCGAAGTAGAGAGGATATAAAATGTAGACTGGCAATGGCAAGGAAAGCGTTTCTAAAGAAGAGACATTTGTTAACATCGAGTATAGATTTAAGTGTCAGGAAGTCATTTCTGAAAGTATTTGTATGGAGTGTAGCCATGTATGGAAGTGAAACATGGACGGTAAATAATTTGGACAAGAAGAGAATAGAAGCTTTCGAAATGTGGTGCTACAGAAGAATGCTGAAGATGAGATGGGTAGATCTCATAACTAATGAGGAAGTATTGAATAGGATTGGGGAGAAGAGAAGTTTGTGGCACAACTTCACCAGAAGAAGGGATCGGTTGGTAGGACATGTTCTGAGGCATCAAGGGATCACCAATTTAGTATTGGAGGGCAACGTGGAGGGTAAAAATCGTAGGGGGAGACCAAGAGATGAAGACACTAAGCAGATTCAGAAGGATGTAGGTTGCAGTAGGTACTGGGGGATGAAGGAGCTCGCACAGGATAGAGTAGCATGGAGAGCTGCATCAAACCAGTCTCAGGACTGAAGACCACAACAACAACAACAACATTTGTAGGCATTACGTTATTCTGTATCGGCGTGTTTTGTTTACTAGACAATGGTGCCTAACTGTACCGAAAGCTTTCTTGAAGTCAAGAAACGTATAGATCCAAATTTGAGCATAACTGTGAGGAAATAGGAGTCTTGAATGAAAGAGATTTGAAGTAACACGTGCATGTGAAAAATTATGCTGGTAAACTTTGAAAACCATCTATCCATAGCTGTTTAACACATTATAATGAAGTGGGTGACGTCCGGCAGCCCGTCAACAGAAAATACTGGAAGGGAGAGTGGAAATCATAAGAAATGCACAAAAAAAAGTTCAAATGGCTCTGAGCACTATGGGACTTAACATCTATGGTCATCAGTCCCCTAGAACTGAGAATTACTTAAAACTAACTAACCTAAGGACATCACACAACACCCAGTCATCACGAGGGAGAGAAAATCCCTGACCCCGCCGGGAATCGAACCCGGGAACCCGGGCGCGGGAAGCGAGATCGCTACCGAACGACCACGAGCTGCGGACAATGCACAATAAAAAGCAAACAGAATCGGACATGTGACGACTTTACCAGACAACCAACAGTTACAAGAAAGGATACTGCCCGATAAAATTTGGGGACTTCGCAGCATTGGAGCTTAAGTTAAACCTTTAATGAAAACAAGGAGCTATAACATTGAAGCAAACATAAAACGCATGATCAGGACGATCCCAGGCGGGAAATGTGGAGGGAATATCAACTACATATGAGTACCCAGATGCATGGGAAATGCCAGGGTCAAGTGCCCGTTGTCGTAGTGTAACTGTGATCGGAACTTTTTATGGAAGTGCACTATCCTGACAAGTGCTGAATACGTACACCAAAAAATTACTCGAATATCTTGTCAGAGCTCATATTAAATAAGTTTGTTCTTTGAATTTACTGTCTATAAAAATATGAAGCAGTAAATACTATCTTAATATTTATGTTAATAGCAGTATACATGTTATAACTGTAATTATTATTAATTCGCATAAGACATTTTGAGTTTTACGAAATAATCATCAGAAAAATCCAAAAGAAATATTTATGTTTGTGTTTTGAACAACTTGGTAAGCAAACATGGCAAAAATTTCTAATCGTACTACTTTAAAATTTCAAGGTAGCAATTTATGAACTACGAAGTTACTGTTGATGTTAATTACATATGACAGAATACATTGTGAGGCGTAAAAATATCCGACAACAGTGTGTACGTAGATTGCGAAGTGGTAACTAATTTCTGTTTTTGTTACTCTTACGTTACTGTAAAGTAATAGATTAATTATATTTGAATTTCGTTGGGCCGGCCGCGGTGGTCTAGCGGTTCTAGGCGCTCAGTCCGGAACCGCGCGACAGCTACGGTCGCAGGTTCGAATCCTGCCTCGAGCATGGATGTGTGTGATGTCCTTAGGTTAGTTAGGTTTAAGTAGTTCTAAGTTCTAGGGGACTGATGCCCACAGATGTTAAGTCCCATAGTGCTCAGAACCATTTGAACCAATTTCGTTGGGATGCACTGATGCAGCCAGAATAGGAAACTTTCTGCAGCTTCTCAATTAGTTTTACTAGGTAATACTAGGAAGGCAATAGCCACTGTGGATCATGGGTGGAGGACAATATCGACTTTGATCATATTTGTCTATGACGTCTCCTCGTCCGTTCTACTCCCCCCAACCATGCCCTCCAGTCATCATTTCTCCCACTATCTCACGTCTCCTCTTTTGCTGCATCACTTCTTCAGTCCATATTTTATTGCTTAGAAACAGGATTGCAGAATTTCGTATGGCATGGAAAGCTAATTATGTAAGTGTAGACGAGATACGGCTCAAATTCAAAGATACCGTATTGACAGCAACTGATAGATTCATACTGCATAAGTAAATAGGAGACGGGACTGATCCACCATGGTACACTAAACACGTCAGAACACGGTCGCAGAAGCAACGAAAAAGCATGCCAACTTCAGAAGAACGTAAAATCCCCAAGACCGGCTAAGTTTCACGGCAGCTTGAAATTTGGTGCGGAAGTCAATGCGAGATGCTTTTAATAGTTTCCACAATAAAATATTGTCTCAAAATGTGGTAGAAAACCCAAAGAGATTCTGGTCCTATGTGACGTACACCAGTGGCAAAAAACAGGCAATACCGTCAGTGCGCGATAGCGATGGAAATGTTACCGATGATGCCGCCACTAAAGCGGAGTTACTAAATACAGTTTTCTTTAATTCCTTTACGAAAGAAGACGAGGAAAATATTCCAGAATTCGAAACTAGAGCAGCTGTAGCATGTGTGCCATAAAGGTAGATATCTGAGGTGTTGCGAAAAAACTCAAATCACTTAAGAAAGACAAGTCTTCCGGTCCAGATGGTATACCAGTCAGGTTCCTTTCAGATATGCAGACACAATAGCGCGTTACTTAGCAATCATATACAATCGCTCACTTGACGAAAGGTCTGTTTCTAAGGACTGGAAAGTAGTACAGATCACGCCAATAATAAAGAAAGGAAATAGGAGTAACCCATTGAATTACAGACCCATATCACTGACCTCAATTTGCAGTAGGATTATGGAGCATATACAGTACTCAAACATTATGAATCACCTTGAAGAAAATGACTTATTGATACATAACAAACACGGATTCAGAAAGTATCGTTCTTGTGCTACGCAGCTAGCTCTTTATTCCCATGAAGTAATGAGTGCTGTCGACAAAGGGATCTCAGATCGATTACATATTCCTAGATTTCCTGAAGGCTTTTGATACCGTTCCTCACAAGCGACTATTAATCAAATTGCGTGCATATGGAGTACCGTCTCGGTTGTGTGACTGGATTCGTGATTTCCTCTCAGAGAGGTCACTGTTCGTAGTGATAGACGATAAATGATCAAGTAGAACAGAAGTGATATCTGGCGTTCCGCGAGGTAGTGCCATAGGGCCTCTGCTGTTCCTGATTTGCATAAATCTAGGTGATAATCTGAGCAGCCTCCTTTCATTGTTTGCAGAAGACGCTGTAATTTACCGTCTAGTAAAATCATCAGAAGATCAATTCCAATTATAAAATGATCTAGAGAGAATTTCTGTATGGTGCGAAAAGTGGCAAATGGCACTAAACAAAGAAAAGTGCGACGTCATCCACATGGGTACTGAAAGAAATCCGATAAATTTAGGGCATACGATAAATCGCACAAATCTAAGGGCTGTCAATTCGACTAAATACCTATGAATTACAATTACGTGCAACTTACATTGAAAAGACCTCATAGATAGTATTGTGGGGAAGGCAAAACTAAGACTTAAAAATGGGTCTGAGCACTATGGGACTTAACATCTGAAGTCATCAGTCCTCTAGAACGTAGAACTACTTAAAAGCGGTCGCGCAGTTCCAGACTGAAGCTCCTAGAACCGCTCGGCCAATTCGGCCGGCAAACAAAGACTGCACATTGTTAGCAGAATACTTAGAAGATGCGACAAACCAGTAAAGAGACAGCCTACATTACACTTGTCCGTCCCCTGCTGGAATAATGCTACCCGGTGTGGAATCCTTACCAGGAGGACATCGAAAAACTGCAAAGAAGGGCAGCTCGTTTCGCGTTATCGCACAATAAGGGTGAGAGTGTCACTGATATGATACGCGAGTTGGGGTGGCAGTCACTGAAACAAAGGTGGTCCTATGTGGCGAGATCTATTTACGAAATTTGAATCACCAACTTTCTCTTCCGAATGCGAAAATATTTTGTTGACACCCACCTACGTAGGGGGAAATGATCATCATAATAAAATAAGAGAAATCAGAGCTCGTACGGAAAGATTTAGGTTCTCCTTTTTCCCACGCGCCATTCGAGAGTGGAATGGTAGCGAAGTAGTATGAAAATGGTTCAATGAACCCTCTGCCAGGCACTTTGGTGTGAATTGCAGAGTAACCATGTAGATGTAGATGGTAAGTAACATCATTCTCGTCCAACGAGTCACCATCAAAGTTAGTTCGTTCTCAGTACTTGGGGGAGAGGAGATACAAATGTAAAACATTATACTACGACCAATTCTGAGTGAATATAATTGGCTGTTCTGCTAGATTTTCTGCTTTCGATAAAGCTGTTGTGAACAGCGTGTACCTAAGCATATGAATGTTGACAATTTAGGCGTCCCAAACAGGTAGGATTATTTCGTATATTGACATTCCGTGAAAAGACTGTTTAGTATTTAGTCGTGTCGACAGTTAAAATGATATTTTATTTTATTGCTTGAAACTGGTGCTATATCTGGAAGTGAATTCAGATATTTGTGAGAAAAATGTAAAACTTTTTGTTTACTTAATATTTACGACAGTTTCGTGATATTAAGCCAATATATAACAAGTAGAACACGCTGACTTATGATCATTGTGTTGTCTACGATGTGAGCAGGATATGTTGTTGCAAATACTGTTCAACAAACTGTGGGTACAGAAATTGATGTAACATCGTATGACATTTTTAGAAACATTATAATTACTTGAAACCCTCACTGCCGACAAGTGTTGGTGATATAACTCGATGGGGGACAGCTGAAAATGTGTGCCCTGCCGGGGACTCGAACCCGCGATCTCCTGCTTACATGGCAGACGCTCTACCCATCTGAGCCACCGACGACACAGATGAATAGCGCGACTGCAGGGACTTCTCCCTTGCACGCTTCCCGTGAGACCCATCGAATTATATCAACAGCACCTGTCGGCAGTTGAGGGTTTCATGTAATTATGATTTATTCTAGAGAAAGCTGCACGGTCATCAATAGTATGCGTTCTTTCGAGAACTGTTACTGGCTTCATATATATAGTTAAAAGGCTACCCACCCATTGACCTTCGACTGTACGAATGCGCACAGGTTGCCCGAACTCTTACGGGAATCGTCAAAGTGTGCGCGAGTAATGAGTGCATGGGCAAAAGTCTATTAGGTAAATTACGTATGTAGAATTGTGAACATTTGGTACTGTGGGTCTCACGGGAAGCTTGCAGGGGATAAGTCCCTACAGTCGCGCTATTCACCTGTGTCCTCGCTGGCTCAGATAGATAGACCGTTTGCCATGTAAGCGGAAGATCCCGGGTCCGAGTCCCGGTCGGGGCACACATTTTCAGCTCTCCCCATCGAGTTATATCAACAACACCTACCGGCAGCTGAGGATTTCAAGTAATTATCATTTATTCTAGAGAAAGCTGCACTCTCATCAATAGCATCTGTTCTTTCGAGAACAGCTACTGTCTTCATATACATTTTAGAAACGTTTCAGGATTAATGCCACTGTATCAACCAACGTTTCAGGCAGGAGATGGCAATGCATAATGTTCTACGTTAGTAACGTAATACGTATAGTCGAGTGGCTAATATAGCCTTTTATTTCGCAGGTGAACTTTTGTGAAGTTTAGAAGGTAGGAGATGAGCTACTGGTGGAATTAAAGCTGTCGGCACAGATCGTGAGTCGTACTTCTCCAGTTCCTGACAAAAACTCTACCATCTGGTGAGCAAGATGTGTGAGACAGGCGAAATACCCTCAGACTTCAAGAAGAATATAGTAATCCCAATCCCAATGAAAGCAGGTGTTGACAGATGTGAAAATTACCGAACTATCAGTTTAATAAGCCACGGTTGCAAAATACTAACGCGAAATCTTTACAGACGAATGGAAAAATTAGTAGAAGCCGACCTTGGGGAAGATCAGGTGGGATTTCGTTCAAATATTGGAATACGTGAGACAATACTGACCCTACGGCTTATCTTAGAAGCTAAATTAAGGAAAGGCAAACCTACGTTTCTAGCATTTGTAGACTTAGAGAAAGCTTTTGACAATGTTGACAGGAATACTCTCAAATCATGAAAGTGGCAGGCGCAAAATATAGGGAGCGAAAGGCTATTTACAATTTGCATTGAAACCAAATGGCAGTTAGTCGGATGCTTCTATAGACCACCTGCATCAGCAACCGTAGTAGTTGAGCGCCTCAGAGAGAACCTGCAGAACGTCGTGAAGAAGTTTCGTGATCATACTATTGTAATAGGGGGAGACTTCAATCTACCAGGTATAGAATGGGATAGTCACACAATCAGAACTGGAGCCAGGGACAGAGACTCTTGTGACATTATCCTGACTGCCTTGTCCGAGAATTACTTCGAGCAGATAGTTAGAGAACCAACTCGTGAAGCTAACGTTTTAGACCTCATAGCAACAAATAGACCGGAACTTTTCGACTCCGTGAATGTAGAAGAGGGTATCAGTGATCATAAGTCAGTGGTTGCATCAATGACTACAAGTGTAATAAGAAATGCCAAGAAAGGAAGGAAAATATATTTGCTTAACAAGAGTGATAGGGCACAAATCGCAGAATATCTGAGTGACCACCATCAAACGTTCATTTCTGAGGAAGAGGATGTGGAACAAAAATGGAAAAAATTCAGAAACATCGTCCAGTACGCCTTAGATAAGTTCGTACCGACTAAGGTCCAAAGCGAGGGGAAAGATCCACCGTGGTATAACAACCATGTACGAAAGGTACTACGGAAACAAAGAAAGCTTCATCATAGGTTTAAGAGTAGTCGAATCATAGCTGATAAGGAAAAGCTGAACGAAGTGAAAAAGAGCGTAAAGAGAGCAATGAGAGAAGCATTCAACGAATTCGAACATAAAACTTTGGCAAACAATCTAAACAAGAACCCTAAAAAGTTTTGGTCATATGTAAAATCGGTAAGCGGATCTAAATCCCCTATTCAGCCACTCGTTGACCACGATGGCACCGAAACAGAGGACGACCGAAGAAAGGCAGAAATACTGAATTCAGTGTTCCGAAACTGTTTCACTGCGGAAAATCGTAACACGGTCCCTGACTTCAGCCGTCGCACGGACGCCAAAATGGAAAATATTGAAATAAACGATATCGGAATTGAAAAACAACTGCTATCACTTAGTAGCGGAAAAGCATCCGGACCAGACGAGATACCCTTAAGATTCTACAGTGATTATGCTAAAGAACTTGCCCCCTTTCTATCAGCAATTTATCGTAGATCGCTGGAAGAACGTAAAGTACCTAGCGACTGGAAGAAAGCGCAGGTCGTTCCCATTTTCAAGAAGGGTCATAAATCAGATGCGAATAATTATAGGCCTATTTCGCTTACGCCAATCTGTTGTAGAATAATGGAACATGTTTTGTGTTCTCGTATTATGACGTTCTTAGATAATACAAATCTCCTTCATCATAACCAACATGGATTCCGCAAACAGAGATCATGTGAAACTCAGCTCGCCCTATTTGCCCAAGAAATTCACAGTGCCGTAGACACTGGCGAGCAGATTGATGCCGTATTCCTGGACTTCAGGAAGGCATTTGATACGGTTTCGCACTTACGTTTAGTGAAAAAAATACGAGCTTACGGAATATCGGACCAGGTTTGTGATTGGATTCAGGATTTCCTAGAAGAAAGAACACAACATGTCATTCTTAACGGTTCAAAATCTGCAGATGTAGAGGTAATTTCGGGAGTACCGCAAGGAAGCGTGATAGGACCTTTATTGTTTACAATATACATAAATGACTTAGTTGACAACATCGGTAGCTCCGTGAGGCTATTTGCAGATGACACGGTTGTCTACAAGAAAGTAGCAACATCAGAAGACTCGTACGTACTCCAGGAAGACCTGCAGAGGATTAATGCATGGTGCGACAGCTGGCAGCTTTCCCTAAACGTAGATAAATGTAATATAATGCGCATACATAGGGGCAGAAATCCATTCCAGTACGATTATGCCATAGGTGGTAAATCATTGGAAGCGGTAACGACCGTAAAATACTTAGGAGTTACTATCCGGAGCGATCTGAAGTGGAATGATCACATAAAACAAATAGTGGGAAAAGCAGGCGCCAGGTTGAGATTCATAGGAAGAATTCTAAGAAAATGTGATTCATCGACGAAAGAAGTAGCTTACAAAACGCTTGTTCGTCCGATTCTTGAGTATTGCTCATCAGTATGGGACCCTTACCAGGTTGGATTAATAGAAGAGATAGACATGATCCAGCGAAAAGCAGCGCGATTCGTCATGGGGACATTTAGTCAGCGCGAGAGCGTTACGGAGATGCTGAACAAGCTCCAGTGGCGGACACTTCAAGAAAGGCGTTACGCAATACGGAGAGGTTTATTATCGAAATTACGAGAGAGCACATTCCGGGAAGTGATGGGCAACATATTACTACCGCCCACATATATCTCGCGTAATGATCACAACGAAAAGATCCGAGAAATTAGAGCAAATACGGAGACTTACAAGCAGTCGTTCTTCCCACGCACAATTCGTGAATGGAACAGGGAAGGGAGGATCAGATAGTGGTACAATAAGTACCCTCCGCCACACACCGTAAGGTGGCTCGCGGAGTATAGATGTAGATGTAGATGTAGATGTAGATGTTACAAGAGTTGAGGGGCATGAAAGGGAAGCAGTGGTTGGGAAGGGAGTGAGACAGGGTTGTAGCCTCTCCCCGATGTTATTCAATCTGTATATTGAGCAAGCAGTGAAGGAAACAAAAGAAAAATTCGGAGTAGGTATTAAAATCCAAAGAGAAGAAATAAAAACTTCAAGTTCGGCGATGACATTGTAATTCTGTCAGAGACAGCAAAGGACTTGGAACAGCAGTTGAACGGAATGGATGGTGTCTTGAAGGGAGGATATAAGATGAACATCAACAAAAGAAAAACGAGGATAACGGAATGTAGTCGAATTAAGTCGGATGATGCTGAAGAAATTAGATTAAGAAATGAGACACTTAAAGTGGTAAAGGAGTTTTGCTATTTGGGGAGCCAAATAACTGATGATGGTCGAAGTAGAGAGGATATAAAATATAGACTGGCAATGGCACGGAAAGCGATTCTGAAGAAGAAAAATTTGTTAACATCGAGTATAGATTTAAACGTCAGGAAGTCATTTCTGAAAGTATTTTTATGGAGTTTAGCCATGTATGAAGTGAAACATAGACGATAAATAGTTTAGACAAGAAGAGAATAGAAGGTTTCGAAATGTGGTGCTACAGAAGAATGCTAAGATTAGATGGGTAGATCACATAACTAACGAGGAGGTGTTGAATAGGATTGGGGAGAAGAGAAGTTTGAGGCACAACTTGACTAGAAGAAGGGATCGGTTGGTAGGACATGTTCTGAGGCATCAAGGGATCACCAATTTAGTATTGGAGGGCAGCGTGGTGTGTAGAAATTGTAGAGGGAGACCAAGAGATGAATACACCAAGCAGATGCAGAAGGATGTAGGTTGCAGTAGGTACTGGGAGATGAAGAATCATGCACAGGATAGAGTAGCATGGAGAGCTGCATCAACCCAGTCTCAGGACTGAAGAACACAACAACAACAACAACAACAACAACAACTTCTCCAGTTCCTGCACGCAGTTTTAATCTGCCAGGAAGATACGTGTTAGCGCACACTCCACTGAAGAGCGAAAATTTCATTCCGGAAGTTTTTTGTTTGTTTCGACCGTAGGTCTAGTTGACGTTAACATTTGTTCTTATATATCAGATAAACATAATTAAAGTAGCGACAGAGGAGGAATAGTTGCTTATTCTACCAATATTATTGCTCTCTGTGGACGGTCACGCTTTTCTCATTCCTGACGTAAACAAATGCAAGAAAAAAATCATCCAGTTCCTTAACACAAAAAACATTTTAAAATTAAATAAACGGCGTACTCAAGATCATGGCACTCGAAATCACTTTTTGTAGTATAACGTTTGTAACATTTCTCCAGCAGCACATAAAAGTAGCTCAGAAGCACAGAGATCTTGGTTAAATAATGAAATTGCGAAGCAATATGCAAAAAATTTTTAACTACACAGAGAACCATAGAATTTGCACTTGCAGATAGCAAAAAGGTTACAATCCAATGGTACATGTTACATAAAACAGAACAGACAGCTAAGAAAACAGAATAGACAAAAAAAGACGAAAAAAACGAAATTCATTGTCCTAATAAGACGAGTGCCGAAGGAGAAGTATTTCATACACACATCCATATAGTCAAGACATATGACACACACATTTTACCCGAGAACAATCAATCTCACTGGCACACTAATGTATGAAGCTCAAAAAAAAATAGAGAAAGATATTATATATTACATTAAGAAGAATAAATTAAGAAATGCAGATGAAGAGGAAAAGTACATAATGTAGCGCAAGAATGAAAATATAATTGAGATTTGATCAGGAAACTGATAGAAAACAAGTAAAGGGCATCATCAAAAACAAGGAAACTCATAAAAACAAAGAGAGATAGTAAGAAAGCATTAGCGCTTATGTCAACTCAGAAAGAAAACTGAATGATTGAGGAATGGCTACAAAAGAAAGTAATACGCCAATACTCATTAATATACAGTAATATACAGGGGTATATGGATAAACCAGGAGAGCTATTCAAACAATGTTGAAGTACATATTCTTAGAATCGATCAGAGTATAATGTTTCACCTTTTCATCCAGCTCCTCCAAGGTACGGACAACGAACTATCAGGAGTTAGGTTTGAGTAGTTCTAGGTTCTAGGTGACTGATGACCTGAGATGTTAAGTCTCATAGTGGTCAGAGCCATTTGAACCATTTTGAACTAGTTACTAAAATACCTTCCTTCACAGAGCTATGGCCGCCGGTAGCTGAGTGGAGGCGTGACAGAATTTCAATCCTAAGAGCCCGAGTTCGATTCCCGGCTGGGTCGGAGATTTTCTCCACTCAGGGACTGGGTGTTGTGCTGTCCTCATCATCATTTCATCCCCATCGACGCGCAAGTCACCGAAGTGGCTTCAAATCGAAAGACTTGCACCCGGTGAACGGTCTACCCGACGGGATGCCCTAATCACACGACAGTAATTCTATTGCAGAGGAATGGGGTAGCAAAAACACCATCTCAGACGCAGAGAGTTTGCTGAGGGAACTGAAACACCTCAGAACTGTGGGTACCGAGAATGGCAGATTAGGTGAGCTCTCCACTTCACCACACCAATACAATCTGTGGAGACGGAAGCAGTCACTGCCTTTAAACCGTGCACTGGCGCACTATCGGGAAAAATTTGACGCATACTGAAAAATCGCGGAGTAAAAACAGTCTTTTGTGCGCCCAACAACCCTCCTGTACAAAAATTAACGTTCATCATTCCAGCAGCAGGGGATATGCGATTCTTCAGTTTCTTCCAGCACATTTATTGATCGAACAGTCCACAGTTGTACTACCGGTTCATAATATACAATGAGCGTAGTACTTAGGCGATCAGACATGGCGCTATCGTCAAATGCCCAGACGAACTGAGCTCCTGAGTCGTCTAGAAAAGTTTGGTAGAGTTCCAACAGTGAAGCTAGTCTGACTGAATTAGTGAGTTTGATGGTAATTTGATTGTATATTTATAATATCACTTTGGGTTTAAGGTACGTTCTGTGGGACTTACAATCCCTTACCGCCGTTCGACGGTGTTATTCCAGTCCTATGGGAGGCGCTGTTGGCTTCCTGTTACTGTTTCGTTTATTGTTGTTCATCTGGAGAGTGTGGGTGCAGGTGTCTGTATCCAGTAGAGGTATTCTTTCAGGTCTGATGGTAGATAATTTTCATTTTTGTTAACCATGGTCACTGTCCGAGTTCTCTAATATTGTGAGGGGGCGAGATAGCGTAACCAGTCTCTTGGTTGAGTTGTTCGAACTGCTTGTAGGCCTGCGACAGCATTGCGAAGTGTGACCAATCCCGTATAGAGCTGACGGGCTAGGTCTTTTTTACTAATGACGTATCAGTTTCCATATTGAAAGTGGTGGTTCTAGTAAGAGGGGGAGCGTATAGGCGTCAGCGGACGACTTTGCTCTGTATACGTTGTAGGCTAGTCGTTCTGGTTTACTAATTGTTGCCAACGCCATGCAACCGAGCATTGCGTTGGCGTGGACTGCCGAGGGAACGGCTAGGGGGGGGGAAGGGATACAAGTCGGGTGTGCCCCCACAGGAGCTCATTTCGTCAATGCACATGACGATGGCGACATGTCTAACCGCCGAAATATTGTACCCAATGGACACTATGAACCGGCTGTACACTGGTGGACTGTTCGATCAGAGAGGGATATGTTTATTTTTTCGCTCATTCCTACTCTTCTTCCTTCCCCCTCGGTTATTCTTTGTTTTGTTTCAAAGAAGTTTCCTTTAATTTCAGGAAGTGTGAACTGTGTTCTGGACGTAGCGTCTTTCACTAGTAATCAAAAAGTAGTGGGTCTTGGATTCGAATCCCGCCACTGCTTAAATGTTGAATAAAAATCATCAGCAAGAGTAGCCGAAAACTTTAGGGATAGTAAGACAACCTCGTTCTGCCAACGGCCTTAACAAAGGGGCCGGAGGAGCGGATAGATTTTCAGTGCACTCTCTTACCCTTTGGGTGGAAAAAGACTCTAACTGGTGGAATACTGACCAATGATCCTCGGCATGAGCATACACGAGGCAGTGGGAACCATTGCATTGAACAAACATAAAGTATATCAGTATGACATATGGAATGTAACTGAGAAAGTATCGTAACGATCTCTCCGTTGACAAAAGATTCCGAACTCTGGGAGGGGACTGCCAATGGGGAGGTGATTATGAGAAAAAGACAGAATGACCAACAAAAGGATAACGTCCTGCTAGTCGTCGCGTGGAATGTCGGAAGTTCGAACGTGGAAGACAAGATAGAAAATCTGAAAAGGGAAGTGCTGTGGCTCACTATACTCGTAGATATACAGGGTGTTACAAAAAGGTACGGCCAAAATTTCAGGAAATATTCCTCACACACAAATAAAGAAAAGATGTTATGTGGACATGTGTCCGGAAACGCTTAATTTCCATGTTAGAGCTCATTTTAGTTTCGTCAGTATGTACTGTACTTCCTCGATTCACCGCCATGATTTCACACGGGATACTCTATCTGTGCTGCTAGAACATGTGCCGTTACAAGTACGACACAACATGTGGTTCATGCACGATGGAGCTCCTGCACATTTCAGTCGAAGCGTTCGTACGCTTCTCAACAACAGATTTGGTGACCGATGGATTTGTAGAGGCGGACCAATTCCATGGCCTCCCCTCTCTCCTGACCTCAACCCTCTTGACTTTCATTTATGGGGGCATTTGAAAGCTCTTGTCTAAGCAAGCCCGTTACCAAATGTAGAGACTCTTCGTGCTCGTATTGTGGACGAATGTGATACAATACGCCATTCTCCAGGGCTGCATCAGCGCATCAGGGATTCCATGCGACGGAGGGTGGATGCATGTATCCTCGCTAACGGAGGACATTTTGAACATTTCCTGTAACAAAGTATTTGAAGTCACGCTGGTACGTTATGTTGCTGTGTGTTTCCATTCCATGATTAATGTGATTAGAAGAGAAGTAATAAAATGAGCTCTAACATGGACACATGACCACATAACATATTTTCTTTCTTTGTATGTGAGGAATGTTTCCTGAAAGTTTGGCCGTACCTTTTTGTAACACCCTGTAGTGAGCATCGGTCAAGCCAAAAGGAAAGAAGGCAACCATTTGTGGTCAGACGAATACAGAATACGAGGGTCGTTCGATAAGTAATTTATTTATTTTTATTTTATTGACAGTACAGAGTAACCCACCGCCTTGAAATGTAAGGCGGGCCGAATACTTCTGAATCCAACCACAAAGCACTTCTCAATACTACAGTGTTATTGGTATACAGCTATTTTTTAAATAATATAAAGAACATAATATAAGAATAGTAATGTCCCACATTTTTTAAAGAAAAGGCCATTAATATAGGTCGACAAACGTCTATGTTAGTGCGTCATATTTGATGTTTGATCTGTGCACCGGTAAAGTTTCGAACCATTCTGGCAGATGGCAGAGATGTAGTACAGCGTGAGAGTGGCGTATACATACGGTTCACATTATAAGCAGCGTGCGGTTATTAAATTCTTGTGGTGAACATCCATAAACGTTTGTGTGCAGTGTATGGCGATGCTGCAGTTGACAGGAGTACAGTTGGGCGACGGGTAAGCTAGTTACAGCTAGTTACAGCTTCAGGAAATGCAGAAACAGAGCTCTATGATCAGCCACTCTCGGGCCGTCCTGCCACAGCCACTGCCCCAGACATGCTGACTCGTGCGGACGCCGACCGGCGCGTCACAACTCGACAATTGGCTCCACAGTTGTCGGTCAACATTGGAAGAGCGTCTGCAACGATCGATATTTCCGGATATTGAAAGAGGTGCTCACGATGGGTTCCACGAATGCTCACAGCGGACCACAAGGTTCAAGAAGAGCCATTTCATCTGAATTTTTGGAGCGTTTTGAGACCGATGGAGAGGCGTTCCTGTCACGGATGGTTGCTGGTGGGGGGGGGGGGGGGCAAAGCTGGGTGCAGAACTTTGCGCTGGAAAGAAAACGGCAGTCCATGGAGTGGCACCATACTTACTCACCACATCACCACAAAAGAAGAAATTCAATACAGCCCCCTCTACCGGAGAAGTCATGGTGGACTGTCTTCTGGGATTGTGATGGCGTCATTCTCGTGGAAGAGGGTCAACTATCAATTCAGAGGCATACCGTTTCAGTCGCGTTTGAACAGACAAGAAACCAGCAGTAATCTTGCTCCAAGACGATAATGGACGACCACACATAAGTCTGCGAACCCAGAAACACATCGCCAAATTGGGCTGGACATCATTGCCTTATCCACCCTACAGTCCCGACCTGGCACCCTCGGACAACCTTCTCTTTGGGCCGCTTGAAGATTCTCCACGGGGAACACACATTGAAGATGACGAGAGTGTCAGTCATACAGTGAAAACATGGATACGCCTACAGGACAAGTGCTTTTACTAGCAGGGAATACCTGCTCTTCCTCAACGTTGGCGTACGGCCAAAGAACGAGATGAAGATTACGTAGAAAAATATGACGTGGAAAAGATATGTCGTTGTATATTGCCACCAAATTCTGACTCAACAATAAAGATATTTGAGAAAAAAATGTGGGTCGTTACTTTTCGAACGACCCTTGTAATGGCTCTGAGCACTATGGGACTTAACATCTATGGTCATCAGTCCTCTAGAACTTAGAACTACTTAAACCTAACTAACCTAAGGACAGCACACAACACCCAGCCATCACGAGGCAGAGAAAATCCCTGACCCCGCCGGGAATCGAACCCGGGAACCCGGGCGTGGGAAGCGAGAACGCTACCGCACGACCACGAGATGCGGGCGACCCTTGTAATATCATTAGGAGGAGAAGATTGTACAACGGGAGTAGAATTCGTCATTAACAGAATGGAAGAGCAGAGGGTGTGTTACTGTGAATAGTTCATTGAAAGGGTTGTTCTCATCAGAATCGGCAGCAAACCAACTCCAAAAACGATAGTTCAGGTGACGTGTATGACGACGTCGCAAGCAGAAGATGAAGAGCCAGAGAGAGTATATGGCGATATTGAACAGGCAATTTAGTACGCAAAGGGATAGAAAATTTAAATAATCATGGGAGACTGGAATGCGGTAGTAGAGGAAGGAATATAAGAAAAGATTCGAGACAATAAGTTCTTGGTAGAAGGAATGAGAGAGGAGAAACATTATTCAGTACTGCTGTACTCTGTTCAAGAATCACAAAAGGAGGAGGTATATTTGGAAAACGCCGGGAGATACAGGAAGATTTCAGTTAGATTACATCACGCTAAGGCAGAGAAACCGAAAACAGATATTGAACTGTAAGGCGTATCCAGAAGCGGATGTAGACTCATATCAATTTAGTAATGACGAACAGTAGGCTGAAGTTTAAAAGAAAAGCTAGGAAGAATGAATGCGCAGGGAAGTGGGATACGGAAGTATTAACGAGTGAAGAGATAAGCTTGAAGCCCCTTGACAATATATTTCAGTAAGCATTTCAGTTGAAGAGGAATGGATATCTCTAGAAAGGGCAATCATGAATGCCAGAAAGAAAAACGCAGGTACAAAAAAGTATAACTGCAAAGAAACGACGAGTAATAAAAGAAATATTTCGGATGGGGGACAAAAGAAGGAGGCAGAAAAACATTTAGGCAAGTTCAGGAAACTGGAAATACGAGTCACTTACGAATAGCCTAAATAGCAACTGCAGGGAAGCTAAGGCGAAATGACTAATTGGAAAATGTGAAGATATCGAAAAAAAATGGTTGTCGAAAGGACTAACTCAGCGTACAGAAAAATCAAAACAACTTTCGGTAAAATTAAAAGCAAGGGCGTGATCATTAAGAGTACAATGGGAATTCGACTCAGAGGAGAGAGCGGATGGGTGGAAAGAGTACGAGGGGGGGGGGGGGGCGTGAGACAGGAAGAGATAGGAAATTAAGGGAAGAGGTATGAGATCCATTATTAGAATCGGAATTAAAAAGACCTTCGGACGGCTTAACGCCAAATGAGGCAGGAGAGATAGATAATTGTCCATGAGAATTTCTAAAATCGTTGGTGGAAGGGGCAAAAGACACGACTCCTCACATTGGCATATAGAATGTACGAGACTAGAAATTTACCATCGCACTTTCGGAAAAATATCCTCCACAAAATTCCGAAGATAGCAAGAGCCGACAAGTGCAAAAATTATGGTACAATCAATTTAAGAAAAAAAAATGGCTCTGAGCACTATGGGACTTAACTTCTAGGGTCATCAGTTCCCTAGAACTTAGAACTATTTAAACCTAACTAACCTAAGGACATCACACACATCCATGCCCGAGGCAGGATTCGAACCTGCTACGTAGCGGTCGCGCGGTTCCAGACTGTGGCGCCTTTAACCGCTTGGCCACCCCGACCGGCAATCAATTTAACAGCTCATGCAATATAGCTGCTGTGCAAAATGATATACAGAAGAATGGAAAACAAAATTGAGGGTGTGCCAGATGATGATTAGTTCAGCTGTAGGAAAGTTAAGGCACCAGAGAGGCAGTAATCATGTTGGAGTTGATAATGGGAGCACGACTGAAGAAAACTTAAGCACATTCATAGGTCTAATTGACCTGGAAAAAGGGTTGGATAATGTTAAATGGTGCAAGATCTTCGAAATTCGGAGAAAAATATAGATAACGGATAATATACAATGTGTACAACAGCAAAAAGGAAACACTAAGACTGGAAGGCCAAGAACGATGTTCTGTCATTAAAATGGGTGTAAGACGGGTGTAGTCTTTCGCACACACTATTCAGTCTGTACATCGAAGTTTCAAAGAAGGAAATGAAAGAAAATTTGAAGAATCGGATTAAAATTAAAAGTTGGAAGAATATCCGTGATAAGATTCCCTGATGACATAGCTATCCTCAGTGAAGGAGAATTACAGGTTCTGCTGAGTTGAATGAGCGGTCTAATGAGTACAGACTGTGGATTGAGGGAAATCAAAGAAATATGGAAAGTAATGAGAAGTGGCTGAAATGAGAACAGCGTGACACTTAACATTAGAATTGATGTTCACGATGTAGACGATGTGAAGTAATTCTGCTGTCTAGGGAGCAAATTAACCCATCGTGGAAGGAGTAAGGAGGACATAAAAAGCAAACTAACACTGGCCAAAAGAGCAGTCCTGGCCAAGTGAAGTCTACTAGTATCGAACATAGGCCTTAATTTAATGAAGGAATTTCTGCGAATCTACTACCATGCGCCAGAGTATCCGAACGCCCTGAATTGTGATCCGCCTGATTTGTTTGCAACCAACATAACGTAGCTGTCTAGCGGGTCCTGTACACGCTTTGTAATACAAAATGGATAGCACGGGAGACCACTAGGCAACACTGTTCTTTAAGGCAATCAGCGCGATGTATCATCACACAATGATATTGCAAAAACTAGAAAGATACGTAATTAGAGATGAGTTAGTCCCTAACGCTTGTACGGGTTACAATGATTTTCAAAAGCGTTACCATCACATTACAATCTGATACAACTGACTGTGGCACA
This sequence comes from Schistocerca cancellata, assembly GCF_023864275.1. Classification (NCBI taxonomy): domain Eukaryota; kingdom Metazoa; phylum Arthropoda; class Insecta; order Orthoptera; family Acrididae; genus Schistocerca; species Schistocerca cancellata. The sequence goes on along the minus strand of NC_064631.1, from coordinate 171,937,347 downwards.
TAAACTATGTAGCAAGCCTTAAACAAAGTGAATGTTTGCATGAACAAGATATTCCGAGACAATGTCTGGACTAATAAACGTCTATGACAGTTCGAAGTATTTTTCCTCTGTATAAGGATTTCCCGCACCTGCTAAATGTCCCAGTGACGATTGGTTTTTACTTAAACTGTTCGTTAAAGGAACTGCCTAAAGAAAACGCGATAAACAGCGGTAAACGCTCTATAGAAATCGCAGTATTAATGGAGTATAATCAGTAACGTCATTGTACTAATTATTCATGAAGAATTATTTGCCCACATGTTTGAACTATAAATGATATGACGAAATTGTATGTTCTGGATCTGGACAGAAACCCAGCAGACGTAGTCACTACTAATTAAAATATACTTTCACACCTGCCTGGGACTTGATCAAAGCAACGGTCGTCAATGCTCACTAGCCGTTCATCATGTTTCTCACTCTTTTTTCATGGTGGACTATTGTTCTTTTGTCACTCGATTTCGTCGTATACTGTTTTCACGACGTAAATTTTGCGACACCATTACGTGTTCATGAAACAGCTTCCAGATCTGACTTCCAAAGGACGCTTAATTTATACATGAAACGCAGGCAGCTGTGACTGAGCGGTTCTAGGCGCTTCAGTCCGGAACCACTCGGCTGCTACGGTCGCAGGTTCGAATCCTGCCTCGGGCAAGGATGTGTGTGGTGTCCTTAGGTTAGTTAGGTTTACGTAGTTCTAAGTGTATGGTACTGATGACGTCAGATGTTAAGTCCCATAGTGCTTAGAATCATTTGAATCATTTTATACATGGAACGGTTAGAGACTCTTAATCAATCCCTCCAGATTTCTCCAGTTTCCAGATTTGACTTCCAAATGACAAATAATATATATACTACACAAATTAGTCTTGTGATTATATTCAATAAGTTTTCTCATTATTTACAATGTGTTTTAACTTAGTATCATATTTCGTGTTAGCAGAATGATACCAGGTTAGTGGTAAAGGGGGACTTTAGGGAAGTAGTCTTACCTCTTCAGATACACGTGCACATAATTAAACAACGAAACATTGTGACAGTATGGAACTAGACATTCATCAAATTTAATATTCAAAGCAGAGGGTGTAATTCCTGATTGTTAGAAAAGCGGTACCATACTACAATAAAAATACACCAAACAAAACGCAAATCCAACTGGCACCTTTCGTTTTCAAACTGCTATCAAAAATAGCATGGAGAAGTACTGCGAGACATAATTACCAAGATTGGGTATTTCTATCACATTCTGAAAGAAATAAAATAGAAACAAGCTTGAACATAGGATCAATAATCGAAGGAAGAGAAGGAACGAAGCAATATGCCATCAGAATATTGTGGAACGCAGAGAATTGTTTTTTTTTTATTTTATTTTTTTTACTCAAGTCGTTTTGGATTATGTGCTCGGCGTCAAAATGGGTTCAAATGGCTCTGAGCACTATGGAACTTAACTGCTGAGGTCATCAGTCCCCTAGAACTTAGAACTACTTAAACCTAACTAACCTAAGGACATCACACACATCCATGCCCGAGACAGGATTCGAACCTGCGACCGTAGCGGTCGCGCGGTTCCAGACTGTAGCGCCTAGAACCGCTCGGCTACTACGGCCGGCGTCAAAATGGGAATAATGCTTAAGTACAGGGATTAGGGGCAGAATCTATTTAAATATCAGGTGCCGGAATGAAAGTGGAAATAAAGAGTCTCACTCATGCTAAAGTAATGTCCGTGAAGTTGCGAATGGAATAAAGGAACTAACATAAAGGTTTCAAACTGTGATAAACGTGTTCAAGTTATAAATCAATTGTCTAAGATCACGCTGCTTTAAGGTATCAGTAATACGGATTAGAAGGCAGAAAAGAATTTGTAACATTAGTGAAGAGAGAGGAAAGTAACATAAATGTTCTTCAAGGGAAAAGAAGTAAAAAAGGAAAGAATCTGCTAAACATAAAATTGGGACGGATGCATAAAACATAACTGAAGAAGTGATATCACGCATGTAACTAGTAAGTCACTTAGTTCCAGTTAAGATATCATAAAAAATGAACTGCCTTTATTGAATGGCTCTTCACTGACAACACGAATGTACGTATTCCAATCATTTTATTAGAACTGTCGTAAAACACTTACATACGTACGTTTTGAGCGTAAAATTGAAGGAAAAACGTGAGAAAGATAATATTTATAAAAGGATGGATGGGTGCGGTTAAATAGAAAGATAAATACACCAGTCATGAGTAAGTAGGTAAATAAATGTTGAAACAAAACTGCGAACATAAAATTATAAAAAGATATTGAAATGAATGAGCAGCTTTTAACAATGAATCTGTGCCAAAAAGGGAGATAATTCACTGTTTTTAATGGTAGGTACTCTATTATAGATATCCCAGAATATGTCGTCGTCTATTTCGTCCCCTTCAAAGAGAAATCCCTGTTGCACTTTCGTATTCTTATTGTACACACAGGACAGCAATGTAATTCTATTAGTCAATAGGTACTTCCACTTACGCAGCCTAAAGATCCAGATACATGACTTAGAAAGTCGTAGAAGTATTTGTTGGTAAGGAATTTTTTTTTTACTCCTAAAATTTCAATTTTAAATCCTATGAGCTCAATGATGAAAGAGACTGATCTGGATATGAGCTCCACTTACACGTTTTACGGGGTCACAAGACTTCGAAAACTAAACAAGGATTCGTTATGTACGTGTTCACTTTACCAGATAGTCTCATACTTTTTGTTCCATCGTAAATACTGCAAAACTGGTATTGCCAGTCTCGGTCAGTAGCTATACAGACAAGGCGTTGGATAATACGATTCAATTTAGCACAACTCAAATTAACACACGCCAAATTAACACACAATTTATAAATTCACTTCACTCCAAGATATCACAGAGATGCTGACAAATGTGCAATAATAGTTCATATATAACAGTCCTCTTCAGATGTAAAGAGAGACACTATCGTTCTCCGTCTGATTTTTCTTCATCGCTAACTGAAGTCTGGAATCATCTCTTTCGGCGGCACCATTGCACGGTGCCCTCTACGAGCCAGAACGCCATGGCAACGAGTAACAACAACGTCAGGAGGTGAATACAGAGTGGGTAGTCTTCAGTCGCGTCACGGACGTAACCTAAAAAAGAAAGACAGGTGAGGAGTATGATCACGATTCTATGGTGCTTAAACTAGTCACGTCAACGAGATAAAAAGCTAGCCACACAGCCAAGGTAAATAAGTTCTTTAATACGTAGAGAGCGCAGCGAAATTATGTGAGTCCCTGTAGTAATAGAGTGCTGCTTCTGTCTTAATTTGAATGAGAATCCACGGGCTCTTCATAGAAAACCACCAGAAAAATAAAAAATTTAATTAGTTACGTGTCATTAAGTACTTCAAATAGGTACAAAGGCGAGTTGGACATAGCAGGTATCACTGAAACGGGATCCAGAAATTGCTTACAGGCAATTCGATGTCGTCGTGAAGTTTACTTGCGAGGACCGGTTGGATTTCGTCGTATACGTGGATACCATTTCCCTCGGGTGGCCCTGTTTATGTAGTTATCAGTTCCACCTTTCGTCAGGCAGAGTGTCCCAGACGACTTACTCATAACTGACGTATTTATCTTTAAACTCTCCCCATATCAAAGGAAATTTCTTGGGTGTACATAATTGTAATTTGATTTCCCTTACTTATTTACGTATTTATAGTTCCTCAAATATTTTTCGATTTACGCCTTTCCCTGACACTAATGTCCAAAGACTGGATACGAGTACAGATTAGCTGCTTAGACTTGCTCAGTTGCTGCTAATTTCTTACCTCGAAAACGAGGCAGAATTATGCACGCCCTACTTCATTAGTCAGTATGTGGTTCTACAAGATAATTTTAGTGCCATATGGGTGTCATTCATTTAGTGCACAATGAGTTTGCATTCAAAAGTTAGTTGGACTAGATCTGCTGCTAGCCGTCAGGCTCTTATTTCACAAACAGATTACTCCTAAAGCGGGTCTGCTTCCTTGGAACATCACGCTTGTTTGTTTTAGACTCAGCTTCACTTCACAGAACCTAGCAACTTCGAGCCTTACAGGAACGCGTTTCTAGAACTGCTGGAAGTTTTACGGTTTCGTCTCACAATACATGTACTGCTTTTCATAGTTTGCTTCAACTATTTAGAAATCGGGCTTTGTTTGTAGAATAGTGTAGGTTTCTGCATACGGTTCTGATTCAAGGTTAAATGTCACAAGTTATTTTAATAACTAAAATATGGAGTTTCAGTCTTCGATCGCTATTCTTTATTTTCAATTACCGGTTTCGGGCTAGCTGCCCATCTTCAGATCTGTTAGACAATGTTAAAAATGTAATTAATAAGAGAGATACAGTTAGTGAAAAAATATCTTAGTTTACAAAAAGAAATTTTGGAACGTATAAAATGTCAACATACCATATGTTGTAGTTACAGAGTAACTTGTCCGTACAGAACACACAGTTCACTGTCATAAATAAAGTAAATTTCAATCTGTTAAAACATTATATCGCAGTATTTAAGAGTAACCTGATTAGTAACAGTAAAAAGTGCCCTCTACCTATAACAATTGTGCATCTGTTATTATTTCGCCGTATATATTATTGGCGAATATTCTTTTTAAAAAACAATTTTTAAGGTAATAACAAATGAATAATCTTTTTGAGTGGACCATGAAACGAAAAATTTTTACATTAATTTAAAATTTCTTTATAAAGAAACATAAAATATAATTAAAATGTAGATATCCTTCCGAAAATGTGCGTTTACTCTTCTTTGTTTTTGATTGGTGGTTGAGTGGATTTCCCTACGTCAGAACGTATACAACGCCACGCCGAGTTGTCTTGCGCCGCGCCCAATTCACCTCGCCGCCAGTACGCTGAGGGCCGTTCCGCTGTAGCTGTTTCTTACTGGGGCGTGCTGTTGCATTCAAGAGTAAGCCTAAAACAGGTCTTTAGAAATCTCATAATAATTCCTGTTTTATTAAAAAGAATATTCGCCAATAATATACACGGCGAAATAATAACAGATGCACAATTGTTATAGGTAGAGGGCACTTTTTACTGTTACCAATCAGGTTACTCTTAAATAGTGCGATATAATGTTTTAACAGATTGAAATTTACTTTACTTATGGCAGTGAACTGTGTGTTCTGTACGGACAAGTTACTCTGTAACTACAACATATGGTATGTTGGCATTTTATACGTTCCAAAATTTCTTTTTGTAAACTAAGATATTTTTTCACTAACTGTATCTCTCTTATTAATTACATTTTTAACATTGTCTAACAGATCTGAAGATGGGCAGCTAGCCCGAAACCGGTAATTGAAAATAAAGAATAGCGATCGAAGACTGAAACTCCATATTTTACTTAATGAACGATCGCGGAATTCCCAGTGAGACAACTATGTCTAGTTTTGATTTTAATAACTCTCTCGAACTCATAATAAATAAATATAGGTACACTACTTTGAGATGACGAAAGTCATGGGATGGGAATATAAACACACACAAATGGCAGTTGTACCTCGTACACAAGGTGTACAAGGGCAATGCATCCCATTCCGGAAATTGATAGTGAATTCAATATTTCGCAATCCACAGTGTTAGGACAACGCCGAGAATACCAAATGTCAGGAGTTACCTCTCATCACGGACAACGTAGTGACCGACGGCCGTCACTTAACGACCGAGAGCAGCAGCGTTCACATAGAGTTGTCGGTGCTAGCAGACAAGGAACAATGCTCGAAATAAGAACAGGAATCAATTTAGGACCTACGACGAACGTATCCGTTAGGACAGTACGACGAAATTTGGCGTAAATAGGCTGCGGCAGCAGACTGCTGACACGAATGCCATTGCTAACAACACGGCATCTACATCTACATTTATACTCCGCAAGCCACCCAACGGTGTGTGGCGGAGGGCACTTTACGTGCCACTGTCATTACCTCCCTTTCCTGTTCCAGTCGCGTATGGTTCGCGGGAAGAACGACTGTCTGAAGGCCTCTGTGCGCGCTCTAATCTCTCTAATTTTACATTCGTGATCTCCTCGGGAGGTATAAGTAGGGGGAAGCAATATATTCGATACCTCATCCAGAAACGCACCCTCTCGAAACCTGGCGAGCAAGCTACACCGCGATGCAGAGCGCCTCTCTTGCAGAGTCTGCCACTTGAGTTTGTTAAACATCTCCGTAACGCTATCACGGTTACCAAATAACCCTGTGACGAAACGCGCCGCTCTTCTTTGAATCTTCTCTATCTCCTCCGTCAACCCGATCTGGTACGGATCCCACACTGATGAGCAATACTCAAGTATAGGTCGAACGAGTGTTTTGTAAGCCACCTCCTTTGTTGATGGACTACATTTTCTAAGGACTCTCCCAATGAATCTCAACCTGGTACCCGCCTTACCAACAATTAATTTTATATGATCATTCCACTTCAAATCGTTCCGCACGCATACTCCCAGATATTTTACAGAAGTAACTGCTACCAGTGTTTGTTCCGCTATCATATAATCATACAATAAAGGATCCTTCTTTCTATGTATTCGCAATACATTACATTTGTCTATGTTAAGGGTCAGTTGCCACTCCCTGCACCAAGTGCCTATCCGCTGCAGATCTTCCTGCATTTCGCTACAATTTTCTAATGCTGCAACTTCTCTGTATACTACAGCATCATCCGCGAAAAGCCGCATGGAACTTCCGACACTATCTACTAGGTCATTTATATATTTTGTGAAAAGCAATGGTCCCATAACACTCCCCTGTGGCACACCAGAGGTTACTTTAACGTCTGTAGACGTCTCTCCGTTGATAACAACATGCTGTGTTCTGTTTGCTAAAAACTCTTCAGTCCAGCCACACAGCTGGTCTGATATTCCGTAGGCTCTTACTTTGCTTATCAGGCGACAGTGCGGAACTGTATCGAACGCCTTCCGGAAGTCAAGAAAAATAGCATCTACCTGGGAGCCTGTATCTAATATTTTCTGAGTCTCATGAACAAATAAAGCGAGTTGGGTCTCACACGATCGCTGTTTCCGGAATCCATGTTGATTCCTACATAGTAGATTCTGAGTTTCCAAAAACGACATGATATTCGAGCAAAAAACATGTTCTAAAATTCTACAACAGATCGACATCACCTATAACGACTCTCCAGGACTCGTGACTACATCGGTTGGACCCCAGACGACTGGGAAACTGTGTCCTGGTCAGACGAGTTTCGGTTTCAGTTGGTAAGAGCTGATTTTGGGGTTCATGTGAGGCGCAGATCCCACGAAACCATCGACTGAAGTTGCCAACAGGACACTGCAACTTGTCTGTGGCTCCATAATGGTGTAAGCTGTGGTGGTATGGAATGGTCTAGGTTTTCTAATCAAACGAAACCAATCATTGATTGGAAATAGTTGTGTTCAGCTGCTTGGAGAGCATTTGCAGCCATTCATGAACATCATGTTCCCAAATAACGACTGAACTTTTATTGATGACAAGGCACCATGACACCGGGTCGAAAGTATTCGCGACTGGTTTGAATAACATTCTGGTAAGTTCGCGCGAATGTTTTGGTCACTCGGATAACCCGACATTAACCCCATCGAACTTTTGTGGAACATAGACGAGAGGTCAGTTCGTGCACAAAATCCTGCACCGGCAAGGCTTTTACGGACGGCTGTACAGGCAGTATGACTACATTTCTGCAGGGGACTTGCAACGACTTGTTGAGCTCATGCTACGTCGTGTTGCCTCACTACGTCTGACAGGAGGTCCGACGTAATATGATGAGGTATACCATGACATTTTTCACCTCAGTGTATAACACATTAACCCATAATGATTGCTTCGTGGCAGCCGCTGTTGCCGAGCGCTTCTAGGCGCTTCTGTCCAGAACCGCGCTGCTTCTACGGTCACAGGTTCGAATCCTGCCTCGGGCATGGATGTGTGTGATGTCCTTAGGTTAGTTGGGTTTAAGTATTTCTAAGTCTAGGGGACTGATGACTTCAGATGTTAAGTCCCATAGTGCTTTGAGCCATTTGAACCTTTTTTTTTTGTTTGCTTCGTAGTATGAAAATTTATTCTTTTGCAGCATTAGATTTACAGCTAACGAAAGAAGAAACACGTGCGCCGGTCTAACAATGAAAGAATTAAGGTGCCTTTACCCATGCTCAACAGCGCCAAATACTGCTGTCACAAAAAAACAACATTGGTGTCGCAGGTATCGACTGATTTGTTTTCCTAATGATGTAATGCTCTTTAGCCTCATCTTCTGTCCCATATTCACAGGCTTACAATTCTAAATGACTAATATTTACTATTAAGAGTTTTACAGTTCTAAATAGTTAACATTTACTAAAAAGTTAAAAGTAAAGCATATACTCGTGCCACCAAACGGTTCCCACAAGTTCCATGGCGTAATGCAGGAAAACGTACTGTCTTCGAGAAATGAAGCAACTTGTTACATAACAGAATGAAAACAGGTTAGAGGTGGGTTGGTTTGGTGTGAGCTGACGTTTGATGAGGGCCTAGCAGAGGTGTTGTAGGCGGGCAAAATGTCAATAGTGGACCCACATGCCAGTGTCTAGACGTGACGTCCCGAGTGTCGTTAGCAGTTCGCACAAAGACGGTTATCGTGAAACATATTTTTGATTTGGAATATTAATCACTAAGAATAAAGCCGAGTACGATACACCAGAGTAAAGAGCTCAACGAAACGATTATTTTCGTATGTAGCGTGACTATGGAAGTGAAAGCAAATTACAGCCGTTATTTTTCCCAAGGGCATGATGCTCTACGATATGGTTAAATGTTGATGCATTCCTTTGGGTAAAATATTCAGAGGTAGAATAGTCCTCAGTTCGGATCTCTGGGCGGGGTCTAATGTGGAGGACGCCAGTCATTCGATAAAAAAAAAAGAACTGTCAATCTACAGGTCGGAGCGTTGAATGTTAGACCACATAATCGGGCCGGTAAGTTAGAACATTTAAAAATGGAAATGGATAGGTAGAAATTAAATGCAGTGGGGATTACTGAAGTTCGGTGACAGGATGAACATCAATTTTGGCCAGGTGTGCACAAAGTTATAAGTATACCATCAAATAGGGATAATGCAGGAGTAAATCTAATCATGAATAACATAATAGGAATGAGAGTAAGGTACTACGATTCGCATAGCGAATACTTTATCATTGCCAAGATAGACACGAAGCCAACACCCACCACGATAGCGTACGTTTATATGACAACTAGCTACGCAGATGGTGAACGGATCGAAAGAATGTATGATGAGGTACAAGAAATTGTTGAGATAGTTAAGGGAGAAGAGAATCTAATTGTGACTGAGGACTAGAATTTGGTAGTATAAAGTGGAAGAGACTGAACAGGAAACCGATAGCTGGAAAAGGAAGGAAATGAAAAGTATTACGTGAATAACGACTAGGAGAAACGGAGAAGGAGGAAACAGCCTGGAAGAATTTTGCGTAGACCATAATTTAATCATTGCTAACATTTGGTTTAACGGTCATGAAAGAAGGTTGTATACATGAAATAGACCTACAGACGCCAGAAGGCTTCAGATTGCTTGTATGAGAGAGATTCCGGAAACACATTTCAAACTACACTCCTGGAAATTGAAATAAGAACACCGTGAATTCATTGTCCCAGGAAGGGGAAACTTTATTGACACATTCCTGGGCTCAGATACATCACATGATCACACTGACAGAACCACAGCCACATAGACACAGGCAACAGAGCATGCACAATGTCGGCACTAGTACAGTGTATATCCACCTTTCGCAGCAATGCAGGCTGCTATTCTCCCATGGAGACGATCGTAGAGATGCTGGATGTAGTCCTGTGGAACGGCTTGCCATGCCATTTCCACCTGGCGCCTCAGTTGGACCAGCGTTCGTGCTGGACGTGCAGACCGCGTGAGACGACGCTTCATCCAGTCCCAAACATGCTCAATGGGGGACAGATCCGGAGATCTTGCTGGCCAGGGTAGTTGACTTACACCTTCTAGAGCACGTTGGGTGGCACGGGATACATGCGGACGTGCATTGTCCTGTTGGAACAGCAAGTTCCCTTGCCGGTCTAGGAATGGTAGAACGATGGGTTCGATGACGGTTTGGATGTACCGTGCACTATTCAGTGTCCCCTCGACGATCACCAGTGGTGTACGGCCAGTGTAGGAGATCGCTCCCCACACCATGATGCCGGGTGTTGGCCCTGTGTGCCTCGGTCGTATGCAGTCCTGATTGTGGCGCTCACCTGCACGGCGCTAAACACGCATACGACCATCATTGGCACCAAGGCAGAAGCGACTCTCATCGCTGAAGACGACACGTCTCCATTCGTCCCTCCATTCACGCCTGTCGCGACACCACTGGAGGCGGGCTGCACGATGTTGGGGCGTGAGCGGAAGACGGCCTAACGGTGTGCGGGACCGTAGCCCAGCTTCATGGAGACGGTTGCGAATGGTCCTCGCCGATACCCCAGGAGCAACAGTGTCCCTAATTTGCTGGGAAGTGGCGGTGCGGTCCCCTACGGCACTGCGTAGGATCCTACGGTCTTGGCGTGCATCCGTGCGTCGCTGCGGTCCGGTCCCAGGTCGACGGGCACGTGCACCTTCCGCCGACCACTGGCGACAACATCGATGTACTGTGGAGACCTCACGCCACACGTGTTGAGCAATTCGGCGGTACGTCCACCCGGCCTCCCGCATGCCCACTATACGCCCTCGCTCAAAGTCCGTCAACTGCACATACGGTTCACGTCCACGCTGTCGCGGCATGCTACCAGTGTTAAAGACTGCGATGGAGCTCCGTATGCCACGGCAAACTGGCTGACACTGACGGCGGCGGTGCACAAATGCTGCGCAGCTAGCGCTATTCGACGGCCAACACCGCGGTTCCTGGTGTGTCCGCTGTGCCGTGCGTGTGATCATTGCTTGTACAGCCATCTCGCAGTGTCCGGAGCAAGTATGGTGGGTCTGACACACCGGTGTCAATGTGTTCTTTTTTCCATTTCCAGGAGTGTATAAGACATTTCCAGATGCAGAGGTGGAACCTGACAACAATGTATTGCTTATGAATTGTAGATTAAAGCTGGAGAAATTGCAAACAGATATGAAATTATGGAAATGGGACCAGCTTAAGGTAAAGGAACCAAAAGCTGTTGAGAGTTTCAGAGTGAGCATTAGGAAATGATTGGCTAAAACCGATCAACAGTGTACACTAGAAGATCAAGTAGGTAAAAAGACATTACCTGCCAGGAATTCATAGATATCAAGTGAGATGTTGAATTTAACTGATTACACAAGAAAATATAAAAATACAGCAAGGGAAAGGGAATACAAATGTTTAAAAATGAGATGGACAGGAAGTGAAAAATGGCTAAGTAGGAATCACCAGAGGACCAGTGGAAGGATATTCGGCTATGGGAGAATTAATGAGACGTTTGGTGAAAATCCGGTAGATGAATATCAAGAGCTCTGATGGAAAACCAGCATTAAGCATAGAAGGGAATCCTTGGGCAAACCTGCTGCGGCAGTACTATTCCACCTGGTGCGCAAGGTGTATGAGACGGGTGGAATACCCTCAGACTTCAGTAAGAATGTAATAGTTGCTGTTCCGTAGAAAGCAGATGGTAACAGGTTAGAATGTTACCGAACTGTCAGATTAATAAGACTTGGCTGCAAAATACTAACACGAATTATTTAGAGAAGAATGGAAAATCTTTTAGAACCTGTATACCAGAGATATGTAGGAACACTCGAGGCAATATTGACCCTTTAACTTAGAGCACTATTACTGAAAGGCAATCTTTCTTTTATGGCTTTTGTAGATTTAGAGAAAGCTTTCAATAATATCGATTAGAACACTCTCCTAGAAATTCTGAATAAAGCAGGGGTAAAATACAGAGAGCGAAAGGGTATATATAAACTGACGAATAAGAAGTTAGTATATCTTTTAGAGGTTTCAGATTTACTCAACATTTATTGTTTCAGCAATGCGTATGGAGAACATGAAATATATACATTTATATATCAACAGCATTGTGAGGTACCAGGTATCGACTCATGCTAAAATACCCATATCAATACATGGTGTAACCTCCACAGGCAGCATTGCAGGCGCAGGTTCTGGCTTCCACACGATAGTACAGATTGCGAATAACGTCCTGGAAAACGTTATGCTACGCCTTTTCGACCTGTTCACGTAGTCCTGTAAGAGTTTTTGGTTGACGAGTCGTACTATTCATTTCTCGTCCCATCATATACCACACGTGCTTGATTGGGGACAAGTCCAGAGATCGCGATGACCAGGGAAGTTGCTGCACGTCTTGGAGAGCACGTTCAGTTTCACGGGTAGTGTGTGGGCAAGCATTATCCCGTTGGAAAAATGTCGCCTTCTTGTTGCAAGAGCAACAGAAGAAAGGATCTGACAATATTCTGCACATACATAGCGCTGGTTAACGTCCCCTCCAGAAACGCCAAAGATGAACCAGAGTTGTAGCTTATCGCACCCCAGATCATTAGATCTGGAGCAGGTTGAGTGTGTCTTGGACCGAATGCACTCTACAAGACAACTTTCATCAGGTCTACGTCGACCACGCAAACAGACCATCACTTGCGTGCCTTTCATCGCTTGAGACCACAGCACACTGTCCCAAGTGATACTCCAACAATATCAGTCGAGCCACGAACGTCTACGCTGTGGCGGGGGTGGAAGACAGGATAGAGGTGTGCGTGCCCGTAGTCCCTCTTTTAATTACCATTTGGCAGCAGTTGGTGTTGTCACGTCTGGGCTCAGAATCCCTGTTTGCTGTGTTGTGGTTGCTGTTAGATCTACCATTGGATCCCTTGCTAAATGACGATCTGGGCCGGCGTCTGTGCTGCGTGGACAACTAGGACCTCTTGTACGGTTGTGAAAATATTCACATAAACGCTGATTTAGTCGACTTGTGCTGCTTGCTGTCATGTCACAAGGAAAAGCGAGAATTTTGTCGATGATACCCCACGTATCCCATGATGCCTCATCTGTCGATTAAGGATGGTATCATTTTGGGAACGTTGTGGATCTCTTTGTAATGTTTTGACTGAACTTTTAGAAAGTTGAAAAATGACGGCCGTCCTAATGGTCACATAACATATGTGGTCTACACTTCAAAGAAAGAAGAGCTTGTATGTTGCTTTGATTGAACGGAGAAAACTTACGTGAAACACTTAAATCAGCGTTTTCTCGACAAAACCCATACCGATTTCAGTATTCCTCAGACACTGAATGTTACATTAGCCATAGGTAAAATGGCCATTGGTCAGAGATCCATTAATAACCCTCGTTCTAAAACATTCTCAAGAAATTTGTTGGCGAGGCCCATTTCTGGGAATGTAAGTTTGGAGCACAGCATTGAATGGTAGTGAAACATGGGCTTTGAGAAAACCAGAAAAGAAGAGAATCGAAACATTTGAGTTGGGATGCTGCAGAGGAAAATTTGGTGGAGCGGTAAGGTAAGGAATAGGGAGGTTTTCCACAGTATTGGAGAGGAAAGGAATATATGGAAAACACTAACGAAAAGAAGGAACAGGATGATAATACATCTATTAAGATATCAGGGATTAACTTCCATGATACTAGAGGGAGATTTAGAGGGTAAAAGCTGTACAGAAAGACATAGATAATGCATCGTGAAATAATTGAGGATGTTGATTACAAGTGTTACTCTGAGATAAAAGTTGTCACAGGAAAGGAACTCGTGGTGTATCGGATCAAACCAGTCATAAGACTGATGGCTCAAAAAAAAAGGCCTGTATATATATATATATATATATATATATATATATATATACTCCTGGAAATGGAAAAAAGAACACATTGACACCGGTGTGTCAGACCCACCATACTTGCTCCGGACACTGCGAGAGGGCTGTACAAGCAATGATCACACGCACGGCACAGCGGACACACCAGGAACCGCGGTGTTGGCCGTCGAATAGCGCTAGCTGCGCAGCATTTGTGCACCGCTGCCGTCAGTGTCAGCCAGTTTGCCGTGGCATACGGAGCTCCATCGCAGTCTTTAACACTGGTAGCATGCCGCGACAGCGTGGACGTGAACCGTATGTGCAGTTGACAGACTTTGAGCGAGGGCGTATAGTGGGCATGCGGGAGGCCGGGTGGACGTACCGCCGAATTGCTCAACACGTGGGGCGTGAGGTCTCCACAGTACATCGATGTTGTCGCCAGTGGTCGGCGGAAGATGCACGTGCCCGTCGACCTGGGACTGGACCGCAGCGACGCACGGATGCACGCCAAGACCGTAGGATCCTACGCAGTGCCGTAGGGGACCGCACCGCCACTTCCCAGCAAATTAGGGACACTGTTGCTCCTGGGGTATCGTCGAGGACCATTCGCAACCGTCTCCATGAAGCTGGGCTACGGTCCCGCACACCGTTAGGCCGTCTTCCGCTCACGCCCCAACATCGTGCAGCCCGCCTCCAGTGGTGTCGCGACAGGCGTGAATGGAGGGACGAATGGAGACGTGTCGTCTTCAGCGATGAGAGTCGCTTCTGCCTTGGTGCCAATGATGGTCGTACGCGTGTTTGGCGCCGTGCAGGTGAGCGCCACAATCAGGACTGCATACGACCGAGGCACACAGGTGTGGGGAGCGATCTCTTACACTGGCCGTACACCACTGGTGATCGTCGAGGGGACACTGAATAGTGCACGGTACATCCAAACCGTCATCGAACCCATCGTTCTACCATTCCTAGACCGGCAAGGGAACTTGCTGTTCCAACAGGACAATGCACGTCCGCATGTATCCCGTGCCACCCAACATGCTCTAAAAGGCGTAAGTCAACTACCCTGGCTAGCAAGATCTCCGGATCTGTCCCCCATTGAGCATGTTTGGGACTGGATGAAGCGTCGTCTCACGCGGTCTGCACGTCCAGCACGAACGCTGGTCCAACTGAAGCGCCAGGTGGAAATGGCATGGCAAGCCGTTCCACAGGACTACATCCAGCATCTCTACGATCGTCTCCATGGGAGAATAGCAGCCTGCATTGCTGCGAAAGGTGGATATACACTGTACTAGTGCCGACATTGTGCATGCTCTGTTGCCTGTGTCTATGTGCCTGTGGTTCTGTCAGTGTGATCATGTGATGTATCTGACCCCAGGAATGTGTCAATAAAGTTTCCCCTTCCTGGGACAATGAATTCACGGTGTTCTTATTTCAATTTCCAGGAGTGTATATATATATATATATATATATATATATATATATATATATATATATATGTGTGTGTGTGTGTGTGTGTGTGTGTGTGATGACGGTTTCCTTACCTATAGCAGGTCCGACAGTGAACAGCAGGATACCGCAGGAGACCATGTTAAAGCCGACGGCGGCCGGCAGCTTGTGCTCTGGGCACACCTCGGCTACGCACAGGTTTATATTGGCGAAACCGATACCTCGAGAGACTCCACACAGAGCGTTCCACACGCACAGAGCCACCATACTAGAGGACGTGGCGATCACTGCGCAGAGGAACAGTGGTCAATCCGAAAGCCAAGTCAGTGTCACTAGTGCATTTCAAACTAAGTTTCTATGACTAAATAAATATACTATGTGTAATAGGAATGAGAAACAAAGAACGACAGGAACGTGTCTTAACGTAATTTTGAAAAGGTAAGTAAAAACAAACTTTAAATGAAAATTTAAGGAATTCAGTTCACTAATATTGGAAAACTAATTTTTTCAGTAATGAAAACAAGCCTCAAATACACAATAATTAACTTAACAAAAGGAAAATGTAATGCATCAAATATAATTATATCTTAGCGCAAAACAGAGAGTATAGTAAGAAGGAAAATATTGCACTCAGAAAACTCAAAGTGCACAAGCATGCATGAATTTTCACTCTGTGCTGAAGGAATATCATCATCTTAATCATAATCATTAACAGCATCATCAACATCACACAAAACAGTTCACACACATGAAACGCGTCTGTCTGAAACAGAAGCCTCTCTACCATCTTCTAACTTCCCATATTTGCCATTCCTCCAGCACACTGCAGTTTTTCCCTTCCCTTGGATCCTTTCCTGTGCTCTCTTCAGCAGTCTGACTCTCAGCCATCCTCCTGCTCTGTTTTCAGAAACCTTACGTCTCTTATTTCCTTGGTATCCCTAAATTCTTGCTCATGTGTGTATAACATTCTTTCCTCTGTCCATCTCAAAACATGTCATTTTGCTGCATTCTGCTATGTAACTTTCCTCCATTATCCACATTACGGCAGCATATTATAAAATAGGGACATTGTACTCATCGATATGACACTTTTCCACCTTCGGGGCTCTCCTGTGATCAAAATTTAGCTACTTATGCTTCTGAAAATTCAATTGTTCTTCTACCACTTTTATTGATCTTTTTTCTGCTGTCAGCTTCCTTAGTCGTACCACATAAATACTTGCAGAACTCTCGACAGTCTTGCAAAGTTCCCATACAAAACAAAATGACCGAGTCAGTCTGATGAATGATCTGCCCAGATCACCCAAGTAGGGCCGAGTTCAGCTTTAAAATAAAAAAAACTGAACGCAAAATACATAGAAAACTACTAACAAGTGGTTTTTTTCTGCTGTCATGTTTACCAGGAAATACACATCAAAACTGCCATGAAGAAAATCATCACTTGTCAACAACAGATCATAAACCAATTCAGATACGCGAATCACACATACATTTTCCAAATCAAGTAATGAAATTTCGAAAAACAAACAGTCATCATGGTGCTAAGAATAGCCAAGGTGTTGTGTGCACCAGTGAATGAACTCATGTACTGACCATAACCCACGCTACAAACATGGCTGCTAATGTAGTTCAATGCGCACTGAATAATAGTTCACATCACAGCCGCCCAAAGGACACCATGACTGCAGGCACAAGCTATATTTTTTGTTAACACTTGCCTGGCAAGCCCACAAGTAAATCTATTCAAAGGAGTGAGTAATAGCGGATATTGGCTTCCCTTGATCTCGCAGCCCCAAACAGTGCATCAGGAGGCGCCATCCCTTTGATATTTGATACCTGTGAAATTCATGTTTATGTGTGGTCTCGGAACACATGCACTATCTCAAGTGGTTACTTCCTGTTGGCCAAAGCAGAGGGTGGCGGCATCTCCTTAGATCAATATCTGGGAAATTCCTGTCGAAACAAATGTACTTTCTCTCTCTTTCTCTCTCCCTCAGGTGGTTACTTCCTGTGGCAACATTTGGCTAAAACCCAGAGACCAAGATGCTCTACTCTCTGCAGTTGAAGAAAATCGATAACCAATCTTAGAAGGGGATGCTGTTGTCAACACACCTCGAATTTCTCACAGAAAATGTGGATTTCTCCCTTTTATATACGTAATTTTCGAAGACAGAAGAAACCTAAGCATACACACGTTGTTACATCGTAAAGTATCGCTAGTTGTTGTGAAACTCGTGAACAAGAGTGTGTCATATGCTGGATTTTCTCTAATATTCTCTCTTCAGGTAAAAAAAAATCTGTTCTCATCTGCTTAATGTCTGTTATGTCATGCAGCGCAAGACTAGAATACTGAACTTGTTTTAGGCCCATGACGGAATGCTTGGAGCATGCTCTGCCTCTGTCACTTAAAGTGACCTTACTTTCGGACACTCTTAAAGCAGCCAAATGCCTCATCGCCTGCAAAATCTCTTAATTTAGTAGCATAGAGGAGTCGTAGATATCAGGTTAATACTACATATCACTTTATAAATTCGGTAATAGCTGGTTGTATCATGACGGCCATCTCTCCCTCTTTAGGTGGTATATGGAAATCTCGTTAAAATATGTCGCCGCAGTGAACAAATGCTTGATTACCACTTCAACTTTTGAATTATACCTATGGTATTGTATTGTATAGTATATTAACCGGGTACCTAGAAACGACGGAGAGGCTCCGACCCCGCCGCAGCCGCAGTGGTCCGCAACCCCACGACGACTACCGCAGTCCACTTCACCCCTCCGCCGCCCAACACCGAACCCAGGGTTATTGTGTGGTTCGGCCCCAGGTGGACCCCCCCAGGGAACGTCTCACACCAGACGTGTGTAGCCCCCATGTTTGCGTGGTAAAGCAATGGTGGTGTACGCATACGTGGAGAACTTGTTTGCGCAGCAATCGCCGACATAGCGTAACTGAGGCGGAATAAGGGGAACCAGCCCGCATTCGCCGAGGCAGGTGGAAAACCGCCGAAAAACCATCCACAGACTGGCCGGTTCCCCGGACCTCGACACAAATCCGCCGGGAGGATTCATGCCGGGGACCAGGCGCTGCTTCCCGCACGGAAAGCCGTGCGTTAGACCGCACGGCCAACTGGGCGGGCATACCTATGGTACTCTCACCCTCACCTCCACCTGCCCAGTGGTACATCATTGATAACAACTTGATTGACTAATTAAATTGATGATGAGAGTTCGATTGCTTGGTGAGTAATTTCTTTCCTGCAGTCGGATTACACTCGCCATGTAACCTTTACACACGCCTCTGCAATTTCTCTGGAGGGCTTCCCACATACTAAGTAGTCACTTTGTTCATTATCAAACAGGATGGTAACCGCCGCCACATAGCTGAAGACACATGCTGGAAGTCAGTCACTTACAATTGTGGTACTCTGCTCCTGAACTAATCCTGCTGGGACCTGTCGGTCTGCGGAGGCAGTAGAATGTCTCACCCCTGCCCCCACCCACACGATGCCCCCGCTCCCACTCCCACCACCGCCACCCGGCCGCATACGAACAGCAGGCACCACTCCGAGTCAAGAGCCCCTGATGAATGTCAGGGCTCTATCGGTCCCAGCGAACAAGCTGTTGCTCGCTGTGCCAGACAGTTGTTAATGATTCCAGACTCACGAAGTTGACCTTCCATTCTCCGAACAGGGCGCTTAAATGCTGCCAGGGTAAATACATGAATATTGAAAAACATGCTTCCCCTCCTCTCACCTGCAAAGTGAAACGTTCTGAGATGTGTTTTCGAAGTACGCCAGAAAGGCTGACCCAGTGAATAATGGCAAAATACCTGTCTGCTGGCCACCCTATCCCAGATGTGTATGAGGGTGCAGACTGGGTTTCCCTCAGAACATAGCCTTGTAAAAGCGATCTTATTGGCTTCCGAAAAGTAGTGGGTGAATGCTTCAAGAACTCAAATGGGAATCCCTGGAAGGAAGGCAATGTTCCTTTAGAGGAACTCTATCGAGAAGAGACATTTGAAGCTGACTGCAGAAGGATTCTACCGCTGCCAACATACATTTTGCATAAGGTCCATGAAGATAAGATACAAGAAATTAGCACCCATATGCAGGCATAAAGACAGCGTTTTTCTTTCACTCTGTTTGCAAGTGGAACAGGAAAGGAGATGATTAGTAGTGGTACAGGGTACCCTACGCCACACACTGAATGATGACTTGTGAGGTATGTATATAGATGTACCCGAAAATTTAATCTACCTATTAAGATGCCTTAATAGACCCACAAAACTCACAGAACAATGTTGTCTCGTATTTACCAAGAAAACAAAAGACGATACGTCTGCTGCTGATAGTCTCTCGGTAAAAATCTTGCAATCACTATGTGAGACACGTGTGAAAGGTAACATGTTTGCCCCCAACACTCAGAAGAAGTGGTATAGAGCTCATCTCTCAACTCCCCTTTCGTCAGTGTATCGCGTACCTGCCATATTATCAGGAATCTTCCAATCTTCGACACGATATTTGAATCTACCTGATTTCGATGAGTAGGAGGTGTTACCACCAAGTGGCAGACCCCTGCTATTTACCTCGGAATCCCATCATGTTACTACAGCACTGTTACATTAATTATAAGGCCATCTAGTCCACCTGTCACTGACTAGGTAAAGAGGTAATACCACAAGAAAAATAGCACCCTAACATATTAGAATAAAGTCACAATAATGCAGACTATACGATGACGGCACTAATAAATTCAGAAGCATTAAACCAATAATTCATCAACCTCGAATGATTGTCTATAAATATCACCATGTATGTGTTGTAATCTCCTTTATTGCTTTCCTGTGATTGCTGTGTTTGAAATACAACATTGTAATGGTGTCAGAACCTTCAATGATAGCATAGCATTTCGTGAGAAATACCTCACCTTTTTTTTCAGATGGAACATACGTCCATAATACGAACTGCGTAGTATCACAGTGCTTCCAATACACCATCCGTTGATACACTTACTGGTACATTGCTGCTACAGCCTCACACCTCTACACATAAGTCAGAGCTACTGCCAGAATAGGCACAGATTTGGGACTTAATCACAGCATTGCTCATTTTTTTACCCCCATGTGCTGTTCGATAGTGGAGTGACCATGGTATTTATGATGACGGGGTATATCCACACGGGTAGTATACATATGTGTAGATCTAGTTATTTATATTGAAGCACACCCAGTTCTTTCACGCTTATCTAAGAATTGTGTGTCAAGAGCCAATTAACCATCAGTTACAAGCGAAATCAAATCAATGACAATGTTTCCTCTATCAAAAGCAATCATCTTAGTACCTCTTACACTTTGACCTCAATTCTAGTGCAAGAGTCTGTAGTGCAACAGGTCTCTAGGTGGCGTTCTGACAAGAAGAAACTGCAAAAAGTTGGGAATTTGAGGAGATGGGACCTGGATAAACTGAAAGAACCAGAGGTTGTACAGAGTTTCAGGAAGAGCATAAAGGAACAATTGACAAGAATGGGGGAAAGAAATACAGTAGAAGAAGAATGGATAGCTTTGAGGAATGAAGTGGTGAAGGCAGCAGAGGATCAAGTAGGTAAAAAGACGAAGGCTTGTAGAAATCCTTGGATGACAGAAGAAATATTGAATTTAATTGATGAAAGGAGAAAATATAAAAATGCAGTAAATGAAGCAGGCAAAAAGGAATACAAACGTCACAAAAATTAGATTGACAAGAAGTGCAAAATGGCTAAGCAGGCATGGCTACAGGGCAAATGTAAGGATGTAGAGGCTTACCTCACTAGGGGTAAGATAGATACTGCCTACAGGAAAATTAAAGAGACCTTTGGAGAAAAGAGAACCATTTGTATGAATATCAAGGGCTCAGATGGAAACCCAGTTCTAAGCAAAGAAGGGAAAGCAGAAAGGTGGAAGGAGTATATAGAGGGACTATACAAGGGCGATGTTCTTGAGGACAATATTATGGAAATGGAAGAGGATGTAGATGAAGATGAAATGGGAGATATGATACTGCGTGAAGAATTTGATAGAGCACTGAAAGACCTAAGTCGAAACAAGGCCCCGGGAGTAGACAACATTCCATTAGAACTACTGACAGCCTAGGGAGAGCCAGGCCTGACAAAACTCTACCATCTGGTGAGCAAAATGTATGAGACAGGCGAAATACCCTCAGACTTCAAGAAGATTATAATAATTCCAATCCCAAAGAAAGCAGGTGTCGACAGATGTGAAAATTACCGAACTGTCAGTTTAATAAGTCACGGCTGCAAAATACTAACGCGAATTCGGTACAGAAGAATGGAAAAACAGGTAGAAGCCGACCTCGGGGAAGATCAGTTTGGATTCCGTAGAAATATGGGAACACATGAGGCAGTACTGACCCTACGACTTATCTTAGAAGAAAGATTAAGGAAAGGCAAACCTACGTTTCTAGCATTTGTAGACTTAGAGAAAGCTTTTGACAATGTTGACTGGAATAATCTCTTTCAAATTCTGAAGGTGGCAGGGGTAAAATATAGAGAGCGAAAGGCTATTTACAATTTGTACAGAAACCAGATGGCAGTTATAAGAGTCGTGGGACGTGAAAGGGAAGCAGTGGTTGGGAAGGGAGTGAGACAGGGTTGTAGCCTCTCCCCAATGTTATTCAATCTGTATATTGAGCAAGCAGTAAAGGAAACAAAAGAAAAATTCGGAGTAGGTATTAAAATCCATGGAGAAGAAATAAAAACCTTTCGGTTCGCCGATGACATTGTAATTCTGTCAGAGACAGCAAAGGACTAGGAAGAGCAGTTGAACGGAATGGACAGTGTCTTTAAAGGAGGATATAAGATGAAAATCAACAAAAGCAAAACGCGGATAATGGAATGTAGTCGAATTAAGTCGGGTGATGCTGAGGGAATTAGATTAGGAAATGAGACGTTTAAAGTAGTAAAGGAGTTTTGCTATTTGGGGAGCCAAATAACTGATGATGGTCGAAGTAGAGAGGATATAAAATGTAAACTGGCAACGGCAAGGAAAGCCTTTCTGAAGAAGAGAAATTTGTTAACATCGAGTATAGATTTAAATGTCAGGAAGTCGTTTCTGAAAGTATTTACATGGAGTGTAGCCATGTTTGGAGGAGAAACATGGACGAGAAATAGTTTGGACAAGAAGAGAATAGCGGCCTTTGAAATGAGGTGCTACAGAAGAATGCTGAAGATTAGATGGGTAGATCACATAACTAATGAGGAAGTATTGAATAGGATTGGGGAGAAGAGGAGTTTGTGGCACAACTTGACAAGAAGAAGGGATCGGTTGGTAGGACATGTTCTGAGGCATCAAGGGATCACCAATTTAGTTTTGGAGGGCAGCGTGGAGGGTAAAAATCGTAGAAGAAGACCAAGAGATGAATACACTAAACAGATTCAGAAGGATGTAGGCTGCAGTACATATTGGGGGAAGAAGAGGCTTGCACAGGATAGAGTAGCATGGAGAGCTGCATCAAATCAGTCTCAGGACTGAAGAATACAACAACAACACGACTCATATATCATCACATCTTAGTGGGCAGATCACACTCCTCTTAAAAATTCATGCAAGTGAATTTGAGCCCCATGTGTTCTTAGCGTATGGCTTGATTCCCTTAAGGTACCACCAAAGGAATCTGTCTTGGAGTGCACCATTAGACTACAGGCTTCCACAGCAAACAGAGCTGTCAGTGCTCAGTGGTCCATCTGGTGCTGTCAGCACCCAATGCGGCCGGCAGACATGGTTGACAGTGGGTCCAGTGCTGGCTGGCTGACATGTGCAGGCGATCAAAACAGCAGCTAATATATTGCAATTTATTCCATTACTTGCAGCTAACACTAATCATAGAAACTGAGGGCAGAAAGAGCTCTACCTAAGTGGGAGAGGGGA
Source organism: Schistocerca cancellata (assembly GCF_023864275.1). Taxonomy (NCBI): domain Eukaryota; kingdom Metazoa; phylum Arthropoda; class Insecta; order Orthoptera; family Acrididae; genus Schistocerca; species Schistocerca cancellata. The sequence continues at coordinate 171,914,119 of NC_064631.1, read as the reverse complement.
GGGCGGAGCGATGACTCCTACAAACTGAGTAAATAAAGAATATTCAAATTGAATTGAACAGTATGTCTTCTGGAACGCAATTGACAATGATTTGAATTTCATGTTGTGTGATCTTCTACACAAACAGCCCAGCACACAGTATTTTCCAATAAATTTCTTGATGGGAGAGGTGAGGGGGAAGTGGGTGAGGGGAGTGGATATCCGAGGGATGCGCCAACAGGGGGAAAAGGGGCTCAGAACTGAACTAGGGAGGTGGTGACATAGAAGTGCCCCTTTTCTGAGAGGGGGAGGAGGGACAGGAGGAGATGTGGGAGGTTTTTTGGAAGGAGGGATTATTCTCAGGGTCATAAATCAACTCCCATGAGGTCATAAATCATTTAGCCAGCTGTTGGTTTAGAGGAGGAGGAGGGGAATAGTTTATCCCAGAATGTATGCTTTCCCCTGAATGTATGGCAACCACACAAACAAAAACCACCAGAATTGATTACTCCATTACTGATAGGACAGCATATATCATAGCTCAAGAGCAAAAGAAAACATAAATTTTGCACAAGGATAGAAAAGGATATTATCGAATTAACCATAAAATACAGTGCTATAAGTTGTTTAATGTAAAAATTATTATTGTCACTGATTCCAATACCAGCTAAAGGGGAGTGAACTTGTGGACTATAAGGAAAGACAGTTTCAAGCACTTTGGTTTCCAGAATGAGATTTTCACTGTGCAGCGGAGTGTGTGCTCACATGAAACTTCCTGGTAGATTGGAACCATGTGCCACACTGAGACTCAAATAGGCAGTTGCTCTACCAACTGAGCTATCCAAACACAAGTCATGTCTCTTCCTCGCAAAGTAGGAAACAAATTACTGGAGGAAGTAGAGCTGTGAGGCTGGGTTGTGAGTCATGCTTGGGAAGCAAAAGTGTAGAGCACGTTTCCACAGAAGGCAATAGTCTGAATTCGAATCTCGGTCTGGCACACAGTAGTAATCCACCAGGAAATTTCACTTATTTTACTGTTGGATACTCTCATCAGTAGAGACAGTGGGTGTCCAAAAGCAGGGAAACATCACGAGAATTGCACGGTTGAAAATAAATGCTGATGTTAGCCAAGATTGCAGGTTGCACTGTTGTATGTGACACAAACGCCACTTATACAATGTTTTCAGTACGTTGTATTACTCGTGGTTAGAATACTGTTTTTGTACTTGTGACTGCACTATGCTAGTGATAATTGTATTTGAACGTGGACTAATTGTTGGTGCTCGTACAGTGGCTGCTTCCATAGCCAAGGTAGCCGAAGTGTGTGGTGTTTTAAAAGGAACTGGACTGACGATTTCTACCACATAGAAGGACAGCAGAAAAACATTGCCCACTAAGTCACAACGCAGGCGAAAGTGTGTGTTGAGTGATTGTGACAAACAGTCAGCGAAGAGGATTGTGACGAAAGGTAAGAGGACGACTGCTGCAAAAGTCGCTACAAAATTGAAGCTCGAGCTCGTAGATCCTGTCAGCATCGAAACAACGCGAAGGGAATTCCATAAAAATGGTTTGGCAGGGTGAGCTGAAATTCCAAAGCGCTCATCAGTGATGCAAAGACCCATAACATTAAAACGAGGTACCGAAGCCACAAAACCTGGACTGTGGAGCAATTGAAGAAAGTCATTTGGTCGGGTAAGTATTGTTTCAACCCGTGATAATTTCTTCCTCAATGGTTATGCTGTTTTTCATGACGATCGAGGCCCTGTTCACACAGCTCTCATTGTCCAGGACTAGTCTTTGGAGCACGAGGATGAACATTCTCATCTCCCCTGACCTCCAGAGGCGCCACATATCGAGGTTACTGTACTGCGCCTTAGTGATCTACTTTGGAGTTAGAGGCGCGTGATAGCATTCCACCTCCATAATCATCATTACCTGAAGTTTTCTCTATTATGCAGGTATAATGATTTATGGTTCCCTTGAAAAACACACAGGATCTTATTTAGCAAATTTTCAAATGTTTGTGAATTTCTAAGGGACCAAACTGCTGAGTCATCGGTCCCTAGACTTACACACTATTTAAACTAACTTTAACTTATGCTAACAACAACACACACACCGATGCCCGAGGGAGGACTCGAACCTCTGGCGTGAGGGGACGGGCAATCCGTGACATGGCCCCTAGACCGTGCGGCCACTCCGCGTGGCTGTATTCATCCATTCAGAGACGACTGAAGGTTTCTTTGAGTTCTAATGGGTTTAATTTGCTGTATTATGCATAGTATTGTGTTTTTCGTGATTCCATATTTTTTCCCACTCTCTGTAGCAACCAGTACCCTGTAGTGCAGATTACAACAAACATTCAAAATTGTTATTATATTCACAGATGTGTATTCCTGTATGAAAAAACACATAACATCTGTTTCCAAAAGAAAGTGTTATAACTGAACACTGCTTTTTCTAACGTAAAATGACGACGTACAGAAAACTGAAGAAGATTCTAAAATTGTAACCCGAATAAGTATTTAAAGCATGCCGAAGGTAGTTTAACGTATGACTCGGTCGGTATTGGGAATATTCCTCGTGGCATGAGAACCCCATCTGACGGTCATTAACAAGAGTTACATCACAGTACTTTTATTTTCAAAAGCTGTCAAATGCCGTTAAGAACGTTACGTTGTTCGATAAAAACAACTGTTCTTGCTCCTCTGTTTCGGTTTATAAAGAGTTAGCAGCACTGCAGACACAACAAAATTATTTTCCCTTCTAAAATTATTTGTTGGAAACCTCCTTTCGATATACTGAATCACTGACGAAATAGAAAAGACGGTATTTGTAGATGAATCAGCTTGCGTAAGTGCACATTCAAGTGCAGTACACTGAAATGGTTAGGTTGTAGATACTTTGGCATTTGGAGTTTGAATTACTCAGCAAGACTCCTAAAGTAACTTAGGGCACCCACATTTGGACTTACAATTATCGCAAATCTTGGGGAGAGACAAATCAATAAGCTGATATATTTTTACATTTGCATTCAATATTGATGCATGAAATAATGTTCTGGGGTAGCTCATCTATAAGGAGAAAGTGTTCATTGCTCAAAAATGTGCTGTAAGAATAATGTGTGGTGCTCACCGATAATCACCCTGTAGACATCTGTTTATGGAGTTTGGCTTTATGACACCTGCTTCACGGTATATTTATTCCCTCATGAAATATGTTGTTCTAAGTAACTAACTGCAGTCCAAAACGAACAATAATGTAAATAATTACAATACCAGAAGGAGAAATGACTTTCATTACTTCACATTAACATCTTCGTTTGCCCAAAGACGAGTGCACAATGATGGAACAGAAATTTTTGGACATTTACCCGGTTACATAAAATGTCTAACAGACAGTGAAGTAAAATTTGAAAACAAACTGAAAAAGAAAGGCCCTCCCTGACAATTCCTTGTATTCCATAGAACAATTTCTACTATAGTACTGTGTAAAAGATGGCGAGCAAAGACTGCTGACTCACATCTGTATATTTATTTTTAAAAAAACAACAAAAACTTAGAAATGTTGAGATTGTCCCAGTATTTACGAATTAATTTGCAGTGTATGTGTAGAGCGACTTAGTCCACATTCTTACGAGTTATCGTGTAATGTGAACTGTGGGACACAAAACTAGCTAACCAAGTAATTGCTAAGAGCATCACCAGTGACTATTAGTTCTATGACAGTAGGCACATATCAACAGAGGCCACATTGGATTTCAAGACCTGCTGATAGAATTACACCAAAAATTACCACTCCTCGCTAGTGTTGTTTTAAGCAGACCCTGGGTTGCTGACCTGAGCAGGTGATTCCACAGAGGACGCCACCGACGAAGAAAGACAGGCGTGCGCTGACCTCGAGGCAGTCCGCGAGGGACGGCACTGTGAGCCTGGCCACGACGTCGCCGGCGGCCATCATGGTGAGGCAGAGCGCCGTGTCGGACAGGGAGAGGTGCAGGCGGCGTTGCAAGTACATCGGCATCAGCAGCGAGAAGTTGACGGCCACCGTGAACATGCACCCTGTGCCGAACATCACGTTCAGGAACACCCAACTCCGGAGCAGGTCCAGGTCCATGAAGGTGACCACCCGACGCCACACAGGCTGGGGATCTGTGAAGTCAAAGAGGTAGTTTAAACATAAATGCATATTTTCATGTCAAAAATATTGCACTTTGTGGAGTGGATAAAAACAGTTTTCAGCCTTCACAACAGATAAAGATGGAATTGGGCTCCCTATAATTACAAGGAAAAAAAACAATAAATACACACATCAAAAAAAGTTTTGCATCATCCCAGTTCCCAGAACTCCGGAAGATAGACTGTGGATATTGTATCCGAGACACAGGTGTCACTACACTAAACCCGCCCAAAGATGTAAACAACCATGTATGAGCGGCGCCAATTAGACAGAGAGGGTCCGACAGCCGATCATTTCCTGTCATTTCACTAGGAAGGAGGTACACGACTAGTGTTGTCTGTACTTCAACCATGCCTGGACGGTCGATACCGCTGTTCGATCCACTCAGCATTGTTACCTTGTGCCAGGAAGGGGGTTGTCAACAAGGGAACTGTCCAGGCGTCTCGGAGTGAACCAAAGCGATGATGTTCGGAGGAGATGCAGCGAGACAGGAACTGTCGATGACATGTCTCACTCAGGCCGCCCAAGGGCTACTACTGCAGTGGATGACCACTACCTACGGATTATGGCTCGGAGATACCCTGACAGCAACGTCACCATGTTGAATAATGCTTTTCGTGCAGCCACAGGAAGTCGTGTTACGACTCAAACTGTGTGCAATAGGCTGCATGATTCGCAATTTCACTCCCGACGTCCATGCCGAGGTCCATCTCTGCAACCACGACACAATGCAGTGCGGTACAAATGGGCCCAACAACATGTCGAATGGACCGCTCACGTTCTCTTCACCGATAAGTGTCGCATACGCCTTCAACCAGACATTCGTCGGAGAAGTCTTTGGAGGCAACCCGTTCAGGTTGAAAGCATTAGACACAATGTCCAGCGAGTGCAGTAACATGGAGGTTCCCTGCTGTTTTGGGCTGGCATTATCTGAGTCCGACTTACGCCTCTGGAGGTTATGGAAGGCGCAGTGACGGCTGTACGTTACGTGAATGCCATCCTCCGACCAATAATGCAGTAATATAAGCAGCATATTAGCGAGGCATTCGTTTTCATGAACGACGATTCCCCACGCCCGAGTTCCCGGGTTCGATTCCCAGCGGGGTCAGCGATTTTCTCTGCCTCGTGATGACTGGGTGTTGTGTGATGTCCTTAGGTTAGTTAGGTTTAAGTAGTTCTAAGTTGTAGGGGACTGATGACCATAGCTGTTAAGTCCCATAGTGCTCAGAGCCATTTGAACCATTTTGAACGACGATTCCCGCTTCCATCGTGCACATCTTGTGAATGACTTCTTTCAGGATAACGGCATCACTCGAATAGAGTGGCCAGCATGTTCTCCAGACATTAACCCTATCGAACATGCCTGGGATAGATCCAAAAAGGCTGTTTATGGACGACGTGACCCACCAACCACTCTGAGCGCTCTACGCCGAATCGTCATTGAGGAGTGGGACAATCTGGACCAACAGTACCTTGATGAACTTGTGGATAGTATGCCACGACGAATACAGGAGTACATCAATGCAAGAGGACGTGCTACTGGGTATTGGAGGTACCGATTTCTACAGCAGTCTGGACCACCAGCCCTGAAGGTGTCACTGTATGGTGTTACAACAAGCAATGTGTGGTTTTCATGAGCAATAAAAAGGGCGAAGAGGATGTTTATGTTGATCTCTATTCCAATTTTCTGTACAGATTCGGGAACTCTCGGAACTGAGGTGATGCAAAACATTTTTTGATGTGTGTACTATAGACAAAGGAATAAATGAAAGTACTGCCATGGTGTTTACACTTAAAATGGAGACATGGTGCGTAATTTGGTGAGACAGCCAATTATAAGACACAGAAGTTATAAAAATAATCACACTGGGCGAAATTCTGCACTCTTGGTCTAATCGTCTTCATTGCTGCATCTATATTATGGGCCCTGTATTTCATTCCCGGCCACATCGGAAATTTTCTTCACTCTGAAATATTTTGTTGTCCTAATCATTTCACCTCATGATCATCAAAGTGCAAGTTTCTCAAGTTGAGTAAAACAGGTAGAAATATTTTTAGCCATTATAATGGCCTCAATTGGGTATCTTCAGTTATCTCATGACCCGTCAAATCCACTCACAACAGATTAGGTCCAATCAGGTTTCCAAACTGGAGGAAGAATCGGCAATGATCAACGGTATGAGGATGAAGATGGCAATGAAAACCACTACTTTAAAGACACATAACATGTATACACAGGACACGTGCCTTGTAAATGAAAAAGTGTCAGGATGATATTTCCATTGGCAAAACATTCTGGAATAGTCCCCCATTCGGATCTCCGGGAGGAGACTGCCAAAATGGAGGCGGCCATGAGAAAAAGACTGAATAACCAACAAAATAATGAGGTTCTACCAATCGGTGCATGGAACGTCAGAAGTTTGAACGTTGTAGGAAAGTTAGAAAATCTAAAAATGGCAATTCAAAGGCTCAATGTAGATATAGTGGAGATCAGTTACAGTGAAATTGAAAGAAGACAATCACTTCTGGTCAGATCTGTAATATTTACAGCAGTAGAAAATGGTATAAAGGGAGAAGGATTAATTATGAACAGGAAGATAGGTGAGAGAATAGTTACTGTGAACAGTTCAGTGATAGTGTTGTTCTCATCTGGATTGACAGCAAACCAGCACCGACAACGCTATTTCGGGTATGCGTGCCGAGTCGCAGGAGGAACATGAAAAGATAGAAAAAGTATATGAAGATATTGAACGGCTTCAACTGGTAATCCAATACGTAATGGGAGATGAAAATCTGATGGCCATGGGGCACTGGAATGTGGTTATAGGGGAAGAAGTAGAAGAAAGCGTTACAGGAAAATATGGTCTTGGTACTATAAACGAGAAAGGAGAATGATTAATTGCGATCTGCAATAAACTTCAGTGATAGGAAATACTGTGTCCAAGAATCACAAGAGGATGTGATATAGTTGGAAAAGGCAGGGAGATACGGGAAGATTTCATTTACGTTACTTCATGGTCAGGCTGAGATTCTGAAATCAGATATAGACTCATACCACAATTTAGTAATGATGAAGAGCAGGCTGATGTTTAAGAGACTAGTCAGGAAGAAACAGTATGAAACTAAGTTGTATACGGAAATAATAAGAAATGATAAGAAACGCTAGAAGTTCTGTGAGGCTCTAAATACTGCGACAATGGATAGCTGAGTAGGAAGTTCAGTTAAAAAGAAATGGACGTCTCTAAAAATGGCAGTCAAAGCAGTTGGAATGAAAAGCATAGGTACTAAAATTAAACTTCTCCCGAACAGGCCATGAAGGCCCAACGGTACTGACCGGCCGCCGTGTCATCCTCAGCCCACAGGCGTCACTGGATGCTGATATGGCGGGGCAAGTGGTCAGCACACCGCTCCCCCGCCGCATGTCAATTTGCGAGACCGGAGCCGCTGCTTCTCGATCAAGTAGCTCCTCAGTTTGCCTCACAGGGCCTGAGTGCACCCCGTTTGCCAACAGCGCTCGGCAGACCGGATGGTCACCCATCCAAGTGCTAGCCCAGCCCGACGGTTCTTAACTTTGGTGATCTGACGGGGTTTTACCAATGCAGCAAGGCCATTGGCCTAAAGTACAGGTACAAGGATGATAAATGCTAGGAAACCATGGATAACAGTAGAAATACCTCAGCAAACAGACGAAAGAAGAAAGTTCAAAAACTTCCAGGGAACTTCAGGAACATAAAAATGAAAGTCACTTAGGAACGAAATAAACAGGAAGTTCAGGGAAGCTAAGCTGAAATGGCTGCAAGGAATCGAAAAAGAACTGATTGTCGGAATGCCTGACTCAGAAATAGGAAAGTCAAAACAGCCTTCGGTGAAACTAAAAGCAAGGGAGGTAACTTTAAGAGTGCCGTAGCAAATCCCCTATTAAATGCAGAGGAGAGAGCAGATAGGTGGAATGCCTCAATGAGAGGAGAACTTGTCTGATGACGTGACAGAAGAAGAAGGAGTCGATAGGGGTGAGGTAGGAGATCCAGTATTAGAGTCACATTTTAAAAAGGCTTTAAATAACTTAATATCAAGTGAGGCAGAACGGATAGATAACATTACATCGGAATTTCTAAAAATCAGCGGGGAAGTGTCAACAAAACGACTATTCACCTTGGTGTGCAGAATGTATGAGACTGGTGAGTTGCCATTAGACTTTCGGAAAAACATCATTGACGCAATTCCGAAGATAACACATCACTGACGCAATTCCGAAGATAACAGTAGCCGACAAAAGTGAGAATTATCGCACAGTCAGCTTATCAGGGCATGCATCCAAAGACGAAAATAAGAGACAACAGAAATGAGAAAAGCGGAAAACTTAACATCAAATCAAGAAGTAGGTGACGTCTTGGAATTTCGCTGTCTAGGCAGCAAAATAACCCATGACGGATGGAGCAAGGACACAAAATGCAGACTAGCACTGGAGAAAAGAGCACTCTTGGTCAAGTGAAGTCAACTTGTATCAGACTGAGGCCTGAATTTTGCGAAGAAATTTCTGAAAATGTATGTGTGGAGCACGGCATGGTTTGGTACTAAAACACTGACTGCGGAAAAACCGGAACTCAATATAGTGGAAGCATTTGTGATGTGATTCTACAGAAGAATGTTGAAAATTAATTGGACATAGTGTAAGGAATGTGGAGGTTATCGTTAGAATCGCTGCGGAATATTTGGAAAACACTGTCAACATGAAAAGACCGTATGATAGGACACCTGCTGAGACATCAGGGAATAACTTCCTTGTCAGTAAAGGGTGCTGTAGCTGGTGAAAAGTGTAGGTGAAGACAGATATTGTAGCACATCCAGCAAAAAATTATGAGAGTATGGGTTGCAAGTGCTAATCTCAGATGGAAAGGTTGGCAAAGGGGAATAAATCGTGGAGGGCCGCATCAAACTAGTCAAAAGACTGATGTCTCGAAAAAAAAAGTAAGTCTTTAACTACGTGATTAAGTAAGAATACAATTAATTCAGTTTATTACACTGAAGGCGGATGTTAAAACATCTGGCAGAGTTTGACAAATCAGAACTAATACGTTGGCAGGGCTTCTCAAAGGATCAGGAGTCTGAACAGTACAAAACATTTATAATGTCGAAGCATTACACCAAAGTAGAGCATACATTTGCATCAGTGGTTGAATTTGAATGCTTATTCATCACGAACTCTGCAAGCAAGTCTTCAAAATGAGGCTCGAAGTTACTGAAACTCAGTAAAATGATTTCACTGTCCCTATGGCTATATCTCATTGTATTAATCTTCAGGTGGAAGCTGAAGAGTCAACGACATCAGTCATTGGTCGTATCTGCGTGTAAATTCAACTCAGCAGCTCATCCACTCAGAGGTGCCTGGATTCTCAGCTGATAAAATGTGTAAAAAAAAGGCTGGTGGTGGACCGTCTAGGAAGGGCCCTGGCGGTGAAGTGACATTGTACCTGCTGATTCCTGAAAGAAAGACTCGTATTTCTACGCTTTCATTCACCGCCATCAATCTGTTTGACTAAATTATAGATATTCCGAGCACCTACCATAAAAGGGTACTTTGAAAGGAGCTGGCCTCCTTCTCTGACACCGGTTTCATGAGGGTAACCAATAATATGCTCCATAACACTTGGACTGAAAAACTGCATCATACTCTCTTTCCACCTCTGTCTATTGCCAGTGAGGTGAGATCTCTACAGCGCAGTCGAGTTTATCTCTCTAACTTTTAAACTATCTATCTTAACCACTCCTGGCTGTTCTTTTATGTGTTAAACATTTCGTTTTTGAAGTGCCTGAATGCGGTGGCATCCCACGCCATCAAAGGTAGCCTAGCTCCCAGGTTCTACTTCCACCTGCTGATCTTCTCTGTTGGGGGTGGTGTGTATCAAAGAAGCTCTCCTTTCTATGTACTTTTAATAGCAGCGTTCTTCTAGCACTCGATGTAAATGGTATATCTCCTCTTACTACATTCAGGTTGTTAAAAACAAGACCCTGCAGTGGCCATACGCTTTGAGGGGATCGTATCTACACTCCTGGAAATGGAAAAAAGAACACATTGACACCGGTGTGTCAGACCCACCATACTTGCTCCGGACACTGCGAGAGGGCTGTACAAGCAATGATCACACGCACGGCACAGCGGACACACCAGGAACCGCGGTGTTGGCCGTCGAATGGCGCTAGCTGCGCAGCATTTGTGCACCGCCGCCGTCAGTGTCAGCCAGTTTGCCGTGGCATACGGAGCTCCATCGCAGTCTTTAACACTGGTAGCATGCCGCGACAGCGTGGACGTGAACCGTATGTGCAATTGACGGACTTTGAGCGAGGGCGTATAGTGGGCATGCGGGAGGCCGGGTGGACGTACCGCCGAATTGCTCAACACGTGGGGCGTGAGGTCTCCACAGTACATCGATGTTGTCGCCAGTGGTCGGCGGAAGGTGCACGTGCCCGTCGACCTGGGACCGGACCGCAGCGACGCACGAATGCACGCCAAGACCGTAGGATCCTACGCAGTGCCGTAGGGGACCGCACCGCCACTTCCCAGCAAATTAGGGACACTGTTGCTCCTGGGGTATCGGCGAGGACCATTCGCAACCGTCTCCATGAAGCTGGGCTACGGTCCCGCACACCGTTAGGCTGTCTTCCGCTGACGCCCCAACATCGTGCAGCCCGCCTCCAGTGGTGTCGCGACAGGCGTGAATGGAGGGACGAATGGAGACGTGTCGTCTTCAGCGATGAGAGTCGCTTCTGCCTTGGTGCCAATGATGGTCGTATGCGTGTTTGGCGCCGTGCAGGTGAGCGCCACAATCAGGACTGCATACGACCGAGGCACACAGGGCCAACACCCGGCATCATGGTGTGGGGAGCGATCTCCTACACTGGCCGTACACCACTGGTGATCGTCGAGGGGACACTGAATAGTGCATGGTACATCCAAACCGTCATCGAACCCATCGTTCTACCATTCCTAGACCGGCAAGGGAACTTGCTGTTCCAACAGGACAATGCACGTCCGCATGTATCCCGTGCCACCCAACGTGCTCTAGAAGGTGTAAGTCAACTACCCTGGCCAGCAAGATCTCCGGATCTGTCCCCCATTGAGCATGTTTGGGACTGGATGAAGCGTCGTCTCACGCGGTCTGCACGTCCAGCACGAACGCTGGTCCAACTGAGGCGCCAGGTGGAAATGGCATGGCAAGCCGTTCCACAGGACTACATCCAGCATCTCTACGATCGTTATCATGGGAGAATTGCAGCCTGCATTGCTGAGAAAGGTGGATATACACTGTACTAGTGCCGACATTGTGCATGCTCTGTTGCCTGTGTCTATGTGCCTGTGGTTCTGTCAGTGTGATCATGTGATGTATCTGACCCCAGGAATGTGTCAATAAAGTTTCCCCTTCCTGGGACAATGAATTCATGGTGTTCTTATTTCAATTTCCAGGAGTGTACATATTGACTTTCGATGAGTGGCACCCGTGGGTAGTTCTTGAAAGCAAAGCCAGATGAGCAAGTGACATTGAGCTTCGACACTGCCGATGAGAGAGTTTGCAGCTCATGGTCTAGTGGCTAGCGATGCTGTCTATGGATCACACGGTGCTGGGGTCGACACCTGGCTGTGTTGGAGATTTTCTCTGCCCGGGGACTGGGTGTTTGTATTGTCCTCATCATTTCATCATCATCATCATCATCATTCTTGACAGTGGTTAGATTGGATTGTGTAACAAACTGCACTGTGTAAAAATTGGGACTTCGTACGTGCACTGTTGCCCGCGCAGTTGAGCGCCCCGAAAACCAAACATCATCATCACTGCCGATGAGCCCTTCTCTGAATTCTCCAAAGGGGCAGCATATTATATTGGCCCACATGATCAGCTGCATCTATGCACATGCAGTTCACTCTGTGTAACTTAACGTAAAAATTGGGGACCACGGAATAGACAAAGGTAAGGAATTCTGCTCCCTAGGCAGCTACATAACCCATGATGGACAGAGCAAGGAGGATATAAAATGCAGACCAGCACTGACAAAGAGGACACTCCTGGTGAAGAGAGTTCTGCTAGTATCAAAGATAGCCTTAATTTAAGGAAGAAATTTCTAAGAATTTACTTCTGGAGCAACGCATTGTATGATAGCCAAACATGAACTGTGATAAAACCACATCAGAAGAGAATTGAAGCATCTGGTATGTGGTACTACAGAAGAATGCTAAAAACTGATAAGATGAGAAATGAGAAGGTTCTACACTGTATCGACAAGGAAAGGAATGTACGGATAAAAGGAGAAGAAGAAGAGACAGGATAATAGGATATCTTTTAAGGCATTAGGGAATAGCCTCTATGGTACTAGAGGGAGTTGTAGAGAGAAAAAATTGTAGTGTAAGACAGAGATTGGACTACATCCCCCAAATAACTGAGGAGGCAGTGTTCCGGCGTAACCACGAGCACCGGCACGAAGACGAAGAATGCAAGAGCAGAGAAAGCGGTGATACTACGTCAGCCAATGGCAAGCTGACTATGGCGTCGCCACTATAGAAGCGGCCTCTACAAGAGGACATAAGCGACGCTCCTGCCAGCCTCGACTGCACAGTACCGGACGGCACAGTACTAGAACCTGCCTAGAAGAGAGAGCTACGATAGCAGTTATTAGGGATCCACATCTATTGCTTGTGAGGACACTGTCTATAGCGAAAGACACTGACTGTTTACATGTGGCTCATCGCTTGCGACGCCATTGTAAATTCAACGTTAAGTATTGTCAATCTTACTTGATTGCAGTAAAAACTATTAATGTGATTTGCTTGAATTGTTGTTTAGCTTTCCGAGAACGCAACATCCTATAGGCACCCTAGAAGCAACAGGTGGGCAGGACCCCACATTGGCGATGAGGACTTTCAAATAAACCCTGCACTTGACAGCCAATGAATTTTTTGTGTTTTCTTGCTGGTGCCTTAATTTCTCTTATCTTGACTTTGCAGGGGAATTCACATGCTTTAATAGTTTCTTGTCGTTTTTGCTAATCAGTGTTTTCAGGTGGGCATTGCGAGAACATATCTTTGCCTTTATACTCAATTTGTGTGCTTGCTTGCCTTGTCTGTTAGTTGTATTTGTCACTTCCAACATGTGCAACCCACCGATCCTTCCCCTGCTCAGGCGCCATGTAGGGAAGCAGCCTATTCACACATTATAAAATTCACATCAGTCTTTCCATTGTGTGCCAGCCAGTCCGCTGTAACTAGCTCTGACGTCATAAATGTTGCGCAATACTTTAAAATGAAGTAAATAACCTGAAACGTGTCTAGCATGTCAGGAGTAATACAAAATCAATATGTGTTGGATGTCAGTTCTATAACTTTAACCATTTTCGAAATTTTGATGTTTTTCTTTAAAAATCATTGGCCCAACAGAAAAGAGCTAGAAACTTAAAAAGTTATGTTTAGATTACTTTTGCATAATAAATTAGTAGAAACAGTATTCTGCATCTCACAAATTTAAATTTTAGTTGAAATTCATGACTTTCTGATTTTTGTCTTTGAAATTAAGGAAACAAGATAGATTAAGTAGGTGAATAAATAAAGCTAGGACGCTTAAATTTAAGTAGAAGGGACATCCTCTATTATCATAAAGATGTGAGAAGTTTCGACTGAATAACTATAAAACTATAGCGATAGCGTATCTCCAAAGAAAAAGTTCAGAGCTCGTCTACTGCGTGTAGTGTAATTAAATTAATTATCTCGCCCAAAATATTTGACTTAGCCACGTCAGACTTTTATTATGATTACTTACTTGTGTGCTGATTGCACAATTAAATTGAAAGCTTCATTGGCCATCAGCAAAGGAAGCAATGATTTATTCGATAACTTTAAGTTGTGCATTACTAGCCCAGCGGCTAGTCGGGAGAGCAGATTTGATCAGGCGTTCCCTTAGCCGTCCGCACCGTGGCTTTATATGTAAGAACGCTGCGCGAGAAAAAGAGGCCCCAGCTCTCTCCAGACGCTGATTAGCGCACCACCTGTGGCGGGAGTCGCGTCGCGTCGGTATCGTTGATATAAACAGCCTCGGATGCAGTAATAAGATACTCGGGATACGCGTAACCACGTAATCGTTTTCGAGTGAAGTGTTAATTTTGGGATGTAGGTAATGATCTTTCTTCAGTTTGCGTGTGTCGTATTTTCACGTGCCGCCGCAGGACAGACATTCTACTATTATTAGCGTGGCGTTTGATGAACATTATCATCAAATTATGGCGAGCATTCACTTATACATTTAATTTGAACAGTTATAGTTGCATCAGCGCATTAGACTCTGAAATGCTCTGGTAGTTGTATTGTGTGGAACCTTTTTGGTCTCAGACTTTCAGAATATAGTGAACATTTTAGAGAGAATGGTTTTTCATTATGAATCTCAGAATATCTCCTAACCCCTGAGAGGTATAAGCGGTAGCTATAAATGTATTTTTCAGATGAAGTGGGGCCGGCCGAAGTGGCCGTGCGGTTAAAGGCGCTGCAGTCTGGAACCGCAAGACCGCTGCGGTCGCAGGTTCGAGTCCTGCCTTGGGCATGGATGTTTGTGATGTCCTTAGGTTAGTTAGATTTAACTAGTTCTAAGTTCTAGGGGACTAATGACCTCAGCAGTTGAGTCCCACAGTGCTCAGAGCCATTTGAACCCATTTAGATGAAGTGGGCACTAGGAATTCTAATTACAGGCTTCACGTTTTGCTAATCACTTTCTGGTTGTCAATATTATAGTTAGAGAGCCAGTGTTGAGAACGGCAAACAACAGCATTAAATAAATAAGGGGAACATTTAACAATTATTCCACCCGCCGCCCACAGCCACAAGCGTTAGATGCGACACAGCTAACGCAGATGCTTCAGTTCCAGACACAGCTGATATCTGTACTACTCAACACGGTGCAGCAGCTACTACCCAATGCTGCGCACCTCACGGAACACGCAGCATCTACAACAACGCCTACTGCTATACCACCTTTTCTACAGTTTTCTGAACAAGATCAGGAATGGCTCGAGTGGTTTTCTTACTTCGAAGTACACTTACTAGCCCACAATGTGCCAGGTACTGTGAAACTTCCATATCTATTACCAACAGTAGGAAGTGCAGTCTTTAGGCTTCCACAAAAACTTTTTCCTAACGCCACTCCGAGTGAACTTGCTTACGACGCAGTGGTAGAACCACTAACAAACTATTATAACCAACAAGTAACTGTGGTAGCAGCTAGGTATCAATTCTTCAATTGCAAAAAACGGTAAGAACAAACATATCGCGAGTGGGTAACAGATTTGCAGGGTGTGAAAGGAAATACCAATTCATATGTGCCTTCAGTGCTTTACATTCAGATGTTATGTTGCGTGATGTGGTTGTGTACAATGTACCTGTTGTCAGACTCAGAGAACAGATTCTGAAACAGTCCGATCCGTCATTTCAGCAGGTAGTGCAAATACTAGATTGCACGATTCCGGTGCCTTGTCAGCTCATACATTTGAGCAGCCAGCTGTTTGTCCGGTTGAGTCCATTGTTCCCGATCGGCCCGTTCGGCGGCGCCAGCAGCTCGCCATGCGGACTAAACACCTCTCCATTCCGTGTAAGCAGTTCGCTAAACAGGCAGCTACAGAGGCGAACAGAATTAAGTCTTGCCCTCGGTGTTATTCAAGACATAAACGCCACGACAGCCCCTCCCGACAAGCTCAGTGTTACGCTTGTGATATGAAAGGACATGTATAATCCTTACGTTTGCAACGGAACAAACATAAGAATTCGGCCGACAAAAGTCGCGTCGCAAGGCCTATGTCATTAATGCAGTATATTCAAAGTCTTTAAGAGATTTGCCAGTTCGTCCAACATCACCGAATTGCAGTCGGTTTTTGGTGAAAATGAACCATTATATTCGGTTCATACTGAATGCGGCACAAACTCACCTCCATTGCATCCTTTGTGTCTCAAGAATGTCCCCTTTGTTTGGACAGATGAGTGCCAAGTAGCTTTTCAAAAACTTACAGATGTATTGCTCAGTGATCGATGTTTAGTTCACTTTCATCCTGACAAACCAATTGTACTGCAAGCTGATGCTTCCTCTTATGCAATCGGTACAGTGTTTTCACACAGAATTCGTGATAAAGACAGGCCTTTTCCTTTCGCTTCAAAAGTATTGTCCAAAACTCAGTGTAACTATTCACAAATTGAGAAAGAGGCTTTGGCTACTGTGTACGGTGTCACCAAATTTCACCGCTATTTGTATGGCAAAAAATTCTACTCAGTGACGGATCACAAGACTTTGAAGTCCTTGTTTCATCCGACGAAACCCGTTCCGGTACGAAATTGCATACATGGGTTTTGTTGTTGTCTCAGTACTAGTGCGACATTGTGTATCGTCCGACAGCTCAACATGGTAGTGCGGACGCACTTTCCCGTCTTCGCTTTGGCCCTGATACAGACTTTTACGCTTCTGCTTCATCTTGTTGTCACATCGATGCTCATGACTCTAAATTGCTTCAGTCTGTTCCGCTGAACTGTAGGAAAATTGCACAGGCCACGGAATAGGATTTGAACATTTTGCTAAAACACATTGGCACTTCTTGGCCTCGTTCCATGCACTGCATATAGAACTCCGTAATGCGCCAATAATTTGCACGTTGGCATAGCCTCGCTGTACAGAAAGGAGTAATTCTTGTTCAAAACCAATTGTACTGCAAGCTGATGCTTCCTCTTACGCAATCGGTACAGTGGACAGTCACGTGTGGTGATTCCTAATGCTTTGCCAAAAGAAGTGTAGCACTTACCTCAACAAGGGCAATGGGGGATTTTTCGTACGAAGCAGTTAGCACGTAAACACTGTACTTGGCGGGGTATGGACGCCCAAATAGAACTGATGACATCACAGTGTTACACATGTGCGGAAAATCAGTCCGCTCCGGAAGAGCAATTCTCTGCTTGCCTAAAGTCGCAATGACCATGGCAACGTGTGCACATATACTTTGTACTACTTTTTTGGAACACTTGCTGGTTGATTGTGGTTGACTCGTGTAGCAAGTATCCTTTTGCTGTGCCAATGAACACGACAACGTCCCGCAGCACAGTTCAATTGTTGTCCTCTGTTTTTTGCCTAGAAAGCATACCTGAATTAATAGTGTCAGAGCCACCCTTTGTAGCCGAGCGGTTCTAGGCGCTTCAGTTCGGAACCGCGCTGCTGCTACGGTCGCAGATTCGAATCCTGTCTCGAACATGGATGTGTGTGATGTCCTATGCTTACTTAGGTTTAAGTAGTTCTAAGCCTAGGGGACTGATGACCTCAGATGTAAAGTCCTATAGTGCTTAGAGCCATTTGAACTAATAGTGTCAGACAACGGCCCTCTGTTCACATCAAATAAATTTGAAATATTCTGTGAACGCAATGGCACACAGTATCTAACTACCACACCGTTCCATCCCCAGTCAAACAGCGAAGCGGAACGTTTTGTCAGGACCCTCAAGCAGCAGAAAATCAAATTTCACCCCGCACACACCACGGATCAGGCATTGCCACTGTTTCTCGCCTTACGCCGTTCTCATCCACGAGATGGATCATCGCCGGCGGAAATGCTTCACGGCAGCTGCCATCGGACACTGCTCTACCTGCTCCACCCTCCTCAGCATCCGGCGTCGAAGGAAGGCCACCAGTATCGCTGCACACTGCATGATATTGTCTTTTACAGGTTTTAGCGGCAGCAGACGATGGACGCGACGCGAGATCGTCCGTCGAGTTGGCGCTTGCATGCATCTTATTTCAGAGCCAGATGGCTTGCAGCGCCGATATCAAAATCAACTTCGCCTCTGCCAAGTGCACGATGATCTTTCAGTGTCTCTTCCCCCATATTCACGGATCCAGAGGATATCGCTGCCACAGGAGTCGCCAGAGGGTGTCACCACGGGAAGACCCCATGGAGACGTAGCCTTCGCCTCCTCCGCCTGCTCTCGTCCTACAGATGGATCTGGACCCGCCCTCACCGCTGCATTCGCCGCCTTCTTCATCTGGTGCATGGCATCAAGAGGTGGACGTGTAACTTTCTGGTCGTTTTCCGAAGGACGTTTCCGCCAGAGTGAAGGCCGGATGGCAGAAGCCTGACGTCTTCTGCAGCCACAGCTTCCGGTCCCGCGATGCGCCCACGCTCCTGCCACGCTGCCGTTGTCGCACTCCCTACACAAGGACGGTCCGCCGCTTTGGGGGGGGGGGGGGGGGGGAGTGGGATGTTCTGTCGTAACCACAGGCGCCGGGCACGAAGACGAAGAATACAAGAGCAGAGAAGGCGTGAGATGACATCAGCCAATAGTACACTGACTGGGATGTCACCACGACAGGAGCAGCCTCTACAAGAAGAGGATATTAGCGTCGCTCCTGCCAGCCTCGACCGCACAGTACTAGACGGCACAGTACTAGACCCGACCTAGCAGAGAGCGCTGTGATAGCAGTTATTAGTGATTCATTTCCATTGCTCGTATGGACATTGTCTAGAGTGAAAGACATTGACTGTTTGCATATCGCCCGTCACTTGCGACAGCATTGTAAATCCAAAGTCCTGTCAGTCTTACTTGATTGTAATAAAAACTATTAATGTGATTTGCTTAAATTTTTGTATATTTTTGCGAGAACGTAGCATCCTTTAGGCACCCTATAAGGGACAAGTGAGCGGGACCCCACAGGCACGTTGTCATTGCTATTGTGAAATGGAAAGATTGGCGGACCATAATCAAACCTCTTATAAGACTGGCGACTAAAAAAGGAAAAAGAAGAGGAACTGAGACGGGCAGCGACTGCCAACACTTCAGTGCGTCACCAAATCGGGATCATTATCGATTTGATGGCCGAGATTGTTTGGATGCTGGAGTGGCTGGTCCAGAAACTGGAAATGGCGAATATCAGTATGGTTCTATATAGAAGATGAATGGGTGGCTACTGTCGCCAACAGGACAGGCAGCTGGTTTGTGAGTTGGAATTGGCCATCAAAAGCAGAAACAGTTGGAGATGGAGAGCCTTCACTTAGAGCTGGAAAGGGGGAACAGCAGCAAGACGATTCTGCTGACGGACAGTCTAGACAGTTTCCAGCGGACCCGTGGCATCATTTTGGCAGACACAGCAAATAGAGCTTCCCTTCGTATGTCCAAAGGACACAGTGTCGCTGGGAGTAGGGATGCGCTAGCTGAATTACGGCTTGCATTACGGCACGTGGACAGCACTGTGTACCGATGGCTTGTGTTACTTTGCCGTCCAAACCGTTTAGCCTATGCTGACATACTTAAGTAGCCAGAGGTATACATTACTGAACTGCAGCGAGACTGCTGTTATTCCTGGAATTTGTGGAGTAGTGCTGTATCTGATTGAGTTGTATCTTTAGGGACACGTTTGCCTGTTACTGTTGTTCCTTTCCTTTGTCTCGTTGCTATAGGATTTACGTCTGGTTAATGTGATGCTGTGGATTGTGTGTGTATCTGTCTATTGTGTGTCTGGTATTTGCTTAATGAGTCAGTCATAGTTGGGTGCATTTTATGATTAGATTCTGGAACAAGATCTTTGATTGGATCCCTTTGGGTTCTCCTGTTGACATGCAAGTTGCTGTTGTTTTATGTGTTAGCTGGTCCTGCCTTGATTGTAAGGTTTTGATCGTTGATTCTGTTTATTAGGTTAAGGCTGTCTGATTTTGTATTTTCATTTTTTCTGTTAATAAAGCTAAGCGTTTCATAGAGGAAAGAGGTTTATAGAGTATTATTTTACTAGGTATCAAGGTGATGTGATTTCTCATTTGCGCTTTCTTATATATGCGCTCTGATTTATTGTTTTGTTTAATAAACCTGATTCACATTTTTTTAAGAGTCTATATAATCTCCAGCTACTTTCCACTCCGACTACCAACTTGTGCCACGAGGCTATCTCGTTAGCAGTGTCATAGATTGGTTGGCCAGAGTTATTTGTAAGCAATCTCCTTTGTAGACTGATTGGATTTACCCAGTAATTTTAGTGAAAGACGTAGTGCTATTGTGAGCACACAGGACTCTCATTCAGCAGGATGAGGGTTCGAATCCGTTCCCAGACATGTAGATTAGGGTTTTAGATTATTTCCCCCAACTGGCTAATGCAAATACCACGATGGTTCCTTTGAAAGGGCCTGACCAGTCTCCTTTCCCGTCCTTCCCTAATCCAAACTTGTGTTCTGTCCTTAAAGACATTGTGTTCTGTCCTTAATGGCCTCATTATCAGAAGAGTATTAAGCTCTAGAGTTCCTTCCTTCCTTTCTTCTTCTTCTTCCTAATATCCTACAAGTGAACGAAAGTCCACCACGTGCTTTACCTGTGAATGAGCCTGTGTGATCATCCCACTTCATTTTTCTAGAAGTTGTTACACCCAGCTGTTTAAACGAACCAGTCAATTCCGTTTGTGTCTCAAGTAAGAGAGCACTGCTGGTTCTGTGCACAATAGTAAGAGGATCTGCATGAATCACCATCAGCAGCGACCACCCTTTATCTCTAGCCAGAGTAGAAATCAGAAAAGGACTGTTAAATTTGAAAGTAAGTTCATTTTGTTATCTATTTTTTTGAGCAGTACAAAACACCTCTGACCTGCCCAAGGCACAAAGGTGTTCGACATATAGTTGTCTGCACCACCACAGCAGCAGCAGTCCACAGGCAGTCTTCCTGATTCATCATTCCTGGTACTGCCTTCACTGCAATCGCTACCAGGACTTCCTCAAATTGCCGAGCATCAGGTAAGTACCAACAGAATACTGCTATTCGCAAATACATACAGGGTGGTCCATCTGAAGTTTCGGATGAAACTATTTCGAAAATTATACATCGGGTAAAAACAGTGAGCAAGACGAGTTCGTAAGCTCAAAGCGGAACATCAAATGATACTACACGTGAGCTGCAGCCCCTGCCTCCTGGGTGGGGCGGAGGGCAACTTTTAAATCTTAAATGGAAACCCCCATTTTCATTGCAGATTAAGATTCTCCATAAAAAAGTAATCAAGTTTTGTCTGAAACATTTTTTAAACGATTGACAGATGGCGCTGAAAACGAGAAAAACGTAAAATTGGGGAAGAACTCCGATTTATTTAGAATTACCGAGAAAGACACATCAAATCGATAAAAAATGTGCACCAATTCTTTCGTTTCGCCAAATTCAGCTATTTTTGTACAAAATGTAGTGTATTCTACTTTTAGTCTTACCCAGGAACAATGACACGGACGAAGTAGAGTGATGCTCCCATGGGGGTGCTTCATTAGTGTGAGTCACCTTGCCTCTCACATGTTGGGGTGCTTCATTAGTGTGAGTCACCTTGCCTCTCACATGTTGGGGTGCTTCATTAGTGTGAGTCACCTTGCCTCTCACATGTTGGGGTGCTTCATTAGTGTGAGTCACCTTGCCTCTCACATGTTGGGGTGCTTCATTAGTGTGGGTCCCCTTGCCTCCCATAATTTGGGGTGCTTAATTAATGAAATTAGCCATAAAGAAATTGTTCAAATTATCACCAATTGCCCAAGGGGATGGGGGCTGGGGGTCACGCGTAGTATCATTTGATATCCCCCTTTGAGCTTATGAACTTGTCTTGCCCACTATTTTTACCTGATGTATAGCTTTCGAAATAATCTCATCCGAAATTTCAGATGGACCTCCCTGTATAATCTGGTGTATAGTGGGTCTACACATGAGGCTGTTGGCTTAGCAACTGACAGAGACTTTGATGTAGTATTTGGAGTAAAAGACGTTTAGTGTGTTGGGACTATAGTGCAGTGTCGGACTATCTGGGTACACAGACAATAAGATGACGACAAAATATGACCCATACTATCCTCACACAAAAACCCATGTTTTTGGTAGGAAGGGTTCAATACATGATATGTATTGGGAAGCTGTACGTAAATGAACTTCATACGACGTGTACATTTCCATAAATGTTGGAAAGACCGAGTAAAGTGGCGAAGTACCATTGACACCCCAACCCGACCAGATGATGGATAGAGGGAAATGAAGATGATGATGAATTGAGTAATGTGAATTTGAATGATTTATACTGTTTGTAAACAATCGCTACAGGCAGACTGAGCATTGGTATCAACATGTCAGAATTGTGTACCATGACTTTGTGAACAGTTAGCAGCCGGCCGAAGTGGACAAGCGGTTCTAGGCGCTACAGTCTGGAACCGCGCGACCGCTGCGGTCGCAGGTTCGAATCCTGCCTGGGGCATGGATGTCTGTGATGTCCTTAGGTTAGTTAGGTTTAAGTAGTTCTAAGTTCTAGGGGACTGATGACCACAGCAGTTAAGTCCCATAGTGCTCAGAGCCATTTAAACCATTTGAACAGTTAGCATGAGAGTGGTGAAAATGTGGAGCAATAAAGAATGTAAATGCTTGTATTCACCCAATGCCTAAGTTTGCAAGTGTAGAGTAGTCACTAGGATCTTAGTCAGAAAGTACATGGTATAGACCAACACTGGAAGGGGGTTTTCCTCGGAGGCTGCCCGAAGAATTCAGTTGCATCAGATCATCCCTTCGAAAACGGTCAAAGACCTGCATTAAATCACATTTGCGTCATCACATTGGCGCAATAGAAGCAGATACTGGAATCCATTCTCAATAGGGACCGCAAGTTTCAAACAAGTACAGCAGATGCAGTGGAGGCATTACTTAATTTGATGAAGGACTGAGCACTACGGTGACATAGCTGGTATAACAGCTATATAAAGGCGAGGTCACCTAAGGCAGTAGCTGACCAGTTGTTCTCTGCGGAAGCTCGTGGAACTGCAACCGCCTGATAGTCAAGAAGGTTACAGTATGTCGTAGGTAAGAGTGTAAACGTCGATACTCACTGTGCTGGATAAGGCTTGATTCCTCTTTGCTAGTTGGAGGCAGACGCTTGCTGTGATCGACAGACATGGCTGTGCTCATGTCGCCAAGCTCTGAGGTAGCTAATGACGTCACGGACGTGTCACGCGACGGTCGCCGAACCTTGGTCGACTCTACATCTGCAGCAGCGCCATTCGTGGCTCCGTCTGGCTCGCCCTTGAGCGGCGTCAGCTCGCTGCCAACAGGTCGGCGCTCGGCGTGCCACTCAAGTGGATGGAAGAGGAGGCTGCCGGCAGGAAGGTGCATGGCTACGCCTCCCAGGACCAGCATGGCGCCGCTGAAGCCGTAGTTCTCCAGCAGGAAACGCACCAGGTGTGGCATCGCCATCTGGCCCAGGTTGATACCCGCTGTAGATATGCCGACGGCGCGCCCTCTTGCCTTCAGGAAGTACATTTTGACTGCTAAGAAGGCAGAGGGCGCGAACAGACCACTGCCAAGACCTGTGCAATGTGAAGCGAGCGTAAGTAACTCTGAACCTGATGTGTTCCCAATAAAAACTCTCTATGTACCAGGGAATTGAAACAACCAATAAATTGTTTTATTTTATTTATTACATAACCTTTTAGAAAGCCTGTAACTAGAAAGACAGTTAAGTTGTTTGTGAAGTTAAAAACAAGAATGAGAAAAATTAATCATTATACTGGGTGATCAAAAAGTCAGTAAAAATTTGAAAACTGAATAAACCACGTAATAATGTAGATAGAGAGTTACAAATTGACACGCATGCTTGGAATGACATGGGGTTTTATTAGAACAAAAAAAAATACAAAAGTTCAAAAAATGTCCGACAGATGGCTCCTCATCTGATCAGAATAGCAATAATTAGCATAACAAAGTAAGACAAAGCAAAGATGATGTTCTGTACAGGAAATGCTCAATATGTCCACCATCATTCCTCAACAACAGCTGTAGTCGAGGAATAATGTTGTGAACAGCACTGTAAAGCATGTCCGCAGTTATGGTGAGGCATTGGCGTCGGATGTTGTCTTTCAGCATCCCTAGAGATGTCGGTCGATCACGATACACTTGCGACTTCAGGGAACCCCAAAGCCAATAATCGCACGCACTGAGGTCTGGGGATCCGGGAGGCCAAGCATGACGAAAGTGGCGGCTGAGCACACGATCATCACCAAACGACGCGCGCAAGAGATCTTTCACGCGTCTAGCAATACTTTTTTTTTGTTCTAATAAAACCCCATGTCATTCCAAGCATGTGTGTCAATTTTTACCTCTCTGTCTACATTATTCCGTGGTTTATTAAGTTTTCAAATTTATACTGACTTTTTGATCACCCAGTATAATGATTAATTTCAGTTGCTGTCAAGAAGCAAGGAGGGTATTAGAAACAGATTAGCGTAGACAAATATGTTGTTCCCAGATAAAAGAATTCTACTATCAAATATAGGCCTTATTTTAATTTCAGAAAATTGACGCCTGGAGCACAGCAGTGTATAGAAATGTACCGTTGACTGTCGTGAATCCTGAAAGAAAGAGAAACAAGGTATTTGACATTTGGTGTTACAGAAGGATGTTGATAACCAAGTCGACTGATTAAATATGAAATGTAGAGGTCCTGACAAAAATCTGAAAGGTTAAAAGCGTGTGGGGAACACTGAGAAGATGGAATTGTCGACAGAATATCGATATCAGTATAAGATATCAGGGAAAATCTTTCATAGTAATAGTGGGAGTTGTAGAAGAGAAAAAGTGTGCGGAAAGGCAGCGACTGGAATACATCCAGCAACTAACTGAGGACGTTGAATGCTACTCTGAGATGAAGAAGTGGACACAATTGAAGAAGTCGTGGTGGATTAGATAAAACTAGCGGGAAGACTGATAAAATACCCTAAGAATAAAAAGAGAACGTCCAAATTACATACACCTTGGTAGAGGACATGTAACATCTCATTTCTTCCTGATAATAGCAGCTCTACATCGTTGTATCAGCTGAAAGAAGGAATTGGAAAAACCTACTTAATCCACGACTACTCAACCACCTTCAACAAGTCACACGGACCGTGCTGAATCTGGGTCCAAGATAAGCACCTCTCCCATATGTCGAAAAAAGTGCGTGACACACTGAGATCACGTGATATGTCAAGTACCACAGTCACTGTCAAGTCGATAGAGTGTCCTGCAATCCATTCTGAAACGTCTCAGGAATCATAGCGGGTGCTAGAAGACTTTGGGTGTAACAACACAGTCCATTGTCTTGTTGAAGTTGCAGGTGAACCAGCCGTTACACGTCATTGGACAGTAGGTTCCTCTGTCGTTCGCTGTTGATACCAGTCGTAAGAGCATCTCCAGTCGGTCCCATGTTAACAACCGTCAGACGAGATCTATCTGTGCACTGTTCGCAAGTCGGCTGCACTGTACTATGTGGTTCTCAGAGTAACTGCAGCTGTTGAACATGTACCAATGTGTACCTCGACGTATCAGTCCAAGGGAGCTTTCCCATTGAGCGAGCGTTTCATGTCCGTGTTACTGAACCAATGACCGTATCCCTGCTATTTGACGTACAGCGGACAAAGATGTATGTCTTGTGCAAGGGCAACAAAAAATTACAGGGTGCGGAACGCAAGGCCATCCAGATTATGTTCACAACTATAAAATATAATGAAGTGCTGTTTTCACGTGCTTATAACGCTCGGTTTGCCAAATTTTCACTTTTTTTCCTTGAAACTCTGAAATTTTTTTCTATTTCCTATTTCTTCCTCCATTAGTTACGTTTTCCCCAGGTCTGCTTTAACTTCTGTGATCCAAGTTATTGATTTTTTTGGGTCTCTGCCAAAATGGTTGAAAATTCTGTTTGTTATTATTTTCTCCTCTAGCGTTATCAGGTGCCCATAACATACAACACTTCCCTTTCACACTGTGCCTCATATTCTTTCTATTCTTTCATAAATTGTTTATTACCTCTTAATTTCCATTTCCCACTGTCGGGGTTTGGTCTCAAGGCTTTCACGTTTTCCTTTCCTTCTCTTCTAT
Source organism: Schistocerca cancellata (assembly GCF_023864275.1). NCBI lineage: Eukaryota > Metazoa > Arthropoda > Insecta > Orthoptera > Acrididae > Schistocerca > Schistocerca cancellata. The sequence continues at coordinate 171,888,066 of NC_064631.1, read as the reverse complement.
TTTATCTAATTGTTACTCTGTATTTATTAAAAGGCATTCTCCAGCATAACGATATTCTGATCTAATGACGGCGTTGTAGTAGCAGAGATTTGCAATCAACGACAAAGATTTCATGTTACACAAGACTTTTGTTAATGTAAAAGCCACTTCCATTTTCCTTGCCCTTACTACGTGAGTTTCTTTGTTCAAAAACATTCTAGCATTATTTCAACTAGAAATTTAAATGCTGTAGCGTTTTCAATTTTTCCACTATCAACTTCCATGTATTTCGGTGCCTCTCTTGTTTAGGAGATATAAATGTGTTGTTGCATCTTCTACACGTTCAGCTAAGAAGACAAGATCTTCTGCAAAAGTGAAACAATCATTTCTCAGATTATCCCTTTTTCTGTTAATAATGATTTTTTTTTTAATTCCTTCTTCTTCTACTGTCTTCTTCAATTTCCTGAATACCATTTTTAGTACTCTGTTGAACTACAAGACTTTATTTCAAAATATTATATAGTTTATAGCGGTTCTTGGTAATATTCTTTTGTAGGTCATTCTCAGTTATTGATATATGGCTCCTTTTAAACTACCTTTTGAGTGCCCTTAAGCTTTTTGATTTTTGACATCTTTGTTCTTTAGAGCTAGTAACACCGCTGTGCCCCTCCAAACATTGGATGCAGTTTCACATAGGGCAACTGTCACATCCAAATGCTCTTGTGTGTCCGTATATTGCACCATTCGACCAGCTGGACAAATGGATACTCACAGTAGGGACCAGTTCAGACTTTGTCAGGTGCTAACAACACTGAATCACACCAGTGCACAGTATCCTCATGTCTTTCACAATGATTACTCGACAGATGAGGCTGTTCACGTCCCTTGTACATGTTACCATATCTGGTGACAATAGTATACGGGAACAACACTAATATCTTGTGGTATCCATTCAACATATCACAGAGGATTGCAACTCTTAATCATTAACGTACCATCAGCAGAGTGTACATGTGGGAAGTAACATTGACATGCAGTCAGGTATTGTGGTTGCTTTACTATTTTTGTTACACAGTATAATTACCTGCTCTGAATACATTTCCAGTCGACTTAGTTCCTTAGCTCTGTATTGTAACGATGTGGTTTTGCATGGTAGAGCTATTCAATGTTTTTTTTTTTTTTTTTTTTGTTGATTACCATAGGCTGGCGAGTAATTGCTGAATAGTCACTGACAAATATATAAGTGGCGATAAAAAGTTTCCTTTCAGAGGCTGTGCAGTCCAGAATCGGTACCCCAAACAGGCACAACCACGACGAGAACTGAGGCAATCATCCCACCGACACACCAGCTTGAAGATACCCATTTGGTAAAGAACTGTGTAGAGCTGTGCGAAGATGTCTGCATCTGTCTGCTGCACGTCATCGCCCGATAAGAATCTTTGACCTTTCAAGGTCTCTTTTAAAGGACTGAAGGCGTGATATTCGCATGCGGAGAGATCAGACCTGCAGGACAGGTGCTCGAGTGTGTCACGTTTGAGTCACACTGATGAGGCTGGCCTCTCAGATCGACTGGTATCTTGTTTCAAATTAAGACTAGCACAGAATTTGGTGTGCCATTTCACGATGGTTGTTTCGTACACGCATGCTGTCCCATGCACATTCTTCATTTTATGATGAATGTCTGCCAGAGTATGTCCTTCGGCAGCCAAGAAAAGAATAGCAGCAAGTTAGTCCTGTTTGGACACATTTGGTGATAATGTTGCCATCGTTAATGTTTCCACATCTACCACACAGACATGAGAAAGACTTGAATGCCATATTAGCCTACATGTCAGTGCTTATGTATGTGCATCAGAGTTGCGCTATGTTGCATATACGCTCCAGCAATCTAGTAAATGGAAACTTTTTGATCACCTCCTATGTATGTATGGGATGTTAGATGTATAAGAGCAGGTATTTCTATTGGGGACTGAGTATAATCTAGTGAAGAACGTTGCATCATTATTTACTTCATTTTCAGACTAATAATTATATTATGAGCGGTATGCTCTTTGGTTGCTTAGTACTTCTAAGTACGCGTTGCACAAGCAAGCCATTAATGTCTATTTTCTGCGTGGCAGCAGGTCAGGTATTCTAGTGACAGGCATAGTGCTCTTTGTGGCACAGTTATGAACATTCAGAAAACATCAAGTAGTAAATTATGTTATGTGTTTGTAGGAAAACAGTTGATCACCAAGAAAAAACAACTAAAACACAGAAGTGGTTACATATTAAGATATCAGTGATCAAAATATCTATACCTATACGCCCAACACCTTGTATATAAAAGAGGACCTAGGAAAAAATTCCGTGATATAGGACAAACATGCTGGTACAAACTCTATATCGCAACCTGGCAATAACACTGACATAAGGCAAAAATACAGTACTTGAGAAAACTCGAAATAAAGAATTAATTCCGTAAAACTTATACTGAAATAATGTAAGCTTCCCTTAAATTTCAAGTATTGGAGGCAGTAAATGCCTTTATATTTTTCGTACACATTGGGGGAATTACCACAATTTTTTCAGTGACATAAACTAAAGATGCTGTTTTTCTACTTATGTCACTTTCTTTGCCAGGGTGCGATATGTTAAGGAAAGACACTCAAGAGAAAATCGATGAGTATCACTGAAACGTACAAAAGAACAGCATGCCACGAACAGTTTTAGACATGTGAAATGAATGCATAGTCTTGCAGCAATAATTGGTTTCTTGGTTTTAGGTTAGTCTGTCGTGCTCAAGAGTCCTGTAGGTAATCAAAGTAACATGAATAGAAAGCAGGAAGACGAGTACGCACGTTTGACATGGAGACCTAAAACTCACTTGTAGACCTAAAGTTACCAGAACATACGTGAAAACCAAAAGCCGACATGTGACTAGAAATAACTTTATCGTGGATATAAGGTTGATTTTAAGACGTAGCCACATCACATAACGCTGGCGATAGATAACAAACAAAATAGCTAAATATTGTGAAACAATGTGAATGCTGCAAAGTTCCATTAAATAAAAATGAAGTGCTATTGTGTCGCGATCCGTCATTCTATTGCACGACTACAGTGACGATTTCCTTTGGCATTAACTCAGTTTCTCCGACTGTTCAAATGGACTTCTGGCTCGGTACCAAATCATTAACACACTGAAACTTCCAGACAGATTAAAACTCTATTCCGGACATGGATTCGAAGTTGGAATCTTTGCCTTTCGCGGGCAAGTGTTTACCGACTGAGCAATCCCAGTACAACTCACGACCAACTCTCATGGATTTACTTTTACCAGTATCTCTTACCTTCCAAAGTCGCTTTGACTGAACGCTATTTCTCAAACACTGTCTCTGAAAGTCATTCAGTGAGGGAAAAAAATTGTCGACATCGCTATCAATTTGGCAGCATGTAATTTCAACGATAGACTAATAGACATTACAGAATAATGGACGTACTCAAATCTGAGATCCGACCAGCCTGTTACAACTTGTACGAGAAAAAGGACGAAAATGTATCGAGCGACTGGAGCAGCAGATGACAGAAGCTGCCAAAGGGGCGCGTAGGACCACCATGGTCATGAAGAAGATGGACGAGGACCTCCTTTGGGATCTGGAAGGATAACTCTATAGCGCAGGGATCGCTGACTGTTAACTCGGCTACCAAAAATCTATCCCAAAAGTTTAAATGCGTTTTTCTTGAGAACTGATTTTTCAAATTAGGGGGAAGCATAGCTTCGGAACGGTGTATACGATTTTGATCGGTATTTGATGCTGGCATTTTAAACTGAATTCTCTATCAGCGTACGTAGCCGGTTTGTGATATCTTCGTAAGTCTGTTTTCGGTGCAAACTTTTGTCTCGATTTTGTGGATGAAAAAATTGAGATTTGTTTCAACACGCCACAGTTTTGTTAGAATTTCATATTTTTCAATTATTCTATGTGTGCTCAAACAAAATATATTGAAAATGGCCCACAAAAATTATTTTGTTACGGGTCCGAAGAGGGGGGGGTGGGGCATCGAGAATTCCAGCCAACGACCAATATTCCGGCTGCAATGGGACCTTCCACGTTGTGGTGTCGTCACTGTGAGCATCGGATGTGGACACAAAAATGGTCATTTTAATTAAGCACAAAAGTACAGGGAATACAAATATATCCTCAGATTTGGCAATACCTTTTATTTTACTTGAAAAAGATTACGAAAGTCAGCTATTTTTTACGCGTTCAAAGAAGGCTACGCTATTAGAAAAACCAGGCTTCATCTGTGATGGAGATAATCGATAAAAACAACTTACTGCTTGTTATTATTATCATAATGCACGTTGAGCTTCGAAAGCTGAAAATCGGAACACTGATATCAGTCTCAGAAGCTCAAACCACTATCAGTTTATCGTTAGTCAGAATCAAATAGTGACGAGGACATGCAGCTAAGGCCAGCAACGATAGGAAAACTGCAACTTGGCTTTGAGAGTTATCATTCACCAAGTGTATCAAAAGCAGGTCGGGTATGTATGCTGACGACCAAAATATGGGGATGTCAATGTAATTGAGGAGGTCGAATTACAGTAAGAATTGTGTGGAGACATAGCGGCCCACGGATCTTCAGCTGTGGCACTCATGTAATAACATACACAGATACAATACGTCGTTATTTAACTTCAGTTTGATTGTACTGGCTGTCAGTAGTCTATCACTACGTCCCATGTAGCCAGATGCCCAATGAGCAAACGAAATCTCACAAAAATAATATTACTTCTGTTAAAGTCTACATGTCTAACTGTATCATACACTGCGTAAGGTGCTTCTCCGGATCAGTGTGGTCTTCTAAGCACGTGGTGTCAGGCGTCACACTACTAACATGCGGTCATAGTTAATCACCATCCATGGCTGTCCGTCACAGAATGTATCATCACCGATGACCAACAGTTTCTCGCTTTCCTTTTAGAGCATAGTGCCCACTGCACTTACTTATAGCCGTCTTTAAGCAAACAGAATACAAGATACAAAGGAATTAAAGACATTAGCTGCCAAGGGGCATTGGTTTATGTCAACGGGACAAGTTGAAAATTTGTACCAGACTGGGATTCGATCCTGCTCTCTTGCTTATTAGGTACACACGCTGGCCACAATGCCTCCCGTCACATCCCAATTCTCAACTTATCTACATGCTAATGATGCAGTGCCACTGCCCATTAGCGTCATTACTCGTAGCATCTCGCCAATCCCCATGAGAGTTTGAGTTTGGTGTGCATCTGCACTGAAGGTGTCACTGGCCATCTTCGCCTTAGTTATGTATGTGGCTTTTTTACTTATGGCCATCTCTTAAATAACAGACACCACGTCGATCAAATCATTACCGACTGGCAGCTAATGTCATTAATTCTTTTGTGCCTTGATTCATAGTTGCTGAAGGACCAAAATGATGTCTGCCGTTTTGGAAATGACACAAAGAAAAGATGCCACATGTATAATTAACGCGAAAATGGCCAATGATATGTTCAGTGCAGATACATACCAAGCTACAACTCTTATGCAAATTGGTGGGATCCTATGAGTCTGAAAGAACAGACACCACACATAGAAACTGAATACTCCACTGACTGACGAATTACACAAAATTTCTCTTACGAACGCGTCCAGCGAAATAATTCGAAATATAGTCGGTGGACTTAAATGAAAGACCAAAATAGGTCCAGCACGCTAAATAGTTTGTTCGTACTGGTTTTAGTCTGATACTCATATGAAACTGCCATAAGCAGAATGAAGATAATTTCAGCTCATTCGACTCCAAACGGAGCGTTAATAGTGACTGCAGGGTGGAATACGGACAATTGCGAAATTAGAGGAGATTAACAGAAGCGCGACAGGGCAAAAATCCAATAAAGAAAAGAGGAAAGAAATAAAGAAAAGATAAGATGTGCAAGGAAACATTGATGGACAGAGGTAACTGCGAGGAATTAAAAATAATCGCAGAAGAGGAATTTTGCCAAAGTAGATAAATTGGTTCACTAACCCAACAAGATGCTGTAGGTGATAATGAACTGGATGAAGGAATTGGCGAAGCTGGTGAGAACGAGCCCTGCCACAACAAGGCAGCCTCCGCTGAAAGCCACTTGGCGTATACTGAATGTCTTCAGCAATGGCCCCGTGACAATGCCTGAAAAAGATGTACATAGTTACATTTAGGAATTGATACGGAAGAAGCATATATTATATGTCGTTAAGCGACCACAGTCATCAATTATGATGGAACCGTCAAGAATTGTAATTAATTTTCAAAGTAGTTTTGCTGGCAATGTTTGTTTCATTTATTTTCTGGGCTCAAACACAGAGACGCACAGAAGCGTCCCTATCATCGTGGCATCAGACGGGATCAGCGGCCGGAGCGCGGACATAGAGCCGGGCTGGCTGTCGGCACTACAGGAAGCTATGGCGTCAAGTGCGATTACTGTTAACCGGTGACAACCCTCCTGTTTCTTGGACTTCGTGTGAACTTCCATCCCGACTTTTTGCAGTCAACATTTGTGATTTATGGTTTTGGTTTCGTTACGTCTCTCAAATTATTCCTTTTGTTTACTGGTCATCGACAAAATCGGGATACTTGTGCGCGATTGCCGCATAATAACTGCTCTCTCCATTTGTTTTCTTTGATTATTGTTTTGCCGGATCGGCTTATGACCTTCATGTCCTCAGTCACTTTTAGTCAAGAGCTATACCAGTCTAAAACTATTCTATTTTTTATTTCATCCATTACAAATCGTTGGTGAAAGTCGGTGTCTTTAAAAACAATGTTTTTTTTGTTGTAAAATAACTTTTAACCCTGCTGTTAACGATTTTGTTTTACTTAATTCTACTACATCGTGTTTCGGGATGTTTCCCATTCTCAAATACATTTTTTCATGTATTATAGTATTTAAGAAGGAAATGCTGATTTGCAGTGTTAATCCGTTACCTTTACTGTAACGTATAAACATTCTCTGTTTTGTAATTAATGATGGAACAGTTAGTGGCAAAGTTGGAAAAAACTTTTGACTTTCTGTTTCCTTGTAATCTTGTAAGTAGGCTGTTTATGTTTTCTTATTGGCAACGTTACGTAGCGCTCTGTATGAAAATCACTGGCTGTGCTGTGTGCAGTCTGTGGCTAGTTTGCATTGTTGTCTGCCATTGTAGTGTTGGGCAGCGGCAGCTGGATGTGAACAGCGCGTAGCGTTGCGCAGTTGGAGGTGAGCCGCCAGCAGTGGTGGATGTGTGGAAGGAAATGGCGGAGTTTTGAAATTACATATATTATGACTTTTGATGATATTAAGGTAAATACAGTGTTTGTTCTCTATTAGAATCTTTCATTTGCAAACTATCCCTATCAGTAGTTAGTGCCTTCAGTAGTTTGAATCTCTTATTTAGCTGGCAGTAGTGGCGCTCGCTGTATTGCAGTAGTTCCAGTAACAAAGATTTTTGTGAGGTAAGTGATTTGTGAAAGGTATAGGTTAATGTTAGTCAGGGCCATTCATTTGTAGGGATTTTTTGAAAGTCAGATTGCGTTGCGCTAAAAATATTGTGTCAGTTTAAGCACAGTCGTGTATAAATTGTTCTAAGGGGACGTTTCAATCTTCTTATGCAGAAACTCACACATGTTAAACATAGCTCGCACAATTTACAGAGCAGAGTGTGCGCTACAAAGTAAAAGCAGAATAAAAAATAGGCATAAAGACGTTGTCTTGTTCGTTTTTAGGCCTCCTTTTTTGTACAAACGCTGTTTTACAAATAACATACGTTATAAACTGATGTTTCGATTGTAATAAAAGACTTATCATCTCGTTTTACTGCAAAGCATCTTCAAGAGTCATTGTAACAATCTGGTTTCCTTACAAACCTGTTTCTCAAGATCGTAAACAGTTCTCATATTTAGCTGTAGTGAGGTAAAATCACAGAAAAACAAATTTTTGTAGAGACCACAGAAAATGCTTCGAAATAAAACGAAATAACTGTGGTCTAAATAAGACTTCTATTACAGTCGAAAAAGACCTATATAACCCATATTACTTGCGATCACAAATACATTTTACTCATAGTCATCAACTGATGAGACAGATCGACCATAGAGTATGTACACTATTCTTTAGGGCAGACTTTATTTTTCGTACCTCAATCCTTATTTTCATTTATATTAATTGCAGGTTAACTACCAAATACACCCTCTGTACTACGGAATGGTATACAAACTTAGTGGACAATCTACAGCATAATTTATGTATGACTATGTGTGAAATATCTTTATGGTCTGTACGTTTCGGTTTTTCAACTTGTACTCTACGCAGAAAACGCTCTCGTCCCCTCAGAAAGTAGTCACTCTGATTTTCTTTGGTGATACTTGAGTTTCAAACTTCTTTCACCTTATAGAAAATGGAAAATTCTTTGCTTCCATTCAACAAAGATACTCCTGCATGTTATCCCCTGTCCAGAAATCGGATGAAACAAGTCTCTATATGCACTGAATGCCTTCGGCAGGTACCCAACTATCTCTCTGTTCACTCGATCGCCCCATGAAATCCTAATCCAAATTTTTCCATCATCTTCTACATGACAAAGCGAAAAATCTTGTTCATCGAGCAAATGGACTGTGACATTCTTGCCACCACAAATAAACCTACACACTTGCTGACTGTTCCTTGTTAGTAGGTCACAGCTGACAGTCTTCCACTGCCCTACACTTTAGATCTAGAATACCCTATTAGAAAACATCTTAAGTGAACATTGTTCTTTTAATTATAACATTACAAATATTATGATGTTGGACAGTCTAAACACATTCTTCACCAACATCCCAGTGATAGCGCATTGATTGTGGAATCCAAAAATTCACCAGCAAGGGTTGAAAATCGTTCTGAAACACTTGTATGAAGAAATTCACTTTAATTAAAGCTGAATTCTGAACAGCATAGATTTGTTAATATACATATCTCATTGTAACTTCTTGTATTTTGTAACCAAATATCGCTAGTAGTATGTACACTCTGCAGACTCAGTTTCCAAAGTGAAACAGCTTTCCAAAATAAGTTCGACCTGTAAGACTTGCAGCAGTGCTTGAAGCTTGTAAGATACTCACCAGAGAACTCCATGACAGCCATCATAGAGTTCAAGATGACGGCAGCACTGGTCGTGTTGAGGCCCAGCGACAGCAGCTTGTCTCCAAATAGCAGGCTGAATGTTGATACGTGAGACTGGCCCGTCATCTGATGTGTGACACAGAAAACAAGGTGGTGCTGAGAACGACTATGACGTCATGACGATGGTGACAAAGATAAGAGTAGCCAGGCAAGGACTAGAAAAATGAAAATTGTGCGTGTAACAACTTGACTGGGACACAATGATCGCTTGTCTTGTAGTTTACATTCGCTTGCCTAGTACTCATTTTTTGATTGTATCAGTGCTCTGGCATTATGAAAATTCGAACATAACTTACGACTTACTTTGCAGCAATATAAGTATAATGTGAAATTAATCACCACTTTCTAATAATTTTATTTATATACCGTTCCTTCAAATTTTATACCTCACTACCTACTCTGTTTCATAATTGTTTAGTTGAAAGTATACAGATATACGGTTACAAACAGTGGTAACTACACGGTTCTCAAAATTACTGCCTTGAATAATCAGGAGTATTAATACACAAAAGAAATGCTAAACGCGTTAGGGGCAATTTGCTTTTCGGTTGTGGAAGATTGGGCGATGGACTCCACATCCGCCTTCAGCAAGCAACTGTATGGTGAGAGGCGAATGGCATGCACTGTGTAGCGCATCAGAGTGACCCTCCCAGCCCCCTCCTCTTTTCTGTTGTATTCGTGGATGATGCTTGGCAACAAAGGACAACGTTACGTATAAATCCGAATGGTATTGACTTAAACGGCACTGATGAAGAAGAAGTAACGTGTTTCCTGTTTTCGAACATGGTTTGTCGGAATTTTGTAAACTTCTCTGCGATCCATAAGACCATTCTTGTAGCACTTCCCACTTACAGTACGCTAACTAGTATGAGAGAAACTCACAGCTCCTTTTCGAATATTTTCTGTCCCTTCCGTGCATACAATTTGGAAAGTGTTACAGAAAGTCGAACAACATTGACTGTACGATGGTTATGAAAGCGATCTATTTCGTGTCTGAATTATTGTATATTATGATTCTTCCAATAAAAATGAATGCAGTACCGACAAACATTTAAGTGGACGTTCCACCTTAAACTGTTTCTAGATACTTGAAGATTATGACTGAGTCCAATAACTAATGAACGATCGCATAGTCAAACAACATACATATTTTTTTTTATCCTATGAAGATTATGACTGAGTCCGATAACTGATCAATGATCGCGTAGTCAAACGAGATACAGATTTTTTTTTACCTATGTGCTTTGTGTAATTGCAGCGAGAACTTTTTGGAAGTCAAGAAGCTTACCAGGATTAGCTCTGCAATCCTGCAGTTCTCGTAAATGTATGTGGCTTCTGAGAACAGGGAATATATGACCACATGATTCTGAAGTATTTTAGATCCAAATTTAAGTACAGCAGTGAGAAAAAATAAGCACTGAATCAAAGAGATGGGAGCTAATGGATGTTATTGTTCTTGTGGTCTTCAGTCTAGAGACTGGTTTGATGCAGCTTTCCATGCTACTCTATCCCGTGCAAGCTTCTTCATCTCCGAGTAACTACTGCAACCTACACACTTCTCAATCTGTTTAGTGTATTCATTTCTTGGTCTCCCTCTACGATTTTTACCCTCCATGCCTCCCTCCAATACTAAATTGGTGATCCCTTGATGCCTCAGAACGTGTCCTACCTACCGGTCACTTCTTCTAGTCAAATTGTGCGACAAATTCCTTTTCTTCCCAATTCTATTCAGTACCTCTTCATTAGTTACGTGATCGACCCATCTAACCTTCAGCATGATACTGTAGCATCACATTTCGAAAGCTTCCACTCTCTTCTTCTCTAAACCACATGGGTTGGAACTTTAGTAGTGGCAAGTATTTCTTTACAGCTCGTGCAAAACAGATACTTGTTTCAAAGTTTTAGTGACCTCCAAAGTAGTCACCAGCATTGTGTATAACATGTTGCCAGCAATGTGGAAGTCGTAGGATACTCTTTGCAGTGTCAATTGTGCTGACAGTTCGATCGGCGATGTCTATTGCCCGATGAATTTGGGGCAGTTCTGAAGCGAATTCAGTGAAGTGTTTCCTTCAGTTTACAAATCAACTTGAACTCACGAGGGCTTAAGTCAGGGGAGTGCAGTAGGTGGTATAACACTTAGCAGCCCCATCAGTCAAAAAAATCAGTGACAGCTTGCACTGTACGTGATTGAGGAATGTCCTGCAAAATGATGGTGAGGTCCTGCAGAAAGTATCATCACTTCAGTCTCTAAGCTGGGCGTAGGTTGTGGTCCAAAAAATGACCATCATAGAGACAGAAGTGATAAAACTCTCTGCACTACCTGGCCATCATTCTGCAGGACAATTCTCAAGCACGTACATTGCAAGCTATTACTGATTGTTTGACTGATTGGGCTGCTAATTGCTATACCACCTACCGCACTCCCCTGACTTAAGCCTTCGTGAGTTCAACAAAATTTCTAAACTGAAGGAACCACTTAACGGCATTCGCTTCAGAACTGCTACAAATTCGCCGGGCAATAGTCCGCGCCGTTCGAACTGTAAACACAAGAGTATTATACGACTTCCACATCGCTGGCAACGGGTTATACACAATGCTGGTGACTACTTTGAAGGTCAGTAAAACTTTGAAACACTTATCTGATTTGTAAGAGCTGTAAACAAGTAGTTGCCGCTATTAAAGTTCCAACCCTGGTATTTATCGTCATTGTTTCACTTCTATACATGGCTACACTCCATATAAATACTTTCAGAAACTTCCTGAGACTTAAATCTATACTCAGTGTTAACTGATTTCCCTTCTTCAGAAACGCTTTCCTCGAAATTGTCAGTCTACATTTCATATCCTATCTACTTCGACCACCATCAGTTATTTTGCTTCTCAAATAACAAAACTCAACTAACACTTTAAGTGTCTCATTTTCTAACCTAAGTCCCTCAGCTTCACCTGATTTAATTCGACTACATTTCATTATCCTCGTTTTGCTTTTGTTGATGTTCATCTTATATCCTCCTTTCAAGGTACTGTCCTTCCCATTAAACTGTTCTTACAAGTCCTTTAGTGTCTCTACCAGAATTACAACGATATCGGAAAATCAAAAAGTTTTTATTTCTTCTCCCTGCATTAGAATTCGTACTCCAAATTTTTCTTTTGTTTCCTTTACTACTTGCTCAATATACAGATTGAATAACGCTGGGGATAGGCTACAACCCTGTCTCGCTCTCTTCCCAATCACTTTTTTCCTTTCATACCCCTCGGCTCTTATAACTGTCGTCTGTTATCTGTACAAATTGCCAAATGCCTTTCGCTCCCTGTATTGGATACCTGTCACCTTCAGAATTTGAAATACATTATTCCAGCCAACATTGTCAAAAGCTTTCTCTAGGTCTACAAATGCTAGAAACTTAGATTTGCCATTCCTTAATCTTTCTTCTAAGGTGAGTCATAAGGTCAGTATTGCCTCACGTGCTACATTTCTACGAATTATAAACTGATATTCCCCAAGGTCGGCTTCTACCAATTTTTCCATTCGTCTGTAAAGAATTCGTGTTAGTATTTTGCAGCCGTGACTTATTTAACAGATAATTCGGTAATTCTGACACCTTTTAACACCAGCTTAATTTGGTACTGGAATTACTACATTCTTCCTGAAGTCTGAGAGTATTTCGGTCTCACACATCTTTCTCACCAGATGGTAGAGTTTTGTCCTGGCTGGCTCTCCCCAGGCTAACAGTAGTTCTAATGGAACGTTGTCTGCTCCCGGGGCCTTGTTTCGACTTAGGTCTTTCAGAGCTCTATCAAATACTTCACGCAGTATCATATCTCGCATTTCATCCTCATCTACGTCCTCATTCATTTCCATAATATTGCCCTCAAGTACATCACCCTTGTATCACCCTCTACGTACTCCTTCCACCTTTCTGTTTCCCTTCTTTGCTTAGAATTGGTTTTCCATGTGAGATCTTGATATTCGTACAGATGGTTCTCTTGTGTCCAAAGGTCTCTCTAATTTTTCTGTGGGCAGTATCTATCTCACCCCTAGTGATATATGCTTCTACATCCTGACATTTGTCTTCAAGCCATCCCTGCTTAGCCATTTTGCACTTCCTGTCGATCTCATTTTTGAAACGATTCCATTCCTTTTCGCCTGCTTCATTTACAGCATTTTTATATTTTCTCCTTCCATCAATTAAATTCAGTATCTCTTCTGTTACCCAAGGATTTCTCCTAGCCTTTGTATTTTTACCTATTGATCCTCTGCTGCCTTCACTATTTCATCTCTCAAAGCTACACATTCTTCCCCAGTTCTTGTCAATCGTTCCCTAATGCTCCCTCTGAACTCTCTACAATCTCTGGTTCTTTCAGTTTATTCAGGTCCAATATCCTTAAATTCCCACCTTTTTGCAGTTTATTCACTTTTAATCTACAGTTCATTACCAATAAATTGTTATGACAGTCCACATCTGCCCCTGGGTATGTCTTCAAACTTAAAAACTGGTTCCTAAATCTCTCTCTTACCATTATATAATCTATCTGAAACCTTCCAGTATGTCCAGGCCTCTTCCACGTATACAACCTTTTTTCATGATTCTGAAACCAAGCGTCAGCTATAATTAAGTTATGCTTTGGGCAAATTCTACCAGGCGGCTTCTCCTTTCATTCCTTACCTCAATTCCATGTTCACCTACTACTTTTCCTTCTCTTCCTTTTCCTACTATCGAATTACTGTCCCCACGACTTTAAAATTTTTGTCTGCCTTCATTATCTGAATAATTTCTTTCATCACATCATACATTTCTTCAATATCTTCATCATCTGCCGAGCTATTTGGCGTATAAACTTTTACTACTGTGGTAGGTGTGGGCTTCGTGTCTGTCTTGGCTACACTGCTGCGTTCACTGTGCTTTTCTTAGTAGGTTTCCTGGGTTCCTATTTTTTGTTCATTATTAAACCTACTCATCCATTACCCCTATTTGATTTCGTATTTATAACTCTGTATTCACCTGACCGGAAGTCTTGTTCCTCCTACCACCTAACTAATTCCCACTATATCTAACTTTAACCTATCCATTTCCCTTTTTAAATTTTCTAACCTACCTGCCCAATTAAGGGATCTGAAATTCCACGATCCGATCGGTAGAAGGTTAGTTTTCTTTCTCCTGATAACGTCGCCCTCCTGAGTGGTCCCCGCCCGGAGATCCACGTGGGGCATTATTTTACCTCTGGAACAATGTGCCCAAGAGAACGCCATCATCATTTAACGATTCAGTGAAGTTGCATGCTCTCGGGAAATATTATGGTTGTAGTTTCCCCTTGGTTTCAGCCATTCGCAGTACCAGCACAGCAAGGCCGTTTTAGTTTATGGTACAAGGCGAGATCAGTCAATCATCCTGGCAGTTGCCCCTGCAACTACTGAAAGGCTGCTGCTCCTCTTCAGGAACCATACGTTTGTTTGGCCTCTCAACAGATACCCCTCCGTTGTGGTTGCACCTACTGCATACTGCTATCTGTATCGCTGAGGCACGCAAGCCCTCCCACCAACGGCAAAGTCCACGGTTCAAGGGGGGAAGATATGGATATATGTGAACAATTTTGCAGATCAACTTTCAAAGCGAAAGTGTGAGGTGTTTGGCTGACAGGCGACAGAAAATACTGGAAAGGAAAATGAAAAACGTGAAGAACACACAGCAAGAAACAAACTTAATGGGGCCTAAGATCATTCATTGCACCAGACAACCCACAATTACAACGAAGTGGTACTGCTAGAAGAAACACGGGGACAGTGTGGCACTGCAGTGAAGTCCAACACCAAACGTGAACATGGGGCAGTAACAGTGGACGGAATGTAGGCTTCTCGCATAGGGTGGTTACAGAAACGGATTACGAAGATGCTACCAACTCCAGATGAGCACCTACTTCCGGGAACAGTAAGACTGAGGATCCATCATCCTATAGCTCTGGTCTACAATGTTAATAGAAGTTTATTACCTTAACAAATCCGCCCCCGGTAGCTGAATGGTCAGCGCGACAGAATGTCAATCCTACGGGCCCGGGTTCGATTCCCGGCTGGGTCGGAGATTTTCTCCGCTCAGGGACTGGGTGTTGTGTTGTCCTGATCATCATCATTTCATCCCCATTGACGCGCAAGTCGCCGACGTGGCGTCAGCTCGAAAGACTTGCACGCGGCAAACGGTCTACCCGACGGGAGCCACTAGTCACACGATAAAAAAATAAAAAAATAAATAAATAAAAAAAATCTTGACAAATGTTGAATATGTATATAAATAGTCTCGAACAGTTGTATAGCTGAGGATGCTCTGGCAACAGCGTGCATAGTTGCCAGATTGTCGTTCTTGTTGCATCCTTCTGATTTCGTCAGTGACATCATCGATGACTCAGAGAATAGTGCGAAATTCAAAATAGCTGAAGTCTGCTACACGATTCCCTCCACTGCTACGGTGTCACCGTCGAAGTAGGTGAGTTGTCCTAAATATAGATTGATAAGAAATGAAAAAAATCAGAGATGGTTCATTATTCTGCTGCTGTGAATTTCAAGGATAGTTTGTATGACGTCGTAATCCTAGACGGCGATCCGAGATGGCGGACCAGGGGATATTACCACAGGCTCTGTGATGTCGTAATTCAAGAAAGCTATCCACGGCGATGACCTGAGAATATTAGCCCAGCCAGCATAGTTATCAGATTTCCCTGGTGGGATGTCATTAGTGTCCGATGGCGGGCAGGGTGGCTACTGGCCAGCCAGCATGGTTGTCAGATTTCATATGTTCTAAGGTAGAACCCTGTTGTGACAGGAAATTAAAAAAGGAAAAATCATTTTCTCCACTCCTATGACGTTAAATTGCATTGTCTTAAAGCACTGTTACCACTGCTGGTACAGCACAGGAAAGTTTATGTCTTTTGTTATAAATATTTTAGCATACAACTATTAATATTATGAAAATAATCTACAGCAACATGTTTTCGGAGTCAGGTTTCCATCATACGGCTTTCTGAGTTAATCCTACTTAAAATGCACTTCACAAAGGCCTCACGATCAAAATATAAAAACAATAAAAATTAGATTTTGTCCATACTGGATGAGAGGACGTGGTTGTGAATGTCAATGTTAAAAAATATATCGGCTCGGCTACTTGTTTATAGTGTAAAACACTAAGATTGACGCGTTTCGAAGTCAAGCTTCCATCATCAGAATAATAAAAAGTAAAAGAACCTGTTAAAACTCGCTAAAATGGAACATGCACCAGGCACAATAAAACTGATAATAAAATTAAAACATCGTGGCTACTTCCCTTGCTGAACACCATAGGTGACACCATTTTACAGTTTTTTATATTTTGACGACTATGTGGAGATCCACCTTGGAAGACACGGCTCAACAAGGGAAATAGCCACGATGCCTGGTGCATGTTCCATTTTAGCGAGTTTTAACAGGTTCTTTAATTTTTTATTATTCTGATGATGGAAGCTTGACTTCCAAAACGCATTAATTTTGGTGTTTTACACTATAAACAAGTGGTTGAGCTGATATATTTCTTAACATTAATAAAAATTAGGTTCCACTAGATTGTCTTAATCCTCTTTCGCATGTTGCCCCACGTCCTCCAAAGCGCTGCTTCCATAAGGCGGTACACACCGGTCTCATTAGCTAACTGTCCGTGTACCACTAGTTCATAAACATACGTACTTGTGAAAATGAGTGGAATTTGAGAAGCTGGCGCGAACAAAGTTTTTTCTGCATCCGAGAAATTAGACTGAAGTAACTTTCAGATATGATATATCAAATGCAAATATCTTCCGTTCTAAGAAATTTCTGGACATTATTGACGAAAGTAAACTAAGGCCAGCTAACTGCATAAATCCACAGCTTATGGGATGAGCTTAAGGCATAAGCAATGCTTTTTATTTCTTCCGATATAAAATCTGACCAGGTGACAACTGTTGTGTCGCATGTTCGTGCAACTGGCATATGGAATCAGCTTAAGGTATTTCACGAAAGGCGATATGCAGTAAGTACAATTACATTGAAACAATAGTTGTTTATTTATAAAATGTTGCGCTATGACACTCTTGCCGAGTATACCAGCAAACCTGAAGGATTAGCACAGTGTTTTGCAGACGATGATGAGCTAATGGAGGTACATATAATGCAGAATTTTTTAATGGAATTCCGGCGGAATGTGGTTCGATTGTTACGGCTTGCGACTAGTATGTCGAAAGCAGATCAACGTGGAGAGTTTAACAGCATGGTGACTGGAGGAAGGGCATCGCTTGTCGTAGACTGAAGAAACGGCAAGAGAATTCGCTGCCGAAAATGGTAAAAAGTCAGTATTCACAAAGTAATTTATTCAAATGTTCTGCGAACAGGGGAATACTGTTTGCTATTAATGTCAGAAAAAGGTCATTATAAGACTAAGAGCGGCGAAAGCCTATTTAAATTCTCACGACAGACACACGAAAATAAACATAAAGCTGAGAATGGAAAAATTTCAAACACTTTTGCTACTAACTTTAATCACGTTTACCCTGCTGATAGTGCTGCATCAAAACGAATGACCTCATACAAGGAACGTATTTTAGTGTTTAAATCATTATTGACTGTAACTACACTAACGTTAAACATTACTAACATACCTTGATGACAATTCTATCACAGAGAACTGCAACTCTAATCATTTATATACCTGCCGATGGTATGTACGTGTACGAAGTTAAATGGCATCAGACCATATCTTCTTCGTGAGTTCTTTTGTGAGATGTACTCGTTTCTTGGAAACGTATTCTCCTTGCCTCTTCTCAATACATATGTGTATCTTGGTCTATATGGTTTTCAGCGTTCCTGTAAGTTGCTTGGGGATTCATCTTCTGTCAGCGATATCTAATAGGTTGTTCCGTAGTGTTCTGTCAAACCATTTGACGTCTTTCGCTGATACAATGTATGTGCTGAGAAACTTAAATGTAGCGCCGGAAATCGTACAAATACGGAAAACAAATATGGAAAACTAACGTAAGTGCCTCAAAATGACACAATTAAGAATATTGGAACACATGAATGTTCCACTACACCACAACAGCACGGAATGAGGAAACAGATTTTGGCCCATATCCCAGTGGACTTCCTAACGGAATGATAAAGGCTGGGTCCCTATATCAGTGGACTGTCTAAAGGAATGCTAGAGGCAGCATCGTAACAAGTTCTCCAAAAACAGTTACCTGATTATAATGGTAAACACATCCATGCTAATGTCTTGTTCCTGAATTCACCCATAGTAGGATACATCACCTAGCGATGTACACAGAGCTTTCAGTGGGATATTTGTGTATGTGTGTATGTATGTGTGTGTCTGTCACACTGTCTTTCAACTTACGTTGCCGATCGCGGCCGCTAACACTATTATCCAGCCCCAACCTCCGTCGGGTGGGACTAGTTCGTAGTCCACAGTCCCTGCTCCCTTCATCACTGCATCTGAAAAATAGAACAAATATAATTACGTGAAATTAAATGTTTCCCTGAGACATTTAAGTCTCTTTTTATTGTCTACGATAATGATCGAAACAGACGAAATGAATTAAAATTTGTGCTGCGGCCGGGACTCGAACCCAGGTCTTCTTGCTTGCTAGGCAGAAATGCAAAACATTACACCACCATCCGTGCACCACTTGTTCTTAAACACACGTAATTGTGAAAAATGAGTGAAATTTTAGGAGCTGACACGAACGAAGTCTTTTCTGCATCCAGAAATTCGGCTGAAGTAACTTTCAGTTATGATATATCAAGTGGAAATTTGAAGTTTGTGTTGGGGAGCGCTCTCAGCTTCAGTAGTTCGTGCAGCAATGGTCACGATCGTACTGCGGTGGTGTAATGGTTAGCGTTTTTGCCTAACAAGCAAAAAGACCCAGGTTTGAGTCCATGCTGCAGCACAAATTTTAATTCATTTCGTCTCCTTCGATCATTAATTAGGTGAATATTCCATCTGCTTATTACCAAGTTTGATTAACTTCCTAAAGAACACCACATGTACTTTAGCTCCAAGTCTGTGTTTTTGAAATATTTGTTGTATTTATCTTTATTTATAACCCGCTAATCATTACGAAATGTGCTCGGGTAGCCGAGGTGGTTAAGGCGTGCACTAGCGACAAGCTTGAAATTTGGGTTCGAGTCCCCGTCCGACACAAATTTTCATTTGTTCTACAGCTGATGCGAAACCATACACGTAGTTTTCGACTTTATCGTTGATATTACTTATACTCTGGAACCAACTGCAGATAAGAACTGTAAGAGCTGTCTAACTGTATGTTCTCCTGATGTCTCTTCTCTTAGTTGTGTACGGAAGTGTTGCCGACCTCACGACGGAAATGATGGAAACCAACTGACTGTTCGCAATTGTACTGTCTCTCTCTATTTGGGATAGTAGCTAGTTAGGTAAGGGGCTGTAGAAAGTTGGATGAGGGTCTAATAGCTGCCAGAGAATGGGTAACACGCTCTAGGTGTTCTGATGATCATATTTTTGATTTTAAGATTTTTTGGAAAGCGTCATGGAAGAGTATGGGGAAAGGCGTTGAGCGGTGTCATTACAACGTTCACTAGTTGGACTGTTCTTATTTCTTTTTCTGATAAAATCAGTTCTGTAGTGGTTTATTGTGTACGCTTGGTCATTCAAAAGGGTCTTCTTTTCTGCTTAGGTTTTTCGTATACGATAATTTTCCTGCAACTTGATATGTGTTTTTTCTTGTGTTTGTTGTGATGATTTCATAAATGGTTCAAATGGCTCTGAGCACTATGGGACTCAACTGCTGTGGTCATAAGTCCCCTAGAACTTAGAACTACTTAAACCTAACTAACCTAAGGACATCACACACATCCATGCCCGAGGCAGGATTCGAACCTGCGACCGTAGCGGTCGTGCGGTTCCAGACTGTAGCGCCTTTAACCGCTCGGCCACTCCGGCCGGCTGATGATTTCATGCCACCTTCTCTAGAAGTAGGCTTGTGACTATGTTCTCTGAGTTGCTGTGAAAATGTGGAGCGGTCAGTCATATACTAGCAGGCTCACTTGTGTTCTTTGCATCTGGTATAGGATGTATCAGTTTCTCCAACATAACTGCCATCACAAGCGTTATATTTTAATTGATATATGTTATAACTACTTTCTGTTATAAGTTTGGGTCCTTTGTTGGTTTTGATGTGTGGTTTTGGACAGAACTGTCTGTTGTGTATGCTGCATTTTTGCAGTGTCTTTTGAAAATGTTAATGGCTTTATTTGTGTTTGTGTGTCATTGTGTACCGCTTGTATCTACTTTTGTATTTCCTGAGTACTATGCAAATTCCAACCGGAAAAACGAATAACTGTGAATAATAATAAAGTTTTCTAATCTGCAAATATCGCTTGCAGTATCCGAACTATATTTCCCAGATTAAATGATACCTTAATGTGAAAGAAGAGCTTCACTTGGTGCAAATAAAATACATTGCTGCATTCATAAAATGAATGTTTATATGCTTGCTGCGGATGATGGCTACACAAAACAACTTATCAATTGAAGTATTTATCTGTGTAATATAGGGAAGTGACCAGAAGAAATGATTTCAGAGTAGATTTAAAAGTGCTTAGCAGTTGAGGACAACCATTAGAGTTGAATAAGAACGTAAACAAATAGTTTATTTTTGTATAAATCAAAAAGAGCTTTTTAAACTGAATTTTGTATTGAATCTGAAACTAAATGTTTGTAATGAATATCTGTTGTCAGTTTTGAGTTATGGATGTGAGGCATGGAGTTTTCATATGTAATTCATAAAAAATTATGTATTGGGAGAGTTGCATGTTGATAAACACTAGGAGCGACAGGGAAACAAACAGTTGCTTCAGGGAACACACAGAGATGGACGATGTTATTTTGAATTCAGCAAAAATAATGTGGCTGTGCTTGGGATATGTAACCAAGAAAATTGATGGTACGTTGAGTACAAAACGTCTTTGCTGATTCCAAGATCTGAGAAAAGGAGAAAAGAGTGTAGTGGAAGGTGGGTAACTGACATTCTAAAGTACGCAGGGAAAACATGAATGTGTAGAACACAGTAAATAGTGGTGATGTGTGTAGTGGAGCTATTATCCAACAGCAAATGTGAAATGGCTGCTGATCGTAATCATAGAATTGAGAGTATACGGGAGGGAAAGCCCAGGGCGGCTCCTTCATTTGTATGAAGCCAAGCGTTGCACTTGACGCCATATTAAAATGAAAGCTGCTTACCACTATGCCTCGGAAAGGCCATTCTTACGAAACACAACTAATATAACCGACTAAATGAAAACTTTTGCGAAAGAAAATGCTAGTGAAACGAACTGTGATAAATTTTTAGTCAATACTTATCGAATCAGATATCAAATTAATTACTGTTCACATGTCCAAGTTGTGAACTGCCACTGCTTCAAGCTATAGATGACAATGAGACTACTATGTTTTGTAAATAACTGTTCTTTCCTTGCACCAGTATTATTTTACTCCTTAATTTTTCTTTTCTGGGACAGTAAACTAATAAATCAGCTTCACTTCCAACGGAAACAGGTTTTATAGAACTAAGAGCTTCTGTGTTTGCATCAGTGGTGGAATTTTCACTCATATTTCCAACCCGAAAATAACGCGAGTGCATTGCTCTAAATGAAGCCAGTACACTGATTAAAATTTACAGAAAAATTCAATAGCCTAGATTGCATAAGATATTTCTTTATTTAATAAAACCGGTTTCGATAGACTTTGCTGTCGAAACGGGTTATAGGCAATAAAGAAATATTTTATGCGATGTAGGCTGTTGAATGTTTTTAGCAAGTGAAAGAGATCGCTCCTTCGTTACACGCAAAATGAGAAAATTCAATGATTAAAATTTAATTTACAGAAATGTTTTCAATAAGGCTCAGACCTGTAAGTTCATATTACATAATATGAATCATATTCGTTCAATAACTGACTTGCATTCAGGAGGACGACGGTTCAATCCCGCGTCCGGCCATCCTGATTTAGGTTCCGTGATTTCCCTAAGTCGCTCCAGGCAAATGTCATGATGGTTTCTTTGAAAGGGCACTGCCGACTTCCTTCCCAGTCCTTCCCTAAAATCCGATGAGACCGATGACCCAGCTGTCTGGTCTCCTTCTCCAAAGAAACCAACCCAACCCAATAACTGACGATTGATAAGTGTCGTATGGAAACTTTTGTCCAACTCTGTCCTGAAAATAAGATGTGTTCACCTTTTCCCTTATGTAACGGTTGGTGTAAAATGTCTTCTTCATGATCATTTTCTTCCAGCAATAAATCGCGATCACTAGTTTGAGAAACGTGTATTCCCTTCCACGACTTATTTACAACTGAAAAGGGGGCCGCGCCTTCTCGTCCGTACTGTTTTCCGCCGTATTTGTTGATATCCGCAGGTCTTGGCCAGAAATGAAAATTACAGAGACGGGAGCAGTAGATGACATAGCTTTTAGAAACAATAGCATTTCTGTCGCTCACGGGGAGAGGCATGACGCATTTATGCCAGTTTGTTTTCCGGGCAGCGGTTGGCTCAGCGGGAAGAGTGCGCAAAGGGAATCCTGGAGGCGCATGGTCGGGACGCTACGCAGAAACTACTTACCTGTTTGGTCGGGACGCTACTCTGAAACAACTTACCTATTTTATTTCCAATTTTTATGTTACTTACATGGAAAATTAACAGAAATAATGCTCACTATATTATATTTAACAATATTTTCACGAAAGTCATGAAAAGGAAAGGCGAAGACACTTTGTCAAAATCTGGGAAACCTTATAATAGCTCTAAACAAAAAAATTTTGACTGATACTGTTATATCCTAGCCAGTAATGGCAACCGAACCCTCTGCCAAAAGGTTGGCAGCATCAAAGTCCGGACGCCGTCCGCATAAGCAGCGCCAGCGAGACAGAAAATTGCCGCAAGTCTGCGCGCGCCACCGCTGGCTTCTGGCTTTCTTAAGCGCTGGAGTCGCGAGCGCTAGGAGTTCTGAATTCGCCGCTCAGTGGTATACTCGCCACCGATTTGTGTACTTGCTAGTCAGTTGTGTGTTCATCGCAGCAGAGTTGTTTGTCGTCAGCCGACGCTGACCTAGCCGCTCCGACTCGAACTAGACAGATTTCTGTAGATACGGAGTTCACTACTGTGTTTCTGTATCTTCGTTAATAAAGATTAGTACCGACTTTTATTTAATCAGAGTGTTTGGGTTTTCATCTTTCTGTTCACTGTTCCAGCGGACCGGTCGGCCCGCTATTAAAAGTGTGGCGGTGACTTCGTAAGCCGTTTCTACAGCGAAGTGTTTGTCGCTACGAACGCCGCCACAAAAGATACGTTGAAGCGTTACGTACAGGAGAACAAATCTCTTCTGCTAGCTGCCGGCCGAGGTGGCGAGCGGTTCTAGGCACTTCAGTCTGGAACCGCGTGACCGCTACGGTCGCAGGTTCGAATCCTGCCTCGGGCATGGATGTGTGTGATGTCCTTAGGTTAGTTAGGTGTAAGTAGTTCTAAGTCTAGGGGACTGATGACCTCAGGCCGGCCGGAGTGGCCGAGCGGTTCTAGGCGCTACAGTCTGGAGCCGCGCGACCGCTACGGTCGCAGGTTCGAATCCTGCCTCGGGCATGGATGTGTGTGATGTCCTTATGTTAGTTAGGTTTAGGTAGTTCTAAGTTCTAGGGGACTGATGACCTCAGCAGTTAAGTCCCATACTGCTCAGAGCCATTTGAACCATTTTTTTGATGACCTCAGATGTTAAGTCCCATAGTGCTCAGAGCCATTTGAACCATTTGAATCTTCTGTTAGCTGACTCACGGGGCGGAAAAACAAATCCATAATTAGACGGCAACATCTAACAAGATGAAGAAGGAATGCCACTGCGCAAAGTTCAAGCGATTCACCAAATGCACTACACTGGTGCAAACCTGCAATGTCTGGTTTTATCGCCAGGCCAAGAATTTGATCAGAAATCTTCAAAACTACTTTTATCTCATCGAGAGGAAAAAGGAAATCACATGCATCACATGCAATGGACTGCATCAAAATTCTTTCTTCTGCACATAACTGGTTATCTTCGCCGTTTGGTAACATGATGCGTTACGTGTGGGGTTTGCTGCCAGATTGTGCGATGACACAGAACCTTTGAAGAATGTAGGGAATTTATTTTCTGTAGAAACTTTAAGACAGCCATGTAACTGTAAAAATGTGATGTTTACAATGTATTCAACACCCTAAGAAAAATACTGCTCATTCTGTTTTTACGATAAATATCATCCCAGCAATGTTCGCAGGAGAGCTTCAGTAAAGTTCGGAAGGTAGGAGACGAGGTACTGCGAGAAGTAAAGCTGTGAGGACCGGACGTGAGTCGTGCTTCGGTAGCTCAGACGGTAGAGCACTTGCCCGCGAAAGGCAAAGGTCCTGATTTCGAGTCTCGGTCGGGCACACAGTTTTAATCTGCCAGGAAGTTTCATATCAGCGCACCCTCCGCTGCAGAGTGAAAATCTCATTCCGGAAGTAAGAAACTTGTTGAAACGTTGCTGGAGAACAACACATTGACTCGGCTGTCAACCCAAAAAGATTTTCTGAAGGGGAGAAACGCATTGAACTCAACAGATTTCGTGCAAGATAGGGCCCCACTGCACATCGCTCGTGCAGTTCACCTGATTCTCCGAAACACATTTGGAAACCATCGAATTACCAGCCGAGCTTTTCCAAATGCCTGGCCAGCACGATCAGTTGATCTCACTCGTCTGTGACTTATGGTTGTGAGGCTACTTGAACGACAGGGTTTACCATGGGAACATTCATACATGCGACAGACTGCGTTTTATACCGTGATGCAACGGCAGAAGCACAAGTTGATGGGGATCTGCCCTGTGTTTTAGCTAACGATGAGACGTGTGTGTCTAGGGTTTTTAAGTTTTGTGATGTGTCTGGACTCTGGCATAAACTTTTAGGCTGGCGGTTTTAGTGTATTGCAGAGTGGCTGACTCTTCCCTTTTTTCCTTGCGGTCAGCCAGCCACTTCCATCTGCTCCATTGTTTTAGCTCCCTCTACCTTTTTCTTCCTGTGTTGTCCATGTTTTACTGCTGACGCCCTGCTTCATCCCACGCTTCGGTGTGGGTGAGCACATATTTTTCCATGATTGTTCCCCGTGTTTTATGTTCCGTTTGATGTAAATGTTCTGAGTTTCTTTCTTGACCCCCGTCTCAATATGATACTGAACGGGCGCTGAAGACCTTGCTGTCGTGCGCCCACAAAACCCTTCTACTACTACAACTACTACTACTGATCTGAAGCGCAGCGTAACAAGAGAGGTAGCCAGCATAGCTATGGACGTGCCTCGTTCTGCTGTGCGGAATGTAACCCTGCGCTTTCAGACTCTTCTGCACACTGACGGGCACCATATTGGGCTCCTTTTGTAGCAGTAATGGTACTGGAATGTAATGGTATGGCGTACCGCAGCGGCACATTAAAAGTGTTTCAATAGCACTCATTCTGCATTATTTTTTTTCCCCATGTCCTTGACATTAATGCTACCAAGTTTGATAGTGGTACGATAGAAGCGTTAAATAGGGAATGTTTAATTATAACCCCCTGGAGTTAATAAATACAATTTCTTAAACATTATTTCTGTTTATTATACATTATAAGTAACGTAAAAACAAAAAATATAAAAGATAAAGTAGTTTTCATGGACAGACTGGAACTCGGGATCGTCAGATTACCAGTCCGCATTCTTTCCACCATTCCAACCACTGAGTACTACCATAAATGGCACATGCCCCCCCGAGACGCACCATAAATGTTATTTTATTTGTGGTGTCACCGCCAGACATCACACTTGCTAGGTGGTAGCTTTAAATCGGCCGCGGTCCATTAGTACATGTCGGACCCGCGTGTCGCCACTGTCAGTGATCGCAGACCGAGCGCCACCACACGGCAGGTCTAGAGAGACGTACTAGCACTCGCCCCAGTTGTACGACGACTTTGCTAGCGACTACACTGACGAAGCCTTTCTCTCATTTGCCGAGAGACAGTTAGAATAGCCTTCACCTAAGTCCATGGCTACGACCTAGCAAGGCGCCATTAACCATTTCAAGAGAGAGTCTCACTTGTATCATCAAGAATGCTGTATACAAATGATGGATTAAAGTTAAGTATTCCAGAAGCTACGTACTTTTCTTTATAGCATTCATTACGTATCCTGTTTCAGATCTCACGCCAGTCTGCGTTAGATTATAGCGTGCATTTCGGCCTCCTATAACTACAAGGTGTTGGCACATCTGCCAATACATCATTATTATATAAGTCTGGCCACATGGAGTTCCCATTTCCGTAACCTTAATTTCTGGCCATGCCCCTGATACATGATAAATTTGGGCAAAGTAGGTGATGACCAATGGGCGCGGTCCCCTTGTGAGCTATAGGTGACTTAAACGTGGGGTGCTCAGGCAGTGCGTTGAAATAAAATAACTTCAATTTTCTCCATACTGTAGTGAAATGTGGCTTTCCTTTCAACTTTAAAAGCAATTACGATATATTAGAGAATGGCTCTGAGCACTATGGGACTCAACTTATGAGGTCATTAGTCCCCTAGAACTTAGAACTACTTAAACCTAACTAACCTAAGGACATCACACGCATCCATGCCCGAGGCAGGATTCGAACCTGCGACCGTAGCGGTCTCGCGGTTCCAGACTGCAGCGCCTAGAACCGCACGGCCACTTCGGCCGGCTACGATATGTTAGCTACATTTATTATACAGTAACGTATCACCTAAACTGAACCAAACGCAGTGTGGCCAGTGACCACATTTTGCACTGCAAATTCTTCAGCTTTAATGCTATAGAGTATTTCAACATTATGTCAGTAATGAAAAAATAGATCCTCCATCACCAACCTGCGATATGAAACTATAGTACACGAAAGAAATCAGTTTTTCATGACAGTTTGTTCCCTCAGATTCGAGTGAGAAATATTACACTGGTGTTCAAAGTTAAAGCAACAAACGCAAATTTTGCAAGATTGCTGTTATTTTGCCACAAAACGTTATAAACGGGGTCAGTAAATTTGAAACAATGTAAAAAACGTAGGCAATTACAACACGCAGAGCAACAGACAAAAATGTTTTTCGTTTCTCTTCCAACTTACCGGATCTACACACATTCGACAACTGGTTAATGCGCTCAGTATGGGGTGTGACCAGTGGAGGATGTCATCACCCTTATGTCGAGGCAATAACGCCAATTCTTCGTGCACAGCTGCTCACAAGTCTTGGAGAGTGGTCGGAGGATGCTGCCGCGATGCAACCCGTCTCCCAGTCCATCCCAGACGTCGTCTATGGGATTCATATCGGGAGAGCGAGCCGGCCACGCCATGCGTGCAATATCTTCTCTCACCAAAACAACGTCAGCCACCTGTACTCTATGAGGTCGAGCATTGTCGTCCATCACCACGAAGTCTGGGCCCACAGCACCTCCCAACAACCGCACACGATGTCCCAAGACCTCGTCACGATATCAGACAGTAGTTAAACCCTGCTCATTCACTCGCACAAGCTCACGAAGAGGCGTTCGAGCAGTCAGCACAATCCCTGGCCACATCATTACGGCTCGTCCCCAATATCGCATTCTTTCCACAATGCATGGGTCCCGAAATCGTCTTCCGCGTTCCTTCTAGATGCCAACCTGCTATGAATCAATCTCCAGACCAAATCGGGCTCATCTGTGAAAAGAAAATTGGCCCACTGTTTGAGTGTCCTGGTGGTATGTTGACAACCCTAGACGTTCCCACACATACAAGAGATCTCCGACAATAAAGGCCACTCTGTCGAAGCCTTTTGTACACAGTTCGCCACGATACAACACGTCCAGTGGATGTTTCGTGGTCAGATGCCAGTTGCCGTGAAGTAATAAAGCGGCACTCCCATACCCTTACAGCCAAATAACGGTCCTCTCTTTCTGCTGCAATACGTGGTCGGCCCTGCCCTGGTCTTCGGGATACAGTTTGGATCTCTATACACTGTTACCACATCCGAGAAGCAACAGAACGATTCACATTAAGCCATTGGGTCACATAAGTGTGCGACTGGCTCCTTCCATTCTTCCTACGGCGTCACTGCAGAGAGTCTGGTAGGCCTCTTCTCTGTGCCATACTGCACCGTCTGTGATTGTCGATGTGGCACTACCCGCAAACACTAACCCGTTTGATAAGTGCCCTGACGGCATTATTGGTGTGGTTTTCTCTTGACCGGTATGCGATAGGAAGGACTTCTGTTGACAGTTTATATGACTATGTCGAGAACTAGACATGGGATGGGGAAATAGCGGTTTGTTGCTTTAATTTTAGACAGCAGTGTATATACAGTAGTGAAGAAGGCTTGCAAACACGAAACGAGCTGTTTTTAATTTTTTTAAGTGAAAGGAGAACTTCTAGGCAACGGCCTTACCGCAGTGGATACACCGGTTCCCGTGAGACCACCGAAGTTAAGTTCTGTCGGGCGTGGTCGGCGCTTGGACGGGTGACCATACAGGCCGCCATGCACTGTTGTCATTTTTCGGGGTGCACTCAGCCTCGTCCCCGGCTCGTGGCTGTGCGGTAGCGTTCTCACTTCCCGCGCCCTGGTTCCCGGGTTCGATTCCCGGCGGGGTCAGGGATTTTCTCTGCCTCGTGATGACTGGGTGTTGTGTGCTGTCTTTAGGTTAGTTAGGTTTAAGTAGTTCTAAGTTCTAGGGTACTGATGACCTCAGAAGGTAAGTCCCATAGTGATCAGAGCCATTTGAACCACTCAGCCTCGTGATGCCAATTGACTACCTACTGGACCGAATAGTAGCGGCTTCGGTCAAGAATACCATCATAACGACAGGGAGAGTGGTGTGCTGACCCCACGCCCCTCCTATCCGCATCCTCCACTGAGGATGACACGGCGGTCGGATGGACCCGGTAGGCCACTCGTGGCCTGAAGACGGAGTGCTAAACGGAGAACTTCTATCGGAAAACTACCACAGCAGTTGATGTAGCTTTGCTTCATTTACACACAGTATTTTTCAGTTTAATGAGCTTTTATCGTTCACAGCAAGATAATCGGAAAATCATTTTTTGCTGGATTGCTATCAGCGGCATGTGGGACCTGCTAGTTACTTTCGCGTGTGATGTTTTTTCTTGTTACCGCTCACTATACGTTTCTAACTTTTACAGTATATCAACCAACTATGTACTTGTAGATAAGCCCAGAAGCTAAAATGCACAATTAGTGACATAAAGAACAAGTATCCACTGATAACATTGCAGTTTAGTCTAATCTACAGACCAACCAATCAAAACGAGTCCGTTAGCCTTTGGCTCAAAACACAGATGTTTACTCGATTTCAGTAGGGCAGAGTTCGCGCATGCGCGCTAAATTTTGGCGCATGTATTCTGTATACTGTCTATTCTGTGTCGTGGTGATGGTGCAGAAAACAGCCGGTTTGTAGACTGACTCAGTCTAGTTGCAAACTATTGAGACAGACCACATGCTACCGCACACTCAGGTTTATCGCTCAGATGCTATCCAAGGTCATTGACGAGCTTCTCTTGTAGCAATCAAAAACCAGTAGCAACTTATCTGTACAACTGAGATTACGGACTATGATAATTTCGTAATACCATCCAACTTCAGATAATGGGACTGCAGATGAAATTTATACACAAGTGTTCTCCATCACTCGTCGAATAAACGTTACACCATCACTCTCATTTATTACTCATATTCATTTCTGAAAACATTTCTGTTATATAATATATGCTTGCCGCTTGGATTCCTACCACAGTATCATGTATTCAATGTCACATCTACGATGTCGCAGCTCTAGCAGTAAATGATGACCTAAACAACAAGGTGGCTTTCGATGTGCTGCTGAGAGTATTTCCTTTGCTGCTGTCGTTTCCCCACACTCTTGTCCCCTTCGGGAATTGGACGGAGGCGTTTCAAGTTAGGCGTCGAATCCGCTCGAATTCTGTGATTGTTCTGTCATGTTCATTTCACAGTGTAGGGTTAAAAGAAAGCATTTCGGTGCTTCTCTTATTGGAAGCTACACTCTCAGAATCTTAACAGTCATACACACCATTTTGCTACTGCAACACTTTTAACGTCTGAAACGTGAATTGGAGGACCATTCCGCGGTGCTCTCGCGCTGACGTAACGTATCATACTGTCATCATTTGTCTGTTTCTTTTTCTTACCCAATTATTCAGGAGAAAGTGGTTGGGGAATGTATGCGTACCTTTCATCAATATTAATTATTATGTGTTGGAGACGAGCTTTTCCACCCAGTAAGTTTTCTTTCATTTCCACCGTTCGTTTTAGGTACTGCTATTTTGACAACGCTAGTCTACATCACATGTCTCATAACACACTGAAGCGCCAGAGAAACTGGTATAGGCACGTATATTCAAATACAGAGACATGTAAACAGGCAGAATACGGAGCTGCGGTCGGCAACACCTATATAAGACAACAAGAATCTGGCGCAGTTGTTAGATCGGTACTGCTGCTACAACGGCAGATTATCAAGATTTAAGTGAGTTTCAAGGAGGTGTTACAGTAGGTAGAAGAACGAAGGGATACAACATCTCCAACGTAGCGACGAAGTGAGGATTTTCCCATACGACCATTTACGAGTATACCGTTAGTATTAGAAATCCGGTAACACATCAGATCTCCACATCGCAGCGGGCGGAAAGAGATTCTGCAAGAACCGGACCAACGACGACTGAAGAGAATCTTTCAACGAGACACCAGTGCAACCCTTTCGCAAATTACTTCAGATTTGAATGTTGGGCCAGCAACAAGTGTCAGCGTACGAACCATTCAACGAAACATCATCGATATTAAATTTCGAATCCGAAGGCTCACTCGTGTTCCCTTGACGACCGAACGACAAAAAGCTTTACGTCTGGCCTGGGCCCGTCAACACCGACGATGCACTGTTGATGATGGAAACATGTTGCCTGGTCGGACGAGTGTCGTGTCAAATTGTATCGAGCAGATGGACGTGTACGGGTGTGGAGACAACCTCACGAATCCATGCACGCAGTTGGAGTGATATGGGACCCCTGGTATGTCTAGATACGATTCTGACAGCAGACATGTACGTATGCGTCCTGTATGATTAACTGCATCCATTCATGTCCACAGTTCATTCCGACGGACCTGGGCAATTCCATCAGGATAATGCGACAGCCCATACGTCCGAATTGCTACAGAGTGGCTCCAGGAAAACTCTTCCGACTTGAACCACTTCCGCTGGCCACAAAACTCCCCAGACATGAACATTACTGAGCGTATCTGGGATGCCTTGCAACGTGCTGTTCAGACGAAATCTCCACCCCCTCGTATTCTCACGGATTTATAGACAGCCCTGCTGGATTCGTGGTGTCACTTCCCTCCATTACTACTTCAGACATTAGGCGAGTCCATGCGACGTCGTGTTGCGACACTTCCGCGCGCTCGCGAGGGCCCTACACGATATTAAGAATGTGTACCACTTGCTCTGGCTCTTCCCTGTATACAGGAAATTTCTGTTGTTAGCTCTTAATACGGTCAAAACATGTCAGTATTTTGATCCTTTCGACAGTTTACTCATTTGCTTGTGCCAGGTTTTCTAGTCTACTCGGCGTAGGTAGAACACAGTTTATGATCACTCGCACTGGCAATGATGCAGAGACCAGAGGGTGCAGAGTCTGTTCTTCGAGAGGGGAGTATAATTATTTACTTATTTATTCGGTATCTTTAAGAATACGGGTAAATGTAATTGTGTGTCCCAGTATGCAAAAATTGTTAATTTATTTTTTATTTGAGAATGAAAATATGACAGTATTATACTTAGTGGTGGCGTATTTGTACTTTGAGAGCATGGACTCAAATACTGAAGTTATTGTGGACCCACACAACACTCGAAGAATACTCCTATTACCACCATATTCAGGCTATGGTAGTCGAATCCTGGCTCTCGGCGTAAACTGAAAAGTAAAACCTTAAAACTGATGTTGCTCTCCTCTGCAGCTCGTTGCTGTGAAAAAATGTTTGTTTCAAATGTTAAAGCGGGCGATATTTGCGCTTCCGCTATGATTTCGTTTTCTAGATCGACACGTAATGGCATCCGTTGGAGCAGTGGCCGCTATTATTGTGGCGCCGTAAACGTCTTAAGAAAAATTAATCCAACGCAAGGAACATGACAGAGGGCTCACCGTACATCGAAATAACTCAAATGTTAACTGTAACTTTCTATATTAACAAGGTTAGCAGCATAAATGCTTACAGTACTTGCGTGCTACAAGATGTCTGCTTCTTAAGCCCAGAAACTAGCGAAGAAAGAGGAAGAGAAGAACAATCTGGGAGCGTTCTTCTGCCTTATTAACGTCATAGAAGTTATTACATAAATAGTTTACTCCTTCATACCAAGGTTAATATTTACTATAAAACATGGATATTTTGCGCCGCCTATGAGATCGATGAAACACATAAGATTCGTGTGCATTTTTACCGTCGTCAGTCACTCTTCTCGTTCTAAGTTCTTTGTCTTAAATGTCTTTACGACGCAATTGTCGCTGGGACGGCACAAGGAACAAACAGGAGTTTCCTCTAATCGATGATGTCGTTAGCGCGTAGACAACCCATTGAACGATCCGAATTGAAAAACATAAAAGTTGGCAAGTCAGTGACTGTACTACCGGTGACGTGTATTTAACGCTTTACGGAACTATCGGACGAGTGCGGGGCTGCAGTATTTGAAGTCAGTGGTCCGGCCACGTAGCATGCCTGCAACAGCAGTAGCAGGAGCAACTTGCATCTACATCTACATCACACTGCGCCAGCTACCTAATGGTGTGTGGCGGAGCGTACTTTAGGTACCACTATCTGATCCCTTCAACCCTTTTCCACTCGAGAATAGTTCTTGGAAGGAATGATTGTCGGTAAGCCTCGGTATTGGTTCTAATTTCTCGAATTTTCTGATCGTGGTTAATACGCGAGATGTATGTGGGGGAATGTAAGTTGTCCGACTCATCCTGAAAAGTGGTGTCCTGAAATTTCAATAGTAAACCTCTACGTGATGCACAACGCCTCTCTTTCAATATAATGAGAAATCCCTCTCAGTTGCGAAAATTTACCGCTGCCAAGCGACCGCGTGGTGACGTGATGCCGGGGCTGGACTTCGTTTAAGTAATTTTAATTCGACATGGTACCACGCTGCTATAGGTTTTAATTTTTAATGTTTACTGTGCCTTACTCTGGCATATTATAGTAATTTTATGCTTCTGAAGAAGGCTAAATTATTCTAGCCGAAACCTGGATACAGACCAGAAAATTTTATCAACTGAGGCGGATGTTTCAATATATTAGTCTATCACAGTTGCTGACGGGACTGTAATATGCTAAAAATTCTTATACCTCTCTTGTAACGTCTGCCAGTGGAGTTTGCTTAGCATCTTCGTAACGCTCTCTCGCCAGCTAAACGACACCGTGACGAAACGTGCCGCTCTTGGATCTTCCCTATCTCCTCTATCAGTCCTACCTGATAGGGATTGATGAACAATAGTCAAGGATCTGGCGAGCAAGAGCCTTATAAGACACTTCTTTCGTGGATGAGTTACATTTCCTTAAGATTCTTCCGAAGAATCGGAATCTGGTGTCTGATTTTCCCACTGTCTGTTTTATATGGTCATTCCCGTTAAGGTCGCTCTGGATACTTACGCCTAGATATTTTACGGCGGACGCTGTCTCCAGCTGTTTGTCATCCAAAATGTTCAAATGTGTGTGAAATCTTATGGGACTTAACTGCTAAGGTCATCAGTCCCTAAGCTTACACACTACTTAACCTAAATTATCCTAAGGACAAACACACACACCCATGCCTGCGGGAGGACTCGAACCTCCACCGGGACCAGCCGCACAGTCCATGACTGCAGCGCCTTAGACCGCTCGGCTATATTTGTCATCAGTATTGTAACTGTACAGTAGTGGATTTCTTCTCCAATGTATGCGCAATCTATTACATACTTCTGACGTTTCCTCGAGATCGATACTCGGGATGGCCAAGGAAGCGAAATCAAAATCGGATACTAAATCCATCATCTGTCTGTGACAGCACGTGTAGTCTGTCCAGTGCTTTCTTCACTGTGTCTCTTTCGTTTTACTGCAGCAGAGAGCACACTTCAGCAGGGAAGGAAACCATCATTCTCTGCTGTCAAGGTAATTTCGCAAGATTTATGGGGAAGGATGTAATATGGCGCTTTACTCTTCTTGGGATGAAAACTGCTTGAACCACACTATAACACACACAGCAACACGTAGCATCTGCCACTGTGGGATGATGACCGTTTTTGTGAAGCTTTTCCACTGGCTAAGTAAACCGGTGGCCTTGTACCTTATCTATCTCTTCTATTAATCCAAACTGCTAAGGGTCCCAGACTGCAGATCTGTGCTCAAGTGCACATAGAACGAAGTTACTTTCTTGGTCGCTGATTTATATTTACTTTGCATTCTTGGTCTGTCTGCCGCTTCACACGCATACTCCAACATATATTACGGTTTGTCTGTTTCTAGTAATTATAAAGGAATAATAGTAATAATAATTACAATAATAATAATGTGTGTTTTCCGCATTTTATGCTGAAAATGTTTCATTCGTCTAGACTGACGGGCAACGGCATGTACCCCGCAGCACGCGTCGAATCTCTTGAGGGCTTTCTACATTTCATTACCGTTTTTCAGCTTTTACACTTCTCTCTGTACGTCATCGGCAAACAGTGTCAAGGAGCTTCTGACGATACCCCCCTTGTAGTTAATATACAGGGTGTCCACAATGAGACTCCAACATTTTAATATCCTATATCTTTCTCATTTCAGATGGTGGACCTGTGAATTCTGAAGGGGTAGACAGAGCAACTCAACAAGTTTGTGGTGAGCAAATTTGATACGCCAAGTGGCCGAAGTGGAGCTGCAAACAATTGTTTTAACAAAATGGAGGATATGAAGGTGCGTGCACAAGTGGTATGCAGACATAGTAGGTGACCCAAGTGCAAAGAAAGTTTCGTCGAGTTTACAGCAAAGCTCCCCCGTCGTTCAAGACTATAAAGAAGTGGTGTGATCAGTTTTCGGCAACTGGGAGTGTTGCGAAAGGGCATGGTGGTGGTAAGCCTGGGATCAGCGAACATCGTGTGGAACAAGTGCGGCGGTCATTGGAACAAAGTCCACAGAAGTCAGTGCGACAGGCAGCACGAGAACTTCATATGAAACGTTCAACAGTGCACAAAGTGCTTCATCAGCGATTACGTTTGTACGCATATAAAGTGCAGGTTGTGCAATAAATCGAGCCTGATGATCGACCAAAGCGAGAAGAATTTGCATGTGTCATGTTAGATCGCATTGTCGCAAACGAGACATTTTTATCACGTGATGTTTACTGACGAGGCAAGCTTTCACGTGTCAGGGGCTGTCAACCGTCCCCAATGAGCGCATCTGGGGGTCCGAAAATCTACATGCACCTAGGGAACACATGCGCGACAGTCCGAAAGCTAATGTGTGGTGTGGTTTGATGATAAATCGCATTGTTGGGTCGTTTTTCTTTCAGGAGCCAACTGTGGATGGAGCCATCTACCTGGACATGTTGGAACAAAATGGCTCTAATGGCTCTGAGCACTATGGGACTTAACTTCTAATGTCATCAGTCCCCTACAAATTAGAACTAATTCAACCTAACTAACCTAAGAACGTCACACACATCCATGCCCAAGGCAGGATTCGAACCTTCGACCGTAGCGGTCGCGCGGTTCCGAACTTTAGTGCCCAGAACCGCTCGGCCACCACGGCCGGCCATGTTAGAACAATTTGCCGTGCCACAGACAACAGACCTGCAGCCAAATGTGATGTTTCAACAGGACGGTGCACCACCCCATTGGAGCCTTGATGTCCGAAAATTTTTAAATGACACATTCCCGCAACGATGGATTGGCCGTGGAGATTCAAGTCCTTGGCCGCCACGTTCGCTCGACATAACCCCCATCGATTTTTTCTTGTGGGGATATGTGAAAGACCGGGTATAGGCTACACCAGTAAAGGACCTGCAAGACTTGAAACAGCGCATAAGAATTGTCATCAACTCTGTCGCAGAACAGATGCTCCGCAACACATGGCACGAAATCGATTATTGACTTTATATTCTTCGCGCTACCCGTGGCGCCCATGTTCAAGTGTACTGAACCGTCCACCTGTGTATGAAAACTTGATGAGCTCCTGTATGATTTCCTTGTATTTGTTCGTCAATAAATTGTGTTTCCTCTCAGATTTTATGAGTTCAAATGTTGGAGTCTCATTGTGGACACCCTGTATATAGTGTAACGTAGCGTTTCTATAACACTATAAAAACTTCTGTTTGACAGCCCAGTGAGAACTTGTTTTGTAAGAAAAGGATAGCGTGTGATATAAGCAGGATGTGCTAGGAATTTCACACTAAACTCCTCTAGATTATAATAATACTTCCAGGCTCTTAATCAACAGTTCAGAAAACAGCAAGAACAACTTAGACAGGAAAAAAAATCATTGGATGCTATCGAAGTCGTTACACATACTGCACCTGGTTCTTTGGGCCAGGAAAGA
This sequence comes from Schistocerca cancellata, assembly GCF_023864275.1. Taxonomy (NCBI): domain Eukaryota; kingdom Metazoa; phylum Arthropoda; class Insecta; order Orthoptera; family Acrididae; genus Schistocerca; species Schistocerca cancellata. The sequence goes on along the minus strand of NC_064631.1, from coordinate 171,851,230 downwards.
ACTGGGAAAACAGGTCAGAGAGTTTAAGAAACGATGCCAGCATTCCATTCCACTCTCTGTCAGAAACTAAGTGACATTTTAATGACTATGATCCAGTAGGTATTTTAACAACACTTCCTAAAACAAGTACATAGGATGCAGGGGGTGCCTGTGATAACGATAATGACTTTCAGAACTGTTGGAGAAGGGTAAATATGACAATCATGTAGAGACCGAGACCTGCTTGACAAATTTAAAATTTCTTCGCATCCAGTATCGTTTCTTCGTTCTGTGTTGTAAGTTGAAACACAGATCTCAAAGGATATTTACGTAGTGCCACGTGAAGTGAACAGCAAAACACAATAATTACTACGATCACTCTTTGCAACCTTACCTGGAAGTAAATGTTCAGCTGCATTACATCACTGTAGTCTCCCGATGTGTCATTCCACATTCACGAATCTGCTCGTTCTGTTGCCTGAAGAAAATTTATCCGCGTGTTATCAACACGGATCCCACTCGAAACGCGTATTTTGATAACAACGTTTGATCATAGGGACAATCTACAGTACGGCGAAATGTGCTTGTCCTGTGTACCAACAGGTAACACAGATTTAGTTCACATTTACTAGAGAATGATTTCAGGGAGCAGGTCGTGTAATTGTTCCACACATTCGCTAAGGACAGAATAGAGCTGTATCCTTCCTTTTTCTGGATCTGTACCATGTTAACCTATAAATTTATAGAAATGTTGCCTGATTATCTCGTTTGTAGGTGGCATTAGGATGTTTGACCAGCGCCTGACAAACCTTCTCTCTTCAAAGATGTCTCTTCCGTTAACGACGTAAACAAAGGTATGATTCTATTGTATTGTTCTGTCTCAGTTGCACACTTTTTGAATTCGATTACATGTTTCCATCACTCTGGATGATCTTCAGACCTAAAGCAAAGTAAAACTAAATATGAACCATCTAATACTGTACAATAGTGCTGAAGGAGAGAATTCTATGTAAATGTAGAATTTACGTAAATAGTTGAGTTAGCGACCCATCTTGTCTATTCAGAACAACATGTCAGGGTACTGTATCTTGCCCTCACTGCTACCTTCCCCTCCCCCAGTCAGCCTCATTCCATTTTCCCGGCACCATCCTACCCCATACCTCCAACAACTACTTGCTTAAAACATTGACGACAGTTAAAAAATACAGTACTCTGATACATTGTTCTGAATAGACAAGACGGTTTGGTCATGCAGTTACTGAAGTAAATTCTACATTTATGTCCATTTTTTTCTTTTCTACTATTGGAAAATATTAGATGGTACATTCTTAGTTTTACTTTGTTTTAGATCTGAAGACGATCCAGAGTCATCGAAACATGTAATAGAATTAAAAAAAAAGGCGGAACAATAAATGAGAATTATCTTAAATACTCGTATACATTTGCTGAATTCTGTCAAGGTCATTATGTCGACGTGTTGCAACGCTGATGAAACGGCTGACTCCACAGGCAGAGAAAAAAAAAAAAAAAAAAAAAACGAAAGAGCCTGTCCCTTCGGAAAAGGAAACTGATAGCTTTCCACGTCAAGCAGCACTCTCCAGGATGTTATGTAGTTTGCTTTGCAATTCATGCACGATAAGGTGAACCGTTCTGCACAGAACTGTGCCGCAACTTTCCAAACCGTCCTCTTCAAATCATGGCGTGCGTGAGCCTCGCAACGACCTATGCTTTGTTATGCCTTTTTAAAAACGCCCATTTTAATCAGAAGCTGACGAGTAACAGCCGAAGTGTACGAGTATGGCTAAACCCGTAGACGCGCAAATTTTGCGTGCCCATTCCGTCTGAAGTCATTATAGAATAGAAGTTCACCAGCCAGAATATTAATCATTGGTCACTTCGGAGTGTTGGTGGAAGACTGGTACCAGCCGACATGTGAGATTAGGTGACGAGTTCCGTATTTGCCAGGTGGTTATATGGAACCAACGCCTAAGTTGGGTCTACGTACAGACGTCAGAGGATGGCAGAAAGGACCTATTGTGTTTTAAAGTACCGACGAACGCACCATGAATGAAGTTAGCTAATTGTCCATCGTGTCTACGAGTAAATGTCACGCGGCGTAAGAACAGTGGTCGTAAATACATGCCAACTGACGGGGACGAGAGGCCAGTATCGCGTCTTGTCAAAGAAAATCTCATCCAAAACTGGAACAAATTGCTGCTGCCGATGACTGCAGGTCCATTTCTACCACTTTCAGGGTGAAGATTTCCAAAGAAACTGTAAGCAGTAAAGGTTTCTTGTCGGGTGTTTCACAGACGAGCGTTGCTCACAGTGGCACGTAAATGTGCACTTTTCCGGTGGACCGGAAATCTAAATGGAGGCGTCTTGCGTGATCCGAAGAGTCAAGACTTTACTTCTTTTTCAAGTGGTGCTAGGCCTGCAGTGCACCGCTGCCCAATGAGAGGTTTAACCGAGAGTGCTTGGACTGTGTAATTGAGGTTGGATACGGTTCGATGATTTTTTGTTGCTTTCTGCACTATGATATGAGCCCACTGATTCAGGTTACCATCAACATCAACAAGCATGTTTATGACGTTGTTTCCCGATGTCCAGAATTCCTCTTTCCCTGTACCGTCGTGGGGAGTGTTCTGCGAACACTGCCACCCTACGCGGTGACGACGACCGTGTTCACAGTGCTGCACGCATACCCACCAGGTCTGACGAACATTCATGATACCTATTGCACTTCGAGTGCAAGTCATTTGATATGAAACTCGTAGAAAATGTCTGACACTAACTATAAATACGGGCAAAACTAAGCAGTCAATACTCCCTTAATGTGATAACTCTAGGATATTTCATACCAGCAGAAACATGGGGACTCACTATCTCTCTCCCTCTTTCTCTCTCTCTCTGTTTGTCTCTTTCTGTCTCTCTCTCACTGTCTCACCGAACTAACGCAGTTAGCAAGGGCAGAGATGCTCTTATACGGTATTAACATGACGTTTTCTGCGGGTAATTGATTTCTGATTCGGTTTGCTTGTATCTTACCCTTCGAATCAAATAAAATACATCATTATGTGAGACAAAAGCACGATCCTAAGTACGAGAGCACTAGATTCTTTCCGCGTGTATTTGTCTTTCCCTCAGGCCGCCACTGCACCCAGCGGTAAGTACAGTGTTATTGTCGCAGGAATTAACACATATGATGCCGTGTAATATCCCCAATACTGTTAAGTTCTTTACAACAAACTCACTTTTCTCCCGGGCATGACTTCTTACCCTCATACCTCTCGAAGTTTGTTGTTATTGTTCTGTTACACAGTCTGTATTGTTGGAAAATCGATAACGGCGTTCGACACAGGATGGGACAAATAATCGACGGTGGCTTTATTGTAGGAACCATAGGAATGTGCTTGTCTCATTTTTGTGAAACAAGAGCTGTGTATATACAATGTGTATGGGTGAAACATTGTGATCAAAAAATAACGAATCGTTCTTGACAGATTTACTTAAATTGTACAAAATGCTCGAATGAACATTAAGATAGACAGCAGGCTATACATCTTTTAATATATATAATACTTAAATGTTAAACATAGTTACCAATAATCTCGTAAAGTACTTGAACAGTTTACTTCAAATTTTAGGAGCCGTAAACGTGTGCCGTAAGGACGCTTTATACACGTAGCAAAGGTCGATGTGTGCTGTATGTTTTACTGGACGACATGTCGTTTTTGGTGGCTGCGGGACGTTCTGTACTCTTGCTAGTAGCCCTCGAGTGTTTTAACCCAGTGGATGTGTCCTGTAAATTTTACTGGATGACATGCCGTGTTTGGTGGTTGCACAACTTTCTATACACTTGCCAGTGGTCCTCGAGTATTTTTATTCGATATCTGATGATGCTCCTATGAGCATAAATAAATAAAATACCATTTTGTAACCGAGGCCTATTCTATCTTGAGCATCTCAGGAGGTTGTTGCTGTACCACGAGCTGAAAGATGGAGTGGTGTGATTTTCAAATTTTAAACCATACTCTACTAAACATTCAACTGGATATAAACTACATATCTTTTTACAGAACAATGTACACGTTTTCAGTTAAAATCGACTGCAAGAAACGAAATACTCTGATGTAGAAATTTGCCGTTTTCTTTCCTTTCTTGCAGACAGTTTTAACTACGATTGTGAGGCATTTAACCAATCAGACAAATTGTTTCTTCCATACATATTGTTTCCCATCATATACCTTATTCAACATAATTAATGTCTATAAACAACGATGTGCTGTTTTGTTTTCTTTCTCACATACAGTTTTGAAAGACAACAGGAAATTAATATTACTGACTTAATGGGTTATGACTAGAATAGTACTACAGAATCAGATTTCGCAGCAACAACAAACAAGGCTCAAGGTGAGTGGTGGGGGAGAGGAGGTGGCCAAAGAGGAGAAAGGAAATTGACATAGAGAACGGGAAGCAGGAGTAGGACACAGAGAGGCGGCAAGTAGAGTTGAGTCAGAGTAGGGAGGGGAAGATGGACATGGAGAGGAGGGAAGAGGAGGAGATGGTTAAAGAGAGAGGAGGAGGGGCTGGGCAGATGGGGGGGGGGGGGCAGTTGAAGGCAATTACAACTGATATCCCATTCCCACACGTGTTAGAAACGTGTGTTTTCTGTTTTCTTTCTTTCCCGTCTAAGCAAACTAAACCTAAGGAGTCTACAAGTAGCTCTCATTTTTTCTCCTTTGATTCTTTTTCTTCCTTGGTCTACGTCATCGATGTGCTGAACTTATTCTGCTGTGGGTATGTTGGTGTGCATGTGAGTGTGCGTATATATACACAAGTGACGAAAAATCATATGGAAAATACTTACAAAGTTGTACATCGATGGATCAAAAATACATTCAATTGAAGCAGCATACAGCTGCATGCCTAATACAAACGTCTTCCACAATAACATGCATAAGGTCAATAACATTCAAAACACTATCTGGCATAAAAATACAGTAGCATGCACTACGATTCGTAGCTGTTGATACTAGTAAGTTCAGGCTTACAGATGCATATATTACACACTAACTGTAAAACACAATACTGCCAAAGATTACCAAAACATATGAAGATTTACAGCTAAAGAGTGTAGCATGTATGCTTTAGATAAGGCCATGGATGTATTACAGAATTATATAGTGATATTTCCTTTAATCATAGTACAACATTTAATACAATCAAGATTATGAAAATGTGCTGTAAATTTCTTTTAATATTTAATCTCTGTTCAGAGCAAAGCTAACAAATACATTCGCATACGCATACTTAGCGAGTTCGTGTCGACAATACAAAGAAAACTGTATTGTCTAAATGGTGATTAATTTCTAAAATAAATTTAGGTAGTCTTCGAAAAGGATACAGCTTTGTATTAGAAAATAAACGCAAGTTGTCATGACCAAAATACTACACAAATAGTGCGTTTTTTGGCCGCTAGGACTTAACATTGACGTTGCTCTGTACCATGTATTCGTTTGACGGTACAGATGGAATAAACAAGAATACAAACATACTATTTGCAGTGGACGAACTTGTATATTTTCCCTCTGATGGGTGGACTAGTGCATCGAACTTCATCCAGACGTCACTCTTCCAGTAAGGGAGCACATGTGCAATTCTATACACTAATTTTCGTTTCCCACCCTCTACTGCCTGGAGCTCCGTATGCCACGGCAAACTGGCTGACACTGAGGGCGGCGGTGCACAAATGCTGCGCAGCTAGCGCCATTCGACGGCCAACACCGCGGTTCCTGGTGTGTCCGCTGTGCCGTGCTTGTGATCATTGCTTGTACAGCCCTCTCGCAGTGTCCGGAGCAAGCATGGTGGGTCTGACACACCGGTGTCAATGTGTTCTTTTTTCCATTTCCAGGAGTATATACACTGCGAGAGGGCTGTACAAGCAATGATCACAAGCACGGCACAGCGGACACACCAGGAACCGCGGTGTTGGCCGTCGAATGGCGCTAGCTGCGCAGCATTTGTGCACCGCCGCCGTCAGTGTCAGCCAGTTTGCCGTGGCATACGGAGCTCCATCGCAGTCTTTAACACTGGTAGCATGCCGCGACAGCGTGGACGTGAACCGTATGTGCAGTTGACGGACTTTGAGAGAGGGCGTATAGTGGGCATGCGGGAGGCCGGGTGGACGTACCGCCGAATTGCTCAACACGTGGGGCGTGAGGTCTCCACAGTACATCGATGTTGTCGCCAGTGGTCGGCGGAAGGTGCACGTGCCCGTCGACCTGGGACTGGACCGCAGCGACGCACGGATGCACGCCAAGACCGTAGGATCCTACGCAGTGCCGTAGGGGACCGCACCGCCACTTCCCAGTAAATTAGGGACACTGTTGCTCCTGGGGTATCGGCGAGGACCATTCGCAACCGTCTCCATGAAGCTGGGCTACGGTCCCGCACACCGTTAGGCCGTCTTCCGCTCACGCCCCAACATCGTGCAGCCCGCCTCCAGTGGTGTCGCGACAGGCGTGAATGGAGGGACGAATGGAGACGTGTCGTCTTCAGCGATGAGAGTCGCTTCTGCCTTGGTGCCAATGATGGTCGTATGCGTGTTTGGCACCGTGCAGGTGAGCGCCACAATCAGGACTGCATACGACCGAGGCACACAGGGCCAACACCCGGCATCATGGTGTGGGGAGCGATCTCCTACACTGGCCGTACACCACTGGTGATCGTCGAGGGGACACTGAATAGTGCACGGTACATCCAAACCGTCATCGAACCCATCGTTCTACCATTCCTAGACCGGCAAGGGAACTTGCTGTTCCAACAGGACAATGCACGTCCGCATGTATCCCGTGCCACCCAACGTGCTCTAGAAGGTGTAAGTCAACTACCCTGGCCAGCAAGATCTCCGGATCTGTCCCCCATTGAGCATGTTTGGGACTGGATGAAGCGTCGTCTGACGCGGTCTGCACGTCCAGCACGAACGCTGGTCCAACTGAGGCGCCAGGTGGAAATGGCATGGCAAGCCGTTCCACAGGACTACATCCAGCATCTCTACGATCGTCTCCATGGGAGAATAGCAGCCTGCATTGCTGCGAAAGGTGGATATACACTGTACTAGTGCCGACATTGTGCATGCTCTGTTGCCTGTGTCTATGTGCCTGTGGTTCTGTCAGTGTGATCATGTGATGTATCTGACCCCAGGAATATGTCAATAAAGTTTCCCCTTCCTGGGACAATGAATTCACGGTGTTCTTATTTCAATTTCCAGGAGTGTATATACATACAGAATGGCAATCTAAACGGTGCAATGTATGCTGATTTCCTACGTAATGTTTTACTGATGTTACTACAAGATGTTTCACTGCATGACAGAATGGCAATATACTTCCAACATGATGGATGTCCGGCACATAGCCCGTGTGTGGTTGAAGCGGTATTGAAGAGGATATTTCATGACAGGTGGATTGGTCATCGAAGCATCATACCATGGCCCACACGTTCACCAGATCTGATGTCCCCGAATTTCTTTCTGTGGAGAAAGTTGAAGGATATTTGCTATCGTGATCTACCAACAACGTCTGACAACATGCGTCAGTGCATTGTCAATGCATTATGGAAGGCGAACTACTCGCTGTTGAGAGGAATGACGTTACACGTATTGCCAAATGCATTGAGGTTGACGGACATCATTTTGAGCATTTATTTCATTAATGTGGTATTTACAGGTAATCGCGCTGTAACAGCATGTGTTCTCAGAAATGATAAGTTCACAAAGGTACATGTATCACATTGGAACAACCGAAATAAAATGTTCAAACGTACCTACGTTCTGTATTTTAATTTAAAAAACCTACCTGTTGCCAACTGTTCATCTAAAATTGTGAGCCATATGTTTTGTGACTATTACAGCGCCATCTATCACAAAGCGAAAAAAGTGGTCCAACTAAAACATTCATATTTCTTTACGTACTACACGAATGTGTAATAAAAAATCGGGGTCTCCATTTTAAAAAAACGCAGTTGATATCCGTTTGACCTATGTCAGCGCCATCTAGCGGGACAACCACAGCGCCATCTGGTTTCCCTCTTCAAGCCAGACAAGTTTCGTTCTTTGTAGTTTTTTCGTTTGACGCTTATTTCGTGAGATATTTGGCCCGGTCACGATAACTGGACCACTATATTATAGGGTGAATCGCCTTTAATTTGCACCGCGGATGGAATCTGAAGGTGCTGTTGATGAGCGGTTTTCACAGAATGGATTGGTAGTCAGTATCTCGTATTTTAGCCAACAGTGTAATAAAACTTAAAAAATGTATCTTCTATGCAATCATAGACTTTTAGATAGAGCAATGCCTATTGCCATTAAAAAACTAAAAGTGGAATGTCAGTGGTTTTTCCCTGCAGGATTGTAGTGCGATTCGTTCACGAGACATCGTATTTTGAAAAATCTCCACACCGACACTTGTTTCTGCCATTCAAACTGAGTAGTGGCTAGGTACGATGTTTGTTATATTTGCTTACAGTGCTCTAGTGTTTTCCTAGAGTTCATTATGACTTGTTAGTTAGTTAGTGTGTGACAGTCCAAGCAGTAGGTCGTAGGTGGAAGACTACGTTTACCAATGCAGAAAAAGCCGACATGGTCATGGTGTATGGAAAGTTTAGGGAACATGCAGGTCGTTCTTGTACAGTGTTTGCAACAAGAGAACCTAACAGAGGTCAACCATCTCGTCAATTATTTATTAACCCCTTCAGCCAGTTACGTGATAGTGATAGTGTAACACCTAGACAACGTAATAGAAAGAAAAAAGTGACGACAGAAAAGTGGGAAGTCAATGTTGTTGCTGCTGCTCCAGAGGATCCGCGCGGATACTTCCACGCAACCGCACGTAGAAATCGCATGCGTCAGGCAACTGACCTACGCATTCTCCATCCCTATGTTGTATCCCTATTAGTCTCTCTCCATCAAGAGCTGCATGAAACAATTATGAGAATCGAGTTAACTTTTTCACATGGGCATTACGACAGGATGCTCCAGATGTAGCATTTATCTTCTTTTAGAGATGAATCCACATTTACCAGTCATGGCCACGTAAACTACCGAAACAAGCACTATTGGTCTGTTGATAATCCCCATTGTATCCGTTAGGTGGAACGTCAGCGTCCATAGAGTGCAAACATATGGTGTGGCATACTGAATCATGAGCTCATAGGCCTGTTTTTCGTAGACGGAACACTGAACGCACCCAAGTATCGCTGCCTCTTAACAGATCGTCTTCCATGGATGTTAGAAGACTGCAGACTAGGGGAAACCTGTGGTACGAACACAATGGCTGTCCAGCCCATAGTACGCCAAGTACTTCAGCATGTTTTCATGAATTGTTTCCAAATCGTAGGACTGCACGCAGAGGACCTGTACCTTGACCGGTCCATTCTCCAGATTTCACACCTTTACACTTTTCTCTTGTGAGGATAGCTGAAAGACGCTGTCCACTTACCAGCTACACCCAGTGATATGAAACTACATAATACTGCAGCCTGGTTGGACATCTCCGCTGAAATTCTAGCGCTTGTGCAACAGTCATTCCATACCAGAATAGGAGCGTGTATTGCCGCAGCCAGTGCTCATTTTGAACACAACCTGTACTGGTCAATTGTCTCGTTACTGAGCAGAATCCAAGTAACTAGTGAATGCACTCGTGTCGTTCTTTAGAGTGTTCTACCACAGTTATTGTCAGGCGTTAGTGTGGGACCTATTCAAAACGCGACATCTAGTAAATGACTCGCAATAGACTCCTGCAAAAAACACCACTGACACTCTAATCTACCCTACAATTAGTTTGTTAGTGTTAGTAGACATTGTTCCGTTTAAAAGTGGTATGTTTCTACAAAAAATACACTTCCTAAGTATTATTAGAGCCTGTTTATTGGCTAACAATACGAATAACTGAGTACCAATCCATTCTGTGAAAACCACACATCAGTAATTCTTTCCATTTTTGATATATTTGCTGTGCAAGTTTTAGGTAATTCAGCTGCCCCTACAACTGAATGTTATGTAACCTGCAATGTAAGCAAAAACCACACACGGTATTTTCATATTCTCTCACTCACTGTGCGCAAACTATTAGTCCAACAGAAAAAATGAACGAGACCTTTTGGTAGGGAATTTATGTAGTTAAGTTTTTACTGGCATACGCTGTCGCTGGAGATCACGGTCGTCGAGTTGTTCAAGAAAAACGCGTTTGTAGCTCACTTTTGTAAGTTTTTCGTGAATAATTCGAAAACTACGACTTCTGTCGAAAACGTATGCAAGTACAGAATTTCACTACATTAAACTTCCTAAAAAAAAGGTCTTGGTTACGTTTCTCTAAGACTAATGACTAATTGTTCGCGCTTAGCGAATGAGAGAATGTGGAAATCGCACTATGGTATTTGAAGGCGTTACAGGTTGCATAAAATTCAGTGGTAGGGGCAGCCGAATCACCATTTGTGCGTTAGTGTTTATGTACGTATGTGCTATTATATGTTTGTATATTTACAGAATTGTTTCGAAGGCTGTTATAAATTTGAAGAAAAGAATTTGTGTCACTGTCTGCACATACAGGGTGTTTTCGTAACAGCGTACACAAATTTAGCAGAATATAGAGGATGCTGCACTGAACAATTTAAGGTAAAGAACCAGTGATCGGAGAAGCCAGCTTAAGGAGATAAAAGGAATGAAATCACGTTGCTGTGTACTTTTTTAATTATATTAGTTTCAGTGAACTGCAAATACCATTACTATCACAATGAAGGTACCATTTGTACTGTATCTTACAAAATGTGCTGAAACTGAAAGCCGTCAACCTTAATGCAAGCATGACATCAGCGAGTAAGATTCTGACGCACTCTGACCAATATTCGTGGTGTGTTTTGAATCACCTCACAGGCATCTACAATTCTGGCAACTAATTCAAACTCTGTATGCATTGGGGTCTCATACACAAGTGGCTTTAGGTATTCCCATTGGAAATAACCAAGGCTATTCAGGTCAGGTGACCTCGCAGACCATGAAATAGGACCTCAACTACAGGTGGCCATTCCGACGGCTAGGTAGAAGGTACGGCCCAATGAGATTGTCGTCTACAAAAATGGCTTTCAACACTATGGGACTTAACAGCTGAGGTCAACAGTCCTCTAGTACTTAGAACTACTTAAACGTAACTAATCTAAGGACATCACACACATCAATGCCCGAGGCAGGATTCGAACAAGCGGCCGTAGCAGTCGATCAGTCTGGACTGAAGCGCCTAGAACCGTTCGGCCAAAACGGCCAGCTGTCGTCTACAGTGCCAGTCCAGATATTTGCAGCAAAACGTGCTTGATGGTGTGATCTTACTACAGCGTGTGGGTTTTCCTCATCCCACACATGGCTGTTCTTGCTGTTCGAAATACCATCACGACCAAATGAAGTTTTGTCAGTAAACAGCACGATTTGGTGGAAATCTAGTCGATCACTCCATTTTTCGAGGAACCACTGACACAATGCGACCCTTGGTGCAAGGTCAGTCACAAACATTGCAGGAACTCGTTGGGAGTGATATAGGTGGAATTGTTGTTGGTGGAGTACTCGCCACACTCTAGTATGTGCAGCGCCCATTTCACATACAATACGAGTACTTGTAGCTGGGTCCGCTGCAACAAATACCAGCATCTCCTCTTCACAGTCGAGTGTGCGAGTGGCCCTCATGCTGCCAGGTCCCTCGTTCCTTCTTTCCAATGAACCAGTCTCCCGCATTCCTCAATAGACAGAAATAAACACTCGTTGTGACGGATGATGCCCGTTAGAAAATCGTTTCCTGTACTGCTTTTCAGCAGCGAAAGCATTTCAGTGTACTTCCCCGTACACAAGCTGCCTGTCAGGGAGTCCTGTGAAACTGTATCGGTACTGCTGCACCGTACTGTACTGTACGTCTCTGAGTAGCTTTAAGTAATGAATGGATCTGTCGTTGATTCATAGCAAGTTCTGTCATCAGAAAAAGTAAATATAACAGATCAGAGCCATCTTATCGACAAGAAAAGGAAACAAAATCTGCTTCTCTACTTCCTAGTAATCAGGTTCGTCTTCCTTATTTCCTTGCAGGAAATAAAGAATGTACTTGTAAATAAACAGCATATTACATGTAAACGCGTATGCATGTTAGTTGCACATAATCTGAAAAGCAGTAATGCTAGACAAAGTGGTATAGATGTTTACTTCGATATCTCCTTAAGCCGGTTTGTCCGACCACAGGTTCCCTACCTCAAATTCTTGGTGGAACATTCTCTATGTCCTGTTGCATTTTGGGACGCCATTACAGAAACAACCTGTGTAGACCTTTACTCTCAACCGGTTTCAGTTTTAGCAATCATCTTTATGGAAGACTACACAGTAAAGAAAGAGAAAAACATTTGGAGTAAACACAGAGAAGCTTTTAAGTCACACAAGTGACGAAAAATCATCTGGAAAATACTTACAAAGTTGTACATCGATGGATAAAAAATACATTCAATTGAAGCAGCATATAGCTGCATGCCTAATACAAACGTCTTCCACAATAACATGCATAAGGTCAATAACATTCAAAACACTATCTGGCATAAAAATACAGTAGCATACACTATGATTCGTAGCTGTTGATACTAGTAAGTTCAGGCTTACAGATGCATATATTACACACTAACTGTAAAAAACAATACTGCCAAAGATTACAAAAACATATGAAGATCTACAGCTAAAGAATGTAGCATCTATGCTTTAGATAAGGCTAGCAATAGTCATCAATACTGGCTATGGATGTATTACAGAATTATATAATCATATTTCCTTTAATCATAGTACAACATTTAATACAATCAAGATTATGAAAATGTGCTGTAAATTTCTTTTAATATTTAATCTCTGTTCAGAGCAAAGCTAACAAATACATTCGCATACACATACTTAGCGAGTTCGTATCGACAATACAAAGAAAACTGTATTGTCTAAATGGTGATTAATTTCTAAAATAAAATTAGGTAGTCTTCGAAAAGGATACAGCTTTGTATTAGAAAATAAACGCAAGTTGTCATGACCAAAATACTACACAAATAGTACGTTTTTTGGCAGCTGGGACTTAACATTGACGTTGCTCTGTACCATGTATTCGTTTGACGGTACAGATGGAATAAACAAGAATACAAGCATACTATTTGCAGTGGACGAACTTGTATATTTTCCCTCTGATGGGTGGACTAGCGCATCGAACTTCATCCAGACGTCACTCTTCCAGTAAGGGAGCACATGTGCAATTCTATACACTAATTTTCGTTTCGCACCCTCTACTGCCTGAAACACACACCTTCGTTAGAGTCGATCCGATGCAAAAATGAGTTGATTAGCCCTGTCCGTGGTACTTTACAACAACAAGATCGTGCAGTCAGCTTCTGTACTAAGTCACGATTCACATTACACCAATGCACACCTTAATAAGAGGGAACGAGACGACGAGTACGAAGCGACTGACAACGAGAGGCCTAGGTACAGGTCGCCTGCACATACTCTCCTCCCCCTCCCCGGCCACCCCCCCCCCCACACCATTTCCTATTTATTTCTTAGCCTGCCGTTGTGGCCGAGCGGTTCTAGGCGCTTCAGTCTGGAACCGCACGACCGAAACGGTCGCAGGTTCGAATTCTGCCTCGGGCATGGATGTGTGTGATGTCCTTAGGTTAGTTAGGTTTAAGTAGTTCTAAGTTCTACGGGACTGATGACCTCAGAAGTTAAGTCGCATAGTTCTCAGAGCCATTTGAACCATTTCTTTCTTTTTTGCTAAGAAAACAAGGTACCAATTTTCTAAAAATATTTTCTAAAAATATTTTCTAAAAATAAACCCTGTCACTTCCTTTGGATTCCTCGACAGTGGATATTCCTTATTAGCTGAGTTCAAACGGGATGAATAGTAAATTCTACCTGAGGATACCTTATGTCCCAAAAACGGCATCTCCGGAAACTTCAGTTTAGCTCTGTGAGCTTTCACTGTTTTCACAGTTAAATTCGTTCTCCTTAATCGAGCAAACAGTTCTCTCAGACGATGTAAGTGCTTCTCCCAATTACAGCTAAAAATAACTAAATCGGGTAGGTAGCTATAGTTACACTGACATCTGGAAGTATTAAGTGCCGCAGATTAGAATATATTCAATGACAATTGCCTTTAAACAGCAATAAACCGATGATGGTGTCTATAACGAGTAATTAAAGAACGCAGTAATATACACTGCCGGAAAGATAAATACAACACCTCAAGGATTGTGTCAGAGGCACCCGGGTATAATATGTGCATGCAGAGGGGCTTTAGTGTTAATGATTCATTTCTCAACGTCACTGGGGATCAACTGGCGCTCAGGAGGTCTGTCTGTGTGCCCTGTTTTGATTCTGCACGCAGTAACTGTGCTGAGTTGAGAGGTGAGTAATGTTTGTAACATTCATTCTAGGGTGCTACAATGTGCACCGAACAACATCAACCACTTAATAGTCTTCGCATTGTGGGTATGCGTGAACCTGGATTGACATACCGACGGATCTCTTCACGTGTTAGACATACTGCATCGGTTGTGTGTCGTTTTTTTCGACAGAGGTCTGTGGAACTTTCCACAACTGGAGGTCAGGTTTTGCATGTTCACGTAGTACTGACGTACGTTAAGAGCGACACGTTTTGCGAGCACTGGCGGCCGACAGAACATTATCCAGGGACGAAATAAGTGGACGTATTGCACCTCCTGTGTAATCAGGGACCGTTGGTAACAGTCTGCTTGCAGCAGTATTAAGACCACGCGAATCTCCAGCCAGGCTACCACTAATACCACGACAACACCAGGCGTGGCTACTCTGGTGCATTGAATTAGTTGACTGGAGGGTAGTGGAATGGCGCTTTGTTGCTTTCATTGAGCAGTGTAGGTACTGCCAGCGACCGAGTGATGAACGTACGCGTGTATAGCGCGGACCTGGTTGAGCTGCCTATTACGAGTTCATTTGCTCACGACACACTGGTTCCATCTGAGGCTTAATGGTGTTTCTGCAGGGTAAAGTAGCACGTGCCCGCTACGTTACACAGGCTATCTCCCCGTATTGCTGCCACTTCTTCGACAAAAAGCGGATATGCTTTTTCTGCAGGGCATTGCACTTCCACATACGGCTGCTGTGATGCAACGTGCTCTTCGTGGTGCACGACTGCCCTGACCAAAGAGACCATCAGATCTTTCACCAACTGAACACGTATGGAACTCCATAAAGTGGGAACTCATACCCGTCCTCCAGGGAAAGCAAAAACTTTTGGCGAATTGCAACAAAAGGTGCCATTTGCTTGGGACAGTCTACAGCAGGATGCCATTCGGTACCTTTCTGATCGCTTCCATATGGGAACACATATCTAGGTTGTCGCCGGAGGGGAATGCACTGTGTATCAATAGGACTCTTTCAGCGCTCTCTACTGTGACGTGTGCGAATCATTTGATCTCATTTTTAGGGCTCCGTGCCTCGATCTGTAAAAACGGAACACTGAAGGGATTGCTTTGTTGTCCGCCTGTCTGTCTGTCTGTCTGTCCGAAGGTTATGAACCTCTTTTGGTAGGAACAGATAGACGTATCAAGTTAAAATGTACGCCATAAATTAAGGTCTATAGACGCCTGGCGGTGTAACAGTTTTAAGCTTCTACGTGGCTTATACCAAAAGATACAGACATTTTTGTCACATAATTCGATACTCGGGAAGTCACTCGTAAAAACCTATATGTATAGTATATTGAACCGGGGACCTAGAAACAGCGGAGAGGCTTCGCCCCACCGTAGCCCTCAGCGGTTCATAACCCCAAAATAGGCTACAGCAGTCCACCCAACCCACCGCCGCCCCACGCCCAACCCACGGTTATTGTGCGGTGCAGCCCCCAGTTGACCCCCCACCCAGGAACGTCAGATACCAGAGGAGTGTACCCCAAATATTTGTGTGGTAGAGTAAGTATGGTATATGCGTACGTCGAGACAGTGTTTGCACAGTAATCGCCGACATACACTAACCGAGGCAGAATAAGGGGAACCAGCCCTCATTTGCCGAGGAAGATGGAAAACCGCCTTAAAAACCATCCAAAGACTGGCCGGCACACCGGACCTCGACGCTAACCTGCCGGGCGGATATGTGACGGTGACCGGCACGCCTTCCCACTCGGGAAGCAGCGCGTTAGACCGCGCGGCTAGCCGAACAGGCTCGAAACCTATACGGTACTTCTCTTTGATCCAGAATCATAAAATTCGGCAAGAAGCAAGGCTTCATAGTACAAGTAAAATAAGAAATCTGAAATTTGTTAAACTGTAATTATATCTCATAGAAACATCTTTCGCCATTTGAACATACATTGTTTTTACCGTCTGTCAAAAGCATAAAAGACGAACATTAATACATGCGAACATAAAATGTAAGTTGTAGTCATGTTTTAGTAAGTAAATAAAAATATTTTATTAAATCTTGTCTCACTAAATATATAAACTGCGGTTCCCTGCTAGCTTCTTTTTTCTGTCCGGGCTAGACCGAGGAACTGCTGTAGATATTTTGATATGGCCTTGAAATTCCTGGGACCAATATCTTGCCATTATCGATGTTGATAACAGTCAACAATCGTTCATATTATCAATTCACTGCATGGATAAACTGTCTACATATATGTAACTAAGTTTGTATAAAACCATCTGTGCGCGAGTTCCACTCGTACTTTGCCAATTGTTCAATCGCATACTCCTACCATGATGAGCTATCTGTCACCTAACGTGTCAATAAAACTACCTGGTCCTTGAGGATATCGTATTTGCTATACCCGTGGTCTAGGGGTAGCGTCTTTGATTCATAATCAAAACGTCTTCGGTCCCGGGTTCGATTCCCGCCACTGCCCAAATTTTGATAAATAATCAGCATTGGCGGCCGAAGAATTCCGGCATAAGAAGTCAGCCTCGTTCTGCCAACGGCCTTGTCAAAGAGAGCGGAGGAGCGGATAGAGGTTCAGGGCACTCTCTTGTCCTAGGGGTGGGAAATTGCCCCTAAAGGCGGAAGAATCAGCAATGATCAACGACATGAGGATGCAGAAGGCAATGGAAACCACTGCATTAAAGACACGTAACGTGTACCCCCAGGACATGTAGCCTGTATTTGAAGAAGTGTCATGATGATCTCTCCATTGGCAAAAGATTCCGGAATAGTCCCCCATTCGGATCTCCAGGAGGGGACTGCCCAGGGGGAGGTTACCATGAGAAAAAGATTGAATTGTCAACGAAAGGATAACGTTCTACGAGTCGGGGCGTGGAGTGTCAGAAGCTGGAACGTGGTAGGGAAACTAGAAAATCTGAAAAGGGAAATGCAGAGGCTCAATCTAGATATAGTAGGGGTCAGTGAAGTGAAGTGGAAGGAAGACAAGGATTTCTGGTCAGATGAGTATCGGGTAATATCAACAGCAGCAGAAAATGGTATAACAGGTATAGGATTCGTTATGAATAGGAAGGTAGGACAGAGGGTGTGTTACTGTGAACAGTTCAGTGACCGGGTTGTTCTAATCAGAATCGACAGCAGGCCAACACTGATAACGATAGTCCAGGTATACATGCCGACGTCACAAGCTGAAGATGAACAGATAGAGAAAGTGTATGAGGATATTGAAAGGGTAATGTAGTATGTAAAGGGGGACGAAAATTTAATAGTCATGGGCGACTGGAATGCAGTTGTAGGGGAAGGAGTAGAAGAAAAGGTTACAGGAGAATATGGGCTTGGGACAAGGAATGAAAGAGGAGAAAGACTAATTGAGTTCTGTAACAAATTTCAGCTAGTAATAGCGAATACCCTGTTGAAGAATCACAAGAGGAGGAGGTATACTTGGAAAAGGCCGGGAGATACGGGAAGATTTCAATTAGATTACATCATGGTCAGACAGAGATTCCGAAATCAGATACTGGATTGTAAGGCGTACCCAGGAGCAGATATAGACTCAGATCACAATATAGTAGTGATAAAGAGCAGGCTGAAGTTCAAGACATTAGTCAGGAAGAATCAATACGCAAAGAAGTGGGATACGGAAGTACTAAGGAATGACGAGATACGTTTGAAGTTCTCTAACGCTATAGATACAGCAATAAGGAATAGCGCAGTAGGCAGTACAGTTGAAGAGGAATGAACATCTCTAAAAAGGGCCATCATAGAAGTTGGGAAGGAAAACATAGGTACAAAGAAGGTAGCTGCGAAGAAACCATGGGTAACAGAAGAAATACTTCAGATTATTGATGAAAGGAGGAAGTACAAAATTGTTCCGGGAAATTCAGGACTACAATAATACAAGTCGCTGAGGGATGACATAAATAGGAAGTGCAGGGTAGCTAAGACGAAATGGCTGCAGGAAAAATGTGAAGACATCGAAAAAGATATGATTGTCGGAAGGACAGACTCAGCATACAGGAAAGTCAAAACAACCTTTGGTGACATTAAAAGCAACGGTGGTAACATTAAGAGTACAACGGTAATTCCACTGTTAAATGCAGAGGAGAGAGCAGATAGGGGGAAAGAATACATTTAAAGCCTCTATGAGGGTGAAGATTTGTCTGATGTGATAGAAGAAGAAACTGGAGTCGATTTAGAAGAGATAGGGGATGCAGTATTAGAATCGGAATTTTAAAGAGCTTTGGAGGACTTACGGTCAAATAAGGCAGAAGGGATAGATAACATTCCATCAGAATTTCTAAAATCATTGGGGGAAGTGGCAACAAAACGACTATTCACGTTGGTGTGTAGAATATATGAGTCTGGTGATATACCATCTGACTTTCGGAAAAGCATCATCCACACAATTCCGAAGACGGCAAGAGCTGACAAGTGCGAGAATTATCGTACAATCAGCTTAACAGCTCATGCCTCGAAGCTGCTTACAAGAATAATATACAGAAGAATGGAAAAGAAAATTGAGAATGCGCTAGGTGACGATCAGTTTGGCTTTAGGAAAAGTAAAGGGACGAGAGAGGCAATTCTGACGTTATGGCTAATAATGGAAGCAAGGCTAAAGAAAAATCAAGACACTTTCATAGGATTTGTCGACCTGGAAAAAGCGTTCGACAATATAAAATGGTGCAAGCTGTTCGAGATACGGAAAAAAGTAAGGGGTAAGCTATAGGGAGAGGCCGGTCATATACAATATGTACAACAACCAAGAGGGAATAATAAGAGTGGACGATCAAGAACGAAGTGCTCGTATTAAGAAGGGTGTAAGACAAGGCAGTAGCCTTTCGCCCCTACTCTTCAATCTGTACATCGAGGAAGCAATGATGGAAATAAAAGAAAGGATCAGGAGTGGAATTAAAATACAAGGTGAATGGATATCAATGATACGATTCGCTGATGACATTGCTATCCTGAGTGAAAGTGAAGAAGAATTAAATGATCTGCTGAACGGAATGAACAGTCTAATGAGTACACAGTATGGTTTGAGAGTAAATCGGAGAAAGACGAAGGTAATGAGAAGTAGTAGAAATGAGAACAGCGAGAAATTTAACATCAGGATTGATGGTCACGAAGTCAATGAAGTTAAGGAATTCTGCTACCTAGGGAGTAAAATAACCAATGACGGACGGAGCAAGGAGGACATCAAAAGCAGACTCGCTATGGCAAAAAAGGCATTTCTGGCCAAGCGAAGTCTACTAATATCAAATACCGGCCTTAATTTGAGGAAGAAATTTCTGAGGATGTACGTCTGGAGTACAGCTTTGTACGGTAGTGAAACATGGACTGTGGGAAAACCGGAACAGAAGAGAATCGAAGCATTTGAGATGTGGTGCTATAGACGAATGTTGAAAATTAAGTGGACTGATAAGGTAAGGAATGAGGAGGTTCTACGCAGAATCGGAGAGGAACGGAATATGTGGGAAAACACTGATAAGGAGAAGGGACAGGATGATAGGACATCTGCTAAGACATGACGGAATAACTTCCATGGTACTAGAGGAAGCTGTAGAGGGCAAAAACTGTAGAGGAAAACAGAGATTGGAATATGTCAAGCAAATAATTGAGGACGTAGGTTGCAAGTGCTACTCTGAGATGAAGAGGTTAGCACAGGAAATGAATTCCTGCATTGTGAAGCCTAATGTAGGGTCAGGTGACTTTTAACATAGGGGGGTTATGTAGGGATTTTACAAAAGAGGATGAAGTAGTGATTGTGGGTGGGGCTGGTAATAGTATTGATAGGGATGGGGAGTATGACATAGATGGTGACCTGGAAAAGATAGCCAATCAGACTGGCAACACGAATGTGCATTTCGTGGAACTGTTTCAGCGTCACGATCGGCCTCATCTTAATACAGCTGTCAGGCGTAATAACATGAGACTTGGGGGTGCGCTAATGACAGAAGGCATGAATCACATTTCAGTGGTGTCGGTGGAGTCTATCAGCAGGACGGGTTTCACTAGACATGGCCTGCACCTCAACAGGTATGGAAAGGGGAGGTTGGCAAAGCTTATAGGTGACAGCATAGGTGGGGGTGGTGGGATCACTCATGGGAAAATTCCGGTAGTTGTGGGTGTTAGAGCTGTACCTTTTTTAGACTGAAGTCAGCTGACAGGTATTCCTGCTTAAGGGAAGTCTCTCTACCAAAGACACCACTTTCGACAAAGCTTAAGTATCCGATAAATGAGGGAATTAGTATATTTCATCAAAACATACAAGGCATTAGAGATAAAGTTAGTGAACTACTTATAGATGTTGACTCTGAAATTATTGGTCTATCTGAACACTTCTTAAATAAGGAGATAATTCAGAGGCTTCCTTTACCAGGATACAGGTTGGCTGGCAGCTTTTCTAGGAGCTCTTTGCGGTGTGGGGGAGTAGCCATGTATGTGAAAGACGGTATCCCATTTGAGTCAATTGATGTTTCAAAGTACTGCACTGAAAAGGTGTTTGAATGTTGTGCAGGTGTGGTTAAATTTAGTGGAGCTAAACTTCTTACTGTTGTTATTTATAGACCCCCAGACTCCGATTTCACAACATTTTTGCTAAAGCTAGATGAGGTTCTTGGTTCACTTTATAGGAAATACAAAAAGTTAGTTATATGTGGTGACTTCAATATAAATTGTATAAGTGATTGTGCAAGGAAAAGGATGCTGGTAGATCTCCTTAATTCATATAATCTTATGCAAACCGTATTCTTTCCAACGAGAGTGCAAGGGAACAGTAGAACAACCATAGACAATAATTTTGTTCATTCGTCATTACTAGAAGGGCATTCTGTTAGCAAAATGGTGAATGGCCTTTCAGATCATGATGCACAAATTTTAAGTCTAAAAGGTTTTTATGCTGCAACACAGGTTAAATATAGTTACCAACTTTTAGGAAAGCTGATCCAGTTGCTGCTGTAGAGACTTTTGTAAACCTTATCAAGGAACAAGAGTGGCAAGATGTTTATAGTGCTGATACAGTAGACGATAAATATAATGAATCCCTCAAGACTTTTCTCGTGCTCTTTGAAAGTTGCTTTCCGTTAGAACGTTCAAAACAGGGTACTAGCACAAACACGCAGCCTTGGTTGCTGACTAAAGGTATAAGAATATCTTGTAGAACAAAGTGGCAATTATATCAAAACGTTAGAAACAGTCACAATCTAAATGCAGTAGCCCATTAAAAACGGTATTGTAAGGTGCTTAAAAAAGTTATTAGGAAGGCAAAAAGTATGTGGTATGCAGATAGAGTAGCTAAGTCTCAGTATAAAATTAAAACCATATGGTCAGTCGTAAAGGAAGTGGCTGGTCTGCAGAGACAGGTCGAGGACATAGAATCAGTGCGTAGTGGGAATGTCCGTGTTACTGATAAGTCGCATATATGTACAGTATTTAATAATCACTTTCTGAATATAGCAGGTGAACTAAATAGAAACCTAGTCCCAACAGGGAATCATATAGCACTCGTAGAAAAAAGTGTTCCGAGACTGTTACCTGAAATGCTCCTCTATGATACTGACAAGAAGGAGATTGAGTTAATAATTAAATCACTAAAGACCAAGAACTCCCATGGATATGACGGGGTATCTAGCAGAATACTGAAGTATTGTTCCATGTATGTTAGCCCAGTACTTAGCCATATCTGTAACTTTTCCTTTAGGAGTGGTCGGTTTCCTGACCGATTAAAGTACTCGGTAGTGAAGCCACTTTATAAAAAGGGAGACAGGGATAATATTGATAATTATAGACCTATTTCTATGCTATCGCTGTTTGCTAAAGTTATCGAGAGGGTTGTATATACAAGGTTACTGCAGCATTTAAATTCATATAATTTGCTGTCAAATGTACAGTTTGGTTTTAGAAATGGCTTAACAACAGAAAATGCTATAGTCTCTTTTCTCTGTGAGGTTTTGAATGGATTAAATAAAAGGTTTCGAACGTTAGGTGTTTTCTCTGATTTAACGAAGGCTTTTGACTGTGTTGACCACAAAATATTACTGCAGAAGTTGGAACATTATGGAGTAAGGGGAGTAGCTTACAATTGGTTCGCCTCTTACTTTAAGAACAGAAAGCAGAAAGTAATTCTCCGCAATATTGAGAGTGGTAATGATGTTCAGTCCCAATGGGGCACTGTTAAATGGGGCGTTCCCCAAGGATCGGTGCTGGGGCCACTGCTGTTTCTTATTTATATAAATGATATGCCTTCTAGTATTACAGGTGATTCAAAAATATTTCTGTTTGCTGATGACACCAGCTTGGTAGTGAAGGATCTTGTGTGTAATATTGAAACATTATCAAATAATGTAGTTCATGAAATAAGTTCGTGGCTTGTGGAAAATAATTTGATGCTAAATCACAGTAAGACTCAGTTTTTACAGTTTCTAACTCACAATTCAACAAGGACTGATATTTTAATCAGACAGAATTGGCATGTTATCAGCGAGACGGAACAGTTCAAGTTCCTAGGCGTACGGATAGATAGTAAGCTGTTGTGGAAAGCCCATGTTCAGGATCTTGTTCAGAAACTAAATGCCGCTTTATTTACCATTAGAACAGTATCTGAAATAAGTGACATTTCAACACGAAAAGTAGTCTACTTCGCATATTTTCATACGCTTATGTCATATGGTATTATTTTTTGGGGTAATTCTTCTGATTCAAAAAAGGTATTTTTGGCTCAAAAACGGGCTGTTCGAGCTATGTGTGGTGTAAGTTCTAGAACCTCTTGTCGACCCCTATTCAATAGTCTGGGAATTCTGACATTGCCCTCACAGTATATATTTTCTTTAATGTCGTTTGCTGTTAGTAATATTAGCTTATTCCCAAGAGTTAGCAGCTTTCACTCAGTTAATACTAGGCAGAAATCAAATCTGCCTGTGGAATGCACTTCCTTGACTCTTGTGCAAAAAGGAGTGCAGTATTCTGCTGCATCCATTTTTAATAAGCTACCACAAGAACTCAAAAATCTTAGCAGTAGCCCAAACTCTTTTAAGTCTAAACTGAAGAGTTTCCTCATGGCACACTCCTTCTATTCTGTCGAGTAGCCCCTGGAAGAGCTAAAAAATTAAGCAAATTCCAGTGTTACATTCTTGATTTCTTTATTTAAACTAATGACGTGTCACCTGAATATGTTTCTTATATTTCATTTTATCTGTTTCTACAATCGTGTTATAATTTCATATATTGACTCGTTCCATGACCATGGAGACTTCTCCTTACTGTGGTCCCACGGAAAAATAAGTAAATAAATAAATAAATTCGTGGCGGGCCGCATCAAGCCAGTCAGTAGACTGATGACCAAAAAAAATGATTACCAGATCAGTTGTAACATAGGTAATATACCGCATCACCGAGTGCAGTTCTAGGCGCTACAGTCTCGACCGCTACGCCCGCAGGTTCGAATCCTGCCTCAGTCATGGATGTGTGTGATGTCCTTAGGTTAGTTAGGTTTAATTACTTCTAAGTTCTAGGTGATTGATGACCTCAGAAGTTAAGTCGCATAGCGCTCAGAGGCATTTGAACCGCATCACCAACACATTTACAATTAGTGTTAACAGCCTGTATGAAAATTGGGTTGTTTTGAAAATCCACCTTATGCAAACACAATTAGTTCATTTTTATATTTACCTCAACATGTTTCGACACCTATGTATCATCTTCTGGGGGTCAGATTTTTATTTCTGTTAAATACAATACCTGTCGTACTCGTTAGCGTAGTTTTGCGGCAGTGCGAGCGAGAAGTTGTTTCATATTGGCTGAGAACAAATTGTCCGAAAGCGGTGGCGCACTGCAGCTGTTGACTGAGAACATGACGACGTTGACATTTCGCACGGAGGGGCGGGGGGGGGGGGGAGGGTGGTGGTATGGCCAATGACCTTGAATATAACAAGCACAATTGCCTCAGGGCCGCAAATGCAGTTGCCGTAACGGTGATACTGGAATGTGTCGACACCTGCAATTCTCAGACGTGAAACGCCGATTCGTTGCTACGTTCGACTCACAAAACAGAATCGGTCAACTCTTTCAAATTATCAGCTGCAACAACAGTTGCAAAATGGAAATTTTGATGGTCATCACCCACTGACCTAGATAGTACCCAACTGTCTTTACATGACCTGTTTCACACCTACGCATCCAACACAGAATTACAAGACTCAGTTCCGGCACCATACCGTACAAAAAATGTGAGCAAGGACACGCCTTGACTGTAACATACATCAGTGGTGTCCAGTTCTTATCACCGATGAATGCTGGATGTGTCTCATATGTCTCAAGCCTGATGATCATCGTAGAAGAGCTTTCTGGTGAACACGTAGCAATGTACGTGATATGGCTTCAGCGGGGAATCAGGCCAGTCATATTTTGCACCAGTATCATGCACTGTGGTGGGGCATCTTGGATCACCCTCATGATTAATTTGAGGGCTGCACAATACCGAAACTACCACGTACTGATTTCGGAAGTCATGGAACACCGTTAGGATTATTTTGAGGGCTGTATCGAGACACGATCCTCCAACCGACCGTTCAGCACTACAGCTAACGTTATGGCAAACGGCTTATCTATCAAAACGAAAAATCTACGAAGGCTCGGCGTCCTCCAGGAGAATAGAATCACCGAATAGAACGGGCTGCAGTGTTTCTTTTCATGAGCACCACTGAATATGCTTGGCTTCAGCTGAAACTTGTAGTGCGTCGTAGGAAACCCCATAACACAATGAATGACCCTCAGAGGGCCGCTGTCGAGGACTGGGACAGGTTTGAGAATTAACGTCTCAGCCAAACTGTGCCCTGCATCCCAATGAGAATCCAAGCATGTCGCTCGCACATATCATGAGGAGTAGCAACTAAAACTAGAAACTAAACTCCGCCCGAACAGGCCATGAAGGCCCAACGGTACCGCCGTGTCATCCTGAGCCGACAGGCGTCATCGGATGCGGATATGAAGGGGCATGTGGTCAGTACACCGCTCTCCCACCCGTATGTCAGTTTACTAGACCAAGGAGTAGCAACATGTCATTGAATTTTACCCAGCAGATTATGACTTCACGTATGTACACTTTTGAGCAAACTCTGTTGTTTTATTTTAAATTTACACACGTCTTTCCACCTTCTATATTTCACCTTCATGTGTTATCAAACGTTTTCATATACAGAACAAGGCGAAAACCTGTTGTAACAGGTGAGCATGAAGTGTAAAACGTTTCAGAAAGTGTATCTATTGACACAGGAACATCAAGGAGCACTTATGCTGCATAGCAGTATAGAGAAAATGTCATGCCGTGAAACCGTAAAAATGTTTATATGCATGTCGAACGGTACAAATCCATTTTCAGAATCACTGTAATTTTTGGAACAAAGCCCTCAGAAGAAGGTAGATAGATGTTGCAACACGCTGGGGTAAATGGAAGAAACAAGTGCACTGTGTTTGGCGGAAGGCGGAGCTTAGATATCCAAGCTTAAATAATCGTTTTACAAATTTACACTCCTTTTTCTTGCTGCAGTGTATTTTATTTGCTCCGGACGCGATTTGTCTCTTACATTAAGCCATATTCAGTGGATTTAATTCGGAATAATACAGTTTTCTTTTTTATATGCGGTAATTGCCGAGTAGGAAACAGTTCACGTCCTAAGTTTCACAGAATCTGCGTTTCCTCTCATTTGGTCCTGTGTTAGGGGTCGCTCTGTCACTTCACTTAAGAAACATAGGTTCATATTAGATCTACAATCTTTTTGTGCTGTAATTTTCGTGTTTCGTAAGCTACCTGCTCCGAAACACGACTAATGGTCTGGCACTAACAGATGATTACCTCTCAAGAATTATAATTGCTGTGGTGACTGTGTGTTCACTTGATGGCTCTATTCTGACTTGTGTACGTAAATGTTGGCAATCTAACGAAATATTTGATGGGAACCTAAAAACACGTTACTTCTGTATTCTTTTTATCTCTCTCTCTCTCTCTCTCTCTCTGCGTGTGCCAGCTCTTCTGTGTGCACATAAAATTGTTTTCTTTCCATCTTACTACTGTGTTAAGCTATTTGAGAGGGAGGGTTTGCGAGTAGATGTGGTGGGGATTAGAGACAGTTGAATATGGACCTAATAGCTGCCAGCGTGTATGATCCACACATTCTGTGTGTTTAAATCATTGGTTTTTGGTTAGAAGTTATTTGGAGTGGGTTGTGGAAGAGTGAAGGAAAGGAAGTGTGTGGTATCATCTGATGATCATTTGTTGGACTGTTATTCTAATATTTTTCTATTAATGCAAACTATGAGTTGTTTGCCACGAAACTTGGCCATTCAAAAGGGCTTCCTTTTCTGCTTTCATTTATCGTTTACGATCATTTTCTTTTAAAATTAAAATATGTCTTGCATTGTTTATTCCTATCTCTAGAAGTGCGCTTGTGGTTATGTTTTCTGAGATTCTCTCAAAATATGGAGTGGTCTGTCCCATATTTCTCCCACATTTCCAAGCTCTCACGTGTTCTTTGTATCTGACATAGAATGTTCTACATAGTTGCCCCACATAACTGCCATTACAAGTGCTACATTGTATTTAATACAAAGTATAGCTGTTTCCTGCTGTAAGTCTAGGTCTCTTGAGTTCTGGAATGTATTTTCCGATATAATTCTCTGTTGTGCATGCTTTGTTTTCGTCCCGTCCTTTGAAAATATTCGTAATTTTGTTTGTGAGTTTGTTTCTGTGTTCGATGTGTACCATATTCAGTTTACTCTGATATTTTCCTTTAATGTAACAGATAAAGTTAGTGTGGAGGAAATAAAATAGCTTGGAGCAAGAGAGGCGTTTAAATTTACAAAACGAATGTTTACGTACTTACTGCATATGAAGAGCCGGCCGAGTGGCCGAGCGGTTCTAGGGGCTACAGTCTGGAACCGCGCGACCGCTGCGGTCGCAGGTTCGAATCCTGCCTCGGGCATGGGTGTTTGTGATATCCTTAGGTTAGTTAGGATCTAGGAGACTGATGACCACAGCAGTTAAGTCCCATAGTGCTCAGAGCCATTTGAACCATTTTTTTGCATATGAAGACCACACAACATACTTGTCAAATTTAAATACTTATCTTTGGAATGGAAGGATGTGTCCAGAGGAGATGATTTCAGAGAAGATTTAAAATATGCTTTTAAGGTGAAGATAACGACTGGACACAGGTAGGAGACAAATGTAAGACTAAATTACGTCAGGAAGGTTTCGGTGAACCAAGCAGACATTTTAAATAGAAGTTTTAGATGTATCTGAAAAGGAAAGTTTGTAATAAAAGTGTGTTATCAGTCTTGAATTATGGGACTGAGGCATGGAAATTGCATAAGCAAACAATTAAAAATTGTGCTGTGGAGAGTTGCATGTTGAGAAATAGTAGGAGCGAGGTGGAAACAAATAAATGCATCAGGGAACACACTGTGGTAGACACACTGTGGTTTCCCAGAGATGAGGAAAGAAAACGCTGGAAGATGGACTGATGATATTGTAAATCATGCAGGAAATACGTGAATGCCTAGAGGACAGTGCATCGTGGTGAAATCTAAAGAAGTCCGTTATCCAACATTAGATATGAAATGGCTCCTGATCGTGGTGATTGTGTTCCAAAATGTTGCTTCATAGCCTGACTCGGCACTTTGCGAACGATCGCGACAGGCCAGCTGTCACAACACTCAGACCTATCGGTTGGTATCTATCGAAGGCCAGTGATGAGGTTCTGTTGGTGTGATGAGGACCAATAACATCTTATGTATACAACTGCGATTACGGATGATGATAAATTAGTAATATATTCCAAATTCAGAGACTTTGATTGCAGTTGAGATCCCCATCATTTGTCCTATAAACGGTGCACCATTCGCATTTATTACCCATAAGACATTCTGCAGACGTTCTTGTTAGGCTTATATCAATAAATACGACCTAGATTCCTGTCACCAAATAATCTCTGCAATGTCATGTGTACAGTATAGCAGAGTCAGTCAGTAAATAATGATCTAAATCACAATCCGTCTTACAGTGCGTTACTGAGTGTACTACGTCTACTACTATTATAAGCCCAATTCCGTCCAATTCTGAAATGGGACAGAAGTGTTCCAAGTTAAGCCTCCGAATATGTCCGATTTCACTGACTTTCCTGTCGTGGTCATTTGGCAGTATAGGTGTCGAGAGAAGTAATTTGTTGCTTCTCTTGTTGGAAAGTACTCAGAACTTCAACAATAACCCACACCGTTTACCACACTGTAACTTTTGCAGCGTCAGAAAGGTGAATTGGATGACAGTTTCCTTGGTTCTTTCCAGCGTTCGCACTGACGAAATACACTGCTGTTATTTCGATCCTCCTATTTCATATGCTCAAATGGCTCGAAGCACTATGGGACTTAACATATGAGGTCATCAGCCCATAGACTTAGAACTACTTAAACCTAACCAACCTAAGGACGTCACACACATCTATGCCCGAGGCAGGATTCGAACCTGCGACCTTAGCAGCAGCGCGGTGCCGGACTGAAGCGCCTAGAACCGCTCGGCTACAGCGGCCGGCCCTATTTCATATGTGATGAGACAACATAAGATGCAGCCGGGAACGTGTACTTACCTTCTATCACTAATAATAATCACCTTTTTGTAACTAAGTTTTCTTTCGTTTCAACTGTTCGTTTTAAGTAACGTAATTTTCACAATGCTAGTCTACATCAGATTTCTCGAAATGTATAGAAAAGAACTGCTACTGTTAGCTCCTAGTGTCATCGAGTACCGAAACTTTTTGTGCTTTGCGACTTCTCTGAACTTCCGTGATCAGTGTTAACGAGCTTCCGATGATGTCCTCCATAATGTTAATGTACACCCAGGAAATTTTAAATATGCGCACCAGTAGGGAAGAAAGGTACAAATGCGATACTTTGCAAAGACGTACTGTGAGAACCTATAAGCAAATGCTGGCCAGTGTAGCCGAGAGCTTCTAGGCGCTGCAGTCTGGAACCGCGCGATGACTACGGTCTCAGCTTCGAATTCCGCCTCGGGCACGGATGTGTGTGATGTCCTTAGGTTAGTTAGGTTTCAGTAGTTCTACGTTCTAGGGGACTGATGACCTCAGATGTTAAGTCCCACAGTGCTCAGAGCCATTTGAACAATTATATGCAAATGATCCAAGTTTAGTGTCAGTGCGCATGACCACTGCCCCTGAAGTGGTGCTGCAATCGGGCAGTGGACCAGTTTTAAATGACGCGTAGTGGACGAGTCATACATGTGACCATCACATCCGGATTGGAGGAGGACGTCATTAGGCACAGAATACCAGGTAGAGGCTTTAGACGACATTTGTCAGAGTTAAGTCGGTTTGGGAGGAACCTAAACACCGGGATGAGAACTGCAGCCTGGTCCACGCGCCGTGTGGCTCGCCTGGTCGATCGTTCTGAGTGATCCGTTGGATGATGTTGGGAACGGTGGGCACGAAACGGTACCCGCGTGCGGCGTGCTGGGTCTAGAACGACCGGGAAGACGATGAGGCGAGGGGATCGAATGATCGTGTGGCAAGCGGTGAAGGATGCTGCAGTGACTCGCTCCACGATACAATTCAAGTACGGGTGCCAGTTGTTCCACAAACCATTTCCAGACACTCTGCGGATGGGAATTTGCAGTACAGGCGGTCTTGTTGTCTACTGCCGTCAGTAACGCGACATTGGCGAAGCCGTCTGCAGTGAAGACCAGCCAGAACGACGTGGTTCGCCACAGACTGGCAAATCGTGACGCTTAGTGATGAAACTCGATTGGTTCTGCAAACGGATGTTAACCGCATACACAAGTGGAGACTGCCTTGTAAATGGTACAGTCCCGCCCCCCCCCCCCCCTGGGCCCCGCCTCTCTGTGGTGCAGCAAACAGCCCACACATCCCGGTCTGGGAGGCCATAGCCTATGATAGCCGGTCCCTTCTAATTGTGGTACTTGGAACCTTAGCGGGCCAGTTTTATGTTTCGACATTCTTCAGTCCTTTGCAAGACCTTATCTACATGAGCACACAAAGGAATGAAACAACATTTAACTTCGTAATGGGCTTGATTTACATCGATGAGAAAAGATGAAAATTTGTGCTGGAATGGAATACGAACCCGGGTTTCCTACTGACCACTAAGGGACACGGTGATCATCCCAACTGCATGGAATACCCTAGCACGCCTCCCGTCAAACCCCAATTCTCAACTCATCCACGCATTACTAATGTAGCGCACCTTGCTATTTATCCTCATTACGCGCAGTCTTTTACCGATTCCCGTAAGAGTTCGAACCAGGTGTGCAACTGTGAAGAGATTATTGCCCAGTCACGCCTTAATCATATATGTGGCGTCTGTCCTTTTGGACACGTCTCAGAAAACGGACACCTCATACATAATTAAGGGCCGTGTGGAATGGCCGTGCCGTCTAGGGTGCCATGTCACGGATTGCGCGGCCCCTCCCGCCGGAGGTTCGAGACCTGCATCGGCTATCGGTGTGTGTGTTGATCTTAGCGTAAGTTACTTTAAGTTAGCTTAAGTAGTGTGTAAGTCTAGGGACCGATGACCTCAGCAGTTTGGTCCCTTAGGAATTCACACACATACTTAATGAACAGAAAGCAAAAAGTTGAGCTGAATAGCACAAACAATGTTGGGAGGGTGGTAAGTTCTAGTGAATGGGGAGATATCACAAAGGGAGACCCATAGGGTTCCATTTTAGGTCATCTGCTGTTCCTTATTCATGAGAAGGACCTCTCACTTAACGTTCAGCAAGCGGAACTAGTACTTTTAGCAGATGACACGAGTGTTATAATAAATCCCATTCCAGAAACATCAGCTGAAGATATTGTTAAGGATGTCTTTCAAAGAATTATTAACTCGTTCTCAGAAAATTGACTCTCCCTTCATTTTGAAAAAACTCACTACATCCAGTTCTGTAGACCGGATAGAGTCATACCGATAATTGAAGTAGCATATGAAAAGGGCTCAGTTAACAGGGTAGATTTGTCCAAATTTTTGGGTGTTCACATCGATGACAACTTGAACTGGAAGAAGCATATTACTGAGATTCTCCAACAATTAAGTTCAGCTGCTTTCACTCTTCGTATAATTGCTATTCTTGGTAATAAGCTCATCAGCCTCCTAACGTACTTTGCATATTTTCACTCAATAACGCCTTATGGAATAGTTTTCTGGGGTAACTCACCACTTGGGCGTAAAGTACTGATTTCACAAAAGAGAGCACGAGAATAATTTGTGTTGTTCACCCAAGGACGTCATGTAGGCATCTTTTCAAGAAGTTAGGTATTCTAACTGCACCATCAGAGGACAGATATGCGCCAATGAAATTCGTTACAAATAATCCATCTCAATTCGCGAAGAACAGTGATGTTCATACGTGCAACAGTAGAGGGACATATGACCTTTCTTGTCCGCTATTGATGCTGTCAGTTGCTCAAAAAGAAGTGCATTATTTAGCAACAAAAATCTTTGATCATTGGCCCAACAGCATAAAGTGTCTGGAAGGTAGCAGATCATGTTTTAAATCTAGCTTAAAATCATTTCTTTTGGCCAACTCCTTCAATTACATGGATGAGTTTCTGTTTCAGAACTGGTAAAAAAAAATTGTACCTCTAAATGTAGTGGCATGTGTAGAAGTAAGAATTTCAGTAATATTAATGTTAGCACTATTCATGTGTGTATATATATCTTGTAATCTGACTTGTTCGTCATCATATCGATAAAATATTGGGAAAAATGATCTACTAAACATGACATAACTAAACTAAAACCAAACTAATAATTAAGGCAAGAATGGCCAATGATCCCGTCAGTGCAGATGTACACAACGCCTTAACTCTTACGGGACTCCGCGGAATACAGCAGGTAATGGGGATAATGGGCAAGGGCACTGCGTTAGTAGCTTTAGTAGCATGTGGATGAGTTGAGAATTGAGGTCTGGCGGTAGGCGTGCTAGGGAAGTCCGTGCAGTTACCATGAGCACCGTGTCCCTTAGTGGAAAGAAAGTCTACCCAGTAAGCAGGACACCAGGGTTCGAATCCGGGTACAGCACAAATTTTCAGCTTTCTCCGTTGATGTAATTCACTGCCATCTATGTAGCTAAATGTCGTTCATTCCTTTGTGTCTTGATTTACGTCTGCTGCAGGATCATAATGGCGTCTGGTCCTTCGGACATGTCCGAAAGAGCAGCCACATGTACAGGGCAAACATTAATAAAACGAATAAACTGTAGGGACGGATTTCTTGCTGGAAATGGAGGAAGAAAGGTCCTATGGACAAGTGTCCGGAAAAGCATGTTGCCATAGTAGATGACGCTTACGAATGAAAGTTCCTCCTCCGACGTACTGTGAGTTCCTTGTGTGTTTCAGGCTGAGTAATTGACGCAGCGTACATAAGCAGTAGAATGGTCCGGTACTCACGTCGGAAACATGTCGAGATGGTACGGCCAAGCAGATGAAAACGGTCGAGAGGTGGCCTCGTAGACGCCAACCTCATAATACAACAGTTCAAGTCCATTTTGCGCGTTTGTGTGATCATGTGTGCTTTCAGATAGACGAAGGTGAAGGGAGGCGACGGATTGTGCGTGCACCAGATCTGAAGGATGGGGTTCTACAGTGTATTGACACGAACCCCAGTACAACATCAAGGCAAGTGGCCCGCCAACATGGTGAGTGACAAACTACTATTCTGCACATGATTAGGAGGTGGTTGTTCAAGATATGAGGGCCAGTCTGCCTCACGACCACATAGACGTCTAATTAAGACGATCCCGGACTGTGTTGAGGCATGCATGTATTGCAGTATTGCAGCAAAAGGGTGTGCAACGCGTTACTGATGTTGTCTCTTTGTATTCACTGTGTTTTTTTACTGCTATTGTCTTTGAGATCAACTGAATCTCTCACCTGTATCATTATATCTAATGAGTTTCATTTCTATCCGATGCTACCCTCTTGGTGAGCTATTTGGAATGTCCCTTACAGTATATCGTGTATTGCAGCGTTCCTTTAACACTATAAACTTCCAATTTGATAGCCCAATGAGAACATTTTTAGAGGAATTTGGTAGTGATCAATAAAAACAGAATACATTGCTAGAGATTTCACTCAAAATTTCGATACAGTGTTGTGAAACTGGAAGGCTCTCAAACAAGGAGTTCTTTGCGGAATGGGGAAGTGACCATGTGTGTAAAAAACATTATTTCATTCGAGTTCGTAGACGTATCACGGCACATCACTGAGCAGGTATTTGAATGTTGTGCAAGGGCAATTGAATTTAGTGAAACAAAACTTCTGATTTTGTTATTTACAGGTCCCCTAACTCTGATTTCAAAGCACTTCTGCTCAAACTAAGAGGGATCATGGTTATCTTTATAGGAAGTATCAAAAATTAGTCATATGTGGTGACTTCAGTGTTAATTTTGTGTGTGATTGTCCAAGAAAAACAATGTTTGAAGATATCCGAAACTGTGTTTTTTCCAACCAGGGTGGAGGGAATAATTAGCACAGCCACAGACAATATTTTTATTCATTCTTCATTACTAGATGGGCATTATGTTAGTAAAAGAGTGAATGGCCTTTCAGACCATGATGCACAAATCTTAACACTAAAAGGTTTTTGTACTCAAATAAATATTTCACATAATTACAAACCACGTAGAAAAAGCTAATACAACGGCAGCAGATTGTTTTTTAAACCTCGTTAAGGAACAAGAGTGACAGGATGTTTATAGTGCCGATAACATATATGACAAATATAAGGCTGTCCCTAACATGTTTGTCATGCCCTTTGGAAGTTGCTTTCCATTAGAACGCTCTAAATAGGGTGCTAGCTGTAAAAGGCAACTTGGGTGGCTGACTAGTGGGATAAGGATATCATGTAGAACAAAGTGATAATTATATCAAAATGTTAGAAGTACTCACAATCGAGCTAGAAAAGCCCATTGCAAAAATTATTATAAGGTGCTTAAAAATGTTATTAGGAAGGCAAAGAGTATGTGGTACGCAAATAGAATAGCTAATTCACAGGATAAAATTATAACGATATGGTCAGGAGTGAAGGATGTGTATGGTCAGCAGCTCAAGGTCGACGATATGAAGTCAGTTCGTAGTAAAAATATTTCTATTACTGATAAGTCAGATATATGTGTAGTATATAACACTTTCTGAGCATTGTTGGTGAATCAAATAAAAACTCTGTTTCTATAGGGAATCATATAACTCTTTTCGAAAATGGCCTTTCCGAGACTGATGCCTGAAATACTCGTCTGTGATACTGACAAGCGGGAGACTGAGTCAATATTTAAATCACGGAAGACTAAGGACTCTCAGGGATATGATGGAGTATCTAGCAGAACTAAAGCGCTCCACATGTTAGCCCTGTATTTAGACATATTTGTAATTTTTCTTTTAAGAATGGCCAGATTCCTGAACGATTAAAGTACTCAGTGGTAAAGTCGCTTTACAAAAAGGAAGAAATGGATAATGTAGACAATTTTAGACCCATTTCTATGCCAGCAGCGTTGGTACAGTTAATGAAAAGGCTGTGTATGTAGGGATAATTGATCATTTTATTTCACATAATTTGCTATCAAATGTACAGTTCGGTTTTAGAAGTGGTATAACAATTCAAAATGCTATTTTATCTTTTCTCTTTGAGGTACTGAATGGGTTAAACAAACGATTCCGAACGGTAGAAATATTTTTTTTATTTAACTAAGGCGTTTGATAGTGTTGATCACAAAATGTTGTTCCAGCAGTTGCACCATTATGGAGTACGAGGAGTAGCTCACATATGGTTCACCTCTTGCTTTATCAATACGCAGCAAAAGTCATTATCCAGGGTGTTAAGAAAGGCCGTGATGTGAGATCTGAGTGGAACACAGTTAAATGGGAGATGCGCCAGGCATCAGTGCTGGGGCCATTACTGTTCTTTGTTTATACAAATGATATGCCCTCCAGTATTACAGCTGAGTTTGGAATATTTTCTGTTTCCTGATGACACTAGTTTGGTAGGAAAAGATGTTTTGTGTAACATTGACACTGTTTCAAATAGCGCACATCATGAAATAAGTTCATGGCTTGTAGAAAACAAAGATTAAATCACAGTAAGACTCAGTTTTTACAGTTTCTAAAACACAATTTAACAAAAGCAGACGTTTTAATTTCACAGCATGGACATATGATTAGTGAAACTGAACAGTTCAAATTTCTATGTGTTCAGATAGATAGTTAACTGTCGTGGAAAGCCCATGTTGAGGATCTTGCTGCCATTCTTATTATCCGAATGGTATCTGAAATAAGTGATAGTTCGACACGAAAAGTAGTCTACTTTGCTTATTTTCGTTCGCTTATGATGTATGGTATTATATTTTGGAGTAACGCTTCCTATTCTCAAACAATGTTTTTGGCTCACAAACGGGCGGTTCGGGAAATAAGTGGTGTAAGTTCGCGAACCTCTAGTCGAGCCCTGTTGATTAGTCTTGGTATTCTGACAATGGCCTCGCAATATTCTTTACTCCAGTTTCTTGTTAGCAATATGAGCTTGTTCCCAAGAATTAGCAGCTTTGATTCAGTTAATATTAGGCAGAAATCCAATTTGCATGTGGATCGCACTTCCTTGACTCTTGTGCAGGAAGGTGTGCTGTATTCTGCTACACACATTTTCAATGAGCTACCGCAATCATTAAAAAATGTTAGCAGTGGTCCACGCGCTTTCACATCGAAACCGAAGAGTTTCCTCATGGGTCGTTCCTTCTATTCTGTCGAGGAGTTTCTTGAAAAATTAAACTGATTCTTGTCTTATATTGTTGATTGCGTTTACATAAAGTTATAGCTTGTCTTTTGTTGGGTTCATAACATTTTATTTTATTTGTTATTACTTTTATGTTGTAATTTAATATACTGACACGCTCCAAGACCTTAGAGATTTGCTCCTCAATTTGGTCCTGCGCAAGTAGAAAATAGCAAGAATAGCTTAGACGTGAAGAAGAAATATAATTGGAGGTCAGCGAAGTCTTTAGACATGAGCGGCTGGACGAAGAAGGATGGAGGAAAACAGGCCACGGTGTTGAAATCTAAGTGATATTTTTGTCACGATGTTTCTACCGATATTTCAGTAACCCTTCTTAAAACGAGTAAAATGCATGTAGCTTATTCCCGTGATAATGATATGCCACTTTTATGTAGGGAACCATGGTATGGTTAGCGACAGACTCAGTATTCATGAGAGAAGAAAATAAAATTCCATCCTATCCAGTATTGTTTCTTGCTTCTACGCCGGGAACTGACATTCAGGCCTCAAGGGAAGTCCATGTGGTGCCGCGTGAAGGAAACAACAATTGCAACGATAATTCCTTGCCACCCTGTCTGGAAGTAAATGCTCAGCTGGACTTCATCTGTGTAGACTCTGGAGGTACCGCTCGGCTTTGACAATTCCGCTGACTGTTGCCTGAAACTAAATTCGCTGCGTTTCATCACCACTGAACCCACTTGAAATGCGTCGTTTGATAATTGCCTTTGTTTAGTGAGACGGTCGATAGCACGGCGACGTGTGGTGGTCCTCCGTACAGACGTTTATGTAAGTTTGGTTCACATTTACTAGAGAGTAATTTCAGGTAGCAGGTCCTATAATTTTTCCTCATTTTCGCTGTATCCTTTCTTTTTCTGAACGTGCATGACGCTAACCTATAAATGCAGTGTATGTTTTTATTGTTATCTCGTTCTTACAGGGTGTTTCAAAAATGACCGGTATATTTGAAACGGCAATAAAAACTAAACGAGCAGCGATAGAAATACACCGTTTGTTGCAATATGCTTGGGACAACAGTACATTTTCAGGCAGACAAACTTTCGAAATTACAGTAGTTACAATTTTCAACAACAGATGGCGCTGCGGTCTGGGAAACTCTATAGTACGATATTTTCCACATATTCACCATGCGTAGCAATAATATGGCGTAGTCTCTGAATGAAATTACCCGAGACCTTTGACAACGTGTCTGGTGGAATGGCTTCACATGCAGATGAGATGTACTGCTTCAGCTGTTCAATTCTTTCTGGATTCTGGTGGTACACCTGGTCTTTCAAGTGTCCCCACAGAAAGACGTCACAGGGGTTCATGTCTGGCGAATAGGGAGGCCAATCCACGCCGCCTCCTGTATGTTTCGGATAGCCCAAAGCAATCACACGATCATCGAAATATTCATTCAGGAAATTAAAGACGTCGGCCGTGCGATGTGGCCGGGCACCATCTTGCATAAACCACGAGGTGTTCGCAGTGTCGTCTAAGGCAGTTTGTACCGCCACAAATTCACAAAGAATGTCCAGATAGCGTGATGCAGTAATCGTTTCGGATCTGAAAAATGGACCAATGATTCCTTTGGCAGAAATGGCGGCCCAGACCAGAACTTTTTGAGGATGCAGGGACGATGGGACTGCAACATGGGGCTTTTCGGTTCCCCATATGCGCCAGTTCTGTTTATTGACGAAGCCGTCCAGGTAAAAATAAGCTTCGTCAGAAAACCAAATGCTGCCCACATGCATATCGCCGTCATCAATCCTGTGCACTATATCGTTAGCGAATGTCTCTCGTGCAGCAATGGTAGCGGCGCTGAGGGGTTGCCGCGTTTGAATTTTGTATGGATAGAGGTGTAAACTCTGGCGCATGAGACGATACGTGGACCACAGCTGCAACACGGCGAACGGAAACCCGAGGCCACTGTTGGATCACCTGCTGCACTAGCTGCGCGTTGCCCTCTGTGGTTGCCGTACATGGTCGCCCTACCTTTCCAGCACGTTCATCCGTCACGTTCCCAGTCCGTTGAAATTTTTCAAACAGATCCTTTATTGTATCGCTTTTCAGTCCTTTGGTTGCATTAAACCTCCGTTGAAAACTTCGTCTTGTTTCAACAACACTGTGTTCTAGGCGGTGGAATTCCAACACCAGAAAAATCCTCTGTTCTAAGGAATAAACCATGTTGTCTACAGCACACTTGCACGTTGTGAACAGCACACGCTTACAGCAGAAAGACGACGTACAGAATGGCGCACCCACAGACTGCGTTGTCTTCTATATCTTTAACATCACTTGCAGCGCCATCTGTTGTTGAAAATTGTAACTACTGTAATTTCGAAAGTTTGTCCGCCTGAAAATGTACTGTTGTCCCAAGGATATTGCAACAAACGGTGTATTTCCATCGCTGCTCGTTTAGTTTTTATTGCCGTTTCAAATATACCGGTCATTTTTGAAACACCCTGTAGATGGCGTGGCTGTTTTCGTCAACCACACATGACGGTTGCGAGCACTCGCCAGACCTTCACTGTTGGAGGGCGTCTCCTGCGCGAACGACACAAACGCAGCGTAAAAACGCTCATAAAACAACTGCCCAATAACCATGCCCGGAGAAAAAACCGAAAGTGTTTGCACTTTCTGAGAAGGAAATGAATTCCTTCCCTTCTCAAACACCACTCTCCAGGAAGTAAAACTGCCGCTTTGCATTTCTTGTATCATAGGGTGAATGCTTCTGGAAGGAACGACGTCTGAACTCTCCAATCTGTCCTCTTCAAAACGGGCCGTTTACGACCTTTGAAAATATCGTTTCACTCTGACGAAGTAAGGCTACAGTGTACTTGCATTCCTGTGCCGTGGTTGGCCAATGTTATGCCTTGCATTAAACCTTGGTTGCTATTCTGTGATTAGTCTCCCGCGGTTATCGCGATTATGCTGTTCTCCTCTCTCTCCGCCAGAGGCAGCAGCAGCGTGTATCGATATTCGCACCCTTGTACTATCTTTGGCCTCGCGCTTATAGTTCCCGGCTGTGCCGTGTGCGGGCAGCTGGTTGGTTGGCGAGGAGTAGCGAGGAACTCTTCATGGCACGTATTTGGCCGGGAACACTGGCGGCCGGAATCTGAGGTCCGTGGTTCACCGATTCCGGACACGAAAGTTGAGTCTTTACTTAATCTACCAGCCAGCCCCAGCTGTTCGCATTGTGTCATTTGAATTTCGTTGTGAGTTGCTGGGATATTCCTGCGAGCAACAACGTGGGTTTCCAAGTTGGTGAAATTCCATCAGCCCTACTGTGGGGTTTAACTTAACTTGATTATTTTTTAATTGAAGTGCACCAGCGGAATCTTCTGCCTTGTGGCCGTTAACGTTCCGGTTACCTGCCCTGGCCGTTGACGTAAATTCTGGCATTGTATTTTCCCCGTCTTGTTGTGGCTGTCCAGCACAACGTGTAGTTTGACAGTTGAATGTGTAATTCGTTGTGGGCGCCTATACCTTCTGCGTGTTCCATTGAACTCCCTGTTGTGTGCTGGTCTGGTGGTGCGGAAGTTACCCTGTCGTTTGGTCGGTTGACTGTCTGTCGGTTAGGTTGCCGTCGGATTGAGAAATTTTTGGGCCGACTGCCAGTCTTACCTAAGCGAGCGTTAGGGTTTGGATTCCAGGTCCACCCTTGTAAACTTATGAGCGCCGTTTGATGTGCTGCCTTATTTGTCCTTGTAGATGGTTTATGTATGGGTTCTAGCCGATTTTAAATTAGTTTTGCCCTTAAGGCGTGGGATTGAATGGCGCATTTAGCCGGGAATTAAGTTCTAAAATTTGGCTTGCTCTGTTTTTAATGTTTTCTTTCCTTTTGTGATGTTTGACAAATGAAAGAAGTAGTATGTTCAAGTGCAACTGACAGCCACTCATTTAGGCCCCTTTCCACAATTTACACTATCTTTCCTGTCCTTTGTGTATAGCAGGGGATGTCGTTACCTTTACACGTAGAAGCATAAATCTTCATGCCCACATCATCTACTTTTACTATAATAACTAAGTTCACTGGAGAAAATATTAGTTAGAAATAACAGTGTCCGTGTTATTAATATGTACGATGTAAAGCTTTCTGCTTCTCAGCGACACAGACACCACTGTTTCGTATTTATTTGTCAACACCAGGCCCTCGTCTGTCAATAAATATCTACTTTCTGGACGAGAAGATACATAAGGCGCGGTGCAGGTTGTGACACATGGACGACATATGAAAGCTTGCGTCTGGCCCTGATTCGCGCACTGATAGTCAAGGCGGTTAAGGCTACCGAGCACGTAAAGCGGATAATACAGGTTCGAGTCCTGGTCCGGCACAAATCGTCACTGTCATTATTCCAATGTAAAGCTGTTGGTTTTTCATATTCGCACTTGAGAATACATTGCCTGTAAAATATTATTCACTGGTCACTCCGAAAGGGTAGAGTACAACTAGTATCAGGTAAAGCACTTCTCACCAGTGCTGACGTAAGTGTTGTGCTCGTATCAGCTGACTAT
This sequence comes from Schistocerca cancellata, assembly GCF_023864275.1. NCBI lineage: Eukaryota > Metazoa > Arthropoda > Insecta > Orthoptera > Acrididae > Schistocerca > Schistocerca cancellata. Next base: position 171,810,435 of record NC_064631.1, on the reverse strand, counting down.
AAAAAACCAGCGCTTGTAATGTGAGCCGCCGGCCATTGCGGCCGAGCGGTTCTAAGCGCTTCAGTCTGGAACCGCGCGACCGCTACGGTCGCAGGTTTGAATCCTGCCTCGGGCATGGATGTGTGTGATGTCCTTAGGTTAGTTAGGTTTAAGTAGTTCTAAGTTCTAGGGGACTGATGACCTCAGATGTTAAGTCCCATAGTGCTCAGAACCATTTTTTTTTTTTTTTTTTTGTAAAGTGAGTCGATGTGAAGGCGTCACAGAATGTATCCGTGATAACACCATGAAAAGGTAGCTACCTGTCCAACGCCGCTATAACAACGTATAATATGGTATAACGACATTGATCGTAAAAAGTTCCCAACCGACGATGACTAGGGACGAGAGTAACGTCTTGTCGATGACAGTCGCTCCGTAAACTGAAAAAGTGCTGCTTTGGTGAAAGATGGTCTACCTCAACCAATTTTCCAAAGAACAGTAGTGAACGAACTCTATGTTTGTACACGCGTACTTCGCAACAGACCATTGCTGACAGCGGCACTTAAAAGGGTCGATTTTCGGTGAGAAAGTAAGCTCTGGGAAGAGTGTAGCATGGTCCGACGAATCCAGACTTTGCCTCTTTTCAAATAGTGCTGGGCATCAGCTATACCAGCTGCTCAGCGAAGCGTGTAACCTACTGTGTGGCTAAAATGCAGTTCTGGATGAACATAGTTCAATGGCATTTTCTGTTGTATTTCGAACCATGACTTGGGCACACTTGTTCATATTATCGTAAACATGAAGCTGTATGTTTATGTCAACCTTCACCTTCTTGTTGAGTGTGATGTGAACAATTCCATTTTACGAGATGACAACAGGGTCCACAGGGCTGTAGGCTTCGCCTCAAATGACCCGCCAAATCACCTTATCTGCACCTGATGAGAATATCTCAGGGAGAAATTGTAACAACGGATGAAGTTAAGCAATCAACATGGGTGCAGTCTGATACCATTGCAGGATGTAATCATGTTTGGCTTCCTCTGGGTATTTCATACCTGAAGAAACGTGTCTACCCTCGCTCTCTCTCTCTCTCTCTCTCTCTCTCTCTCTCTCTCTCTCTCTCTCTCCGTATTGATGCCATTATTACAATGGAGTGGCGAAATTCATGGGATAACGTTATGCACGTACGCACATGGTGGCAGTATCGTGTACATAAGGTAAAAAGGCAATCCACTGACGGAGCTGTCTTTCGTACTCAAGTGATTCATGTGGAAAGATTTCCGAAGTGATTATGGCCCAATGACAGCAATTAACAGACATTGAACAAGGAATGGTAGTTGGAGCTAGACGCATGGGCATTCCATTTCAGAAATCGTTAGGGAATTCAATATTCCGAGGTCCACATTGTATAGGGTGCGTCGTTAAAACCAAATATATAAAAAAAAATGTTGAAATGGCTCTAAGCACTTCGGGACTTAACATCTGAAGTCATCAGTCCCCTAGATTTAGAACTACTTAAACCTAACTAACCTATGGACATCACATCTACCCATGCCCGAGGCAGGATTCGAACCTCCGACCACAGCAGGTGCGCGGTTCCAGATTGAAGCTCCTAGAACCGCTCGGCCACAGCGGCCGGCACCAAACATCAGGCACTACGTCACACCACGAACAACACAGTGGCCGACGGCCTCACTTAACGATCGAAATCAGCAGCTCTTGCGTAGACCTGTCAGCGCTAACAGACTAATAACACTGCATGAAACAACCGCAGAAATCAATGCAGCACGCACGACAAACTATCTGTCAGGACAGTGCTGCGAAATTCGCGTTAATGGGTATGGAAGCAGACAGCCGCCGCGAGTACCTTTGCTTACATTACAACGTTGCCTACAGCGCCCCTCTTTGGCTCGTGACCACATCGGTTGGATCCTAGACAATTGGAAAACCGTGGCCTGCTGAGTCCCGATTTCATTTGGTCAGAGCTGATGGTTCGTTTCGAGTGTGGGACAGACCCCACGAAGCTATGGACCCAAGTTGTCAACAAGGCATTGTGGAAGCTGGTGATAGCTCCACAATGATGAGGGGTGTAATTACGTGGAATGTACCGGGTCCTCCGGTGCAACTAAACGCGTGATTGGCTGGCAATGGTGATGTTCGGCTACTTGGAGACCATTTACAATCAGTCAGGGACTTCATGCTTCCAAAGAACGATGCGACATGTCTCCTGGCCACAGTTGTTCGCGTTTGCTTTGAAGAACGTTTAGGACAATTCGAGTGAATGATTTGTCCATCCAGATCGGCCGACAGGAATCCCATCGACCATAATCTAGAGGTCAGTTCGTGCGCAATATAATGCACCGGCTACACTTACGCAGTTACGGACGGCTGTAGAGGCAGCGTGGCTCAATATTTCTGCAGGGGATTTCCAACGATTTTTGAGTCCATGCCACGTCGAATTGCTGCACTGCGGTGGCCAAAAGGCGGTGCGACACGATACTAGGAGGTATACCGGATATTCTTCACCTCCGTGGAAGAAGAGAGACAGCCTCTATGGTATTACCGTGAAGTTTCCTTTGAACGAGGCGGCCGGTGTGGCCGAGAGGTTCTAGCGCTTCAGTCTGGAACCGCGCGACCGCTACGGTCGCAGGTTGAAATCCTGCCTCGGGCATGGATATGTGTGATGTCCTTAGGTTAGTTAGGTGTAAGTAGTTCGAAGTTCTAGGGGACTGATGACCTCAGAAGTTAAGTCCCAAAGTGCTCAGAGCCATTTTAACCATTTTTATTTTATCTTTCCCCTATGCTGCCACTGCGGTTAGCAGTACATACAGTGTTATTCCCACAGTTACACACACATACGACTCCACTTAACACCGTTAAATCTGTTAAATGCTTAGCGACAAAACCGGTTTTCCATCCTTCAAGACTTCCTACCATCAGTTTCTTCTTCGGGTCGCGGTTTACAACCTCTCGAATTTGTGTGGATTGGTTTGTTTCACAGTGTATAACGTTCGAAGCTCCATGACGCCGTTCGGTACAATATAGGACAGATAGCTTGTGCTGGCCTTTTATATGTAGAATTGGGAGTACATCTCTCCCATATTTGTAGAACTAGACGTCTAATAATTCATCTGCCCCAATATGTGAGTTACAGTTTTTATTTGCAGTATTTCATACAAGATGACCTGCGAGAAACTGACGATTTTCTAATGAACACTGACGTGCTGATGTTTAAGGAAGAAACTATCATATGAGTGCAGATACTTCTGTCGGTGTGTGAAAACGATATACTGAACAACATTACATCACTTTCGTCATTTGCATATTAAGTTATACTTATTTTAAGTCATGTGCTTTTAGGTTGGTTAATACCACCAAGTACATGTGGCAAAAGCAAGCCATTAATGGTTGTTTCATACTGGGCACCAGGTCAGGTGCCATAGTGTGGACGTACGGACGCAAAACGTTTAGTCCACACTGACAGGTCGTGGAGAAAACGGCAGGTCGTAAAGTTTTTGACGTGGTAGCGGGAAGACTGTTCAACCCAGAGAAAAGACAAGTGCCATACTGGTATTAAGGTACCACATACAAGTATAAAAACATCTGCAATTACTTTGTGTCCTTTACTCCCTGCAAACAGAATGAAAGGCTTATGTCTTCTGTTTGATTTGCGTAGTCAATTGTGCCGTAATTACGCCTTAATTTACAGCTGCAATAGGCTGTGGAGTAGAAGTGGCTAGGGGTTGTGGGGCGTACACATGTTTTAGTAAACATAACCTTATCACGAAACACAACTGAGCTCACTCGAATTTCTCTATACTCAAGAAGTCTGCATACAAACAATAAAATAATAATAAAATAATTAACAACAAAATAAAAACTTTCAGCACCAACTAAATAATGAGATATGCACGCAGGCTAAACTTCAGATAAGGAAATCCTCAAAAAACAAAATGAAAGCTACGTGTTCAGCACCTGGAAGAGGGAATAAGTACTACATTATAAATGGCACGCGTTAAGTAAATTTACGCTCTGGCCATTAAAATTGCTACATCACGAAGATGACGTGCTACAGACGCGAAATTTTACCGGCACGAGGAAGATGCTGTGATCTGCAAATGATTAGTTTTTCAGAGCATTCACACAAGGTTGGCGCCGGTGGCGACACCTACAACGTGCTGACATGAGGAAAGTTTCCAACCGATTTCTCAAACACAAACAGTAGTTGACCGGCGTTGCCTGGTGAAACGTTGTTGTGATGCCTCGTGTAAGGAGGACAAATGCGTACCATCACGTTTCCGACTTTGATAAAGGTCGGATTGTAGCCTATCGCGATTGCAGTTTATTGTATCGCGACATTGCTGCTCGCGTTGGTCGAGATCCAATGACTGTTAGCAGAATACGGAATCGGTGGGTTCAGGAGGGTAATACGGAACGCCGTGCTTGATCCCAACGGGCCTCGTATCACTAGCAGTCGAGATGACGGGCATCTTATCCGCATGTCTGTAACGGATCGTGCAGCCATGTCTCGATCCCTGAGTCAACTGATGGGGACGTTTGCAAGACAACAACCATCTGCACGAACAGTTCGACGACGTTTACAGCAGCAAGGATTATCAGCTCGGAGACCATGGCTGCGGTTACTCTTGACGCTGCATCACAGACAGGAGCGCCTGCGATGGTGTACTCAACGACGAACCTGGGTGCACGAATGGCAAAACGTCATTTTTTCGAATGAATCCAGGTTCTGTTTACAGCATCATGATGGTCGCATCCGTGTTTGGCGACATCGCTGTGAACGCACTTTTGAAGCGTGTATTCGTCATCGCCATACTGGCGTATCACCCGGCGTGATGGTATGGGGTGCCATTGGCTACACATCTCGGTCACCTCCTGTTCGCATTGACGGCACTTTGAACAGTGGACGTTACATTTCAGATGTGTTACGTCCCGAGGCTCTAACCTTCATTCGATACCTGCGAAACCCTACATTTCAGCAGCATAATGCATGTCGCAGGTCCTGTACGGGCCTTTCTGGGTACTGAAAATGTTCGACTCCTGCCCTGATTAGCACATTCTCCAGATCTCTCGCCAATTGAAAACGTCTGGTCAATGGCGACCGAGCAACTGGCTCGTCACAATACGCCAGTAACTACTCTTGATGAACTGTGGTATCGTGTTGAAGCTGCCTGGGCAGCAGTGCCTTTACACGCCATCCAAGCTCTGTTTGACTCAATGCCGAGGCGTATCAAGGCCGTTATTACGGAAAGAGGTGGTTGTTCTGGGTACTGATTTCTCAGGATCTAAGCACCCACATTGCGTGAAAATGTTCAAATGGTTCAAATGGCTCTGAGCACTATGGGACTTAACATCTAAGGTCATCAGTCCCCTAGAACTTAGAACTACTTAAACCTAACTAACCTAAAGACATCACACACATCCATGCCCGAGGCAGGATTCGAACCTGCGACCGTAGCGGTCGCGCGGTTCCAGACTGAAGCGCCTTTAGCCGCTTGGCCACACCGGCCGGCCGTGAAAATGTAATCACATGTCAGTTCTAGTATAATATATTTGTCCAGTGAATACACGTTTATTATCTGCATTTCTTCTTGGTGTAGCAATTTTAATGGCCAGTAGTCTAGATCCATCATATGTAATATTTCACATGCACTGTCAGGCGGCATAGTCAGGCAACTCAGTATCAAAACAATGTCACATAGGAGACTTTCTCTTGCTAATTAGAGGAATGGAAGGGGGGGGAGGGAGTATAGGCCCCTTGAGTCCACTGCACACGGCATAGGGGCCCACTTCCTGACCATGCACTCCACGTACAAAATTCTCATGCTGCAGGATAACACCGATTGGTCCGTTCTCCGTGCCATCGGCGCCACTATATCCGTGTTGTCCTCCCAGTAAGCTGCCAGCCACTTAGTGCCTACCTCGGCCATTGACTCAGTGACACTAGTATATCGTTTGTCCTGCTCCTCCGTGCCAGACTGTACACGGTTGCCACGATCACTAGTTCGTGGACAACTGTGGCGCTACAGAGGGTCTTCTTTGATGCTTCCCGCTCCCTCTCGCCCACAGCGAGGAACCTCTTGCACCTATGACGCCATATGGTGACTGGGACATGACCTCAACAATGTCACCGTAATTATGGTATAATGTCCCCCGCCGAAAGTTGTTGTCATCCTCTCCATTACGAAGAGGGTAGATTGTCTCACTGTACTGCAAACACTCATACACACATGCCACACATTCAGAATACGGTTACAAGTAGTTTGCAAAAATGCCTCTGACGGAAGCATCCATCGTCTTAGAACGTATTCCATACATCATCCAAACCACATATGCGTTTTCGATGCAACCAAGTAGGGCACTTGGTGCGGGACTACCTAGTACCGCGAGAAGAGGGCGAATAATGTTGACAGCATCCAGACACAGACAGTGGTTGACAAAATGTTGTGATAAGGTCAGGCTTTCTTTCGCACGCGCTCATTTACTATTCATCTGCACTACCATGAACTACGAACTGGTTTGTGCACTGTTAGATGGTTCAAAATGGTTCAAATGGCTCTGAGCACTATGGGACTTAACTACTGAGGTCATCAGTCCCCTAGAACTTAGAACTACTTAAACCTAACTAACCTAAGGACATCACACACATCCATGCCCGAGGCAGGATTCGAACCTGCGACCGTAGCGGTCACGCCGCTCCAAACTGAAGCGCTTAGAACCGCACGGCCACACCGGCCGGCTGCACTGTTAGATTCTGATAGTAATGTGTCACTGACGCATTTTCAACGTTGCTGTAAAGTTTCTCTTATGTGTAAGTTGCCTGGTATACAGAAATCGAGTTTGATGTGTCGTACTGTGCATTGGACGCCATCACCAGTGGTGAGCAAGGTACGACTGGATCACGGCATTCGGGGGGGGGGGGGGGGCACTCTTAAACTAAACTAAACTAAACTCCGTCCGAGCGGGCCTTGGAAGGCCCAAAGGTACCGACTGGACGCTGTGTCATCCCCAGCCCACGGGCGTCACGGGATGCGGATACGTGTGGACATGTGGTCAGCACACCGCTCTCCCAGCCGCTTTGCTAGTTTACGAGACCGGAGCCGCTACTTCTCAATCAAGTATTTCGTCAGTTTGCCTCACAAGGGCTTCTTGGACTAATGAAAGCACCATTATTGAAGGAGTGAGCACTGAGATGCTCCTGTGGTGCGATCTGCTTGAGCACACCGGGTACGCATTAAATGACGTAGAAAAGTTACTACGTTCAGATTTAGGCTAGGGGAGAAGTAGAGAAGTAGGTTTTGTGCATGGGCCGGCGCAAGGGAGAGGTGTATTCAGCAGAGTCAGAGCGGTCACCATATGATAAATTCCATTTGAACAAGGTTTCCGATTCGGTGGCGCAGCGGATCCCGCAGCCACTTCCATCCGCGACTGCCTTGGGTTCGGCGTGGGCAGTGCTGGACATGGACCGATGGAGATGGTCGCGACGCATCTGACGTCATCACGGTACTTTCGGCTTGTGAGATCGGGGTCGTGTCGGGATCGCCCGAATGCTGTTCTTCACGATACCGGCTATCCGCCCGAGATGTAGTTCACTTCCACAGGGCCTCAGCCATTGGTTATAGATGTGTAACCCATGTCCCGTTTTCCGGCTCCCGTTCCCTCGCTTTCTTGACGTGCGGGCTCGTATGTTGCATTGGCTGTCACACTAACTTCTGCCTTCCATCCCCTCTGTCCAACCATCGTTTCGTTCACCACAGACGACGGCGTGGATGTTTGAGGGGGAGGGATGTCACATCGTAGCCTGTCGATACCACGCAGGGGGGACTCGTTCTGGGTACAAATGCTGGCACTATAGGTTACGCTATTGTCCGAAAGTAACAGTGACCGGCGGCGCCCAAACGCTGGTCACACGAGTGCCACTCCCACTGAGCTGACATACCGCTGGAGCCATGGTTCATTTATTTAAGAGGCAGCCCTACTGCAGCTCCCCCTGTTGAGTAGCTCCAGTCTAGATGCAATCGAGTATCATCGTAGTTGACCGAGGAGGTGGCGCAGTGGTTAGCACACTGGACTCGCATTCGGGAGGACGACGGCTCAATCCCGCGTCCGGCCGTCCTGATTTAGGTTTTCCTTGATTTCCCTAAATCGCTCCAGGCAAATGTGTATACTCTGTACGGAGAGAGAAAAGTTCTCACAGCTGGCAGCGCAGTTGCCAGTATTCGACATGGAACTGCTGCGGACCAGCGACTGGCAGGGTGAGGTGCTGCGCTTCCGACCTTCCATTCTTTGGCCCTGCGGCAGTCTGGGTTACAGAACCTAACAATGTCACACGACGCATTGCAGCATTCTTACTGGCAAACTTTTATTGAGCAATGTGTTCCTCAATCAAACGTTTTTTCTCATCCGCTAACAGTCTTTGCTCCTTACACAAACACACCCAAATGGATTTTCGACGTTAACAAGGCACAGTAAAATACACAAATGTTACTTGTAAAATATAGAATATAGATGTTATCTTCAGTTTCCGTGGAGGAGAATGGAAGCCCCAAGAACACCGTAATCAGATTGATCAGCTCTCGTCAGGACCACAGAGGCTTTTGTACCTTCGCTTCATTGCCTGATGAAGCAATTACAATATTTTATATGGATTATCCTCTTATCCCTTCTTCCTTATTCGACCTTGTAATCTCTTTGCACACGTACTCGCGACATTCTTCGAGTTTTCTGGCGTTGTTCGTGTGAGAGCCTCGTCTACCAGTCTCTCTGTTCCTCGCAACGTAAAGGTTTTATTTGCTCCATGATATCTGCTTTTATTTGAGCCCAGACAACTTCGATAGCGTTGTAATGACAGTTATATGGTGGAAGACTTATAACTTCGTGGCTGCGGTTCTCTGTTAACGTAGCAGTTACACACTGCGTCTTCTGTAGCTTTTATCGTTTCACTGATTCCAGATGTTCCATATTTCGCATATTCTGTTCAAAGCCCATTTCATTACCTTTCAACCGGCTGACTACTTCGTCTCCGCCTACAGCAGCCTTTGGTGTCTTATTTTCTTGTGCAGAGTGATACGGCTCGTTGTCCTTTACTAATTCACTACCAAAAATGACGTTTGATAGCAAACGAGTAACGAACAACGAACCAGTCTGTAAAAATATCTGTGTTCATTTCCTTGTGGCAATCGAGAGTTTTTTTTTATATTTTCTTTTTTAACTGTTCATTGAGCCATTGTGCTTGACACACGTTGACTCATACTTCGACGATCCATATTACATTTTCCTGGTTCACTATTAGCAACTCGCGCAGAAAACTATATATCTATGGCACAGTGTCTCCGCGTTCCATTTGTATCTTTGTTCCTGAGAACTTTTTTTACCAGAAGCCATTATTTTAACAATAGAGAGACTTGTCGTTCTACCTGTGAGTAAACCGCTGTCTGACATCGAGCAATCAACTTTTTAAAGTGTCGGATACTCCCCAAGCCCTGTTAATCACTTTCCTCACTGGTATCAAACGTCCACCATTGTCCCTTTCCCTTTGCAAGTAAATTTGCAGTCTGTATACAAATTTGGGTACATGAGATTTCAGTGTAGCTCCTTTTTTTGAAAAAAAAACACAAAAACATCTTCTTTGCACCACAAAAAGCCATTTTCCACACACGCGGCAAGGAACTCACAGAATTAGTTGAATGCGTGGATACATAATAAAAACTGAACGATGCTTGCGGCACCACTGATTGAAAGCAGGGGTCTCGTAGAACTACACCAACACTGGTGCGTTGCCACGGTAACGTAAACAAAATCTCATGGTCTGACTGGCTGTTGTGGACGCGCGAAACATGTTCGCCAAGGCCACTTCAATTGTCAAAGCTCTTCTCTTCCCGTAAGGGTTATAGTACAACAGAACTGGCCTCAAGAGTTGACTTTTGTTTAATTTTGCGGATTGCAAGCCAGACGAGAATACTGTTAACTGTTAAGATGTTTAACTTGTTCTGGCATTGCCCAGGCTACATTAAACTATTTATCATAGTGACTGCGTCCCCTCAATCTTTTGATTTCTTTCTCAGATGCCCACCCACCATCCCGACGGGACATATCATCTGTGTTTATTGCTAGGTGTTAAAGTGCGTTATTTATTAAGCCATCAGTGCTTCCAACATTAAATTGTGTGTTTTAGTAACTGTTAAGTGTTCAGTTATTTTTTGTAATTAAGTACTGTTTATACAGTTTCCTTAACCAGCACCTTACCAGTGCCCAACTACCTCCATACCACTTCAGTAACTAGTCACTAAATTTTAACCGTTTTTATTAACAGTGCGGTTCGGAGGCTTTGCCTCATCATCACGAAGACTTTATGGCGTTTGTCTTGTGTTTTTATTTGTATATTAAATAGACAGTCTCGGATTAGCCTGCCAAACATCTGTATGCCTAAAGGCTGCCCACATTCAAGCTATCTTTATGTTTTTATTTCGTGCTGTAGTTATTTTCTAGTTTCATTACGCTCGTTGTTTTATACCTGTCCCCTTGGGCGACACATTTGATATGTAGGTAGTGTGAAACTCTTTTGGACAGTTTCTTGTAATGTTGTTTTGAAGACGATCATGAGAAAATAAATTCACTTTCGCTGTGACATCAGACTTACCATCATTTTCACGAGCAGACTAAAATGGCATTTCGATTTCTAAAATATTACGTTCTGTGTTCAAGAAATTACTGTCAAGTTATCTTATTGTCAGTAACGCACCTTTGATGCAGCAAAGGTTTGACAGTAAGAAGATGATCTTTGAATCTGACCAAGTGATAACAAGTGACGCCTCCAGCGAGACTTTTACTAACTACCGAAATATTGCCATAGTAGCTTCCCTCAACCCAGTAACGAAGGATACCCATCATTGTTTCCGCAGTCATTCTCTTCTTTCTTCCGCCTCTGTTACCTCTTTGTTCTGCTTTGAAGTACTTTTCTATCCTTTCTAACCGCTTGTTTTCTTGAAATGTTTACTCTGCTTGTATTACATTCTGCATGTTCACTTCTGTCACAGCCTACAGTATCAATTAAGACTTTTCGCTTCTTTTATTATTACTGTTGTTGTTATTGCAATTGTTACTATTCCACGAGCCGAAGACTTTGCCTAAATTTATTCTTAAACTGTTGTCTTGGTCATAGTCGTTACTGTTACTGCCACAAATGATAATATTCATTTATTTTTTCATTAATTTCAATATGTTTTAGTGTATTGTCATATTTATCGTTAGTAAAACTATACTACGTTAGTGACAAAAAGGAGGCTCCACGAATACAGTGCCGGCCGCGCTGGCCGAGCGCTGCTTATGTAGCAGCATTACTGCATTTACTAGGCAATCTTGTATTTTAATAACCGTTTAAATTTTGTGTCGATTTGTTTGCGCTCTCTGTACATTAGTTCAGATGTTATTTGCACAACAGTTTTTAGCATGGATAGGGACTGCAACTGCTGTGTTCGGATGCAGGCTGAGTTGGCATCCCTTCGCTCCCAGCTTCAGGCAGTGTTGGCTTCGGTCACACAGCTTGAGGCTGCTGCCAATGGGCATCACTGTGGGGGTCCGGATGGGGGTTTGCTGGAGACGGCCAGCTCGTCCCACGCATCCCCTGATCGGACTACGACTGTGGTTGCCCGGGATACTGCCCGCATTGAGGCTGATCCCTCACCTGTGGTAGAGTGCGAGGTCGTCTCAAGGTGTGGCAGGGGGCGAAACACATTCCGGAGGGCTGAACGGATGGCCTCTCCAGTTTGTCTGACGAATCAGTTTCAGGCGCTGTCTCAGGCTGATACTGATCTTTGGCCGGACATGGCTGCTTGTCCTGTTCCAGAGGTTGATCCTCAGTCTGCAAGATCCGGGTGGTCACAGAGGGTGGGCTTACTGGTAGTTGGGAGCTCCAACGTCAGGCGCGTAATGGGGCCCCTTAGGGATACGGTAGCAAGAGAGGGGAAGAAAACCAATGTGCACTCCGTGTGCATACCGGGGGGAGTAATTCCAGATGTGGAAAGAGTCCTTCCGGATCCCATGAGGGGTACAGGGTGCACCCATCTGCAAGTGGTCACTTATGTCGGCACCAATGATGTGTGTCGCTATGGATCGGAGGAAATCCTCTCTGGCTTCCGGCGGCTATCTCATTTGGTGAAGACTGCCAGTCTCGCTAGCGGGATGAAAGCAGAATTCACCATCTGCAGCATCGTCGACAGGAGTGACTGCGGACCTTTGGTACAGAGCCGAGTGGAGGGTCTGAATCAGAGGCTGAGACGGTTCTGCGACCGTGGGGGCTGCAGATTCCTCACTTGCGCCATAGGGTGGTGGGGTTTCGGGTTCCGCTGGATAGGTCAGGAGTCCACTACACGGAACAAGCGGCTACACGTGTAGCAGGGGTTGTGTGGCGTGGGCTGGGCGGTTTTTGAGGTTAGATGGCCTCGGGCAAGTACAGAAAGGGCAACAGCGTCAACGGGTGCGGGACAAAGTCAGGACATGCGGGGACAAAGCAGCAATCGGTATTGTAATTGTAAACTGTGGAAGCTGTGTTGGTAAAGTACCGGAACTTCAAGCGCTGATGGAATGCACCGAAGCTGAAATCGTTATAGGTACAGAAAGCTGGCTGAAGCCAGAGATAAATTCTGCCGAAATTTTTACAAAGGCACAGGCGGTGTTTAGAAAGGATAGATTGCATGCGACCGGTGGTGGCGTGTTCGTCGCTGCTGGTAGTAGTTTATCCTGTAGTGAAGTTGAAGTGGATAGTTCCTGTAAATTATTATGGGTGGAGGTTACACTCAACAACCGAGCTAGGTTAATAATTGGCTCCTTTTACCGACCTCCCGACTCAGCAGCTTTAGTGGTAGAACAACTGAGAGAAAATTTGGAATACATTTCACATAAATTTTCTTAGCATGTTATAGTCTTAGGTGGAGATTTCAATTTACCAGATATAGACTGGGACACTCAGATGATTAGGACGGGTGGTAGGGACAGCATCGAGTGACATTATACTGAGTGCACTATCCGAAAATTACCTCGAGCAATTAAACAGAGAACCGGCTCGTGGAGATAACATCTTGGACCTACTGATAACAAACAGACCCGAACTTTTCGACTCTGTAAGCGCAGAACAGGGAATCAGTGATCATAAGGCCGTTGCAGCATCCCTGAATATGGAAGTAAATAGGAATATTAAAAAAAGGGAGGAAGGTTTACCTGTTTAGCAAGAGTAATAGAAGGCAGATTTCAGACTACCTAACAGATCGAAACGAAAATTTCTGTTCCGACACTGACAATGTTGAGCGTTTATGGAAACAGTTCAAGGCAATCGTAAAATGTGTTTTAGACAGGTACGTGCCGAGTAAAACTGTGAGGGACGGGAAAAACCCACCGTGGTACCACAACAAAATTAGGAAACTACTGCGAAAGCAAAGAGAGCTTCACTCAAAGTTTAAACGCAGCCAAAACCTCTCAGACAAACAGAAGCTAAGCGATGTGGAAGTTAGCGTAAGGAGGGCTATGCGTGAAGCGTTCAGTGAATTCGAAAGTAAAATTCTATGTACCGACTTGACAGAAAATCCTAGGAAGTTCTGGTCATACGTTAAATCAGTAAGTGGCTCGAAACAGCATATCCAGACACTCCGGGATGATGATGGCATTGAAACAGAGGATGACACGCGTAAAGCTGAAATACTAAACACCTTTTTCCAAAGCTGTTTCACAGAGGAAGATCGCACTGCAGTTCCTTCTCTAAATCCTCGCACAAATGAAAAAATGGCTGACATCGAAATAAGTGTCCAAGGAATAGAAAAGCAACTGGAATCACTCAACAGAGGAAAGTCCACTGGACCTGACGGGATACCAATTCGATTCTACACAGAATACGCGAAAGTACTTGCCCCCCTTCTAACAGCCGTGTACCGCAAGCCTCTAGAGGAACGGAAGGTTCCAAATGATTGGAAAAGAGCACAGGTAGTCCCAGTCTTCAAGAAGGGTCGTCGAGCAGATGCGCAAAACTATAGACCTATATCTCTGACGTCGATCTGTTGTAGAATTTTAGACCATGTTTTTTTCTCGAGTATCACGTCGTTTTTGGAAACCCAGAATGTGCTATGTAGGAATCAACATGGATTCCGGAAACAGCGATCGTGTGAGACCCAACTCGCTTTATTTGTTCATGAGACCCAGAAAATATTAGATACAGGCTCCCAGGTAGATGCTATTTTCCTTGACTTCCGGAAGGCGTTCGATACAGTTCCGCACTGTCGCCTGATAAACAAAATAAGAGCCTACGGAATATCAGACCAGCTGTGTGGCTGGATTGAAGAGTTGTTAGCAAACAGAACACAACATGTTGTTCTCAATGGAGAGACGTCTACAGACGTTAAAGTAACCTCTGGCGTGCCACAGGGGAGTGTTATGGGACCATTGCTTTTCACAATATATATAAATGACCTAGTAGATAGTGTCGGAAGTTCCATGCGGTTTTTCGCGGATGATGCTGTAGTATACAGAGAAGTTGCAGCATTAGAAAATTGTAGCGAAATGCAGGAAGACCTGCAGCGGATAGGCACTTGGTGCAGGGAGTGGCAACTGACGCATAACATAGACAAATGTAATATATTGCGAATACATAGAAAGAAGGATCCTATATTGTATGATTATATGATAGCATAACCAACACTGGCAACAGTTCTGTAAAATGTCTGGGAGTATGCGAACGGAACGATTTGAAGTAGAATGATCTATAAAATTAATTGTTGGTAAGGCAGATACCAGGTTGAGATTCATTGGGTGAGTCCTTAGAAAATGTAGTCCATCAACAAAGGAGGTGGCTTACAAAACACTCGTTCGACCTATACTTGAGTATTGCGCATTAGTGTGGGATCCGTACCAGATCGGGTTGACGGAGGAGATAGAGAAGATCCAAAGAAGAGCGGCGCGTTTCGTCACAGGGTTATTTGGTAACCGTGATAGCGTTACGGAGATGTTCAGCAAACTCAAGTGGCAGACTCTGCAAGAGTGGCGCTCTGCATCGCGGTGTAGCTTGCTCGCCAGGTTTCGAGAGGGTGCGTTTCTGGATGAGGTATCGAATAAATTGCTTCCCCCTACTTATACCTCCCGAGCATATCACGAATGTAAAATTAGAGAGATTAGAGCGCGCACGGAGGCTTTCAGACAGTCGTTCTTCCCGCGAACCATACGCGACTGGAGCAGGAAAGGGAGGTAATGACAGTGGCACGTAAAGTGCCCTCCGCCACACACCGTTGGGTGGCTTGCGGAGTATAAATGTAGATGTAGATGTAGACAAAATTTTGAACTTTAGCCCATGTACGGAAAGCACCGTTTCCGTGCTACTGCCATTTGGAATTGGATAATTACCACCACACTTCCAGAAACAGGAAATGTCAGCAAGCCTAACCTTTGAGTCAGTAATCGAAGTAAGAAAGAAGAAAAACCAATGACCTATTAAGGCACAGAGAAATCTTTTAGCAAAGTCGTTTTGGATTACATGCTCGACATTAGGAGGAAAATAAACTGAAGTACAAAGAGACATAAATACAACCTATTTAAATATTACGTGGTGCAATGAAACAGATGTATAGAAAGGTTCACTCTTGCTCAGATAGTGGAAGTTCACAATATCTGAAATTGAATTTTGACACTGCGAAAGAAGAAACATACATGTTTAAAATGGTGATAAAGTGTACACGTAGTAAATCAAACTATCTAAGATGACATTGCTTTGCGGTGGCAGTAATAAGCTTAGAAGGAAATTAAATGGGCGAGCTGCTGTATAAAAAGTTGCGCAATTAGAGATAAAAGAAAAAAGTAATATGGATGTTCTGGACGGAAGAAGAAGCGGAAAAAAAGAATATAGCGAACATCATATTGGGCTTGATGCAGAACTAAGAACTGCAGAAGTGAAATCACGTATATTACTTGTAAGCAAGACTATGCCACGTAATTCCAATAAAGAGAACATTAAAAAAATTTATTGTGTAAATTGAAAAGACCTTGCCGATAAAAGCAATTTATTTATTCCAATGATTTTCTTGGAGTTAAAACCATGTAAGTATGAACGTTTGGAGCCTAGCGATGAAGGTGAAAAGAGAAAAAAGAGAAAGTGGGTAAATTTAAATAGAGAGAGAGAGAATTACATTGAGCGTGAGCAAGCAGACGAGTAAGCGTTGTTTCACAACTGCGAATATGTTATTATAAGGGGCGTTCAAAAAGAAACGAGCCGGAGGCATAATTACAGAAACCAGTACATGTATATCAGAAGTATTGACCCTGGCTGTTGAGACACTTGTCCCACTGTGACACAAGACGGTGAATGGCAGTCCCATAAAATTCCCGGGGCTGCGACGTTAACCAGTTCCGCACGTACAGCTGGACATCGTCGTCCGAGGTGAATCGTTTGCCCCTCAGAGCATTTTTAAGGAGACCAAAAACGACGTAACCTTCCGATTCACTTCCAGCAGCACGGAACAACAGTCAGTGCCCAGCGTTTCTCGCAAAACCTTGACCACCCTTCTCCAAGCGATCAAATCAAAACGACCAGTGGGGTCATGCTGCTCCACGACGAAGCAAAGCCTCATGCGGCCAACACAGTCGCGGCACTCCTGCCGAAATTCAAAACACCCTCCATACAGTCCTGACCTCTCACCCTATGATTACGCTGTTTTAGGTCCCCTTATAAAGGCTCTGAAGGGCAAACGATTCATCTCGGACGATGACGTCCAGCTGTACGTGAGGAACTGGTTAACATCGTAGCCCCAGGAATTTTATGAGATAGCCATTCACCCCCTTGTGTCACAGTAGGACAAGTGTCTCAACAGCCAGGGTCAATACTTGTAACATACAGGTGCTGGTCTCTCTAATTACGCCTCCGGCTCGTTTCTATTTGAATGTCCTTTATAAGAATGATACTGAAATAAATTAGAAGCTTGTAACACTGAATACGTGCACAGCAGGAGAAAAAATCAGAAATCATTAGTTTTGAGGCTAGGCACTGAATTATAGACTGTCTACCCTTCTTCTTCACACCCAGCAGGATAGCGTAATGGTTAGCACACTGGACTTGCTTTCGGCAGGACGACTGTTCAAACACGTGACTGGCCATCCTGATTTAGGCTTTCCGTAATTTCCCTTAAATTGCTTAAGGCAAATGCCGGGATGATTCCTTCGAAAGGGTACTGTCTCTTCCCTCCTCCATCTTTTCCTAATCAGAGCTTTTGCTCCAACTCTAATGACATCGTTGTCGAAGGGATGTAAAACTTTAATATCCTCCTCCTTCTCATTCTCTTCACAGAGAACTTTCTTTCACACTTAAATAGTTTTTTTTAATGTAGACGCTTGATACTGAGAATTTGTATAATCAATCAGCGATGAGACATTGCCTAATTGTATACGATCGTACAGAATGGTCCCACAGATACGGCAATGGAAGGTAGGCAAATAATTAAAATCGGACAGATAATTGCGATGCGCAACGTCATGTCATGGAAAAACTCGGAGGTGTTAGAGAAGGACATAGACGTACAGTATATCCAGGACACAAATTCCAGAAATGGAGCATTACCCTGTATTCCAGTTACGTCACAGATCGTAATATCAGGCCATAATCCAGTGAGTGTCATTGTGGTGCCGAATAAAAATGTAACAGTGACAGAGATACATCAACTCTCTGACGAACACGCGCGTAAAGTAAAAATAATGACAGCCTCATAAAGCCTTTACATAACTAATCAATATTTTAATGGACTTAGGAGATACAACCATATGCAGTAAAGTTAAAAGCAGCAGCAATTATGAGTCAAAACATTTTCGCGATGGACGCAAATGCGAGGGCAACATCGTTGCATAGCAGAGCAACTATTGAATGAAAACTCTGACTTCAGCACGCTGCACCACAACTTGGCCTCCATGTCGTGAGTAGGCCTCTCAACCCACCCACTTTTCAAACAGCGCAAGCATGGCAGCAAACATAGATACCACCCTTAGAAAGACGGAAGTCTGTGACCACGTTGCAGACCACAGCACATTTATTTCACAGTTCACGATGCAACCATTGCAAGAAAGCAAAAGCAAATGATTTGGTGCGAGCTTTCAGACGACGCGAAACAAGGCGATCTGAAGATTTGAAGGACGTCGGAATGGTTTAAAATATCCTGGAGTCCAGCCCTACAGTCCTTAAGATGCAGCGCAAGATAGACGAGAAAATATTATCAGAGATCCTTATGGGAATCAGAACGACAAAGAAGGCTAAGTTGCTATCGATCAGTCAAACTCCAACACTTTACCTATCACACTAAACAAGAGTAGAAAAATGGGAGACACATGCCAGGGATCAAATGGTAAAAGACATTTAGAATTTTCCATATCAACTTGCAACAAACAAGGTTCAATTACCCACTGCGATATGAGCCCGGAGGTGATACAACGACAGAGAGACATCAGTGCAGTAACCACTCAGAACTCTGTTCCTGGACGATACTACGACGGAACACACAGTATCGTCGTTCTGAATTACTAGAGCAGCGCGGGAAAAGTAGCGTTGTAATTTCATTTGCCAATGAGGAAGTGAGGCTGGCAATAATGGCTTTAAAAAAGAAAAAGCACCAGAAACTGATACAATTATAGCACAGGTTGCATCAGGTACTGTATCAAATTGTGCCATATATGACTGTTATTAAAGTATTATCTCTATAGGGACAGATGCCCATAATTTGGAAAACCTCGAATATCATTATACTTAGGACATAAGACAAGTGAGAGCAGAACTCGTGCTCTGGTGGTACTGTACAAACTTAATTATGTGTATAGAAAGTTCGTTATAGACTTTGCGAAGTGAGTTTGCGGGTATCAAAATAGGGGACATAAATTGCCGTATCTTTCGTTTGCAGTAGCTTAGAAGTTTTAATTTTTTACAACACTGGGAGATTTCGGGACTTCAGCGTTAGTGTTTGACATTAATTTCAACTTAATACTTCTACGCATTCCTGCGACAAGGGGATCTTAACAGACTGCCGTAGCGTTTGCCTGGATTGAATTAGGAACTTAAATTTCTTCTACATGACTGTAGACCTCACTATTTGATATAAATTTCATCTTCATAGATCTAACCGTTCCTGACAAAAAGGTTGTTAATTTCTTTGCGTGTTTTTGGTACTTGCATTGTTTAGCTCATAAATTTTGGGCGTATTATAGTATTTGAGAGTTGTAGCATCGCGTTTTAGTACCTGAATAGTGTAAAATCGCGTAGTCTCCTTCCGCCGCCGAGCAGTGTGTCAGCAGTGCGCAAGTAGCAGCATTACTGCATTTACTAGGCAATCTTGTATTTTAATAACCATTTAAATTTTGTGTCGATTTGTTTGTGCTCTCTGAACATTACAGACGTTCTTTGCGCAAGAGATTTTAGCATGGATAGGGACTGCAACTGCTGTGTTCGGATGCAGGCTGAGTTGGCATCCCTTCGCTCCCAGCTTCAGGCAGTGTTGGCTTCGGTCACACAGCTTGAGGCTGTTGCCAATGGGCTTCACTGTGGGGGTCCGGATGGGGGTTTGTCAGGGACGGCCAGCTCGTCCCACGCATCCCCCGATCGGGCTACGACTGTGGCTGCCATGGATACTGCCCACATTGAGGCTGATCCCTCACCTGTGGTAGAGTGCGAGGTCGTCTCGAGGTGTGGCAGGGGGCGAAATACATTCCGGAGGGCTGAACGGAGGGCCTCTCCAGTTTGTCTGATGAACCGGTTTCAGGCGCTGTCTCAGGCTGATACTGATCTTCGGCCGGACATGGCTGCTTGTCCTGTTCCAGAGGTTGCCCCTCAGTCTACAAGATCCGGGTGGTCGCAGAGGATGGGCTTACTGGTAGTTGAGAGCTCCAACGTCAGATGCGTAATGGGGCCCCTTAGGGATATGGCAGCAAGAGAGGGGAAGAAAACCAATGTGCACTCCGTGTGCATACCGGGGGGAGTAATTCCAGATGTGGAAAGGGTCCTTCCGGAAGCCATGAAGGGTACAGGGTGCACACATCTGCGGGTGGTGGCTCATGTCGGCACCAATGATGTGTGTCGCTGTGGATCGGAGGAAATCCTCTCTGGCTTCCGGCGGCTATCTGATTTGGTGAAGACTGCCAGTCTCGCTAGCGGGATGAAAGCAGAGCTCACCATCTGCAGCATCGTCGACAGGACTGACTGCGGACCTTTGGTACAGAGCCGAGTGGAGGATCTGAATGAGAGACTGAGACGGTTCTGCGACCGTGTGGGCTGCAGATTCCTCGACTTGCTCCATAGGGTGGTGGGGTTTCGGGTTCCGCTGGATAGGTCAGGAGTCCACTACACGCAGCAAGCGGCTACACGGGTAGCAGGGGTTGTGTGGCGTGGACTGGGCGGTTTTTTAGGTTAGATGGCCTCGGGCAAGTACAGAAAGGGCAACAGCCTCAAAGGGTGCGGGGGAAAGTCAGGAAATGCGAGGACCAAGCAGCAATCGGTATTGTAATTGTAAACTGTCGAAGGCGCATTGGTAAAGTACCGGAACTTCAAGCGCTGATAGAAAGCACCGAAGCGGAAATCGTTATAGGTACAGAAAGCTGGCTGTAGCCAGAGATAAATTCTGCCGAAATTTTTACAAAGGCACAGGCGGTGTTTAGAAAGGATAGATTGCATGCGACCGGTGGTGGCGTGTTTGTCGCTGTTAGTAGTAGTTTATCCTGTAGTGAAGTATAAGTGGATAGATCCTGAGAATTATTATGGGTGGAGGTTACACTCAACAACCGAGCTAGGTTAATAATTGGCTCCTTTTACCGACCTCCCGACTCAGCAGCATTAGTGGCAGAACAACTGAGAAAAAATTTGGAATACATTTCACATTAATTTTCTCAGCATGTTATAGTCTTAGGTGGAGATTTCAATTTACCAGATATAGACTGGGACATTCACATGTTTAGGACGGGTGATAGGGACAGAGCATCGAGTGATATTATACTGAGTGCACTATCCTAAAATTACCTCGAGCAATTAAACAGAGAACCGACTCGTGGAGATAACATCTTGAACCTACTGATAACAAACAGACCCGAACTTTTCGACTCTGTAAGTGCAGAACAGGGAAAAAGTGATCATAAGGCCGTTGCAGCATCCCTGAATATGGAAGTTAAAAGGAATATAAAAAAAGGGAGGAAGGTTTATCTCTTTAACAAGAGTAATAGAAGGCAGATTTCAGACTACCTAACAGATCAAAACGAAAATTTCTGTTCCGACACTGACAATGTTGAGTGTTTATGGAAAAAGTTCAAGGCAATCGCAAAATGCGTTTTAGACAGGTACGTGCCGAGTAAAACTGTAAGGGACGGGAAAAACCCACCGTGGTTCAACAACAAAGGTAGGAAACTACTGCGAAAGCAAAGAGAGCTTCACTGCAAGTTTAAACGCAGCCAAAACCTCTCAGACAAACAGAAGCTAAACGATGTCAAAGTTAGCGTAAGGAGGGCTATGCGTGAAGCGTTCAGTGAATTCGAAAGTAAAATTCTATGTACCGACTTGACAGAAAATCCTAGGAAGTTCTGGTCATACGTTAAATCAGTAAGTGGCTCGAAACAGCATATCCAGACACTCCGGGATGATGATGGCATTGAAACAGAGGATGACACGCGTAAAGCTGAAATACTAAACACCTTTTTCCAAAGCTGTTTCACAGAGGAAGACCGCACTGTAGTTCCTTCTCTAAGTCCTCGCACAAACGAAAAAATGGCTGACAACGAAATAAGTATCCAAGGAATAGAAAAGCAACTGGAATCACTCAACAGAGGAAAGTCCACTGTACCTGACGGGATACCAATTCGATTCTACACAGAGTACGCGAAAAAACTTGCCCCTCTTCTAACAGCCGTGTACCGCAAGTCTCTAGAGGAGCGGAAGGTTCCAAATGATTGGAAAAGAGCACAGGTAGTCCCAGTCTTCAAGAAAGGTCGTCGAGCAGATGCGCAAAACTATAGACCTATATCTCTGACATCGATCTGTTGTAGAATTTTAGAACATGTTTTTTGCTCGAGTATCATGTCGTTTTTGGAAACCCAGAATGTACTCTGTAGGAATCAACATGGATTCCGGAAACAGCGATCGTGTGAGACTCAAATCGCTTTATTTGTTCATGAGACCCAGAAAATATTAGATACAGGCTCCCAGGTAGATGCTATTTTCCTTGACTTCCGGAAGGCGTTCGATACAGTTCCGCACTGTCGCCTGATAAACAAAGTAAGAGCCTACGGAATATCAGACCAGCTGTGTGGCTGGATTGAAGAATTTTTAGCAAACAGAACACAGCATGTTGTTATCAATGGAGAGACGTCTACAGACGTTAAAGTAACCTCTGGTGTGCCACAGGGGAGTTTTATGGGACCATTACTTTTCACAGTATATATAAATGACCTAGTAGATAGTGTCGGAAGTTCCATGCGGCTTTTCGCGGATGATGCTGTAGTATACAGATAAGTTGCAGCATTAGAAAATTGTAGCGAAATGCAGGAAGACCTGCAGCGGATAGGCACTTAGTGCAGGGATTGGCAACTGACCCTTAACATAGACAAATGTAATGTATTGCGAATACATAGAAAGAAGGATCCGTTATTGTATGATTACATGATAGCGGAACAAACACTGGTAGCAGTTACTTCTGTAAAATATCTTGGTGTATGCGTGCGGAACGATTTGAAGTGGAATGATCATATAAAAGAAATTGTTGGTAAGGCGGGTACCAGGTTGAGATTCATTGGGAGAGACCTTAGAAAATGTAGTCAATCAACAAAGGAGGTGACTTACAAAACACTCGTTCGACCTATACTTGAGTATTGCTCATCAGTGTGGGATCCGTACCAGATCGGGTTGACGGAAGAGATAGAGAAGATCCGAAGAAGAGCGGCGCGTTCGTCACAGGGTTATTTGGTAACCGTGATAGCGTTACGGAGGTGTTTAGCAAAGTCAAGTGGCAGACTCTGCAAGAGAGGCGCTCTGCATCGCGGTGTAGCTTGCTCACCAGGCTTCGAGAGGGTGCGTTTCTGGATGAGGTATCGAATATATTGCTTCCCCCTACTTGTACCTCCCGAGGAGATCACGAATATAAAATTAGAGAGATTCGAGCGCTCGTAGGCTTTCAGACAGTCGTTCTTCCCGCGAACCATACGCGAGTGGAACAAAGAAGGGAGGTAATGACAGTGGCACGTAAAGTGCCTCCTGCCACACACGGTTGGGTGGCTTGCGGAGTATAAATGTAGATGTAGATGTAGAAAAAAACTTGTGAAAAAGTCACGAAAGGTTGCCCGCAGGGTTCTGTGCCACTACTAAACCAGCTTCAGAGAATAACAGTAGAGGCTGAATCGCCAACGCACACGACCTGCTGACTATAGTGTCTGCCAACACAAGGGCTAGATTAGACAACAACAGGAAGGAAATTATTCAAAGACTTGGCAGTTGGCATTTGCACACAAAACTGTTTATATGTTACTGAAAGGAACATTACCAGCACCGAGAATACGCACAATCAGAATAACTCACCAGTTTGTGAAAAGAAAAGAAGTATAGTAAAACCTCAGAGGAAAAGGAAAACTTTCATCCACATACAGGAATTGTCTGCCACAGACGCATTAAAATACTGAACAAAATAGCAATATTTGACCAAAGAGGCCTTCATACCACAACGGATTCTTAAAGGCTATCGTGGGCTAAGGTTCGAGCGTTTGGGCTCATAGAGCCAGAATGGTAGGGACCACACAGGGACTACGACGGGCATAAAGGATGGCACTCCTGCGCCCGAAAGGCGCCTGTACATCAACTACGACAGAGGCACTGCTGGTGACACTAGGCCTGCTACATCTCGACCTAACCGTAAGAGAGCTGTACAGTATTGACTCAAAAAAGGTGGATACGATATGAGCCACATACAATAAGGAAATAAAGGCATGCATCAATAGGAAATGGTAAGAAATCTGGGACAGAGCAGAAACATGTAGGAGAACATACCAGTTCCTTGTTAATATAAAAGAAACATCCATAATGTCATACTTCCTTCCTACGAAGAGAGCTATACACTGTTTGTATGGACACAGTCTATGTCCCAGCTACTTACTGAAAATGTAAAGCACCACGGGCACTTGCGAATGTGGAGCAGTCACCACCTCAGACCACAACGTCTGGGACTGTGCCGTTAGACAAGATGTAACAGAACAGAATAGGAACGTCTTTGGTAGTACAACTGTCTGTTACATAATATGGGATGAGGAGATGTGGCACAAGCTGAATTCGGTGACAGCCAAAATATAAGCTTATGAACTTCAAATCTATATGGCCGAGAGATAACAAACAAGAGGACATATGAGGTGGGACAATAAAGTAATGAGACTGATTTTCTTTGCAAAATATAGCAACCCTGCAGGCTTGCTTGGGCACAATATCTTTGACCTTGGTCTATAAGCTGCTTCTAGTCCAAGCGGCACATCGATGCAACTGCTCAGTCGAGAGTTGTGCTGTAATAAGTTAACACGTGTTTGTGTCTCTCGTCAAGGAAATGGAACCGCATAATATTGCGCAAAGGTATGCCATTTCTTTTTGCGTTAAATTGGGTGAAAACGTGACAACAACTTATGGTAAGCTTCAGAAGGCTTTTGGAGAGGAGGCTATGTCGAGAGCTCAAGTTTTTCATTGGCATAAGATGTTTAGTGAAAGCAGAACTAATGTTGAAGATGAAGACCGCAGTGGACGACCATCAACCTCATGGACGGATGCGAACTTGGCCAGGGTGCGTGAACTCGTACGATCTGATCGAAGATTATCCGTGAAAGTGATTGCAGAAGAACTGAAGGTCAATCGAGAAACGGTTCGTCTAATAATAACTGAAGATCTTGGTGTGAGAAAGATTGTACAAAAATGGTCCTCAAAAATCTCACACCACAGCAGCGAGAAACACGGAAAAATGTGGGAGCCGATCTGTTAGAGCAAATGGATATCAACCCAGAGTTGTTGAGCCGTGTTATCACTGGTGATGAAAGTTGGTTTTTTCAGTACGATCCAGAGACAAAAGCCAACGTTCGCAATAGTGCTCAAAGGGATCACCCAGACCAAAAGAAGCTCGCATGTCAAAGACAAAAGTGAACTGCATGCTTGTGTGCTTCTTTGATTCTAAGGGAATTGTTCATAAAAAGTTGGTGCCTCCTGGACAAACAGTTAACCAATATGTCTACAAAGAAATTTTAGAAAGACTTCGTAAAAGAGTTTTTCATGTCCGTGTCAACATTGCCTATAATTGGATTCTGCATCACGATAACACGCCATCCCATACAGCTCTGCCAGTACAGCAATTTTTAACCTCAAAACAAATTTCAGTACTACCACAGCCACCTTATTCACCAGATATCGCTCCGTGCGACTCTTTTCTATTTCCAAGAGTCAAAACGGCGGTCAAGGGACACCATTTTCAAACAACTCAAGATGTCCTAAAAGCTGTAAAAAGGATCTTGGAGGGTATTACAGAAGATGAGTTTCAGAAACACCGTCAATGGCAGAAGCGCTGGAAAATGTGTGTGCAATCAGAAGGAAACTACTTTGAAGGAGGCAACACTAAACTTGAAAAAACGGTAAGGAACTTTTTTCACATCAGTCGCATTACTTTATTATCGCACCTCGTATATCATGACAGCGAGACTCATCACGGCAGAATGTCTGCCTACAACAGCCTTCTGCAAACAGCAACATGAACCTCGGGGGAGACTAGGATGCAATTCCTAAGACCATGACAGCCATCTCCCGCTCCCTTGGAGCGGCGCAGCGACACAACGTCTGTGAATCCGAAGTCGTGCCCAGCGCGCCAGGGGCTAACTATTCAGACAAACGAGAAAAATCTAGCTTAGTCCTGATATTAAGTACAGCAGTGTATTGTAGCGTAGGTTTGTACAGTGGTGTACTCTAGAATTATAAATTACCGTATCTATGGTGTAACAATGCAGTATAGTACAATAGATCAGTAGCATGTGGCTTCTGGATTCCGGATGAACATATGTCTATGACCGAAGGTTGTACTTAGCGTTTTTAAAAATTATTTTGTATGTAGATATCTTATGTAGATTTTTGTCCCTTAAATAGCACAATGCTTCATTATAGTATCACATTTGAAATTATGTTAAAATATTACATGCTATATTCACCAACCCATGTGCAACATTTGGTCTGTTCTCGTATCCAAATAGCAGACTAAAAGAAAATAGAAAACAAATGTAGACACATGACAGTAATGTAACTCTACGTAATGTAATTCTACCGTTCAATAGCTTCTTTCACTTATGGAGCTTGAAAATCCAGATACATCGATTACATAGTTGTAAAAGAAGTATTTGTTAGTAAGGAAACACTTTTTTCTGCAGAAATCAGCTCATTCCATTTCATATCGTACGAATTCACTGACGATAGAGACTCATTTTGCTAAGAGCTCCGATTCCATATTTTACAGCCGGCCGCGGAGGCCGAGCGGTTCTAGGCGCTTCAATCCGGAACCACGCCGCTGCTACGGTCGCAGGTTCGAATCCTGCCTCGGGCATAAATGTGTGCGATGTCCTTAGGTTAGTCAGGTTTAAGTAGTTCTAAGTCTAGGGGACTCATGACCTCAGATGTTAAGTCACCAACCATGTGAACCAATTTTTCCATATTTTACAGCTTCACAAGTCTTCGAAAACTCAACAACAATGCATTATGTACGTGGTCACTGTACCACATAGTCCCACAACTCAAATTCCGTCGTAGATACTGAGAAATCAGTATTTATAGTATAAGTTAACAATCATCAAAATGACACCCTGTTTATAGCTTCACTGCAGTATGCGATTTCACATAGGTGTTGACGTGCAAGAATGCTTCATAATAAGATTCCTCTTCGGATGCAAAGAGAAACACCATCCTTCTCCGTATGGACCTCTTCATTGCTAACTTAAGTCTGGAGTCATCTCTTTCGTCGGCACCAATGCACGGCCCCCTCTATGAGCCAAGAAACCATGGCGACGAGCAGCAACACAGTCAGCAGGTGAATACACAGCGGGTAGTCTCCTGTCGCGTCACGGACGTAACCTGAAAATGGAAGGCAAGTAAGGAATGTGATAACGACTTCATTTTGCTTAAGCCACCCAAATGATTGAGGAAAGAGAAATAACCACATAATTCTCGTAAACTATTTCTGTAACACTTGTTGATCGCAACGAACTCATCTGAGTCCCTTTAAAAATAGAGTGCTGCTTCAGTTTTCATTTGCATGGTGATCGACCAGTCTTTTACAGAAAACTAATAAAATTGAAAAATTAAATTAGTTACATAAAATTAGTTATTTCAAAAAAGAATGAACGTGAACTGGACATCTCAGCCACCACGGAAACGTAAGGCAAAAATTGTTTACAGGTTCTTCGCTGTCGTTGTGAGGTTTATTGGCGAGGACAGACTGGATCGCGTCTCATACGCAGATACCATCTTCTTCAAGGGGCCCCGTTTGTACAGCATTCAATTCACCTTTCGACAGCCAGAATGTCCCAGAGGGCATCAAATGGAATTCTTTTTAATTTTCCATATATAAAATGAAATTTCTTGGCTGCCAACAGTGAAATCTGATTTTCTGTGCTCATAACATTCATGCATTGTCACATTCTTAGCATATATTCTTGAGTTACGCCGTTTTCATGTATTAATTTCCAAAGAGTGGATGCGCCTGGACAATAATTACTTAAGAATGTATGGAAAACAAAACAATGTATAATCGCAGATTTATGTCATTCAGTGAGAGGTTTCGATCGTTAAGACCATCAACAGATTCATCTGCTTCATTAAACTTAATAAAAGAGACAAATAACATTTGTAGCTAAGACTAGTATCGTCGCATAATATAAGAATATGGTAACACCGTAATAAACACTCATGGCTTGTGAAGTAGAGCCGTTAACACACTGTCAGCCAAACGTCAATTGCTACGTTTTTCTTGTCTGCAGTCCTGATCAATTTTTCTGAAAAATGTGCCCGTTCATTGCATAGTTTGAATAGCTTATCATCACCGTTGTCAGTTCTCCTAGTAGGAAAATATGCGTTTACCAAAAGCTGGAAGCTTTTTGAATCAACAATTCTGTGTTCGACTTTGTTCTAAGCTTTAAGGCTCGTAAATTGTCCAAAAAACTTCTATATCTCGACGGTTCGACAGCGGCATGACAGCTACTGATAATTCGTACCTGAAAGGCAACATCATTTTTGGTTATAGAATACGTAAACCATGAAAATGAAGTTGTAAAAATACAGACATAAATATCAAATTTATGAAGTAATAATATTGCAGCACCAATTCTAATGAAAGCATTGTAACTTTATTACTAGTATATTATTATTATTCCCAGTTTACAATGTATTCACATTTTCCAGTAACAACATCGTACATTGTCTTAGATATTCCTTCTTGTACTTAATGTCTGAATTTCTGGTAGCCATGTGGTCGATGGGCACGCACTTTTCTTCCTTCCTGTTGGTTCAAGTTCCACAGTCCGTCGTGGGGGATACGCTTTTCATATGTACATTCCGTATGACAAAATCGACAATCTAACTTGTGATACCCATTTTCTTACTGATGACTTCATTTGTTGCCATTTCCCGCCTGGGTATCCCTGTACACAGTCTCCGTAAATCTATCTCAGCTGCCATCAGGATTTTAATGAACTGGCATTTGATTGTCCATACACCTCATCCATATGTTATAATGCTTGTAACAATTGTTTTGAAAGTTGTGTTTTCTTTCTAATATGTTGATTCCGTAAAATGCCATTTATTATCCCAATGTTGAACTTCCCGGAATTTATTATTGAATTAATTTCCTTATCTTGTTCGCTATCCTGTGTGATTTTTTACTCAAGGTATTTGGCAAGTCTTTGTTTGCTCCCCCTGATACCACATATTTTTATAAATTAATGCTGACATGAAAGCCCATTTCTTAAACTTCTCTATTAATTTCCTGGTGATATATTCAATGTCTTCTTCATTTTGTGCCATCACGAAGTTGTACTGAATAGATAGCACTATATCACATATTCTTACACTCGTTGTTCCAGTTGTCCAATACTTTCTCTGTAAGTACGATTTTAAGCAAAGCTATGTTTTGGAAATTTATGCGTTTATCTAATAGTATTTGTGTAAAATTGTATAATATAAACCATATGGAAGGTTTCACTTTTGTTCATAATTCAGCAATAATAAATCACATGACACTGGAATTGAAGATTTAATGTCTGTTACTGAATACTGGCAACAGTTTGCAGGTCTATTGTTTCAAAGAGAGTAGAAATGAAATAATTAAAAGAGATTTATCTGGAAGACAACTTAAGGGTGAAAATTTCAGAATTTCATGGCCGTTCAGGTTGCTTTGCAATTGTTACGTTGAACATTGAGAAAGCTGAGATGTAAGAGCCAACCTAATGGTCACATAACGAAGTGGTGGATATAGCGAAGAATGACGAGCACATATGCTGTCTTGTAAGACTGGAGAAAAACATACGTAAAGTGCCTAAATCAGCTATCATAACAAAACCCATGCCCATTTCACTATTCCTCAGATAATAAGAATGGCCATTCTATACCATACAGTTTCATAAATAACATCGGTTCACAAATGTTTGAAAAAAATAATTGATCAGGCGTATTTCCAATGTGTTTGGTCCTGTTTTCATGTGTGTGATGATTATTTCCTTACCTATAGCTGGTCCGATAGTGAGAAACAGGATGCCGCAGGAGACCATGTTAAAGCCAATGGCGGCCGGTAGCTTGTGCTCGGGGCACACCTCGGTGACACACAGGTTTACGTTGACGACGGCGGCGCCTCGAGAGAATCCAGATAGAGCGTCCACACGCACAGCGCCACCATGCCAGAAGACATGGCTGTCGCTGCACAGAAGAACAGTCGCCAGTAGCTAAGCTTAGTCAGTGGCAGTGGTGCATTCAAAGCTACATTTGGACTGATACAGAACTAGTGACTAAGTGATAATATTATGTTTAACAGGAAAATAAATATAACATGGAAGTGAATGTGATACAGTGAAAATTTCGAAAGGTTAGAATAAGCAAAATAAGTAATTGAGATCACTTATATTAGAAAATCAATTTTTCGTTAATGCTACGAGGTTACAAACACCCCATAACGCACACAAGAAACGTAAAACATTGTGCACTAAGTAAATTTTTGCCCTTGATATAGAATGAGGTAAGCAAAAATACCACAGTCGAAAAACTGAAGGTACATAAGTAAGCATGGACTGTCAGTCAGTGCTGAAGGAATCGTCGTTATCATCATCACTGTCATAATCACAACAATCTGTAGTACAGTTTACAGACATGGAAGAGTCAACTTGAAACAGAAGCTTCTCAACCATCATTTCACTCTCATTTTCTTCTATTTCTCTATCGTATTCGGGTTGTTTCCCCACACCTGGTAACTTTCCTGTATCCGCTTCAGCCTCAATTTTTGTCTCCTTCCCGGAAACATTAATTTGGAATCCTCAAAGTTGTCTCATGTGTCTATAGCACTCTCTCGTCCTTCCCACTCTACTCGTCCTTCATTATCCGTATTTATGTAGTATAACATAATTTGGGTATATAGCAGTGCTCCATGCTACATTTTTCTATCTTTGGGGCACATCTGTGTTTGGCGTCTAATGACTTTTAAACTCTGTCGTTATTCTACAGATTTCATTTATCTTTTTGTTGCTGTCATCTTCCACAGTCCCACTACCTAGCTACTTGAAACACTGTACATTCTTGCAGTGTCCCATTTACTCAAAGTTCCCTCACCAAACAAATTAATTGGATTATTTTGATCAGCTCCTTTTCCAGAATATTCAAGTGGGATAGCGTTCGGTTGTCACTAAAGAACTAAACAGAATTCGAAATACATACGAAACTACAAGCCATTGTTTTTTCTTCTAGGGAACAGCTAGGTTATAAGAGACGAAGGAATAATAAATAAAAATGACCTTCTCAACGTTACCCAGTTTGGTTTCGAAAGTGGGACCATGACTACATAAGACTCATTAGAGAAGAAAGAAGTGGTGCTTGATGCACTTGAAAAGGATGAAAACGTGAGGGATATATCTTTCGATCTCTGAAAGGTATTTAACACTCATGACGAAGCACAACAGTGCCTTGACGTTTCATACTGTCGTAAGCATTGCTTTTATTTTATATAAATGACTTCGTACAATTTTATAACGGATTGACCACTATCTTCCTTGATAACAGCAACTTTGTAATAATTGACACACCATCAGAGCTTGTAGTTGAAAAAGCATAAAAATTTGGCCCAAGGACTGACAATGTGATTGTTGGATAAATTGGAGAGTCCAAAAAACTACAGTCAGAACTGCTGTCGCTCAATCAAACTCAAAGCCAAAGCGAAGGAGAAACATTAAAAATTGTTTATCATACAGTTCTAAATTCAGTCATGAAACATTAACCGTAGGCCTACATAATACCTATTTGAAAACACATGATAACGTTTTCTAGCAGGGAAATGAATTTCACAATAAGCTGTATTTAAATGATACAGAATATAGTCCTATAGTAAATTAATGTGACACTTGGCCACTATTGAGAACGCATCATGTGGTATTGCCAACCCCAATGAACTGTCATCAATAACCGTTATATGACTGTACTTCTGTCTGCAAGAGCTTTTAAATGCTGTTAAGAAAGGCTCATAGTTCTGTAAAGTAAAGTTGTTTCTACATCACAGACGATACAGAGATATCGGCTGCAAATAAAATTTGCTTTACGAAACAGACAGCCATAATATAAATGCACACACATTGGATGGGTACCTGTGGAAAGATCAGATGACCACTTGGTTGCTGCGTTTCCAGCAACTGCAGGGGCATCAGTCTGGCCTGGCCTTGTAACATTAGCTTACATAGCAAGATCGTTATCCAGAACAGTGAAAGGGAAGTGAAACTACAGCCACTGTTTCTTGTTGACAGCAGCTCTGCTGTATGGCCTGGAGAGCCCTATCAGACCAATCTTCAGACTTAAGACCCCAACAACTACAACAACAACAACAGATGACTGTGAAAACACAAGTGATCTGATACTATGGTAAAGTGAATTATTTATGGACATTATATCACTCATTATGAACTGCCTTCCCAGGAGCAATATGCATAACGTTCCAGTTTTTCAAGGATAGTGAGTGCAGCCCTTTTGATAAATACTACCTATTTAATATTGAAAATTGAAGCATATCCATCAATTTTTGAAACATTATTTGGAACATAGAGACTTATGGAATATTATTCTTTCCAGTTTCAGTGTGTACAAAGTTATATCGTTTCAAAGAAAACCAATGCAACTCCGTTGATAATTGCTAACAAGTAAATGTTTAATGTTGGTCTTTATATGTATAACTGTAGGTGACTGAAATATTATTGGAATTTGACGACTTAAATTATGCCATTGTTCTCTTGCTGATTTCACAGACTAAACTTATTGTAGTTTTTACAGTAGGACTTAATACGATTTCAGGTTTATGAATTCTAGCCTCTACCTTTGATTTCAATTCAAATGTTTCATTTAATTGCCTTGATAAGGTACACATTTAACCAAGTTTCTACTTTCTCAACAATTTATGCGCGAAAGACTGTTCTAACCAGTAATGGTTTCAGTTACCAGAAGTTCCATGACCACACAGTTTCTTACTATTGAATATAGTCCTGTCATACAACCTTACATGCGAAGATGATACTACTCCAAATTTTAATTTATAATCTCACAGTTAATACACTTTTATTAAATGACCTATGAAACTTGCAACTTATAAAACATACGATGTTATATGTTGACTTTATAAAACAATCACTCAGATTTTTCAACATGTGAACCTGCAAGAAGTCAGCTGTATCACTGGGACACACAAATTTCGCTAGACTCTCACGGGTTAGTGCTGATGAGCTAATCTAATTATTTATATTATTTACAGTTGCATACTGAATTATGGTTAAATGTATCTGTCTTTTTTCTTAACTTTCAGTTATATCAGTTAACGCAGTCAGTAATATTAAGTTATTAATTTTCACAATTTAAGTATGTGTACAAGATTTATGCCAGAAAGTAAAACTAAACCATATTTAAATACTTAACAAGATATACACGTAAAATTAAACTTTATGTACCTGTCAATGGTTGCTGTTGTTGCCATACAACAAATAAATAAATAATTTACAGATGCAAGAAATTGTAATGAATGTTACCACTTCCATACTTTAGGAACCACTATCAAATCTATAAAGAATACAGAAAAAGCCCGTTTTAGGAGAAATATTGAGTGTTAGAGGCATATGAAGTTATATTTTTGTAAGTTAGTGTCACTATTCAATTTACCCATTAATGATTTACCAACCACTACATCAACTAAATTCATATATGTTGATGACATCGCACTGGTAGCACACAGCAGTAACTTCGAAGATGGTGAACGAATTCTTACAGCAGATCTGTAGAAGATGTCAGCTTTCTTTAGGACCTGGAGATTGATCCCAAGCACATCAAAAACTAAAGTCTCTGGTTTCCACCTAGCGAATCGTGCTGCGAACTAGAAACGAAGAGTTCTGCTCAATGGACAAACGTTGAGGTAGAATCCTTCCCTAAAATATCTTGGAATCACTCTAGATAGAACGCTGAGCTACAAAGAGCACATCACCAAGCTTTCTCACAAGGTCACTGCAAGGAACATCATACTACATAAGCTCAGTGGTACCACCTAAGGAACCTCTGCTGACTGTCTGCGTTTCACTGGCATCAGTCTTGTGTACTCTGCTGCCGAGTACAGTGCACCTGTCTGGTTGGAAAGTGTACATGTGAAGAAGGTAGACACAAAACTTAACGACACAATGCGCTGCATTACTGGTTCCATGAAATCAACCCCATGCCACTGGTCACCTGTACTGAGTCACATCCCTCCACCTCACTTAAGGCGGAAACAAGCTCTACTGAGGGAGGTCAAGGAAATCTCTGCATCACCCTCTCTACCACTGCACCAGAAATTCTGTAATCCGCCACAGCAACGATTGCGGTCAAGAAGACCAGCCAGTGTTACTGCAGGACAACTAATCGCGGATAATTGTGATCTAAATGAAAGCTGGAAGTATGAATAGTCAACATAAACATTGGGAACAAGAGCCCATCACCTTGATCCCACAAAGAAGCCAAAAGATTTTGACCTACCGAGGAACCTCTGGTGCCGCTTCAACAGAATAAGAAATGGTTGTTGTTAACTACTTCAGGTACAAATGGGGCTGGATCAGTTCAACAATATGTGAATGAAATCAAGAAGAACAGACAACTGAACATCTAGTCCAACGCTGCCCACTTCATTCATACCTTGGAATTTCTGACGACTTGTTCACCCTCACACCCCGTCTGATTAACTGGTGGAAAAACACGGACTTTAAGGTTTAATCTTGTCTTATATCATACGTGTATTTTATAAAATCACTTGTCTTATATCAACTGAATATTGTTTAAAATCACCATACGATTAAATAAATAAATAAGTACAACTCACATACAAGATTCTTCACAACGTAGAGCTCCTTTATCATTAGGTTACAGGAGGGGAAATTTTCTTAAAACGAAATATGTTTCTTACCTTTAGCCCCATTGCCAATTAGCTCATTGGAAAATGACTCCCAAGATGATGATCTAGTTGATGAAATTCATGAATCGATCAAGGAACCGGTAGATACACGATATTTTCAGATTGGCTAAGGTGGATTAATTATGAGAAATCATTTTACATAAAAATATTAGTAGATTAAGATTAAAACATACATGTCGTTTACACGAAATCAAAAAAAATAGTTTTAGGATTTTTTTATGGTTAAGAAAACACGGCTATAAAGAGTTATTCGTCATTAATAAAAGTAGCTCCACAACATAAACTAAAACAGCAATTCCATTTAAGAAATGTCATCATCAGTTGCCAAAACCTATCAAATGTACAAAAATTTCCGTTCTCTACCTCTTTTGGTCATTGTCTGGCAGATACACATAGTGATTCTAACCAGTGGTTACGCAGTAAATTCCATGGTTACAAATATGTAATTACAAATCTGGATTCCATCACATCAAAAGAAACTAATCTTAATAGTAATGGTAACCAACTATGTGATTATGTATTTGTCGGAATGGAATTTCCTACGCAATAGTTTTTGTAATTAAAAACCATGTGTCATAGTGGGTAATACATAAACTGCTACTTTTTGTAGTTCATTGTGTATATGCTTGTCCTACTCTCTGATAGGATGGCTTAATTGGCTGCAGAAAGGAGACAAAGTTAAACGTCAGGGAGACACATAAAAAGCAGTAACTGATGAGGTCTGTGAAAGATGACATAGGACTCAGATTGCCCTACATGTATTACGCTGTTTGTGAGAGTTGTTACTACTACTTCAGGTAGACAGTGCACATTGTGGAACTACACTGTAAAGAATACGAATAGGCTTTGGACCTAGAATATAGAGAGAAATTAGCTATGGCGGATCACACTTTCGAAAGTGGATAAAGAATTGCATTACATCACAATTACATCACCACATGGACGGAGGGACGGGCGCAATGAAGGTAGCGGCTGGAATCCATTCTCTATAAGAACGACAACGTTGAGTGCACTACAGTACCTGGCTCTTGTGACAGTGAAGCAAGCATGATGCAGAAATGCCGTATATATTGCTTAATTTGCTAAAGGAGTGCTATATAAGTCGCCTAAGGCAATAGCTGACAAACAGTGTTATGCTAAATCTGACGGGACTGCAGCCACCAAATGTGGCTGGATGCACGTAAAGGTTTTAGTAATTCACAGATTGCAACATGTTCGCCGGTACTCACTCTGTTGGACAGGGCTTGGGTCCTTCTCGCTAGTGGGCGGTAGACGCTTGCTGTGATCGACAGATACGGCTTCGCTCATGTCGCCTAGCTCGGAGGTGGCTAGTGACGTCACGGACGCGAAACGCCTCGGCGTTCGAACCTTGGTCGGCTGGTCATCCGCCGCAGCGCCATCGACCTTGAGCGGTTTCAGCTCAGTGGCGACGGGTCGGCGGTCGGCGTGCCATTCCAGCGGGTGGAAGAGGAGGTTGCCCATGGGTCCGTGCATGGCCACACCTCCTAGAACGAGCATGGCGCCGCTGAAGCCGTAGTTCTCCAGCAGGAAACGCACCAGGTGCGGCATCGCCATCTGACCCAGGTTGCCGCCCGCCATGGACATGCCGACGGCGCGCCCTCGTGCCTTCAGGAAGTACGATTTGACTGCAATGAAGCCGGAGGGCGAGACTAGCCCACTGCCCAGACCTGTCCAAAGTGAGAAGAGGGTAAGTCACGTGGAACTAGAGATGTCTTCAATATACAGTCACCACGCATCCGAAGATGGAAGCAACCATTATCGTTTTGTATTGTTTCCTACGAAACTTTCATTGAAAACTTGCAACTGGAAAGACAGTTACTTAGTTTTCAGGATTAAACACTAACAGTGAGGTTAATTAAGCATGGTACATTTTCCGTTGGTCGCAAGGAGCAAAGTGGACAAATGAAGCAGACTAGTGCAGAGAATGAGGGAATTTATGGTTACAAATGTCTACTGCTGTCAGACACAGGCCTTAATTTAATGAATAAGATTCTGAGAATGTACGTGTAGTATTGTGCAGAAATGAACCAGTGACTGTAAGAAAAAAGAAAAGGAAGAAATTTGAAACATTTAAGATGTGATGTCGCAGAAGGACATTAATAATTAGATGAACTGATTGGTCGTCGAATGAGAAAGCCCAATACACAATTCACGCGGTAAAAATCATGTGGTAAACTTGACTAGTAAAAGGGGTGTGATGCGAGGACATCCATTTGGATCTCAAGAATAACGTCCATGGTACCAGTGGGAGCTACAAGCACAAAAATTTTAGGTAAAGACAGTGACGAATACATCCAACACACAACTAAGGACATTGTGTGAAATTCTGAGTGACTGACATCAGTCAGCAAGTCGTATCAGGCTGTATCAGACTAGTCAGAGGACTGATGAAATTCTCAACCAATGGAAAGAAAAGAGCAATAAATTTGCAGACATCCACCTCTACAAATATAGCAACTAATGTCTTTTGTACAATGACAGGTGTTGGAGAACGATTCTGATCTATGACCACTCAAGAACCAATAGTAACTCCAACAGATCAGTCAAGTCTGGGTCCTACACATGAACATCCCCTCTATGACATAAACAATATGTATCAATGCGACTCAAATCACTTGATATGTCAGGCCCAATAATTACCCTCAGCCGATGGAGCCTTTCATAAAGTATTCTGAAACGTCTCAGGAGCAATGGCGTGTTTTAAAATACTTTGGAGAGGGGAGGGGGCACTAGCATGACGCTTTGTCTTGCTGAAGCAACAGTACTCCTATGGTGAGCTGTAGATGAAGTAACAGATAATCATTATTGGACAATAGTTTCCTGATCCGTTAGCTCTTGACAGCAGATGGCAGACATTCCAGGAACTTCATTTCATCACAAGTTAACAACTCTAACACATGAAAATCTTCCTCTGTCTGAATGATGGTCTATTGGGAAGTCAGTTGTCTCTTCGTGATTGGGTCTTGACGTATGTACCAAATGTACCGCGAAAAGGAGGCTTTTCTCATGCTGCGAATGAGTCATGACTGTTTTACGGCGCCCATGACAATATTCCTACCCTCTGACGCATTGCGGTTAAAGGTGCAATTGCTAGACGACTACTAATGTACTCCGTAGGCTGTAGAGCTAAAACAGGCTACCAAAAATATTACAAGAACGAGTAAATATATGTAAGTGCGGTTTTCACGAACTCATATCGCTCAGTGTACCAAATTTTCCGACATACACAAACAGATAAGAAATTAGCTCCATATATTCGCTTCCATCTCGCCAGAGGCTCCTATGACGTAATTTCCTAGCTCACAATCTCCGTATTCTACGTGACTCAAGTCGCTAGTCTCCATCACTGCCTCTGTAACAGTTATCTTGCCCCTTGAGTCTTGCTGGGCACAAATGAACTTCACCAGCGTAGAAAGGAGAGGGAGTACACGAATTTGCTAACATACCAAAGGATTGTCAGCATTGTTGCCACATTAGCAACTGCTGGACACAACAATTATTACATACCAGCACAATAACTTATTGAACACACACAGAAGATGGGACTGAACACTAACGATTCATGCAAAACTACACTCCTGGAAATGGAAAAAAGAACACATTGACACCGGTGTGTCAGACCCACCATACTTGCTCCGGACACTGCGAGAGGGCTGTACAAGCAATGATCACACGCACGGCACAGTGGACACACCAGGAACCGCGGTGTTGGCCGTCGAATGGCGCTAGCTGCGCAGCATTTGTGCACCGCCGCCGTCAGTGTCAGCCAGTTTGCCGTGGCATACGGAGCTCCATCGCAGTCTTTAACACTGGTAGCATGCCGCGACAGCGTGGACGTGAACCGTATGTGCAGTTGACGGACTTTGAGCGAGGGCGTGTAGTGGGCATGCGGGAGGCCGGGTGGACGTACCACCGAATTGCTCAACACGTGGGGCGTGAGGTCTCCACAGTACATCGATGTTGTCGCCAGTGGTCGGCGGAAGGTGCACGTGCCCGTCGACCTGGGACCGGACCGCAGCGACGCACGGATGCACGCCAAGACCGTAGGATCCCACGCAGTGCCGTAGGGGACCGCACCGCCACTTCCCACTTGCTCCTGGCGTATCGGCGAGGACCATTCGCAACCGTCTCCATGAAGCTGGCCTACGGTCCCGCACACCGTTAGGCCGTCTTCCGCTCACGCCCCAACATCGTGCAGCCCGCCTCCAGTGGTGTCGCGACAGGCGTGAATGGAGGGACGAATGGAGACGTGTCGTCTTCAGCGATGAGAGTCGCTTCTGCCTTGGTGCCAATGATGGTCGTATGCCTGTTTGGCGCCGTGCAGGTGAGCGCCACAATCAGGACTGCATGCGACCGAGGCACACAGGGCCAACACCCGGCATCATGGTGTGGGGAGCGATCTCCTACACTGGCCGTACACCACTGGTGATCGTCGAGGGGACACTGAATAGTGCACGGTACATCCAAACCGTCATCGAACCCATCGTTCTACCATTCCTAGACCGGCAAGGGAACTTGCTGTTCCAGCAGGACAATGCACGTCCGCATGTATCCCGTGCTACCCAACGTGCTCTAGAAGGTGTAAGTCAACTACCCTGGCCAGCAAGATCTCCGGATCTGTCCCCCATTGAGCATGTTTGGGACTGGATGAAGCGTCGTCTCACGCGGTCTGCACGTCCAACACGAACGCTGGTCCAACTGAGGCGCCAGGTGGAAATGGCATGGCAAGCCGTTCCACAGGACTACATCCAGCATCTCTACGATCGTCTCCATGGGAGAATAGCAGCCTGCATTGCTGCGAAAGGTGGATATACACTGTACTAGTGCCGACATTGTGCATGCTCTGTTGCCTGTGTCTATGTTCCTGTGGTTCTGTCAGTGTGATCATGTGATGTATCTGACCCCAGCAATGTGTCAATAAAGTTTCCCCTTCCTGGGACAATGAATTCACGGTGTTCTTATTTCAATTTCCAGGAGTGTATTATGTTATGGGATAGCGATATCGAGAAATACAGATGGTGGTACGCGAGGTGAAAGAGGGCAGTGCGTTAGTGTAACTGTCATTTGTACTCGGGTTATTCATGTGAAAATGTTTCCGACGCGATTATGGCCACACGACGGGATTTAACAGAGTTGGAATGGTAATTGGAGCTAACAGATGGGACACTCCATTTTGGAAATTGTTAGGTAATTTAGTACTCAGAGATCCACAGTGTCAAGAGTGTGTCGAGATTAGCAAGTTTCCGGCATTACTTCTCACCGTGGACAATGCAGTGGCTGACGGTCTTCACTTAACGACCGAGAGCAGCGGTGTTTGCGCACAGTTGTCAGTGCTAACATTGAAGCAACACTGTTAAATAACGGCAGAAATTAGTGTGGAACGTTCCACGAACGTATCCTTTCGGACAATGAGCCGAAATTTGGCGGTGATGGCCTATGGCAGCAGACCACCGACCTGAGTCTTTGCTAACAGCGGGACATCACCTGCTGCACCTCTCCTGGGCTAGTGATCATATCTGTTGGACCCTAGACGTCTGGGAAACCGTGGCTCGAACAGATGAGTCCAGATTTCAGTTGGTAAGAGCTGATGGTAGGGTTCGAATGTGTTGCAGACCCTATGAAGCCATGGACCTGTCAACAAGGCACTATACGAGCTGGTGGTGGCTGCCTAATGATTCAGGCTGTGTTTACATGAAATGAATTTGGTCCTATGGTCCAAGACCATCGATCATTGGCTGGAAATGGTTGTGTTCCGCTGCTTGCAGACCTTATCCATCCATTCGTGGACGTCACGTTCCGAAACGACGATGTAATTTTTACGGGTGACAATGCCCCATGTTACCAGTCCAAAACTGCTCGTGATAGGTTTGAAGAACATTCTGGACAATACGAGAGAATGATTCGGCTACCCAAACCGTCCGACATGAACACTATCGAACATATATCAGACGTAATCGAAAGGTAGTTCGTGAACAAAATCCTGCCCCGGCAACACTTCCGCAATTAAGGACGGCTATAGAGGCAGCATGGCTCAATAAATCTGCAGGGAACTTCCAACGACTTGTTGAGCACATGCCACGTCGAGTTGATGCACTACGTCCTGCGAAATGACGGCCGACGAGATATCAGGAGGTATACCAAGAATTTTGTCACCTAAGTGTACATTATCTGATAATAATACTCGGACACCGCTACGTAATGGAGAATTGACCACTAGATGTCACGAGAGGATGACCCGTCATTATAAGAGGGGCGGGAGTATTATGTTGTGAATGTAGAAGCACTAAGGGCAGAGTGGACTGGTAGATACGCACAGTGCATTCGAATGTCGACTTGTTATTTGATTTTACCTAAGTAACAAACCCATCTACCCTTGGAACGGTTCCAAAGTGAAGTTCTCCAAGTCGACTGTTCGTGATGTGATTGTCAAGTGGGCATTAGATGGAACAATTATAGTAAGCCCGGGACCAGGGAGAGCTCATTTACTGACGAACAGGAAGCATCGAACACTGGGAAAGTTGGTTGTAAAAAATCGCATGAAATCAGTCGAAGGAATCACTCGTGAGTTCCGAAAAGCTACCAGTAGTAGAGCTAGCACACTGAATGTGTGTAGGGAGTTATAAAAATGGGTAACAATGGTCGAGCAGCTCCTCATAAGCCAACATATCTGTACTCAGTGCTAAGACAAGCTGAGGTGCTCTACGAATGGTGCGACTGGACAGTGAATGACTGGAAACTAGTGATTTGAAGTAACGAATCACGCTATACCCTGTCGCATTCCAACGGAATGGTCTGGCTTTGGCAAATGCCTAGAGAACGTTAGCCCCTGTCATGAACTAACAATGGTGGATATAGGAGGGGGCGTTACGCTATAGGGATGATTTTCGTGGTAAATATGTGGTCCCTTATTGCTCTTAAGAAAATCCTAATTGAAGAAAGATATGTGCACATTTAACAGCACTGTGTATTGCTTACTGTAGAGGAACAGTTCAGAGACGATGATGGTCTTTGTCAGCATGACAATGCACCCTGTCAGAAAGCAGCATCTGTGACGCAATGGTATGTGGAAACAGCATTCCTGAAACTGACTGGCCTGCCAATGATCCTAACCTGCACCCAATGATAATTCTTCTAAACAGTTATAACATCAACTTCGCTACAGCATACCCAAGTCTCCAACATCACTATCTTCTCTCATTGTGGCTCTTGAAAAAGATATCCCACTGAAAGTGTCCCACACAGATTTCAATCCGTCATAAAGATGATACGTGCACACGTTCCATATTGCTTTGCTGAAACCTGGTATAGAAGGAAATAATCCAAAGAATTTTAGACCACTTTCATTACTCTGCCTACTATACAAACTGCTGGAGAGAATGATCTTAAGCCGGCCGAAGTGGCCGCAGTCTGGAACCGCGCGACCGCTACGGTCGCTGGTTCGAATCCTGCCTCGGGCATGGATGTGTGTGATGTCCTTAGGTTCGTTAGATTTAAGTAGTTCTAAGTTCTAGGGAACTGATGACCTCAGCAGTTAAGTCCCATAGTGCCCAGAGCCATTTGAACCTTTTGATTTGAATGATCTTAAATTACTTCCTACCTGCATTTGATCCCCTGCTAATGCCTCAATAAGCTGATACTTGTCCTTGTAAAAGCTGCACTGGACAACTGTTGAATCTGGCGCAGTTAACTGAAGACGGGTTTGAAGCTCGTAAGGTGACAGAGGTGGTATTCGTCAAGTTATCAGCGGCCTATGGCGCTGTCAGCCACCAGATACTGCTGCTCGAGGTATACAATATGATCAACTAGGCTCATCGCAGCAATTGTGCACAACTGTAGGTTCTTCGCACACTTTCAAGGGTAGTGCAGTCAATGGAGACTACAGAAAAGCGGTGTTCCTCAAGGAAGCGGGTTGGCTCCAATTGATATAGTACGGTCAGGAGTTGAGTTACAACACTGCTACAATACAACATACCTAGGTGTGGTGCTAGGCAGATCTCTTACTTTCAAGAGACACTGCAGGAATGGCAAGTTGAAAGTTTTAACCAGAAACAATCTGCTAAGAAAACTGGCCAGATCACAGTGCGGCAATGAACCTGAACCCATCCGCACCCTTTCAGTTGCATTATCCTATTCTGCAGCAGAGTACGCTTGTCCTGTTTGGTATAACTCATCAGAGTTAGACATAGGTCTCAACGACACCTGTAGAATCGTAGCAGGTTGTCTGAAATCTACTCCTGTCGAATGGATTTACCGCCTTGAAGAAATAGCACCACCTCCCATTCTAAGAGAAATTCCAGCGAATAAGAAACGAAAGAAAGTGGAACAAGAACAAACCCATCCCCTTTATGGGCATAAACCGCATTCACAGTGGTTGAAGTCAAGGGAGAGTTTCCTTAGAACGTCAAAGATACTTACTACCAGTGCTGAAAATCTCAGGGTGGAAGTTTGGAGTGATAAGACATCTCTTTCCTCTGGTTGGAAAAAAGTTACAGAAATTGTGCCTCCAGGATATGACGAGGAATGAATGATCTAGAAATCTTTGAATAGGCTGAGTTCCGGCGTGGGTATTAATTTGGCAAGATGGGGCAACAGTATACAAAACTGTATTAAGTGTGATTCTGGAGAAGTCCAAACTGTCCAGCACATGCTTCAGAGTCGACTGTGTCCAGGCTCCTGTATTGCAGAAGACCTCCACCAGCTGGCACAACATATACTGTAAATGGCCCAATTTTGGTCAAAGACCAAATTATATGGTAACTGAGCATCTATATACATTTCTGACACAAGAATAATAATAATTCCATATTAAAAATGGTTCAAATGGCTCTGAGCACTATGGGACTTAACTTCTGAGGTCATCAGTACCCTAGAACTTAGAACTACTTAAACCTAATTAACCTAAGGACATCACACACATCCATGCCGGAGGCAGGATTCGAACCTGCGACCGTAGCAGTCGCGCAGTTACAGACTGTAGCGCCGAGAACCGCTCGGCCATTCCGGCCGGCTAATTCCATATTAATGTGCACTAATTAGTGTCTGGGTACTTTTTGATCAAATAGTGTATTTTGAGTTTTCTGTCTGAGCTCCTTAGCTCTGTATAGTTATGAGATGTTTCTGGATAATAAGGCATTCCTTTTAGTTGATTATCATTGGTTGACTAGTAGTTCTGCAGAGTGATCCTTATATCATCTGTTGCAAACCCGTGGTAGTTAAGGGTAGCCATGGGATCTTACCGAGGACGAGATAAATCCTTCATAAAAACATTAAGCGACCGAAGGCTTCTGTTCAGTCACTCGTAGACCGGTGTGGTGTGGCCATAGAAGGCAGCAAAAAGAAAGATGGAGTTTTAAATATCACATTTAAAAAAGTCGTTCACGCAGGAGGTTCGTACGGAAGACCATTGTTTGGCCGTCGCACGGTCTCCCGTATGGGGGGCATATAAGTAGGCTTCCCTGGCGTTGGGAGGCTGCTTACATGGTCGAAAAGATAGAAGTCGACAGCTTCGTTTTCACAGAGAGATCTTTACGGCATTGACCCCTTACTTGGCTTATATTCATTGCGAATCTCTTCCACAGTGTGAAGTCCAAAGACACTGGATAAAACCGCAGGTGACTTCTGTGTTCAGGGAAAAAGAGCGGACCCCCAAAACTGCAGACTAAGACGTCGGTTTGGTGCTGATTTCTGAGCACATTTCCTTGAGAAAGAAGAAAATCTGCTGGCAACAAATCAACACGGATTTAGAGAGCATCCGTCGTGCTAAAATCAGCTTGCGCTTTTCTCGTACGATATCCTGCGAACAAAACATGCAGGCCAACAGTTAGAATGCAAATTTCTAGATCTCCAGAAAGCGTCTGACTTAGCACTCCGCTGCTGACCCACGAAATACGCTCTCAAATTATCTCCATACATAAATGATCTGACGGATAGGGTGAGCATAAAATTTCGATTGTTTGCTGATG
Organism: Schistocerca cancellata; assembly: GCF_023864275.1. Classification (NCBI taxonomy): domain Eukaryota; kingdom Metazoa; phylum Arthropoda; class Insecta; order Orthoptera; family Acrididae; genus Schistocerca; species Schistocerca cancellata. The sequence goes on along the minus strand of NC_064631.1, from coordinate 171,765,755 downwards.
ATGTTGCAGTGTACAGTGAAGTGTCGTCATTAACTGTAGGAGGATACTCTGTGACATAGACAGAATATATATTTGGTGGGATGAATGGAAGCTTGCTCTAAAAGTGGAAAAAAATTTACGGTAATGCAGGTAAACAGGAAAAACAAACCTGTGATGTTGGAATACGGTGTCCTTTGTCTGACGATTGACACAGCCACATCGATTAAATGTCTAAAAATAACGTTGTAGAGTTATATGAAGCGGAACAAGTACGTGAAGTCTGTAGGTGGGGAAGGCGAATGGTCCACTTCCATTTATTGGGAGAATTCTAGAAAAGTCCATAAAGGAGACCGCCGATAGGACACTAGTGTGACGCATTGTTGAGTACTTCTCGAGTGTTTCACATCCCGACCAGATCGGATTAAAGGAGGACTTCAAAGCAGTTTAAAGGCGTGATGCTAAAGTTGTCAGCGGCAGGTTCGATCAACACGCTAGTACAACGGAAATGCTTCCTGAACTCAAATGGGAATACCTGGAGGAAAGACAACGTTCTTTTCGAGAAACACTGTTGAGAAAATTTGGAGATCTGGTATCTGTGGCTGACTGCAGAACGATTCTACTGCTGTCAATGCACATAAAAAAAATAAGGGCTCGTCCCGAGGCATATACACAACTGGCTTTTCCTCGCTGCTTTTGCCAAATTGGATAGGAAAGCGAATAGCTGGTAGTGCTCACGCAATGTATGGTCGCTTGCGGAGTGTTCATGTAGATGTAGATGGAGATGATGAACTTGTTCCTCAAGGCAGTTGACGCTAGGGCCGATGGTTTGCTCGGTTTTGACGTACTGGTCATGCAGGCATAACTTTGATACGGAAGCACGTAAAAATCCAGGAAGCTACAAGATATGCAGTACCCCGATGCAGCCGCTTTCAAATCTACTCTTATCGCGCAACTCGCGCTTCCTGCAGTCAACTGTACCTTGACGTACAGTACGTCTTGTCGATATCCCAGTCATATGAAAAAATGAATTAATCGATTCACGTTTGGAATACAAACGCTCACTATTAAAGGTAAACAGAGCAGATCAATGTTTCACGTGCCGTCGACAACGAGGTCATTAGAGACGGAACACAAGCTCGGATTACGGAAAGATGGGTGAGGAAATCGGCCGTGCCCTTTAAAGAAACTATCTTGGCTCACTCTTCAACACACTCTCACATTGTTCATGAGTGTAAAATACCGGAAAAGTACCATACACACGGGATAAACTTACCAGTACCAAGAAGAAAGATTTACGTACCATTTTTTATATGAGTAAAAGACATGCAAGATCGGTGGAAATCACACACGTTTACAAAAAAGCAATATACCAAGCCCAGCGTTAGATATGTGAAATGCAGGGTACAGTCTTGTAGCAAGAATGGGTTTGAAGGTTTTACGTTGCTCTGTTGTGCTCACATGACTTGTAGGTGAACAAAGTGCATCTTCAAAAAAAGATAACAACGACATACAACAAGAAATGAATTATCCGAATGGGACAGAAATTGGTAGATATGACTTACATATAGAGACAAATAAATTATTATAATTTCAGAAAAATCAGATTATTTATTAAAGAGAAAGAGCTTTACAAATTGAGCAAGTCAGTACACTTGGTATACCTCCGGTCCTTGTGCAGGAAGCTATTCGGTTTGACGTTTGTTGACAAGAGTTGGTGGATTTCCTCGTGAGGGATATCGTGCCAAAATATATCCAATTGGACAGTTATATCGTCAAAATCCTCAGCTGGATGGAGGGCCTTCGAAAGGCCCTCACTTGGCGAAAGATACGGCGACCTTGCTGGTCAAGACAGAGTTTGGCAAGCACGAACACATGCAGTAGATGCTCTCGCCGTGTGCGAGGGAAGCATTATCTTGCTGAAATTTAAGCTCACTATGGGCGTAGAATATCGTCGACGTACAGGTCAGCTCTAAGGATGTCGCTGATGACAACCATGGGTTCTTGATATGAAATGAAATGATACTCCAGTCCATCACTCCTGTTTGTCACGCTGTTCGGCGGGTGACAGGCAGGTTGGTATCCCACCACTGGCGGCGGCGTCGCCAGACACGTCTTCGCTGATCGTCGGTGCCTGGAACCTTATTGAGTGGAGTAGAATTGTCTTCACTGACGAGTTCGACAACGAACTGAGCACCAATGACCAGGGTAGATGTGTCTGGAGACGCCCGAGACAGTGGAGGGATATCAACCTGACACCGAGCGAGGTGGCGCAGTGGTTAGCACACTGGACTCGCATTCGGGAAGACGACGGTTCAATCCCGCGTCCGGCCATCCTGGTTTAGGTTTTCCGTGATTTCCCTAAATCGCTCCAGGCAAAAGCCTGGATGGTTCCTCTGAAAGGGCACGGCCGACTTCCTTCCCCGTCATGCTCTAATCCGATGACACTGATGACCTCGCTGTTCGGTCTCTTCCCCCAAACAACCTCCCCCCCCCCCACCCCCCAATAAACCTGACAGTCACCCGTCATATGGCTCGACAGCCAGAAGTGATGGTCTGGGGTGCCACTTCTTTTCATAGCAGGACCCTTACGGTTGCTATCCGCGCCACCATAACAGCACAGCTGTACGACGGCGATATTCTACGTCCCATTTTGTTGCTCTTCATGGTAAGCCATCCTGGGCTTACATTCAGCAAGATAATGCCCGCACACCCTTCGCGAGAAGTTCTACTGCTTGTCTTCGTTCTTTCTAAGCCCTATCTTAGGCAGAAAAGGTGCTGAATCTCTCTTCAACTGAGATCCTTTGGAGAATTATGGGCTGGGCCCTCAACCAGCTCGGAATTTCGACGATCTAGTGCCTCCAGTGGATAGAATTTGGCATGATGTCCCTCAGGAGGACATCCAATAACCCTGTCAATCAATGCCCAGCCGAATAACTGCTTGCCTAATGATCAGAGGAGGTCCTAGACGTAACTGATTTACTCAGTTTGTGAAAATTTTTCTCTTGAATAAGTCATTCAGTTATTCTGAAACTGTAATTATTTGTTCGTCCGTATATGTATATCGCATCTATCGATTCCCACCCCGTTCAGATAATTCCTTCATCATGAGTCGCATCGCTTTTTCCTTTTATTCTTTCCTTTTCTGTGTCTGGGAGTGTATTACATACCGGCACACAGATACTCATAGGTAATGAGCTCTGAGCACACGAATTTACACTACACAACCCTTTCTCTTCCTTTTGTCGTGGAGCGTAATATGAATAAAAAGCAGGAAGACTAGCACACAGGCACTGCAGTTCCACCAGGAGAACTAATGCTGATCTTAAGACACAGAGTTATATTAATATCCGTGAAGTCGCAACGCCAACATGTGAGTGGAAATAACGTGGCAGAGATAAGATTTTAAGAAGCTGCCAGATCACATGAAGCTGGTGATGAACAACAACCAATCCGGCTGAATTTAAGGAGAACGCTACAAAAGTTGATTCAAGACAAATGATGTTCTATTGTGTCCTCATCTGTCGTTCTACTGTGCCACTGCACTCGATCACATGCTGGTGCTTCAGCTCAGTTTCTCTGACGGTTCAGATGGGAGATAAGATATCAGCCTCTCCACTGTTCGGTTTTGGAACCAAACAGCTAGCACATCGAAATATTCTGCCAGACCGAAACTGTATGCTGGACCGGAAATCATAAGCAAGACCTTTGCACTTTGCAGACAAATGCTGACCAACTGAGCTACCCAGGCAAGCCTTATGTCCAGCCTTCACAGTTTCACTTACGCCAGTACCTGTCTCCTACCTTCCAGACTTGCTCTGAATCGAATACAGATTGAATTCATATAGGCTGGAGCCACCTGATTTCATGTCATACTAAGGTAATCAATACTAACACAAATGTATGTAAAACTTAATGTTGGTTATTACTGTTATAGTGCGTTCTGAGTTTGGAGAGCTGAAAATCTACAGACTCATGTCAGTCTGAGAACCTCAAATCACTATCAAGAACGTGTTAATAGAAAACGAATGATGCCGAGGAAGTGCAGGTTGGGTCAGCAATGATAAGAATATAGTAACTGGTTCTGCGGATCACAGTTCACCCTGTTTCCAACAGCAACTGGGGCAAATGTGTTGCAGACAACCAGAATATAGGGTTGGCAATGTAATGGTGAGGGCCAGAGGTTAACGGCACGGGATCGGTAGAATTTGGGTACTGCAGGAATTGTGTGGAGACATAGTCATCCACAGGTATGTAATTGTTTATGCAGATAAAAGAGGTTGCTATTTAATTTCAATTTGATTGTGTTGGCTGCCAATAGTGTATAATTGTGTTCTGTGTAGTCAGACTTCCAGGAAATAATATTACTGAAACTTCCTGGCAGATTAAAACTGTGTGCCCGACCGAGACTCGAACTCGGGACCTTTGCCTTTTGCGGGCAAGTGCTCTACCAACTGAGCTACCGAAGCACGACTCACGGCCGGTACTCACAGCTTTACTTCTGCCAGTATCTCGTCTCCTACCTTCCAAACTTTACAGAAGCTCTCCTGCGAACCTTGCAGAACTAGCACTCCTGAAAGAAAGGATATAGCGGAGACATGGCTTAGCCACAGCCTGGGGGATGTTTCCAGCGCACACTCCGCTGCAGAGTGAAAATCTCATTCTGGAATAATATTACTGTTTTCGACTGCTACATGTCTATTTGCATCATACGGTATGTAAGAAGTTTCTCAGGACGAACGTGGTCCACCAAGCATGTGGTATCGAATCTCACACTGGTAACATACGGTAGCAGTTTACCTTTCGCTGCTGTGGCCATATGTACACATCCTGCTACACGATCCACAAGGTACTGTTGTGTGTAACGCGCCCCGCTTTGGGTTTTCCTACAGTGCTACGGATGTCTGCATGCGTTTTGAGCTGCCGACCTCTCACGGCTTCGGACGAGTTACTTCCATATCTCACTGAATAATAAAGTTTCGTGTATTTATCGCAATATACGCGCCTCATTGCGTGCCATCAGTTTTAGGAACCGCATTACAGTAGCTTGAATCGTTTATGAGATATGATGATTGCTGTGACCGCAAGATTCGCGAGGCGCAAGGACGTTAATAGGCGCGTCGCGAGCGACCATCTGTCGGACATAAAACCCAATAGCTCGAGGATGAAATAAGATATCGTTCTGCTCAGTCTTAAACTAAATTTCGATATCTTATCTACATTTCATTCACTGCAATGTACCAGCTATAATCAACGGTAACCGAAGCTTTTGCAATGTGTTTGAAACGTCCCCTTTGAACAATTTTACATGTGAAACGTCCACTTAGAACAATTATACAAACCTGTGCTTAACCTGACACACAATATTATTTAGCGCAACGCAATCTGACTTTCAATAACCCCTACAAAACAATGGCCCTGACTAACTTTAACCTATACCTTTTACAAATCACTTACCTCACAAAAATCTTCGCTACTCAAGCTACTGCAAAACAGCGAGCGCCACTACTGCCAGCTAAATAAAAGATTCAAACCACTGAAGGTACTAACTACTGATAGGGATAGTTAGCAAATGAAAGATATTAATAGAGAACAAACAATGTATTTACCTTAATATTCATAATTGACATTCAGTCTTACAGATTATCAAAACTCCGCCATCTCTCTCCCCACGTCCACCACTGCTGGCGGCTCACCTCCAACTGCCCAGCGCTACGCGCTGTTCGCATCCCGCTATAGCAGTTCATGACAATAATGGCAGACAACAATGCAAACTAGCCACATACTGCACACAGCACAGCCAGTGATTTTCATACAGAGTGCTATGTAACGTTGCCAATAAAAAACATAAACAGCAAACTTACATAAAGAAAGCCTAAACAGCCTACTTACATAGCCCCCATGCTCCCCACAAAAAATTTTACAAAATGTTTTTGGCCGGTGGCCAATAATGATTTGATAAAATTTTTCATAATTACACTAACAAAGATATCCAATGCACACACTTATTGATACAATGTTGGTCAAAAGCTAAAATTTTCTCACAGTCCATAAAGACAGTCCAGATTGTTCATCATAATAGTAATTACAGGTGTTTGTTCACAAAGTCTCATTAGTAAAAAAAATTGCACACAGAAGTAGTGGATTTCCATGCAGTCTTGAAGAAGTAGTGTTGTCCTTACAACGGAAAGACAGTGCTGACTCTTGACATGCTGACAGGTAATGGGCCACAACAGAGCAAACCCACAGCAGAGTCATTCGACGTTTTGAAGAAGATTGGTAGGTAGGTCATCACAGAGCAGACCCACTGTAGTCCTGGTAGAGAGTATGGTATTGGTGGGCCACCAGAGGAGCAGACCCACTGTTGTCCTTGTAGAGATGGCCAGCAGCCATCTGTTGCGACTGTGCAGGTGCACAATCACCATTGAAGAGTCTTGCGGATAATAGAGCAAGTCCATAACCACCACTTGTGCACTCACAAAGTTTTTGGAATTGTCCTTAGAACCAGCAATGCTGTTATCCAGTCCCTTGCTGAATTATTAACACACGTGCAAACACTAACAGTCCCTACTTCTCACATATTGTCCATATACTATGACCGACAGAAATGTGTGCAGTGAAATGAATGCTTACAAGTTACTTAATTTGAATAACTGGTGTCAATTACAATTATATAACATAAGAATACAATTACAAAGATACAAAATACATCATTAAAAACATAACAATACAGATAATATTTGTAGTGCAGGCTTTACAAAACAATAGAAATAAACATATACATCAGTGTTACAGGAATGATGACATGAGTACATACATAAAAGATCAGAATCACTTTTAAAAATTCAACTTCACACATGAGCATTAAAACAACACAGAATAAATAATGTCTAAGCATCTTTACAAAGTAAATAACATATTATTAGAAAAAGTCTACAACAGAGCTCTCATCAGCTAAACACATAAAGACAGGAAAAACACAAATACACAAGGGTACCCAAACACATAGTGGGATAACACAAAAGGAAAGGACAGGGTTTGTTTTCAGTGTAACATTTGGTACTGCAGTCCACCCCACAACTTCATTCGATAGATCTTTCGTCTTATTTCAACATTTGTTTCCACCAAAAAAATCCTATCCAAGCATGCTTTCTGTATTTATATGTTCACACATTGCTTACCTCATCATTTATTTCCAAGAAAATCCTACCTATACCTCGTTCCTGTATTCTATCCATATTTATTTCAAAATAATTATTTCTGATTGTACAATACTCATTGGGGCCCAAATCTTTCTTCGCAATGCATTCTTTACCTATTCTCCATAGTCAGTTTCTTATATAGTCTACCCCCTCTTAAGCTAACTTAAATCTACTGAGCTCAGATATATATACCAAAGGACGAGGCAATGCAGCATCACAACAAATCAACACAAACAGAAATGACAAAGAAATGCAAATTGGCAAAGCTAGCAGCATAAATTAGCAAAAGTCAAATTCAATAACACTATGCCTTGCAAACAGCAGCAACTTATACCTAAACATGACATAGCGCAAGCAGAAAAAATATTACAGTAAAAACAACAATGCAGACAAGGGAAATGCATATTCACATCTTAATGTCTATGTAATTAAAGTGGTCATCTTAATGTCTATGTAATTAAAGTGGTGCACCATAACAACTTATTGTAAAAAAAATATTACCATGTACCTGAAAAGAAAATTAAGTGTTACTGTTACTAGTTACTTCTTATTGTTCTTTCCTTTCCAAGTGCTCCTTTTTTAAAGAATGTGGATTACAAAATTATCATTTAATAGATCTGTTGACAGAAAGAGTTCACATTAGCAAATGCATCTCATTTTATAAAAGCAATGCTGCAACACAGCTGGAAACCAGACATCAAATGAAATAAGCAATTACGCAAACCAAAGCATAAAAATGTCATTCAGTAGTCATGTGACATTTCATTTCATAAGTTAATTGCTCTCAACTCTCGTACAAAGACTCTTGTCATAATCAGGTGTGCAGATGTAAAAATATTTCTTGTCATTTTGTTAGGCATTTCAGTAAATATCATAAATTTTTAAGTAACGAGGGTGTCGCATTAGCGATGAAAGGCACATCCTAATGGTTTATTCTCCAGGTGTTTGACACAGCTGTGTGCCCACAACGCATTACAAAAATCATATGTTTTCAAGTAACGAGCGTGTCGCATTAGCGATGAAAGGCACATCCTAATGGCTTTCTTTTCTACCTGAGCGTCTGAAAAGGCTTGTTCTCCAGGTGTCTGACACACCTGGGTGCCCACGTCGCATTATGTGCAGGTGGTCACTTAACTTTCTTACGGAAATATTTACGACAGCAGTTTCCGCTACAGTGACAGTCTCATATAAAAACATTTCATAGGTCAAGAATTTTATTGACATAAACATACCTCAACAGCATAATACACATCGTCGTCGTAAAAATAACATCATAACACCTCAGTCAAATGTCAAAAACGTCGTAGCTTCCTCCAATGATTTCAAAACCTAAAGAAAATTCTCTGCTCATTTCAGTAGTGTCATCTACCTCAAACGTACTTTAAAAATTATACTCCCTTACCAAATACATCATTCAAAGTTCTCATAGTATCACAATGGTTCCAAAAAAATATGAACAGTGCACAAAGTACAGACAAAGTACAATTTCTTAAGTGTGAAGTAATCCAACTCTGTAATTGCGTAAACATGTGTCACTGACGTAGTAAAAGGATGTTTGTTTCTCTGTTAAATGATCAGATAGGTGTGTAATTTATGTGTTAGAGAAATATGGTACCGATGTGTAAAGTTGTATAAGCAAATACCATATTAGCTAGGGCTCCTTGTGCTTGCCAAACACATGGTACACAAAGTAGGCGTGTACCCCCCTGAGGTTTATTGTAATTGTATCCTCAGGTATTACAGCTTACAGCAATGAAATGAAATGTGTCACGAAAAACTTTCTTTGTAATTCAAAAATCTCTAAAAATAAATGTCTTAAGTACAAAATTAATCACTCAAATACGTGTCCAGTAGCGCTAAATGTGCGTCTTGCTCTAAGATAATCTCTGGGGAGTGTCGTAGTTATTGTCCTCCGAAAGCTAAGTTCTGCAGAAGTCAATGTACTTACCTCATGATACACAAAAGTGAAATGCTTTGCGTATAGATATCATACTTATTACGCTTATTGCCGTGATGAGGAAAGTACTGTGCTGTAACGTATTGTTGTCCTACGGAAAAGGCTGTCTCCTTGTAGCAATAGCACAAAAGTCACCACTAAAACATGTTTTACTTTACAGAAGAATTCAGGAAAACTGTGCAGATATCAAACAGATACACCGCAAAAGCAACATTGTAAATTGTCACTCATTAGTAACGTCGTGATATAATCGTGTAGCTGTCACACAAACCAACCACTGTGTCATCTGGCATTTCACAGAAAGCACCTCAAATCCAGAATCCACTCGTAAGCAAACCAAAATGTTGCATGTTAACAGTTTCTTAACTCTGACAAATTGTACAAGTAGCGTGAAGTGAAAATTGCAAAGACTAAGTTAAAAAGCAAATTATCTGTCAATAAATGGTTTGACATGAGAAATGTGGTGTAAACCTTTACTCTTCCTAGTACGCAGAGTTTCAACTTCAACGCAATTATCATGTGGTATACGTCGGATTCTGTAAGGTCCATTGTAAACTAGAAAGAATTTGTGACTCAAGTGTTTCTTCTTATGTGACAATGAATGAGCTTTAAAGAGAACTTTCTGACCAATATATAATTTCTTTGCATTTGCTTTACCGTGTAGTTTTCTCCTTTTCTCTGCTGCAGATTTTATATTTTTAAGAGCCAAATCAATTATGTTTTTGTGTCGCAGTTTACGTGTATTCGGGAAAGGTACAAGCTCTCTGATTCTGTTCGGTGGTTCTACATTCTTCAGTACAAGAGTAGGTGGTAAAGCAGTGGAATCATGAGGCATTTCATTCAGCACATTTTGAAATAAGTGTAAATATCTGTCCCAATGCTGATGCTTTCTGTGACAATAAAGTCTGCAAAGCTTATTGATTTCTTTCATAATCCGTTCAGACGGGTTACAATGTGGTGAATACAATGAAATAAAAACAGGTTTGATTTTATGATTCCGAAGCATGCGTGACCAAACAGCAGATCTGAATTGCGGTCCGTTATCTGAAATGACTTTACTAACGTGTCCAACTTCACGTAAGAAATTTTTAACAAAGGCGTTGGATACAGACCGTCCAGTGGCTTTACGTAACGGAGTGAAAGAAACAAATTTTGAAGTAAGTTCAACAGCGACTAGAACGTATGCAAATCCATTAGATGTTCTGACAAGCGGTCCCAAGAGATCAACAGCAGCAAATTCTTTTAATTTAGAAGGAATGATAGGAAACAGCGGAGCACGATGTGAGATAGTAGACGGTTTCGCCTTTTGACAAAGTTTACAAATAGACAAGACTCTTCGAATTCGCTTTTCCATATTGTTAAAATAACAAGTCGTTCGAAGAATATGAAAACATTTTCGTGGGCCAAAATGTGCATAGCTGAAATGAATGTACCAAATGAGCTTATTAACAAAATCGTCTGGAATGCAAAGTACCCATAGCTTGTCATCAACAGTGCAGCGTTTGAAGAGTATGTTGTTTCTAACCAGGTAATAATGCCGAATCTGAGTGTGTGTCTTTTCATGCCATTTACCTTTGATGTCTTTCCAAATCGGATCTTTATCTTGTTCATGAGCAATGTCCTTTAAAGATGTGGTGATGAAGTTTTCAAAGGCGACTTTCTGAATGTAAAGAATACTGAAATTTTTCTCGAGGTTGCCTTCTGTGTTACTTTTCTCAAGCCCAGCCGGTGCGCGTGACAGTGCGTCCGCAACAATGTTTTCCTTGCCGGGAATGTAGACTATTGTGAAGCGGAATTCTTGCAGAAACAATGCCCAACGTTTTAACCTATCATGATTTAATTTTGAAGACATAAGAAATTGTAATGCACGGTGATCACTGTATACTTTTACGTGCTTACCAGAAAGAAAGAAACGGAATTTGTTAAATGCCCAAACGATAGCTAAAGCTTCTAATTCAGTAACGGAATAATTTTTTTCAGATTTTGTTAGCACTCGGCTAGCAAAAGCAATGGTTTTCTGAACAGTAATGTCATCTTCTATGGCTTCTTGAAATAAATGGGCACCAAGACCAACTTTGGAAGAATCAGTGCTAAGGCAGAAATCTTGTGACAGATCTGGATGAGCTAGTATTGGCGCGTGAAGTAACGCTTCTTTCAAAGAATTGAATTCTAACTGTGCTTGTTCGTCCCAGTTCCAAATAGTATTTTTTCCAGTGAGAGAACAAAGTTTTGGTGTAACTAGAATTTGCATATTCAGAAAACGACGGTAAAAATTTACGAGACCTAGAAAACTGCGGACTTGTCTTTTTGTGGATGGAACTGGAATGGCTCTGATTGCTTCTAACTTTTCAGGATCCGGCTGAATGCCTTCAGAAGAAATAATATGTCCTAAAAACTTCACCTTTGACCTACCGAATTCAGACTTTTCCAAGTTAACTGTAATTCCAGATTCTGCAAAAGTACGTAACAAACTGTTGAGGATGCGGTTATGTTGTTCCCATGAGGCTTCTGCTATTAGAATATCGTCCACATATAAGGTGATGTGACGTTTTAAGAACTCAGGTAATATGGAATTTAACCCGCGAATGAATGCTGCTGAAGAAATGTTCAAACCAAAAGGAAGTTTCCGAAACTGATAACAAACGCCGAAACAAAGGAAAGCTGTGTATTTTCTACATTCTGGATGTAGTTCGATCTGATAAAAGCTGGATCTGAGATCAATGGAAGACAACACTTTTACACCATTAAAATTTTGAAGAAGTTCTTCCATCGTCTGCGGCCTGTCTGTTTCAGGAATAATGATAGTATTGATTTGTCTCGAATCTAAGACAAGTCTGATCGATCCATTTTTCTTCTCAACAACATGTAACGGATTGTTGTATGAGCTTACTGCAGGCTCAATAATGCCCTCGTCAAGCATAGATTGTATTTCTGTTCTAACACGGTCCCTATAATGTGCTGGAATTACGTATGGTCTTACACAAAATTTAGTATGCTCACGAACACGAAATTGGTATTGAAATCCCTTGATTGTTCCTGTTTTGTGAGTAAAAACTGTGGAATGTGCTTGTAAAATCTCAAAAAGGTCCTGCCTATCAGTGTCATTACAATTCTCAATTGTTTGAATTTTATTCTGAATTAACTCATTAATTTCAAATATGCCGTCGATGTCATCCCTGTCAGTACTTGCAGAGTGATTGTTAGTGTCTAGTTCCGTAGAAAATTCCGAACTGTTATCTAACAGAAGGTAAAGCCGATTAATTTCCTCATCATGGTTTGAGAGCCAGTCTTCAAATTTCAAAGCTATTGACTTACCTTCTTTCTCTAAACTTATTTCAGCATCGTGAAAGCTTAAGATTGCTTTATATTCATTCAAAAAGTCTACTCCCAGTATAATTTCCGTCGACAATAATGGAACAATAAGGAAGTTCATAGAGAAGCTGTGGCTTTGACAAAAGAATTCTAAGTTGGTTTGTTGGCGTACATCTACACTTTTTCCAAAGATTGCACCTTGTAATTTAATCTTACGTAACGGAAGTGTGGGGCAATCGTTCGCTTTGTTGCATTTGCTAAAAGCTGTTTCGCTAATTACTGAAATGGGACTGCCAGAGTCAAGTACTGCCGTAAATTTTACGTCATTTACAGTAATATGAATCACAGGATATGCAATGTTGTTATGTTTTACGTCGTGTTCCTGGAGTAAGATGTCCCTAATGTCTTCCATTTTTACGTAATTACTAGCTACGGCAGCTGCGTCGTCAGTTTCATAAGTACGTCTTGTGGCTGCCAGTGGTGTGAGTCATCGCCTATTGTCTCTTTGTTGGCGCGCGTCGTTATTGGGATTTGGAGACCTAACTTCTACAAATTCATCGTGACGAGAGTGCTCTGCTCTGTTTAAATCTCGCCAGTTCTGATGCAATTCAGGTCTGTCGTTACGATCATATCGTCTGTCGTCATGTCGGTAGATTCCATAGTTTCTTTCTTGTCGGTCACGTGGTGGAGAATTTCTCCTTGAATCGTAACTACGCGCTGGACCGTTGCGTCTAAAGTTATTCTGTCTCCCTTGATAATAGTTATTTTGGTTCCCATATTGTCTGTTTCTCTGATTGTCTCTGTGATAGTCATTACTGCGGAGAGGTGATCTTTCCCTGTAATTATTACTACTCTGCCAACGGTTGTCATACGGGTGGTGTCTGTTTTGGTCACGATTTGCGTTGTAAGAATAGACTTGTCGTGTCCAGTTATTATTTCTGTCGTCACGGAATTGTGACGGATGTGACCTGTAGTGATTGATTTCCTGTTTTCGCATCCCACGACTGTCTGTGTCAATTTCCAGTTCTTGTAACAGTCCCTGAAAAGCTTCAATGTCGTCTTTGCAACGTCCTGCCAAAATAATGTGTCGTAAATGTTCAGGCAGTTTGATTAAGCAAATGCGGATGAGTTCTGAGGGGCTGTATGGGTTTGATAGGTACTGATTCTTGTGCAACATGTCTTCAAAATATTTGACAAGACTGGAAAATTCAGATTGTTCAAAGTGTTTCATCATCATGATGCTATGTTTTACGCGGTCTTGTGTAGCTTGAGACCAATATGCTGAGAGGAAGGCATGGTAAAATTCTCCTTCACTGTGGCAATCGTGAATGACCGATGGCATTCTTACAGCTGGTTCATTCTCCAAGTAGCCACACATAAATTCTAATCTGTGTTCTAATGACCAGTTGGGAGGAAAACAATGAGAGAATTGATGGAGCCACGCTTGTGGATGAATGTCGTTGCCAGAATTCTTAAATGTTTTGAATTTACGTGTAGTAATGAACAGCTTATAGTCAAAATCATCATGTCGGCGAGTCACATATCGGTCATTGTTACGTCGTGTCGGCGGTTCCATCTCAAAATTCGGTGCACCTTGCCAATTTCTTTCATAATTACCGAAATGCTCTGTGTTATTATATTGTGGCTTTTCCGTATTTCTATGTCCCTCTTCCAGTATTGGGGCGCGAGTGTCCTCTGAAATACGTAATTCTTGTATCACCTGCGTCAACTGATCTTGTACTTCCCGGATTTCTCTTTTATACTGTGTATTAATTTGATTTTGATTTTGTTTGAATTTTCTTATTTGTTCATAGTCTTCTGTGTCAGTGAAGGCTACGGGTCTTGTGTCATTCAGATCATCATCTACCTTTGTAGATAAGTTAGTGACCTGATCCGAAAGTTCAGCTACTTTCTCCGATAGTGAACACATTTCCTCAGTGTGTTTTTCTGAACCAAGTTTCAGAGTGTCCATTTGTGTTGAAATCGAATCTACTGTGTTCTTTAAGTTTTCCTGAGTTTTTGCCAGTTGCGTAACCGAATCGGTAGATGCAACTGAGTCAATTTTAGCCCACAAGGTCTCATGATTTTCATGAACAATGGTTTGCAGTTCTTTTATGGCTGCTTCGTGATTCTGTAATACATTCTCATGACGCGAAAAAATAGGTTGGAAATGCTCACAAATTTGTGTTTTTACGTCATTACAGACTTTCTGACATTTCGATTCTATTTTATGTAACTCAGTAGTTAAATCTTCACGTGTTTGTTCAAGCATATGTTCCACTGAGTCTAACTTTTGAAGCTTTTGTTCCATTGTGTCTAACTTTTGAAGCTTTTGCTGTGTTTGTCTCTGATTTTGTTCCATTGTGTCTAACTTTTGAAGCTTTTGCTGTGTTTGTCTCTGATTTTGTTCCATTGTGTCTAACTTTTGAAGATTCTGTCCCATTTGTTTCTGATTTTGTTCAAGCGTTGTGTCTAACTTTTGTAGCCTTTGTCCCATTTGTTGCATTAACTGTAATAACAATGCACTGGTGTCTGAAACATGTTCCTCAGTGCTTTTCGGCAGTGAATTTGCACCGGCAACATTCACATTTTGACAAGCGGAAAATGTGTCTTGACTCATTTGAGAAAACGGTGAGGACGCAAAACCTGAATCTACAGTATTTGCAAAATTGTGTCCTATCATTTCGGATTCCTGAGGCGAGCTGTTGCCGACCGATCGATCGACAATGCTTCCCTGTTCACTACCTGTTTCACTGCCTACGCCATTGTCTGACGCCCGCTCCATTTCCCTATGCACAGTTACCAAATTACTACTTTGAATATTAGTTAATTCACTACCCAGTGGTGCTGATAAGCTACGCTCGTCGTCACTATTATTTCTCAATTTAGTTTGGAGCCTAGTGTTACGTTTTTCACACGCCATTATTGTCACAATATTTCACACGACAACACAGAAAAGCACAACTTGAATAGCAAAAACAAGAGAACACATTAACATAGCACTGAAAATAATATCTAGTTAATTGCAGCAGCGAAATACTTGGCGCAAAGCTACATGCATGCCACAACTGTTTTACTGTACAACAATGAAAGACTGCAACTACAAAGGAGATTCTCTCTACAATTACGCGCTAGCAATAAACAAAAGCTACACTAAATACACAAACTACAAGAAAAAAATCAGAAGATTCCAGTGAGGTATCCTAGGCTAAGGGTCGACATATGAAACGTCCCCTTTGAACAATTTTACATGTGAAACGTCCACTTAGAACAATTATACAAACCTGTGCTTAACCTGACACACAATATTATTTAGCGCAACGCAATCTGACTTTCAATAACCCCTACAAAACAATGGCCCTGACTAACTTTAACCTATACCTTTTACAAATCACTTACCTCACAAAAATCTTCGCTACTCAAGCTACTGCAAAACAGCGAGCGCCACTACTGCCAGCTAAATAAAAGATTCAAACCACTGAAGGTACTAACTACTGATAGGGATAGTTAGCAAATGAAAGATATTAATAGAGAACAAACAATGTATTTACCTTAATATTCATAATTGACATTCAGTCTTACAGATTATCAAAACTCCGCCATCTCTCTCCCCACGTCCACCACTGCTGGCGGCTCACCTCCAACTGCCCAGCGCTACGCGCTGTTCGCATCCCGCTATAGCAGTTCATGACAATAATGGCAGACAACAATGCAAACTAGCCACATACTGCACACAGCACAGCCAGTGATTTTCATACAGAGTGCTATGTAACGTTGCCAATAAAAAACATAAACAGCAAACTTACATAAAGAAAGCCTAAACAGCCTACTTACATGTTTTTACCTCTGCAACATCCTTAAAATTTCGCACAGTGTTTCACTTAATTTAAAGCAGCGCAGTAACTGTAGCACATAACGAAAATAAATTCAGTCCTTTGTCGAGCCAAGATATTACCCTGTAAGAATTGCAAAAATCAATTTTTAACGACCAATAGATTTCGAAAAATCGGTTAATAAGTATTTCATGTCGACCTGATTGCCGTCTCGGCGCAAGAATTTTGCGAGTAGCCATAACAAGAGCCTCCATCAGCACGCCATGCAGAGAGCACATCCGTAGCAGCAAAAACGTTAAACACTGTCCCTCACCCGTCAGCCACCGGATGGATCATCATCGATTACTAGCGGTTTCTTTATAGACATTTACGTCCACTGAGCGACGAATTGCCCAAAATACTCTGAAGAGCCAAAGAAACACCTGCCTAGTATCATGTAGGACCCCCGCGAGCACGCAGTAGTGCCGCAACACGACTTGGTATGGACTACACTAATGTCTGAAGTAGCGCTGGGGGGAACTGACAACATTAGTTCTGCAGGGCAGTCCCTAAATCCGTAAGAGTACAAGGGGTTGGAAACCTCTTCTGAACTACACGCTGCAAGGCCTTCCAGATATGCTCAATTCTGTTCATGTCTGGCGAGTCCGGTGATCAGCGGAAGTGTTTAAACACAGAAGACTGTAGCAATTTCGGACATTTGGGGTGTCGCAGTGTCCTGCTGGAATTGCCCGTCGGGATGCACAATGGTTCAAATGGTTCAAATGGCTCTGAGCACTATGGGACTCAACATCTTGGGTCATAAGTCCCCTAGAACTTAGAACTACTTAAACCTAAGTAACCTAAGGACATCACACGCACCCATGCCCGAGGCAGGATTCGAACCTGCGACCGTAGCAGTCCCGCGGTTCCGGACTGCAGCGCCAGAACCGCACGGCCACCGCGGCCGGCGATGCACAATGGACATGAATGGATACAGGTGATGAGACAGGATGCTTACGTACGTGTCACCTGTTACAGTCATATCTAGACGGTCCCCGCACTCCAACTGCACACATCCCACTTTATTTCAGAGCCTCCACCAGCTTGAACAGTCCCCTGCTGACGTGCAGGGTCCATAGATTCATGAAGTTGTCTCCTCATCCGTGCACGTCCATCCGTTGGACACAATTTGAAACGAGATTCGTGCGACCAGGGAACATGTTTCTTGTCATCAACAGTCCAATGTCGGTGTTGACGTGCCGAGGCGAGGCGTAACGCCTTGTGTCGTGCTGTCATCAAGGGTACACGAGTGGGCCTTCGGCTCCGAAAGCTCATATTGATGGTGTTTCGTTGAATGACTCGCACGCTGACAATTGTTGATGGCCCTGCACTTCAATGCAGTATTTTACAAAAGGGGTGGACTTTTGTTACGCTGAACGATTCTCTTTAGGCGCCGTTGGTCCCATTCTTGCAGGATCTTTATCCGGCTACAGCGATGTCGGAGATTTGATGTTTCATCGGATTCCTAATACTCGCGGTACTCTCTTAAAATGGTCGTAAGGAAAAATTCCCACTTCATCGCTACCTTGGAGATTCTGTGTCCCATAACTCGTGCGTTAACTATAACACCACGTTCCAACTCACTTAAATCTTCATAACTTGGAATTGTAACAGCAGTAACCTCTCTAAGAACTGAGCGAGATAGGTGTTGTCATATATAGGTGTTGCCGACCGCAGCGCCTTATTGTGCCTGTTTACTTACTATCTCTCTACTTTAAGAAGCATGTCTATACTAGTTCCTTTGGCGCTTCTGTGTATCTGTTAACGAATCCACCCGATAAGTCAATCTGAAACAGTCTACAGACTAAAGGTGGGTTGACATATGTCATACGAAGTCGCAGCACGTACAATGACACTCATTACAGCTCATTCTATTTCAAATGGAGCGTTTGACAGTGACTTCAGGATAATGCAGCAAAACTTTGAGAAATTAGAGGCGACTGACAAAAGGACACAGAGAGAGGGATGGAATACAAAACAGGAAATAAGAAATGAAATAGAGAAAGAGAGAGGTAGACAAGCAAAGATGAACGGTCAGAGATGGCTGCCAAGAATGAAGATAATCGTACAGGAGGAGCTTTGACAAAGTACACAGATGGAGTCACTGACCTATAAAGATGCTGTAGGTGATAATGATGTGGATGAAAGAGTTGGCGAAACTGGTGAGAAGGACTCCAGCCACTATAAGGCAGCCCCCGCTGAAAGCCACCCGACGCGTGCTGAATTTCTTCAGTAATGGACCCATCATAAAACCTGAAAAAGAGGTACATACATTTAAAAATTTCTCCGTAAGAAGCGTACGAAATTGTCAGTTTGTGACGACATTAATTAACTATGTTGAAACAGTGAGGAAGGAAAATTAAAGTCCACAAGCAATTTTGTTGGCAATGCTACTTAAGTATCATTGCTGTGCTCGAACAAAGATATGCACAGAAGCGTCGCTATCCACTCAGCAGTAGACGAGGTCAGCTGCCGAACCGTGGGCGTACAGCTGACGTCTGTTCACATTACAGGAAGTTGTGACGTCAAGCACCGTAACTATTAACAGATTACATTTACATTTACATTTATACTCCGCAAGCCATCCAACGGTGTGTGGCGGAGGGCACTTTACGTGCCACTGTCATTACCTCCCTTTCCTGTTCCAGTCACGTATGGTTCGCGGGAAGAACGACTGTCTGAAAGCCTCTGTGCGCGCTCTAATCTCTCTAATTTTACATTCGTGATCTCCTCGGGAGGTATAAGTAGGGGGAAGCAATATATTCGATACCTCATCCAGAAACGCACCCTCTCGAAACCTGGCGAACAAGCTACACCGCGATGCAGAGCGCCTCTCTTGCAGAGTCTGACACTTGAGTTTGTTAAACATATCCGTAACGCTATCACGGTTACCAAATAACCCTGTGACGAAACGCGCCGCTCTTCTTTGGATCTTCTCTATCTCCTCCGTCAACCCAATCTGGTACGGATCCCACACTGATGAGCAATACTCAAGTATAGGTCGAACGTGTGTTTTGTAAGCCACCTCCTTTGTTGATGGACTACATTTTCTAAGGACTCTCCCAATGAATCTCAACCTGGTACCCGTCTTACCAACAATTAATTTTATATGATCATTCCACTTGAAATCGTTCCGCACGCATACTCCCAGATATTTTACAGAAGTAACTGCTACCAGTGTTTGTTCCGCTATCTATAATCATACAATAAAGGATCCTTCTTTCTATGTATTCGCAATACATTACATTTGTCTATGTTAAGGGTCAGTTGCCACTCCCTGCACCAAGTGCCTATCCGCTGCAGATCTTCCTGCATTTCGCTACAATTTTCTAATGCTGCAACTTCTCTGTATACTACAGCATCATTCGCAAAAAGCCGCATGGAACTTCCGACACTATCTACTAGGTCATTTATATATATTGTGAAAAGCAATGGTCCCATAACACTCCCCTGTGGCACGCCAGAGGTTACTTTAACGTCTGTAGACTTCTCTCCGTTGATAACAACATGCTGTGTTCTGTTTGCTAAAAACTCTTCAATCCAACCACACAGCTGGTCTGATATTCCGTAGGGCTTGCTGGTACTTGGAACTTTTATGAATTGCTATTTGGACTGTGTTATTCTGGCAGTCGAAATTGTGACTTACCACTTCAGTTTTGTTCCAGTGCTCAAGTTATTCCCTTTATTTATTCGTCAGCGACAACACAGAGGGCCCGGCCCCTGTGCGTGATCGCGTTGTCACTGTTTAGTTATTGATTAATTTAGCCTCGCCAGTTTGGGGCTTTCAGGCTCTCGAACGCCTCTGGCCAAAAACTATATATGTGTACATCATTTCCTTTTTCTTTATTCATTAGAAATTGTTGGTAAAAGCCTACGACCGTACAAACAATGTTTTATGTCAAAATAGCTTTTTCTGCTGTCAGTGACGATTTATCTGTGACTTAATTCATGCACAAAGCGATTCGGAAAATAAATCCTTTTCTCAGTTGCGTTTTATCGTCATTATAGTATTTATGCCTGTTATTATTCTATTGCTTTCATCTAGTACAATTACGATCACGTCAGTTTTATATTACTAAGGGATATTTATGTATAGTTAATGGTGAATTCGGACAAAATATTTTACATGCCGTTATTCAGAAACACAGATGCACTAAATATCCTTTAGACAGTTTACAGTGAACGGTACAGAAACAAAGTAAATGACAGTCACAATGATATTGTACATGTGATCAACAGAGATAATGCTACACATCATCCACAGAGTAAGTGTATTAGTTTTTACAGCAGAGGGTATTTGCCGTATCTGATTCATTATTTGCTTATATATTAGCTACAGATTATATACGAAATATACCATCTGCACTAATAAAATGTATACATATTGTAGAATGTCGAGTAGTTAGAGTGACTGAGTTAGTTAAAGGCAGGAGTTTTACAGTAATGAAGTCGTGTGTGTGTGTGTGTGTGTGTTACATTCCGTTGTGCAGCTCAGTGGTGAAGTACCATGACGCAAGAGGGTCCGCAGAGCGCCGAGTCAAGCAACACGAAGGAGAACACTGTGTCACCGATCAGTGGAGGGCGTGACAAGAAGCAGCTCGCTGCACGCTAGGGTGCCGACTTCAAGGGTGGTAACTGGGTCAGCTACACTAGCTGGGCAGCCACTGAATATTCCACCGAAAATCTAGGGGAGGAACAACTGCAAAAATCAGTGACAGAAAGCCGAGTTTAAGAACCGACAGTGAAAACTTCAGCATCGACCATTTTGAGGTGTTGGAGTAATGCAGAGCCTGTGTCACTCAGCGCTGGAACAGTTTGGCGTCGTCACTGCCATCGCAGTCATCGTGAAAGGAGCCGCCAGTGTGACACTGCCGTTGCAGTCATCACCACCACTATCATCGGACGCCGTCAGCAGGCAGCCACTGTAAAGCGAGTCAACGTCTGGGGCTCGTTCTGGTAACAAATTGACGCCACCGTCTTGGGACCGCGCTTCCACAAGCACTGCAAGCACTGTGACCGGGTCTGGAGCCTGGAACACTGGCCCGCCGGCACCTGGCAGCCGCCGGGGATGATCGCTGACACGGATCTGAACTCCTCCACCGCCCCGCTGCTCCGCGATCACAACAGAGGCTTCTGGGGCGTGGTTCCAGCCGCTGCAGTGTGACCCGCCAAGACCGTACCGTCGCTGCCGAGGCAGCGGATTCCAGTAACGCGAGTGCATCTGCAGTCGCAGCAACGAGCCACAAGTGAATGTTCGCCGGCCACCGTCATCACAGCCGAGAATATTACGAGTGGAGGAAATCTTCGCCCAGAGGGAAACAACCAATGTACTGCAGTCGATCAATAAATGTTGTAATTCTGTATTCAGGAGCAATCTGTGGACACATCCCCACCATTCCTTTCCTCACGCCCAGCAGGGAACCCACATTCGAATCTGGCGACAGGCTGTGGAGTCCTGTGCCTGTTTACACTGGTGTGAGGAAGACTGCTGAGGAAACGTGGAGGGCAGACCTCACCCAGTTGGTAGTCAGCAGTGTGGAGCACCTACAGCCACGCAGCAGAGGATGTATGTGCCGATTTCAGATATTTTGGTTTCGAGCCCGTTGAGTTGTCCCTTTTCCTGCCTTTTGCCTCGATCATTTTTGGTTTCCTTGGGTATACTTTTCTCATGATGAAATTTTAGTCATGGCAAAGGAAATTTCACCTGCTGAGGTTGTTGAGAAACTTAGGCATCAGGCAGATAAATTACAGATAGAGATAAATGAGCTCAGAGCAGCCGAAAAGGAACAGTCACACCTTAACCCACCCAGCCTTGATGGCACAGCTGCAGTATTAGTTTTCCCGTTTTCAAGGAAAGAGGGGGAAGATATTTTTATTTTTTCGAAACTTTGGCTAAGCAGTCAGATTGTGGGGATGGCGGAGGGAGTATTTATTACGTGTTGCTAGACCGAAGTGAACGGGACATGATAGAGTAAATGTTACGTGTAATGAGAGTCTGAAGGAGGCTAAACCATTTGAGGATTTTCGGGAAGTTTAATAGAGAGATATCGCTAGAACAACATGGCAAGATATTGTCGGGAACAACTTACTTCGTTTTTTCGTAAGCGGGATGATTCCACTGAAAGTTTTGCAGACTGTATTCGTAAAATCAATCTAGGTACCTACAAGCTCACGATGACGATTGGGTATATGGGTAATTTTGCGGTAAGCAGAGCAGAGGGCTCATGACTCATTTTTGAGGGGGTTAAAACCGGAAATGTCAAGAAAGGTTCGTTTGGAATTTCCTGAGTATTTGAGTGAAGCAATAGATATTGCATTATCATTAGAGGAAATTGAGTCATTGTCCAGGTCACATGAACGTTGGACAGTGTTTACTACGGACAGAAATATTTTTCAGTGTGGACGAAAGTGTCAAGAGACTGCACGCAGCAACGCTGCAGGTACTGCAAGAAAACAGGTCACTCTGATCGGCAATGCCATAGCAGAAATCAGCAACAATGAAAGTTTCAGTCATAGGGTAGATTTTACGAGCTGCTCTTAAACAGCGCAGGGGACAGGCTGTCCAGTGTGTCATGTTCTCAGTAAGACATAGCACATCTAAGAAAGCAGTGGCAGACTTTTTTCTGATCTGCTATAAGTGGGGAAAATTATGTAAAATGATGTTGGATACCAGTCCTCAGGTTTTTTTGCAAGTAAGCGAGTATTATGGGCAAATAGGCGGGTTAACTTGCAAGTGGATGCAGAAGTTCTTACCATGGTTCGCGGTAGATACGACGTTATTCTTGGGCTCTATTTCCTTGTTACACATCGCGTCATAGTTGACCTGGAACAGCGTACAGTAGAACTTGATGGAACTTCATTTCAGGTAGGCTCTTCACCCGGAATACCTTCATTGTCACAAGACCTGGCCCACGGCCAGGAGAAACCAATTAAACTGCATACAAGGTCCATTAAGGTCTATTCGTAGCACCGCATACCGAAAGGTACAGAAGAGATAGTCTGAATTGATGTTGTTACTGACCTGCCAGTAAACTCTGTGTGTATGTTTGAATCTTCAGTGGGTACTGAAGTACATAATGTAGTTAGTTGTTTTATATGACACAGCAGGTAGTGCCTGCCAGTATTGATAATTTTGGCCCCAAGGAAATAAAGTTGTCCCCGGGTATCCTGGTTGAGAATCTAGAAGCCTTAGATGAGAATGAGCTAGACCTTCATTTTACAGAAATTTAGACAATGCTGGGAGTGTCTGTCGACTGGTCAGTGCTGAGAAGTAAGGTAGAACATCTTCAAGCACAGGATAGAGCATTAGTGGTAATGCTGTTGAGTGAGTAGGTGGATTTATTTAATCCATCGGGTCAATTATCCACAACACCACCTGTTCAGCACCAAATTCCTGCTAGAAGTGGAGCACCTGTCTATAAACGACTGTATCGAGTTCCAAGACATTTGCAGCCAATTATGGAAGAGATGGCAACACAGAACCTAGTTGTAGTCCTTGGTCTACTCCAATGGTAGTTGTAAGCAAAAAATCTATAAATAGTGGCAAAGCATATCGTTTCTGTTGTGAAACTGGTTCCTCAACCAGAAAACAGTGCTAGATGTGTATCCTACACCTAACATAACAGAGATATTGGACAACTTCGGTCAATGTTGATACTTCACAACACTGGATTTGCGTACCGCCAGTTGAAAGTGACGCCAGAGGACCGGCCGAAAACTGCATCCTCAATGCCATTTTGACACCTTCAGTTTCACCACATACCTTTGGCGATTAAAAATGCGCTGCAACCTCTCAGCGTTTGTTGTATAGTGTGCTGCGCGGATTAAAACCAAAACAGTACATGGAGTACCTGGATGACATAATCATGTATTCAAAAGGTATTCGAAAAAATTTGGAGCAGTTGCGAGAAGTCTTTGATCGTCTGCATGCTGCATGGTTATCATTGAGTTTAGAGAAATGTTATACTGCAAGAAGTTCGATATTTGGATCACATTATAGGGCAGGAGGTAACTTGTACTGATCCAAAGCTAGTTGAGGCTGTTTAAAATTTTCCAATACCCACCAACCCACCAAGGTAAAGCACCTGCAATCTTATTTGGAGTTCGAATTTTTACTTTAGATATGTTCCAAAATTTGCAGAAATTGCAAGGCCTCTCACATAATTTCTATGGAAAGGAGAGAAGTTTCATTAAACAGCTGAATGTGAGGCGGTATTCCAGAAGTTACAAGATCTGTGACATATAGTCCCATTCTGATCTATTCAGATAATGAAAAACCGTTTATTCTTTCTTGTGGTTTGAGCAATTTTATCCTACGAGTTACTTTGAGTCACGAAGCAGATGGACAGGAGCACCCTATTGCATATGCTTCACAGCAACTCAATAAATCTGAAAGAAATTATTCCACTATGGAGAAGGAAGTGATTTTTGGAATTGGGTACTTTCATTGTTATCTGTATGGTAGACGATTTAATGGCACAGTTAAGCGAGTTTGATTAGGAGATAGTACACCAGCTGGGAAGGTCGCACACAAACGTGATAGGACTCATCTGTAAGGTACACACTATTTGGTGCACAGACATTGGCGTAAGTGAATGGAAGGCAGCACAAAGTGCTGATCCGGACTGTCAAAAGTTTGCTAAACAATAGTACTTCTGCATGGAGGACAGAGTATTGTACCGAATGACATGAAATTGGTCATGGTTAGAGGCACTGCAGAGCTTGCATGACGAAGTGTTAATGCAAGCGCATCATTCCATTTTAGCAGGACATTCAGGTCAAAGAGCAATGGCGAGAAGGGTAATACAGAATTATTGGTGGAAGACGCATGTGTGAAAAATTGTGTTCCATGTGCTCAAAGAGCAGAGCATAGCCATCAGAAAATTAAGCTGCAGATGTCACTCGAAGCTGATAAACCCATCCAAATGGTAGGCTTGGACATCCTAGAGCCCCTAGCACAAACACCAACGTGTTAACGATTATTGATCATTTTACTTGTTACGTTTCTGTGATAGCTTTACTGGATCAGCAAGCCATAACAGCGGCTAAGGTACTAGTCAGCCAGTGGTTACTTCGGTTTGGTACACCTGAAACCATAATCACAGATCAGGGCACACATTTTATCTCGGAATTAATTCAGCCGAAAAGAAAAAAGAAAAGCAAAGGAAACAGGTTTATATGGCGAATCATCTGTATGTATATGGTAAGACATACAGTAGAATTCCGTGGACGACCTGTAGCATCATCTGTATTAACTCTTCTTCTTCCTCGCCTTTTCCCATTTTTCTATGAGGTCAGCATTTTTACACATCTTTGTGACATTGCCAGTAGTAGGTGGTGCCAGATGCCTTTCTGACATCGTCATCTCTGTTGACGATATATAAAATACCTTTGTGGTAGTTATAGTACTATTATGTTTTGCAATGTGTACTGTACACTGCAAACTGTGTGACTGATTTTTGGGATGTGTGAGTTTCTATATAATATGACTTCAAGAAAATCGAAAGTAAGAAGCGTTTGTTTTCCATATTCTCCATTAATTATTAGTAAAGATCAATAATTATTTATGAATTGTGCTTGTGTGTGTATCTCACATTACAGTTAAGACAACAGATTAATGCAGCTGCTCACGCATCAAAATCGTCACGCAGAAATGCATAAAACACGGGGAACGCACCTGCAATGAGAATCACTTCCCAAAACGACTCTTCCAAGTAACAAACAAAAAAACATCGTTACAGGTGACAGGCAGCAGCAAAAGTTATTTTGTAACAAACAAACCGAAGGTGTAAAACTATCACAAAACATTCTATGTCATCTCCCCGGTTTTGCTGCCATTTCCTAAAATCAACATTATTCGATATTTTGTCGATCTTTTCCTGAAGGTGCGTGGGGAGGAGTATAAAGAAGTTGGACAAAAAATTTGGAAATACCAAGAGAAATACATGCTAGAACATATGTATATACTAGCCAACCCTGCAGATTGCAGTGTAGTATTTGATCACAGTCCACATTACGTTCCTAGTTCAAATTGTGTTCAGAACACGGTTCTGTGCTGTTGTTAGTGCATCACATCGGAACTAAATGACTTCGAAATGACTGTGAACTGCAGGGCGAACTGGAACTCTAAAAACACTCATTAGTGATGCAAATGCCCATAACAGAAAAACTTGGTGCCGAAGTCATAATATCTGGGCTATGTATAAATGGAACGTTGTCATTTGGTCGAATGAGTCTTGTTTCACACTCTGTCCCATTTCTGGCTAAGTTTACACTCCAAGAGGGAAACGTGGCTGAGCTTCGGGGATGATTTTAGCAGCCATATTCTGTTATTCCTTAGATCCCATGGTTAGTCTCCAAGGTCGCATTGCTGTCAAGGATTTTGTTACCATTTTGACTGAACAGATCCATCCCATGGATCAATATTAGTTCCTCAGTGGTTACTGTGTGCTGACAGGGCTCCCGTTCACTCAGTTGGCAGCTTCCAGGACTGGTTTTGTGAGCAAGAGAATGAACTGTGACATCTCCCCTGGCCAACACAAAAGTCACCGGATGTTAGTATTACTGAGCCTTTGTGATCTACCCCCCCCCTTCCCTTTCGAAAGAAGGGTGCGTCATCGCTATTCGCATCCATCACAATTACCTAAAATTGCCACTAATTTTGCCGGAAGAATGCTATAAGATTCCTTTGGAAACCATACAGAACCTGTGAAACGTCCCCTTTGAACATATATACATGACTGTGCTTAAACTGACACACAATATTTTTTAGCGCAACGCAATCTGACTTTGAGAAATCCCTACAAAGGAATGGCCCTGACTAACATTAACCTATACGTTTCACAAATTACTTACCTCACCAAAAATCTTCGTTACTCGAACTACTGCAATACAGCGAGCGCCACTACTGCCAGCTAAATAAAAGATTCAAACTACGGAAGGCACTAACTACTAGTAGGCATAGTTAGCAAATGAAAGATTTTAGTAGAGAACAAATAATGTATTTACCTTAATAGTGTTGAAAAAGCATAATATATATAGCAGTTCATAATATCCATTCTGTACTCAAAAATCCGCCATCTCATTTCCCACATCCACCACTGCTGGTGCCTCACCTCCAACTGCGCAACGCTACGCGCTGTTCACATCCAGCTGCCGCTGCCCAACACTACAATGGCAGACAACAATGCAAACTAGACACAGACTGCACACAGCACAGCCAGTGATTTTCATACAGAGCGCTACGTAACGTTGCCAATAAGAAAACATAAACAGCCTACTTACATAGCCCCCATGCTCCCCACAAAAAAATTACAAATTGTTTTGGGCAGTGGCCAATAATGATTTGAAAAAATTTTTCATCATTACAATAACAAAGATATCAAATGCACACACTTAGTTATACAATGTTGGTTAAAAGCTAAAATTTTCTCACAGTCCATAAAGACAGTCCAGATTGTTCATCACAGTAAAATTTCAGTGTATTTTTTTTTTCAAAGTCTGACCAGTAAAAGACAATGCACACGGAAGTAGTGGATTTCCATGCAGTCTTGAAGAAGTAGTGTTGTCCTTCCAACGGAAAGACAGTGCTGACTCTTGACATGCAGACAGGTAATGGGCCACAACAGAGCAAACCCACAGCAGAGTCAGTCGAAGTTGAGAAGAATATTGGTAGGTAGGTCATCACTGAGCAGACCCACTGTAGTCCTGGTAGAGAGTATGGTATTGGTGGGCCACCAGAGGTGCAGACCCACTGTAGTCTTTGTAGAAATAATAGTATTGGTGGGTCATCAAAGATGCAGACCCACTGTAGTCCTTGTAGAGATGGCAAGCAGCCAACTGTTGTGACTGTGCAGGTGCAGAATCACCATTGAAGAGTCTTGTGGATAATACAGCAAGTCCATAACCACCACTTGTGCACTCACGAAGTTTTTGGAAGTGTCCTTAGAACCAGCAATGCTGTTAACCAGTCCCTTGCTGAATTATTAACACACATGTAAATACTAAGAGCCCCAACTTCTCACATATTGTCCATGTACTATGACCAACAGAAACGTGTGCAGTGAAATGTAACTTACAAGTTACTTAATTTGATGAACTGGTGTCAATTACAATTTTATAACATAAGAATACAATAACAAAGGTACAAAATACAGCATTAAAAACATAACAATACAGATAACATTTGTAGTAATACAGGCTTTACAAAAGAATAGAAATAGACATATACATCAGTGTTACAGGAATTATGACATAAGTAAATACATAAAAGATCAGAATAACTTTTGAAACATCAACTTTACACATGAGCATTAACACAAAACAGGATAAATAATGTCTAAACATCTTTACAAGGTAACTAACATATTATTAATGCCAATTATATTCGAGGATAACAGTATTCCTCATCATAGTGAATGTAGCTTAGTATTAGAAGAAGAAAAAATTCTACGAAACTACACAGAGACAGGAAGAACACAAATACACAAGGGTATACAAACACATAGTGGGATAACACAAAAGGAAAGGACAGGGTTTGTTTTACTGCAGTATTTTGCAAACATAACTTTCCTTGCTTCTTGGAGATCTCCCTTCATTCATCATTATGATGCCATGTTTTACTCGGTCTTGTGTAGCTTGAGACCAATACGCTGAGAGAAAGGCATGATAAAATTCTCCTTCACTGTGACAATCGTGAATGACCGATCGCATTCTTACAGCTGGTTCATTCTCCAAGTAGCCACACATAAATTCTAATCTGTGTTCTAATGACCAGTTGGGAGGAAAGCAATGAGAGAATTTATGGAGCCACGCTTGTGGATGAATGTCGTTGGCAGAATTCTTAAACGTTTTGAATTTACGTGTAGTAATGAACAGCTTATAGTCAAAATCATCATGTCGGCGAGTCGCATGTCGGTCATTGCTACGTCGCTTCGGCGGTTCCATCTCAAAATTCGGTGCACATTGCCAATTTCTTTCATAACTTCCGACATGCCCTGTGTTATTATTTTGTGGCTGTTCCGTATTTCTATGTCCCTCTTCCCGTATTGGGGCGCGAGTGTCCTCTGAAATACGTAATTCTTGTCTTACCTGTGTCAGCTGATCTTGTACTTCCCGGATTTCTCTTTGGTGTTGCGTATTAATTTGATTCTGATTTTGTTTGAATTTCCTAATGTGTTCGCACTCTTCTGTGTCATTAAAGACTACTGGTTTTGTGTCATTCAGATTATCATCTACTTTCGTAGATAAATTATTTAGCTGATCCGAAAGTTCAACTACTTTTTCTGATAATGAACTAATTTCCTCCATGTGTCTTTCTGAACCAATTTTCAAAGTATCTAATGTGTCCTTTAAGTTTTCTTGAGTTTTTGAAAGTTGCATAACCAAATCGGTAGATGCAACTGAGTCAATTTTAGCTTGCAATGTCTCATGATTTTCATGAACAATAGTTTGCAGTTCTTTTATGGCTGCTTCGTGATTCTGTAATGCATTTTCATGCCGCGAAAAAATAGGTTGAAAATGCTCACAAATTTGTGTTTTTACGTCATTACAGACTTTCTGACATTTCGATTCAATGTTATGTAACTCAGTAGTTAAATCTTCACGTGTTTGTTCGAGAGTTTGTTCCAATGAGTCTAACTTTTGAAGCTTTTGCTGTGTTTGTCTCTGATTTTGTTCCATTGTGTGTAACTGTTGCTGTGTTTGTCTCTGGTGTTGTTCCATTGTGTCTAACTGTTGCTGTGTTTGTTTCTGATTTTGTTCCATTTGTTGCATTAATTGCAATAATAATGTGTTAGTGTCTGGAATCTGTTTCTCTATGCTTTTTGGCAGTGCATTTTCACCGGCAACATTCACATTTTGACAAGCAGAAAATGTGTCTTGACTCATTTGAGAAAACGGTGAGGACCCAAAACCTAAGTCTACAGTATTTGCAGTATTGTGTTCTGTCATTTCGGATTCCTGAGGCGAGCTGTTGCCGACCGATCTATCGATAATGCTTCCCTGTTCACTAACTGTTTCACTGCCTACGCCATTGTTTGCCGCCCGCTCCATTTCCCTATGCACAATTACCAAATTACTACTTTGAATATCAGTTAATTCATTACATGGTGGCGTTAACACACTGCTTTCGTCTTCACTGTCATTTCTCAGTTTACTTTGGAGCCTAGTGTTACGTTTTTCACACGCCATTATTGTCACAATATTTCACACGACAACACAGAAAAACACAATTTGAAGAGCAAAAATAGGGGAACACATTAACATAGCACTGAAAATAATATATAGTTAATTGCAAGCGTAGCTTCGAAATACTTAGTGCAAATCTACATGCATGCCACAACTGTTTTACTGTACAACAATGAAAGGCTGCAACTACAAAGGAGATCCTCTCTACAATTATGCGCTAGCAATAAACAATAGCTACACTAATTACACAAACTACAAGAAAAAAATCAGAAGATTCCAGTGAGGTATTCTAGGCTAAGGGTCGACATATGAAACGTCCCCTTTGAACATTTATACATGACTGTGCTTAAACTGACACACAATATTTTTTAGCGCAACGCAATCTGACTTTCAGAAATCTCTACAAAGGAATGGCCCTGACTAACATTAACCTATACATTTCACAAATCACTTACCTCACCAAAAATCTTCGTTGCTCGAACTACTGCAATACAGCGAGCGCCACTACTGCCAGCTAAATAAAAGATTCAAACTACGGAAGGCACTAACTACTAGTAGGCATAGTTAGCAAATGAAAGATTTTATTAGAGAACAAACAATGTATTTACCTTAATAGTGTTGAAAAAGTATAATATATATAGCAGTTCATAATATCCATTCTGTACTCAAAAATCCGCCATCTCATTTCCCACATCCACCACTGCTGGCGGCTCACCTCCAACTGCGCAACGCTACGCGCTGTTCACATCCAGCTGCCGCTGCCCAACACTACAATGGCAGACAACAATGCAAACTAGACACAGACTGCACACAGCACAGCCAGTGATTTTCATACAGAGCGCTACGTAACGTTGCCAATAAGAAAACAAAAACAGCCTACTGACACCTGTGTTTATCCATTCTGAGACGACTGGAACTTGTTTTGAATGACATCGGTTTTCCTACAACGTATTAGGTATGGCAATATGTTGTGTTTTAGGTGTTCTCATATTTTTGTCTACTCCATGAAGATTTGTTCCCTTTATACCTTTTGAAGGGAAAACACCCTTTAAGACTGTAAATTTTTTAAAGAGTTTAAACGTTAAGAGCGTGTTCCATCTAATTTCGAAGATCATGGCACAACTCGGCTGTGTGAAAGATGGTTTGGGAATTAGTAAGCCTGGTATTTACAAAATTGCATGTCATTGTGGGAAGATTTACACAGTCATTTCATTCTCACAATTTGGAACAAGAACGTGAAACGCCTCCGTCATACAAGGCTATAACAGCCTGACAAATTGATTATTTCGAAACATTGTTTCAACAGGAGATGCAGGATGAAAATTCATGACACTCTGATAGTTGCATTAATTCCCGCTTTTACAACTGTGATTATGAAGAAGCACTGAAATTACGTTGGTAGGCACTTTGGTTTATAAATCCAGGGGTTTTTCTCCAATCAGGACGTGGCCATTTATAGAGAGAGAAGTCCTCCTATGATACTCGCAATCTGTATGATCTACATCAACTGATAAAGTAATTATCAGCGCTTTTGCATTAGATTTGGTACGGAATTTATTTAGAAAGTACATTACCTGCCACATTTTCTAGGCCTACATTTCGTCCGACAGGAGAAGTAATCTTCACTGACGGTTGAGTTATCGCCAGTACTAAATTATTTCATTCATTCTGCTGTCGCGTTGTGATTATTTCACGTAAATATTTGAGCAAAACTATGGGACTTAACTGCTGTGGTCATCAGTCCCTTAGAACTTAGAACTACTTAAACCTAACTAAACTAAGGACATCACATACATCCATGCCCGAGGCAGGATTCGAACCTGCGACCGTAGCGGTCGCGCGGTTCCAGACTGTAGCGCCTAGAACGGCCTCGCCACCCCGGCCGGCAAAAGCCAAACTTGCCCGGTGTAAATAAAACTTTTGTTACAGTCACGAAAGATGGAATATTTCTCAATATTACTCACAACACCTATGTGGTACGTGAATTAAATGAGTTATTGTTATACAGTAAATTTTATATGAATTTTAGGTATCTTGTCCACATTTCATTCTCAACATTGTGGCAACTAAAATCGTCCATATGGAAAGTATACTCTATGGACTTTTACCTCTGCAAACTCTTCAAAATTACGAGCAATGATTTACTATATTTAATGCTGCATAATAACTGCGTTGAACATCGAAACAAAATTAAGTCATTTATGGGGGGAAGGTATCAGTCAAGAAGACGTGTAAAAATCAAATTTTTGGGACAAATAGTTTTTGTGGAATCGAATGATAAGAGTGTCAAAGCAGTCGGAACACCATGTGTCTGCACAGTCGAGCAG
The DNA here is from genome assembly GCF_023864275.1 of Schistocerca cancellata. Classification (NCBI taxonomy): domain Eukaryota; kingdom Metazoa; phylum Arthropoda; class Insecta; order Orthoptera; family Acrididae; genus Schistocerca; species Schistocerca cancellata. The sequence continues at coordinate 171,732,922 of NC_064631.1, read as the reverse complement.
TGCAGTGACAAAAAAGCGCGGAGTGCAGGGAGCACGTCCTTGTAGCAGCGAAAGGGTTAATGCGACCGTAGTGGCTTTACTTCATGAACTGCGCGCTCCCCCCTAAAAGTAAGCTTTCGAACTATGCTATATTATGGCCCTGCTTCTCTTGGCGCGAGCGTCGTGTGCAACTGGCAACGCAGCAATCTCCCGCGTCTGGGCGGGCATGCGCGAGCCGCCAAGATAAACGAATTGAACAATAGCAGTGGGACAATGGGCACGCATATCTCCAGCCCGTCTTCCACTCACGCAACAACATCTACGTGCAATTCCCGATTTTTACAGTCAGGAGATCATTTGTAAGATAAAATGGTTTGATTGGTTTACAGCGACGAAAGCAGATTCTGCTGCTGCACACAATTGATGACTGTTTGCGTGTACGACATAGCCCTCGTGAGCTCTGTCTTGTAGAGTGCCTTATAGTCTGGGGTGCGATAAGCTACAAGTCTCCTTCACCTTTGTTGTTTCACAAAGTGACAGCAACCAGCGTTCGGTTCGTGAAGGCTGTTGTTAGATGTGTTCCTCTGTCCTTCTTACAACGAGAAGGTAATGTGTTGTTAAAAAACGATGATGTTCGCTCACACACTTCCCGTGAAACTGAAGTTGGTCTGCCTGAAGTTCAGCAACCTCCCTGGCCAATATGATCTCCGGACTTGCGTCCAATCGAGCATGTGTGGGATATGATGACACGAGAAGTTACCTGTGCTACTCGTCAACCAACATCTCTTACTGATCCATCTGCACAGGTCGAACAGGTGTGGAATAACGTATCCCATGACACTATTCACCATCTTTATGATCGAATTGATGCCATAGTCAGCACCAGCAATGCCGCCCATGGAGGCTACGTCACACACTAATATGAGTGTTTCGGCATAGGTCGATACCTGGTACCTCAGAACGTCTTGTGCTACTGGTCTGTAAATGTAATAATTTCATGTACTCCCTACGCATTGTTGCAACAATGCATCTTGATTGAACAGGAAACCTTTAAAAAGGTGTACAAATTTTTTTCCGACATTATATATCTTCTTTAGAGTGTGGGTGAAATTGTCATGTATTATAGCCACAGAACATACTTAAACGATACATCTTTTATGTGGTTTTCGTTAAGTGCCCTTACGCTGATCTCATCAATGGAAACGTTAAACATCAGCTGGTTTTTGATAGTTCGTAGTACACATATGTTACATAAGCTTAACAGAGGACAAATTGCGGCATAAAACAAATTTTGTCTCATCTGTGTACTAAAACGAGTAAATACGGTATTATTTAGCTACTGAATAACGCCTCTGCATTTATGGCCTAAAAAGTACGATACAAAAATGTTTCTGGTTGTGATATACTAATTGTTTTAATTCTGTTTAGAGAAAAATATATAATATGTACAACATTGTTGTCAGTTCTTGCTTGAAACGTACTTTGATCATCGTCAAACACATACGATTCGCTTGTTGTCAACCCATTATTTGTGGTTATGCGTTAACTGTTTATTTAACAATGATTTTCATCTGAAGGTGTGATGAGGTTTGACGTAACGTGTTGTATAGCATGCTGTCGCACGGAAGGGTCATAGAAGTATGACTGTCATTATTTATCTGAAACCATCAGAAAATAGTATAACTGGAGATGTTATTGTGTAATGACGAGATACATCAGCCTTCCATTAATATCATAATATATATACTGAATGGTGACTACCCAGTATGTTTTCGTTGTTAATTACATGTGTGGCGACTGGGAAGCGTACGACAATAAGATTGCAGGGACAACATTGTTTATGTTGTGTAATGGTCGCAAGTACAAACTGGTAATAACAGAGTCAAATTATAGTACCTTGTTGGATCACACAAAATTCATCATCATGTAACTGATTAACAATATCCGTTTTCTTAATATCTGCAATTACTGTTGTTGTTGTTATTAATCACTGTTACTGTAAGTGTTATCCTCATAGCAGTATTTCAGATATGAGCCACAAGTGTACGGAGAAATCGTGATGCCTCTTTCCCCTGACAGCTTCTCCGGGTTTCTGCAATGCCCCAGTGAATCGCTGTCGATTAACGGTCCAGGAGAGTCCCGAAAAACAGCATAGAATAACCTCCTCGTCACTCTAAAAATCAGTCGTCACGGTTTTCTGTGCTGATAGGCCTCGTAGAAAACAAGCAACGCTATTTTACGGATCGATTCTTTGTTTCCACACCACAAACATATTATGTATTTTATCTGCGGTCACCAAATCAGACGCTAAAGTCTTTATGAGCTTTGAAGGCCTTAGGCAGGCCTCCAACTGTCTCTCCGTGTAATCGATTTTCCAATCCAGGCTACGTCTTACACGTTAACCTAATCCCAATGTTTCCATATTTTTCTGCATCGAGCTCATTGAATATGACATGGCTGCAGGCACGAATAAGCTTGTGCACTTGCTGGCCCTTCCTCTCATTGATCACGTGCTGCATTACACTTCTTCAATTCTGGAATACCCTCCAGTAACTGTCTTCAGTGGACATTCCTCTTTTAATGGCACCATCACAAAACACGTGATGTTGGGCAGCTTGCCGTGCTTATTCACCAAGAACCAAATGATAAAGAACTAATTGTTCAAAAAAGCCACATACTCACTGCAAGGCGTGAAAATTATTCTGAACATCCTGTGTGGCGAAAGTCACCCCATTACAGCTGATTTTGAATATCATAGATTTGTTAACATACTTTATGCTATAATTTCAAGTAAGCTGTACTTGGATATGGTTTACAGTATGGATAATCTGCAGATTTAGTCGGTAAGTAAGATTTTCAGCAGCGTTTGAAGCTCGTAAGGCACTCACCAGAGAACTGCATCACTGCCATCATGGTGTTCATGACGACGGCAGCGCTGGTCGTGTTAAGGCCCAGAGACAGCATCTTGTCACCAAAGAGCAGGCTGAATATGGAGACGAGGCACTGGCCGGTCATCTGGTGTGTGACACAGAAAACACGGTGGCGCTGAGAGTGACAATGATGTACATGACAAAAGGTGAGAGAGGTAATGGTAGCCAGGCAAGCACTATAACAAAAAAGAATTGCAAGAATAATAACCGGACTGGGACACTTGACAACTGGCAGCAGAGTTAAGAATCTCTTGTATAATACTATTTTTTAGCTGTATCTGTGCATTGTCATTGTGGAAACTCAAATATAACTTCTTCATTATTTTGTAACAACTTGAATAATCTAAAAAATTAATTCGAGATTAATTATCTGAATGTGAAGTCCTTGATATAAGCTGTATTATGTACATATCTACTACCTAACAGGGACATTCGAAATTTTTGTGCCGGACCGTGACTCGATCCTTGACTTCCCAAGTGTTACAAGCAGTCACCTTAACCACATCGGCTACCTGGGCACACTCCTTGGATCGACCTAAACTTTCATACGTCACATTGTCTACATCCTTGTAATGTAGCCCAGTTAATTTCATATATCACTAGTGGGTAGTAGACCAATACCTAACACAACTAATTTCAAGAAATTCCTATTAGGAGAATTAATTTCGAAATATTTCCTACAGCTGCGGTTTGTCAACACTGTCCTTTCAGACATGCGTGTAGCTAAAAATTAATTAACAGTTCCTAATACTTCTCTGCGTACAATATTCCTGCACATTTTCTAACCCACTATGTACTCTGTTACACAACTTTACAATCGAAACTATTCCACTGTAGAATTAAAAGCAGTGATAACTTCATGGTTCCCAAAATTGCTGCCTCGAATAACCAAGAATACCAGCCCATCAACAGAGATGTTTCACATGTTACAGCCAATTTCCTGCGACCTTATGGAATATAAGAAGATGAAGCTACGTTCTTCCGTAGGAATCCACTGTACGTATGGTGTGTGGGGAAGCGTATGTACTGCAACAGAATGAGACGAATGTTAGAAGTAACAAGTTTCCGTTTTAGAACATCGGTTGTCCCACTTTTAAGTTTCTCTGTGATCCGTAAGTTCTTTCTCCTAGCCAGTCCCTCTTACGGTACATTAAACGAGCTCTTCTTAGAATATTCCCTGTCTCTTATATTGATTACTTATTTGGAAAGCATCACAGGCCGTCGAACAATATTTAAAAATTTATCGATCGATGGTTGTGTAAGTGATCTCTTTCGTGCATGAATTATTCTTTATTAGTATTCTTCCAATTAATCTGGGTCCAGTACTGATAGATTTACGCCGTCGTTATGCCTTTACTACCTCTTCTTCGAATGTTATGACTGTTTCCAGTGATTGATCACAGTTTGTGTAGTCAAACGACATACAACTCTGTTTTTTCGTTTCCTTATTTATGAGCATTACGTTTTTCTGTTGGCACATGTTTTGTTTTCTAGACAGTGGTGACTGAATGTACCGAAAGCTTAAGTCAAGAAACACATCAACTTAAGCTGTGTTGTATTACAGCTCTCACAAATAAGTGTGGTTGTGGCTAGAAGGAAAATTATTAACACATAGTTTTGAAGTACCTTAAATTCAAATTTAGGTACAGCAGTGAGAAAATATGGACGTAGAAAGGAAGTGTTTTAAACTAATAGATGTTTGTGAACAATTAGATGGTTAACTTTCAAAGCGAGATATGCACAGCTGTGTAACAGATCGTAACGAAGTGGGTAAACCCTTTCTGACAGGGGACAGAAAATATTGCAAGGAAAGTGAAATACACGAAAAAAATCACGCAAGACGGAAACCAAACAGGACCTAAGATAATCGTTCCAGACAACCCACAGTTACAAGGAAGTGCTTCTTCTGGAAGAAGGATGGGAATAGTGTACACTAATGCCGAAATCAACCATTCAAGGTGGACAAGGAGCAGTAATAGACAACAAAAGACAAAATGTGTATATCTTTTTCATAGGCAAGTCTTAGAAAGGAGCTGTGGAGACGTCATCAACCTGAGATAGATATCTGGGTCTATGAGATATGTTGAGCTTGATGAAATTCCGCCTTATGCAAAACATCGTTTTAAAGTTTTATTATTATCGAAATATGTTTCAACGTTTTATCTGCCATCTTCAGTGAAATATTTACTTTCTTTCTAAAAAAACTTTATTTTGTGTTAACATCTTGTGTAGGGTATATGAATTACGGGTCAAATGATCAATTTTTAGGTGTCAATTATTTTACACTAGTTCACATATGATGTGCAGTTAATACATATGTCACTGAGCTGATGCAATTATATGTTGTTCACTTACTCTATGCTTAAAGATATTAAGTATAGGAGACTAAATTTCGAAATAATACGATTTTCTGTTTGTTTACATACATCATATGATGCTATTAGTTGTGTAAGCTGGTAGCTTTATTTCTATTAATTTTTTGTCTTTTTTTCTTTTGACTCTTAGCCTTTAGACTAGTTTGCTGCGGCCCACCACGTATTCCTCTCCTCTACCAACCTTCTCATCTCAAAGTACTGCTTGCAACCTATATCCCCAATTACTTGCTGTATGTATCTCGATCTCTGTCTTCCTCTATAATTTTCATCCTCTACAGCTCTCTCTAGTGGCATAATAGTTATTCCCCAACGTTCTAATAGATGTCCTATAATCCGTCCCTTCATGTTGTGAGTGTTTCCCATATATTCCTTTCTTCGCCGATTCTGAACCTCCCCATTACTTACCTTACCAGTTAAACTAACGTTCTAAATTCTTCTGTAGTATCACACCTCAGATACTTCTATTCTCTTCTGCTCTAGTTTTCCCACAGTCCATATCTCACCACCATACAATGGTATGCTCCAAACGTACATTCACAGAAATTTCTTCCTCAAATTTAGACCTATGTTTGATACTAACAGACTTCTCTCAGCCAGGAATCACCCTTTTGCCAATGCTAGTCTCCTTTGCATATTGTCGCAGTGGAAGCTGAGTATCACAGGCACTGTGCTGTAGTGGTTATGATACTAGACTGTCGCATGGACAGTCGTGAGTTCAAAACTCACCTGAAGGGTAAAATTTTAATTTCTATATTCGGTTCGAGTACATTCTAGAAGTATCTATAAATGTCAAGAATCATTGTAGTGGAATGTTCTGTTACTGTATATATAGCGTTTGTGTTCTGGCCGCAGGCAGTTCGCTCCAAGTGCTGAGTAAACCGTCGTTAAGTGAAGTTAGTGTTCGTCAATCATCTGATTACACCTTATTCTGCTTCACATTGTAGTCTTAATGTTACTGCTCTTGCTTCTGATTTCACCGATGGAATTTTTGACTTTTCGATATGCTGCGTCAATCCTTCCGACAATCATTTCTCTTTCGATTTCTTCACATTACTCGTATTACTCATGTAGCCATTTCGCCTTAACTTCACTGCACTTCTTAATTATTTAATTCGTAAGTCACTTGTATTTCTATATTCCTGAATTCTTCTGAATATTTTTGTACTTCCTTCCTTCGTTGATCAGTTAAAGTATTTCTTCTGTTACCCATGGTTTCTTCGCAGCTAACTTCCTTGCACCTAAATTTATCGCTCCCACTTCTGTGGCTGCCGTTTTAAGAGATGCCCATTCCTTTCAACTGAACTACCTACTCTGGTACTTATTATAACAGTATGTTTAGCCTCTGAGAACTGCAAGTGTATTTCTTCATTGCTTAGTACTTCCGTATCCCACGTCTTTCCGCATTGATTCTTCCTGACTAGTCTCTTAAACTTCAGCCTACTCTTCATGATTACTAAATAGTGATCTGACTCCATATCCGCCTGACCATGATGTAATGTAACTGAAATCTTCCTGTATTTCCCGGTATTTTCTAGGTAGAGCTCTCCCTTTTGTAATTCTTGACGAGAATATTCGCAATTACCAACTGATATTTGTTGTAGAACTCAAATAACATTTCTCCTCTCTCACTCCTACAACCAAGCCTATATTCTCCGTAAGCCTTTCTTCTAACCTTCCCTACAATTGCATTCCAACCCTCCTTGGTTGTTAGATTTTCGTCTCCCTTTACGTACTGAATTACATGTACAATATTCTTATATACTTTCTCTCTGTCTTCGTTCTTTGCTTGCGATGTTGGCATGTATACCTGAACTATTGTTGTAGGTAGTGGCTTGCTGTTTATTGTGATGAGACAAACCTGTCACTGAATTGTCGACAGTAACTCACCCTCTGTCCTACTCTGCATCAGTGAACATATGATCTTTTTCCAAACATGGGACATCTTCATAATGTTACGATACATCATAGCATCTTTGACACTCATATGTTTGTAAGCTCTTTGTATGTGTCAAAACATGTGGTGCGAGTTACAAATCTCGCCCGTGACAAGTATAAAGTGTTCAGTGAGAAAAATTTACGAGTGCAACGATAAGAATGCATTGATAATGTATTCACATCTGTTGGACGAATGTCATGAAAATAAACACTCCAAACCAACATTTCACGCACGTCATATCCAATGAAAATCTGTAACGCAACCATCTGTGTGACGTGCTTATAATTATGTAATATTTATATTTTAGGACAATTAATCTGTAAAAAACGCACCACATGTAATGAAAGCATGAAAACCATCTGAAGATTACTCATAACGATTCGAAACCGGTAACGGTACCCATTGAGTGAAGGAACTGAAAATAAATTTGTGGCTGGTTGTTGCCCCAACACCATCAGCATAGGATTAACCGTATCACTTTAATAAACTGAATGCTGAAAGTAGAGGTACACAATTAAGAAACAAAAAAAAAAACCTGTGGTTCAGCTCTCATGAGTATGCAAAAAATAAAACATGTATGTGTATAATTGTCGATGTAAAATTGTGGGAAATGAGATTGTTCCAAAAGTAAGAAAAATTCGGGGCGGATTGTCTTAAAGAAAAGGGGAGTGTTGCACCGCAGAAATACACTGTAAGTGAAAGTAAAATTTTTGAAGTCTCTCCCTGCCAATGCGATGCCAAACCCAGGCAGGCTCCTGCACTGAGTCTGATTCAGAATGTCACACGAGCTGGAGTGCTGACACTGCAAATAGCATATGACACAACTGAGACCATTGCTACATATCAGTCGAGAAATGTTTCTGAGTCAGTAGTTCAGCAGCATCAGCTCTCTGTCAAGAGAGCATAACGTCATCCTGCCAATAATGCATAGTGGAATAACAACGCGAAAATCAAACGGAAGAACGAGCTCCACCTCATTGAAAAAATAACGAACTGGGCCGCCACGGCTTGGTGGTGAACGTCATTGAGCCCAGAAAACCAGGCCATACTCGGTCATCATCTGCAAGGGATAATGTAATCGACTCCAACAGACAGCTATAAATTTGTGGTTCTCCGATCTCTTCCTGTTTCGCTGAGCCAGTTCCAAGGCAGGACCTGTGATGCACTGACTACCATTTGGCAGATGACTACAGCCTTCGAGACAGTATCCAGCTCGCCCCGCTGGACTTACCCATTGTGAGCTGCTGCGCTTTCCTCTGCTGATGTGAAAATGTGGAGCCTTCTAGCAAATGACCACTGGGGGGCAAAATGACTGTGTTTCACACACTATCACTGTTCTGGGGAGGTGCAGTAGCTGTTGCTGTCTCCGTCTGGTTGAGAGGCCATAACATAACTTTGCATCACCTCTGCCATTCCATGCCATATTGCTCGGAACTTAGGCCATCGTAAACTGTCATCGCACTGTTGGGCGTCAGTGCAAAATAGGCACTGCCTACCAGCAGATCAGCTAGACAGCTGTCACTGCTGTGATTCTGCTGTGCTGTCAGCTGTGGTTATGTCAACATCCTCGAGGATGGAGAGTTGGACAGTTCGGCACATTTGAAGCTCGCCTGCTGCTTTTGCTGTCGTTGACGCTATTGCGGAGAAGATGATTTGAACCAAGGCCAATAAAATTGTAAACGCTGATGCTGTCTCATCAGCGTAACTGGTTGCTCGACATGCCCTCACCACTGCACTCCACACTTCATCATCTAGCTTCCATAGGGGTCACATATCACTGCACCCTACAGTATGTTGCCCATGACGTATGTGGCTTTATTACTGTTTGTCGTTATCCTCCACTTGGTGCATAATCTATGCTGATATGTTCTGTTTGTGTCATATCTGTCTGTATCTATCTTTCGTGATTCTGTGTTGTGTGTTCCCGTATTTTGTGTTTCATTTTACCTACAGTCTCTATGCCATAGCTATTTTCCTGTGCAGTTTGATTTACTGTGTTTAGTTCTCCTGTGTAGTCATGAGTCTACATACGTTTTCTGTTCAGGTCATGCACTAAGTTTCTGTAACTGCCTTATGAATGTGTTATATGTTGAAAAGATTGATTATGAGTAACAGTTATGTCGGTTGTGGTCTCCTTATATATTGTGAAATCATGCTTTTTTTATTCTTTCGTGTGAAATGACGATAAGAAATGAAGTCTATCATTTGTTCATGTCTCAATGGTGAATTACGTTTGTGGATTTATAGTGCTCATGTTGCCATTAAGTTCATTTACACTAGTGTCAACATCATCTATTAGGAAAAAATATTTTATTTTATACTGCTTCTATTTTACAAGCAGTCAAAGTCTGATTTTCAATGTAGTTCACGAATATCGCAGCTTGTACCAAAATTTACGAACAGTTGAAAATTATGACATCTGAAGATCAGTAGCCGAAGGGTTAATACGTAACTATGCGCAATAAACACTGTTTGTTACAATAGAAGTAAACATGAAATATGAACGACAAATAGCTATCACAACACGTGAAATGGCGGCAGAAACCTCCTACTTTGATGATAAGTTATATTAAATGCGTGTGTAATAGCAAAAAATGAATACAGTAAATAAATACATGATTTAACATGGCATAAACAAGGAAACCAAGTAGATAACATAAAAAGTAGTAAGAAACGTTCTAAATAAACTATATATAGCGATTATCTGACTGAAATGAATGGAAAACAGAAAAATAGAAAACATTTGGAAATGACAAGCTATGGAATGTGAGGCAGATGTAAAGATACTAGCATACACTGCTAATAGGGTCATGTGAGGCATGTGGACAGAAACATAACGATATTATTTCCAAATTTAGTATAGTCTATACAACAGCTTTAAACATAGCGTAAATGAACAAAATAAATTGCTTCAGCATATGTCAGAACTGTACACCACATGTAAACTCGTCTAAAATATTTATCACACAATCATCGCTCCTTTGTATATCTAAATTCATTTGAACCAAAATTTATATAAGGTATGCAAGAGATTAACAGGTAATAATAATATTTCACAAAGAAAGAATAAATTCTACTGAAGATAAGACACAAAGTGCTGATACATATTTGGATAATAACAGAAATATAAAATAATGAGTTGCATAAGGTTGAATTCTTCTCACGTTTTTCTTAGAAAGCATGGAAAGTAAGAGGAGCTATAACATCAAAAGTTGACCAGAAGTTTAGAGTCGAGTATTCATCACCCTAGAGCAGTTGTACGAAGAAGCTGATAGAAGTGCGCTGTCTTGACAAATACTGAATGTGAATACCAAGAACTGCTTCGAGTATCTTCTTAAAATTGATAATAATTGGATGTTTGATTTTACAGTTTAGAGTCGAGTATTCATCACCCTTGAGCAGTTGTACGAAAAAGTTGATAGAAGTGCGCTGTCTTGACAAATACTGAGTGTGAATATCAAGAACTGTTTCGAGTATCTTCTTAAAACTGATAATAATTTGATGTTTGATTTTACAGTTTCGAAACTGATTTATTAAGTTTGATGACTGAGCAGACCATTTTTGTGTATTCCGAGGGACCGATCCACCAATGCAAAAATGTTCAGCTGAGAAGGTTTGTTATTATCTTTACGTAATAGAAGTTAACCACAAGAATTTTTTTGTAGTGAAATGTCTTCCAATAATAGTGGCAGCATATCTGTTAGGAACTGCACTTACCTGTAATTCTTTAAGAGTCCCATCAATAAATTAAAGATCACTAATGCAGGTCTTGAAAAACCTGCACCATGTTGACAGACTGACTCTATTGTTTACTCAATTCCTGAAGCCAGTGTGGTTTTTAAGAGACCTGTAGTAGACATTTTCAAACGTTGATCTGTCCATAGTAAAAATGCCTTATTACTTTGCGGGTTTCGTAGGCACTATTTGGAGAACTGTATCCGATTCCTTGATGGAGCTTAACGGTGAATGGACGAAATGCGTTGGAATATCGGCATTTTCAGAACACTTGTTTACGTGGCCACTTTCAAGCCTCCTCGTACCACCATGTGGATTGTGGATGTGTGGATTATGTGTTACTTCCAGAAAAAGTTAGCTTCATTTATCTAAAGAGTTTCTGTTCTTTTGCTGATGTAATTTACTCTCACTTCCCGGTTCTTGAAATCTCTTAATGTTTATAAAGACATTTCGTTAACAATCATGTTATGTGTCAGAGTACAAAAAAGCACTGTTTTAAAAGTTAGCGATATTTGACATGAAATCCAAATATCCCTTTTCAATTGTCTATAAATTGTGAAAGACTGAATACCTACACAAGCAGGTCATATGAATGTCACAACAGCGCACAGACAAATGGGCTGCTAGCGCACAGGTACACTCTTGGACCACATCTGAGTTAGAGATCACGCGTTCTCTTTGCCAGCACTGGGTGAGTAGCCATCTGTTCCGCAGGGGTGACCACTTCGGTTACCTGTCACCTGCTGAGCTGCGAGCTTCGTCAATTGGAAAAGGAACATTCTACGCCCACCTCCGACACGTCATGGAAATGGAGGCATGCGCCCGCTGGTTGCCCTGCAATTTTCTCTACTCATTTTACAGAAACTGTTTGGTAAAATAAATTAATTCTCACTGATCTCAGCACCATTTGGCTTCACGATGAACTGCCTATCCTTTTGTTAGTGGTCACAGTTATTCTGATGTTCCTATATTCAGTGCGGTACTGAGCGAAAGTCAAATAGTTCTCAATGAAACCGTTATGATTTCGCGTCTGGTGCATTTTGTAGCACATATTGCTGCATACGAGATGGAGTTAACATATTGCATTTTTCTTTGAACTTGAGACGAAATGTATATCTATCGCCTTATCTATTGCTCTGACTTCAAACGATGCGCGCAAAATATAGAGTGGAAGTCAAATATTCATAACATCTCTCCTGTCACACATGTGGTTTGAGACATTGAAAGGAATTTCTGGCAAATGATATTATGCAAAGCGCAAAGTGTTTCTCCATTTAGGTAACACGTGAAATTTTCTTATCTACTGTGATGTACAAGACACCACACTTTTTTTTCAATAAAGTAATGTTATTCTTTGAAGGGCCATTGATAGCTGGTGAAATGAGAAATGGTATGCCTTTGTAACAACATAACTGAAGGAATCATACTTTTATTTTTATACCGAGCATGAGTCTCGTTTAAGCTACTAACGTTACTTGTTCTCAACTGTTTGATTAATATTAGATTGTTTCAGGATCCTGCCACAACTGCAACCGCATCAGCATGATAGTAAGGTGAAACTGTATAAACCTCACAGTGGTTTGTGAAGAGAAACCATCTAGAAGAGAATAAAAAGTTTCAAATATCGTGATCCATTCCTTTAAACGTTAAGAAAATATCTGCCTGTAACATACTGTCTTCTAAATTTTTACATGGAGGTTTTAGGGACCGGCAGAAGAATTTTGGGCAGGGAGGATCAGACGCCTAAATAACTTATATTTGACGTCAAATACTACATGTAGCATGTATGTCCCAAATATATTGCCTTCAAATTCCCAGACTGTGGTGACGGACTTGCTGAGTATCGTGTATTGAAACTACCGATCTTGGATGTCGGATCTGAATAGTAATGTACATAAGGATGTGGTGTGTGACGTCAGAGGTGCGTAAACAGAGTGAAGAGCGTATCCTGACAGTATTTATTTGGTCGCGATATAATTTTTTGACGTATAAGTAGTGATGACAGACTGATATGTAGGGAAGAGCCCGAGATCCTCGATCAGTTGTAAGGTGACGCTTTGATTGTGAATTGGAAAGGGTACGGACTGGGGTATTAATAAAATAACTACTTGCTGTGGCACATGTTTTACGGTTATTCGATTTTGATTAGTGGTTTATTTCCACCATTTCAATGACGTTTTGGGTCAAAGCAGACGGATAATGTCGTATGCTTCAAAGCTTCCGGTAACTAATCTGTACGTGTAAGTTCAGTTTCATTTCGATCTTTTACTTGATTTTGTAATTATTTCCATCCATTTTCGCTTCAGGTGCGTTGAAATTAAATATTTTTGCCTATATATATACACTCCTGGAAATGGAAAAAAGAACACATTGACACCGGTGTGTCAGACCCACCATACTTGCTCCGGACACTGCGAGAGGGCTGTACAAGCAATGATCACACGCACGGCACAGCGGACACACCAGGAACCGCGGTGTTGGCCGTCGAATAGCGCTAGCTGCGCAGCATTTGTGCACCGCCGCCGTCAGTGTCAGCCAGTTTGCCGTGGCATACGGAGCTCCATCGCAGTCTTTAACACTGGTAGCATGCCGCGACAGCGTGGACGTGAACCGTATGTGCAGTTGACGGACTTTGAGCGAGGGCGTATAGTGGGCATGCGGGAGGCCGGGTGGACGTACCGCCGAATTGCTCAACACGTGGGGCGTGAGGTCTCCACAGTACATCGATGTTGTCGCCCGTGGTCGGCGGAAGGTGCACGTGCCCGTCGACCTGGGAACGGACCGCAGCGACGTACGGATGCACGCCAAGACCGTAGGATCCTACGCAGTGCCGTAGGGGACCGCACCGCCACTTCCCAGCAAATTAGGGACACTGTTGCTCCTGGTGTATCGGCGAGGACCATTCGCAACCGTCTCCATGAAGCTGGGCTACGGTCCCGCACACCGTTAGGCCGTCTTCCGCTCACGCCCCAACATCGTGCAGCCCGCCTCCAGTGGTGTCGCGACAGGCGTGAATGGAGGGACGAATGGAGACGTGTCGTCTTCAGCGATGAGAGTCGCTTCTGCCTTGGTGCCAATGATGGTCGCATGCGTGTTTGGCGCCGTGCAGGTGAGCGCCACAATCAGAACTGCATACGACCGAGGCACACAGGGCCAACACCCGGCATCATGGTGTGGGGAGCGATCTCCTACACTGGCCGTACACCACTGGTGATCGTCGGGGGGACACTGAATAGTGCACGGTACATCCAAACCGTCATCGAATCCATCGTTCTACCATTCCTAGACCGGAAAGGGAACTTGCTGTTCCAACAGGACAATGCACGTCCGCATGTATCCCGTGCCACCCAACGTGCTCTAGAAGGTGTAAGTCAACTACCCTGGCCAGCAAGATCTCCGGATCTGTCCCCCATTGAGCATGTGTGGGACTGGATGAAGCGTCGTCTCACGCGGTCTGCACGTCCAGCACGAACGCTGGTCCAATTGAGGCGCCAGGTGGAAATGGCATGGCAAGCCGTTCCACAGGACTACATCCAGCATCCCTACGATCGTCTCCATGGGAGAATAGCAGCCTGCATTGCTGCGAAAGGTGGATATACACTGTACTAGTGCCGACATTGTGCATGCTCTGTTGCCTGTGTCTATGTGCCTGTGGTTCTGTCAGTGTGATCATGTGATGTATCTGACCCCAGGAATGTGTCAATAAAGTTTCCCCTTCCTGGGACAATGAATTCACGGTGTTCTTATTTCAATTTCCAGGAGTGTATTAGTTTCCTATTATAATATTATACACTATAAACATTAATAAAACCGGCAAATTGCTGGGACAAATTAATGGAGGAAATGGAGGGAAAAAATGTCCTATGTACATGTGACCGGAAATGCATTGTTGCTACGGTAGACGGCGCTACCGTATGAAAGGTGCTCCGACCGTATAACATGTGTTCCTTCTATGTTGCAGGCTGCGTGATTGATGCAGCTTACTTTAAGCATCAGACTGATCCGGTATTCATGTCTGGAACAAGCCGAGACGGTGTTTGTATACGGCCAAGGAGATGAAAACGGTTGTAAGGCAGCACGGCTGTACCAAAATAAGTACTCACAGACGCCAAACACGTCACACAATACTTCAAGTCCTTTTAGGACGTTTTTGCGATCATTCAAGAAATATTTTACAGTTAGATTTCGACTACGACATAAATACAAATATCTTTATACTGCTGCTGTTTTTTTCCGAGTATAAGGTAATAGTTCCAAACTCAGAAGTTCTTCTTTAACTGAATAATGTGACAGGCCAAAGTAATTTTGCATTTTAATTAGTAGGTCCATCTCACGCCCGTTGAAATTTGGTTATTACTAACAAATTCATCAAACAGATTACTTAGTTTACTTACCTTGAGAGCACTCCCACCGTTTGGAAAGTTTAATATTAGAAAAATTTTTGAAAATTAAATTGCAGGTATAGTACAATTTTTGAAACGCTATGAAAGAATGTGAAGAACAAAACAATGCTGATGTCATTCTTGACTATCGCGCTGTAAGCACGCTTATAAGGATCTGAAGGTCGGGCTACAACTAGAAAGACAGAAGTAGGGTCCAGGCTCCGAAAGGTGATTACTTCTCCGGTTATGGAGATATATACATACAGTCTAAGAGTAAAAATGATTAGTTTGAAAGATTTTTCATAGATTCAGCACGTTTTCTTTCGACTTGCGTTGCCGTGAGCGACTCCTAACTCTACCAGACCCACCCTCCGCCATACTCCATAGTCCCTGCTCCAGTCATCTCTGCATCTAAATAAAATAGGCGACAGAGAGAAGCTGTTTCCAATGCTCGTTTTAATGTATTCCTAAACGGATTCTTCTGGCCTCTTCTCATTGTACGTCTGTGTCTGTTTTTAATAGTTTTCGGTACTTCTGTAACCCGCTTGGAGAACCCCCTTCTGCCAATGGTATAGCTTGCAGCATAGTGGTCCACACAGGCTATGACACAATCTACAGATACGCTGTAAATCCTGGTAAACTTTAAATTAGATTCGAAAATCGCACAGATACACAGAAAACGAACGGAAACGGCATAAAGTAACACCATTTGGAGTGTCGGAATAGTTAAATATTGCACTGCAATATAACATCATTAAACGTGATATCGATCTGGGCACACATTTCCGTGAAGAAGTAATGCTAGAGATATCATAGTCTTACCGTTTTTTATAAACAGTTCACTAATTGAGACGGTTAACATTTCTACACTACTGGCCACTACAATTGCTACACCAAGAAGAAATGCAGATGATAAACGGGTATTTATTGGACAAATATATTATACTAGAACTAACATGTGATTACATTTTCACGCAATTTGGGTGCATAGATCCTGAGAAATCAGTACCCAGAACAACCACCTCTGGCCGTATTAACGGCCTTGATACGCCTGGGCATCGAGTCAAACAGAGCTTGGATGGCGTGTACATGGTACAGCTGCCCATGCAGCTTTAACACGATACCACAGTTCATCAAGTGACTGGCGCATTGTGACGAGCCAGTTACTCGGCCACCATTGACCAGACGTTTTCAATTGGTGAGAGACCTGGAGAATGTGCTGGCCAGAACAGCAGTCGAACATTTTCTGTATCTAGACAGGCCCGTACAGGACCTGCAACACGCGGTCGTGCATTATCCTACTGAAATGTAGAGTTTCGCAGGGATCGAATGAAGGGTATAGCCACGGGTCGTAACACATCTGAAATGTTACTTCCACTGTTCTAATGCTGTCAATGCGAACAAGAGGTGACCGAGACGTGTAATCAATGGCACCCCATACCATCACGCAGGGTGATACGCCAGTATGGCCATGACGAATACACGCTTCCAATTTGCGTTCACCACGATGTCGCCAAACACGGATGCAACCATCATGATGCTGTAAACAGAACCTGGACTCATCCGAAAAAATGAAGTTTTTCCATTCGTGCACCCAGGTTCGTTGAGTACACCATCGCAGGTGCTCCCGTCTGTGATGCAGCGTCAAGGGTAACCGCAGCCGTGGTCTCCGAGCTGAGAGTCCATGCTGCTGCAAAGGTCGTCAGATTGTTCGTGCAGATGGCTGTGTCTTGCAAACGTCCCCATCTGTTGACTCAGGGATCGAGACGTGGCTGCACGGATAAGATGCCTGTCATGTCGACTGCTAGTGATACGAGACCAATGGGATCCAGCACGGGGTTCCGTATTACCCTCCTGAACCCACTGATTCCTTATTCTGCTAACAGTCAATGGATCTTGACCAACGCGAGCAGCATTGTCGCGATACGATAAACCGCAATCGCGATAGGCTACTATCCAACCTTTATGAAAGTCGGAAATGTGATGGTACACATTTCTCCTCTTACACGAGGCATCACAGCAACGTTTCACGAGGCAAAGCCGGTCAGTTGCTGTTTGTGTATGAGAAATCGGTTGGAAACTTTCCTCATGTCAGCACGTTGTAGGTGTCGCCACCGGCACCAACCTTGTGTGAATGCTCTGAAAAGCTAATCATTTGCATATCACAGGATCTTCTTCCTGTCGGTTAAATTTCGCGTTTGTATCACGTCGTGGTGAAACAATTTTAATGGCCAGTAGTGTAAATCAGTGTCTTGTGCCTGAACTGTGTGTGCAGTAGTCACGTTACAAAGCGACGTAAAGTTGTTTGCGAATCAAAGGCTTTTGGTTGGAGGATAACGCAAGTATATTTACTGAAGAGATCACTGACAAGACGCTTTTACTTATTCTTGAGGTCTATTGTAGTGAAAGAGACTAAAGCGAATTCAGATCGTCTTGGTTTGCTCGATACGTAACAATAACCAAGGTACTCAGGAAACTTAAAGTGGAATTAATGTTTGATTATTGGTCATTAGTTCATGTTGGAAATCTAGAGGATGAAGTGTTAGCCTTCCTTCGGTAGAATGGTTAGTTTACGAGCTTGTGTGTGGAATCATTCACAACTCTTTTTATAGACGTCCTGATACAGCTTAAAAGTAAATGTGATTACTCTGAAAGATGGTCGATGGATGCAGCACATTGTCTTCCGACTTACATTGCCGAGCGCGACCCCTAACACAATCATCCAGCCCCACGCTCCATCAGGTGGAACTAATTCATACTCCACAGACTGCTCCCGCCATCTCTGCCGCTGAAAATGAGAACAGAAACAGTTAGGTGAAATGTCCGTCAATATATTAGCAAGTTAAATGGACTCCCTAAGGTACTCCATGTACCCTTCAGGTCTAAGTTCGAATTGCAGAAACATTTGTTGTATAAATCTACATCCATAATCGATTTTTACGAAGTAAGTGGTGGAAGGTGTATTTCATTAAATCATCTTTTAAAATTTCTTACCATTCAATTCGGGGATAAAGTGGGAGAAGTATCACTTACACACATCCGCCAGAACAATCCGTAGTCTAACAATTAATTCGTTTTCACGTTTCAGAAATGCAAAAAACAAAGCAGAAACACAAAAAAATTGGTAACATGTTCCACCTCAGCTACTCCAAACTGGTTTTTTCCCCTTCTTTTTTATTCAGTTAACCCTTTAATATCTACTGATCATGATTCATTATATGGTACTGCAAGTTATTTATACAATTACCGGTACCTGTTATAGGAATTTCTGTAATTCTGAAATCGATAACGAAATTAAGAAGTATTTTTGCATGTAGCTATGGTAAAAGTTATTGCACAAATTTTTCTTTAGTACTGTCTACTAGAGCGACAAACAGATAGTTGAAAATAGTCACAAGTTCCTTCGTAAAAACACTTTCTGTAAGTGAATTTTGAAGGTATATTCGATAATGCGTCAGTATTTTCAGCCTGTCTGCATGCAATGTTGCGCAGATCGTCTGTATACACACTCGACCTCTCTGTTAAACAGATGTGGTAAGGATTCCACAAACCTGAGCAGAATACCACCGTGGGCCATGCAAGTGTTTTTGCAAATAGACTGCTGCTACCCAGTAGTCTTCACACATTTTCTTTCTAGGAGCTAAGCATGTTTTGGTTAACAACTGTCTGTCTGAATTTTCATGCTTTGTGGTGTGAGAACTGTTTTCTAAGTTCATCATGATATTTATACCTGTTACTTTTTACCAGCACTGATACGTACATGTGCAACTATAACATATAATATTATTCGAGGCTCTAGGACTTGAGGAATAGGATAGTAATGGAGCAGAGCCACTCCATGGGCAATGGGCCGATTGTTCTCGTATGCAAGCAGACCATCCAGTTCGCCTGTTTATCAGCAGCCTAATTTGTGACCCCTATGTATATAAACTGGCCACCTTAGCTCTGCTCCATTACTTATTTAAGCCACATTTATGATCCAGTTGTCATAATGGCTGTAATTTAAGATCTACTATCACAACATGACTGCCTCACCCTGAGCTTAATGGTTTCAATTTATGGTAAAAAAATACCACCTGCGTATTTAGCCTTATATTAATAACTATAATTTATGACCCATAAAGGCCGTTCACCCCTTCCCCACTCACTTTAAAAGAACACCACTCCCCTGTCCCCTACACCAACTGGATGAGGCATAAATGGTCGAAAATTCAAAGGGGCATCGTCCTATGGTCCGAGGTATAGTAGTGTGGTCTGCATGGTTGCTTTATCTTCATTAGTGTAATTTATAACCCCAATAAAACATCAGCATAAATCATGGCAGCTGAATTTTATCCCCCACCCTTAGTCCAAATAAGAACTTGTGGCACAGCAGTCGCCTATTCTCACCACTTATACAGACATCCTAACCATCATCATGAGCTGAACTAATCATTTGTTCTCTGTATATTGGTCCAACAACTTCATCACGAAGCATCAGCAGACACCAGCTAAAACCAAAAACAATAAATAAATAAAAATTAAAAATATTATGATTTTTGATTGTGTGTATAGTGTGCTTTTATTTATTCTTATTATTATTTCTCCCTCACTCCAACTGATTCCTGACGCACTGTTGCAGGACACTCAGCAATTGTTTGAGTATCCACTGTCTACACTACTGCAGCAGCATATCAGTGGCCTTGATATACCAGTGCAGCAGCAGAACAAACAACAACTGCTCCCAGGCTTTCACTTTCCACTGTTACCATTGTCAGCACCGCTCGTCAAGCCACTACCTTCATACAGCTCACCTATGAAAGTGATGTTATTCTCTGTAAAGTACAAGCTAAAAGTAAGTTGTAATCAATGTGTGCCTGTAGGCATGTCCTCGCGTCATGAGTTCAACATAATGGTAATATTTCAATATCCTCAACTCAGTGGCGTCAAAATAGAACAGTTAAAATGTTCGACAACAAAAATACCACATAGTGTAATCACTTTCTAGAATCTGCATTGAGCATCCACTTTGCAGTGTACAAGCACCTCGGATAGCGGGCGTATGTGCATGACAATTACATATGTATTTGTACGTATTTGTAAACATTACAATGTTAGCTCAGATTCTGAGAAAGTGAAAAATTAATGACGATATCTCTAAGTTGCGTTTCATATCACCAGAAGCCAAAATGCAACTACAATCTCTGTACAAAATTCACTAAAGGAGCTACATATGTAAACCATCCATAATAGGAAGAAGATATGAAGTCATTGTAGGTCAGTAAGTAAGGTACTTGCACTAAAAATTTACTATTGTATCCGCAACTATATAGCATCGCAATTTTAGAGAGGAAAAAGTAATTCACTTTGA
The DNA here is from genome assembly GCF_023864275.1 of Schistocerca cancellata. Taxonomy (NCBI): domain Eukaryota; kingdom Metazoa; phylum Arthropoda; class Insecta; order Orthoptera; family Acrididae; genus Schistocerca; species Schistocerca cancellata. The sequence continues at coordinate 171,712,235 of NC_064631.1, read as the reverse complement.
AAAATATGTTTTATGTATTTCCTTTTATAACCCTCATAGTGAGGTTTAATAGGAGAAGGTCCATCAGGTTGACATTCTTCATCTAACCGTAAATGCTTATCACAATAATGACACTTAAAAATAAATGTATCACTCTGAAACACATAATGTCAGTTGTGAAATCTCTATGAAATATTATATAAAATAGACATCAACTGTTAAAGAAACAAATAATAGTCAAATATGTTCCAATTATCGTATTCTTCCATGTTTCTTATCAATTTCAAGAAGCAGCTTACAAACATTTTTAGATTTAACCCACTTCAACTTGGAATAAACATTAAAACTCTTCCCTCCTTCCCATCACATCAGCAACCTTCCAGTTGTTGCATCGTGACGTTTTGGGGAAGATATTTTTCAAAAGTATTTAGGATGACTGAGCTTAGCACATTTCTTGAAAACAAAAAAGTCTAGCATTAATCATTCACTTTAAACTGTGACTTAGTGGACCAGTTCAAAGTACTGAAACATGCTTCAGTGTCTAGATCTTGCAATATACCCTTATCACTATCCCTTAAATTAACAACTAAGACTATCGTTCTGCGTTTAATACATTTAGAATTGAATACTATAACCTTATTCATTTTTTAAGCGTTATGTATGTTGCTAGCATGAGAAACAGTCGTGTACTGGCTGTAGAATCCTGTGTGTGCTTCTTTTATACATGAAATCGGAGATCATATACTTTTTTGTGTTTTTAAGTTGTATAAGTTATATAATAACAGCAGCTGAACAACCGCTCTCCCAGTTCTGGAAGAACTTTCCGTGTGAGCATATCTAAATGTGCAGCACATCTCTCCTCCTCAATACAGAGAACAACTAATTATTAGCAGTGAGAATGGCGGTAGTAGACTATAGTCATCCATATATATATATGTAACTTATTAGTGGAATATTTTTGTGCAGGTGTGGACAAGCCAGCATAGGCATTTGTCATGAAAAAATGCTGTTGGATTCAACATATTTAAACAGCAATGACAGCAAATGCATTAAGAATGGAACGTGTGCTCATACAATATCTGCAGGGGACTTACCATAAGTAGTTAAACTTTTCAACAAGAGAGGGTGTAATCATCTGTAGAAGCAAACACTTAAAAATTTAATGTATACAAGACACATAATCTGGTATGTTCTAGATAACTGGCTGTGACGGCCATGTGTGGAAAGATTCTAGGCGGAAATATGCACGAATCTGAAGAAGTACTCGGCATCCAACAGGACGAACCATCACTGAGCTCAATGACGCATGCTGTTCATTCATACATGGAAATATGTATGAACTGGACATACCTGTTGCAGACACTGAACTATTATCTTATTTAAGCATGTACATAAATCCACCTATATGTAAGAGCTTATAAATAAGAAAGAATAAGAACCACAAATATATGTTTTTTTGTTCTCTAAGAAATTCCCTGTATGTTAATGTAAACATATAATCATCACCATGGGTGATTGGACAAAACACCCACTTCTCGAGGACTTTGTAGTACCCAGCTGGTCCTCCAATGAAACTGAACACGAGAAGGAGAAGGAGAAGAAGAAGAAGAAGAAGAATGGATCACTCCTTCCCAATAATATATGAGCGATAAGTGTTGGTCAATAAGATTGCAGGAAGATGCATATTATTTTGTCATTGCTAACACATCGTGATGGAGCACATTCGAAACATGGGCATGTATTCTCAAAAAATTTACTTCAACCGAAATACCAGATGTTACAGAAGGTACTGTGTCACTGATAGTGAGTTATACATGACATTCAGCAAAAGCTGTGATATAGTGTAAGTAGAAGGAATAAAGCTGAACACTTTTTTTGTATTTGACGATATCGCTATGGAAAATCAGGACCAAATAAGGACACATTTCTCTTTCATGTAACATATGGAGGTTGATTTCTTTTACCTGAGCCAAACACTATGTAGGTTTCTGAAGCAGTTGGTAATGGCTAATGCAAACCTTGATTGGCTTTCAGACAAGACAATTTGAAATTAAACAACATTTATCAAGCACAGGAACTGACATGACATTCAGTGAACTTATAACAATATGCATAGACTGCTGGAATAACAACCATTACAGGTTTCTGGCCATTGTGTAAAACAAGAAAACTGAAAGATGGGCGTTATAGATACGATTTCCATGAGTTTCTTTTAAAACATATTGTACCAATACATAACTGTCTGAAAATGTTAAATGGTTTCCACAAACACTTGATGTGGTGGGTGGAGGCGGAAGAGGAGAAGAAAAAGAAAAAGAAGTAGAAGAATATGCCACTACTGACTTTATTAGCTATCACAGAGAAAGTGACGTAGATGAAACACTTGGGGTAAGCAGGAAACAACCGATTATATGCTGGTTACACAACATATAAGTTTAATACGTAATGCAATCCAGGCTTGGAATAGAGAATTTAAAAGACTATGTGGTTTACTGGATCCAGTAGCCTTAAAAACTTCAAAACTCCACAAGTATTTTGCGAAAGAGATACTAATGTGTGGTAAAGTCATAGGAAAGACAACACCTCAGATAGAAAAATAAGAAACTTGAACAGCAGGAATACCAAAAATATTATTAACCCCGTGTTAGCCAGCATAGGTAGTTCTGGGAGAGGTATCGACATTCAGCACAAAAGAATGGAGAGTTTGTTTCTGCTATATATACGTTACAATTATCCCAATGAAATGGACGAACTGTTACTTTTCATGGAATCAACCACTGCTGGGAGTATGGCTTCATGAATTAAATCATATCATCCATATCAGCACTTTGAGGAAGACGCATTATTGAATAGTAATAACGGAAAAATGGTTCAAATGGCTCTGAGCACTATGGTACTTAACTTCTAAGGTCATCAGTCCCCTAGAACTTAGAACTACTTAAACTTAACTAACCTAGGGACATCACACACAGCCATGCCCGAGGCAGGATTCGAACCTACGACCATAGCGGTCGTGCGGTTCCAGACTGAAGCGCTTAGAACCGCTTGGTCACGGGGACCGGCAGTAATAACGGAGATAGTAGTTCAAGACATCTACAAACCTGCATGCAAAACATTTTCCTGCAGACCCATTATAATTCAAGGTTTGGATGACTTGTGGCAGCTAGATCTCTTACCCATGAGACAACATTCGAGACCAAATAAAATTTTCGCTATATTTTAATGGCCACTGGTACATACTCAAAATTTGTTTGGGTCCTGCATATGAAAGCAAAGACTGCGAAGAGAGTTACAGAGGCGTTTGAACAATTTTTGGAAACAGGGATTAATCGATGTTCTGTAAACCTTAAAACTGATAAGATTGGTGAATTTGATAATAGATCTTTCAGCACACAAATGGATTGGTATGGTGTATGCCACTACTCAACCTTCTCCCAGTTGGAAGCAAGTACTGTGGAGCACTTGAGCAGAACCATTAAAACGTATCATATATTAAACAGTAATAATGGAAGCGACTTATGTTCATTATAATGAAGCTCCAAATATGGTATACGGTCAGATTAAAATGGTTGATCCACGCAAGTAGGAATTTGATATAGATTATTAGTATGTATTTCAAAATACAAGACTGCATTTGAGAAATCATACCTAACAAACGCGTTATTGAAGATATTTACAGTTTCCAAACTACAATGAACAATCCGTAGCACTCACGTCTTGAAGGACGATAATGGTAGTGAAACAGCATGTGCAATGGCTGTATGGAAAGTAAGGAACAATCGGTAGTGAAACGAAAATCCCCGTGAAAATACGATGAAACTTTGCACAAATGTCTTCGGCAGTGTCTAGTATGCCCATAGGTAGCGCCACATCGCTCTTCTCAGTTTTGAGTGCACAGTGAGCGTGTAAATATGCCTAGAAAACAGTATCTCCCGCCAAGTATGGGTGCCAACCGAGAGATTGCGCCTGATTTCATACAATCACCCATAATATAACTGTCATGCATTTCCTTCTCCATGACAGTTCTCTGCCACACACTGCAGGGGCAGAAGATGTTGTGTCTAGACAAGACAGCCTAGACACAATGAGAGGAAGCCGAAAGGCACGCGCTTAAACTCACGCAGGCTGGCGTGAGGTCTGAAACAGGATACGTAATGAATGCTATAAAGAAAAGTACGTAGCTTCTGGAATACTTAACTTTAATCCACGTTTGTAGAACATCGCTCTTGATGATACATTAATAGAATCTCAATATCAATTGAATACGGCGCCTTGCTAGGTCGTAGCAAATGTAGCTGAAGGCTATGCTAACTATCGTCTCGGCTAATGAGAGCGTAATTCTCAGTGGACCATGGCTAGCAACGTCGGCTGTACAACTGGGACGAGTCCTAGTACGTCTCTCTAGACCTGCCGTGTGGTGGCACTCGGTCTGCAATTACTGACAGTGGCGGCACGCGGGTCCGTCGTATACTAGCGGACCGCGGCCGATTTAAAAGCTACCACCTAGCAAGTGTGGTGTCTGGCGGTGACACCACAGAAGACACTCTTCCAGCGTTTTCGATGGATGTGCTTGTTCACCCACCATAATGCCTGCAGTTGTCTCCCTCTGATTTTCTTCTCTGCTACCATCAACCCCTGGCTATAAAGACAACATTTTGGCACCGGCAACAAGTTGCAGTCCAGCGTAGAAAATTCTCGGAAAGCACAGGAGATTGTCTTCTATTATGAGGCTGTTGGAAAAGTCAGTACAACGCTACGACAGATGTCTAAGTCAGAGCGGTGACTATGTAGAGTAGTAGCTGGAAGAAGGAGCTAACTATTGCAAATGAAACAGTTTTGATTTTCACTGTGGTTTCTATTTCGCCACCAATCGTTCATTGATTTCCGAAAAGCCTATGCAGTTTTTACACAGAAGAATTACAGAGAAAGAGGGAACCAGACATGTTGTTCTTAGAGCATGTCATAAGAAGGTGGAGGAATAAGGTTTTGGTAAAATTACTTGGCTTCACTTCACAGCACAATGGCTGAGTGGGTGCCAAAGATGTGGTGCATAATAAGGTTCGTAAACCTTCCAACTATGCAGTAGCATAAAATGCATGGTAGGGTGCACGTTGTTCTACGTAATGACAGCATTCTCGAGAAGCTACCAGTACAATTAGGCATTCCCACATATAACTATTGTGGGCATCAACAAAACAGGAAAACTGGGTAGTGTGTGGTGATAAGATAGTCAATGCGCTGGATGAGGCTTCCCAGGATCTCGATATCACATATACCGTATATAAGTGTTTGGCAGAATGTCACCTTGCAGATCGAATTTTAGCTGATAAAGCCAAGCAGCTATGAACAAGAAGGGACGCTGGTATATGGTAACATATTGCAGAATTTGCAGTTGATAAAGAAACGTATTCAAAATTTTAATGGGTGCTGGGATACATTTCCAGCAAGTTATGAGTGCCTCTTGTCACCCAATGAAGAACAAGAAATCTGCATGATGTTTAAAAAATTGCATCCAATCATTGCTGTCAGCAGCTAAAAGTGTGCAGAAGCTCAAAGGGGAAAGCAGAAGAAGGAGAGAACTGGTAAAAACAACTAACATTACCTAAGACAATGGGTGAAATTACATCATTCCTAAATATTCCGCGGGGGGGACTTCCAGCTATTAGACTGTTAGATAGAGGACCATTAGCCATTACTGGAACAGCGAAAAATTAAAAAAAATGCTCAAGAACAACTTGATCAGCTGGAAACACAATAGAGTGATGGAATCTGTCGCCTAATTATCGTATCACTTATCTTTAAGAGGAAGTGGGGCCAGTGCTCACCGCCACTCACCCCCCCCCCCCCAAATTTCGTTTTGTGTTTATGTGGAATATGACGAAAAAGACAAAGCAGTTATCTAATGAGTGTGGGACCGTAACTCTACATGTTGCAGAAGGGTAATAAGGGCATGTTTTCCAGTTTTTCACCTTAGCATGACTTTGACACATATCTGGGTAGACATTTTTGCCTCACGTTCCTCATGGCGACGACGTTAAAAATAAGCAGTATGCATGTTGTTGTATCAGTTTCAGTTTAGATGTGATGTCAAACTCTTTCTCTTTAAAAGGATGGATGTCAGCTCTACATGTGAATTACTGTCCGCCAAGTGACTTAAGAGGGGTAGGACGTAAAACCGGCCCACTTGGAGCAGGAGAGGCACCACAGGATATTTTAATTTCCACTGTCTATACTTTTACAAGTAAATTCATAGAACTTTGTCAGCAGGATTCAGGATTCACACTCGTAGCAGTGGAAGTTCAAAAACATAACAAAATAATTTTTTTTACATGTGAAATTTCATCATTTTTTTCACTTACTATTGGCTACATTTGTTGCTATAGGTACACTTTTCTTCATAATTAAGAGAGAATGTTCGATGAATTTTGCACAGCATACAAACCATACTTACAGGTGTCTGAAGCTCTAGAATCTATTTAATTCATGAAAACATGAATGAGCTGTTACGTTTTAAACTTTATGTTTAGAAAAAAATCAAATGTTGTAGTTATTTATCTCAATTTTCACCACAGTTTTTAATAGATTTGGAGAAATTCTAGAGTTTCATACACCTGTAAATGATTTGTATGCTGTGGAAAATTCATCAAAGAATCACTCTTACGTGTGAAGAAAAATATACCTATACCAACAAATGCAGCCAACAGTAAGTGAAAAAATGATGAAATGTCATATCTAAAAAAAATATTTTCTTCTATTTTTGCACTTCTACTACTATGAGTGTGAATCCTGAATCATTCCTGGTCGTCCTGATAAAGTTTTATGAATTTATTTGTAAAAGTATAGACAGTAGAAAATAAAATGTCCTGTGGTGCCTCTCCTGCTCCAAGTCGGCCCGTTTGACGTCCTACCCCCCTTAAGCAAAGGTCGAATGGAGCTTTGTATTGAGTGGGTTAGAAACACACAACAACATTCCATATGTCGCTGAGCTTCACAGTAAACTACATCTGGGAAATTGTAAAAAATTCTGGAAATACTTCCTGCCTCATATGATACTGACAATTTAAATAAATTCATTAGAATGGAAATGAAAATAGCAGGACAGACTATAGACTTTAGCCAAATAGGTAACATGGGTCAACACTAACTTTCTCAAGGAGCCAAGTTTTGGAGAAGATTTCTGATAAATTTTACAGATCAGCTCAACCAGTGGCTCTACTACTTGTTAGTCCAGTTTGTGTTGAGTGCAATATTGCAATGAATTAATATTTCAAAAATTGGTTGATCCACACCATTTATGGATTCCAACCTACACTGGATCCAGCATATAAAATCGTTGATGTGTCTTCCAAAGCAATTAATTCCAGTGACTGTCTAGAAATTACACCAACTCGGCTTACATATATTATAACAAGACAGATATCTAATTAACTTTCAAGAAGAAACAATCGTATAGGTTTATACTTGAAACAAGAACAGCAGCAGCAGTATCGTTGTAAGGAATGAAAGGAATGCACGCAGCTATTGGTACACCACTTTGTAGTGGAAGGAAAATGTGATAACATGGGAAATTAACATGGGAAATGGTATAAATTAATAGGCTTGAAACTGTACAACGATGTCACTTGATAAACCCCTGATCGATATGAAGAACGAATCATGTATCGATCATATTCCTCCCTCAGACCTTTTGCTTTGGTGACATTTGATGTTAATCATGTGATAAGGATTCTCGTTCAAAACCAGAATGCTTTAACAATTCCTAGCAACAGCGTCCTATACTTAAAGGGAATTTTGTAATAATGGATGGAGGCCCTACAATGACATTGAAATTTACACACAATGCTTTCATTTTATTGTTCCAGGAAATAAGATAGGTATTGAATGTGATTGAGATTAACCATACTAGAAATCTTGGATGCATATTAACTCTTAAAACATATATTGCTGTATCAACTTCAGAGTTGAATGGTTTAGTAAATGAAGAGCGTTTAGTAGATAGATCAATAAGTGACTACGATCAGTTTAGTGCTTGTATATTGCTCAAGATTCTGATGGGATAATTAAAAGACATAAAACACATCATCATGAATGCAAAGCAAGAACTAATTCTGTTACCAAGTGCAACGGATAGTGACAGATACATCCAGCTAAACGAGGTGCATGCGAAGAGAATTAAACTGCGATTGAGACATTAGTAGTGAATATGCCTCATATTTCTATAACTGATGAGGAGTATTTAAAATTTTTAAGGTATTGAATGCTAGTGTTCAACTGCCATTAGCTCTCTGTTAATGGGAACTGTCTGAATGTCCTATGCTACCGACTATGTACCATCAGACAAGGGCTATTAAAACAGCTGGTCAATCAAAAATGCCTTGATCCATTGTACTGGCACAGTAAGCTGACGGCAAGGGGAACCTGAAAAGGAATTTGAGAATATTAGGCAGTTATTAACAATCCATTAGTCAGTGCTAAAGTTTATCTTAATTCAGAGTTTTAGCCATATCATAGTTTACAGGTGGACTGGGGCAACAACGTCTGGAATCCGTTGTTTGACATGTGTACCAGTGTTGACTCTTTTTGGTATGAGTATGACACATGTTCAACCCACAAAATTCAAGGGATTTGTGCCCATTATCATGATAGCCTGCTCAATGCAGAATGGAATTGTGTAATTAAGGTCGATAGGCGTCTGAATAGATCCTGAATCGTGAGAAAATTTGCCTAGGAAATTGCAGCATATGCATTATTGCTACATTACCATGTGATTAATTATTCAACCCTTACAGGGACAGTACAACAAAGTGTATAAAATAACAGGTGCTGCATCACATATAGAGCATTTGTAGATGACACTTCTAAGTGTTTTCGATGATGCAGGGCAACAGTCGTACAACAATTATAAAATGAACAAATCGCCATTTGACTGTATTGTTGGAACTCACTATGTATTTGTTCACAGCCAGGTGTCCATAGGTATTCTGCAAGCGCCTGTGAATATTTGCAATACTCTGATTTTCCGTCAAAAGAAACTCAAAACAGATCTGTGCTTGGAAAGCATCTCCATTGCAAACAACATATTGATATTTTTCTTCTATGCTTAGCTCCACCAACTATAAAAACTTCATGAAATTGTCGGGGCTGAAGCGGGAATATTCCAAAATTTTGCACAATAAAGTCTGCATTTTTTTCAACGGAAATTGGCCGAGGAAAAAAGTGTTGCATCTTATTGAACTTTTCTTGTACATTCAACACACCTTCACATTATGTCTAGTAATTACGCACTAATCAGACAGGGACGGAAGCCAGTCAAATAATTGCCACAGAAAAATTGCCAAACAGCCACATGTTTTCAAAACTTGTTTTATTTAGACGACTAGTTTCGGCATCTCATTACTATCATCTTCAGTCACTTGTACATTCCATGTACAGACAATCAGATATATCGTTAGATAAATAGACCATCAGTATCTGAAGTCCATGAATTCGTGTTTGGAATGTTTACTTTGAAGACTTGACAACAGTCTTATCAAGTCTTCAAAGTAAACACTCCACATACGAATATATGGAATCCAGATACTGATGGCTTCCTCCTGGTGCGTTGTCGGAGCCCCGTGGTTGGTACTGTCGTTCCACTCTGATGAATGGCGATTCGCCTTCCGCCACAGGGCTTCGTCCCCACACCACGGGGAATGGGGAGGGAGACACTGACGCCGATTTGGTATATACGTGTGATCCCAGCGTACTGTCGACGGTCCACGAAATGAAAATGAGAGTGATACTCATTGGAAGGTCAAGAAATTCCAATAAAGCCATTCGGATTGAAGATTTCATCTGCTGGAAAGTTTTGCACCTACCCCATGACTTGGAAAATATGTGTTTTTAATATCGTACATATCTTTCCCACCAAGTGTGAACGGGTTAACTCTTCTTGTGTACACTGTTGAGTCTGTCAACATGCCTTCAAGGGTCATTTCAAGTTTAGCTCATGCATGCATTGTCACTTTACAAGAAGAGTTGTCATCACGGAAAATTATAGCGACTGGTACCGTGAGACTCAGCACACTGAAGAACTACTGTACCTTGTGGTGAGACAACTAGAGTTGTGTTGAACTAGATAACACACAATAGTTTCCACGCGATCAGTTTGACACCTAGGCATCTATTACGAATCATGGGATTAATCCGTTACTCAGCTCTGCACGAAAAATGTTGGCAAGGAAAAGTCTTGAATGGAAAATCTGGATCACTGATGAATGGAGGGTCTAACTTGCTTTTGATGATAGTCGTAGAAGAGTGTGTGACGGCCACATACTAATGCATGTTTCAAGCATCCAGTCTCATAGGTTCAGCAGTATTATTTATTTATGCTCAGTGTCTCACATCGTCTGTCGAGATAAAAATTGAATGCTGTACGATCCTCCAACAGATTGTTCAGCTCTACACTCAACGTTTTGGCGAAAGACTCGTCTTTCAAAACGAAAATCTACAAGCGCTAGGTGTCCAGCTCGCAAACACATTCATCCAGGAGGCACGACTAAGATGAATGGAACAGCCGCAATATCTGTTGCTATCCACCCGACGTACCATATCTAATTTTGGTTGACACTTTATGTGCACAATGGGAATCCTTTATACACACTGAATGACCTACGGACAGCCATCGTCAAAGAGTGGGACAGGTTTGAGTGTCCACGTCTCGACCACCATGTGTACAGCATTCCAATGAGGATCCAAGCACGTTGCTTCGACAAATCATTAGGTGTATCATCTCATTCTATGTATGGAAAACGTGTGATTACAGGTGAATGTGAATACCTGAAGGTGTGAATAAGTGTGTGTACTTAAATCAGTCAACAACAGGCATCAATGATCAATGACAAGAAACATGACATGCCGTAAAACCATAAAAAGGCATAAATGCAAGCTGACGTTTACAAATGGGAATTCAGATGCAATGAAATTTAGATGCCACAGAAAATGACACAGAAGTGTTGAAACAAGTTTGTGTAAACAAAAACAGGAATCTATTGTGTTTTGCAGAAGCCAGAATTTAAAAATACAAAATGGAATATTTAAGTAGGTCAGAAGGTGTCCAGAGGCAATGATTTCAGAGTAGACATAAAATTTGCTTTGTAGCTGAAGACAACCAAAGGACTGACATGCAAAAGACATAAACATAAGAGTAAAATTGGTCTGAAAGGTTTCGGCCAACAAAAAAGAGTTTATGAATGGAAGTTTACGATCTATCTGAAACGAAAGATTTATAAAGAATGTGTATTATCAGTTTTGAGTCAAGGGAGTTAAGCATGAACGTTTTATACAAAAACCATTAAAACTGTGCAATGGAGCGTTGCATGTTCGTAAATACTAACAGCAATGGGAAAACAAACAAGTGCCTCAGCGAACATATTGTGGTGGGCTACGTCATTATGAATGTAACGAAAATAATACGGAGATGCTAGGGATATGTAACCAAGAAAATTGATGGCACGTACACACGTTCTTTGATGGGTTCGAAGAGATGAGAAAGGAGTATGGTGAAATGTCGTCATGAAAATAATATGAGGTCTGAAGGATATGTAACCAAGAGGATTGATGGTTCATGATGTACAAAGGTTCTTTGATGAGTTCCAAGAGATGAGAAAAAAGTGTGGTGGAAGGTGAGAGGATGACACTGAAAAGCATGCTGGAAAGTCCTGAGCAGTCCATTATTCAACAGTAGATTTGAAATGGCTGCTGATGAAGGCTACTGTACTGCAAATAGTAGCATAATAAAGATTTATCCCTTACTTGAGGGCCACAGTCACTTAGGACTTTTTGAATGAAATTTCCACTATTTGACTGTAAATTACTATTCATGTACTTCACAAAATCGCGATTCCGCCTTTGTAGCCCTTTTGAGATGCAAGGCGAAACATTAAAAATATCTGATATGCGTGCATGACAGAGAGTCGTCTAAACAACATATCTGGTGCTACAAACCAACAATCGTGTTACATATGAGTATTGTAAAAAAATACATAATACGGCTGCGCACAATGTCAGCTTTGTTATCCTGTAATACGCCCACTGGATTATAAGACCGTATACATGTGATTTCCACGATGGTATGTCATGCCGGCATGGCAGACATTTTGCGATATTTCATCTTGCACTTGAAAATGACTAGAAAGTAGAAATTGCGATTTTGTGAGAAGAATAGTTATTTATAGTCAAATGACGGAATTTTCAATCAAAAAGTCGCATTATATGATAACTAGATCTCAGTGCGTACTGTTACGTCAGGCTTCCTGTTACGTGCGCTCTCGGAAATATCGCTGATGCGCTGTCGAAGGCCGTCGAAGATCCTATCTTGAGGTGATCAGAAACAAGTAGCAGCTTACTTTACACACGATTACGGACGATGATAAATTCGTAATACGTTACAGCTTCAGATAATTTGTCTGCAGTGAGGTCTACACAATGGTGGTCTCCCTCATTTGTCGAATAAACATTACACCACTGGTATTTTTATAAACTATATTTTACTTTTCTGTTGTATTTATCTGATATGAGTAAAGGCGTGCTTGCCTCCTAGATTTCTGCCGCAGTATTATGTCAGCAATATTACATGTATAAGGTCACAGAGCCCAGCAATGAATGCTGACCTAGACCACAAGCTGCCGTAGTATGTGTTACTGAGAGTGCTTCGTCTGCCGCTATGACCGGGCCTCTGTCTTGTCCCATTTCTAATGGCGCGGAAGTGCTACAAGCCTCCGAATAAGCTCGCACTGTCCGATTTTCCTGTCGTGGTCATTTCACAAGCTGCGTGAAAGGGTATAACATGTTGCTTTTCTTATTGGAACGTACTGTCTCAGAATCGTAACAATAAACAACACCGTTTTGAGCAATACAACTCTTCAGTGTCTGAAAAGTGAATTGGATGACAATTGCGCCTCCTCTCTTACTAAACCAAAATATGCTGTTGTTACTTGATCATATTATTTCCTATGCCATCATCCAAGAGAAGCTACTGCAACGAATGTATGTATGCCTTCTATCAATAATTTTAATGAACTATTGCCGACAAATGTTCTACAAGCTAAGTTTTCATTTATTTGAATTGTTCTTTTAAGGTGTGGGATTTACACAGTTTTCTACACCAGATGTATCATAATACACAGCAAAGAACTTATATTAATGCCTGTTAATATGTTCAATAAATATTAACTGTTGGTCAGTACCATGATACCGTCACAGTTTAATCTTTTGACTGTGTCCATTTGTCTTCCCTAAACGGCATAGAGACCGCTGGAACTAATAGGTGATTCATGTGTAAATGTAAATGTCGTGTGACTAGGGCCTCCCGTTGGGTAGACCGTTCACCAGGGTGCGAGTCTTTCGATTTGACGCCTTATCGTAGAGTTCACAAAGTGGATGGCTAGCCAGAAGCAATGTTCAAATTGAAGTAAAAGTCGTAAGCACGTGCAAATTCGCCTCGGATCTTTTGTGACTTTTGCGTTAATCCAGTTTGGTAAGAATCCCAAATAGCAGACCAGTGTTCAAGGATCAGTAGAAGGAAGTTACTTGTTTCATCGGTGGATTACAATTGCTTCTGTTTGGTGATGACATTAGCTAGGTAGTAAAGTAGGTTGTGTGTAACATTGGCTCTGTTTCAAATAGTGCAGTTCGTGACATAAAAATAAGCTAACGCTAAATCACAGTAAGACTCAGTTTTTGCAGTTTGCTAAATCACAGTAAGACTCAGTTTTTGCAGTTTCTAACACACAATTCAACAAAACAATGTTTTAATTTCGCTGAATGGGCGTACGGTTAGTGAAACAGAACACTTCAAGTTTCCCAGGTGTTCAGTAATCTGTCGTGGAAAGCCCATGATCAGGAACTTGTTCAAAGACTTAATGCTGCTATTTTTACTATTCGAACGGTATCGTAAGTAAGTGATCATTCGACACGAAAATTATTTTACTTTGATTAGTTTCATTTGCTTATGTCGTATGGTATTACATTTTGCGGAAACTCTTCCCATTCTCAAAGTATATTTTTGCCTCAGAAACGGGCAGTTCGGTCAATAAGTGGTGTTAGTTCGCGAACCTCTTGTCGATCCCTGTTTATTAGTCTGGATATTCTGACATTGGCCTCTCAATATATACGAGGGTCGTTCAATAAGTAATGCCCCGAATTTTTTCAAGAAGCCGTTAATGTACATAGAGAAACGTCCTTGTTGGTGTCTCACATTTGATGTTTGTTGTGGGCCCCGGTGTAGTTTCGAACCGTTCTGGCAGGTGGCAGAGCCGTAGTACAGCGTCAAAATGGCGTCTACATATGACTCACGTTACAAGCAGCGTGCTGTTATTGAGTTCTTGTGTGCAGAAAATAAACAGTAGTGAACATCCATAAACGTTCGTGTGCAGTGTATGGCGATGCTGCAGTTGATGCGACTACAGTTCGGTGATGGGTAACGTAAGTTACAGCCTGAGGAAATGCAGAAACAGAGCTCCCTGATCAGCCACGCTCACGATGACCTGTCACAGCCACTGCTCCAGACACGCCGAATCGTGCGGATGCCATTATCCGTGCCGACCGGTGCGTCATAATGCGACAGTTGGCTCTTCAGTTGTCGGTCTGCATTGGAAGTTCGCCTGCACTGATCGAGACTCTCGGACAATCAAAGAGGTACTCACGATGGGTTCCACGAATGCTCACAGCAGACCCAAGATTCAAAGAAAGGCCATTTCATCTGAATTGGTGGAGCGTTTTGAGACCGACGGAGAGGCCTTTCAGTCATGGATCGTAAAGGGGGACGAAAGCTGGGTGCACCACTTTGCCCCAATCCATGAAGTGGCATCATCCTCATTCATCACAAAAGAAGAAATTCTGCCTGAAAAGTCATGGTGACCGTGTCCTGGGATTGTGACTGCGTCATTCTCGTGGATGTGATGCCAAGAGGGTCAACTGTCAATTCAGAGGCATACGTGAAAACTCTAGAACTGTTTGCGACGTGTTCGGTCGAACAAGTATCCAGCAGACGTCTTGCTCCAACACAATAATGCACACCCACACACAAATCTGAGAGCCAGGGAACGCATCGCCAAATTGGGTTGGACATCATTGCCTCATCCACCCTATAGTCCAGACCTGGCACCGTCGCACTTTCCTCCCTTTGGGCCCTTAAAGATTTTCTACGGGGGAACCCACTTAAAAGCTGACAAGAGAATCATCCATGCAGTGAAAACATGGATACTCCTACAGAACAAGAGCTTTTGCCAGCAGGAAATACACGTTCTTCCACAACGTTGGTGTACGGCCATAGAACGTTATGGAGACTACGTAGAAAAATAGAACATGGACAAGACATGTTGATGTGTATTGTCAACAAATTCTGACTCTTAATATGTTCTGAGAAAAAAATGTGGGGCATTACTTATCGAACGACTCTCGTATATTCTGTACTGTCGTTTCTTGATAACAGTATCAGCTTATTCCCAAGAATTAGCGGCTTTCACTCAGTTAATACTAGGCAGCAATCCAATCTGCATTTGGGTCGCAGTTCCTTAACTCTTGTGCAGAAAGGTGTGCAGCATACTTCAGCATCCATTTTCAATAAGCTACCACAAGAATTCAAAAATCTTAACAGTAATCCACGCGCTTTCAAATCGTAACTGAAGAATTTCCTCATGGGTCACTCCTTATATTTTGTTGAGAAGTTCCTTGAAACATGAAGCCGATTCCTATTTTATATCGTTGACAGCGTTTACTTAAATTTACGACTTGACTTTTTTTGGGTTTATAAATAATTTATTTTATCTGTTATTATTTTTATGTTGTAATGTCATGTACTGACACGTTCCATGACCTTGGAGATTTGCTCCTCAATTTGATCCTACGGAACTACACGTGTAAATAAACAAACAAATTTAGATACTAGCTCAGTCCTGCCTCTCCTATAATTAGCTATATGTTGTTGTACCGATCGCTCTCTACGCATGCTTCTACTCAGCTTATGGTTGTATCAGTTTTTAGTATTTGGAAACGAACAATAGTAATATAATTACAATAATAATAATGAGCTTTCAAGCATTTTATGCACAACGTGTCACATATGTCTAGACTGATGGTCAATTACCCTGAACTAAGCGCTGATTCTGTTAGGGTTTCCTATAATTCAACACGATTATAAAGAGACACAAAGTAATGGAAGACATTATCAGCCATTAGACATTGGCTTACACTGAGGTGGCTCGCGATACGGAGTTGGCGGTAGTATACCGTGCACAAGGCGTAAAAGGGCAGTGCATTGGCGGTGCTCTCATTTGTACTCAGGTGATTGATGTCGAAAGAGTTCCGAAGTGATCATGGCCGCATGACGGGACTTAACAGACTTTGAAAGAGGAATGGAAATTGCAGTTACATGTACGGGACACTCCATTTCGGAAATCATTATGAAATTCAATATTCCGAGTCCACAATGTCAACAGTGCGCCCAGAATACCAAATTTCGGGCATTATTTCTCGCGGACAAGGCAGTGGCTGAAGGCCTTCACTTAACGACCGAGACCAGTGACGTCGGTGTAGAGTTGTCAGCAACACTGCGTGAAATAATGACAGCAATCAGTGTGGGGTGCACGACGACTGCATCCGTCAGAACACAGCGGCGGAAGCTGGCATTAATGAGCTAAGGCACCAGAAGACCGACGCAACTGCCTTTGCTAACAGAACGACGTCGCCTGCAACGCCTCTCCTAGGCTCGTGTCCGTATATGTTGGACGCTAGAGAACTGGAAATTTGTGGCCTGGGCGATTTCAGCTGGTAGGAGCTGATGGCAGGGTTCGAGTGTGGCGCGGACTACACGAAGTAATGACCCTGGTTATAAGCAAGGCGTTGTGCAAGATTGTGGTGGCTCCGTTATGGTGGTGTTTTACATGGAATGGACTGGATCCTCTGATCTAACTGAATCTGTCGTTGACTGGAAATAGTTCGGCTACTTGGAAACCATTTGCCGCGATTCATCGACTTCATGTTCCCCAGTGTCATGTCGCTGGACGACAACTGTTCGCGACTGGTTTGAAGAACATCCTGGACAATTCGTATGGATGATTTGGCGATCCTTATCACTGACTTGAGGCCCACAGAACTTTTATGAGACATAATCTAAATGTCAGTTCGTGCACATCATCCTGCGCCGGCAATACTTTCCCAGTTGTGGACGTCTATAGAGGCAGCATGACTCGTCATATTTACAGTGGACTTTCACAGATTTGTTGAGTCCATGCCATGTCGAGTTAGAGCACTACACCGGCCAAAGGCGGTATCCGATAACTTTTGCTATCTCATTTTATATCAGTGGGGCAAGTTGAAAATATATGCAAGTCCGTGATTCGAAGCCAGGTGTCCTGCTTACTAGGCAGATGCGCTGATCACAACCCCATCCGCCGGCCGCGGTGGTCTAGCGGTTCTAGGCGTGCAGTCCGGAACCGCGCGACTGCTACGGTCGCAGGTTTGAATCCTGCCTCGGGCATGGGTGTGTGTGATGTCGTTAGGTTAGTTAGGTTTAAGTAGTTCTAAGTTCTAGGGGACTGATGATCTCAGCAGTTAAGTCCCATAGTGCTCAGAGCCATTTGAACCATTTTTAATATGGAATTACCCCATCCGACCACGCTGGTCACCACAAACGCGCGGACTACCCTAGCACACCTTCTTCAGACCCATATTCTCAGCTAACACCACACACTACTGATGTAGTGCCCCTGCTCATTAGTATCACTACTCGCAGCTTCTTGCCGATTCCCAAAAGACTTGGAGCTTGGAATGCATCTCCAATGAAGAGATCACCGGTAGTCACCGCCTTAATTATATAAGAGATGTCTGCTCTTTCGGACACGTCTGGAAAAAGAAAACAGACGGCATCAGAATCCTGCAGCCACTATGAACCTTTTTTCTTGTCCGAAAGAGAGCGCCATATCTACGATTATATGGCTTCGCGACTTCCCTGCGTACATCACTCATGGACAGCGCCAAGGAACTTTAGACGATATCTTTCATCTCGATAGTATACATAGTCTAGCTTTCTTAGAACACTATAAAAGCTCCAGTTTGATACCCCAATAGGAACCTTTCTTTTTAACGATTCGATAGCGACTAATAAAATGCAGATTGACATTCATAAGCATCACGCACTAAATTTCGCTGTTCTGTTCTAAAACCTCCGTACTCTCAACCAAAATTTTAGTAATTAGGAAGAACTACTCAGACGCGAAGAGAGAAAATTTAATTCTATCCAAATCCTCACATAATGTGCCACAGGTCGTTTGGAGATGAAGGAGGCGCCAAAACTCATGACGTTGAAGAAACCACTCCATCATTCGGATGTAGCGACTGCGAGAAATTCAGTGATATTTTAATCCAATGTTTCAGCAGTTATTTGAACAAAACCCCTTAAAGCGAGTACATTGGGTGCAGCATGTGCTGCATAATAAAAACATTTCGGGATGCTGAGAAAATATAAAAATTTTATGTAGTGAACTGTGGTCTGATTAACGGCTGACTCAAAATTTCTTAGAGAAGAATAGAAAATTTCCTGCCTTCCAGTATATTTCTTACCTCTATCCCCTGAACCACATACCTCAAGAGAAGATCGTATACTGCCACACGAACGGAACACCAGGAAAATGATAGTTATCACGATTAATTCTTACTGACTTACCTAGAAGTAAATGTTCAGGTGGACTAAATCAGCCTGAACCCTCGAGACGCCACTACATTCAACGACTATGCTCACTTTGTCGCCAGAAGCAAAATACGTTGTTATCACACGGGTTGTGCCTTGAAATGCCTCATTTGCTAATTATCTTTGATCAATGAGACAACCGATAACGCGACGGAATGCGGTTGTCCTCTTACATAAAGCTGATGTAGGTTAGGTTCACATGAACTAGAAAGGGATTTTAGCCAGCAGGCCCTTTAATACTTCCTCACTTTCATTGACGTTGGCGCGTCCTTTCTCTTTACGAAGTGCACCATGACAATCTATAAATTTGCTGTCCATATTTCCATATCATCTTGTTCGTAGGTGGCGTGGGGTTTTCTGTCAACTCACGCATGATAGTTCCGAGAGTTGGACAAACCTTCACGGTTCGAGGATGTCTGGCCCGTCAAAGCTATAAACAAATAGTAACACGCTTCCGTGGTCTAACACTAATGCAACGACTACAAAAATTCCACACGCTGAAAAAGTCAAATTCCGAATGCGCCTGTACCTTCTGAAAAGGAAATGGATACCCTTACTCCTAGAGAATTTGGATGCTTTGCAAAACGTGTATCATAGGTGGAATCTCTCTGATGGGACTGCGTCGAAACTTTGAAACCATTCTTCATCAGTTATTTCCAAGAGATGGAAGGGAAAACTTTAGCGAGGTATGACAGTGCAAACAATTCCTATTCGGCTAGTATTCGAGTAGTGTAAACACTCATAGTTCGTACCGATATTTGATATACTTCCATAAGCATTGCCAGATCGTTAAAACTTGTGCTGCGCTGCGGTTACTATCATGGACGGTGGGGATTGCATCCCCCCCTCCCCCCCTTGCTCCACAAACTTCGTCAAGCCAGCTGCACATTGTCGCACTGGATACTGATGTACATCCCGTACCAAGTAGCGAAGCGATTAGTGACGCAAATATCGCGCCCCGCCATGCAGACTCACATCATTATGTTCCTCCTGTCAAAGCACCGTCAGCCCATGCGCGAACGTCAACAGGACCACACGGAGTAGGAAGGACGCGAGGACCAACGAAACAAAATGGAGAAAATTATACGCATGGACGCCACCCAAGAAGGAATCATTACCTGATGATGATGATGATGATGATGTCCTCCTCGCCGTGTCCGGCGACAGCGACTCCGTCAGTCTTCTCTGTCCTTGTTGTGGTAGGCTCGGATGTGGCTCGCAAACCCGAACTTCGCTTTGAATATCCTGTTGCATGAAGCACAGTGAAGTTGACCAACAGAGTTGTAAGTATACGTGTAGACAGGCTTGAGCTGAGATTTTCGGAGCTCTCTTTTAGCATCGAGGTTCATTAGACGCTTTTGCTCGAATCGTTCGATGCTCTTACGTACAGTTGATCGCCACTCCGATCGGCGCAATGCTAGCTCCTCCCAACGGTTGCTTGGAATGCCACAGGCTGCAAGGTGGCGTTTAATGGTGTCTTTATGTCGCAGGTGTTGATCACCTTTCCTCCTCTTCCCGCACGAGAGCTGCGAGTAGAACACCGCTTTAGGTAGCCTACTGTCATCCATGCGTACTATGTGACCACTCCATCTCAGTTGATGTTTCATTATTAAAGCTTCAATACTAGCCAGTTTCACGCGGCGCAAAATCTCCGTGTTTGGGACACGGTCTTCCCATTTGATGCGCAGAATTGATCTCAGACATCGAAGATGAAATTTATCTAGCTTCTTAATGTCAGCTTTGTAACAGCACCAGGTTTCCGAGGCATAGAGTAAGGTGGATAATACTACTGCTTTGTAGACTGCAATATTTGTTTGTAGTTTGAGATCATGTGATTTCCATACTCGGTCATTAAGCTTACCGAAGGCTGAGGCTGCGCTGGCTATACGCGCTGCGATTTCCGTTGTCAGGCTGTTGTCACTTCTAATTTGGCTTCCCAGGTATTTGAAATTTGACACATTTTGCAAGGGTTTGTTATTTATCTCAATACTGGAGTTATCTGCATTAAGACCTCTAAGTGGCTGTTTGAGAACTTGCGTCTTAGTGATGCTATTGGCTAAGTCAAATCTTCTGCAGGAGGCATTTAGCAGATTTATGTAAGTCTGAAGAGTTTCGCAAGAATTAGCCATCATGCATACATCATCCGCGTAGAGAATCTCTAAGACGGATAGTTTGGTTACGCGACTTTTTGTTCTGAGGTGAGAGATGTTGAAGACACTTTTGTCTGTCCTTGTGTCGAGACTAATTTGATTACTACAGGCTTTGGTCGCGTCTCTCATAACAACTGCGAAGTAAAGTGAGAAGAGTATGGGAGCCAGAACACAGCCTTGTTTTACACCACATGTCACGGGAAACTGTTCTGAGAGCTTGTCCTCATGGCGGATTTTTGCCATCATGTTTTCATGAAACTGCCGAATCAAACTAACAATTTTTTCAGGGCACCCAGTTTTCTTTAATATGATCCAGAGAGCTTCCCGTGGGACACGATCAAAAGCTTTTTCCAGGTCTACAAAGCACATGAACAAAGGCCGATGTTGCTCTAAGCTTTTCTCTAGCATTTGTTTGACAACAAATATGGCATCCACTGTGCCTCTGTTTGGGCGAAAGCCACACTGGGTCTCTGGTAGCAGTTTTTCTGCAAAGTGTGTTAACCTGGTGTTAATTATGTGGGCAAGGACTTTTCCCGCTGCTGAGAGAAGAGAAATGCCCCTGTGGGAGCTGCACTCTGATATGTCACCCTTGCCTTTATAGATCTTGGAAATACAAGCATCTTTCCAGTCTTGTGAAATCATTTCATACTCCCAAATCCTTACGATCAGAGCAAACAATGGTTTCTTGATGTTTGGCCCCCCATATTTATATAGCTCTGATGGCAAGTTATCTAATCCTGCTGTTATGTCATTTTTCAGCTTAGCCAGTGCTGAAATGAATTCATCGTAGGAAGGGGCTTCCGCAAGTTGTTCCTCAACTAGCAGGTCTTCAAGTGCTTCTATGTATGGAATATCGGTTGTCTGATGGTCGGGATTAAGAACGTCATTAAAATGTTCCGCCCACCGAGACAGGATGTCACTCTGTTGCGTCAGCCGACAACTTTTATCTTTGTTATAGACTGGTGCTATCTTCCCAACTCTTGGACCAAAGATAGTTTCCAGGGACTCAAAGAATCTGCCCGTTTGGTGTGTGTCGGCATATAACTGTATTTCATTTGCTTTATTTGCCCACCAACTGTCTTTGAGAGCACGTACCTTCACTTTCAGATTGTAATGCGGTGCTCTACGGTTGTTATCATCAGGGGTGCGAAGAGAGGTTCTGAAATCATTAATTAGCTTTCTGATCTCTGGATCTGAGTCATCAAACCAGTCCTGGTGCTTCTTCTGAGGCTTTCCCAGGACTTCTGAAGCACAGCCACGCAGTCTGCTAGCGTATGCACTCCACTGTTCATCCACAGGGGCAGATTCAGATATCAAAAGGCCATCGACACCAAATTTTTCATCCAGTTTTGCTCTCATCGTCTGATCATTGGCCAAGATTTTGCAGGACAATTTTGTTGGTATTTTGTGTGAAGCTCGGCGTGGTGCCTTCAAAGTTATCTTTAATTTGGGCCTCACGAGTCGATGGTCTGTCCATCCCTGAGCGCCTCTCATTGCACGTGTGACCAGTACGTCACCAAGATCTTTTTTCCGTACTATCACATAATCCAGAAGGTGCCAGTGTTTAGATCGCGGATGCATCCATGTCGTTTTATATTTTTCAGGCAGACGAAAATATGTATTTGTCAGACAGAGTTCAAACTCGGCACATAGAGTTAGAAGATCCAAACCAAGTAGCATTTTCCAATCCCATGGCGACCGAGGACTCCATTCCAAGCACTGAAGTCATTCCCAACACGAGCATTAAAATCACCAAGTAACAGAAGTTTATCTGCAGAAGGAATATCCCTAAGGACACGTCGGAGGTCTTGGTAGAACTTGTTCTTCTCTTCATCCGGAGATGGCAATGTAGGTGCGTATACATTGATCAAGTGAAGATATTTCTTGGATGCCAGGTGGAGTCTGAGTGTTATTATTCTGTCACTGATGCCTTTTGGGAGTTCTGTTAGTGAGCATGCCAATTTATTGCGTATGGCAAAGCCTACCTCACTTTCCGCCCTTTCAGTGGATGATTTTCCACTCCAGTAGTAGGTATAACCTCCGAGCGGTTCACATAACTGTCCAGAGTCACTGTGTTTCACTTATGGCGATAATGTCGATGTTATATGTAGCCAATTCCCTTGCGATAAGTCCTGTCTTTCTCTCTGGGCACTGATTATGGTCGTTATCCTGTAAAGTACGGACGTTCCAGACTCCAATCATTAGATACTTAAGGTAACCGTTTATTTTATAATATTTTTGACCGCATATGTTAGTGAACAAGTGACCGCAGTTTGCCACTTGTGCTGGGTAGAGACGAGCTATGTTTAGGCCACCTTTTCTAGGCCCCCCCCCCCTGGATTAGGGAAAGCAGAGCGATCCTAAACAGGGCTGCTTTGTCGTCTGACGAGCTGCCGAACCAGTCCTCCCGTCTCTCACGAGTATCAGAACGACCATCATCGTCTGACAGCCTAACGTGCAGAGCACCAACTAAGGTTCGGGTACCAAACCCTTGCCTCACCATTAGTACTCCATCGCCGCAGGACTTTCAAAGCTCATAGTCCATTGAAACTTTGCCGGAGTCATCTGCGCGTGAAGGTATTTAAAGTGGACAAGCAGTTGCGCAGATGCAGATCCACTCTCTCGTCCTCTGCCTCTGGTTGGCAGTGGATCGTAGGGCCGATACGACTGGCAAGAGGCAGGGGATGCAGTGAATGGCCATAAGCTACTGGAAGTATCCTGACATACGCCCTTAAGGCACATCACAGGTGCCTTGCTTCGTCGGTACAGAAGCTGTGAGTGTTTACCTATCGATATTAACCGCCTCCTACACCGATGAAGAGACTGACAGAAGGGAAGAAGGGAAGGGAAGGGGCTGGAAGGGATAGGGAGGAAAGGACGGTAGGTCGTTGTGAGGCACACTTCGTCTGGCTCCTCTGCTGAGACCTGACCGGCTAGGTTGAACCTGCCAGTAGCTACGCTACCACCGGTATAGCTCTCAGCATCACAGGAACACGCAAACTCTCCCACCCGCACGGACAGTGCTGCGATAAGGTGGTGCCTCCAGGGAGAGAATTACCTACCAACATGTAAGCTGCAATGCTTTCAAGTTAGCTGTTGAAATTAGAGCCAGAAACATAGACGGGCCTCATCCTATGGCGCTAGGCAAACTGATTGGACGCCCATGTTAGTCATAATTCAAGCATAAGATGAGTGTTACGGCGGCAGGGAAAAACTGTGTGAAAATTAAGACTGGGTCAAGATTAAATGCCAATGCCTTGATTCAACGTTCTTTCAAAGACAATTAAAATTTGGAGGCCTATATTCCGAAGTTCTTCACTACTAAACAAGGCATCACCAATAATGTGGAACCTCCTTCGCAGAGGGTGAATTGCTAACAGATCTGACGTGTTGCTGTGAATTTATTGCCATCAGGAGATTCAATATAATTATAATTCTGAACGGACGAATGGCAACAAAGCCGTGTGCTGTTTGTGTTGTGACATTTAGATCTCATCGGCTCCCACAGTTTGTTTATATTCATGGAGTTTGCTGTCCAGAGGACGTATATGTGCAAATGTATGGATATACGAATTGTACCAACCAGAACTCTGCCTTCTCCTTGCTCGAATAGGTCGCAACGTTCACCTACCACAATTTCACAGAATTTCAGTGGTGAATTAAATATCGTACCAGCGGGATACAAATGGGCCTACTTCAGTACTACAAACCGATTCGATTAGGATGTAGATCCAAAATATGTTTACCCCACTCCACACGCCCCAAAATGGTCTATAAAATCAACGAATGGAATGCAAGATACGTGAAGGTCAACAAAGAAAACCTGGGATACTTTCTGGTGGAGATTAATGTAGGCGTCTGTAACATCACTGAAACGTAGTTAAAACCAAACGAACTGTTCACATTCCTGGTTTGCTCAGTCATTAGTCCGCAGCTCGTGGTCGTGCGGTAGCGTTCTCGCTTCCCGCGCTAGGGATCCCGGGTTCGATTCCCGGCGGGGTCAGGGATTTTCTCTGCCTCGTGATGACTGGGTGTTGTGTGATGTCCTTAGGTTAGTAAGGTTTAAGTAGTTCTAAGTTCACCACTATCTGAAGTAATGGGCAAGGAAGACGAGGTGGACAACAGTGTTGTTATTAATTCCTTTTCGCTTTAAGAATTCCAGATTGCGCTCTCCAAATAGAAGAGTATTTACTGCACCAGGCCCGGACTACATTGACTACCCAATGCAACGAAACATCCCACAAGAAGGGAAACACATGCTATTCAAAATTCACAATTACATATGGACTCAAGAGATCCGGATCGATTCACTGCAAATATGTCGTGTCGCACCCAATCTCAAATCGGGAAAAAGATGTGATAAACACGAGTCTTTTCGGCATATCACTAACGTGCTCGACGAAGTGAATGGAAAGTATTGTTAGGCGATCCTTATAATAGTGGCTTGAAAACAACAATATTTTACGGGAGAATCAACTTGGGTTTTCCGAAGGAAAAGGGACTACTGAAATCCTTACGGTCAGTTACTGACATTCAGCAAAATTTCTCGGAATAATTATATGGCAGTTCCTTTCATAGACTTCACTGAAGCATATGATAACGTGTCTTGTCAATCTTAGCAAGAAACTACAGAAAGTTCAAATTCCAAAACTACTCATGCCTAACATTGTAAGCTTCTTGAGCAATAGGATGACAACCATTGTTCAACACAGAACTACAATGGGACTCAGAGAAACTAGCAGAGGACTCCCGCAGGAATCAGTATTGGTTCCCTTATTATTAAATCTCTGTACTGCAGATTTTCATGACCTTTTTGGCAGCGACCTCCAAATATCACAATACGAAGACGACGTATGCATCCCTTTCGAAGACTGTATTCTTCAATCCTGTCGCCTGAAAATGTTCGAGTGGGGTAGAGAAAGTGGCCTCGAAATTTACAATCGCATGTGTAGTCTAAACATTTTCACTCGCCAAAAGATTTCACTACCCTAAACAATGCAAATGACACAAAATAGTTTTCGAGTTGCCTTACGAATATTGTTGGTGATAAACTAAGATGATCTCAACATATCGTTACTACATGCGAAAAAGCATGCAACATCATCAGCGCTGCGACAAATTATGGTGCGGTTCTGATCAGCGGTGACTTTATACCAATCCCCACTGAGGACACATCCTGACTGTCGATACATGTGGTACAGATCGTTATTAGAGACCACACTCCAAAGACTCGACAATATGCAGTACAAAGCCTTGCGTATAGTTCCTGGGGCGTTGATGTCAACCCCAACCAACGCATTACTGGTTGAAGCGAATGGACTGCCTCTGAAGCTACGATGAATATTCGTCTGCAAGAGATTCCACCTGCGTGTTTACTTCGACGAATATGGGTCCCTTGACGAAAAAACCCAGGAATTAACATTCTACTATGTGTGGGGAAAGAACTGGATAAATAAGCAACTTCCAGCCGTTGCAGTTGAATATGTGGAGATGTAGTCACAAAGTGTGGAAAAGTCCCCTTCCATCGCACTACAACGAGCCGTACGAAACGTCGACTCTTCTGTTTGACGCCGGGACCAGTTTAACGTTTCAAAACCAGAACCCAACTAACGCATCGGCCAAGGAATATGACTATAGCGATGCGTGAGTGGTGTACATAGATGGATCCAAGTTTAGCGACGGTGCTGTTAGCGTCCACTGGCTATCCCGAAGCCAACGGCAAGGCTTATACGAGCTGGATCCACACTCTACTATTACGAAAGCCGAGCTTATTACATTTTTGGAAGCCCTGATAGTCGCGAAGATAACCACAGCAGACCCGATAATCATAACCTCTGCCAGTGCTACAAATCATTATAAATCAACAAGAGTTGTACCAACCGTACAGTTGCTACAATTATCAACGTTGCGTTTCCGGAGTTGCGGAACTACCTCAACATCCTGACGGTGCAGTCTGAAAGGCCACGCTGATATACCTGGATATGAATAAGTAGACGTCCTAGCAAAGAAAGCAACTATCCTGGAGATGTTAAATATGATAAACTCACTCTCACAGATATGATAACCATGATTAGAAAGCGTATGCCATTGGAATGGCAAGCTGAATGGTCGGGGACATCTAAAATCGAAGGCATTCCCTACGCACTAATTTATCCCACGATTGCTTGAGTACCATGTTACAATAAGACACAAACATAATGGAGCGTCACGACAGTTATAACACGGCTGAAATTCGATCACTGTAAGTTCAACGAACACCTTTATCTGCTCACTCTAAGCGCCAATCCTCAATGTGTATGTGGAAAGGCAGACGATCTAAACCATAATACCTACAATGTCCTCGGAACACGTATCACGTGAATGTCCTTGCAAATCATCTTCGAGCGCTTTGTCATCAGCTCCCAAGCAACGATATAACATAGTATAAAATACGTTAAGAGTTCGTTAACGTTGCCAAGACTGAGATATAGCTTTCTACGCTGTTAATCAAATGCCCTTGGTAATTAGAAAGCCAGGAAAAGAATAAACCACAACTAACTGACTGTATTCTCATGTGCTGCCCAGCAGGATATGGAAGATGGAAAGTTCAGCCTGTAAATGTATGTCAGTATGTACCTCCAGTATGAATGTGTCTAAATACTCGTGTATTAATAGCTATGGCTGTAATGTCTATAACTGGTAATTGTACACTGTTTTCATGTTCTGTCTAGCTGGTGTATACATAACTGCACAAATATGCAATTCTCTATCGGCAGCTTTTGAAACAATTCTTATAGGACATTCAAAAGAACATTCTATTTTGACTAATTGGAACTGCGTGTGAAACATAGTGTCAACATCCCCGTCATGTGATACCTGTATGGGCTTCATAAGCTGTATGTGACATACTCAAGAAACATGTGGACTTAACTGCAGCCATTACCAATGCTAGGGAGGCCTTACACGGGATTAGCGTGATGTGCTGTTTTCTCTAGGTAATTTATTCGGTATGTTTAAATCTCTCTGCTCGAAGCAAGTGAAGCTCCCCTTCATGCTGCACAATAAGTCGAAACAAACTGCGAATGGGCTCTAGATTCCGTTGGCACATGCTTGTCTTTCTACATCTACAGTGTTATTGCGCGAAGCATGGACACGTATGACGCCATTAAAAGTCTTTAACGCTGTTATGTACTTTCGGAGAAAGTCACTGTTCATTCTGAGCATGGTTTACTATATTTAGTTTGTTCCTCACGCCACGCCCTACGGCACCTCGAGGTTTGTCGGTATTGTTTTGTTGCATAACGTGTAACGCTGGAAGCACCATGAACATGTTCGACACAGAATGAGAGAGATACGTGGCGTGACCTTGTAGTAGGAACGATGGGAACTTAATTGTCCCATCTTTGTGAAACTAGACTACACACATCAAAAAAAGTTTGTCATCATCACGGTTCCCAAAAATCCTGAAGATAGACGTTGACTGTGGATATTGTATCACAGACACAGTCCCTTTGACTGTTCAGAGATATCACTGAACCTCCCCAAAGATGTAAACAACCATGTATGAGCAGCACCTGTTAGACTGAGAGGGTCCGACAGCCAATCAGTTCCAGTCATTCCACCAGGAAGGAGGTACATGGGTCGTGTTGTCTGTAGTACAATCATGCCTAGATGGCCAATACCGCAGTCCGATCACATACGCATTGTTACTTTGTGCCAGGAAGGTCTCTCAACAAGGGAAGTGTCCAGGCATCTCGGAGCGATGTTGTTAGGACATGGAGAAGATACAGAGAAAGGAACTGTCGATGACATGCCTCGCTCAGGCCGCCCAAGGGCTACTACTGTAGTGGATGACGGATACCTACGGATTATGGCTCGGAGGAACCCCGACATCAACACCACCATCTTGAATAACGCTTTTCGTGCAGCCACAGGACGTCGTGTTACGACTCAAACTGTGCGCAGTGGGCTGCATGATGCACAACTTCACTCCCAACGTCCATGGCGAGATCCGCCCTTGTAACCACGACACCATACAGCGCGGTACAGATAGGTCCAACAACACGCCGAATGGACCGCTCAGGTTTGGTATCACGTTCTCTTGACTGATGAGTGTCGCATATGCCTTCGACCAGACAATCGTCGGAGACGTGTTTGGAGACAACCCGGTTAGGGTGAACGCCTTAGACACACTGTACAGCAAGTGCAGCGAGGTGGAGGTTCCCTGCTGTTTTTGGGTGGCATTATGTGGGGCCGACATATGCCGCTGGTGGTCATGGAAGGCGCAGTAACGGCTTTACGATACGTGAATGCCATCCTCCGGCCGATAGAGCAACCATATCGGCAGCATATTGGCTTGGCATTCGTCTTCATGGACGACAGTTCACTCCCCCATTGTGCACAACTTGTGAATTACTTCCTTCAGGATAACGACATCGCTCGACTAGAGTGGCCAGCATGTTCTCCAGACTATCGAACATGCCTGGGATAGATCGAAAAGGACTGTTTATGGACGACATGACCCACCAACCATTCTGAGGGATCTACGCCGAATCACCGTTGAGGAGTGGAACAATCTCGACCAACAGTGCCTTAATGAACTTGTGGATAGTATGCGACGACAAATACAGGCGTGCATCAATGTAAGAGGACGTGCTACTGGGTATCAGAAGCACCGGTGTGTACAGCAATCTGGAGCACCACCTCTGAAGGTTTCTCTGTATGGTGGTACAACATGCAATGTCTGGTTTCCATGAATAGTAAAAAGGGAGGAAATGACGTTTATGTTGATCTCCATTCCAATTTTCTGTACAGTTTCCGGAACTCTCGGAATCTAGGTGATGCAAAACTTTTTTTTATGTGTGTATAATGGGGCACTTGCCTCTATAAATGAATTTTGTTCTTTTGTTGTTAATATGTAATACAAGGATTGCAGGGTGTGACCGAAGCAACTGTCAGTAAGAAGAGGTAAAGAAAAGTGCGTCGGCGAAGTCCCAGCGGCGAGCTCCACGTGTCTCACCTTGGGGCGTGTAAGGTTGTCAGCACACTCATGTCACTGTACAAAATATACAGATAATCGATTACCACTCTCTTCAGCTCATCTATTGTCTTTGGGTTATTTTGATACACAAATGCATTGTAGCCTCACTCGAAACGAAATAGGTGGGCGCAGACGGATCCGGTGACCGTGAGGGCCAGAGACCTTTCGTCATTAGTCTGTGCCCATAGATTTCGTTTAAAAAGTCGTGAGGGCTGGTATGTCGTATGAATAGTAGCGTTGTCTTCTTGGAAAAATGAATGACTGATCTCATTTTCATTCAGCAGGGCATTAACTGGATAAATTACCTGGTGGGAACATTACACGTTGGATGTGACGGTAGTACGAAAAAGATTGGTCCTATAACTCACGCTCGCATTACGGCAATCCACACTCCGATTTCCCTCTGCGTACAGTGGCACTTCTTTTACAGCACGTGGATTTTATGATGACCAACTTCGTGAATTTTGGGAATTAATGTAACCAGACTGGTGAAAGCAAGCCTCGCCACTGAAAAAGGTTCACTCTAAAACACCAACTCCATGTCGGTTAAGAAATTCCTGAAACCATTCACAACGCGCTATTCATTTCGCAATGTAGAATGTAACTGAGGCGCAGCAGTGGTTTTATACGAATATATCTCCAGTGATTTGGTCACGGCATTATGTGCTGTCGTTAGAGAGACTTTAGCCTCTTTTGATAATCTCCACACTGGTTTTGTTGGACTCTGCAGTATGATGTCCGATATGTCGCCAAGCTTCTGTTCTGTTGAAAGTGTGATCCTACCAGTTCGTGGTTCATCATGAACTCGACCTGTTATCTGGAATTTGCGAATTAAATCACGTAAGTATAAGGATGTGGACAACTCCAAGCAGGAAAACTCAATCTAACTTGCCACCTCATACGCTCCGTAAGGTTTCCTCCTGCACGTAAAACCTCTTCCACTAAAGACACTCTTGCTACGGTCGCAGGTTCGAATCCTGCCTCGGGCATGGGTGTGTGTGATGTCCTTAGGTTAGTTAGGTTTAAGTTGTTCTAAGTTCTAGGGGACTTATGACCTAAGATGTTGAGTCCCATAGTGCTCAGAGCCATTTGAACCATTTGAAAGACACTCTCTCTGCAATAGTAAGCCTTCTCAGTATACCCAGCGTACACAACAATTAGAAAATAACACAAATAACAGCTGCAACGCACACGCAACACAACTACCCCCGCCCTACAACTGCAGGTCCACGGAACACGTACTGGCGAGACCTGAATGTGCTGCCAAACTTACGCGTGCTACAAGCCGAGACAGGCAAGGCTCGCCGCTGCGGAGACACTTGAAGGATGCACCGTATCTTGTGTCTGATTTTCATGTCCACTAACTGAAACGCTAGATTTTGCACCAGCAATAGCTGCGGAATTTAAGTGACTACTGGCTATAGCGGAGCAAGAACTCTAAATATAAAACACAACTGATCTCTAGCTCAAGAAATGCTGCTGGGAAACAATAAAATAACAATGTAACAATAAACAGCAATAACAATAAATAAATAACAATAAGAAATTGACAAGGTATGCCCACAGGCTAGACTGCTGACAAACCCTCAAACGAAAATGGTGGAAGCAGTGTCTCCAGTAACTTGAACAGGAACCCGCATTGCACTACAAATGCACTGCAATACACTACACATGGTTCACAGCATTCTACGTACATTGCTGGGTGAAACATTCACGCAATTCAGTGTCAAAGCAACGAAGCAGAGGTCTGTCAAATGTGAGAGATTCACTCGGGAAGTCTTTGAGTCCGGAGCACACAAGACAAGGCACCGACACTGCCCGTGCACTCCAATCACACTTCTCAGTCAACTGGACAACCCGACCGGTCCGTCCTTCGTGCAGTCAGCACCGCTACCCCCGTGTCGATCTCCCTCTAAGCTTCTAGCCGCCAAGCGCCTTTCTCTGTCATTGTTCCAACTATAGCGCTTGTTCCGCCCCTCCTGCCCAGAATGCACACATATGTCTCGGTTACTAGCTCGTTCTTTGATGATTCCCGCACCCTCAGCGAGACTCCTCCTAAAGCTTTGGCAGCACCTGCTTAAGCCAGGTTTTCCTATCACCGTTTTCGTTGGTCAGCAGGGCTCCTTTCGAAGAAGCATTCATCACTGAAGACAATTGTACTCTAGTGAATGAGAATTCAGGCCGAAGATTTGTCTGGAGACGCCCCAATCAGTGGTAGGGTATCATCTTGGCTCTCGCCATATGGCGCAACAACCAGGAGTCCCACTTCTTTTCGTAGCAGGAACCCGTTGGTTGTCATCCGCGGCACAATTACAACACCGAGGTACATCGACGATAGGACGCCCTGTTTTGTTGTCCTTACTGGCAAACAATATTGGGTTTGCATCTCAGCAAGATAATGCTCGCCCATACATGTAAGAGTATTTACGGCTTGTCTTTTTGTGTATCAAACCCTATGTTGGTCAGAAAGGTCGGCGGATCTCTCCCCAATTGAGAACATTTGGAGCATTATGAGCAGAACCCTAAAACTATCTTGGGATTTTGACTATCTAACGCCCCAGTTGGACACAATGTGGCACGATATCGCCCAGAAGAACATTCAGCACCTCTATCAACCAATGCCAACCCGAATAACCGTTTGCCAAAAGGTCAGAGTTGGACCAATGTATCGTTGTTATGTTTGTGAAGCTCTTTCTCTTGAATTCATATTCCAATTTTTCTGTAATCGTAAGCATTTGTTTGTACATGTACATCAAATCTAGCGATTTCCGTTCCATTCGTACGAGGACTGTCCAGAAAGTAAAGTTCGATTGATCGCGAAACGGAAACCAAAGTGAAAATCACAAATGTTTTATTTGTAACAGTTGGCTACACCTTCCAGCTACTTCTCTACGTAGTCGTCGTTCTGACTTAGACATTTGTCGTAGCATTGCACCAAATTTCCAATACCCTCATCATAGAAGACAGCCGCCAGTGCTTTCCGGCAATTCTCTACGCTGACCTACAACTCGTTGTGTGTGCCAAAATGTTGTCTTCATAGCCAGCGGTTCATGTGAGCAGAGATGAAACTTAGAGGGAGACAATTACGGGCTGTATTGTGGGTAATCAAACATTTCCAATTGAAAACGACGCTAGAGCATCTTCATTGCCCCTGCAGAATGCGGCTGAGAATTGCCTTGAAGGCGAAACCACACGATAGTTATGTAATGTTGGCTGCATAGCTTCAGGCGAAATTTCTCACCAGGCCGTCGTACTTGGCGGGAGACACTATTTTCTAGACATCTTTACGCGCTCACTCTGAGCTCAGAAATGAGAAGAGCTACGTGTTACTATCTAGGGTTATACTAGATACTGCCCAAATAGATACTAGATACTTCCCAACACATCTGTGCAAAGCTTTATCGGACTTTCGTAGTCGTTTCCATTTCGCGACCGATCGGAACTTTCTTTCTGGACACCCCTCGTATTATTCCTTCGTGGTGCGTCGTAATTTAGTTTTAGAGTGCACATTTAAGTATTAGTCTGTTCTGATACTATTTTGTAGCCTTACATGAAAGAGAGACTTAGAACATAAACAGCTTAGAAAGGAGAAAATGGAGCCTTTTGAAATATGGTAACAGTGAAGTATGCAGAACATCAGAGGGTAGATGCAACACTTGGAGAGACACTAAATCAGATCCGGAAGAATAGTCTTCTGGGCTTAGTTTGACTGAAAGAAGGGATACGTTGGTTATATAAGTCCTAAGCCCTCATTAAAAAGGTAAATAAGTAAAGGAGAGAAGTGTGGGGAGAAATGAAATGATCGTGTGGCAGTGATGACCGGGAGGCCCCATTGGCCGCCAGATTGCAAGTCTTCATTCTGGTGACGCCACATTGGGCAACCTGTGGTGGTGAGGACGACACAACACCCAGTCCACAAGTGGTAAATCTCCAACCCCTCTGGGAATCGACACAGGGCCAACAGCATGGTATGCAGATACGATACCCCTTAGCTAAGCAGGGGGACGTACAGGAAGAGCGAGACTTGAGTGCAGTAAAATAAATTTTGCTAGCAGAATGAGGAGTTGCATGGAGAACAGCTTCAAACGCTCTTCAGAATGAAGACTAAATAATGAATTTGAATAGTTGCAATCTGCTTGTTAAAACACGTTTTAGAGAGTTTTTTCTTTGTACTAAGAGAAATAGTAAAACTATAAATCTTTTCCATCTTAAGAATCCCTATGACCCAGTCGTAGTGTACTGGAATGTGGTTGGAAAAATTCGATCTCTACAGTGGACCTAGATCTCAAACAAACCGTTTTCTTTACTCATACGGTGGATGAAAAGAGCGTAAAAATAGCAAACAAAAGTTGAATAAATGGAAATGAACTTTTATATAACTGAGTGGCTTAGTGAAAACTTAGTCGGGTGAATAACTGAACAGCAAATCCAGTTTATCAGCTATTGCCTTATCGTACATCAATAAGTCAGAGAATTATACATTACTGACATGCGCTATGGTTTGTTACTTATGTGTACTGCGTCTAACGCTCTGATTTGCAGATGTGTGTCTGTTGAACATTGTGCTTTTGTTTGGAACAAATGACAGAGTTTTATATGTAAACTGACTGCCGTTATTATCCTTGCCACATGGCAGTCCTCACATGGTGTGTGGAAGCGCAGGTACTGTGTACTTATACCAGCATATGTATGTGGATTCAGACTGCTGTCAACTATGTTCCAGCAGGTCACGACTTTCCCTTGTAGGTTTACGTTGTCCCACATAGGTAGCCTTATGTTTTCAGTGCTAGACTTCTCTTACCTTGTTTCTAACTCAAGCACACATAATTTGGTGTCAATACTTCCTTTCAGTATGTTTGAAAATGACCAAATGTGGAAACTGTAAATGAAATAAATATTTTTAACAGTCATATGTGGAATAAATATCTTCAAATGGCAGAATATTGGTTCAGATGGTTCATATGCCTCTAAGCACTGTGGGACTTAATATCTGAGGTCATCAGTCCCCTAGACTTAGAACTACTTTAACCTAACTAACCTAAGAACCTCACACACGTCCATGCCCGAGGCAGGATTCGAACCTGCGACCGTAGCCGTCTCGCGGTTCCAGACTGTAGGGCGAGTTGCCATATAGTATTCTTGTTAATCGCTCTTCAGCTTCCCTGGACGTTGATGATGAAGGAAAATGTTCATGTCCGTCTGACCAACTGGAAGAGTATTTTAGCAAGGCTGACTATATTCCTATCATCACATGTACTGACTCACTTATTGGAAATAGGTGAGCGCGAGCTTTGCCAAGTGCCCTCCTGCTCTCCCACCACCCCCCTTCACCCATCGTTCCACCTATCGGTCACAAGTGCTCAGTGGCGGGTCCGCTCAGTCCGTCTGGGGTTGGTAGTCTGTTCCTGTTTCGGTCTTCAGTCTGAAGCTTGTTTTGAAGCGGAATGCCACACTAATCAATCCTGTGTAACATTCTTCACCTCTGCGTAACCACTGCAACATACATCCATTTGAATCTGCTTGCCGTATTCACCCCTTAGTTCCTTGCCTCTGAGCACTATGGCACTTAACATCTGAGGTCATCAGTCGCCTAGAACTTATAACTACTTAAACCTAACTAACCTAAGGACATCACATACATCCATGCCCGAAGCAGGATTCGAACCTGCGACTGTAGCGGTCGCGTGGTTCCAGACTGAAGCGCCTAGAACCACTCGGCAGCAAGCCGGCTTAAGTTCCTTCTACAGTTTTAACCTCCCCTACCCTGTTCACTGCCCTCCATCACCAAAGTGCCGATTCCTTAATGCGTCAGGATGTGTTCTATCAGCCGACACCTCCTGTGCCACAAATTTTATTTTCTCTCAGTTTGGTGCAGTATCTCCTCATTAGTTACACAATCAAAACATTGAAGCGTTAGTATTCTTCAGAAGTACAACGTTTCAAAAACTTCTTTATTCTTCCTGTCGTTCGTGTTTCACTTCTGCACAAGGCCACACTACGAAAAAGCTTTCGTAACATTTAAATATGTATTACATTAGCGACCATCCGGCTTCACACAGATATCTCCAAGTGTCTACGGCCGGACAACCTTTTTTTGAACAAGTTCTTGCAGCTCTTAAGGTATGCACTTTAGAGCCCACGTCTGTTTCACATTTTTCTCTTCTTTTTGGTCTATACTACCTCTTCTCTAGGTACGGAAAGCAAAGAGCTTGGTGTCACAGTATCAGAGATGAAGAACTGCTTATAGCTCCTAAAGTATGCATTTTAGAGGCCATGTTTACCGCACCTTTTTGCTTCGAATATGATTCCTGTCCTACTGCTGATATTCACCATTCTTCCTGGGACACGCTGTAAACACAAGCCTTCCCCATGAATCAATCCGTTAGACAAACCTGCATTAAAATCTCTACAGTATTCCTGAGATTAGCTGTCACAAACAGACAGAAGAACGCAGTCGGGGACTTTAGTTTATAAAACCTATGGTTACATATACAGGGTGTTACAAAAAGGTACGGCCTTACTTTCTGGAAACATTCCTCACACACAAAGAAAGAAAGTATGTTATGTGGACATGTGTCCAGAAACGCTTACTTTCTATGTTAGAGCTCATTTTATGACTTCTCTTCAAATCACATTAACCATGGAATGGAAACACACAGCAGCAGAACGTACCAGCGTGACTTCAAACACTTTGTTACAGGAAATGTTCAAAATGTCCTCCGTTAGCGAGGATACATGCATCCACCCTCCGTCGCATGGAATCCCTGATGCGCTGATGCAGCCCTGGAGAATGGCGTATTGTATCACAGCCGTCCACAATACGAGCACGAAGAGTCTCTACATTTGGTACCGGGGTTGCGTAGACAAGAGCTTTCAAATGCCCTCATAAATGAAAGTCAAGGGGGTTGAGGTCAGGAGAGCGTGGAGGCCATGAAATTGGTCCGCCTCTACCAATCCATCGGTCACCGAATCTGTTGTTGAGAGGCGTACGAACACTTCGACTGAAATGTGCAGGAGTTCCATCGTGCATGAACCACATGCTGTGTCGTACTTGTAAAGACACATGTTCTAGCAGCACAGGTAGAGCATCCCGTATGAAATCATTGAGCGTAGGTGGAAGAACGAAACTAAAATGAGCTCTAACTTGGAAATTAAGCGTTTCCGGACACATGTCCACATAACGTCTTCTCTTCATTTGTGCGTGAGGAATGTTTCCTGAAAGTTTGGCCGCACCTTTTTGTAACACCTTGTATACAGGTTCTGGTCACGATTTGCTGCTCTCTGGAGTTGCGGTGAAACTGCTTTTCCCGCCAGGTAAAGCCTCCTCTGTAGCCTACAAGCTCGTAGGTCCCTTCATTGCCACAAGATGACACTCCAAACGCTAATGAAGCATGGAACTTCCATTTTAAGTACGTGACACACAGCTGTTTTCCTAATCTCTTATTTACAACTACCTGTTTCGGTATGCACCGAGGTGACAAAAGTCATGTGA
This sequence comes from Schistocerca cancellata, assembly GCF_023864275.1. Lineage (NCBI taxonomy): Eukaryota > Metazoa > Arthropoda > Insecta > Orthoptera > Acrididae > Schistocerca > Schistocerca cancellata. The sequence continues at coordinate 171,674,868 of NC_064631.1, read as the reverse complement.
CAACGGTATGCACATATACAGAAGGCCGCAGTATCGCGTAAGAAAGTCAGTGCACTGGCGGAGCTGTCATATGTTGACAGGTTGGGTTGATTTGGGGAAGGAGACCAAACTGGGAGGTCATCGATCTCATCGGATTAGGGAAGGGTGGGGAAGGAAGTCGGCCGTGCCCTTTCAAAGGAACCTTCGCAGCATTTGCCTGAAGCGATTTAGGAAAATCACTACAAGTGAGCCTCTGTCAAACAGACGTCATTACTAGATATCCAGCTGGAATACACTTCCGAATAACTGGCCCCACGCAGGGAAGCCGTACCGTACACTGCATGCAGACAAGCTCCGCACATCCCCCACACAGTGAGATGATCTATGGCCGATCTCCCACTAATATACACTCCTGGAAATTGAAATAAGAACACCGTGAATTCATTGTCCCAGGAAGGGGAAACTTTATTGACACATTCCTGGGGTCAGATACATCACATGATCACACTGACAGAACCACAGGCACATAGACACAGGCAACAGAGCATGCACAATGTCGGCACTAGTACAGTGTATATCCACCTTTCGCTGCAATGCAGGCTGCTATTCTCCCATGGAGACGATCGTAGAGATGCTGGATGTAGTCCTGTGGAACGGCTTGCCATGCCATTTCCACCTGGCGCCTCAGTTGGACCAGCGTTCGTGCTGGACGTGCAGACCGCGTGAGACGACGCTTCATCCAGTCCCAAACATGCTCAATGGGGGACAGATCCGGAGATCTTGCTGGCCAGGGTAGTTGACTTACACCTTCTAGAGCACGTTGGGTGGCACGGGATACATGCGGACGTGCATTGTCCTGTTGGAACAGCAAGTTCCCTTGCCGGTCTAGGAATGGTAGAACGATGGGTTCGATGACGGTTTGGATGTACCGTGCACTATTCAGTGTCCCCTCGACGATCACCAGTGGTGTACGGCCAGTGTAGGAGATCGCTCCCCACACCATGATGCCGGGTGTTGGCCCTGTGTGCCTCGGTCGTATGCAGTCCTGATTGTGGCGCTCACCTGCACGGCGCCAAACACGCATACGACCATCATTGGCACCAAAGCAGAAGCGACTCTCATCGCTGAAGACGAACGTCTCCATTCGGCCCTCCATTCACGCCTGTCGCGACACCACTGGAGGCGGGCTGCACGATGTTGGGGCGTGAGCGGAAGACGGCCTAACGGTGTGCGGGACCGTAGCCCAGCTTCATGGAGACGGTTGCGAATGGTCCTCGCCGATAGCCCAGGAGCAACAGTGTCCCTAATTTGCTGGGAAGTGGCGGTGCGGTCCCCTACGGCACTGCGTAGGATCCTACGGTCTTGGCGTGCATCCGTGCGTCGCTGCGGTCCGGTCCCAGGTCGACGGGCACGTGCACCTTCCGCCGACCACTGGCGACAACATCGATGTACTGTGGAGACCTCACGCCCCACGTGTTGAGCAATTCGGTGGTACGTCCACCCGGCCTCCCGCATGCCCACTATACGCCCTCGCTCAAAGTCCGTCAACTGCACATACGGTTCACGTCCACGCTGTCGCGGCATGCTACCAGTGTTAAAGACTGCGATGGAGCTCCGTATGCCACGGCAAACTGGCTGAAACTGACGGTGGCGGTGCACAAATGCTGCTCAGCTAGCGCCATTCGACGGCCAACACCGCGGTTCCTGTTGTGTCCGCTGTGCCGTGCGTGTGATCATTGCTTGTACAGCCCTCTCGCAGTGTCCGGAGCAAGTATGGTGGGTCTGACACACCGGTGTCAATGTGTTCTTTTTTCCATTTCCAGGAGTGTACAATCCGTGGTATTAACGGAGGGACACAGGGATGCAGAAGAAGTACGACTGTATTGCCGTATGTGTGCAGCAGCACGTTAGCTTCCGCCAAACAGCGATAAAGCGTGGCTGGCAGTAACAGATGAAATGCTGAATGGAGATGTAAGGTCATGAAATTTGCAGTGAATGGAAAATCCTAGTATACTAGTTACAATGTGCAATGCTTTTAATCAGTGGCGCAGGACCACGAGTGCCGTCGAAAGGTCTGCAAAGGAAATTAAACTCCCCAATAACTCAAAATTTTCCGAACTCATACTTTTTAATGAATAAGCTGAACGAGAAAGCAGAAAGTACTATATTTGAAACTGTTGTGGATTGGCAAGAGAGTCAACCCACTATGAGAGGAAGCCGAAAGGCACGCGTTTTAGCTCACGCAGGCTGGTGTGAGGTCTGTAACAGGACAAGGAAGTTAGACTTTAGCAAAAAAGGACGTAGCTGTTGGAATACTTAACTTTAATCCGTAAATGGTGAACATCGCTCTTGACGGTACATGTTTTACAGCATCAATAGTAACTGGTATTGGCGCCTTGCTAGTTCGTAGCGAATGACGTAGCTGAAGGCTATGCTAACTATCGTCTCGGCAAATGAGAACGTAATTTGTCAGTGAAACATCGTTAGCAAAGTCGGCTGTACCACTGGGGCGAGTGCTAGGAAGTCTCTCTAGATCTCCCGTGTGGCGGCGCTCGGTCTGCAATCACTGATAATGGCGACACGCGGGTCCGACGTAAACTAACGGACCGCGGCCGATTTAAAGGCTACCACCTAGCTTCGTTACAGGATCATTTAGTAATCGCGAAAGCGTTACGGAGATGATAGATAAACTCCAGTGGAAGACTCTGCAGGAGAGACGCTCAGTAGCTCGGTACGGGCTTTTGTCAAAGTTTCGAGAACATACCTTCACCGAAGAGTCAAGCAGTATATTGCTCCCTCCTACGTATATCTCGCGAAGAGACCATGAGGATAAAATCAGAGAGATTAGAGCCCACACAGAGGCATACCGACAATCCTTCTTTCTACGAACAATACGAGACTGGAATAGAAGGGAGAACTGATAGAGGTACTGAAGGTACCCTCCGCCACACACCGTCAGGTGGCTTGCGGAGTATGGATGTAGATGTAGATGTAGAAGTGTGGTGTCTGGCGGTGACACCACATTCCTCCCCCGCAAATCGTCGGACGGTTGTGGCATAAGGCGTCCGCCCGCCGTGGAGAGGACCCCATGTTGGCGTATGCGACGAGGTGGGGAGCCTAACAACAGGCGAGGCTGTACCACCCGCACCCTGCCACTCGGTCCGAGGGGAGCTAGGAAACGCCTGAAAACCTAGTCCAGGGTGCACGCCAACATGCGGTGTGGTGGTGGTGGTTAGTGTTTAACGTCCCGTCGACAACGAGGTCATTAGAGACGGAGCGCAAGCTCGGGTTAGGGAAGGATTGGGAAGGAAATCGGCCGTGCCCTTTCAAAGGAAGCATCCCGGCATTTGCCTGAAATGATTTAGGGAAATCACGGAAAACCTAAATCAGGATGGCCGGAGACGGGATTGAACCGTCGTCCTCCCGAATGCGAGTCCAGTGTGCTAACCACTGCGCCACCTCGCTCGGTTAACATGCGGTGTATGCGCCCATAGAGAGTCAGGAGGGGCCGAAGGGTCGACCTCCATCGGGCTGGGGCACCCGACGGGCGAAGACGACATATGGTCCGGAGCGGGCAAGAGTTCCATGTCGGAGGACAACTGGTCACGGGAAGCGATCGGCGGCGCGTGACCCAGGGAGGCGCCCGGCGGTTGCAGCGACGCGTCCACTGCGGGCGTCGCCGGCGGGAGAACAGGCGGCGGCGGCGGCGGCGGCGCGTCGCCATGGGGCAAAATGGAAGGCAGCCTCGGTAACACCTGGGGCTGAGGCGAGCCAGTAGATGGGTCCCCAGGGCGCTGACCGGACGGCACCGTCGCTGAAAGCAGACGGGGAACGGCAGATCCCGTGCGACGACAGGGGCGCAGCTGATTGAGATGTCGACGCACCTCACCAGAGGCCCCCAAAACCAGATACATAGCGCGGCCGAGGCAGCGAATAATGCGCCCTGCGAGCTAACGCCGTGGACCTCGATAGTTGCGGTAGTAGACAACGTCGCCTGGGGCTAAAGCTGGTGTCTGCCGCTGCATAGGAACCTGATGCGGCGGATGTAGCAAAGACATCAAGGTTCGATGAGGGCGACCGTGGAGCAACTCAGCCGGCGAGCGACCATCTCGGCTCTGAGAGCGATACGAGGACAAATAGAGCAATAACGCGTCCTCCTGAGAATGAGACTCTTTCAACTTCAACATCTGTGATTTGAAAGTCCTGACCAAACGTTCAGCGGCACCGTTTGACTGTGGCGAAAACGGCGCGGACTTCAGATGTTGAATACCATTGGCCTTGCAGATTGACTGAAATTCTGCGGACACGAATTGTGGGCCATTGTCGGAAACAATAGTCTGTGGAAGACCTTCAATGCAAAAGATAGTGGATAACGCTTGGATGGTGACAGATGACGTCGTGCAAGACATCCGGACAACAAAAGGAAAATTTTGAATGAATCTACCACAACCAACCATCGAGCATTCCAGAATGGACCAGCAAAATCGATGTGTAAGCGTTGCCAAGGGGAAGTGGCTTTTGGCCATGCAAAGAATTTCCGCGGTGGAGCTGATTGTTGTTCGGCACACACCATGCGAGAAGAGCACATATTCGTAATTGCGGCATCGATTCCGAACCAAGTACAGTGCTGACGAGCAAGTTGTTTCGGTCTCACTATACCCCAATGTCCTTGGTGGAGAAGCTGTAAGACAGAGGACTAACGAAGGTGGGACCATGACCCTGGACTGATCTTTATCAGAACGCAACAGCAAAACACCACGTCGTACAAAAAGTCTCTCCTTGTGAGCAAAATTCGGTGAACCAACGGATCCCCGATCCGTGACTTTGACAAGGGCCATTGAGTAGCAACGAAACGCAGGACGGTAACAAGGACAGGGTCGGCAGCTGTGGCTGTAGCTACACGACAAAAATCAATCGGAAACGATTCGACCACATCATCGGTTTCCGAATCAATTAACATGCAAGCAAGTTCGGAGGAATCGAATGCTCTATCCTCAGCAACGGGCAAACGGGACAACGCATCGGCGTTTCCGTGCTTAGCAGTGGACCGATACAAGATATCGTAGCGGTACTGCGAGAGGAAAATAGACCAGCGAATGAATTTCTGCGCTGTACGTGGAGGTACAGGCTTGGTCGGATGAAAAAGCGATGTCAAAGGTTTGTGGTCTGTGATGATGGTAAAGTGACGATCATACAAGAAATCATGAAACTTTGTAACACCAAATACGAGAGCCAATGCTTCTATCTCGATCTGTGAATAATGTCTTTGCACAGACGAGAGCAATGTGGACGCAAAGGCAATAGGGGGATCGTGCGAACCATCTTTGTGCGCAAGCACAGCACCGATCCCGAAATCCGATGCATCCATCATCAACAAAAGGGGCTTCCAGGGATCGAATGGCGTAGGGCAAGTATTGGAAAGCAACGCCGATTTCAACTGGCGAAAGGCGCGTTCGCATTCCGTCGACCAGACGAACGGAACGCCTTTATGGCGTAAGCGATGAAGCGGAGCTGAAATGGAAGAGGCATGGGGAACATATTTGTTATAGTAATTTATTTTTCCCAGCAGACTCTGTAGCTGCTTCAAATTCTGCGGCGAAGGCAAGTCTTGTATGGCACGGAGGTGCTCTGGACTGGGATGTATGCCTTGGGCATTAAGTACATGTCCCAGATATGGAAAATCACGAGCAAAAAACACACATTTGTCCTTCCGCAAGCGAAGACCATTTTGTCGCAAGACCTGAAATAATGTTCTGAGATTGGCTAAATGTTCTTCTTCCATCTTTCCGGAGATCACAATATCGTCCAGATAGTTTGCTGCAGTAGGGACCGACGCACAAACAGTTTGTAGATATTGCTGAAACAATGCAGGGGCGGATGCACACCCGAATGGCAATCGTTTGAATCGATATAAACCAAGATGCGCGTTAACCACCAAAACGCGCTGGGATTCTTCGTCCACCGGTATTTGCAAGTACGCATCTGCTAGGTCCAACTTCGAAAAATATTTACCCAGGCACAGTTTGTCAAAAAGATCTTCCAGGCGAGGTAAAGGAAAAGTTGCAGTCACTAGTTGTGGATTCACTGTTGCCTTGAATTCCACACATAGTCTCAATTTTCCGGAAGGTTTTTGCAAAATTACTAAGGGTAATGCCCAGAGAGAAGCCTGCACACGTTCAATTAACCTTGTGATTCCAAATCATGTAATGTTTTTGCGACCTCATCACGCAATGCATGGGGAACATTGCGCGCTCTGAAAAATTTCGGTTGCGCGTTTACTTTCAGTGCCAAATGTGCTTTATAGTTCTTAGCGCAACCGAGGCCCGATGCTAAAATGTCTGCAAATTCGTCACGTAGACGAGAAACACTGTCCGAAGGCACAGCCTGGTTAACTGATACGACCTGATTGACTATAGACAAGTTAAACAACTGAAATAAATCGAAACCAAACAAGTTCACTGCAGAAGAAGAACGAAGGACGTAAAATGACACAAGTTTTGTTTGTCCCTTGTATGTTGCAAGAAGGCTGCACTGTCCTAACACAGGGATCGCTTGTCCTGAATAACTACTTAACTTAACATTGGCGGCACGCAACGGAGGTGTGCCCAGCTGTTTGTACGTTTCTTAATTGATCAGTGAAACTGCAGCTCCGCTATCGAGCTGGAACGGTATCACTTTGCCGTTAATGTCCAAGTCCACAAAACGTTTATTGTCCTGTTGACGACAAGAGCGACTGTCTCGCGCAACGTGAACTGACACTGGTACAGAATCACTTGCGACTTGACGGGATTTCCGACGATCTCGATGCACACTGTTTGTGGGACGAACACAGTCACTGTGAGAGAGAGTAGCACTGGGCGGAGTGGAATGAACTACATGAATTTCCACAGGCGAAGTTTCACGAGCCTGAGTATCCTTGGTTCGATTTCGGCGCGAAGCAAAGGGCCTGGAATGGTTGTGAGCGTCCGATGTGAGCTTTTTCTGGCAAACACTTTGAACATGGCCTTTTTTATTACAGAATAAGCAAATAGCCTGGCGTGACGGGCAATTCTCACGTGAATGTCTAGTAGCACACCGCGGGCATGATTTCACTGCATTTGCTTACCGGCGCGGCACACGTGGCCAAGAGCCAGGCGGCTTTGGCACAGCCGGGTGCGAGGACTGTTTACTGTTCTGTGCAGCTCGCCCGGCAGGCTGGTTAACCTGACACATGGGTGGCGAAGTTTCAAATGATTCCTGAGCAAAGTCAAGTGTGTCCTGCCGATCCAATATATCCATCATTTGTTTAAGGGAGGGATTGACTAGTTTCAAAATCTGTTCCCTTATACGAACATCAGAAACGTCCTGTGCAATTGTATCACATACCATAGTATCTGAATAAGGGAGTCCACATTGACACTCAAAAGCACAATCCCTAGTAAGGCCTTGCAAGGTTGCAACCCACTCCCTATTAGTCTCACCTGCCGTACGTTTTGTACGAAAGAAGGTATACCTTTTGGCTACTACACTGACTGATTCTTTGAAATATACATCTAATGCAGACACAATTTCGTCGTAGGACAGAGTTGCTACGTCGCGTCGGGGAAATAATTTGACTATCACAAGGTAGGTGTGCACACCGACGGACGATAAAAGAAAAGGCTGCCGCTCGTTACCTTGAATTCTGTAGGCGGTGAGATGGAATCCAAATTGGTGTGACCACTACGTCCAGCTTTCCAGTGCCGCATCAAAAGGACGAAAAGGTGGTACAACTGTGTGTTGTGGCTGCGTGAGCGGTGGAGCGGCGGCCGCCGCATCATTTTGCATCGCACGTTGACCCTGGACGAGCTGTCCAAGGGCATCCAGTAAGGCCTGCGTCTGCTGATTCTGTAAGCGATAAAATTCGGGCAGTACATTTGGAGATGGTGGCGAAGTCATTACATAAGTAAATCAGGGCAGTATAGTTACGAATGCGGTGTGGCCTCGTCGCCAAATGTTGCGGATTGGCAAGAGAGCCAACCCACTATGAGAGGAAGCCGAAAGGCACGCGTTTTAGCTCACACAGGCTGGCGTGAGGTCTCGAACAGGACAAGGAAGTTAGCCTTTAGCAAAAAAGGACGTAGCTGTTGGAATACTTAACTTTAATCCGTAAATGGTTAACATCGCTCTTGACTGTACATGTTTTACAGCATCAATAGTAACTGGTAATGGCGCCTTGCTAGGTCGTAGCAAATGACGTAGCTGAAGGCTATGCTAACTATCGTCTCGGCAAATGAGAGCGTAATTTGTCAGTGAACCATCGCTATCAAAGTCCGCTGTACCACTGGGGCGAGTGCTAGGAAGTCTCTCTAGACCTGCCGTGTGGCGGCGCTCGGTCTGCAATAACTGATAATGGGGACATGCGGGTCCGACGTATACTAACGGACCGCGGCCGATTTAAAGGCTACCACCTAGCAAGTGTGGTGTCTGGCGGTGACACCACAGAAACCATAAAAGATTCAATAGGCTTTGCTCTTCAAAAATGAGAAAAACATACATAGATCATGCCAAAGATTAAAAGACATTTTAAGAACGTACAAAGACTCGGAAGATTTACGAAGATTTCAAATATGTCTGGTGACCATGCAAACTTCACAGAAGCTCTCCTGCGAAACTTGCCGAACTGCAAGAGCTTCTGTGAAGTTTGGAAGGTAGGAGACGAGGTATTGGCAGAATTGAAAACGTTGGGATGAGTTGTGTGTCGTGTTTGAGTAACTCAGATGGTAGAGCACTTGCCCGCGAAAGGCAAAGGTCCCGATCTAGTCTCGGTCCGGCATACAGTTTTAATGAGCCAGGAAGTTTCGTATCAGCGCCCACTCCCATGCAGAGTCATAGTCTCATTCTGGAAACATCCCCCAGGATGTGGCTAAGCCATGTCTTTCTGGAGTGTTAGTTCTGCAAGTTTCGCAGGAGAGCCTCTGTGTAGTTTCGAAGGTAGGAGACGAGGTCCTGGCGGAATTAAAGCTGTGAGGACGGGGCGTGAGTCGTGCTTGGGTAGCTCAGATGGTAGAGCACTTGCCCGCGAAAGGCAAAGGTGCCGAGTTCGAGTCTCGGTCTGGCACACAGTTTTAATCTGCCAGGAAGTTTCACATCAACGCACACTCCGCTGCATAGTGAAAATTTCACTATGGGGACTTTCTTATCTTGTACAATCTTAAACTTAGAATATCCAGTCTGTTTATAAAAATATCCTAGACGCCTGCAGTGTGGATGCAATCAGGTGCATCCGTTTTCCGTCACAAAAAGTCTTTATTTTGTTCGGAGAAAGTGCTCTGAATACCACTATTCCTTAGAATTCTGCTCATGCGGTCAGTTAGCCCAGAAAAATGGTTCAAATGGCTCTGAGTCCGCCGCTCGTGGTCTCGCGGTAGCGTTCTCGCTTCCCGAGCACGGGGTCCCGGGTTCGATTCCCGGCGGGGTCAGGGATTTTCACCTGCCTCGAGATGACTGGGTGTTTGTGTTGTCCTCATCATTTCATCATCATCCAGGAACGTGGCGAAATTGGACTGAGCAAAGATTGGGTAATTGTACGGGCGCTGATAACCACGCAGTTGAGCGCCCCACAAACCAAACATCATCATCATCTCAAATGGCTCTGAGCACTATGCGACTTAACTTCTGAGGTCATCAGTCGCCTAGAACTTAGAACTAATTAAACCGAACTAACTTAAGGACATCACACACAACCATGCCCGAGGCAGGATTCGAACCTGCGACCGTAGCGATCACCTGGTTCCAGACTGTAGCGCCAGAACCGCACGGCCACTCCGGCCGGCTAGTTATCCCAGAAGCAAACTGTAACTTAACAGACTGAGAAAGCGGTTCCTTGTCATTCCTATTATCATAATTCATGTCAATGGACCAACTATCATAGTCATTGGGTTTCAATGTCGTCTTTAAAAAATAGAACTCTGATTCCGCATTGTTGTCGTCGCTGATACGGAAGGAACGTGGGGAAAGTGTTGAGCATTTTTTGCTTCCCGGTTGAGTGATGGTGCCAATCGGCATCAAAATAGCTACTTGTCTTACTAGGCTTTCTACACACTCTGTGTCCTACAGTGTTGTCAGATTTACTATGCATTAACACATTTGGGAACAGGAGACCGACCTCATTCTCAATCTCATCGGTCTCATCGGATTAGGGAAGGATGGGGAAGTAAATCGGCCGTGCCCTTTAAAAGGAACCATCGCGGCATTTGCCTGGAGTGATTTAAGGAAATCACGGAAAACCTAAATCAGGATGGCCATACGCAGGATTGAACCGTCGTCCTCCCGAATGCGAGTCCAGTGTGCTAACCACTGCGGAAAACCATTTAAGAAACTGACTCTATGGTCAAATGACAAATGTGTCATCCACATAGCAGAGTCAACAGTAAGGATTCAAAGGAGCACTACTAAATAACTCCATGTTCCTCCCACATTCACCTTATTGTCGCATACTGAGAGAATGACCGTTCGACCCCAGTCAGTAGTCGGCTCCTCTTGCCTGTTAGGCGTTTTCTGCGTAGCGTCCCGTAGAAATATGTTCCTGACGCGCCACGCTCGAATCGACGACGATCACAGTACACCATCTATCGCTCCGGCAGTCTCTACAGAGACGATGTGACGTTCGATCGTCAAACACTTTGGGAATATTGCCTCTGGGATGTTGGATATCCATCCTTGGTACTGTTGCCCTCGGAACTCTTAAGTAGACTCCGATATTAGGCAGTGTATCCTCTGATCCATAGCTCCCAACGTACTGCTATATTGACTAAAAGACTGTTAACAGACTGCTCAGATACAATGTCTACACTCTGCGCCACTCTACCTGCAAGATTCGAACGTCGTAAATGGCGCATCATCAACTGAAACAATTCTTCCCTTGACTTTCGCCCATTCAGTTAATCCCGGTATCGGTGGAGACTATTTCCTACTTTAGCATTTTTTTTATATTTATAATTTTGCAGAATCTTACTAGAAGAAATTCATCAACGCTTAGCTCAGCAGAGAGGTTAGCAAAGGATGAACTTATTAGACGTAAGTTTAGTCCGTCTCTTGTGTGTTTAAATATGAAGGCTGACGAGTTAGCACTCTTATATCACTAACGGCACTGCCTAATTTCAGTTCTCTCCCTTCGTGTTGCGAGAAGACACTAAAGAACACAATAATACACGGCAACAAACGGCTAAGTCCATTTTATACATTTTTCAGGGATCAGTTTTAAAGTTTGAAACGTTACAGTTTCAGTGTTTTTTTGAAATATCCTCCTATAATTTATACAGTGCATTCCATAAAAGTATTAAATTTTTTTTAAAATTTGGCCCTATGTGTGTATTTGTCTGAATGTCTATTTTTCAGTTTCACAGTACAACGCTCAAATCAGGCTATGAGATTCGGAATCTAATTTGTTACTGAGAACATATTTCATTTTATAACCTCCATGCAACTCGCACAACAAAAATTTATTCGTGTGTGAGTCTAGTCATCTATCATAATGGGTGTTCATGAATAACTGGATTTTCAGAATATTATTGTTTATAAATATTCTTGCTGTTTTAATAAACTTGAGCAAATTATAATGATTAATAAGTAAATGTGACACTTTGGTGTGTCAACTTTTGTATCCTTATTAAATAAGCTTGTGTATTACTTCAATGATCTTTCAGTCTGTGATTACAATATATAGAATAAAAATATAGTTATGCAACAGAAGTTCAGTCATTCAGGATAAATCACGGATTTTATACACCGAAGTCTTCATGTTTTACTTTCCGCTTATAACAAAACACGTAATTCATAACGGTATTGATAAAGCAATAGATTCACTGCTAGAAAGGGATGTTTGTAAAGTACTTTTGAACCTCTGCATAACAGAACCCCTTCAGTTCCTGCAGATCATGATACTTTTCTTTGGCAATGGGTATAGTTCCAGAAACATTGGACACATGACCTCCTAGCATGGTATCTCAAGAGGTTTGTTATTAGAAAACAGGAACTGCTGTTTCAGAAAGTGGTATGATATAGTTTAATTACATTATCTGCGACTAAATTCATTACTATATTATCTTCGTCACAGGATGTTGGAAAGAAAAGCTCTATGTCTGCTAGTTCTGGTTTCTTTATTATACGTCCTGCAGGAGCAGTGATAACTGATGTGGTCCAAGTTCCATTAAAAGTGTTACGATACGCGTTACGCCTTGGATGATGACGTTCTACCGTCATTTCCTTAATAATTCGAGATGAAAATGGGCACTTTAGTCGGTATCTTGGTTGTAAGAAATCAGTCCTCTCACCTATCACTGAACCATCAACTTTAACAATGTTAAAAGTGTGGGTTTCACATGTGTATCTTTAATTGTGTCCATTCAGTCCTTAGGAAACTCAGCTTGCGTTTTACGTCTGGTTAGCGTCAAATCTCTGTCGCTTTCCAGATATGAGTGTTCTGTAATTGAGAATGTCACACAAATACTCGTAGATTCCAAACGCTTTGCATGATGGTCTTGTTGGTGCTGTACCTGAAAAGGTTGTAGTTCTTGTTTTGACCACACATGATTCCCAGAAGATTTCCAACTTCTCAAAATGTTCAAATGTGTGTGAATTCCTAAGGGACCAAACTGCTTAGGACATCGGTCCCTAGACTTACACACTACTTAAACTAACTTATGCTAAGAACAACACACACACCCATGCCCGAGGGAGCACTCGAACCTCCGGTTGAAGGGACCGCCCAGTTCGTGACATGACGCCTTCAACCGCGCGCCCACTCCGTGCGGCTTCCCACTATTTAACCTATTCAGACTAGTAGTGACATAATGATGCAGGAAAGAAACTACTTCGTTGAACCTTTCTTCCCTATTGCTTCAGAACAAACATAAAATTCTTTGTCTAAGAATCGATGTATGTACAGAGAAAGATGACGCTTATAACAGGTGGTGCTGATGTTTGGACATGAAATATTCCATTGGGTATCCATAAATATGAATTCAGTGTTCTACTCGTAAAGTTTCTGCTCCTGTCTCGAGATTAGCTTTTTTGCTGGTAGTAGGGATCAGCTTTTCGGCGATGCAATTCATATTTAATCTTCTCTTCTTAATATTATTTTGAATTTCTGATCTTTCACTTCCATCTTCTGCATATGTGAGTTGTGCTTCTAGAGCGTTGAAACGCAAGTACTGCGGGTATCAATTTGAGGGAAACCGAAAGAGTGACTAAATTTTGTGTTAAATTTTTGCTGTAGGTATCAAATAATGTCGAATATGTAGGAGATGTCTCTTGAAACATCTTAAACGTTTTATTGATAGTTAATTCTTCAAGAAAATACATTTTCTATGTTTTATTAATGATGTAACTGCAGATGTATTGCTCTGAGTCTGCTGAAACTTTATGAGATTTGTTTTTGTGTTTCCCTCGTTTGTCAACTGGAGTCGTGCCTTCATTTTTAAGGAGCCCTAATAGTTTCTAATATTTCCCTTGAAATCCCATGCAGTAATATAAATGCCTTTTGACAAGTAGTCGTTTCTGTCACAGCATTACCACTCGTTACTCTTACCTTACAATGAAATGCATAATCCTGAAAAGTAGCTACTGTCTCATCTCGGCGACGCCTTCAGCGTTTAATGTTATCAGTAGAGATCAGTTCCATTCTCTCATTCCAGTCCTTCAGTAGACTGAAATGAGATATGGGCGTAGATTTCTCTGCATCAATTAGTATATCAGTGTAATTCATCTCGCATTTACAGTACCCTCTTATTTCGTTGACATAGTCCTTAGTTTTTTAGATACTCAGATTGTCTACCATAACTTTATCTTTTTCTAGACTTACCACTGCTGCTTAATTCAAGATATTCCAGAATGAATTCAAAAATAGATCGCATCTGGCCTATACACGAAATTAAATTTCACCACTCCGCAAAGCAAAAAAGCTAAGCTCAGGCCTGCTGTATGTTTGCAAAAATCGCCCACTTCAACCGTACAAAAGAAAAATCAACAATAGTATTGTATTTAATAACGTCAACAACGAAATTTCTATAAAACCAGATAAAATAATCAATGCAGCTGAGAAATTCACACCTTGCAGGACATCAGTCGTTCTGTCCGTGTTTTGGATGGACTTGACCCGTTTTCTCATTGTATACCAAATTTTTATCTAGCTACAACTCTGAGATTAAACCATTACATTCAGGTAACTTGACGCAACTGAAAGTTTGTCTTACGAGCTTTACAATTATACGAATAACTCAGTTTTGTCAAATTTTCATTTAAGCCCTTCTTTCCGTGTAGACTTCTTTTACTCTTAGTACTTACAGCCTATGTAATCTCTCTCTCTCTCTCCAAGTTCGTGTCCATTGGTCTGTAACACATTAAATTATATTTTCACATTCCATTCCTATATGTGCTACTGAATATGACCAACCGTTCCTTAAGTTTTGTGCGAATGTTTCTGAACGCTATGGTGAAACTTTCTTCGTCATGGCGCTGCGTGGTACTTCGCAGGGCTCAGTCCGTCACTGTAAATTAGTCGCTCTCAGACACGGAGTTATAAATTGCTCGCCAAACAAGCGTAAGGCGGGCAATTTACATACGCATGGCGCACTTCTCATGCCGTCTCGCTAAACTGAACGCTAAATCAAAAACTTCGAACACCGAGTCAAGGTTGTCTATTAACAGTTGCGTCCTGCCTTTTCTCTCACTATTGTGTTGTGAGGACGACACTGGCACGATGTTTATTCGTTGCGCTGTTGAGTGCACTTCACACCTTCATACAAAAAATAAGCTCTGCACTGAAGAAGAGCAGTGGATGATTTCGTTTAGTGTTTCAGTGATATCGCTTGGTCATGTCGGTGCCTTAAGGCTGAATTCCACGAAGGCAACACTAGGCGATACATTGCCTCAAGTTGCATGCTACATGGAGCCTGATGTTGCAACTTTCAGTGCGCGACATTAAACCATACTAAGAAGTTTCTCTTGTCTGGTGTCGTATGCTGTGAGTTACCTGTGTTTCAAGCACGCCCCTCAGTCAATTCTATAGAAGCGCCACCAAAACAATACAGACAGTGGCATCAGTTTTGTTCTTGGTCGTAAGCTTGAAGAAAAATAAGGAAACCAACGTGGTGTAGAATATAACTACTTCTTGATGACCAAGAATCTCTCAATTATTATTTTAGGAAGTTGGTGAGTAGCAATGAAACATGAATGAGTTTAGAAGACATAAAGTGCTTGTTGCATAAAATCATGCCAATGACAAGCAAATCGGACACCAAGTATCATGAGCCAATACCGGCTGATGTTAGACCGTTAACGACTTTGAGTTATTTACCTACACATGATAGCCATCCTTCATTGCTGAACATGTTCCGGCTTTCCGGAACCAAGTATTTCGCGAATTATCCCACAACTACAAAGCACTATAGTATGTGCTCAGCATAGCTTAGTACGGATTACTAAGACAGTACGGTCGTACGAAATCGTTGCTTGCAGATAATAAACTTCTGATATCGAAACATCGCGAACGGAGCAAGTATTCATTCTGAAATGCAGTACATCTGTAGTTTCTAATTTTTATATTATTCAAATTAAATTGTAGCATATTTGAATTTATTAAGTTGATGATGATTCTGTCTCAAATTAAAAAGAAAACAAATACAGTCAGCTCTCCAAAAGTAGAATCCTCTTGAAGTTCTTGTGTCGTGTGAGTAGAGACATCATACTGAGCAATGAAGAATGGCATACTTCACTTCTGTTTTCATTTTTGTTTATTGCTGTCATAATCTCTCTTTAGTAATTCTAGGCAACTGATTTTAGCCATAACACATCTGCAGACCATGAATATCATTACAGTATTCATACTGTTGTTGCCTTTGTGTCTTCAGTCCAACGACTTCTTTGTAATAAGTAGAAACTGCAGAACTCAGAACACTTGCCTCTGTGTACATGAAGCCATGCAGTTTTCACGTATTACGAATACTGCAATGGTATCTATGGTCTGCAGATGGACTGTTTGGGATTTTTCTTCTTATTTAGGTGATGTACGAGGGATAATCAGAAATTAAAATTACAAAACCCAGCAATGTAACGTGGACATTTTATTTCATACAACCAATACAGCCAACTGATACTACATACATTAGGTTATTTTTCGACATAATCTCCATTTTGGTGTAGATACTTGTCGCTTCGTGCGATGAGTTTGAATATACCCTCCTGTTAAAAATCCTAACCTTGCCTGTTCAGCTACGTTGTCGCTGTTTCGCCTTCTCGTCTGAAGTGAAACGCCGCCTTTCAGGCGCTACTTTTCCGAACGAGCGGCCTTTTGTGTTTACCTACAATCAGTGCTGTAATTGGCGGGTAGGTGAAATTCTGCAAAACTGTCGACAGCAGTTGTAACAGCGGAATTACCGCACCCCAACAATTTATGTGTAGCAGTCGAAACTCCAGGAATATCGGCTTTGTAACCTTCGTTTCTGGTCATACCACGTACCACCTTTCTTTGACTGCGGCACTTTTTCACGTTCGCGATGGAATGTTCTCGATAAATTCTTGGTTCTTCTTTGCTTCCAAAACACTACAGCCATAGTTTTCGGGAAGGTAGTCCAATTTATTGTTTCTTAATCTAATGTCTTCTAATCACAATATTTAACCTCCCTCAATTCACGTGAATTACGGTAACTTTCAACAAGAGACCTCGCTTTGTGAGTCGTCCACTCCATGTCGCATGCATCAAGCCACAGGGATCTTTTTACTGGTAACTTGTAACATGGGGCAAAACAACATTTCTTGTTGACAGGCGGGCTTATGACTGGCACTGATTTGCCAAGTCCAGCATACCACAATATCGAATGCAACTTGTAGACATGCGTCGCCCTGGTCGAATTGCTCCTCGTAGGATGCATCATAGCCGCATGCCACATGTAGGCCAAATGATACCTTGGTAGAATTGCACCGTTACACTGCGTTTGGCAAATGCAGATGGATGCACTGTGTACATTTTCTTTTGCTATGTCGGAAACAGCGTGATATCGTTAATGAACTACCCGGTCGTCATCAAAATATAGCTCTATGAATATGGATCGAATCGACCTATTTTAAAAGATTGCCGCCACGTAGTGTCATGCATTTAACAGCCTAAAAGGCTATCAGTATGAAAATGCTGTAATAAATCATAAAATATTACTGTTACTTTTACTGCATATTAAATATAATTTCAAAATATAACAATTACACACAAAACAACAAATCTCGAAAGACAATCCATAGCCATGAAATGGAATGAGAGTTTACTCTGATACTCCGGACATTTCCCTTCCTGTGCACCGACTATACACAGAAGTGACTACAGAAAAGCGTTATAGCAATAGAAATTAATATAGATCATTGTAGGTAACAGCTGAATATTTGTGGATTCTAACTGTGTTGTTTGTTCAATGCCATGACTTCTTCAGCTCCCATCATATGTATATACTCGTATATTCTGCTTCTTCCTTGTTATCTATTTCACTCTGGTCTCTCTGTGTATACACATATGCTGGTTACTCCCTTTCCTTGTATCTGTATCTGTTTGGTCTTGAATAAATGCTAGTGCACCAGCTACATTGATCTTTCACGTATTTTACCACTATAATAGTATGGGCCAGACTACTCTTTTATAAATAATAATTTTCATTAGCATATTGTGAGATAACTGGCGAGTTGTGGCGACCTGAAAATATTCTAAGTTCGGAGTTGGCGTGGCCGCACAGGTGCCGCTCGGCAAGCTGGTGGCGTGGCGGCAACCACGTGGTGCCGAACATTAGCTGAGCAAGAGGGGCAGCCCCAGCGCGTGGTCCAGCCGATGTGTGGCTGGGAATTCCATGGTGACGCTGTGTCAATGAAGGAGACATGCCGTGAGGGCCAAAGATGGTGGACTTCGTGAAACCTTAATGGCAGACATTTCGCAGTTTGTATAGAAATTAATTGTACCCAGAATAATCATGATACCTTAAAAAGAAACATGTACATACCATTATTTGCACGACAATTCTGATGGTGTAATCAGATTTTCAATATCTTTAATACCTTAAAGTTTAGTCTCTGACAATAAATTATACAAATAACAACCAGCAACGAATTTCCAAAATCTAACGGTTCATCCGATTTTCTCGATCGATGTGTCTTTAGAAAGCTATTAGTGTAAACCTAAACTGGTATAAATTACAGGCATGTAACTTAAATAGCACACGAGTTATTGGAGGTCAAAGTGGCCTATTACTATCTATAGCATCAGGCCATAAGTACTCCACAGTTACACGAAAAAACGGTAGCAGCGTGGTTATAAACATATTTATTCGTCTATGTCTTTGTTTATATCAGATATATACTATACATGAAGAAATTGGTTAAATATTTACTGTGTTTTAGAAAGCACAGAGACATTATGGTACAGGCCTACCTTTTGTTTCTATTCCTTTGATATATGTTTCTTTAATTGGTTTATGTGTTCAATAATGTGTGTTAGAGTGCGTTTATGATCCAGCCGTAGGAATATTCATTTAATTTCAGGTTATTTAAATGTAAATCCAGAATTTCGTATGTGTTTCAATATGTTTGTGAGTGTGCGTTGGCTAGAAGACTTGGCGGCAGTGCTCTAGCCAATCAGAGTCGCACAGGACACGGCGAGTTCTGAACAATGAGGCGTGAGGGACGGTACGGGAGAAGACACGGTAGAGTGCTGGACAGTATGGCGCGACGGACACACAGTAGCAGGAAAGACTTTGAGTGGACCAGTTTGTGCGTAGTCACGAGAGATGGAAATATTTCGTTGTGCCGACTTGTGAGATTTCCGTGGCTTCTGCAGTGAGGACGTAGAAAGCGTTTGTAAGTGAATATCTCACGAGATATGTTTTTGTTCATAACTAATTACGTGAAGTAGGAATCTATTGCTTCCCTGTTATTCAGCATTCACAAAAGTACTTCTACTACCGTACTCATCATTTAAAGTCGTTAAGATAATACCTGCAGATATTATTTAATTGCTATCTTTCATATATAAATTATATATTGCATTAAAAATTCGCAATTGTCGAGTGATAGGAACCTTCGACCATTAGATTCATGTGTACAATCATACTGTATACCGAAGACTCAGAAGTATTTAGCTTGTAATGCGGCAACTCCGTATCCCAGCCCCTAGACAACGAAACCAGCTAAAACTTTTAATATTGCAACTCTGAGGCGGAGGGTACGTAGTTGAGGGGCACCACACGAATACCCCTTTTATCTGAAAGCCAGCAATATAAAGCAACAACAAAAATACTATCATAGCAGGGAACCAGTTACAGCCAAACAGTAATTAATAAAAAACAGTAGAGCACCTCATCAATTTCCGTACTTAGAGAGTGATATCTTTATTAAATTAACTCAACCTAATCTAACCTAAGTTAATCCAACATAAGCTAACCTAACCAACCCTGACCTAACCTGACCTAACCTAACTTACAACAACCTAACATGATCTTACCTAACGTAACCCAACCCATCATAACCAAACCTAATATAACCTAGACTTACCTAATCCAACCCAACATAAGTTAACATATTCCAACCTAACACAGCCTGTCATTACCTAACCTAACCCACCATAACATGACATAACCTAATCTATCCCAACCTAACGTAGCTTAACCTAAGTCTGTCCTAAATTAACCTACCAAACAAAACCTAACTGTCAATAGTGTAACCTAACCTAATGTAACAACACAACACCCTACGTAACTCAAGCCAACCCATCTCAACTCAACGCAACTCAGTCCTAGTCAAATTAAATCAACACAACCCAACCCACCACAACCAAATCATCTCATCCCAACTGAACTAAGCATTACACATATTAACCTAACCCAACCATATCTAACCGAAGATAACCTAACCAACCTAACCCAACCCTACATAACGTAACCTGATATGACCTGACCTGATCTGACACAGCATGACCCAACCCACCATCACTTGACCTCACCTCACCTGGCCTGCCCTAGCAGACTTCGCCTGATCTGACCTACCCTGACCTGACCCAACTTGTGACCTGACTAGATGTGATGTGACCTAATGTGACCAGATCTGATCTGATGTGACTGGACCTGATCTGCCCTTCCCAGGCGTGACATGACCTGACCTTCTCAGATCTGACCTGACCTCCCATAAGTTTACCTCACCTTACCTTCGATAATTCTAAAGGATGAAATATGTATTAAAATTTACTTAAGCCCAGGTCTGCTTCTTATTAGGCAGATGTGATGTTCTCTATGCAAACCTTTCATTGTGGCTAACAGTGACACAGAATACTCCAGTCCACTGCAGTCCCAGAGTATGTCTTTACATCAGATCAACAAACATAACCTAACGTAATCTGACCTAACCTAAAAAGAATTTAACCTAATCTAAGAGATGAACAAGTATTTGACAGACTATGACCCAACCAAGACACAAAGCTGTCTACCATATTTAGATTAAAAAAATCCGTGTGGGTGGAGTCTGATGCACCTTTTGGCCTATTGTGCGTTTGAATTTGATTACTCACCTTCGTTCGATTCTAAGAATGTCTCGAATTGCACAAATATGTGAACAAGATCTAGTACATCCGAAGGAACTGAATTATTTACACAAAGATCTACAAGTCGCTCCTGGAATTAAACTTGTGCCTGTAGACTACTTCAAAGGAAGAACACAAGTATGTCGTCAACTATTGATATCCTAAACAATACTTGTCTCTAGAGACGAAGATAACAAGAATACAACATGTTATAAGTTTAACCAGTCACTTTGGGTAAAAAAAATACATAGACTTTAACACCCAGATGAAACCCGAGGCAAAGAATGACTTTGAAAGACTTCTATAGGCTGATGAACTACACTGTTTTTGGATGATGATAGAACATACAAGAAATATATACAAAATTGGTCAGGTGCAGACAAGTGTGTGAAAAAATTTTAATGAAAATCTTGCAGTATAACATATGAATAAGACCAAAATTATATTTAATAAATAGATCAAAATTGGTATGACTAAAGGGCACATGTACACGTTTCACTACAAACTGATATAGCCCAAATATACAGAAAATATTGAACTTTGTTATCAAGAGACAAACAGTTTCATCTATTACATATACAGCAAAGACTTCTACAAAGTCACCCTGTCAATGTCTGATAAATTTAGTACAAGTAACAACCCAACAAAAGTATTTACATCATACCACGAGTAAAGAATGAAATTTTAGGGTGCACGAAGGACAAATGTAATGGGAAGATAATGGAAAAAAATTTTAGGCTTTAGAATTCAAATGTATCCCTATACATTTGGTGGTCTTGAAGAGAAATATCTAAAGGAGTCAAGAAGTGTGTAACAAGGAATGAAATAAGACTATAAAGTCACACTACTTAATGGTGCCGAAAGTAGGGTACTATGAACTCAATAAACAGTTTTAAACATAAAGTTTATTCACTTGAAGTCAATAGAAAGACATTGAGCTGCCATGACAATATGAGAGGGTTTTGGGAAATAAAGCAGATACACTGCATTATTCTAATTACCTTACCTAACGTAGCCCATCCTAACCTCACCTAACCTCTTCATAACCTAACCTCTACATAACATAAGCCAATCCAACTCATCTCAACACAGCCCAACCCAACAAAAGCCAACACAGAGCCATACAACCCAACCCAACACAATCTACTACAACCTAATCCAACCACAGCTAACTCAACACAAAACAACCTAAATTGACCTAATGTCACCTAATCTAAACTGACATGTTGTGACCTAAGTTGATATGACCTGACCTGAAAACAGAATCTGATATGACGTGATGCGACCTGACATTACCTGTCCTCGCCTCATCTGACTTGAATGTCCTCACTTGGCCTGACATGAGAATGAAACCTGGCTAGACCTGATATGACATAATCTGATATGACCAGATTGGTCTGGCCTGGCCTGCCCTGCTCTACCCTGACCTGATCTGACCTGACCTAACCTGATCAGTCCTTACCTGACCTGATCTTGCCTTACTGATCTAGCCTGAAGTGGCCACACCTGACCTGTCAATAAGTACAAGTTGAAGTAATGAATTAAAATTCATGCCACAACCAGCACTTGAACCCAGTCTACTGCTTACTAGGCAGATGTGATGTCTGCCACATAACCTTTCATTGTGGTTAACAGTGGCACAGAGTACACCAGTCCAGTACAGTACTGGAACATGTAATTACATCAGCTCAACTAATGTAACCTAACCTAACTAACCTACCCTAACCTGAACTAACACAATCTAACCTAACCTAAGAAGTGGTTTATCCCAGTGTCATAAGAGGTATGTGATGCCAAACATGCACTTGAAAGACTAAGTCCCAACCAAGATACAAAGCTATCTAGCAGACATAGGTGCAGACAATCCATATGGGTGCAGTATGACCCAATATTTGACCTATAGTGGGTTTGATTGTAATGAACCAACTTCATTCGATTCTAAGAAGTTAGCTGAAATTTCATACACTTCTCACATAGCATACATATAAGAAGTGGAACTAGTACATCCAAAGAAAGATCTACCAGTTGCTCATAACAGTTAATTTCATGAACAGTAGGTAGTATGTAATCCACTACAGAAATCATGAACAGTACCTGTGTCTAGAGAAGGAAAATACACAATGTTCTAAAATTTAACCTCTCACTTTGCTAAAAATATACATAGACCTAAGTACCCATATGTGATCCAAGCAAAGGACGACTTTCAGATTGATATATGTAGACTGATAATAACCCTGTGTTTAGGATGACGATAGACGATACAAGAAACAGAGTATATACTGTGAGAAACTTGTAGCAAAGCCAAGTTATAAAGGAAGAACCATATTTAATGAAAGTCTTGATGTATTACATGTGAATAATAAACGGATCACTAGTGGTATGACAATACTTGACCAAAGAACACATGAACACCTTTTAAGAGAGTGATGAAGCAAAATATGGAGTTAAATATTGAACTTTGCTATCAAGATACAAACTAAATCATCTGCTACACATACAGTGAAGACCCCTATGAAGGCATCCAGTCACTGATTTATAAATTTAAAACAAGTGACTACTCAACAAAACATATACGTGTTATACTATCAGTATGTAACAAAATTTTTGGATGCATGAAGGACGAATATAACAGAGAGAAAGTTAAAGAATTTTTCGGTTTTACAGCAAAAATGTTTTCTTGTAAAACTGGTGGTCTTGAGAAAAAACCTCCAGATGAGTCAAGAGGGGTGTAACAGTGAATGAAGTACGATCACATGACTGCAGAGACTGATTATAGGACTATGGACTTCCAATTGAGGTTAGTAGGACGACGCTGAGCCCCCATGACAATAAGAGACATGTTTTGTAAAATAAAGTAGATACGCAGCCCCACTGGCATTATCTTACCTAATGTAATGTAACCTAACTTAACCTAACCTAATATAAATATCGTTAGCTAGCCTAACCCAATCGAACATAAACCGATTACACCTAACCTAACCAAACCTAATCTAACCAAACTTAACCCAACCTCACCTAAAGTAACGAAATTTAACCTTACTTAACCTGATCTAACGTAACATAAGGTAACCTAATCGAACCCAAACCAATCTATCCTAACCTGACCTTACCAAACCTAATGTAGCCCAACTTGGCCTACCATAAACAAACCTAACCTAACCTAACATTACCCAATCCAACACAACTAATCCTAACTTAAACTAATATAAACCAACTTAACATAAACCAAACCTACCACAACATAATATAACCTACCCAAACTAACCTAACCTAACCTACCACAACCTACCCTAACCTACTCTAAACTAATGTAGTGAAACCTAACCTGATCTGACTTAATCTAACATGATCAGTAATTGTGGTATCTGAACACAAAGCTTAAGAGTCCATCTATATACCATAGCTTCTGGTACAATACTAGATTGTTGATCACATGCACATGAGGTTTGCAGTGTTTCACATATGCAGGATTAAGGCAATGATGGCCAGTAATCCCATCAGTGCAGGCACACTCCAAACTCGAATGCTTATGGGAATGACCAAGTTGCTGAGAGTAATGAGACTAATGAGAAGGGGCACTACATCATTTGTGTGTGGAATAAGTCGAGAATTTTGGTCTGATAGGAGGCGTCCTAGGGTAGTCCATGAGGTTGAGGCAATCACTGTGTCCAAATGACTTAGTTGTCAGAGCATTTGACTAGGAAACAGGAGACCTGGGATCGAATCCCAGTTTGGGATAAATTTTCAGCTTACCCCATTGATAAAATCAGTGACTACTGGTAGCTAATGTCTTTAATTCTTTTGTACCTTGCTTCACATATTGATCCACATCACGGCTCCTACTTTTCCACCAGAAGTTCACTGTTATTCGTCTATCCATTATTTTGCTACTGCCACTGTATGATAACATGTGGTCATGTGCTTGTTGCAGAACTTTGAGAACTTTGTTTCTGATTGCTGTTGGAACCACCAAGTGTGGCCCGAAATTTGCCACTCTGCAGAGTAAGCTGTGGCTGTGATTTGAATGATTGGCGGTCTACACCAGACGATCGTGGATTCAGCCGTTCTGTCAAACTTTTGCCTAATGCCTGTGACATCGCGATTTTCTTCAAGTACCTGCGTTTGTATGCTTTTTACCCACTTAATGACTATCTTTGTAATCAAATTCGCTCAGTTTAGGTGTCCATCTCGTCAGTTTATTAGAAGGATCTCTCAGTACCAACAATCATTTTAGCGATGTAAGATATTTCTCCATAGGTGCGCCCTTATCGCTGCTGGCCGCACTTTACGTCTATTTAAAGATTAACATTGACTTGCGCCATAGGGTGGTGGGGTTTCGGGTTCCGCTAAATAGATCAGGTGTCCACCACACACAGGAGGCGGTTACATGGGTAGCAGGGGCTGTGTGGCGTGGACTGGGCGCTTTTTAGGTTATACATTCTCGGGAAAGATCAAAAAGGGCTCTAGTCTCCAGTTAGGGTCTGGGCTGCGATTTCCAATAACAGCTGGATCACTCTTGTGGTTATCCCAGGTACCTAGACCTCAAATTTATGCAACAGTCTGGTTATTCAATCTGTTGTGCTGTCATTCATGAACATCTTTCCAGGGATGTTTTTCAACAGGATAACGCTTGCCCAGCACGCTCCGCAGAGTGACGACACGTTGCCTTGGCCTGCTCGATCATCAGATCTGTCTCCTATCGTGCACATGTTGGACATCATCGTACGACAAGTCCAGCGCTATCCACAGCCAGCATTAACAGTCCTTGTATTGACCGACCAAATGCAAAGGGCGTGCTCCTCCACCCCACAAACCGACCTCCGGCAGCTGTACAACACAATGCACACACGTTTGCTGGATTTCATTCAACATTCTGGCGGTTGTACTGGTTAAACATCTACTAGAATTTAACATTTACAATGGCTTATCTCACACGTACGTTAACTTGTGGTCCTGCAGTGTCAGTAACTTCAGTGTGTTACCTCGACGAACGTATTTCCAAAATTTCAGTACTCTATATTAATTATCTTTTAGTGTTGTGATTCTTTTTCCGTCAGTGCATTTTAAGGTTTTACTTAGTGCCATATGTTTACCACTGCAGATGAAGTATTACGTAAATGTTTCTGATATTATTATTTTAACTATGTACTGCGATATTTTTGATCGTAGGATGGCCTGAGGATGGTGCTGTGTGGGCAAAATGAAGAAAAAATACGATTATAGACTAAAACAAATCCTTTTTTCTGATTTATTGGTTGCCGTTCCAGCCGGCAGTATGTCGGGAGTATGTATTACGTGTATGTTACTAACGACTTCAGAAAAATATATTAATCCGTTGTGCACATTAACAGACATTTTTGTAATTTTAATGCCAACCCACACGTGATAACGCGGCAAGAGCCAGACTCAACATTTGCTTGTCTGCCCATGTGAACCAAAAGTGGGCCATAGGGTAAGTATTCAGTGCTTCCCTCCTGTGGCACGTCATCCTTAGCTCCCAGCAGATGTACGACCTTTCTCATCCAGCCTTGCCACCAAGGACTGCATCTTCATGAAAATCCGTATCCCTTTCGTCTCCCACTAAAAACACTTTTGCCGATTACTTTATTTCGTCTGTGTGCCTTAGCCGCTGTATCTGTCTGTCCTTAGTAACAGCTACTACATCAACTCATTCATTGTCCAAGACCTATATACGTAATAGTACGGACCTGATCATTGATTTATAGATTCTTATGTTTCCTGTATAATAATGCCAAATACAGAAGTCATGTCATTTATAGATTTGGACCCAGTCAGGCCCAGAATAGTCATAGTAAGGAAGCAATGAAGTAAGAAATTCCTATATCTCTTAGGTAATACGATATTAATACTAAAATTGTGATGTGAGTAGAAAGCTACAGATATTCCACTATCTATGCGGCCAATTTCTACATCAACACGTGTGTTCCACATCTCTACAAACCACTGCGGGATGTGTTGCAAGGTACTTGGTGAACAGTGCGTTACGCTAGATCAACATTTGTTTGTGACAAAGTCTTGGTTCAAAATGGTTCAAATGGCTCTAAGCACTATGGGACTAGAACTTAGAACTACTTAAAACCTAACTAACCTAAGGACATTACACACATCCATGCCCGAAGCAGGATTCGAACCTGAGACCATAGCGGGTCTCTGCTTCCATAGTAAAACAAAACAACGGCTGTCATTTAATCCTCTGGTGGCGAGGTCATTCTGATGCTTTATGATGAAGTCTTGGGTCAGCACACCGCTCTCCTAGTCGATGACAATTTTCCAACATTATAACTGCTACTTCTTATTCACGCAGATGCTGACTGCATCAGTTCCAGTACTATGACCTAAGAGAATTCCATGACAGTACTTGGAATTATGTCCTCTACATGACAGTAACCGCAATGTGAAAAATCTTCTAAAGAGCCAACTCTCCCCGTCTACCTTCCACGGCACAAACGTCCATAGCACATGCCCTACAGTATATTTGAACTTCTGTCAAAAGCCCACCATGTTCTTTACACAGAGGACTGCAGAGCGTCAGCTGCACACAGAAAGTAAATATTCTACGCACATCAAAAAAAAAGTTTTGGATCACCTCGATTCCCAGAGTTTCGGGACTTGTACCTATAATTGAAATAGAGATCAACATAAAAATCACTTCCACCCATTTTACTGCTCATGAAAACCACACATTGCTTGTTGTTCCACCATACACCGAGACCTTCAGAGGTGATGGTCCGATTGCTGTACACACCGATACTTCTAATACACAGTAGCAACGTCCTCTTGCATTGATGGATCCCTGTATTCGTCGTGGAATCCACAAGTTCATCAAGGCACTGTTGGTACAGATTGTCCCACTCCTCAACGGCGATTCGGCATAGATCCCTCAGAGTGGTTGGTAGGTCACGTCGTCCATAAACAGCCTTTTTCATTCTATCCCAGGCATGTTCGATGGGCTTGGCGTCTGGAGAAAATGCTGGCCACTCTAGTCGAGCAGTGTCGTCATCATGAATGAAGTCATTCACAAGGTGTGCCAATATGCCGCTGATATGGTTCCACTATCGGTCGGAGGACGGCATTCACGTATCGTACAGCCGTTACGGCGCCTTCCGTGACCACCAGCGGACTACGTCAGCCACAGATAACGCCACCACAAAACAGCAGGGAGCCTCCACCTTACTGCATTCACTGGATAGTGTGTGTAAGACGGTCAGCCTGACCGGGTTGCCTGCAAATACGTCTCCAACGATTGTCTGGTCGAAGGCATATACGGCACTCATCGGTGAAGAGAACTTGATGCCAATCCGATCGATCCATTCGGCGTGTTGTCGGGCCCATCTGTACCGCGCTGCATGGTGTCGTGGTTGCAAAGATGGACGTCGCTATGGACGTCGGGAGTGATGTTGCACATCATGCAGCCTATTGTGCACAGTTTTAGTCTTAAGACCACGTCCTGTGGCTGCATGAACAGCGTTATTCAACACGGTGGCGTCGCTGTCAGGGATCCTTAGAGCCATAGTCCGTAGGTAGCGGTCATCCACTGCAGTAGTAGCGCTCGGGCAACTTGAGCGAGGCATGCCATCGACAGTTCTTGCCTCCGTCTATCTCCTCCATGTCCGAACAACATTGCTTTGGTTCACTCCGAGATGCCTTGATACTTCCCTTGTTGGGAGCCCTTCCTGGTAGACAGTAGCAATGCAGACGCGATCGAACCACGATATTGACCGTCTAGGCATGGATGAACTTCAGACAACATGAGCCGTGTACCTCCTACATGGTGGAATGACTGGAACTAAACGGCTGTCGGACTCCCACCGTCTAATAGGCGGTGGTCATGCATGGTTGTTTGCATCTTTGGACGGGTGTAGTGACATCTCTGAACAGTCAAATGGACTGTGTCTGTGATATCGTATCTGGAGTCAACGTCTGTCTTCAGGAGTTAGGAGAACCAGAGTGATGGAAAACTTTTTTGATGTGTGTAAATTCCCCTACATTCTTAGGGATCCGTACCGCAGTCGGTTTGCCGAAGACTTTGCAATTCTGACAGGGATAGTAAAGGACTTGGCAGAGCAATTGAACAGAATCCACACTGTCTTGAAAAGAGGACATAAGATGACCATTAACAAAACAAAACGAGTATAATGGAATGCAGTCGAATTAAATCAGGTGATGCTGAGGGAATTAGATTAGGAAATGAGACAGTAACAGAAGTAGATGAGTTTTGCTATTTTGGCAGAAAAATAACTGATTATGGCCGAAATACATAGAATATGAGATGTAGGCTGACAATGGCAAGAAATTTCTTAACGTCGTATAGATTTAAGCGTGAGTAAGTCCTTTCTGAAAGTATTTCTGTCAAGTGTAGCCATTTATTGAAGTGAAAGAATGGTGATAAACAGTTTAGACAAGAAGAGAATAGAATCTTTTAAAAACTGATGCTACAGAAAAATGCTGATCATATGGGTAGATCACGTAACTAATGAAGAGGTTCTGAACAGAACTGGGGAGAAAAGAAATATGTGGCACAGCATGGGGATCGGTTGGCATGACACATTCTGATGCAGCAAGGGATCACCAATTTAATACTGTGGAGGGAACCGTGTTTGCGGGGGGGGGGGGGGGGGGAATCGTCGAGGGAGAGTAAGGAACGAATTCAGTACGCAGGGTCAGAAGAATGTAGGTTGCAGTAGTTACTCGGGGACGAAGAGACTTGCATAGGATAGAGTAGCATGGAGAGCTGTGTCACAACAGTCTTCAGGCTGAAAACCACAACAACAACAAACTTCAGCAGGTAAAAATGAAACCCTTATTGGATCACTTTATTGGCCGCCTGTCTGTCTGTCAGTTATGACCCTCGTTTTCTAAGGAAAGCGTAGAGGTATCCAGCTGAAATTTGTGTCACGTAGTAAAGACTACAGTCCCTTAGCGGTATGAAAAATTTGAGCCTCTAAGCCATGGAATCCAAAGATACGGCCATTTATGTAACATATTATGATACTCGCTAACTCACTCAAGAAAGACTGATGATAATTGGGCGCACAGTCTTTGAAAACATTTTAAATTAAATCATTTCCGCTTTTACCCGTTAAAACATTATTTATTTCGATTAGAATTAGCTATACCACGCTCTGTAAGAGCAGTTCCATGAGGAGTTGTGAATCTATTAGCTGTTCTATTTACCATATAGGCCTACTACATCAAATTAAGACTTCACTGTTCACATCACTATTTCATTAGCTCTATAACGTATAAGGCATATGGAACAGCTGATAAATTCACAACTCCCTACGCAAGTGTTCTTACACAACATGGCACAGCTTTATATCATTGAGTGGGTTACAACATTCCACAATGCTTCAACTTTACACCATGTCGAAAAAGCAGTCGCAATAAATAATGTTTTAACAGTCAAAATCGGAAATGATGTTTTTTAAAAATCACTCATAGAGACTCAATGGGCATTTTCTGTTCCCCAGACCCACAAAATTTGTCAGGAGTCAAAGTTGCACCCTTATAAGTAAAGAAAAAAAATCCTAAAATCGTTCCTTCCTAGTTGTTGTTGTTGTTTTCTTCAGTCCTGAGACTCGTTTGATGCAGCTCTCCATGCTACTCTATCCTGTGCAAGCTTCTTCATCTCCCAGTACCTACTGCAACCTACTTCCTTCTGAATCTGCTTAGTGTATTCATCTCTTGGTCTCCCCCTGCGATTTTTACCCTCCACGCTGCCTTCCAATACTAAATTGGTGATACCTTGATGCCTCAGAACATGTCCTACCAACTGATCCCTTCTTCTGGTCAAGTTGTGCCACAAACTTCTCTTCTCCCCAATCCTATTCAATACTTCCTCATTAGTTATGTGATCTACCCATCTAATCTTCAGCATTCTTCTGTAGCACCAAATTTCTCTTCTTGTCCAAACTATTTACCGTCCATGTTTCACTTCCATACATGGCTACACTCCATACAAATACTTTCAGAAATGACTTCCTGACACTTAAATCTATACTCGATGTTAACAAATTTCTCTTCTTCAGAAACGCTTTCCTTGCCATTGCCAGTCTACAATTTATATCCTCTCTACTTCGACCATCATCAGTTATTTTGCTCCCCAAATAGCAAAACTCCTTTACTACTTTAAGTGTCTCATTTCCTAATGTAATATCCTCAACATCACCCGACTTAATTCGACTACATTCCATTATCCTCGTTTTGCTTTTGTTGATGTTCATCTTATATCCTCCCTTCAAGACACCATCCATTCCGTTCAACTGCTCTTCCAAGTCCTTTGCTGTCTCTGACAGAATTACAATGTCATCGGCGAACCTCAAAGTTTTTATTTCTTCTCCATGGATTTTAATACCTACTCCAAATTTTTCTTTTGTTTCCTTTACTGCTTGCTCAATATACAGATTGAATAACATTGGGGAGAGGCTACAACCCTGTCTCACTCCCCTCCCAACCGCTGCTTCCCTCTCATGCCCCTCGACTCTTATAACTGCCATCTGGTTTCTGTACAAATTGTAAATAGCCTTTCGCTCCCTGTATTTTACCCCTGCCACCTTTAGAATTTGAAAGAGAGTATTCCAGTCAACATTGTCAAAAGCTTTCTCTAAGTCTACTAATGCTAGAAACGTAGGTTTGCCTTTCCTTAATCTTTCTTCTAAGATAAGTCGTAAGGTCAGTATTGCCTCACGTGTTCCAGTATTTCTACGGAATCCAAACTGATCTTCCCCGAGGTCGGCTTCTACTAGTTTTTCCATTCGTCTGTAAAGAATTCGTGTTAGTATTTTGCAGCTGTGGCTTATTAAACTGATTGTTCGGTAATTTTCACATCTGTCAACACCTGCTTTCTTTGGGATTGGAATTATTACATTCTTCTTGAAGTCTGAGGGTATTTCGCCTGTTTCATACATCTTGCTCACCAGATGGTAGAGTTTTGTCAGGACTGGCTCTCCCAAGGCCGTCAGTAGTTCTACTGGAATGTTGTCTACTCCGGGGGCCTTGTTTCGACTCAGGTCTTTCAGTGCTCTGTCAAACTCTTCACGCAGTATCGTATCTCCCATTTCATCTTCATCTACATCCTCTTCCATTACCATAATATTGTCCTCAAGTACATCGCCCTTGTATAGACCCTCTATATACTCCTTCCACCTTTCAGCTTTCCCTTCTTTGCTTAGAACTTGGTTTCCATCTGAGGTCTTGATGTTCATACAAGTGGTTCTCTTATCTCCAAAGGTCTCTTTAATTTTCCTGTAGGCAGTATCTATCTTACCCCTAGTGAGATAAGCCTCTAAATCCTTACATTTGTCCTCTAGCCATCCCTGCTTAGCCATTCTGCACTTCCTGTCGATCTCATTTTTGAGACGTTTGTATTCCTTTTTGCCTGCTTCATTTACTGCATTTTTATATTTTCTCCTTTCAACAATTAAATTCAATATTTCTTCTGTTACCCAAGGATTTCTACTAGCCCTCGTCTTTTTACCTACTTGATCCTCTGCTGCCTTCACTACTTCATCCCTCAAAGCTACCCATTCTTCTTCTACTGTATTTCTTTCCCCCATTCCTGTCAATTGTTCCCTTATGCTCTCCCTGTAACTCTCTACAACCTCTGGTTCTTTCAGTTTATCCAGGTCCCATCTCCTTAAATTCCCACCTTTTTGCAGTTTCTTCAGTTTTAATCTACAGGTCATAACCAATAGATTGTGGTCAGAGTCCACATCTGCCCCTGGAAATGTCTTACAATTTAAAACCTGGTTCCTAAATCTCTGTCCTACCATTATATAATCTATCTGATACCTTTTAGTATCTCCAGGGTTCTTCCATGTATACAACCTTCTATCATGATTCTTAAACCAAGTGTTAGCTATGATTAAGTTGTGCTCTGTGCAAAATTCTACCAGGCGGCTTCCTCTCTCATTTCTTAGCCCCAATCCATATTCACCTACTACGTTTCCTTCTCTCCCTTTTCCTACACTCGAATTCCAGTCACCCATGACTATTAAATTTTCGTCTCCCTTCACAATCTGAATAACTTCTTTTATTTCATCATACATTTCTTCAATTTCTTCGTCATCTGCAGAGCTAGTTGGCATATAAACTTGTACAACTGTAGTAGGTGTGGGCTTCGTATCTATCTTGGCCACAATAATGCGTTCACTATGCTGTTTGTAGTAGCTTACCCGCATTCCTATTTTCCTATTCATTATTAAACCTACTCCTGCATTACCCCTATTTGACTTTGTGTTTATAACTCTGTAGTCACCTGACCAGAAGTCTTGTTCCTCCTGCCACCGAACTTCACTAATTCCCACTATATCTAACTTTAACCTATCCATTTCCCTTTTTAAATTTTCTAACCTACCTGCACGATTAAGGGATCTGACATTCCACGCTCCGATCCGTAGAACGCCAGTTTTCTTTCTCCTGATAACGACATCCTCGTAAGTAGTCCCCGCCCGGAGATCCGAATGGGGGACTATTTTACCTCCGGAATATTTTACCCAAGAAGACGCCATCATAATTTAATCCTACAGTAAAGCTGCATGCCCTCGGGAAAAATTACGGCCGTAGTTTCCCCTTGCTTTCAGCCGTTCGCAGTACCAGCACAGCAAGGCCGTTTTGGTTATTGTTACAAGGCCAGATCAGTCAATCATCCAGACTGTTGCCCCTGCAACTACTGAAAAGGCTGCTGTCCGTCTTCAGGAACCACACGTTTGTCTGGCCTCTCAACAGATACCCCTCCGTTGTGGTTGTACCTACGGTACGGCTATCTGTATCGCTGAGGCACGCAAGCCTCCCCACCAACGGCAAGGTCCATGGTTCATGGGGGGGCTTCCTAGTTACGTCACACAAAATATTTTTTCCCATTTGTTGTTCGTCTGTCTGTCTGTCCGTCTGTTTAGATCATTTCTCACAGGAACGGGGAGAGGTAACACATAGAAATGTGTGTCAAAAACTACGGTCTATGATCTATCGGTGGTGTAACAAATTTAAGCTTTTAAGTCAACCCTCAGCAAATGTTTCATGCTGGCACTGGTCCGGTTCTTTCCCCTTTCACTTTATCCATTCAGCAGCTTTTTTTTTCAGCCTTACATATATGTAATAATCTACGTCCAAGATATATCACCTTCTGGTAGAGAGGTTCAAAAAACTGTTTTCCACGTACACCGGCTTGTTGGTAAATGGAAAGCATTTTCCTCAAGCTGTTTATCAGGTGATGACATACGCTGGTGTTGTAGATGGATTTCTATGTTCTTGTAATGAGCATGAATAAGGAGCCATTTGGCCTTCAAACCAGTAGCATGAAAAGAAGAAAATTGTACACAAAGAAAAAAAAAACAGTAAACGATAGGTAGAATAAATCTCTACACGAAATGTCACCTCTGAAACACCTCTGTAACATGCTCACTGTATCCTTTCACTCTGAGGTACCAGTCCTGCAGCCTAGCAAGAGAGACTCTCCACAGCTTATACAGCACGGAGAGAAACAAGTGACAGCTTCTAGTCTTGAGCCAGTCATGATGTTCCGCGGACAGCGCATTTGGTAGTGCACTAGCTATTTAAAAACCGCAATCTGGATTCGAGTCCCAGCTCCCGCCCATAAATGTAACATGTCACACGGGTTCACCACAACGTACATGACAAAAATGATGCTCTAGTGATGCATCTTTTGAATGAAACTACATCACAAAACATTTCGTCAAAGTGACCAATAACACATTCTAAATGACGGTCTCGAGTGGAAATATAATGAATAACATATAATTGCTGTTAAGTGCGCCATCCTCATCTTTTCGCTGCATTCCCAGAGCCCCTGGAGCAGAAAACCGAAAGTGTCTGAACATACTTCGTACAGGTGAGTTAACAGCTTACTATAAAAAATATACACGCAGCCCCAAAAGGCTTCTGTTCAAAATTATACCGATGGTAGACGATCTTTGAGTGAGTACTTCGAGATGAGAATCTAAAAACTGGAATCGAATATTTTGGTGTTTTTGGTATACTTCAGGTACTTACAATGAATTGCAACAACTTGCGCTCGCAGCAACACGTCAAAAGCGACGACACCCAGTCTCATTAAAACACAGTTTATCAACAGAGCTGAGTTCTGGATTTGAAATCATTTGGCCTCAATGGCTACACAAACAGTTTAAGACGATGATGTAAACTCTGCACTCTGCTCTATGACTCTTGAAGATGTGGTTTTCAACTGCAAGTTCTCTTATACTGAAGGATGCCTTTTGATAAACCCTCTCCCACAAGACCCAACATTCGGCAATTTCTGCTGCAGGAACAATTCTCTGTCGAAAATCCTTGTGTCCTGAATGGCAAATTTTCTCGACGATAAATGTCTTCCATTCTGGACGCAGTGTTGTACCAGGGGAGTGGAGAGATAGCCAGTCTTCAAAGCTGGAGACAAACAGAGGGTGCAAGAACTGGCTGAACACAAAAAAAGAGAATCGAAGTTGGGTTGAAAGTTAACCGAGAGAGGTACGTCTGTTCTTCCAACCCTCGCGTTCCTATCTTTTGAGAAACACTCGGACCACGATGGCAGACACACGATATTCTCACAGGGTGATTGTTACAGTGTCACTTCGTCCAAGCAGCATCATAAACAAACGATTACTAATGAACGGACGTCTGCCACTAACATGGTATAATCCGACCAGAGTGGCGCGCTGTAATTGCGTAGATGGTTCTGCTTCTCTCAACTGCATTCATTAAGAGACAGATATAATTCAGCGATTGATAGTTTGAGGCAGCGGATATTGAGAGGTACTGTGAAGAAAAGTTATTGTTATGAGGGTACTATATTCTGTCGAAAACACGACACAGCAAAAACACTGATGCAATATATACATCTACAGATGGCTGAAGTATACATACAGCCGGTATGAAAGGGCAGTGCATTGGCGGAGCTGTCATTTGTACTCAGGTGATTCATGTGAAAAGCTTTCAGACGTGATTATGGCCACAAGACGGGAATTAACAGACCTTCAACGCGTAGTGCTAGACTCATGGGACATTCTATTTCTGGAATCGTCCATAGTGTCAAGAGTGTGTGAGAGATCCAAATTTCAGGTGTTACCTCTTACCAAGGATAATGCATTGGCCGACGGCCTTCACTTAACGATGGAGAGCAGTGGCGTTTGCGTAGAGTTCTCAGTTGTAAGAGACAAGTGGCACGGCTTGCAATGACCACAGAAATCAATGTGGGACTTACGACGCACTTACCCGTTAGGACAGTACAGTGAAATTTGGCGTTAATGGGCTACGACATCATGGGCTCGCGAACGTATCGGTTGGACCGTAGACAAATAGACAGCTGTGATCAGGTCAGATGAGCCCCGATTCGAGTGTAGGGTTCGAGTGTGGCGCACATCCCACGGAGTCGTGGACCCAAGTTGTCAACAAGACACTGTACAATCGTTTGGTGCCTCCATAATTTTCTGCGCTTTGTTTACATGGAATGGACTGTGACCTCTGGATGTTCGGCTACTTGGAGTCCATTTGCAGCCATTCACAGACATTATGGTCCTGAACAACGATGGAATTTTTATGGATGACAGTGCGCAATGTCACTGGGCCAAATTTGTTCGTGACTGGTTTGAGGAACATACCGGACAATTCGAGCGAATGACTGCCCGACAAGAATCCTATCGGAAATTTATGGGGCATAATTGAGAAGTAAGTTCATGCCAAAATCCTGTACCAGCAACACATTCGCAATTAAGGATGGTTCAGTATTTCTGCAGGGGACTTCCAACGACCTGCTGAGTCTATGCCACGTCGAATTGCTGCACTACCACAGGCAAAAGAAGGTCCAACATGATGTTCGGAGGGGTCCCATGAGTTTTGTCACCTCAGTGTACTTTGAATCCACAATTAATTAATATTCTGCGTGCCACGATACGATTTCTATCATTTCAAATTGAAGCTGTCGAATAAAATAACGCGGCGAGAAAAGTCATATACCAAATAAATTAGCAACTTTAGCCAAACATCGCCGGCCCATAAATGCTCTCAACCCGGCTACATTCCTCAGCACACTGCCTGCTGACTGCAGACTGCCAACAGCTGCCCAGCACTGGCACTCAGCAATAACAATCAGACTTTTTTCAAAACATTGTCAGTGGGCGGGGTTTACTTTAAACTACTACCTCGGCGAAACCAGATCTAGCTGCAAGAGAGTCACTGAGATTAAAGACGCTCTTAGCTATTAGGAATGATTTTATATGACATGTTATGATATAGGCTCCTCACAATGGTTTGCACGGGAAAAGTGCATTCGGTTCACACACCTGCACAGCCCGCACAGGTTGCCATGATAACAATGCAGCTCTTGGTACTGTTTCGCTACGCAATTGTAGGGTCTCGGAGGTCGGTGATCGGGTACTGAAAGTTAGGTGCTATTTGACCGAAGGCCTGTTTTTGCCGAATTCTGAGTCCTGACGAGCAAGGAACAAGAAAAAGTGAATGGATATGTATCTATTTCCCATTCGAGCCAGTAGCTTTGCTGCTTTCAAGTTTCGGTAGATGTCATCTCCTGTGTAAATAAAAACCAGTTCCAGAGTAAGCTTCTGTGACTGATTGATAATATTGCTGGAGTTGTTATTGGCTTATTTATATAGCGTAGCCGAGAAGGAATGGTAAATATTCAGAGACATTGCGGAGACGACCATTCGAATCAAAAAGGTCTGGTAATTATGGACTCTCGAATACATGCCTTGGGAACTATGAGCACCTGTTCAGTGGCAGAGACGTCTTCCACGTTGTCGAGGATGTGCAAGTACTCAAAGTTCCTAAGGTATGCACATTAGAGCCCATGTAAACTGGACTTCTTTTCTTCTTCTGGTCCATGCTACCACCTCTCAAAATATGGAAAGCAAAAAGCTTGCAGTACAAGACATAAAGAATGCTCATAGCTCTTAAAGTACGTATTTTAGAACCCATGTGTACTAGACATTTTTGATACACCTAATCCTTCCTGTCACATTAGTGAATGCTGAGCATTCCTCCTGGGACATCCTGCAGGCAGCTATATTCTGTTCATCTAAGATGTAACTTCATGTAAACAAACATTTCTTCTCCAACAGTTTCTGAATAGCTCTTGCACCTGGTGTAAGACCACTACAAGCAAGCCTTACTTAAGTAAGCAACTTAAGTACCTTATAGTTATTCGAGATCGAGTTTAACACTGACCCACGTTAAAGCACTGTAATCTCCAGTTTCTATGCTAATTACGGTGCGAAGAGTTTAACCCACGTAGTTTTTGTACCAAATATCACTTTCGCTTATGCTACGCTAATCAGTATTCTAAAGTTTAAACGACATAGTTCGTGTGTCAAATATCACTCAGTTTCGCTGTACTTCAACTTCATTATACCCACTGACTTTGCCAAATCTCCGTAAACAAAAGTTGTGGAAAGGGAGAAAATGGCATTAAACTCCATCGTGGTCACATTACAGTCGGTTGCGCTTCATTTTCCATGTTAGCGCCACCGACCTTTATGTGGCAGGAGGTGGCTTTTTTTAGAAAAATAAACGAAAACAAGTGACTTACTCGCATTGCTAAACCAAGAGTTCCCAATACCTGAATTATCTGTTTTCGACAAATGGTTCACTACTTACAGGATCTCTACCACCACCAAAATATTCATTCTAAACTTATGAGATACGTTGTATTTGATTTCATCCTAGTATTTCAAGTTGATTGTGGCGTCAACACTCCTATAAATTTTGTGGAAATGTGTAGTGAAAAATACTTCATTTACGGAAGTAGTTACTTTTGGTAGTAAGGGTTCTACCCGAGGGAAGTTCGTGTGAAAATCCTGCCACCTCTTAGACGACAATTAGAGATTGTGTGTTCAACTAATGTTACTTCTTTTATATTGTTCTACATATTATATTCATGCCTTTGTACAAAATGTCGTCTTAAAACGTATAAAATTACAAGTCCTAGCATTAAGTTCTATCTTCTCTGTCCAAACTCACATAATATGTGAATGTGAGAAATAGGTCTTTTTTGCATTTTCAGCTACACAGAAAATATAGTAACTGAATGAACCTTCAAGAATTTTCACAGGTTTTCCGTCTCCGCAGTTAGCTGTGTATGGTATTCTTTCGTCTCAATTATACACATTACAAAGTTCAAAGTGTTCGTCCCTTATCTTTGTGATAATGCAATTGAAACCTCGCATATGAACAGTACTCATAAACCATAAAAAGCGACTGTATCCAGAGGCATTTATGCTGACAGCAACTGGATGCCTTCGCTGTGCAAAGTGATTCCAACGGGCCAATATAACTCTGCCAGATTGGTCAATGGCTACAATGTGAACGGAGATTCCACTCGATGGTTGATGGAAGGCGAAAAGTCATTTCTTCTGACGGTACCATCGCAAGATGCCCTCAGCAAGCCACATCAGCATACAGAAAGCCACCAGTCCAGTGAGGAGGTGTATACACAATGGGTAGTCTCCCGTCTCGTCACGGACGTAACCTGAAACACAGATAGATATTCCGATCTGTCACTTGTCCTAACCGATTTTGGACATTTTGTGAATGATTCAATTAGACGAACATTAGTTTCAATTGCAGGAAATTAAATAATGGCCAGTAAGTGCTGTTTATACAACAAATAACGTAATTAGTCAAGATTTAGGATTTACATTCAATAACATTAAACAGCTATCGTGTTGGGACGGAAACCAGTGAATGTGATGCACATGAACAGGCAAACAGATGATTGCAATTTCAGAAAAACTGGATGATTTCCTGAGGAGAATGTGCTTCACAAACTGAGCAAGTCAATACACGTTCGTCCACC
Source organism: Schistocerca cancellata (assembly GCF_023864275.1). Lineage (NCBI taxonomy): Eukaryota > Metazoa > Arthropoda > Insecta > Orthoptera > Acrididae > Schistocerca > Schistocerca cancellata. The sequence continues at coordinate 171,635,482 of NC_064631.1, read as the reverse complement.
TCCGGCCATTACCTAAGGAGCTATTCGCCGTGGCATTGATTGATAGAGTGCTGGATGTCCTCCTGAGGGTTACCGTACCAAATCCTAATTGGTACATTATATCGTCAAAATCCCGAGCTGATTGGAGAGCCTTGCCCACAATGCTCCAATCGTTCTCAATTACGGATATAACTGGTGACTTTTCTGGCTAAGTTAGGGTTCGACAAGCATGAAGACAAATAGTGGAAACTCTCGCCATGTACTGGTAGGCATTATCTTGGTGAAATGTAAACCACGGACATCTTACCATGAACGACAATGAAACGGCCTGTGGAATATTGTAGACGTTCCGGTTTACTATAAGGGCGCTGTGGCTGCCAACCAAAGGGGCCATGCTATGAAAGTAAGTGGCACCTCACACCATCACTGTTGGCAGTCGTGCCATAAGATGGGCGACAGTCAGGTTGGTATCCCACCGCCGTCCAGAGCGTCTCCAGACATGTCTTCACTTATCATCAGGCCTCAGTTCGAGGTGACAATCATCACTGGAGACAACACTGCTACACAAACGATGTTAGCAAAAATCTCGAACAGTTCTTGACTCATTTACTTCAACTTTTACCTGATGCTCCTACAAACATTCAGATGTATATAAGGTTTACATATTTTTTAACTAACAGTGTTAAGGTTACCTGTTAAAACCAACAGTGAAAAGGAAAAAGCTATGCTGCGCTGTGAAAATGCATAGTTTCCTCTCTCTGTAGTCAGTTTTGACTGTGATTGCAAGACATTAAAACCAGAAGAAAAACCATTAGACCCAGAAAAAGGCCGCTGCAATCGTGGCCGAAACGTTGGCTTTTCTATAGCAGCAGTAGTTTTTTTTTTTTACATTATGACGCGGTACCAAATCCAGAAAACTTTTATGTCGACTGACTCTGGCCGCGGAAGCCTACGCAATTATAGAAGAAAAACTGTCTCTTTGTAGGTATTCTTTCTTCTTGTACGTAGTTTTAAACAAAACCTGTGTAAACAATAATGTGCTGATTTTTCCCCTCACTGCTGGTTTTAACAGAAAACAGGAAACGTATTTATAGCTTATCAACTTATCATTAGGATACCACTACAGAACCTGAATCGTGCGAAACTTTGTAAGCCTACCCATTCACAGATTAATACTTCGCGAAATACTGTCATTGAAGCTACTGTCCTCACAAATTCAGCAGCTGGAGACGTCTCTCTCATACCCCATATAACAATAATCCCAACCGATTTACCCATCTATTTTAAGAGCCTTTAGTTCCCAATCAAGGTTTCGTTTGCAGTAACATTAAAAAAAAGTCTTAAGGTCAGAGACAAAGAGGAGACGGTCGGGAGAGGAAATGGACAGACAAAGGAGACACGAGGAGATGGGAGGAGATGGAGAGAGAGGGAGAGGAAGAGATAGACAGAAAGAAGATGAAGAGGAAATAGAGAGGCGAATGAGGAGATAGAGTGAGGGGGAGGAGGTGATGGACAGAGTGAGGAAGGAGAAGAAGGAAGTGGTGGACAAAGAACGGGGAGAGGAGGAGATGGACTGAGGAAGGAGAAGAATATTAAGATGTATATCCAGTTCCCACACATATTTAGTAACTTTGAAGCATTGCCAGACTTGCTAGTCTACTGTGAAAGCAACATTGTACAGACACGTCTTAGCTCTGAAGTGAAAACTAAAAGACAAGCAACCGTTTTGTCATTAGCTATACGATACAGAACAGTGTAGTAATTTGATTGTGTGGATCATTTTGTACTTCTGGAATATAACGAAAATTGGGAAACACCTAACAATAGTCCACATCATACCTTTCTATAACAACAATTTCGACTCAGACTGCAATATTTGTCAAATGGATCTATGGAAGCAAGGCTCTCTAAATCGATTACAGACAGCATATCCTACCACCTACTACCAAATAACATGAAAATATGTAATGTAAAACAAACTCGCACACAACATAATCAAAAAAACTGAGTACAATTTTAGGAAGGAAGGAGGTGTTTTGATGAAATGTTATTGAAATACCTCACTTATCCTGCTTGTTTTTGTAATACACAAAGAGAACTTCTGCTACATTTACATACTGAAAAGCACAGTGCTGGAAAACACAGAGATGAAATATCGTCAAAGATGATGGTGCAACAAGACAGAGATGGAAGGCAAATATTTGAAGATTAAATAATTTGCCACCAAAAAAATTCTATTTATGATTTATCGAGTACAAAACACATGCAGGCTGCTTATGCAAAAGCGAATGTTCATTCTTAACTATTTATGGTGAGTACGTTTTATACCCGATCTCATACGTCACAGTGAATGCTATGTAGTTTCCAATGAAATTTGCAGGTATGAGATGGACATTTACTGGTGAGACGGAATAGTATTTGACATAACCAATTTTTTGTAATGTGGTGCCTTTTAAACAAATCAGTGGAAGGCTACGTATTTTTTTCAAGTGTGTTTGTGAGTGTGTGTGTGTGTGTGTGTGTGTGTGTGTGTGTGTGTGTGTGTGTGTTTATGTGTTTGCGTTGGCATTTGTGTTACTAAGGTACTGCAAGTCATATCAGCTACGTAATTTTGTATATAAGTACTCTCAAACATTCAACAATTAGCTTATTTGGATACTTCTGAGCACAGCCAAGATGTCCGCTCAGAGCTTTATTATGTGAACTTTTATCATTTTAATGTCCTGGAAAGTACTGGTATGCGATTTGCTATTTCGTAGTAATAGCTGTCGCCACTAAAACAAATTAAGTGTGGCTTCTTGGAACGTTAATGACATCACTGATAAGGAGTAGCATGTCTGCAAGAATACGTCAGCAACATAAAAAGTATAATGTTTACATGAAGTACAACATGGTCATTTCTCACCCGCACACAAAAACCCACCCACTCACTCACACACACGCAAACACACACACACACACACACACACACACACACACACACTGATAATAGTGTGTGTGACTTGTCATGTGATAGAGAAGAGGATATTGGATTGTGACGTTAGAGGGGCGTGGCCTCCACCTGCCACAGCCCAAGCCTCCAACAATCAAATGTTTCAAAATAGCTGGAGTGTGTATTTGTTTCGTAGTGCCCACGCTATAACTTTTCTTTTTTTAAGTCATCAGATCGGTCTTCTGACTGGTTTGATACGGCCCTCCACGAATTCCTCTACTGTGCTAACCTCTTCATCTCAGAGTAGCACTTGCGACTTACGTCCTCAATTATTTGCTGGACGTATTCTAATCTATGTCATCCTCTACAGTTTTTGCGCTCTACAGCTCCCTCTAGTACCATGGGAGTTATTCCCTGATGTCTTAACAGGTGTCCTATCATCAAGTTCCTTCTTTTTGTCAGTGTTTTATGTATATTCCTTTTCTCTCCGGTTCTGCCCAGAATATCCTCACACCTTGAAGTTCACCTAATTTTCAACATTCGTTTCTAGTACCACATCCCATATGTCTCAATTCTCTTGTATTCCGGTTTTTCCACAGTCCATGTTTCACTAACATACAACGCCGTGCTCCAAACGTATGTGCTCAGAATTTTTCGTCTTCAAATTAAGCCCTATGACTGATACTAGTAGACTTCTCCTTGTGAGGAATGTCCAGTTTGCCAGTGCTAGTCTGCTTTTCATGTCCTCCTTGCTCCATCTGTCATTGGTTATTTTGCTGCCTAGGTAGTGGAATTCCCTAACCTCATCTATATCGTGACCATCAATCCTGATGTTAAGTTTCTCGCTGTTCGCATTTCTGCTACTTCTCATTACTTTCGTCTTTTTTCGATTTACTCTTAATCCATATTCTGTAGTCATTAGATGGTTCATTCCATTCAGAAGATCCTGTAATTGCTTATTTTAACGGAAGATAGTAATGCCATCAGCAAGATATTATCATTGATATCCTTTCACCTTCAATTTCGGTTCCATTGTTGAACCGTTATTTTATTTGCATTATTTCTTTTTCAATGTATAGATCAAACAGAGTACATCCGTATCTTAAGTCCTTTTTAATTGGACCACTTCTTCCTTGGTCTCCTAGTCTTATTGTTCCCTCTTGGTTCTTGTAGATATTGTATATTATATGTCTTTTCCTGTCTGACAAATATTTTTCCTTATTGAGGCCTTCAATGTACTTTTTCCACCTGTCCACTCTCTACTCTGCATTTAACAGTGGAATCCCATTGCACGCTTTATGTTACCACGATTACTTTTAATGTCACCGAAGGTTGCTTTGACTTTTCTATATGCTGAGTTAGTCTCTCCGACAATCAATTCTTTTTCCATTTCTTCACATTTTTCATGCCTTTATTTCGTCTTAGCTTCCCTGTGCTTCCTATTTATTTCACTCATCAGCGATTTCTATATTGTATTCCTGAATTTCCCAAAACATTTTTGTAATTCCTTCTTCCATCGATCACCTGAAGTACTTCTTGTGTTACTCTTGGTTTCTTCGCATTTAACTTCTCTGTAATTATGTTTTTCTTTCCAGCCTCTGTGATTGTCCTTTTAGAGATGTCCATTTCTCTTCAACTGTACTGACTACTGAGCTATTATTTAATGCAGTATCTACAGCCGTAGAGAACTTTATGCGTATCTCGTCATTCCTTAGTACTTTTGTATCCCATTGTTTTGCATATTGATTCTTCCTGACCGATCTCTTAAAACTTCAGCCTACTCTTCATCAGTACTACATTGTGATCTGTGTCTACATCTGCTCCTTGATGCGCCTTACAATCCAGTATCTTACCATGAAGTAATCCAAATAAAATCTTCCTGTATCTTCCGGTCTTTTCCAAGTATACCTCCTCCTCTTGTGATTCTTGAACAGACTATTCGTTATTACTAGCTTAAATTTACTGCAGAACTCAGTTAGTCATTCTCCTCTCTCATTCATTCTGCCAAGCCCATTTTCTTTCATAATCCTTTCTTCTATTCGTTCCCTTACAACCGCATTCCATCTCCCACCTCCACCATAAGTATTATATTTTCATCTCCTTTTATGTAGTGAATTGCCCGTTCACGATCCTCATATACTAAGTCTATCTCTTCATCTTCAGCTTGTAGTGTCGGCATGTATACCTCAACTATCGTTTTTGGTATTGATTTGCTGTCGATTCTGATGAGAACAACTCTTATCACTGAACTGTTCACAGCAAAACACTTCTGCCCTATCTTCACATTCGTATCGAATCCTAAGCCCGTTATAAAATATTTTGCTGCTGTTGATATTGCCCTGTACTCATCTGACCTGAAATTCCTGTATTCTCTCAATTTCACTTCATTGATCCCTACTATATCTAGATTGGACCTTCGCATTTTCCTTTTGAGATTTTCTAGCTTCCCTACCACGTTCGAATCCGGTACCGAGATCGTTTTTTGATTACCACTCAAAGACGCTACCGCTAGACAACGAGTGCTTTCACCAGCTCTTACCAACTGAAATCGGGACTCACCTGATCGGGCCATGCAGCCCAGGACAGGCGCTGCAGGCGAAGTCGTGGTGTCAGCAAACGCTCTCGCGTTGGCCGTCTGCTGCCATAGGCGATTGACTCCAGATTTTACTGCACTGTCCTAAGGGATACGGACACATTCGTCGAACGTCCCACATTGCCTTCTGCATTCATTAATACGTCGTTGCTTGTCTGTTAGCACTGACAACTCTACGCAAACGCCTCTGGTCTCGATTGTCAAGTGAAGGCCACTGCGTTGTCCGTGATGAGAGGTAATGCCCGGAATTTGTATTCTCGTCAGGCTCTTGACACTATGGAATTCGACATATTGAGTTACCTACAACTGTCCCATGCGTTTAGCTCCAACTACCGCGTTGAAAGTCAGTTAATTCACGTCGTGCAGCCATAATCAAATGATTCAAATGGCTCTAAGCACTATGGGACTTAACGTCTGACGTCATCAGTCCCCTATACTTAGAACTACTTAAACCTAACCAACCTAAGGACATCAGAAGGATGGTCTTGGTAGGCCACTCGTGGCCTGAAGACGGAGTTCTGTATTTCATGTGTCCTTTCAGAATTGAAATCCCCCTGATAACAGCGAAATCTCGCTGAAACTTATTTCAGTAAAACAAACAAAATGTTTTGCATCATGGCGCAAACACCAGTCCACTACCTCCTTTGCATACATAGATTAACTGGGATAAGAGTAGAAGTATACAATAGTGCAAGACCAATTTTGATTCGAAGTAATAAGCGACTGAGCTGCTTACCTAGAATGGGGCCAACTGCTAGAAGCATGATGCCGCAGATGACCATGTTGAGGCCAACACCGCCTGGCAGCTTGTGCTCGGGGCAGACTTCGGCGACGCACAGGTTTATGTTGACAACGGCGGCGCCCCGAAAGAAGCCGCACAAGCCACTGCACACGCACAGCGCCACCAATCCAGAAGACATGGCCACCGCTAGAAATACGGTTAAACCCAATAAAAATTATTAGTGCTTGTAAATGGCTGTCTGAAAAATGGCACTGAGCACTATGGGACTTAACATCTGAGGTCATGAGTCCCCTAGAACTTAGAACTACTTAAACCTAAGTAACCTAAGGACATCACACACATCCATGCCCGAGGCAGGATTCGAACCTGCGACAGTAGCGGTCGCGCGGTTCCAGACTGTAGCGCCTAGAACCACGCGGCCACTTTGGCCGGCAATGGCTGTCTCAACAGTTAGTTCCCTGAGTATCAATGTAACATAACAGATGGCGCTTGATGGGCAATAAACCTTCTCACATGACCTCTTGTCTGGCTCTTAGTGACACTAAATCACAATTAATTCTACCGGCACACATACAGGGTGTAACCGGTGTAGTGTCGGAAGTTCCATGCGGCTTTTCGCGGATGATGCTGTAGTATACAGAGAAGTTGCCGCATTAGAAAATTGCAGCAAAATGCAGTAAGATCTGCAGCGGATAGGCACTTGGTGTAGGGAGTGGGAACTGACCCTTAATATAGACAAATGTAATATACTGCGAATACAGAGAAAGAAGGATCCTATATTTTATGATTATATGATAGCATAACCAACACTGGCAGCAGTTAGTTCTGTAAAATATCTGGGAGTATGCAAACGGAACGGTTTGAAGTGGAATGATCCATAAAATTAATTGTTGGTAAGGCGGGTGCCAGATTGAGATTCATTGGGAGAGTCCTTAGAAAATGTAGTCCATCAACAAAGGAGGTGGCTTACAAAACACTCGTTCGACCTATACTTGAGTATTGCTCATCAGTGTGGGATCCGTACCAGGTCGGGTTGACAGAGGAGATAGAGAAGATCCAAAGAAGAGTTGCGCGTTTCGTCACAGGGTTATTCTGTAAGCGTGATAGCGTTACCGATATGTTTAGCAAACTCAAGTGGCAGGCTCTGCAAGAGAGGCGCTGAGCATCGAGGTGTAACTTGCTGTACAGGTTTCGAGAGGGTGCGTTTCTGGAAGAGGTATCGAATATATTGCTTCCTCCTACTTATACCTCCTGAGGAGACCACGAATGTAAAATCAGAGAGATTCGAGCGCGCACGGAGGCTTTGCGGCAGTCATTCTTGCCGCGAACCATACGCGCCTGGAACAGTAAAGGGAGGTAATGACAGTGACTCGTAAAGTGTCCTCCGCCACACACCGTTGGGTGGCTTGCGGAGTATAAATGTAGATGTAGAATTGCAGATACATTCATGTTCAGAGAAAGCAGAACGTCTTGAACGACTAAAAATAGGACACTGATATTCACAAGACATGTACATTAGTATGGTCTCCTGAAATGATTAGTATTTCAGCCATCTCGGGCTAGCGTGTGTCCTGTTGCCTAGTAGGCACAAGGTCCACCATGGCCCTGATAACTTATTCCGTGCGTTTTATTATCGATGTGTATAAGATGCGAATGGCGACCTGTGGTATAGCCATCCATGCTGCATTCACCTGGTTCCGAAGGTGGTTGGCACAGGGTCACAATGCTCCAAACGTCATTTCACCATATCCCACACTTTTCCGATTGGCGACGAATCTGGTGATCTGGCGGGCCAGGGCCAAAGGCTGACATCCTATGACACCAAGAAGGCACGTGTCCGTCCAGCAACATGTGTTCGCGCATTGTTTTGCTGAAAAATGGCTTCTGGGATGTTGCGCAGAAAGGTTATGGCAACGGGTCGCATGATGTCATTCACGTAGGTCACACTAGTCATCTTAGATTTGTGGTTGTAAACAATAGCATCACATACCATAAGGGCTTGTGCTGATGCTGTAAGTCTTACGCTAATGCAGTCACTGTGATGCAGCTCCCCCTATCTGCGGTGAATCAAAATACGGCCACCATTTTGAAACAAGCAGAACCTAAATTGGTCCGAAGGCACCATCTGATGCCATTCGAGTCCCCAGTGACATCGTTCCATACACCACTGAGGTCTAGCACGTTTCAGGATATTCTTCAAAGGTAGGCGGAGAAATGGAAGACGTGCACGTTACCCATAGCGTAATAACGGTGACAGACTATCACCCTTCATAGTGTATGAAGTATTAGAGTGTTTCACCGTTGCGTCAGATCTGTCCTGCAGTGCCATTCGGATGAGGTGTTGATCTTACCGGGGATGTTCTAGGTCGTTCGACGTGACCCTTCTCGTCGTTTTCTACGGCCTTCAGTCAACAGTTCTGCACAAACCCGTTGCAATGCTGGAACACTTCGTCCCACACGAGCAGCAATTTCCCAGATGGATGTATTACCTTCTTTCATGCCAATGATTCTGTCGTGTCGTGACATAGGTGGGAGAGGGAGAAAAGGGGTTACTGGTCAGTCTGCGCTCCCGAGCGGTACAGAGCAGAAGGCAGAAGAACAATTCACAGTGAAGGCATTTGATTGTTTTCTTCTATCTGAGCCAACACTGGTACAGGCATTTACTAGAAATGTAGGTGGTGAGACTTGGTAGGAAACTCGTTGTGGAGGCTCTTGGACAAACAGGATTTTGAAATAGTTGTTTATTCCAGACAGGATCAACAAATACACTGAAGGCTAGTTCTAGGGTTAGGAAAAGCATGAATAACACTGTTACAACAGAAGCCAGTGCATAAGTTCCAGGAGTGGATGCTAACCAGAGTAGTAAACACTAGCATAACCTTAAAGCAACAACTTAGTTGCAAAACAAAACATACTGAATGTGACACTGTTCACTGAGGCACTCCAAGTGAGAGAGCAGACTTACGCGGAGCTGGACCGAGGTTGAAGTCGACGGACGCGGATTCGGCGCCCAGTTCGTCTGACTAAGAACTCCGCCAAAATGCGGAATCTAGGCGTTTTAAAGATTCGCACGGGGGTACTGTTTTTCCCACTTAAAGCCACCCAGCAAATCCCGCATTTCCCTTGCAGGCGTCTGCCAATCACGGTTTAGTTAGGTCCCCTCTACTGCTCCTAAGGCGGGGATGTTATGCAGTTGCACTAACTAAACCCGTATTTGGTATCAACATTGTTGAGCTGAAAGCTAAACGTAACTGCTCTGCCAAATAGGGCTTGCAACATTATTGTTATACGTCATTTAGCCCCGCCCCTCGGGCTCCCCAGAGTAGGAACTGCCAGGTCAACAGTTTTCGACGTTTTCGCTCTAACCCTTGTGAGTCTACTGACGTTGCTGTTCTCATGGATGGTATCAAGCTGGCTTTGCACTCTAGTACGTCCCTGTTGGTTACAAAGTTCTACGGTGGCAACTTACCACCGCGTCTAGACGACATATGAAGTTACATGTTAATCCCTTGAAGAGTAACTAGCGCCCTGGGACCGCGTCTGGGGGCGTCTGCATTTTCGCAGAGCTCTCCCCTTACTGTTCACTTCATGTAACAATATCTCTCCTAGTTTCGGCTGCCCTCAGCATCGTCTCTGCTTCCGCGCCGTGGAGCGCCTGTACTCCTTTCTCACAGCTTCAAGACAACACTACAGTAGCAAGGAACAATCAATATATTACAAGGCGGCCTCCCTCAGACTCCCTCATTTGACGTTACGGTTCGCGCATACGTCTGCGTGGCAGCCTGCACGTCTGCTCCAGTCACACTGATCCGTTACCTTTGGTGTAAAGCGACAACGAGACCCGCTGGCACATTTTATCGGTTGATGGTGTTGCACCGCAATATAGATTTTGATCCTGAACCCGCGGGCCGTCATCGTTCAAATGCTAATCATTTCTGTAGAATACATAAATGTACATGTCCTGTGAATATGAACGTCGTATCTATAGTCAGTCAAGGTGTTCTGTTTTTTCCAAACATGAGTGCACTGTTAGATGTAGTACCTTTACGTACACACATCAGTGCGTTGGTTGTATTTTGTCTGTGTCAAACAGGCTTTCCGCAAACACATCATATAATTTACTACCTCATGTTCTCTGCGCGGTCGTAATTGCACCACTAAGTGGTCTATACCTGTCAGAATAGGCTAACCTGTTTGCGTCCACGCGTCCACACTTCAGCACCAGACCTGCTGTACAGAAGATATGCAGTAATGTCTTGTTCTTACCACATATAATTGGAGGTACTGACAAACCTAAAAACATATTATTCCTACTAGCTATAAAAATTAGTCTGCAAATGAAGTGAATACTGATTACTGTTGTTCGGAACACTGTTCTCAGTTACCATTACAATAAAAATATCTGCACTTTTACACGCTGAACCCAGTATATTCCCCGCCAGTTATTGTACAGAGAATGGTGGAGAGTACATGACTTTTCTTTCATAATCTATTCGAATATTGAACGAGGCAAAAATGATAGTCTATTTGCCCCTTCCCGCGCCATAATTCTTCTGCTAATCGCTACGTGACATACACGAAGAGAACTACATCATTTATCTTACAGAGATTTCTATTTAGCTTCTCTGAGTACTTTTGTTACAGTTTCGAATGGCTGTAACCACCATTAGGACCCTATCAGCGAGTCTCTGAATTCGCATCATGTCTGTGTTCTTGCCTGCTTCATGAGGCCCCCCATATACTGGAACAACACTCCAGAGTTGATTTGACTAGCGTCTTGCATACTATTTCCTTTACAGAAACACTGCACTTTCCCCAACCAATTCCAAGAAACGTAAGCCCTCCGTTAGTCCTTCCTGTCAATATTTTTAAGTGACCGCAACATTTCAGGCCCTTGCTTGGAATTACTAGTAAGTACGTAGGTGATGTGGCGCGCTGAAGAAAATGTGTGTGAATTCCTAAGGGATCAAACAGCTGAGGTCATCGCTCGCTAGACTTAGACACTACTTAAACTGCCTTAAAATGAGGACAACACACACACCCATGTCCGAGGGAGGACTCCAACCTCGGCGGGAAGGACCGCGCAATCCATGACATGGCGCTTCTAACCGCGCGGCCTCTTCGCGCGGCCGCGCTGTAGATGTTCACCTCTAATGTAGTAATCAGATCCAACTGGGTTCTCTTTTTTACAGACTTCACATGTATCCACATTTTCTAGAATGTGTCATTCATTACACCGATTGGAAATTTTGCCACGTCGCTCTCCCATTCCTTCAAAAGAACTGCACCTCTAGTACGTAATGTAATTTTTTATTTGTGAATACGAATAAACAGATAGGTGTTTAATATGGACACTTACAGTGAATTATGGTACGTATTTGCTTACTTCTTATATCTCACCACACATTTCTCTTGGAGAAACACATACACGAAGCAAAATAAAATATCACATTTTCGAAACTCAGTAGTCACCCTTTTCGAGGAATACATTTGAAATTTAACACTACCTTCCTTTGTAGTAGTACAGAAGAGTAGAAGAGTGGCGCCCTGCGACATCACTTTGGGTTCGACGATGCTTTACACCGAAAGGTGTTGACACTTGAAAAAAAAATTAAAAAATATAAAAAAGAGGACCACAGCCTAGAAGTTCATGAGGGGTGTAAGGTCGGTTAATGACATCACAATGGCACCAAATTTCATCACAATTCTGCTCACTTGCACCGTGGACGTGTCACATGATGGGAAGGTCGTCGCACTCCCTCTTATCCACATTGCACCCCTTCCTTCGACGCCTCTGCGACGTAGGTCAGAACCGCGACAGCAACATTCAAATCACGCAGTTCTTCTGTGGGTGGCCGTGGAAATCACTTCAGATACACAGTCGCTCTGGATCGACACAAAATATCTTCAGGTGGACCTATAAAGAGCGTCAATCAAACAACTCCTTCGCTTAGGGCAGTCATTCCCACACATTCTGCGGTCGAAAACGACAGTTCGTAGAGCGACGAGCAGCAGGACGAAGCTTTTGCCAACGTCCGACGTTGCTGCCACTGCCACCTCTAGGACGATCCAACGCCACTCTAAGGACATCGTGGCGCTGCAACTCCACTGAACGTGATCTCAACCCACTGGAGTGTACTGAGACAGCAATTTTGCTCTGGTAAACAAGATGGAACCACTATAGACCAAACCCCTTCGAAGAAATTTGAATGTGGTCCGAAGGGGCAAAGGGTGTTTATGCTATTTCAGCCCTCCTGTTTCGCGACCTTCTGTGGAGTGATCATGGAGGAAGGGGGATGGAGGCAACATTGACATATGTGTGAATAAAACAGCGAAGAGGCCCACAAACAGCTCGGCGACACCCACAGTGCATGCCGCGCAACTTTGTTGACCACATGAAAAATGTGCATGTCAGAGACTTCAAGATCCATTTAGCTGAGTGCTGCTTCTTCATCTACATCTACATTTATACTCCGCAAGCCACCCAACGGTGTGTGGCGGAGGGCACTTTACGTGCCACTATCATTACCTCCCTTTCCTGTTCCACTCGCGTATGGTTCGCGGGAAGAACGACTGTCTGAAAGCCTCTGTGCGTGCTCTAATCTCTCTAATTTTACATTCGTGATCTCCTTGGGAGGTATAATTAGGGGGAAGCAATATATTCGACACCTCATCCAGAAACGCACCCTCTCGAAACCTGGCGAGCAAGCTACACCGCGATGCAGAGCGCCTCTCTTGCAGAGTCTGCCACTTGAGTTTGTTAAACATCTCCGTAACGCTATCACGGTTACCAAATAACCCTGTGACGAAACGCGCCGCTCTTCTTTGGATCTTCTCTATCTCCTCCGTCAACCCGACCTGGTACGGATCCCACACTGATGAGCAATACTCAAGTATAGGTCGAACGAGTGTTTTGTAAGCCACCTCCTTTGTTGATGGACTACATTTTCTAAGGACTCTCCCAATGAATCTCAACCTGGTACCCGCCTTACCAACAATTAATTTTATATGATCATTCCACTTCAAATCGTTCCGCACGCATACTCCCAGATATTTTACAGAAGTAACTGCTACCAGTGTTTGTTCCGCTATCATATAATCATACAATAAAGGATCCTTCTTTCTATGTATTCGCAATACATTACATTTGTCTATGTTAAGCGTCAGTTGCCACTCCCTGCACCAAGTGCCTATCCGCTGCAGATCTTCCTGCATTTCGCTACAATTTTCTAATGCTGCAACTTCTCTGTATACTACAGCATCATCCGCGAAAAGCCGCATGGAACTTCCGACACTATCTACTAGGTCATTTATATATATTGTGAAAAGCAATGGTCCCATAACACTCCCCTGTGGCACGCCAGAGGTTACTTTAATGTCTGTAGACGTCTCTCCGTTGATAACAACATGCTGTGTTCTGTCTGCTAAAAACTCTTCAATCCAGCCACACAGCTGGTCTGATATTCCGTAGGCTCTTACTTTGTTTATTAGGCGACAGTGCGGAACTGTATCGAACGCCTTCCGGAAGTCAAGAAAAATAGCATCTACCTGGGAGCCTGTATCTAATATTTTCTGGGTCTCATGAGCAAATAAAGCGAGTTGGGTCTCACACGATCGCTGTTTCCGGAATCCATGTTGATTCCTACATAGTAGATTCTGAGTTTCCAAAAACGACATGATACTCGAGCAAAACACATGTTCTAAAATTCTACAACAGATCGACGTCAGAGATATAGGTCTATAGTTTTGCGTATCTGCTCGACGACCCTTCTTGAAGACTGGGACTACCTGTGCTCTTTTCCAATCATTTGGAACCTTCTGTTCCTCTAGAGACTTGCGGTACACGGCTGTTAGAAGGGGGGCAAGTTCTTTCGCGTATTCTGTGTAGAATCGAATTGGTATCCCGTCAGGTCCAGTGGACTTTCCTCTGTTGAGTGATTCCAGTTGCTTTTCTATTCCTTGGACACTTATTTCGATGTGAACAGGGGTTCTTCACCGCTGCTCTAGCGCTTGAGGGCAGGCAACCCCAACTAAGAAATGTCGTTGGTGTTGTCTGCCCTCAGGCGGTAGAGCATCAGTGGAGCAGTACTAAGTTAAATGGGCTTGAAGTCCCTGACCGGCACTTTTTTAACGTGAATAACAAAAGTGCTTGAGTGGCACCGAGGCTTTTGCCGAACTGTAGTGTCTCAGACATTTTGCCGGTTTATTTAAACATGTGTCAATGTTGCACCCCTCAGTGAAATAAGATGGCTGAAAAACCAAAAAACCCTCTGCCACTTCGGATCACGTTCAAGCTTATGCGTCGCAATGGAAGACATTTACGCAGTTTCGAAAACGTGATACTTTTCTTGGCGCAGTGTAGCCCTAACGGTCAGACAGTTATTTGTAATTACTGACTGCACCGCTTCGACCAAGAGTACTTATCATAATTCTAATGTGTGGACATCTGGCGCCTAGTACAAACCACATAATTCACTGGCCGCAAGTATCAGCTCGTGTGCAGCTTGTTTCAGACAGCCAGAAAACAACGAGTTCAGACGAGGTGGTAGGAATATATGTCTTCAAAAATTTAGTCCTCAAGAGTACTCTGTGTTCATGAAGACGTCTTCTAGTTTTAGATCAACATAAAAGACATAAAATCAGGTATCTACCGTACCCATATGCTTAACACTGTCTGAAATACAAGGTATCCATAAATAGTATCAACTGTAAGCATTGTAGAGTGTTGGTTCCTGGTCACAATTAGGGAGGAACTCAAACAGTTATAAATAATAGCATGCGCGAGTATTGTATTATCCAGCTTGCAACGCCATATACGCAAAATCGCGACACCTGGGCTTAAAGCGTTTGGCGTTCTGCAGTTTTCTAAGGATGAATATATAATTTCAGTTCAACGCACGTTTCGTTTAAAGCTTAATTATGGTCCCACATGTGACTAAAACATCCGTCTGTGGTGCAGTGGTTTCTAAACGATCGTATGCTTGTAAAGAGACAGCACGGCATGACCAAAAGTGTCTGAAGAGTATGCTGACCGCGTCAAAGCATCTTACCTCTATAGTCATAAAACGTCGGTTCGGAAATCAGGTCGGGAACTTCAGCTGCCAAAGACAACAGTGTGGAAAGTTCCAAGAAAACGTTCAAACATGAGTTCATACCAGGTTACAGTTGGTATATGCTTTAAAGCCAGATGACTATAATGTATGTTATAACATTACAAGTGAAGTGTTGAGGCGGGAGGATGACGTTCTTGATCATGTGGTGTTATGCGATGAAACACCTTTTCATCTATGTGGGAAGGTAAACACCCATAGTGTTCGTATGTGGTGGTCATATCATCCTTATGAACGTGCACAATATCAAAGACATTCTCCAAAATTAAACATTTTCCGCGCTGTGTCCCGACAGTATATGTGCGGACCATTTTATTTCGCTGAAGTTACGGTAACAGGGGTAGCTCAACTACATATGTTGCAGAAAAGTGCCCTCCCCAATTCGAAGTGAACCTGTAAACTTTATTTCGCAACAAAATGGTACCCCTCCCCAATGGCATCTCTGTGTATGAGAGTGATTTATCATCGACGTCCGTGACCGTTGGACCGGTCTTAATTCCTGGTATGGCAGAGCGCTGTTCCGATGGCCACCACGTTCACCTGACATAACGCTGTGCAATTTTTTCCCTTTTGGGATATATAAAAGATTTTGCCTACGTTCCACCTCTACCTAATTATTTGCCAGAGACACAGAATTTAAGAGGCTGTTGCTTCCATTACTCCATACTTATGGGCTAAAGAATGAGACGATTTGGAGTTCAGGCTTCAATTTGATTTATTGTAAGAAGTCCAAATGAAATCATTGTAATGTGCCATTGACTCTCGGACACACTATCAAAAATGCTGCTCAGCACATATGGAAATCAGTTTCCTTTCCATCGAAGTTTGATGGCTGTGAACCATATTGTAAATAAAGGAAGTATTTATACACTGCTGGAAGATAAGTACACGATTTTGATATGATGGCGGCATATGCCACCTGGGGAATAGTAGATGTATTGACAGTGGTTTCAATGTCGTCCGTCAACAGACAGCATAGTGGCGTAGTTACCAGAGCGCCATCTGTGTCTACCCTTCAATAGGGAATGTTCACAGCCAGAGGGCTCAGTGTAGTGCAGACGTGTGAGGCAAGCAGGCAACTATGCCACGGAGACCCATACGTGCTTCCTGCGGCCATTTAAGCGGGATGAAAGGAGTTGAATTGTGACCTACCAAGTGGCGAGATGGTCCTTTCGGCGAACTGCCACACAGGTTAGACGTGCTGCGTCAGTTGTGCAACGATGCTGGTATCAGCGGTCACGCGAAGATTCTTACGCACGCAGAGGAGGTTCCAAATGTCAACGCCGAACAGTCGCCCGCCAGGATTGTCGTATTGCAAGGGCAGCAGTGTCAGACGGTACAGATTCCACAGAACAGATAACAGGGCGTGTGGGCCCAGACGTGAAACACAACTGTTGCGCATCGGTTGCTACCAGCAGGACTACGGGGCCGCACACTAATAGTCCGTTTTCTACTCACGCCACAGCACAAAAATGGCCGGCTCGACTAGTGCCGTCCGTGGTGCACTTGGAAGATGGAACGGTGCGCCATGGTCTCCAGCGATTAAAATAAATTTTGCCTGCACGGAAGCGGTGGTCGTTTACATGTACGACGTTGACCTAGTAAGCAATGTCTCGTAGAGAGCATTCGTCCTAGACACACTGTCCCCGCCCTAGATCTTATGGTCTGGGATGCGATAAGCTACAACTCTCGTTCACTCTGGTGTTCCTGAAAGGGACACTAATCACCACTCGTTAGGTGCAAAATGTTGTTAGACCCATTGCTCCGCAATTCTTGCAACAAGACGGCAATGAGTTGTTCCAACAGGATAATGCTTGCCCACGCACTGCCCGTGGAACTCAATGCGCTCTGAAAGACGGGCAGAACCTTCCCCAGTCAGCACAGTCTCCTCACTTGTCTCCAGTCGAGCACGTGTGGGATATAAAGGGACGAGAAGTGACTCGTGCAACTCGTCAACCAACTCGTACAGTATAACGTGAACAGGTCGAACAAGCATGCAATAACGTATCCCAGGACAGTATTCACCATCTGTAAGATCGACTGGATGTCAAAGTCAGCACCTCCATTGTCGCCCATAGAGGCAACACCACGGGCTAATATTGGTATCTCAGCATCGGTCGATATCTGGAACCTCAGAACCACTTGTGCTACTGAACTCTAAACGTAATCATTTCATATACTTTCATATGCACTGCTGCCGCAATAAATCTTGAGTGAGTTGGAGACCTCTTAAAGGGCGCACTATTTTTTTTCGATAATGTATATCCTCAATGATTGAATACTAGGATTCTCATAGTATTGTATGTAAACCTAGTTGGTAGTCTATAGTTCTTGAAAGGAGTAGACTAAATCGGCTGGCCGGGGTGGCCGAGCGGTTCTAGTCGCTACAGTCTGGAACCGCGAGACCACTGCGGTCACAGGTTCGAATCCTGCCTCGGGCATGGATGTGTGTGATGTCATTAGGTTAGTTAGGTTTAAGTAGTTCTAGGGGACTGATGACCTTAGAAGTTAAGTCCCATAGTGCTCAGAGCCATTTGAACCATTTTTAGAGTAAATCCACAGTTTCTCAACAGTGTCTCTTGAACTGATAGCAGAGTGCTATCAGAAGACGGTAAGCACAATACTGCATAGCACAGGCACCCTTAAGGGGCTCCGGAAAGGCTCAAAATCACGAAAAGTTCAATTTTTACTTTTTTGCGTTTTCTGAATTTGCAGACTATTACCTTTTAATAGATATATAATTTATTCAATTCCGAAGACTACAACTTTTTTTAATTTTTTTTAAATGTGTTCTACATAGGCGTGACCCACTGTGGCGCTGTTAAACTGCTGTCAAATGGTGTTATTATTAACGTCCGTGTTCATCAGGTACATTTTAGTGATGTGAGATAAAGTATGTGTTGTGGCTAACCTATTTTCAGGGACTTAGCAGCACCTGAACTGTTGAAAAAGTGTATTCACGGAAAAACTCAAAACCCCAATGAAAGTGTAAATAGTGTTATATGGTCGAGAATCCCCAAGACTGTATTTGTTAGAATAGAAACACTTCACTTTGGTGTGTATGATGCTGTTGCGACTTTCAATGATGGCAACATTGTAAGGTGCAAGGTATTTAGAAATATGGGAATGAAGGTAAGTTCTAACATGGTACGAGCGATGCTTGCTTTAGACAAGGAACGCCTTCGGGCTGCAGACAAGGCTGTAAAGAGTCTAGAAATACAAGCAAGAGTAAACAGGAGGAGGAACAAGAGGAAGCTGGAGGAGGAGTTTGCAGAGCATGGAGATAATCCATCCTATGAACCTGGAATGCACTAAAAAGTGAATCCAATCTTTGTCGCTCGATTCCCAAAACTTTTCTCATACTAATTACATGTTTTCTAAGGATCTTCCAAACATATTTGTTTCAAACTTTCAGTAAATGTTACACAGTACCTTCTGCATAATTTAACATGGCCTTTTTCAAAAAAACTGTATATTGTTGAATATATAAATAAAAAATTGCAAAAAAAATGTGAAATTTCATTACAATTGAAAAAAAGTCATCTTTAATAACTGAACTAAAATTTTGTAAAATCCCTGTGTTAAGTTGTAGCCCATATTCCAATAAATAATCTGTAAAAAGTTCAACTTCCTACCTCAAATACTTTGTGAGGTAAGATGTAATTTATAAGCGTTGTTTTAACATTGCAAGTATAGGGCGTTCCGGAGCCCCTTAACAGTCATGCAAGCAGTTGACCCACTACGACGAGTAAGGAAGAGTGACTCACCTGAGCGACAGAGGCTACTGAGGACGGAACCCACGAGGAAGGTGACACGCGGCCGGACGTGGAACCGGTCCGTGAAGTAGTTGACGCCGAAGCGCGCCAGGCAGTCGCCGACCGCCCTCATGGTGAGGACGAGCGCCGTGTCTGAAAGCGTCAACCCGACGTGCCGCTGCAGGTAGAAGGGTAGCAGCATGCCGTAGTTGATGGTGCCGGTCACCATGGCTGCTGTCCCGACAATAACGTTCAGGTAGACGCCACTCCGCAGCAGGTCCAGGTCCATGAAGGCTACGGCGCGACGCCAAAGGGGCCGTTTCTCTGCATCTGACACAAACGAATCGCCCCTCAGTTGCTCTGGTAAGTAGCGGAATTTGGTTACATTACACATAATGCTGAAAACTTACGTTTTAATCTGTTTTTACCGTATGGTTCGGTATGAATCAATTAAACTGGACCAGTCCACCGCTTCCCCACATTTCCAGTAACATTCAAAATCAATAGAAAAATCTCATTTAATTAAAACTACGAGCAATCTGTCCTCATTGTAACAGTCCCAGTGAGTTCAAAATGTCACTGCCGTTAGGAGACATGCTATTCTTATTCATCATCCACACTATAAGTCTTCTTCACTTTGCTACCAAACGTCCACTAACAAAACATAAATCATTAAAAACAATGTGAATTTCTAAACAATTGCTCATATACAGGAATGTAGTCCTTTGTCCAGGTATTCGAGAGATATAGACCGCCTGGTAAATGAAGCGCCCAGAAGGCGAATAGGAAACGATATGAAACACCACGGGATGAGAGGGTATGCGATGTAATTTCAGCGCTTACAAAATCGAGTCATATTTACGCATGACTTGGCTGCATCAGGCCTCTTATCTGTATGACGTTGGCCTGAAAATATGTTGGCCTGAAAATAAGTATTGATTATGTTGGGAAAGGCATACGAAGCAGTTGTATCGTCTCCTGTGGCAAGGTGGCCCACAACTATTACCATAGTGCCAGTGAAATATAGTGGGTCATGCACATGTCCAGAAGATGTTTAATCTTGGATAATCTATTTGATATTGTGGAGCTTCATCAGGGTGTTCTGATCCCCAGATACAAAAGTTATTGGACGAACTAATCCTCGTTATTCTGGATATAGGCACCGAGACGAAGTTAACATCAGAGTTGGTCCCACACATTTCCTATCAGAGACATATCTGGGGATATCGCTGCGCATGAGAGTACTTCACCATCATGCAAGCCATAGACATACATGCTATGTGTCGATGGATGTTATTTTGTTCAAAAAGGACATAGCCTGTGCATGATGTACTGTTGTGCCATCAGAGGCACTACCAGCCACAACTTGAAGTCATACCCGTGCCTCTTCAAACCTTGATACCAGGAGTAACACCGCTGGGTCTCTCCAAAGTCGTGGAGGAATGGGGATTGTCCCAAGTTCGTTGCCGTACTCGCTGACGATTATAATCCAGCTGAACGCAATATGACAGCATTCATCAGCTGTCCCTGCTTCCTAGCCATGGCGCCACTCCCAGTGCAGCTGTATTGTGGTGTAACGACAGCCAACAGAAGGGACGATAATTCGCTAGTCTGGCTACTAATGGTCTCTGACCATTGGTGCGGGATGACCCATAATGTAGCAGAGATCCGTTACTTGTTATAGTATGGCAGATATGAAGAAATTACTATATGCTTGGTGCACAACACCTCGATCCTCCATTGTGATGGTCATTTGCAGTTGACCAGAACCTTGTCGAAGAGTATACTGCCCTGACGTTTCCATGCCGTCCAACAACAGGCCTCCATTCATATCCAAATTCCCCACAAATCTGGATATTGCAAAGTTCTACAAGACGACCGAATGGAGACCAAAAATTAATTCTCTTTAAAACTCCGACAGGACTCACACAGGTACACGGCATCTTTGTGTCGTTAACAATGATCACTCTACATCTGACTGTGCTGCTGCTGATGATGATGATTTCTGGGTGAGAACGCTAAACAGCATCAGCTGCCTTTCATGTACTGCATACAGACGACGATGTTGAGGATGTTCTCGCTCCTTACATATCCTTCCAGACCTGGTGAGAAGCTCTAAACACGAACAACACTAATGCACTCTGGCGGTCGTTCTATTTGTGACATATAATTAGAAATATAATCGTCTCTTTATCCGCTGTTGTTGTACGTGTATGTGAAGTTTCATTGCAATCCGACCATATCTTCTAGGTGACACACTTTTTTGCCAGCCAATATGTGTTCTCACAGTCTTTGTGAATATGAAATTTGCGACTACCAGGATCTATAGGTAAATAAACTAATGGGTGCCACTTTTGGATAGAAGTGAAACAAGTTTTACAATAATACAAGTGGCGTTCAATATGTCTTTGGTTTTACTCTGGATTCCACAAAATCATTTTATGCCCTAGTCATTTGTCCACATCTCCATTCAATGCGACCGCCTTCCACAACCTCACTGCCCTATATACTTACGTGGTACCACTCTACTAATCGATGTCGGAACAACGTCTTGTTGCAACAATAACCTCTCCATCATACGCGTACTGCTTCCCACAGTATGCATAGTAATTGGACCAAACAGATGGGTGTCGGAAGGTGCGAGATGCGGTTGAGGAAGAACAGCCCAATCAAGTTCTGTGAGCTCTTCTCGGGTGCGCAGACTTGTGTGAGGTCTTACATTGTCATGAAGAAGTTTGTTTACATTTATGTGGAGACGAACACACTGACGTCGTTTCATCAGTTTCCCGAGCGTAATGTGGTGTGGTGTGGCAGCACTCCACTGACTGCCGTTTTGTTTCTTGTTCGAAGTGATGAACCAACGTTTCATCACCTGTGACGATGTTAGACAAAACATCAGCCTCGCGACGCGCACGCAATTCGGCACAGATGGTCCTTCGTTGCTATTCATGGTTTTACATTGAGCGGCGAGAAACATAGTGGCATACACCTTTCAGTGCCCCAGCTGGTGGACCAATAGAGCCGCCCTGTTATGCAGCGAGATGTCTGATTGTGATCCGTCCGTTACCTCCAATGAGAATATGTACGCGTTCCAATACTTCAGGAGTCTTAGCTGTGTGCGGCCGGCTGGCTCGTGGGAAATCAGACATGTCTGAGAGACCTTGTTGCGATGATGACTGATGCTTCACCCAACGACTCACCGTGCTTTTGTCCACTGCCAGATCTCTGTAGATATTCTGCAAGCGCCTAGGAATAACATAAATGCTCTGGTTTACCGCAAAAAAATTCAATTACAGCTCTCTGCTTGGAATCCACCTTCGTTACAGACGCCATTTTGGAAGTACGTATAGCGTCGCTGCCTTTCATAACTTCACGAAAGTATAGTGGCGGAAGCGAGAATATTCCACGACGTCCCAGAACAAATTCCCCATTTTTTCTACCGAAAGTGACCGAGAGGTGCATTACTTAATGAACGCCCCTCCTTTAATTAGAAAGGACAATGTAATGGTTCTAACTCGGTTGTTGGTTGCCCTTCTTTATGGCATTTTGTTCGTACGATTTTCCAATTTCGGCATTAGTGGCCATTCGCAAATCGTATAGGTGAGAACATGTCGTACTACATTCAACTGCTTAGCAGCAGGTTGGGAGTTCCGGCAGCAAGCACATGTCCGCTGCTAATAGCAGAGTTGTCCACCACACGGTCGACGCCGAGGCCATGTTCATCCCAAGCAGGGGCACTGCCACGAATAAAACCGTCTGGGACATTTTTCCAGAACGTCTCCGGCGGGCGACGTAAATTTTCCTGGCCCATCACGAGAAGTAATTGGTACTGCACTGTAACATTTTTCAAGCAGTGTTGTGCACGCAGCTAGAGAGGACTCACCACTGGAAGAGGCAAGACAGCAACTACGTAGTCTGTGAGTCGCTGTTACGAAAAGAACAGGGTTGTACGGGAATGGTAGCTTACTAGAAATCCC
This sequence comes from Schistocerca cancellata, assembly GCF_023864275.1. Taxonomy (NCBI): domain Eukaryota; kingdom Metazoa; phylum Arthropoda; class Insecta; order Orthoptera; family Acrididae; genus Schistocerca; species Schistocerca cancellata. The sequence goes on along the minus strand of NC_064631.1, from coordinate 171,612,394 downwards.
GCAACGAAGCGTCTGCTCAACCACGTAGGCGAGAAATACATAAGGAGATCGACGAGCACAAGAACCAAATGTCAGTGAACAGAGTGGCCACCCTAAAACTCAGTGATGGTTCCGCCTGGAAGGAGGCATGGTGCTTCCTACGCAAAACAACAGGGATTCCTCCATTTCAAGTTGGAAATACGGTAGTCAGCGAGTCTTGACGGACGTATTTGCAACCAATTTCCAGCCAATAGACGAACTGATGGACCAAGCAGATGGATATCTGGTTCACGAAATGCTGCCAAGATCCTTGAAACACAGGTAATTGAAGCATTAGAACCAACTGCTGCTAAAGAGATCCACTGCCAGATTCACTGCCTAACAGCAAGGAAGACTAGAAAGATGGACCAGATGTCCGACACCATCCTTCTACATCTGCCATCGCAAACAGTTGATCACTTGGTGGCCCTCTTTAACACAGAAATGAGGGCTGGAGACTTTCCTGCAGTACAGATGTATGCACATACCGTGGCCATCCACAAGCCTGGAAAAAATTCAAATTGCACAACAAGCTATCAAATAATAAGTCTACTCTCTGGTGGACCAAAGATGTTTGAGCGTCTCTTCCTGCGACGTTTCCTGGACCATGTAGATGTCAAAAAACCTTTTACCTGATATCCAGTTCGAATTCCGGAATGGTCATTCTACAGCTCACAAATTTCTGCTTTTGGTAGAGGATGCAGTGCAGTCCGCTAACCATCACTAGTTCTCTGGAGCTCTGCTGCTCTCTGTCACCATGGCTTTCGACTCCTTGACATGAGGGTCAATTGTATAAGACGCTAACACATGGAGTCCCAGCACTGCACGTGCTACTTCTGTGCAACTACTTGGATGGATGTACCTTCCATGTGTGTGCAGCCGACAGTGTCATCACGTCATCCCATCGCCACCAGGGTACATTAGAGGTTGGTGTTTGGATTGCTCCTACATGCATTGTATACCACGGACACCCCCACATATAATGTGTGAAGCTGATGGAGAGCCTTGTGCACCAAAAGCCTTATTGCACGGATACTACAGCAGAGACTTCTGACAGCGATAGTCAACTTGGCCACTGGGAGACAAAACTGTGGCTAACTTTCTACCTAAACAAGACTCAGGCCATCAGCATAACGAAGAGGATAGTGCCAGCAGTTCTGCCATCCGTCATCGTGAAGGAAACAGCCGTGGCGAGGTCCTTTCACGACTCAGGGATCTATATCCAGTCCTCAACTGACACTCTACGCTCCTAACCCACACCGTTCTCGCTATCTACTCTCCTGGAAATGGAAAAAAGGAACACATTGACACCGGTGTGTCAGACCCACCATACTTGCTCCGGACACTGCGAGAGGGCTGTACAACCAATGATCACACGCACGGCACAGCGGACACACCAGGAACCGCGGTGTTGGCCGTCGAATGGCGCTAGCTGCGCAGCATTTGTGCACCGCCGCCGTCAGTGTCAGCCAGTTTGCCGTGGCATACGGAGCTCCATCGCAGTCTTTAACACTGGTAGCATGCCGCGACAGCGTGGACGTGAACCGTATGTGCAGTTGACGGACTTTGAGCGAGGGCGTATAGTGGGCATGCGGGAGGCCGGGTGGACGTACCGCCGAATTGCTCAACACGTGGGGCGTGAGGTCTCCACAGTACATCGATGTTGTCGCCAGTGGTCGGCGGAAGGTGCACGTGCCCGTCGACCTGGGACCGGACCGCAGCGACGCACGGATGCACGCCAAGACCGTAGGATCCTACGCAGTGCCGTAGGGGACCGCACCGCCACTTCCCAGCAAATTAGGGACACTGTTGCTCCTGGGGTATCGGCGAGGACCATTCGCAACCGTCTCCATGAAGCTGGGCTACGGTCCCGCACACCGTTAGGCCGTCTTCCGCTCACGCCCCAACATCGTGCAGCCCGCCTCCAGTGGTGTCGCGACAGGCGTGAATGGAGGGACGAATGGAGACGTGTCGTCTTCAGCGATGAGAGTCGCTTCTTCCTTGGTGCCAATGATGGTCGTATGCGTGTTTGGCGCCGTGCAGGTGAGCGCCACAATCAGGACTGCGTACGACCGAGGCACACAGGGCCAACACCCGGCATCATGGTGTGGGGAGCGATCTCCTACACTGGCCGTACACCACTGGTGATCGTCGAGGGGACACTGAATAGTGCACGGTACATCCAAACCGTCATCGAACCCATCGTTCTACCATTCCTAGATCGGCAAGGGAACTTGCTGTTCCAACAGGACAATGCACGTCCGCATGTATCCCGTGCCACCCAACGTGCTCTAGAAGGTGTAAGTCAACTACCCTGGCCAGCAAGATCTCCGGATCTGTCCCCCATTGAGCATGTTTGGGACTGGATGAAGCGTCGTCTCACGCGGTCTGCACGTCCAGCACGAACGCTGGTCCAACTGAGGCGCCAGGTGGAAATGGTATGGCAAGCCGGTCCACAGGACTACATCCAGCATCTCTACGATCGTCTCCATGGGCGAATAGCAGCCTGCATTGCTGCGAAAGGTGGATATACACTGTACTAGTGCCGACATTGTGCATGCTCTGTTGCCTGTGTCTATGTGCCTGTGGTTCTGTCAGTGTGATCATGTTATGTATCTGACCCCAGGAATGAGTCAATAAAGTTTCCCCTTCCTGGGACAATGAATTCACGGTGTTCTTATTTCAATTTCCAGGAGTGTATAAGTGCCTCATACAAGCTCTCCTCGGACATACCGCAGTTGCTTGGGCCAATGCTGCCGACGCCCACATCCGATTACTGCAACAAATTCAGAACAGGATACAGCGACTGGCTCTTCACTTTCCTTGGGACTTTCCTTTGCGAGAACTGCACATATTGGCTGATGTGCTGTGACTGAAAGTATGATATCGAGAAATTGTGAGGCAGTTCTGAAATATACACATCCGAAACCTGGGCAACAAAGGCGAGTGCCTAGCTCACTCTGCGATGGCCACACTGCCTTCAGGACTAATGTGGTACGATAATTTAAAAAATAACAAAAATAATCGTAAATAAAATAAACAACATCGGTACTTCGGTAGCATCAATACGTTCCATTAAATTTAGTGCAACTGATGGTACCTATATGTAAGGACCAGAAGAAAACCCTGCAAGAGGGTTGCAGGTGAAATAACTTCAAACGGAAGTTGGTATTGTCCAATACCGAAGCTCGTGTCATCGTCGTCTGTCCTAAGCCTCGCACTTCTCACAATCTGACAATAAGCACTGAGCTTGATCCAGCTTTCATTTCTGCAATGGCTGTCTCATAGCAGTTGCTTTCTCTCTTTCGCCGATAAGTTAATAGCAAATACTAAATAACAATCTGCAATATTTCTGGAACAATGGTTCAAATGACTCTGAGCACTATGCGACTTAACATCTGAGGTCATGAGTCGCCTAGAACTTAGAACTAATTAAGCCTAACTAATCTAAGGACATCACACACATCCATGCCCGAGGCAGGATTCGAACCTGCGACTATAGCGGTCGCGCGGTTCCAGACTGTAGTGCCTAGAATCGCTCGGGCACCCCGGTCAGCGTGGAATAATCGAATACACAGACAGTTAAGTAGTAATTTCCTGGAGATGAATTTTCTAGGAGAGCTAAGTCTGTGTTTATCAGACATACAATACATTGATTGAAATGCCGGGAAGTAAATAGAGAATTCTGGTATTCTCTGACATTTCATCCACCGGAATTAGACAGGGCTTTGCGACACCAAAACTATAATGTTGAACCTAATAACCAACACGTTTCCAGATTGTATTTCTCCAAGTATTTCATGCCATATTAGCATCTATTAACATATCATACATTTTGTACTTTCTGTTCTTAGTACTCTTTTTGAGTTCTCCTTGTCAAATTTTCCACAAGTCTCTCAAGTATATTCCTCTGAATCTGATCTTTAATTATTGTGTTCAAATACGACAAAGAAAGTGCCTCTCATAGGTGATGTTGATGATGAGGTCCCATTCTCCGAGGAGCGTAGGGGACGATGCAGGAGACCAGCGCCGCTATATTAGGCAAGGTCCCAGCGGAGGTGGTTTGCAATTGCCTTCCTCCAACCGTAATGGAGATGAATGACGATGATGAAGACGACAAAACAACACCCACTCATCTCGAGGCAGAAAAAATCCCTGACCCGCCGGGAGTCGAAGCCGGGACCCCGTGGCAAGACCACGAATTGCGGACTCTAGGTAACATGTGCATAATATGGACACTAGAAGATTATGTATTCAAGTCCTTTCAATGTCCTTCACAGAAGAATTGCCCTTTATATTGGACCAGATATGTTCGCTATGCTTCAGTGTTGATGTCGGTGGTCCAAGGTAGGTGCTCCTACTCGTTGTCAGGAGTCCAGAGGGTAGCAGTTTTATTGCTCAGCAAAATCTGATATTTAGCTTAGGTCTTGAGGTCTACATAGGCAAACTTCAGAGATAGTGGTCTCTGTATTTCAAATTGAGGACGTGAGATAGGACAGTAATTTGCTAATAAACCATTATTTCACTACTCTTAAGCTAAATAATATGAACATGTGTGAGCACTCGATTCATTGTTACCATTTGAGCTCACTGATAGTGACAGTTGGGAGGTGCACATTTTTGATCATGAGTACTAAACTTGAGAATATGTAATTTATTTGTGTCAGATACTCTCAGTAGGTCCCAGTCAGAATGGGCTGTGAAAGACCCAAAGTATGTACAACTTAAAAGGTCACGTGATCCCTATGAACTCGCTCAGATCGCCCGGGTTCCGGGGTTCGATTCCCGGCGTGGTCAGGGATTTTCTCTGCCTCGTGATGACTGGGTGTTGTGTGATGTCCTTAGGTTAGTTAGGTTTAAGTAGTTCTAAGTTCTAGGGGACTGATGACCATAGACGTTAAGTCCCACAGTGCTCAGAGCCATTTGAACCATTTGAAATCGCTCAGATCAATTGTGAAAGTATGTCATATGATGTCTATCCTGTAAGTACCTGCTACAAATACAGGCAGTGTTTACGTCTGAAGACTAAAATGTGTTACCTTTTTAGCATGGACTGGTAACAAGTGAAACAGAAATAGTAACAGATCATGACAATTCACAGATTCAGAATTTATTATGTATTTCACATGACACAAACACACACAAATCTTGCATTTCAATCTTGCAAAACAGAGGCGATCAGATGATACAACGTCAATTGCTGCTCTGACTAGGTGCCATTGACTGCAGTTACCTACATGCCAATACTACTGACGCACACACTAGTCTAAGAAGGCAGCAATACCCAATCCCTCAGTCGAATGTGGCAACTGAACAGGCAGCGAAGTGCCTATATCATGTATTCTTCCTAACTATTTCATTTGCTAAAGTGGCAAAAATCCTATCTACCTCTGGTTCAATTGTTCATCATTATATTTCAAAGATTAATACTTGTGCGTATTTCATCCCTGTAGGGGCGGGTGCGGTCTGGAGGAAAGGGATATGCATATATGACACTTAAGCACAGAAAGCAAGACTCTATTGATAACCAGGTCACAGCTGTGTAACATAGCATCATAACTTTCTCTGGTGGATGTACTGTTAGTAGAATCACCACTTACCAAGATGGCTGGGTGGAGCACCACTTGTGTTGCTCAGTTCGCAGGTAGCTAGCGATGGGTCAGAGGCGCCCTGCCTCGATCGCTTTTCCTGACGTCTTCCAACTTCAGTTGGGGAGCGGAGAGCGCCAGCCTCGGCTTCACCCTTGAGTGGCTCCAGCTCTCTGGCGACTGGTCGGCGCGCGGCGTGCCACTCGAGCGGATGGAAGAGCAGGCTGCCCACCAGCCCGTGCGCTGACACGCCACTCATGATGAGCATGGCGCCGCCGAAGCCGTAGGTCTCCAGCAGCACCCACACCAGGTACGGCATCACCATCAGGCTCACGTTGCCGCCCGCTGTAGACATGCCGACGGCGCTGCCCCGTTTCTTGAGAAAGTAGTTCTTGACGGCCAGGAAACCGGACGGTTCGACGAGGCCGCTACCGAGACCTGTGCATCGTACAGGCGAATCAGATGCGCTAAAATGTGGCTTATTGTTCGCCTACAAAAGAAACTTTGCTTAAGGGGCTCCGGAAAGGCTCAAAATCATGAAAAGTTAAATTTTTACTTTTTTGCGTTTTCTGAATCTGCAGACTATTACCTTTTAATAGATATATAATTTATTCAATTCCGAAGACTACAACTATTTTTAAATTTTTTTTGAAATGTGTTCTACATGGGCGTGACCCACTGTGGCGCTGTTAAACTGCTGTCAAATGGTGTTATTAATAACGTCCGTGTTCATCAGGTACATTTTAGTGATGTGAGATAAAGTATATGTTGTGGCTAACCTGTGATGGTTCAATATATATCGCTGGTGTGATTGCCGATTGTTTCATGTTTATTTACTCTGTCGTTATCTCGAAAATATTCGTAATTAATTCTGTTTCTTGAGTCTCTGTTTTGTTGAAGTATAATAATGAGTAAAAGTAAAGTTATTAGAAATCCTCTGAAGGCTTTTAAGAAAAGGAGAAATGTTGGAAAGCCTAAGGTATGTGTTATTACTGTAAATTATAACATTCTAACATGGTACGAGCGATGCTTGCTTTAGACAAGGAACGCCTTCGGGCTGCAGACAGGGCTGTAAAGAGTCTAGAAATACAAGCAAGAGTAAACAGGAGGAGGAACAAGAGGAAGCTGGAGGAGGAGTTTGCAGAGGATGAAGATAATCCATCCTATGGACCTGGAATGCACTAAAAAGTTAATCCAATCTTTGTAACTCGATTCCCAAAACTTTTATTTTCTCATACTAATTACATGTTTTCTAAGGATCTTCCAAACATATTTGTTTCAAACTTTCAGTAAATGTTACACAGTACCTTCTGCATAATTTAACACAGCATTTTTCCAAAAAACTGTATATTTTTGAATATATAAATAAAAAATTGCAAAAAAATGTTGTGAATTTTCATTACAATTGAAAAAAATCATCTTTAATAACTAAACTAAAATTTTGTAAAATCCCTGTGTTAGGTTGTAGCCCATATTCCAATAAATAATTTGTAAAAAGTTCAACTTCCTACCTCAAATACTTTGTGAGGAAAGATGTAATTTATAAGCGTTATTTTAACATTGCAAGTATAGGGCGTTCCGGAGCCCCTTAATGAAAATGTTTCGAGAAGGAATGGGCATGTATTGGGCCTTGGTAGTAAGGATCATGATTATAAGGCAAGCAGGGGGGAGGAGAAGGGTGTGGGCAGGTTGATGTGCTTCCATTGCAAACTTCTCTAGCCACTGGGCAGAGAATGTTTTGAATATGAATTCGTGTTCAGAGACTCACCATTTCCATGCCGTAGGAACAATGTTCAATGCTAAAAATTTGTCTTTCATACAGTGAGCCAACTGTTTCCATGTCAACTGTTCCCATGCCAAAAGCCCAGCTGGATAATCTTCACTACGCGCTCTTACCTCAGTCAGCGACAGTCTGTACCGAATATTTGGAGGACGAAAAGAGACATAAATGAAAAGAAGGTAGGAATGTAATGTACACAAGTACGTGAAACGCTGCATCAAGTGCTCCAGATGAAAACACTTACTGCAAAACAAGTGCCATGCTCGTTGGCTACAAAATAAAAGGCTCCAAGGAGGAGAAGACAAAGTTTTGTGTTTTTAAAAGGTGGAGCATAATACGATGGATCTGTGTTGTCGGTGCACAACAGTAGAAACATAACTGTATGCTCTATCAGTCGGAGAGCGGAGGGAATTAGGCACTGAAAAACATGAATATCGTCGTGTTCGCGGAAAAATCGTGACTGTGTTTTGCGATTTACATGGTCTCATCCTGAGTGAAAAAGAGAAAAACAATGATTTTCTCTCATTAAGCGGCGTTACTGATGCATCTGGACACGGTTCAGTGCGTAAGGAGTATTCTTGCATGGAGAAACGTCGCCTTCTCAGAAATGACGTATTCTGACCTAAAAGGTGCTGGAAACCAGCATCCAAATATTGCTTCATTCACCCTGTTTCACACATATAGCCTGATAGGATGCTTTTGTTTCTGTTTAGCCTAAACGAAAGGCACGGTGAGAAGAAACTTTCGTCGAATAAAATATTTATCGGTCCTCTATACGAGTATTATGCGTAACTGAAACAAATTTCTCTTTTGAATGAATAAAACATGGGACTTCTATTGGACTATATCTATTAGATTCAATGTCAAATTTATGTCTTTTGTCCCTAAGTGGTGGCAAGGACGGTATGTAACCAACTCGGCTTCAGGATATAATGAAAGAAACAAATTTCTTGGTCAACACATAATAAACAATTCACAGTTATGATGTGAAAAAGAAAACAGTAGTCACTTCAGGGGCATTGATAAAGTCTCTCAACTGGAGTACAGCTTGGCGTCATTGGTCAGTCCTAACGATGTCCTAACAGAGTGCCCCTCGGTCGATGTGCATGCTGGCTCCTGGCACATTAGCAGAGCGCTGGCTACTGATGGGATTCCAGTACTCAAACCAATGGGGAAGCGCAAGAGCGGTAAACTGGGTTATCCAAGCAACAGTTTGCTATTCGACGTCATGTTGGCCACAGGCTGGCTGGTGCTTCGCTGGTAGAGCGCTGGTAGACGACGGGAGATCAGTGATCAAACCAGCATCAATTGCAGCGACAATGAGCTGCAGATGGGCTCGGACACAGGGAGAGGTCTGTCCAGAGTCTATCTCAGAGCCAAGTTGGAAGCAGCGTGAATGTTTATAATCTGCAGTTATATCATTTGCAAGATCATGAACTGATTGTGCAGATCCACGCTGCATACATTCGAAGAGACACACAAACGAAATGAGAGACAAGACATGGTAAAAGAGGAGAAAGAATGTAAGAGAGTTTGGAGAAAAGCTCAGGGACAGTCCCGGAGAGTCTGCAATCGCAAAGGGGAGACAGGAAGGGAGAGAAAGTGGCGACGGAGAGGGAACCAAAAGGCACAAGAAAAAACTACATAAAGAATACTCACAAACTAAAACAATTAACTGACCTATTAACAAGCTGTAAGTAATGATTATGTGGGTGAATGAGTTGGCGAAACTCGTGAGGAACATGCCTCCCGCAGTAAACAGACTGCCGACGATGGACACTTGACGAATAGAGAATTTCTTCAGCAACGGCCCGGTGAGGAGACCTGTGAACACAGTGGAAATAATAATCTAATATAGCAACATACGCTGTCACACAGAAATGATGTTTAGCTTTAAGATATTAATAACATATAAATACAGTAATGCAGTTTTCTTCCTTTCACAAATTACTGTCGTATGTATTTATGACTGAAATCCATTAGCTAGTTTCCGTCTTTGAACCCCATATTAGGCTTTTAACGGAGGTGTGTATAGTTTATCGATGTAAGTACACTCCAGCCAGATTCCATTCGCCGGTAGTGACTGGTTATAAATCTCTGTCGGTTCGCCTCCAAATACGTGAGAAAATCCTTAACTCAATAGCCATGATCATTACCTATATGTGTGTGGGAGAAAGAATACACTCCTGGAAATTGAAATACGAACACCGTGAATTCATTGTCCCAGGAAGGGGAAACTTTATTGACACATTCCTGGGGTCAGATACATCACATGATCACACTGACAGAACCACAGGCACATAGACACAGGCAACAGAGCATGCACAATGTCGGCACTAGTACAGTGTATATCCACCTTTCGCAGCAATGCAGGCTGCTATTCTCCCATGGAGACGATCGTAGAGATGCTGGATGTAGTCCTGTGGAACGGCTTGCCATGCCATTTCCACCTGGCGCCTCAGTTGGACCAGCGTTCGTGCTGGACGTGCAGACCGCGTGAGACGACGCTTCATCCAGTCCCAAACATGCTCAATGGGGGACAGATCCGGAGATCTTGCTGGCCGGGGTAGTTGACTTACACCTTCTAGAGCACGTTGGGTGGCACGGGATACATGCGGACGTGCATTGTCCTGTTGGAACAGCAAGTTCCCTTGCCGGTCTAGGAATGGTAGAACGATGGGTTCGATGACGGTTTGGATGTACCGTGCACTATTCAGTGTCCCCTCGACGATCACCAGTGGTGTACGGCCAGTGTAGGAGATCGCTCCCCACACCATGATGCCGGGTGTTGGCCCTGTGTGCCTCGGTCGTATGCAGTCCTGATTGTGGCGCTCACCTGCACGGCGCCAAACACGCATACGACCATCATTGGCACCAAGGCAGAAGCGACTCTCATCGCTGAAGACGACACGTCTCCATTCGTCCCTCCATTCACGCCTGTCGCGACACCACTGGAGGCGGGCTGCACGATGTTGGGGCGTGAGCGGAAGACGGCCTAACGGTGTGCGGGACCGTAGCCCAGCTTCATGGAGACGGTTGCGAATGGTCCTCGCCGATACCCCAGGAGCAACAGTGTCCCTAATTTGCTGGGAAGTGGCGGTGCGGTCCCCTACGGCACTGCGTAGGATCCTACGGTCTTGGCGTGCATCCGTGCGTCGCTGCGGTCCGGTCCCAGGTCGACGGGCACGTGCACCTTCCGCCGACCACTGGCGACAACATCGATGTACTGTGGAGACCTCACGCCCCACGTGTTGAGCAATTCGGCGGTACGTCCACCCGGCCTCCCGCATGCCCACTATACGCCCTCGCTCAAAGTCCGTCAACTGCACATACGGTTCACGTCCACGCTGTCGCGGCATGCTACCAGTGTTAAAGACTGCGATGGAGCTCCGTATGGCACGGCAAACTGACTGACACTGACGGCGGCGGTGCACAAATGCTGCGCAGCTAGCGCCATTCGACGGCCAACGCCGCGGTTCCTGGTGTGTCCGCTGTGCCGTACATGTGATCATTGCTTGTACAGCCCTCTCGCAGTGTCCGGAGCAAGTATGGTGGGTCTGACACACCGGTGTCAATGTGTTCTTTTTTCCATTTCCAGGAGTGTATGTAGACTCGGAACACACCTTCTAAGAACTCAAGACCATTCTTTTTCGTGATGCTTGACGTCTTTCTTTTAACATCTTTGACTGCAGATACTTAAGAATTCATACGCCACTGTTGCACTGACAAATCGTACAGTTCATATCTTAACCATATCTCCGACTTCTGTTACACCATACGAACCTGGCAAGGGACAGTTACAAAAAAGATTATCGCACAATTCTGTGGACAACCGCTGTCATGACTGAATTACAATTCGTTGAGTTTCCTATAGTAACTATTCACATGGCATCAGTCTTTGTCACAACTATATTAACGTAGGACACAGGTACCGTTGTTTCACAAGCGACGGTGCACTTCAAAAAGCAGTACTTTCACTCTTTCTTTCTTTCTTTTGCTTGTGCCTTTTTCCCGCAATGACGCAGGGTCGGCATGGTTAATCGGAATTGGCAAGGTTAATTTAAGTGGTGGCCGGATGCCCTTCCTGCCACCACCCCGTGCCCCCCCAGGATAGAATTAGTGTAGCCCAACTGTCTTCGTCTGGTGTAATCCATCAAATAGTGCGAATGTGTGCAGATGTCTGCGAGCCGTGTAACTGAGGCGGAACGTGGGGACCAGCCCGGTATTCACCTAAGGGGATGTGGAAAACCGCCTAAAAACCATATCCAGGCTGGCCAGCGCACAGGCCTCCGTCGTTACGCCGCCGGGCAGAGTCGACATGGGGCCGGCGCGCCTACCCAAGTCCACGAAGCAGCGCATTAGCGCTCTCGGCTAACCTGGCCGGTCAAAAAGCAGTATTTTCACTGTTTTGCACTAATTTGTTTCATTCAGTATTTTTCAGGGACACCAACTACTCTACGCACCAACCATTGTTATTGAATTTTTCAACAGTTTTATTACCATGCAACGGTCCTCTATAAAGCTTACACAGCTGCGTCGTCCGCAATATATTTACCCACTTACTAGTATGACAATGCACCCGCACTGTCCTGGACGTGTACATTGATTCGGTTGGGAAGGGCATCATAAAACGACTGTATCCTCTCCTGACGCAAACTGGCTCACAACTGCTGTAAATGGTGGTTGATATTCTGAGCACCAGCAGTGGGACGAAGATGAGATCCAAGCTGGTCCCACACATGTTCTATTGAGATTGAGTACGAATGTGATGGTGATGCTGGTCAAGGGAGCACCTCAACTCCCTGTAGGCAGTTCATAAACACATGTACCACTTGTGGACGAGCGATGTTCTATTGCAGAATGTCGTCACGATGCCGTTGCGTGATGGGTAACACACGGCTACTCAGGATCTCTGTGACATACCGTTGTACCATCAGAGTTCCTTCCATCACTAGGAGCTGTCACTGATGACCCCCAACACCCATGACGACAGTAACAATGCCTTGGCTGTCCTGAACATTGTAGGAATGGGACCTCTCCCCAGTTGGCTGCCATACTGGACGATGATACTTATCCAGGGTAGTGCAGAAATGTGATTCATTACTGAAAACAATGCGACACCATTCATCAGCAGTCCATGTTTCCCATTTAAGGACCCACTCCAAACGCAGCCGTTTGGTGTTGTGGTGTTAACAGCGACCTACGTATCGGACGGCACTTCCCTGGTCTGGGTGCTGCTAGCTTCCGACTAATATTGTGGGAATCCATAACTTGTTCTAGCATAGCAGACGCAGATGAGAAGGGGTTACATCATGCTTGTCGCAAAATACAGAGATATTTACCTGCCATAAAGCACACAGCAAAGTACAAAGAGGGTAATGTTAGAGTTAGTTTTTTTTCGTGGTTAAAGTATGGTACCCTTATTGCGCTTAAGGAAACGTTAAATGTTCAAGGATAGGAAACCATTTTACAGCCTTCTGTAACGTGTAGAGGAACTGTTTCTCAAACGATGACAGTGTCAGAATGACAGTGGACCTTCTCGTAAAGCAGAAACTGTGAGGCAATGGTTTGTGGATAATAATATTTCTGAAATCGACTGGCCTGCCCAGAGTCTGCACCTGAACGCAATGGAAGACCTCTGGGATGAATTCTAACTTCGACATCGCTCCATATTGCCGGCCGGGGTGGCCGAGCAGTTCTAGGCGCTACAGACTCGAACCGTGCGACCGCCACGGCCACAGGTTCGAATCCTGCCTCGGGCATGGATGTATGTGATGTCCTTAGGTTAGTTAGGTTTAAGTAGTTCTAAGTTCTAGGGGACTGATGACCTCTGAAGTTAAGTCCCATAGTGCTCAGAGCCATTTGCACCATCGCTCCATATTCCAGGGTCCAACATCCCTGCCTTCTCTAGTTTCGGGTCTTGAGGAAGAATGAGCTGTCACTCCACCACAACATTCAGCATTCACTGAAAGTGCCCCCGAAGTGCCTGGATACTTTTATATATCCGCCCCTTGTAGCTGTGTGGTCAGCGCGACGGAATGTCATAGCTAAGGCCGGGGTTCGATTCCCGACTGGGTCGGAGATTTTCTCCGCTCAGGGACTGGTGTTGTCCTTATCATCATTTCATCCCCATCGACACGTAAGTCGCCGAAGTGGCGTCAACTCGAAAGTCTTGCACCAGGCGAATGGTCTGTCCGACGGGAGGCCCTAGCCACACGGCATATATATATATATATATATATATATATATATATATACACTCCTGGAAATTGAAATAAGAACACCGTGAATTCATTGTCCCAGGAAGGGGAAACTTTATTGACACATTCCTGGGGTCAGATACATCACATGATCACACTGACAGAACCACAGGCACATAGACACAGGCAACAGAGCATGCACAATGTCGGCACTAGTACAGTGTATATCCACCTTTCGCAGCAATGCAGGCTGCTATTCTCCCATGGAGACGATCGTAGGGATGCTGGATGTAGTCCTGTGGAACGGCTTGCCATGCCATTTCCACCTGTCGCCTCAGCTAGACCAGCGTTCGTGCTGGACGTGCAGACCGCGTGAGACGACGCTTCATCCAGTCCCAAACATGCTCAATGGGGGACAGATCCGGAGATCTTGCTGGCCAGGGTAGTTGACTTACACCTTCTAGAGCACGTTGGGTGGCACGGGATACATGCGGACGTGCATTGTCCTGTTGGAACAGCAAGTTCCCTTGCCGGTCTAGGAATGGTAGAACGATGGGTTCGATGACGGTTTGGATGTACCGTGCACTATTCAGTGTCCCCTCGACGATCACCAGTGGTGTACGGCCAGTGTAGGAGATCGCTCCCCACACCATGATGCCGGGTGTTGGCCCTGTGTGCCTCGGTCGTATGCAGTCCTGATTGTGGCGCTCACCTGCACGGCGCCAAACACGCATACGACCATCATTGGCACCAAGGCAGAAGCGACTCTCATCGCTGAAGACGACACGTCTCCATTCATCCCTCCATTCACGCCTGTCGCGACACCACTGGAGGCGGGCTGCACGATGTTGTGGCGTGAGCGGAAGACGGCCTAACGGTGTGCGGGACCGTAGCCCAGCTTCATGGAGACGGTTGCGAATGGTCCTCGCCGATACCCCAGGAGCAACAGTGTCCCTAATTTGCTGGGAAGTGGCGGTGCGGTCCCCTACAGCACTGCGTAGGATCCTACGGTCTTGGCGTGCATCCGTGCGTCGCTGCGGTCCGGTCCCAGGTCGACGGGCACGTGCACCTTCCGCCGACCACTGGCGACAACATCGATGTACTGTGGAGACCTCACGCCCCACGTGTTGAGCAATTCGGCGGTACGTCCACCCGGCCTCCCGCATGCCCACTATACGCCCTCGCTCAAAGTCCGTCAACTGCACATACGGTTCACGTCCACGCTGTCGCGGCATGCTACCAGTGTTAAAGACTGCGATGGAGCTCCGTATGCCACGGCAAACTGGCTGACACTGACGGCGGCGGTGCACAAATGCTGCGCAGCTAGCGCCATTCGACGGCCAACACCGCGGTTCCTGGTGTGTCCGCTGTGCCGTGCGTGTGATCATTGCTTGTACAGCCCTCTCGCAGTGTCCGGAGCAAGTATGGTGGGTCTGACACACCGGTGTCAATGTGTTCTTTTTTCCATTTCCAGGAGTATATATATATATATATATATATATATATATATATATATATATATCGTTGTGGGCACGTATATAGTATACAAGCGGTGCCGAGTCGAATGAGGAATCATTCTAGCGACGAAGTAGGCTGCAACTGAGGAAATACACTGCCATATGCGACTCTGATAAAGGGCAGATTGCTAAGGGTCGGCACATGGAACGAGTATCTGGGAAACGGCGATGTCACTGTCCGCGTGCTACTGTCGTATGTGTGGAAAGTGGCTGAAGGCAGCTCTGACAACACAGGAAAATGCAAGCACAAGTGTTTCGAGCAGACCGTTCACTTGTTGAACGTGCAACTCTGCAGTAATCGACCCATGCGTATTCTCATGTTGACCAATTTTGGCTGGCAGTGAGCCATCGTCGTGGAACCGCAGATCAATGGAAACTTGTCACCTGATTGGATGAATCAGTTACGCCGTCATTCAAGCTCCTCGAAATACGCACCGCGCCAAGGACGACGGGGAGGGGGGTGGGGCCAACAGCATTAGGCTCTGAGGGACATTCGCGTGAGCTTCCATTTGACATGGTAGTAATTGGAGACTCCATGGCCTACGTGGTTATTATTCGGCACCACTTGCTCACGTTCGCGCTTGATGGCTTCCCTGACGGTGATGGTGTCACCCAGCGGGACAACTGCGTCGCAAGGTCAGAGCAGTGCTGCGCGAGGTAGCCGCGTGGTCTTGGGCGTCCTGTCACGGTTCGCGCGGCTCTCCCCGTAAGAGGTTCGAGTCCTCTCTCAGGCATGGGTGTGTGTGTGTTGTCCTTAGCGTAGGTTAGTTTAAGTTAAATTAAGTAATGTGTAATTTAGGGACTGATGACCTCAGCAGTTTGGTCCCATAAGATCTTACCACAAATTTTCATTTTTTTTTTTTTCAGAGCAGTGCTACAGTGGTTTCAAGAGCACGGTATTGAACTCACGTTGATGTCTTGGCCACCAAATTCTCTTGACGTGAACCCGGCATCTAGCCTGGACGATATCGCGCGCCTGTTGCGCACCTGTAAACCACTGGCCTTAATTTACGGGAGTTACGTGACTTTTGCGTAGACATCTAAGTAAACCTACGAATGCCTTTTCGAATCCACTCCACGAAGAGTCGCTGCCATATTGCGTTTCAAAGGTGAATGTTTCGGCGCATCAGTGTAGTTCGCAAAGCACTTTTGGTTTCCCCTCTCATACACAGCTTTCCTGAGATGTTGGGCGTCACATTTTATGCAGTGCACTGGCTTGCCACAGTGTCGCACTTAAGGCTCGACGCCCTGGCGCCTACTCACTGTGGACTGCTCGGTTTGGACTACAGTTTAGAGGCAGTAGCCCAGACGTTTCATATGGAGATTCATTCTTATTGTTTTGCGATGAGCCAAGTGTAGCCACCAGCAATATAAATGAGTGGCAAAAAACACAGAAAACGTAATCTGGGATGAGCAACTCGACATTTAAATCCCGTGCTACTGTATAGCAAACCAGTTCCTTGACTACTATGGCACTTCCCGTAAATTAAGGCGTAAGAGAAGGGCAGAAACTGTAGAAATAAAGAAAGTAGCAGATTTAGAATTTGTTGTCCTCTTTTTTTAGGTCATCAGTCTTCTGACTAACTAGTCACGACTTCCTTTCTTGCTCCTACTGCCTCATCACAGAGTCCCACAACGTCCTCATTTTTTTGTTGGATATATTTCAATCTCTCTTCCTCTCTCATCGATTTTGCAGAGAACCTCTCCATTCTTATTTTATCAGTCACATAATTTTCAACATATAATACCGCATGTCAGACCTGTGATTCACTTCTTTTTTATTTTCTCACAGTCCATGATAAGCTTACAAGCAATTCTGCGCTCCACACGAACATTCTCAGTAATCTCGTCCTCATATTAATCTATATTTTTTAAACAAATAGACTTCTTGTAGCGAAGAGTGCTCTCTTTGTCTCACTTTGTTTGCAATGTAAGAATTCCTTCACTTCCCCTACGTTGCCTCCGATTTCGATGTTAAGTTTATGGTTAAACTCTTATTGCTACTCCTCATTACTTCCGTCTTCCTGAAACGTCCCCTTAGAACAATTATACAAGACTGTGCTTAACCTGACACACAATATTATTTAGCGCAACGCAATCTGACTTTCAAAAATCCCTACAAAAGAATGGCCCTGACTAACATTAACCTATACCTTTCACAAATCACTTACCTCACAAAAATCTTCTTTACTGGAACTACTGCAATACAGCGAGCGCCACTACTGCCAGCTAAATAAAAGATTCAAACTACTGAAGGCTCTAACTACTGATAGGGATAGTTAGCAAATGAAAGATTTTAATAGAGAACAAACACTGTATTTACCTTAATATCATCAAAAGTCATAATATATGTAATTTCAAAACTCCGCCATCTCTCTCCCCACATCCACCACTGCTGGCGGCTCACCTCCAACTGCCCAACGCTACGCGCTGTTTACATCCAGCTGCCGCTGCCTAACACTACAGTGGCAGACAACAATGCAAACTAGCCACAGACTGCACACAGCACAGCCAGTGATTTTCATACAGAGCGCTACGTAACGTTGCCAATAAGAAAACATAAACAGCCTATTTACATAAATAAAACATAAACAGCCTACTTACATAGCCCCCATGCTCCCCATAAAAAATTTTACAAAATATTTTTGGGCAGTGGCCAATAATGATTTGAAAAAATTTTTCATAATTACAATAACAAAGATATCAAATGCACACACTTATTTATACAATGTTGGTCAAAAGCTAAAATTTTCTCACAGTCCATAAAGACAGTCCTGATCATTCATCACAGTAAAACTGCCGTTTCTTTTATCAAAGTCTGAGCAGTAAAAGACAAAGCACACGGAAGTAGTGGATGTCCATGCAGTCTTGAAGAAGTAGTGTTGTCCTTCCAACAGAAAGACAGTGCTGACTCTTGACATGCTGACAGGTAATGGGCCACAACAGAGCAAACCCACAGCAGAGTCATTCGACGTTTTGAAGAAGATTGGTAGGTAGGTCATCACAGAGCAGACCCACTGTAGTCCTGGTAGAGATTACGGTATTGGTGGGCCACCAGAGGTGCAGACCCACTGCAGTCCTTGTAGAAATAATGGTTTTGGTGGGCCATCAAAGATGCAGACCCACTGTAGTCCTTGTAGAGATGGCCAGCAGCCATCTGTTGTGACTGTGCAGGTGCACAATCACCATTGAAGAGTCTTGCAGATAATATAGCAAGTCCATAACCACCACTTGTGCACTCACAAATTTTTTGGAATTGTCCTTAGTACCAGCAATGCTGTTATCCAGTCCCTTGCTGAATTATCAACACACATGCAAACACTAACAGTCCCTACTTCTCACATATTGTCCATATAGTATGACCAACGGAAATGTGTGCAGTGAAATGTAACTTACAAGTTACTAATATGATGAACTGGTGTCAATTACCATTTTATAACATGAGAATACAATTACAAAGGTACAAAATACATCATTAAAGAACATAACAATACAGATAACATTTGTAGTACAAGCTTTACAAAAGAATCGAAATAACATATACATCAGTGTTACAGGAATTATGACATGAGTAAATACATAAAAGATCAGAAGAACGTTTGAAACATCAACTTCACACATGAGCAACAAAACGGAATAAATAATTTCTAAGCAATAACATATTATTAATGCCAATTATATTTGAGGATAACAGTATTCCTCACCATAGTGAATGTAGCTTAATATTAAAAGAAGAAAAAATTCTATGAAACTACACAGAGACAGGAAGAAAACAAATACACAAGGGTACACAAACACATAGTGGGATAACACAAAAGGAAAGGACAGGGTTTGTTTTCAGTGTAACATTTGGTACTGCAGTCCAACCCAAAACTTCATTCCACAGATAATTCCTCTTATTTCGATATTTGCTCTAGCCAAAAAAATCCTATCCAAGCATGCTTTCTGTATTTTTCTCGTATAACCTCTCAGTGCATTTCTTCAAATTCATCGCAACTCATTCTCTTATATAGTCTACTCCTTCTTAAGCTAACTTAAATCTGCCCTGAGCTCAGATGCTAAACTAAGGGACGAGGCAATGCAGCAGCACAAAACAATTAATACAAACAGCAATGACAAAAAAATGGAAAGTGGCGAAGTAAGCAGCATTATAGAAATTAGCAAAGCAATTGCAATATTACAACTAATATAAGGCAATTTGCAGCAAACAATAAAAATAAATCAGTAGTAAAACTGGCTTAACAGAGTAATACAAAGTCAAATTCAGTAACATTATGCCTGGGAAAGAGCAGCAGCAAATGAAATAACTTATATCTAAACATGACATAGCTCAAGCAGAAAAAAACATTACACTAAAGACAACAATGTGGACAAGAGAAATGTATATTTACATCTTAATGTCTATGTAATTAAAGTGGTGCACCACAACATCTTATTGTAAAAAAAATATTACCATGTACTTGAAAAGAAAATTATGTGTTACTGTTACTAGTTCCTTCTTATTGTTCTTTCATTTCCAAGTGCTCCTTTTTTTTAAAGAATGTGGATCATAAAATAATTATTTAATAGATCTGTTGACAGAAAGTGTTCACATTAGCAAATGCATTTTATTTTATAAAAGCAATGCTGCAACACAGCTGGAAACCAGATATCAAATGAAATAAGCAATTACGCAAACCAAAGCATAAAATCATCATTCAATAGCTATGTGGCATTTCGTAAGTCAGTAGCTCTCAACTCTTGTAGAAAGATGCTTGTCGTAATCAGGTGTTCAGATGTAAAAATATTTCCTCCCATTTCATTAGGCATTTCAGTAAATATCATTTCATTAAGCATTTTAGTAAATATCATATCACGAGCTCCACAGTATGCTTCCAACAAGGAAATGTCAATAGCGAGGACAATGGCCTCCCCTTTCTTTTTTTTTACCTGTGCTTCTGACGAGGCACTCACTAATGACTTGTTCTCCCGACGTCTGACACAGCTGCGTGACCACGATGCATTATGTGCAGGTGGTCACTTAGCATTCTTACGGAAATATTTACGACAGCAGTTTCCACTACAGTGACAGTCTCATATAAAAATTTCACAGGTCGAGAATTTACGTTGCAAATGTGTAGAAACAAAATCCTATGAATATAACAGTGTCCAAAAAAATTTTCGCCAGCATTGTGATACATTCATGCATTTACACACATTTCATAACTCTTGAAGTACGATTATGAACAGTTCACACAGTACAGACAAAATACAATTTCGCATGTGTGAAGTAATCCAACTGTGTAATTGTGTAAACATGTGTCAATGATGTAAAAAAAAGTTTATCTCTCAGTTAAATGATCAGATAGCTGTGTAATTTATGTGTTAGAGGAATATGGTACCGATGTGTAAAGTTGTATAAGCAATTACCATATTAGCTAGGGCTCCTTGTGCTCGCCAAACACATGGTACACAAAGTATACATGTACCCCCCTGAGGATTATTGTAATTATACCCTCAGGTGTTACAGATTATATCAATGGAATGAAATGTATCACGGAAAACTTTCTTTGTAATTCAAAAATCTTTAAAAATAAATGTTTTAAGTACAAAATTAATCACTCAAGTACGTGTCCTGTAGCGCTAAATGTGCGTCTTGCTGTAAGATAATCTCTGTGGAAGTGTCGTAGTTATTGTCCTCTGAAAGCTAAGTTCTGCAGAAGTCAATGCACTTACCTCATGATAAACAAAGGTGAAATGCTTTGCGTATAGATATCTTAGTTATTACGCTTATTGTTGTGAAGAAGAAATTACTGTGCTGTAACGTATTGTTGTGCTACGGAAAAGGCAGTCTCATTGTAGCTATACCACAAAAGTTACTATTAAACATGTTTTACTTTCCAGAAGAATTCAGAAAAACTGTGCAGATATAAAACAGATACACCGCAAAACCAACACTGTAAATTGTCACTCATTAGTAACGTCATGATATAATCTTGTAGCTGTCACATAAACTAACCACTGTGTCATCTGGTATCTCTCAGAAAGTACTTGAATTCAGAATGTATTTTCAAGTACACCAAAATGTTGCATTAAAATCTCATTAGCAGTACTGGTAAATGTTCTAAGTATGTGAGCCTTATAGTCGTTACGTAATCGTGCAACTAACAAGCAAGCATGCACACACACAATAACACTGTGACGTCTGTTCACAATAACAATGCATTCGTAATTTCTGTTTAAATAAGTTCTCTTCGTTCTTGACTGGATATTTAACTTCAAACATTGTTGCATGGTAACAGTTTCTAAGTCTGACAATGCATACTATAAATGTGAAGTGAAACGTTTTATGGCAAAGACAAAGTTAAAAAGCAGTTTTACTCTCAATAAACGGTTTTACATGTGAGATGTGGTGTAACCCTTTGCTCTTCTCAGTACGCAGAGTTTCAACTTGAATGCAATTATCATGCGGTATTCGTCTGCAAAGAATACTGGAATTTTGCTCAAGGTTAGCGTCAATGATATTTTTCCCTGAGCCAGCGGGCGCAAGTGGCTGCCTGCGGTGCGAGTCATTGTCTGTTTCTTTGTTGGCGCGCGTCGTTATTGAGATTTGGAGACCTAACTTCTAGAAATTCACCGTGACGAGAGGGCCCTGCCCTGTTTAAATCTCGCCAGTTCTGATGCAATTCAGGTCTGTCGTTACGATTATATCGTCTGTCGTCATGTCGGTAGATTCTATAGTTTCTTTCTTGCCGGTCAAGTGTTGGGGAATTTCTTCCTCAATTGTAACTGCGAGCTGAACTGTTGCGTCTGAAGTTATTCTGTCTCCCGTGATAATAATAGTTCTGATTGCCAAATTGTCTGTTTCTATGATTGTCTCTGTCATATTCATTACTACGGAAATGCGATCTTTCTCTGTGACTATTACTCTGCCAGTGGTTGTCATACGGGTGGTATCTGTTTTGGTCACGATTTACGTTGTAAGAATAGGCTTGTCGTGTCCAATTATTGGTTCTATCGTCATGGAATTGTGACGGATGTGACCTGTAGTTGTTTTGCTCCTGTTTTCGCGTTCCGCGATTGTCAGTGTCAATTTCCAGTTCTTGTAACAGTCCCTGAAAAGCTTCAATGTCTTCTTTGCAACGTCCTGCCAAAATAATATGTCGTAAATGTTCAGGTAATTTGATTAAGCAAATGCGTATGAGTTCTGAAGGGCTGTATGGGTTTGAAAGATATTGATTCTTATGCAACATGTCTTCAAAATATTTGACAAGACTGGAAAATTCAGATTGTTCGAAATGTTTCATCATTATGATGCTATGTTTTACTCGGTCTTGAGTAGCTTGAGACCAATATGCTGAGAGGAACGCATGGTAAAATTCTCCTTCACTGTGACAATCGTGAATGACCGATCGCATTCTTACAGCTGGTTCATTCACCAAGTAGCCACACATAAATTCTAACCTGTGCTCCAATGACCAATTGGGAGGAAAACAATGAGAGAATTGATGGAGCTACGCTTGTGGATGAATGTCGTTGGCAGAATTCTTAAACGTTTTGAATTCACGTGTAGTAATGAACAGCTTATAGTCAAAATCATCGTGTCGGCGAGTAGCATATCGGTCATTGTTACATCGTGTCGGCGGTTCCATCTCACAATTCGGTGTACCTTGCCAATTTCTTTCATAGTTTCCGAAGTGCCCTGAGTTATTATTTTGTGGCTGTTCCATATTTCTATGTCCCTCTTCCCGTATTGGAGCGCGAGTGGCCTCTGAAATACGTAATTCTTGTATTACCTGTGTCAGCTGATCTTGTACTTCCAGGATTTCTCTTTGGTGTTGCGTATTAATTTGATTTTGATTTTGTTTGAATTTTCTAATTTGTTCGCACTCTTCTGTGTCAGTGATGGCTACAGGTCTTGTGTCATTCAGATCATCATCTACCTTTGCAGATAAGTTAGTGAACTGATCCGAAAGTTCGGCTACTTTCTCCGATAGTGTATTTATTTCCTCAGTGTGTTTTTCTGAACCAAGTTTCACAGTGTCCATTTGTGTTGAAATCGTATCTACTGTGTCCTTTAAGTTTTCTTGAGTTTTTGCAAGTTGCGTAACCGAATCGGCAGATGCAACTGAGTCAATTTTAGCTTGCAAGGTGTCGTGATTTTCGTGAACAATAGTTTGCAGTTCTTTTATGGCTGCTTCATGATTCTGTAATGCATTTTCATGACGCGAAAAAATAGGTTGGAAATGCTCACAAATTTGTGTTTTTACGTCATTACAGACTTTCTGACATTTCGATTCAATGTTATGTAACTCAGCAGTTAAATCTTCACGTGTTTGTTCGAGAGTTTGTTCCAATGAGTCTAACTTTTGAAGCTTTTGCTGTGTTTGTCTCTGATTTTGTTCCATTGTGTGTAACTGTTGCTGTGTTTGTCTCTGGTGTTGCTCCATTGTGTCTAACTGTTGCTGTGTTTGTCTCTGATTTTGTTCCATTGTGTCTAACTTTTGAAGCTTTTGTCCCATTTGTTGCATTAATTGTAATAACAATGCACTGGTGTCTGAAACATGTTCCTCAGTGCTTTTCGGCAGTGAATTTGCACCGGCAACATTCACATTTTGACAAGCAGAAAATGTGTCTTGACTCATTTGAGAAAACGGTGAGAACCCAAAACCTGAGTCTACAGTATTTGCAATATTGTGTTCTGTCATTCCCAATTCCTGAGGCGAGCTGTTGCCGACCGATCGATCGATAATGCTTCCCTGTTTACTACCTGTTTCACTGTCTACACCATTATTTGACGCCCGCTCCATTTCCCTATGCACAGTTACCAAATTACTACTTTGAATATTAGTTAATTCACTACATGGTGGCGTTAACACACTGCTTTCGTCTTCACTGTCATTTCTCAGTTTACTTTGGAGCCTAGTGTTACGTTTTTCACACGCCATTATTGTCACAATATTTCACACGACAGCACAGAAAAACACAATTTGAAGAGCAAAAATAGGGGAACACATTAACATAGCACTGAAAATAATATCTAGTTAATTGCAAGCGTAGCTGTGAAATACTTGGTGCAAATCTACATGCATGCCACAACTGTTTTACTGTACAACAATGAAAGGCTGCAACTACAAAGGAGATTCTCTCTACAATTATGCACTAGCAATAAACAAAATCTACACTAATTACACAAACTACAAGAAAAAATCAGAAGATTCCAGTGAGGTATCCTAGCAGGGTCGCCATATGAAACGTCCCCTTAGAACAATTATACAAGACTGTGCTTAACCTGACACACAATATTATTTAGCGCAACGCAATCTGACTTTCAAAAATCCCTACAAAAGAATAGCCCTGACTAACATTAACCTATACCTTTCACAAATCACTTACCTCACAAAAATCTTCGTTACTGGAACTACTGCAATACAGCGAGCGCCACTACTGCCAGCTAAATAAAAGATTCAAACTACTGAAGGCTCTAACTACTGATAGGGATAGTTAGCAAATGAAAGATTTTAATAGAGAACAAACACTGTATTTACCTTAATATCATCAAAAGTCATAATATATGTAATTTCAAAACTCCGCCATCTCTCTCCCCACATCCACCACTGCTGGCGGCTCACCTCCAACTGCCCAACGCTATGCGCTGTTCACATCCAGCTGCCGCTGCCTAACACTACAATGGCAGACAACAATGCAAACTAGCCACAGACTGCACACAGCAGAGCCAGTGATTTTCATACAGAGCGCTACGTAACGTTGTCAATAAGAAAACATAAACAGCCTACTTACATAAATAAAACATAAACAGCCTACTTACTTTCCTTTGGTTTATTCTCAGACCAAATTCAGTTTTCAGTAGACTCTTCATTCCATTCAACAGGTCCAGTGAAGCTTCCTCATACACCGACGAGAACCATTTAAACTGAATTTTCATTCCACTCCTAAATCTGTCTCTTGTTTTCGCCATTGTTTCCTCGATGTACAGATCTATAAGAGTAGACTAGGAAGACCCATCTTTTCTTAATTCTGTTTTTAATCAGAGCATTTCTCTCTTGGTCTTTAATTCTAGTTTTTGCCTCTTGATGCTTGACGTGTTGCATACTTCCTGTCTTTCCCTTTTCCTTTATTATGAGAATTTTGAATATTTTAACTAATTACATCGTCGGTCATTTCTTCAGGTCAACAATTCTTATGCTAATGTCTCGTTATTTCACTAGGTTTGACCCCATACACACACATAAATGCAAACAGGCGACGTCAGAACTGCTTCCCTGATGTCTTAACCTTTACTAAATCCTGACTCATATTCATTTAATAGACCCTCAATTATGCATTCCATTCTTCTACAGATATTACTCTTGTCAGAAAAATTGATGCATAGACAATTACAGTAATTTTGCGATAGTATGGAATTTTCCCAACGACTTCAGAAATTCCGGACTGCTATCTTCTACTTTTAGCTAGCTTGATCTCAAGTCTTCATAATCTCATTCACTCTCTGACCCTAATACTGGATCCCCTTTGTCTTCCAAATAACACTCAGTTCTCATTTTTCCACGTTGTCAGACGGTTCCTCTTCCTCACAGAAGCCATCAATGATTCTTCCCACCTACCCGCTCTCTCTTCAGTGTTCAGTAGTGGAATCCCTTTTCCACTTTTATGTTGACAGCTTTGACTTCAGTTTCACCGAAAGTTGTTGACTTCCCAATACGCTGAACCTGTCGTTTTTTCTACCATTTTGTTTTCGATTTTTTCCTTTTTGCTTAAAAGGATTTCGCTTAAGTTTCCTCTTGTGGTCATTCTTAAGTGCCTGATGTCGCTGTATATCTTTCTTTTTCCGAAATTTTCCATATTTTCTGCGTTCATCGAACAATTGAATTATTTGTTCTGTTACCCGAAGTTTCTTCGCAGCCATCTTCCTCACAAGGATATGAGGATCAGTGACGCATATAACAACATCAGAGACGCTGCACACAGAAGATATCAACGGTACCAGACCTCTAAGAAATAGCTCGCGTAAAAGCGACTAGGCAACCGTATTAGTGAGTCTGTGAGAAAAGCAAGACTCAGGTACGCCCACTCGTTAAATGAGGACTTTCACAGCTTCACGACTTGTGGCAAAATCTACGAGGTCTATGGATAGGTAAACCTCAATAATCTGCAGCTGAACCTCCAGTTCCTGTTGAGGAACGCAATGAGTATTTCGCCACGCTTTCATCTCTATTTGACTATCGCACAAGGATGCAAACCTTCGATTCCTTTGAAGCATCACTGGTTGGTACAAACGAAAAATATTTCTGCAGCCGGTAAGTTTAACACAGTCAGGTAGCTGCAGGTCACGCCAATATTACAGCAGTTACAAATGATCAGCTTCCCCGTCGTTTCACTACTGCCTATAATTATGGATATTTCTAACCATTCTCTGACCTGGCTCATAAAACCTTTACCCAAATAGGAATCTGCCAGAGAACCTTGCATTCTAGCATCATTATCTAAGGCCTTAGAATACATAGTTGACGATCAGATTATCAGTTATTTAACGTGAAATAGCCTTCTGGATGAATACTTGTCTGGTTTCTGGAAAAATAGCACCACGACTATTCCTCTTATAAAATTGACTGACGAACTGAAACAAGCTATGGACAAACAAGAGGCCGTTATTATGTGCCGTTTGAATTTCAACAGAGCTTCCCACTGTATCGACTTTGTTATTCAGCTTACAAAACTCAAAAGTCAAAAGTTTTCTTCAAGTGCAGTACAATGGTTTCACTCATCCATTACATATCCTCCACAGCGTTCAGTGTTCGGTGTTCGGTCCATTACTTTTCTTATTATTTGTTTATGATGTGTCGACTTTTATCTCCTTTTGGAAATATCATTTATAGACTGATTACCTTCAGTTATAACTTAGCGGAAGCCCAAGAAATTTGCGTGCAGCCATCCACAACGTAAATGCTGACTTACTTGCTTTATCAGAATGGGAGCAGAACGTAGGTCTGAAACTCACCTTTTCTAAAACACAAGCGATTTTAGTCGCTTGCAAAAGACTTATGACTCCTCAGTTCAGAGAATCTCATCCACCCATAATTCTAAACAACACAGAAATAATCTTTTCTTCTTCTGCAAAGAATTTGGGGATAATTCTGGACTATCATTTAGGCTGGACTGAACATACAACTGCAGTCTGTAAGAAGGTGTCAGTATCACTTCTTTGACAAAAGAAACATAAAAAGCATTTCCTCTCGAGCTTAAAAAGAAGCTTGTAGAGTCACTAATACTCCCCATCCTTGACTACTTTATCCTCATTTTCCAAAGACTGTGGCCTGAGAACTCACGTCGACTGGAACTGGCAATGAATGCTTGTGTGTGATACATCTGCGATGTACGCTACTTCCTGCCTATTAACAATTTCATGGCTACCTGCCGAAAGCGTAGCGATCTTAAGAATTTGCTCTATCGTCTTCTCAATCATTACACTACTTTCCATTTATCTTCAACCCTCACCCTACTGTCTGAACAATACAGAAGAAATAGACGATCTCAACAAAGTAAAATCCTCTCTGTACCACTACACAACACTATCATCTTCTGTAAAGTATTTTCTGTATGAAGAGCCCGACTTTGGAACAATCTTCCTCAAAATATTACGGAAATTAAAGTCGTTGGTAACTTCAAAAGACAGCTAATGGCCCACTTCCTATCACAATAGCTGTCTTCTCTACAGCTCACTCTCGTCAACCCTCCCTCCGCTACCTGCCATTCCCACCCCTTCTCTACAGACTTCTCTACCTAAATTCTTTTCTTTCTTAGTACGTATTGTCACTTTCATTTCAGTCTTACCATCTTTTATTAACCCTTCTAGATTTTCTAATACCAAACAAGGCTTCAGAAGTGCTAAACCAATCAGTATCATTCTTGATTCTTCTACTGTTTTAGTATTATTATTAATGTTACTGTTATTATTGTTATTATTATTATTATTATTATTATTATTATCGCCAGTTATTACTTTATTAATAATACAAATTATTATTATTCAGCTTGCTACATAATAACCAAGCAGTATCATTCTTAATTCCTTCCTTAACTTATCATCACTATTAGTGTTATTATTATTATTATTATTATTATCAGTTATTATTTTTATTAATAATGCAGATTATTATTAGTATTGTGATCTTACATAATGTTTTTTGTATGTGTTGTTCCTGGTCGGATGTAAGAGAGGACCTTAAGGCTCTGACCTGATCAGTCTAGATAACCAGTAAATAAATATATTTGTTGTGTCCAGCTTCTATGACAGATCTTTTCAACTGAACTGCAACATCTACAGTAACAGAGAACTTCGAATTGCCGCATTCCCCATACCTCAACATCCCTGTTATTTACACATTGGGCTCCTCTCACGATTCCCTTAAATTCCAGCATTCTCTTCATCATTAGAAAATTTTGATACTCCTTACAATCCCATATTTTCCTCTACTATAGCATTCTAATCCCCCTTGGATGTTACATTTCCATCTTCCTATACGTACTGAGTTATCTGTTCAGATACTCATATGTTTTCTCTCTCTCTCTCTCTCTCTCTCTCTCTCTCTCTCTTCGTCGTTTGCTTGTGATGTGGGCATTTATAAATGAATTATTCTTGTTGGAATTCGTTTAGTGTCGATTATGATATGAAGAATCCTGTCACTGCGCTTTTTACAGTCGCTCACTTTTATACCATTTTTTTCCGCTGTCGATATTACCATTGCATTTGTCTGACAGAATATCCTTATTTTATTTTCATTCCTCTAGGTAGTGACCCTTGAGTAGATCGGCTCCATGGTCCCTGCCCTTACCCTAACTATCCCTTAATCACTTAGGTATAACTGCACGGTTACGTCGATTTTGATGTACTCACCGGAGAATTGCATCACTGCCTGCATCGAATTCATGATGACGGCTGCGCTTGTTGTCTCCAGACCCAAGGACAGCAATTTGTCACCGAAGAGCATGCTGAATATCGTGTTGAGGCACTGGTTGGTCATCTGTCGTAAAACATAAGAAACGGCACTTGAGGGTAGCCGCTGAGACTTCATCACCAGTTACGCAATGCAGAACAAAAAGGCGTGCAACTCCACAAAGTAATAACAATGAAATCCCTAAATTTGTATTGCATGTGACAAATTGGAGTACGATTAAGAGATTCAAGTTCCAGTTTGACGTAATTTCGAACTAAAAAGAAAAGCAGGTTAATTGCAGAGCTCTTGTATCCGAAGTGTGGTCGCTGAAGGACTACACAGTATCTAGCAGGTGGCGCTGTAGGTATCATGGCAGGACTTGGTCAATAACTTTCGAAATCAGCAGCTGAAGACGATACAACATATTACTTCCTCTCATAGTTTCATGTGATAAAGAAGATGATGAAATTAAAAGTATTCCTACGTGTAATGACAGTCGTTAATCTGTACGCACGTTTCATAGTAATGGGACGCATAGAAATGTTAATGTTGTATTGCACACAGCGCGATATTCTATAAAATACAGATTCAGTTTACATGCGTAGCTTTGTGAAATACAAGAATATGTATTGTCAATAAAACATCTTTTTCAGTTACAAACGCAATATACACTATGTTTTTTAGAGGGTGCCCGTCTTGAGCAAAACAGTTGTATCTTTTCTTCCATTTCCCGAAACACGTTTCGCTGAAATTTCAGCATCATGAAAGGGGCTTTTATTTTCTTTCTTGTTACCATGTGCTGTGGGTTCTCTAGTTTTTAATGTTTTTTATTGCACTTATTTTCTTTCAGTGTTTGTCATTTCTTCTGGTTTCCCCATTATCTTCACTGTGAAAAAATGCACTGTGTAACTTTCACTGTAACTGTTTACTAAACTACGTTACTGATTCCGACAACTGACGAGTAAGCGAAATATCAGTGTTCCCTAAGTAAAGTTGCTGACTATTTTCTTTAACTGCGTGGTCGACGTTAGCGTTCAAAAATGTTCAAATGTGTGTGAATTCCTAAGGGAAGAAACTGCTTAGGCCATCGCTCCCTATACCTACACACCACTTAAATTAACTTAAACTAACCTATGCTAAGAACAACACACACACCCATGCCCGCGGGAGGACTCGAACCTCGGGCGGGAGGGCGTTAGTGTTCACCATAACGTTAAAAGTGTCACTTTCCGTAACGTTCCATGGTACCAACAATTATCATGATCGCTGTTGTAGTAGTGAACGATGAACGATGTATTTCTCTGGTTTATTAACGCTGTTCTCCAAACCTCATCTAGAGCATTTTCTTTCATTCATACATTTTACTGATGTGACTAAAATAGAAAATACAGAAAGATCACCAGACGTGATAGCTACACTTAGTCAGGCTGCTTTTATTCCCGGAAAGCAAAAAAAGAAATAATTGCATTTGGGGTGAAGCATTTCAGTCTGCTCAACAATGCTACTGTTCAACTCATCTTCTATTGAACCAGATATAAGGAGCATGTGATAAGCTCATAGGAAAAAAAGTTTAATCACCCACAGGGGTCGCCGAGCTAATACCATGTAACAACGCCTCTAGCATTGAAGATGGACTGAACCCGCCAACGAAGAGAGTTGGAGCTTTCTTCATGTATGCAATATGCAGCTGAAGCCTCTCATCGGTGTTTTTCGGTTAGGCTATTTGCTACGTTTCACCGTCAATTCCAAATAATCCCAGAGACTTTCCATGGGATGACGATCGTCTTACTTACCGGGCAGTGTAGATGCGACAGGATATCTGAGGCGCCACCAAACCAGGAAGGTATACGCGCAGGCCAGGAAGCAGGGCTGTTGCCATCGTGTTAGACGGAAAGCTCCACAGCATACCCGTCACGATCGTGTTCCAGATCACTGAGAAAGCTGAAGTAAACATCCTGACACGTGTTCACACAGTAACTTGCATGAATGTGCCCACGTCGTGCCCCCCCCCCCCCCACACACACACACACACACACGGAAACATAACAATTCCGCCTCTAGGAGCCCCATTGTGGGGCTTAATATCCGCTGAGAGGTAAAGTTTAATTTTACGACGGGAAAAAACCAGAGCTTTGGATTGTGATTCGTTCACTAAACCTAATCACTTCTTAAAAACTCTTTCCTGTTATGATTCTAACAACATTTCTCTTGGAGTTCATCGGTTTATTTTGCTTAAAAATAAACATGGATAGGCACAGCAGCAAGAAACTTCTTTTTTATGAGGTTACCGGTTTCGGTCTGATTTAGACTATCTTCGGACCTACCACCGTGGTGGTTGATGGTGGTAGTGAACGGAGCAGGCGTTACGACTCCACGCAGTTAAGCGTTTATGGAGTCGTTTACTATCACCTACCACCGTCCACCACCATGGTCGTAGGTCTGAAGATGACCTAAAACAGACCGAAACCGGTAACTTCATAAAAAAAGAAGTTTATTGCAGTTGTAACTGTTCATGTTGATTATTACTGTTACGACTGTTTCGTATGATGGGTGCTGATAACGTCACACTAATAATGACCTTTTTTTCAAGTAGTAGCATTTACGCCTGATTCAATGTGGTGGAGGATACAGCTTGTGAAACGAGTCCATGAACATAATCTTCCTTACATTTTTTTTTTCTTTTTTGATCAACAGTCTTCTAACAGGTTTGGTGCGGATCGCCACGTATTCCTCTCCTGTGCTAACCTCTTCATCGCAGAGCAGTACTTGCAACTTACGTCGTCACTTACTTGCTGGATGTATTCCGACCTCTATCTTCCTCTACAGTTTTTGCTCTCTACGGTTCCCTCTAGTACCATGGAAGTCGTTCCCTCATGTCTTAACAGATGTCTTATCATCCTGTCCCTTCCCCTTATCACTGTCGGGTTCCCGGGTTCGATTCCCGGCGGGATCAGGGATTTTCTCTGCCTCGTGATGACTGGGTGTTGTGTGATGTCCTTAGGTTAGTTAGGTTTAAGTAGTTGTAAGTTCTAGGGGACTGATGACCATAGATGTTAAGTCCCATAGTGCTCAGAGCCATTTGAACCTTATCACTGTTTTCCACATATTCTTTCCTCTCCGATTCTGCGCAGAACCTCCTCATTCCTTACCTTACCAGTACAATCCTGATGTTAAGTTTCTCGATGTTCTCATTTCTACTACTTCCCATTACCTTCGTCTGTCTTCGATTTACTCTCAACACATACTCTGTACTAATTAGGCTGTTCATTCCGTTCAGCAAATCGTATAATTCTCCTTCACTTTCACTTAGGATAGCAATGTCAACAGCGAATCGTATCACTCATATCCTTTCACCCTGAACTTTAATTGCACTCCAGAACCTTTCTTTTATTTCCTTCATTGCTTCCTCGATGTGCAGATTGAGCAGTAGGGGTGAAAGGCCACATCCTTGTCCTACACGCTTTTTAATACGAGCAATTCATTCTTGGTCGTACACTCTTATTATTCCCTCTTGACTGTTGTACATATTGTACAAGACCCGTCTCTCCCTATGGCACCGAGCGAGGTGACGCAGTGGCTAGCACACTGGACTCGCATTCTGGAGACCGACGGTTCAATCCCGCGTCCGGCCATCCCGATTTGGGTTTTCCGTGATTTCCCTAAATCGCTCTAGGCAAATTCCGGGACGGTTCCTTTGAAAGGGCACGGCCGACTTCCTTCCCCGTCCTTCCCTAATCCGATGAGACCGATGCCCTCGCTGTTTGGTCTCTTCCCCAAAAACAATCCAATCCAATCTTTCTTCCCAAATGTGATTCCAGTGCCTTGTCACTACGCTACTCTCCCTATGGCTTACCCCACTTTTTTTTAGAATTTCGAACATCTTGCACCATTTTACACTGTCGAACGCTTTTTCTAGGTTGACAAATCCTATGACCGTGCCTTGATTTTTCTTTAGTCTTGCTTCCATTATTAAATGCATCGTCAGAATTGCCTCTCTCGAGCCTTTACCTTCCCTAAAGCCAAACTGATCGTCATCTAGCGCATCCTCAATTTTCTTTTCCGTTCTTCTGTATATTATTCTTCTAAGCAACTTGGATGTATGACCTGTTAAGCTGACTGTGCGATAATTCTCGCACTTCTCAGTTCTTGCCGTCTTCGGAATTGTGTGGCTGATGCTTTTCCGAAAGTCAGATGGTATGTCACCAGACTCATACATTCTACACAGCAACATGAATAGTCGTTTTTTTGCCACTTCCCCAAATGATTTCTGGTGGAATGTTAGCTATCCCTTCTACCTTATTTGAACGTAAGTCCTCCAAAGCTCTTTTAAATTCTAATACTGGATACCTATCTCTTCTAAATCGTCTCCTGTTCCTTCTTATACCACATCAGACAAATCTTGCACCTCATAGAGGCTTTCAATGTATTCTTTCCACCTATCCGCTCTCAGCTCTGCATTTAAAAGTGGAATTCCCGTTGCACTTATAATGTTATCACCCTTGCTTTTAATGTCACCGAAGGTTCTTTTGACTTTCCTGTATGCTGAGTCTGTCCTTCCGACAATCATTTCCTTTTCGATGTCTTCACATTTTCCCTGCAGCCATTTCGTCCTAGCTTCCGTGCACTACGCCACGCGGTCTGGGGCGCCCTGTCGCGGTCCAGGGCGCCCGTTTCCGTCCGTGCGGCTCCCCCGTCTGAGGTTCGAGTCCTCCCTGGGGCATGGGTGTTTGTGTTGTCCTTAGCGTAAGTTAGTTTAAGTTAGATTAAGTAGTGCGTAACCTTAGGCACCGATGACCTCAGCAGTTTGGTCCCATAAGCCCTTACCTCAAATTTCCAATTTCTCCCTGTACTTCCTTTCATTCCTCGGCGAATTGTATTTCTGTGTTTCTGTATTTCCCGGAAAATTTTTATACTTCTTCCTTTCATCGATCGATTGTAGTATCTCTTCTGTTACTCATGGTTTGTTCGCAGTTACTCTTATTGTACCTATGTTTTCTTTCCCAAGTTCTGTCATGGCCCTTTTCAGAGATGTCCATTCCTCTTTAACTGTACTTCCTACTGAGCTATTCCTTACTGCTGTATCTAAAGCCTTAGAGAACTTCAACCGTATCTCGTTATTCCTTAGTACTTCCGTATCCCTCTTCTTTGCGTATTAGTTCTTCTTGACTAATGTCTTAAACTTCAGCCTATGCTTCATCAGTGGTATATTGCGATCTGAGTCTATATCTGCTCCTGGGTACTCCTTAAATCCGGTATCTGATTTCGGAATCTCCGTCTTACCATGATGTAATCTAACTGAAACTTGTTACAGAACTCATTTAGTCTTTCTTCGCTCTCATTCCTCGTCCCAAGCCCATATTCTCCTGTAACCTTGCCTTTTACTCCTTCCCCTACAACTACATTCCAGTCCCCCAAGCCGGCCGAAGGGGCCGCGCGGTTCTGGCGCTGCAGTCTGGAACCGCGAGACAGCTTCGGTCGCAGGTTCGAATCCTGCCTCGGGCATGGATGTGTGTGATGTCCTTAGGTTAGTTAGGTTTAACTAGTTCTAAGTTCTAGGGGACTAATGACCTCAGCAGTTGAGTCCCATAGTGCTCAGAGCCATTTGAACCATTTTTTTTGAACCAGTCCCCCATGACTATTAGATTTTCATCACTCTGTACATACTGTATTACCCTTTCAATATCCTCATACACTTTCTCTCTCTCTTCATCTTCAGCTTGCGGCGTCGGCATGTATACCTGAACTATCATAGTCGGTGTTGGCTTGCTATCGATTCTAATAAGAAAAATCCTGTCACTGAACTGTTCACAGTAACATACTCTCTGCCTTTCCTTCCTATTTGGAACGAATCCTTCTCCCGTTATACCATTTTCTGCTACTGTTGATATTACCCCATACTCATCTAACCAGAAATCCTTGTCTTCTTTCCACTCCACTTCACTGACCCCTATTATATCTAGACTGAACCTTTGCATTTCCCTTTTCAGATTTTCTAGTTTCCCTACCACGTTCAAGCTTCTGACATTCCGCGCCCCGATTCATAGAACGTTATCCTTTGGTTGATTATTCACTGTTTTTCTCATGGCAGCCTCCCCGTTGGCAGTCCCCTACCGAAGATCCGAATGGGGAACTATTCCGGAATATTTTGCCAATGGAGAGATCATCATGACACTTCTTCAGTTATAGGCGACATGGCCTCTGGACTCACATTACGTGTTTTTAATGCAGTGGTTTCCATTGCCTTCTGCATCCTCACGCCGTTGATCATTGGTGATTCTTCTGCCTTTAGGGGCATTTTCCCACCCCTAGCACAAGGGGTCCGCTCCTCCGCCCTCTTTGACAAGGCCGTTGGCAGAATGAGGGTGACTTCTTATGCGAGAAGTCTTCGTCCGCCAGTACTGGTTATTAATCAAAATTTAAGCAGCGGCGGGATTCGAACCCGTGACCGAAGACGTTTTGATTATGAATAAAATATACTACCCCCATCCCCAGCCATTATACATGTACTTTGTGTGGTGTCACCGCCAGCCACCACACTTGCTAGGTGGTAGCCTTTAAATCGGCCGCATTCCGCTAGTATACGACGGACCCGCGTGTCGCCACTATCAGTGATTACAGACCGAGCGCCGCCACACGGCAGGTCTAGCGAGACGTCCTAGCACTCGCCCCAGTTGTACAGCCGACTTTGCTAGAGATGGTTCGCTGACAAATTACGCTCTCATTTGCCGAGACGATAGTTAGCATAGCCTTCAGCTACGTCATTTGCTACGACCTAGCAAGACGCCATTATCATTTGCTATTTATCTTGTGATGCATGTATCGTCAGACCGATGTTCACCAATTATGAATTAAAGTTAAGTATTCCAGTAGTTACTTACGTTCTTTGCTACTATAAATTCCCTTAACTGTTCCAGACCTCACGCCAGCCTGCGTGAGCTTAACGCGTGCCTTTCGGCTACCCAATCATAGTGGCTTAGCTGTCTTGCCAAGTCACAACACTTTGTGTCACACATCTCTAACAGAAATATTGAGACATGTATATCACATATTGTTAAAAAGCTCCTGCTTAAAGTCTTCTCCAAGTTGTAACCAGTTCCTGCAGTAGACCATAAAATGGTAAATTGGGATGTTATTCACTCTGTTACAATTAATGAACAAACTGACAGCACACCACAACAGTAACTATGTAAAGGATATTAGAATTGTGCAGGGCCTAAATATATTTTTATTATTATTCTCATTAGTAGCAGTCATTAGACACAAATCGTTGTTAGCCTGAAGTCTTCCAGTTACTGCCAGATCAGAAGTAAGCAGGCCAGCAATCACATGACAAAAACAGTAAGTACAGTACAGGCATTTTAACTTGAGAGATCTTAAATGGGGGTGCAGGGTGTGGCTCAAGCAACTATATCTAGCGAGAAGCGTGGTGCAGAGGCAGCACGTCTTGTGGCGA
The DNA here is from genome assembly GCF_023864275.1 of Schistocerca cancellata. Lineage (NCBI taxonomy): Eukaryota > Metazoa > Arthropoda > Insecta > Orthoptera > Acrididae > Schistocerca > Schistocerca cancellata. The sequence continues at coordinate 171,575,904 of NC_064631.1, read as the reverse complement.
GCGGCTACCCTCGATGTGGACAACTAGCTTTCTTTTCTGAGAGAGAACTGTAGGTAGCACTCTCGATGCTCCGGATATTGTTCAAATGGTTCAAATGGTTCTGAGCACTATGCGACTTAACTTCTGAGGTCATCAGTCGCCTAGAACTTAGAGCTAATTAAACCTAACTAACCTAAGGACATCACACACATCCATGCCCGAGGCAGGATTCGAACCTGCGACCGTAGCGGTCGCTCGGTTCCGGACTGCAGCGCCTAGATCCGCACGGCCACTTGGGCCGGCCCGGAAATTGTTTCATCATCTTATAATAATAGACAATTATAAACAAGCAGTACCAATTGTGTCAGTGACTCATTAGTTTGTGGATTAACAAAACACCTACAAAAAGTAAATGCAGTTTATTTTTCGTCATTTAAAAATAAAAGTGTACAAAGAAAACTGTTTTTTATCTTCTGAAGTAAAGTTAGAGCTATGATTGGGACGGACGGGGCACCTTGGGTTAAGTGCAGTAGGTGCCCCAATTTTCTTAGGTTGGTTGTGTTGGGTTGGGTTGTTTTGGGGAAGGAGACCAGACAGCGAGGTCATCGGTCTCATCGGATTAGCGAAGGATGGGGAAGGACGTCGGCCGTGCCCTTTCAAAGGAACCATCCCGGCATTTGCCTGGAGTGATTTAGGGAAATCACGGAAAACCGAAATCAGGATGGCCGGACGCGGGATTGAACCGTCGTCCTCCCGAATGAGAGGTGCATTAGACAGCTGCGCAGTTAGCTAGCCAATCAGCGCTCTTTCTGTTTCCGCGTACCTTACTGTGTAAACTTGTGCCATATTTGAACATTCTGTCATGCTTTACGTGTGAGAAACTACGATTGACTGATTTCTGTGGAATTCTCTGTGTTCTGTGAGTTTTCTCATATGGCTGAAACACCTAGAAGACACCAGGTGTTTCTCAAATAGGCAAAGGACTAACGACCCAGACGGCTACCGTTTATTTTTCCTCTGTTGCTAATGCATAGGGGTGGGGTGGAGGACTACAGCGTTATCTAGTTGTTGATTCCCAAAGCTGCAGGATTTTCTTTGTCAGCAGCCACTGTAACGAGACGTGAACCTGTACCATTACTGCTTTTTTCGTGGTAGCGGTCTCTGACAACGCACCTGGGACTTTGCGTTATGGATACAGTAGCCAAGTCTTCATGTACTGTTCATGTCACAGACCGTTACTTTTAGGATACTGTCTCAAAATGGCTGAGGACTGTTCAGGAAGTGATACTGTATTAGACAGTGACAACTAAATTGAAAGTGAGCGTGATTCAGAACAGGAACAATGCGAAAGTGCAGACGAATTTGTTTTGCCACCTGTGGAATCCTTGAGTAAAACATGTAATGAAAGTGATGAAAACAGACTTGTAGACACTGAATCTTTAGCTAAAGGTTCTACTAGAAATGTATTCAGTTGAAACAAATATCGCTAGTCGTCGAAGGCTCTTCCAACAATGGCCAATGCCACTATTTTTCCGCCTATTGGACCAAGAGGGTTGAGTCAGTTTGTTCTTCACAATTACTACAAAAGCGATACTCTGATGAGCTGATTTAATTTTTTGAAGAAGTTTGCAAACTCGATCGTGACGCCACAGATAAAAAGCGAGTCAACAGTTATCACATAGCCCGGGAACTCAGTGCATCTATTCACTGTGTTTTGGATGTAGAAGAACCAAGACTAGGAGTCGTTGAAGGACGATAGGAAAAAAGCGAAACATGCTCCACCTGTGACAAAAAAAAGAAGAGAAAGACTACTTACATTTGCCATTGATGCAAGACGCCAATCTAGCTTGATTTCTCTACAAAAATTTCCAGTGAGTGCAAAGAAAACCTCCAAGAAGAAAAAACCTGAAAGCCACTAGTGTAGTTCTTATTTTTTGAATGTTTTACGGGAGTTTTTATGTTTTTATTATTACATGTATAATGAACAACAAAAATACAGCAAAAAGTAAAATATAGAGTACAGGGTATTTGAGTTTTCATAGCATTACCATTATCTTGTAGTATTATGTTCATTTTGTTCAATTTTTGTTTAAACGCATTTTTATCACTTTATTTAAATATATTTTTTTGTGGTATTAATGTAACGTTTTACATAAAAGATTGAACTGTTACACTGAAACACTGAACACAATTTTTATGTCTGTTTAACCATAGCGATCTGTCAGATCGCATTTCGGGCGAATTGTGAAAAAAAATGACATGGGAAGCTATGGGATAAAGTGTACTCGTTCGTCAAACGTGAGGCAGATTCAGGCGAGGCGGTCTGCGACGTTGCCAAGGTGCAGGAACGTAACGTAGTTGCTGTCTGTGCACTTTCAGCCGAGGTGGCAACTCGGCATTGCTTGTCAGCTACGCGGCCACAGGCCATTAACGCTGCCGCCGACTGCAACTAATATTTGATGCCACTCAGGGGTAATGGTTTCAGGAAGGTTTGGAACTACTGCTGCGCACAATGCAGGGTAAATACTTCAATGAGCCCTCGACGCCATGTGCACCTTGCATCATTTGAGGCGAAATTGCGACCCATCTACACTACTGGCTACTAAAATTGCTACACCAAGAAGAAATGCATTGATAAATGAGTATTTATTGGACAAATATATTATACTAGAACTGACATGTGGTTACATTTTCACGCAATTAGGATGCATAGATCCTGAGAAATCAGTACCCAGAACAACCACCTCTGGCTGCAATAACGGCCTTGATACGCCTGGGCATTGAGTCAAACAGAGCTTCGATGCCGTGTACAGGTACAGCTGCCCATGCAGCTTCAACACGATACCACAGTTCATCAAAAGTAGTGACTGACGTATTGTGACGAGCCAGTTGCTCGGCCACCATTGACCAGACGTTTTCAGTTAGTGAGAGATCTGGAGAATGTGCTGGCCAGAGCAGCAGTGGAACATTTTCTGTATCCTGAAAGGCCCATACAGGACATGCATCATACAGTCGTGCATTATCCTGCTGAAATGTAGGGTTTCGCAGGGATCGAATGAAGGGTAGAGCCACGGGTCTTAACACATCTGAAATGTAGCGTCCACTTTTCGAAGTGCCGTCAGTGCGAACAAGAGGTGACAGAGGCGTGTAACCAATGGCACCCCATACCATCACGCCGGGTGATACGCCAGTATGGCGATGACGAATACACGCTTCCAATGTGCGTTCGCCGCGATGTCGCTAAATACGGATGCGACCATCATGATGCTGTACACAGAACCTGGATTCATCCGAAAAAAAGACGTTTTGCCATTCGTGCACCCAGGTTCGTCGTTGAGTACACCAACGCAGGCGCTCCTGTCTGTGATGCGGCGTCAAGGGTAACCGCAGCCGTGGTCTCCGAGCTGATAGTCCATGGTGCTGCAAACGTCATCGAACTGTTAGTGCAGATGGAAACGTCCCCATCTGTTGACTCAGGGATCGAGACGTGGCTGCATGATCCGTTACATCCATGCAAATAAGATGCCTGTCATCTCGACTGCTAGTGATAAGAGGACGATGGGTCCCAGCACGGCGTTCCGTATTACCCTCCTGAAACCACTGATTCCATATTCTGCCAACAGTCATTGGATCTCGACCAACGCGAGCAGCAGTGTTGCGATACGATAAACCGCAATCGCGATAGGCTACAATCCGATCTTTATCAACGTCGGAAACGTGATGGTACGCATTTCTCCTCCTTACACGAAGCATCACAACAACGTTTCACCAGGCAACGCCGGTCAACTGCAGTTCGTGTATGAGAAGTCGGTTGGAAACTTTCCTCATGTCAGCACGTTGTAGGTGTCGCCACCGGCGCCAACCTTGTGTGAATGCTCTGAAAAGCTAATCATTTGCGGATCACAACATCTTCTTCCTGTCGGTTAAATTTCGTGTCTGTAGCTTGTCATCTTCGTGGTGTAGCAATTTTAATGGCCAGTAGTGTAATAAAACAACATGCCTCCAGTCAGTTACAGCCCCATTCAAGATGTGCGGCTCTAAGAGGCGCTGTGAGCAGTGAGCTTTTGGAAGAATCAGACCACCTACAGACGTTGCGTTCTGCTCCCCTTTTTCACTCTGAAACTGGCTGAGATGGACCTACATTCAGTCTCTGCACCAATTCCCGACGACTTTGAAATTTTTTGTCATTGACGAGGTGTGGCATCGTCTCCCGTCGGTCAGGACATTTTTACAACCGCTGTTCTTAAGCAGTCTTAAATGGGTCCGAGTGGTATACCATTCGTTGTAGACCCTTCGGACAGTCTGTGTTGAGACACCGACAAATCGGGTAACTTAATCCAAGTGTTGTAGATGGTTAGGGGGTGAGTCAGACGCAGAACTTGCACTCTATACAATGTGTAATATGTTGCGAGTTCTGAGTTCTGATCATTTCCATCAATTACAGTTGTTTATGTGTTGTCACAGACACGCGATAAGTTACTTAACAGGAAAACAGTTATCTTCATAAATTTTCTACTGGCTGTGAGTCTAGTATCCTTTTCGAACATTTTGTTTCCCAGATAGAAAGTATTGCTACACAGATGACTAGTTTCAGTCAGTTCTATGCCGATCTTCAGATCTGCAGAGGTTTACAATGAAATACAGGTTAATACATTTTACCAAAACCAAAATTATTGTAACACAGTTAAGTAGAGTATAGAACATACATGGTAATATCAATGGCGTTAAGTAAATAACCGTATTTTGTGTGTGTACAACACGCTAAAATAATAATTTATGAAATAATCAGAAATCAGAACTTGCAACATATTACACATTGTATAGAGTGACTATACAGAGAATCAGCTGGATGCTGTAGTTAAATGCTGCCAATAAAACATTTTTGCTTTTCCCTACGGTTTCGATTTGGCGACCGATAGGAGCATGAAGAAAAAATATCCCCTGCACATTGTGATTATGACTAGTCTATACAGCCCGCATCTCGTGGTCGTGCGGTAGCGTTCTCGCTTCCCACGCCCGGGTTCCCGGGTTCGATTCCCGGCGGGGTGAGGGATTTTCTCTGCCTCGTGATGGCTGGGTGTAGTGTGCTGTCCTTAGGTTAGTTAGGTTTAAGTAGTTCTAAGTTCTAGGGGACTGATAACCATAGCTGTTAAGTCCCATAGTGCTCAGAGCCATTTTTTTGAACTAGTCTATACACAGCCCGTCTTTACATATAGAGTCCTTGTTCGACGGACACGCAGCGCCGTGCTGCAGAGTGAAAATTTCTTTCTGGAAACATCCCCTAGGTTGTGGCTAAGCCATGTGTCCACCATATCCTTTCTTCCAGCAGTGCTAGTTTTGCAAGTTCGCAGAAGAGCTTCTGTGAAGTTTGGAAGGTAGGAGACGAGATACTGGCGGAATTGGAGCTTTGAGGACAGGTAGTGTCGTTATTGGGTAGCTCAGTCGGCAGAGTTCATGTCCGCTAAAGGCAAAGGTCCAGAGTTCGAGTCTCGGTTCGGCACACAGTTTTAATCTTCCAGGAAGTTTCATATTAAGCAGGTGGTCGTAATGCTTTGGCTCATCAGTGTATGTTGCACACAAGAGTCGCTATCGGGTGACTGTTAATGTACCATACCACCGTACTTTGGTGTGTCTGACGGGAAGAATGGCAGGTGAGATGGCGTGTCACTTGAGCGTCTCATCTTATGAGATAGGACTCATATTTCTTCCTCCCTCGCCTATATTATATTGCTGTACAAGAATGCAGCTGTATCTGTTCCGAAACCGCTCTCTGCCCTTCAAGATCCTCTGTCACAGATGCCATCCACAGGTCCAAAAAGTTCCAGATTACAAGATCCAATGTCGCATTTTTCACTACAAAATATTGCTCGGCGGTACTGGACGCTGTGTTTATACTCACATTACTGAGTGCTACTCCTAAGACGACCATCCAGCCCCATCCTCCATCTGGTGGAACGAGTTCATATCCTGCACCTCTTGGCGCCATCTCTGCGTCTGAAAAAGGAAAATAAGTTGCCACTTCTAGGACACAAGTGCTATGACTCTCATACAGAATACTCCATATGGTCGGAAGAAATGTACACAAAATCATGGAACTGAAATGACGCAGTATTTACATCTACATGTACAGTCCGACAGCCACTGTGCAGCGCACGGGGTAGGATACTTTGTACAAGCATTACCCATCGCCTGCATGGAGCGAGGGAATAATGGCTGTTTGTACAGTTTCTTAAGCGATAGAAAATCTCAATAACACTACACCATCTTTACCAGTGAAGCTGTTATGTCGTTGCACATTCTTTCGCTAACGTTAACTCTCTATATTTATCTGTGTTCGACGAAGTCAACATCCCCATGATTCTGATACAGTATTTCGCACATGAACGACGAGATGCAGAAAGCTCATAAATAACAAAAATTTAACTATTCAGTAGACACAAAATTCATAGATGGCTTGAAACACAAAGTTTGAACATGAAACGTTTCTGCAGCTTTGCCATCATCTGTCTCAGTACTGAAAGGAAAACTGCTTCGACATGTGACAGACAAGGCTACTGGTACATATGCCCTTTTCGCAAAGCATGACTTTTCCTGTCATGAGAAGTTTAGAAATTGTAATGAAATAAACAGCGAGAAAAACTTTTTTATTCGTATTTAACAATTTAACATTATGAAAACCTAGTAAGTGAACAAAACTGTTACAATCTTCATAAAAAAGTACGAATAGAGTAATTATGACACCTTTCCTCGTCACCCACATCATTATGTTTACGAAGTGGGTCGTTTGAAAATTGTGTCCTCAAAGTCACGGTACCCTGCAGGAATGAATTGTGCAAGTCTTTCAGATTATTCACTTTTTTTGTCGTTATTGGAACCCTACCAGTTACGTATGCCCTCTCATGAGGCAGGATATTAAGAGAATATGTGTGTTAGTCTAATCCATCAGTACACCCATAAGCAACAATCTTCCGTTTCAAACCTGATTTATATTCAATGTGCTTCAGATTGGACAATTAAAAGCAAGACACAAAGGAATTAGCAGTGTTGAATAACGCTTTTCGTGCAGCCACAGGACGTCGTGTTACCACTCAAACTGTGCGCAATACGCTGCATGATGCGAAGCTTCACGCCTGAGGCCCATGGCGAGGTCCATCTTTGCAACCACGACACCATGCAGCGCGGTACAGATGGGCCCAACAACATGACGAATGGACCGCTCAGGATTGGCATCACGTTCTCTTCACCGGTGAGAGTCACATATGCCTTCAACCAGACAATCGTCTGAGACATGTTTAGAGGCAACCCGGTCAGTCTGAACGCCTTAGACATACTGTCCAGCGTGTGCAGCAAGGTGGAGGTTCCCTGCTGTTTTGGGGTGGCGTTATATGGAGCCGACGTACGCCGCTGGTGGTTATGGAAGCCTCCGTAACGGCTGTACTATACGTGAATGCCATCCTCCGAACGATAGTGCAACCACATCGGCAGCATTCGCCTTCATGGACGAAAATTCGCGTCCCCATCTTACAGATCTTATGAGTGACTTCGTTCAGGATAATGACATCCCTCGACTAGAGTGGCCAGCATGTTCTCCAGACATGAACCCTACCGAACATGCATGTTTATGGACTACGTGACCCACCAACCACTCTGAGGGATCTACACCGAATCTCCGTTGAGGACTGGGACAGTCTGGACCAACATTGCCTTGATGAACTTGTGGATAGTATGCCACAACGAATACAGGCATGCATCAATACAAGAGGACGTGCTACTGCGTATTAGAGGTACCGGTGTGTACAGCAATCTGGACCACCACCTCTGAAGGTCTCGCTGAACGGTGGTACAACCAGTAATGTGTGGTTTTCATGAGTAATAAAACGAGCGGAAATGACGTTCGCGTTGTTCTCTATTCTAATTTTCGGTACAGGTACCGTAACTCTCGGAACCGAGGAGATGCGAAACTTTATTGATGTGTTTATATATGTGGTGTCCGTCCTTTCGGACATGTCCGAGGTCATTAGGTAAGAAGCTCGAATTGGGCAAAGATGGGGATGGAAATCGACTGTGTCGTTTCAAGGAATCCGTCTCAGCATTCACGTTACTCGATTCAGGCAAACCATGGGAAACGGATATGGAGAATTACTGAGACTTGATCCCTGCGTCTCACTAATGAGTATCCAGCGTCGTACCCCCTGTGCTAAGCAGATATGCCTAAAAGTCGACCAACATGAAATTCGCGAATTTTCATCGTAGATTATTTTTTACCAATCGGTCTTTGGATGCACTGTGTCCTACCAACAAAAATGACACCATACGTTACAAAACAATGGAAGTGACAAAGTATAAAACTTTGGCGTTTCAGTGTCAGAGGATCTTATCCTTGAGGTGAAGAGAACACAAATGATTTCTGTGCACGACTTTGACAGAGGTATTTATAAAAAGCTTTTGTTTTATCTACATTCACAAGAATGTAAAATCTTCTCCTCCACCGACCATCTGAACGTGTCGTACCAGTAAAACGTCGCGTCATATACGCATTCTGTGGAAAAAAATTTCATGCATTACCCTTCGTTGCAGTTGCGCTACTCACACAACCTGCTCTCAGTAAGCAATGCAGTCGTGCGACACTATACCTTATTTTCCATATTGTTTCATTGCATTCCATATTATTTGTGGCATCTGGAAACAGAAACAGGATATAAATTTGTGTTTTTAATGGCAAATCATCGATCACTGTCAACAAAAGGTTTGCACACGTCCAGTTGCAAGTCCCAATTCTACATCTACAAACATAATCCGCAAGCCAAAGTGTGGTGTACAGCGGAAGGTACCATACTCCACTACTAGTCATTTTCTTTCATATTCCACTCACAAATGATGAGAAGAAAAAACGGCTGCCTATATGCCTCTGTACGAGCTCTAATTTCTCTTCTATTGTTTTCGCCGTCTTTATTTTATGGCACCATTCAGCAAGTGCCCTTTCCATTTTCTACGTCTTCGCGGCTACGGCCACCAACCAGCAGGAGGAGGCCGTCCGCGTACGGTATCACCTCTAGCATGTCGTTACTATGTTGTAGATTTTCCAACAAGGTCTCCATAATCACGTCCCAAAAGAGTGGCCCCAGGACAGAGCCCTTTGGACATCCCTAGGTGATTCTTTTTCTCCTTCTTCAGCCAGGGGATGACAACTAGACCTATGTTTCTTCACAATAGCTCCTCAGACAGCCGTATAGCTGCCCTGGACACTACTTCTCCCGCAGGCAGGAGAAGAGCGTACGGCTGCCACAGGTTGTCAACGGCGCCACTAATGTCCACCATGATGCCCACCACATACTTGTGAGGGGCTGAGCTGCAGAACTCGCCAGCAGAGCCATTTCGTCAGACGCCGATACCCCAGCCGAAAGCCAAACTGCCTGTCACTCATATCACACAGCACCCTGTGTGCCGCCAGTGTCAGCCAATAGCCTCTCGAATATTTTCCCCAAAACGTCTAAAAGACATACTGGCCTACAGGACTTGGCTTCTATTGGGTCTTTACCTTTGCATTTCTTTATAATGACAACATTTGCGTTCTTCCAGACTTTAGGAAACTTGCCAAGTCTCAGGCATTCGTTACAGAACCCAGTAAGAGGTGCGATTAGCTGAGGGGCGAGGAACTGCACCATCTTCGCTACAATTCCGTCTGGCTCCGGAGCCTTCCCCTTTTTGATGGACTTTATGTGAGTCGCCAGCTGCTCCTCAGAGGAGGGGTACACCACGGTGTTCTTTGTGTACTCAACAAGATTGTCCCTGCGGATGTGGCGCTGCACCTTTGTGTCCTCGAGCTCGTCGTCATTTGGCAGCAGGGTCCGAAGGTGGACCTCAGCAGTGTCCTGCCAGGGCTCTGTCACTCGGGCGCCGTCCCTGATAGTCGACAAAAGCGTGAGAGATCTTATCTTTTCCCTTACCAGCTTGTAAGGGACTCCCCAGGGGTCAGTGGCTAGCTGGTGCACCACATACTTTTCCCAACTCTTAAGTCTCACTGCCTTTAGTTCCATATGGAACAATTCCTTGGCATCTCGGTACCTTTGTAGCCAATACTGTTTTCCATGCCAGATGACACTTCGCTGGTAGTACCTCCTCGCCCTTCTTACAACCTGATGCACACGTCCTAGTTCGGCAGACCATGGGGATGGAGAGGCCGCAACGGCTGTCCTCCTGGTTGGTATAACAGCGTTCACCGCTCTAACTACTGATCCCACCAGCTCCTCGGCATATCCGGCCTCGTTTTCGTCACCCTCTTTCAATGGAGGAATTTCACACTCCAGAGCCAGGCATTCCCAATCAGTTTTGTTGCATTGAAAATCCAAATATAACAACCATACAGCATAACCTACTGTCTAAGATAATTAGTGGGTCTTAAATTACTACATTAACAACCCGCCAGGGTAGCCAGCACGCTAACGCGCTGCTTCCTGGACTCGGGTAGGCGCGCCAGCCCCAGATCGACTCCGCCTGGCGGATTAACGACGAGGGCCGGTGTGCCGGCCAGCCTGGATGCGGCTTTTAGGCAGTTTCCCACATCCCAGTACGTGAATACCGGGCTGGTCCCCACGTTCCGCCTCAGTTACACGCGTCGCAGACATATGAAATACGTCCGCACTATTTCACGATTTACACTAGACGCAGACAGTTGGGGTACACTGATTCCGTCCTGGGGGGTACGGGGTGGCGGCAGGAAGGGCATCCGGCCATCCCTAACACTAACACTGCCAAATCCGTTGTAACCACGCCGACCCTGCGATCGTTGCGGGACTATGGCGTAAGTGAGAGAAAGAAGAAGGAAGAAGGAAGAAAGAAGAAAGAAGAAAGAAATTACTACATTAACAATTGCAACTGCATACATTCTTAATGGCTAATACTATGGAAAAGGTTAGTATTTGTTACTAATCCACTCTACAAGTACACTGAGAAGCTATGACCTCTACAGCGTTGTAAGATGTCCATGATTTAGGAATTTGTTGCTAGTGCACTCGATCAGATGTAATTTCGATGGATTGCTCACGCGCTGCCTGCAATATGTAAGCTATAAGAGAATCTCAGACCAGAGAGCAGTGTTGTATGCAGTAGGAACTGCGTGGCTGTAGTTGTAGTAGTAGTAGTAGTAGTAGCAGCGAGCAGTCGTGTGTATCGAGTAGGCTGGGACGGTCGTGGGGAGCGATGGCGGAGCCTGAGCGTTGTAGTACAAGGTAAAAGCAGCCTCGCGCGCATGTACTATTGTTATGTCAAGCCCAATGTAAATGTTTTTAAAAAAATCTCTTAATAATAATCTTTTGATAATCATTCATCTCAATTTGAAGAACTTACTAATTTCCCCAATCCATGGTCATCCCGATTATTGTAAAGAAAAATCAGTTGTTTCTTATTATACATGACAAATCGATCGGCCAACATTGCACAGGGCTGTGCCAGAAAAATTTCTTATAGGAGCAGATATATATGCGTTATCCGGCGAGCTTATTGAGGTAAGAATTTCAATTTATTCAGAATGATCTTTCAGGGCCACGACGCAGCACTGCTGACGTCCAAATTCACAAGTTTAGATTCGCAGTCAGTTAATTATTGAAAGGTTATAAGTAAGTCACAATTTTATTAGGAGGTTAGTCACATTGTATTATTGGTAGGTTACGGAATTTATCTGTTGGGCAGTTACACTGAATGTAAATTATATAATTATATTTTTTACTGTTGAGAGGTTATTATTTAATTTATCTGTTGGGAAGTTACACTTGTCGACAACCGGCCATAAGCGTATTTTTGTGAATTTCTGAGAAGTAGTCAGTTATATATCTGCTCTTATTTACTGAATGTTAAATGGAGTTTGCATCTGGCGCAACGCATTTACTAACTTGTCACTCTTTCTTTCACAGATCATCGGCAATTTATTTCTCTTTGTACTAATTGTATTTGTTCCATTTTTGCTTTGTCTTTGTTTGATTGTGTGCTTAACATTGATTTGTGAAAATGCCGCGAAAAACTGTTAACAGTGCATCGCGATGTGCAATGAGTGAAAAAGCCGACTCGAATAATTTGACCAATAACACTAGCGACACTCAGTGTAATAGTGTTAATGCTCTAATTACAGATAATCAGTGCGTGCCGATCACTAGTAATGATTTTGATCCTAATGATGGGCAAACAAATTCAATTATGTCCACAGTAAATGTAACAATTGATGACGCGGCTCGTTCCGTTACAATGAACGCTGTCCAAGTTGGACACGCCTGATTTGCTAAATTTGCTTAGCGAACAGATAATTGTTTCTAACGAAGGTGAACAATGTACTCAAAGTACGTCAGATTTATTTGATTCCGGTGTAGTGACCAACAGTGCATATCCAATTGGCAAACCTTTTCAAGAATCAGAGAATGACCAAACGGTTACACAGAACGTGACAAATGCAGATACACCACCACACAGCACAGAGAATGCAGCAGCTAATTTTGGCATGGATCAAGTTATGACATTATTGCTACAACTTAATGAAATTCTCAAACAACAACTTAATGAAAATCTCAAACAGTCGAATGAAAAACAAGACAACAATTTCAAACAACTTAATGAATCGAACAAACGGCTTAGTGAACAGATTACAGCCGTTGCAGTGCAATGTCATGATACTAAAGGACAATTACGTGAAGAAATTAAGGCTTGTGCTAGGAACAGTAGCGAAGAAATTAGGTTGTTGCACGAGAATTAATTAATACACGCAGCCACAACAAAATTACTTAGAGATGAAATTAGTGCAGTCGCTAAACAATGTTCTGAAAACGCAACACAGTTACGCGACGATTTTAAATTAGTGTCAGCGGAAGTTCCACGCACACTGGATGCGAAAGGCGATAAGAAATTTGAACAACAAAACAGCCAAATTGACGAACGTTTTAATCACCACCTACAAAACAGTAAAACAAGTTACCGTAAATTCATACACCAACAGAACAAAGCAAAGAAACAAGTCATGGAAACAATTACTGCACAGACAGGAAGATAAGCGTAAGTAGTTTACGAAAGCAAAAACATACGTATACAACAACATTGCTACAGTATCAGACGAAATCAAACGGTTGAACACCGAATTGCATGATGAAATCTCCGATCTTAAAACCAAAACCGACAGACACACAGTAGACTTTCAGACAGTGACCAACAGACTTGAACAATTAGAATTAATACAGGGTCCAGATGCCATCAAAGCAGACTTTAAGAAATAAAACAAAACCACACGTAAAATGCAAAAACAAATTAATGCTTGTGACACTAAAAACGACGATTAGGTAAAAGCACTGACTGAAAAATTTGATGAATTGGCCAGTCGTATGGACGTTATCGAAAATAACAATGACACCAAATCAGACGATCCGTCACCAGTTTCGTTCAATCAAACATCCGAATTCCAAAATTTGCAGCAGACAGTCAGTGAGATTGGTTCGTCTAACAATACATTGAGTAGAAAATTGTCATCTTTACAGCAAGAAGTGACAGAAATGAAAAATGTTTCAGCCTTTAAAACGACACAGCATACGCCACATTCCGAACGTTTCTCACAGTCACACAGCCAGTATAATTCAGGTAATTTACAGAGTACGTGACTTAGATTCCGAACAGTCACAGACCAATAGATTATCATACGATCCTGAACCTGCTCAGACGTAAAGAGACGATAATTTTGATTACAAGCACTTACTATCGCTGAGAAAATTTAAGGTATTTGAGAATGACAGAACACAGATACACTCTTTGGACTGGATACAACAATTTGCTTTTGAATTTTCACCGGCTTGCCCTGTAATAGAGAAACTAAAATTTATTTGCAGCGCGTAAGAGACCTCAGGGGATTCATTACACTTTGATGAACATGTGCCGTAGCGTGCACAGGGCCCCGAGCCGTAGTAGTGCTAGTTCTTCTTTTGTTTTCTGCACTGCTGCCTACTCGTTTCCTATCCTTTATATCTATCAAAACAGCTCTTCAACTATCGATCTATCTAGGATTAGGAATGAGTAAAGAAAACCTGATACGACAAGTTTTACCTGAAAGTGACAGTTATCATTATACGCTCCAGGAATGACAACCACCAGAATTTTAACAACAGACAAAACTTTAATTATCAGTGTCGTCAAAATTATCAGCAACAGCAAACACATTTTGGTAACAATAGAGGCTTTTCCCCACAACAGCAACAAAATCAACCGGTTAGCATACCTAACCAACAATGTAATGTGCAAGGTCAACCAAACTTTAATGTTTCGCCGCCCACACGTATAGCGTCGGCTCCACCAAATAGTAACGCACAGCAACAAGGAAATCACTACGTATAGAAAACACACCATTTCAACTCCTATCGCAATGCGCCGTATAGCAATGATTGTTATGACAGACGTAAAAGTAATGAGCACAGTTTTCCGCGTAACAGTCGGTCTTATCAGCGGCAGAGTCATCCACAACAACAGATTATCATGAATGAACCAGACAGTCGGTATCATCCCGAACCTAATACGTCAGGACGAAGTAACAGAACAGTACAAATAGTCGAAATGCCACAGCATCCTCCTGCAAATAACAGCACGTCAGAAAGAATTTGAATAGATACGGTATAGGTTGCGTCTTCCAGCAACGTAAGCAGTACTTTTGACACACACAATCTTGTTCACGAAAATGTTATTACTTTTGACGACATCCGAGACACACATACAGTTTAAAAAAACATTGTTTCAAATGGCTCTGAGCACTATGGGACTTAACTGCTGTGGTCATCAGTCTCCTAGAACTTAGAACTACTTAAACCTAACCAACCTAAGGACATCACACACATCCATGCCCGAGGCAGACTGTAGCGCCTAGAACCGCTCGGCCACTCCGGCCGGCAGACTTTTTCGGAAAACGTGTTCAAAACACCTCACAAGACTGTCTGTATGCACCACCTGCAGTGAATCCACGGATGTCCCAGGCTCTACTCTGTAGGTTAAAGACGCCTTCAACTCACATTGCGTGATAGGGTTACATCCGCGCTACTGAGCATAGACTTTCTTTGAATGATTCGTGAACTGTTACGGCGGAATCGAGTGACCCGTAGAAAAAACCGAAGGTTATATTGAGTTCATCTACGCCGGTTACACATGTCCAGATAATTTCAGAGTTAGACTTAATTTCAACACAGTAGAGACAATATTCTTGTCGACTGCAATGAACGCTCTCCCTTCTATGGCGTCTTTCTGTTATACGTTCCAGGCACAGTTAAACATTACGAAGCTTTCTACTTCGGTTTTCATCCAACTTTCGGTTTCGAGTATCATCTGAGTACGAGAACTTTCCTGGAGGGCGATATACACAACTTACATCCAAATATGTTCACTGTTCCAAATTCTCTCAAAATTAACGCAGCAACGGGTTACAGTAGCAAATCCATCTTTCGAACTTTGATACTACATTTATCATCGAATAAGTTTGAATCCTGTGATCGACGTGTGTTTTATTACATAGTGGCGTTTTGGTTTACTGTGGGTAGAATGGCGGAGAGGCGGGATTCACTTGCGCAAATGTTGGAAACAAATGCAGGAAATAAGTAAAGGCGAAGGAGGAAGTGCTGCTACCCTCCACCTATTCATCTGGGTTGAAACTGAGGAGCAGATGGGTGAGGCACATTTGGTATTTACTTATTAATTTCTACTGCTTGTGAGTATTCTGTCTACAGAATCATTTAAAATTGTACCCACTGTTTCTTTGATTGCACTGGTCTACACGCGAATTTCAATTTTTTTTCTTTCTTTTGCAGAATCCCAGTAAGATGAAGAGTGGAACGGGATCTCTTTTTGTCGACAATGCAGATAAACTTTCTTTCTCTTTTACAGATATGGAAGGAACTTTACCGCCAATTGCTTAACCCTCTAAACTTGTGTAAGAGAACTCGTCAACACAATCAAATGATTTTTCTTTAATGAATAAAACCTGATCTGAACTTTTCATGTAGCCCTATATCGGGCCAAGAGAACAAATTGTATTTTCCCTTCAACCTCTTTCTGAAGCCACATCACGAATCTCTAAGGTGTATCGTGTGTTATGATTGCCTTGTACGCAGCTCCCAGCCCCCCCCCCCCCCCCCACCCACCCAAAAAAAGAAAAGCTTCGATAACACAGATGCAAGGCTCTGAGCACTATGGGACTCAACATCTATGGTCATCAGTCCCATAGAACTTAGAACTACTTAAACCTAACTAACCTAAGGACATCACACAACACCCAGTCATCACGAGGCAGAGAAAATCCCTGACCCCGCCGGGAATCGAACCCGGGAACCCGGGCGTGGGAAGCGAGAACGCTACCACACGACCACGAGCTGCGGACACAGATACAAGGTTTTGTGTAAACATCTACGTTATTTTAATCTCTAATTTTAATAGGTCTCGAGGCTCGGGTCTGTTTTGATATTCTGTCTGAGTATCTGCATTCCAAAAAATGTTCAAATGTGTGTGAAAAGTTATGGGACTTAACTGCTAAGGTCATCAGTCCCTAAGCTTACACGCTACTTAACCTAAATTATCCTAAGGACGAACACACACACCCATGCCCGAGGAAGGACTCGAACCTCCGCCCGGACCAGCCGCACAGTCCATGTCTGCAGCGCCTTAGACCGCTCGATCTGCATTCCAAGTTGATTCATGTCTATAAGACCTTGTCAGTACGACACCCTTCACTATTTTCAGTGTTATTATGTGTGTTTTACGATCTGATTGGCCACTCACAAGCTAACTACTCACACTTTCTGCCTCAATTAGAGCACAATATACACTCCTCGAAATTGAAATAAGAACACCGTGAATTCATTGTCCCAGGAAGGGGAAACTTTATTGACACATTCCTGGGGTCAGATACATCACATGATCACACTGACAGAACCACAGGCACATAGACACAGGCAACAGAGCATGCACAATGTCGGCACTAGTACAGTGTATATCCACCTTTCGCAGCAAAGCAGGCTGCTATTCTCCCATGGAGACGATCGTAGAGATGCTGGATGTAGTCCTGTGGAACGGCTTGCCATGCCATTTCCACCTGGCGCCTCAGTTGGACCAGCGTTCGTGCTCGACGTGCAGACCGCGTGAGACGACGCTTCATCCAGTCCCAAACATGCTCAATGGGGGACAGATCCGGAGATCTTGCTGGCCAGGGTAGTTGACTTACACCTTCTAGAGCACGTTGAGTGGCACGGGATACATGCGGACGTGCATTGTCCTGTTGGAACAGCAAGTTCCCTTGCCGGTGTAGGAATGGTAGAACGATGGGTTCGATGACGGTTTGGATGTACCGTGCACTATTCAGTGTCCCCTCGACGATCACCAGTGGTGTACGGCCAGTGTAGGAGATCGCTCCCCACACCATGATGCCGGGTGTTGGCCCTGTGTGCCTCGGTCGTATGCAGTCCTGATTGTGGCGCTCACCTGCACGGCGCCAAACACGCATACGACCATCATTGGCACGAAGGCAGAAGCGACTCTCATCGCTGAAGACGACACGTCTCCATTCGTCCCTCTATTCACGCCTGTCGCGACACCACTGGAGGCGGGCTGCACGATGTTGGGGCGTGAGCGGAAGACGGCCTAACGGTGTGCGGGACCGTAGCCCAGCTTCATGGAGACGGTTGCGAATGGTCCTCGCCGATACCCCAGGAGCAACAGTGTCCCTAATTTGCTGGGAAGTGGCGGTGCGGTCCCCTGCGGCACTGCGTAGGATCCTACAGTCTTGGCGTGCATCCGTGCGTCGCTGCGGTCCGGTCCCAGGTCGACGGGCACGTGCACCTTCCGCCGACCACTGGCGACAACATCGATGTACTGTGGAGACCTCACGCCCCACGTGTTGAGCAATTCGGCGGTACGTCCACCCGGCCTCCCGCATGCCCACTATACGCCCTCGCTCAAAGTCCGTCAACTGCACATACGGTTCACGTCCACGCTGTCGCGGCATGCTACCAGTGTTAAAGACTGCGATGGAGCTCCGTATGCCACGGCAAACTGGCTGACACTGACGGCGGCGGTGCACAAATGCTGCGCAGCTAGCGCCATTCGACGGCCAACACCGCGGTTCCTGGTGTGTCCGCTGTGCCGTGCGTGTGATCATTGCTTGTACAGCCCTCTCGCAGTGTCCGGAGCAAGTATGGTGGGTCTGGCACACCGGTGTCAATGTGTTCTTTTTTCCATTTCCAGGAGTGTAATTATGAAAATGTCTTCCGCTGTGCTTCTTATCTGCTTGTCATTAAACTTCTCTATACGTTATGGTATCGCTATAACGGGTTCGTTGAGCCCCGCCAGAATCAGCGTAGTCTTACGCTGAGTGTATTTAACAGTACGCTAGCTTTATCCTGACCTTGCTTGTTGCTTGCTGTTCCACATGGTAACTACGGGTTGCTCGCCGAGATCTGAAAGTACGGTTCGTAGTATTATGGATGGAGTTCTTCAACTGTGGAAAGTGTGATGCTACTTTTGCAGAATTACTGCTTTCCTCTGCCTTCGTGGTCGAGGGTTTGTGGATGCAGCCAAGGACCGGAGTAGAAAGAAACTGTGAGCACCTTTTACTATGTTTGACTAAACTACTAGTTGTGATCTGCGAAACATTTGTTCTTTGAGCGATGCTATGTTATTCAGATCTAATTTTGGTTCTTGCGCGTAATGCTGTTAAACTTAGATTAGTGACCGTCGTATTGGTCTGCGTCCTCAATATCGATCAGCATTCCAAGTAGTAGCCCATGACCAGTTATTTTAAACCTACTTGTGAAAGGCAATATTTTGTTTGAAAAGCTTTTACTGTTTGGTGCCGTCATGGCTGGGCGTTAAAAAATTAATATTCTTTTTTAAACTGCGTGTTTCCTTTTAAAGATCCATTTGTTAAACCGGCCTTTTTAAGTGTCTGACTCCTTTCAAACAGTTGTGTGTTAAACTGCCACAATTATTTTCAAGATTGCTGAGCTGACACATAAAAAGTTGTATTGTTCACAGCTAAAATCTGAGAGTACCTTATGAGGGCTTTCGGCGCCCGATATGCAGTTCGTTTCTGTTGTTGTTACCTTGTAGCTACGTGTTTCTAAATATTACACTGTGCATCTTTTAGAGAACGTTATCTGAGCTGAATGAAGGAACCGAGCGATATCTGGACTAAGATCATGCTGCTGGCCTTGCATTTTTACATGAGTGTACGCCAGGTATAATTTCCAAAAGATGTAAATTCTCTCTCTCAAATACTACAAACTGGGTTCAAATTCCAACGAACGCAAAATCTCCAAGATTGGCGGTGTTTTACAGAAGCTCGAAATTTAGCGCAGATATCAGTGCGAGATGCTTATAATAGTTTCAACAACCAGACTTTGTTTCGAAACCTGGTAGAAATTCCAAAGAGATTCTGGTCGTAAGTAAAATATGCTAGTGGCAAGAAACAGTCAACGCCTTCTCTGCGCGATAGCAATGAAAATACCATCGACGATAGTGCTGCAAAAGCAGAGTTACCAAACACAGCCTATCGAAATTCCTTCAGCAAAGAAGACGAAGAAAATATTCCAGAATTCGAACCAAAAACGGCTGCCAACATGAGGAACTTAGTAGATATTTTCGGAGTAGTGAAGCAACTTAAAACAATAAAAGCAAGTCTTCTGGTTCAGACTGTATACCCATTAGGTTCATTTCAGAGTGTGCAGATAGAATAGCTCCATACTTAACAACCATATACAACTGCTCGCTCGGCGAAAGATCCGTACCCAAAGACAGGAAAGTGGCATAGGTCACACCGATATTCAAGAAAGATAGAAGGAGTAATTCACTAAATTACAGGCCCATATCTGTACCCAAAGACAGGAAAGTTGCACAGGTCACACCGATATTCAAGAAAGATAGAAGGAGTAATTCACTAAATTACAGGCCCATATCATTAACGTCGATATGCAGCAGGATTTTGGAACATACATTGCGTTCGAACTTTATGAATTACATCGAAGAGAACGGTCTATTGACGGATATAGGAAACACCGTTCTTGTGAAACACAACTAGCTCGCTTAAATTGCGTGCTTATGGAATATCGTCTCAGTTATGTGACTGGATTTGTGATTTCCTGGCAGAGGTCACAGTTCGTAGTAATTGACGGAAAGTCATCGAGTAAAACAGAAGTGATTTCTGGCATTCCCGAAGTAGTGCTGCAGTCCCTCTGCTGTCCCTTATATATGTAAACGATTCAGGAGATCATCTGAGCAGCCGTCATAGGTTGTTTGCAGATGATGCTGTCCTTTATTGTCTAATTAAGTCATCAGAAGACCAAAACGAATTGCAAAACGATTTAGAAGCCATATCTGAATGGTACGCAAATTGACAATTGACCCTAAATAATGAAAAGTGTGAGGTCATCCACATGAGTGCTAGAAGGTATCCGTTAAACTTCGGTTGCCGATAAATGTCTAACCTAAAGGCCGCAAATTCAACTAAATACCTAGGGATTACAATTACGAACAAATTAAATTGGAAAGAAAACGGAGATAATCTTGTGAGGAAGACAAACCAAAGATTGCGTTTTATTAGCAGAACACTTAGAAAATGTTACAGATCTACTAAAGAAACTGCCTACACTAAGCTTGTCCGCCCTCTTCCCGAATACTGCTGCGCGGTCTGGGATCCTTACTAGAGAGGATTGACGGAGTACATCGAGAACGTTCAAAGAAGAGCAGCACGTTTTGTATTATCGGAAAAAAGAGGGGAGAGTGACGCGGGCATGATGCAGGATTTGGAATGGACAGCATTAAAACAAAGGCGTTTTTCGTTGCGGCGGTATTATCTCACGAAATTCCAATCACCAAATTTCTCCTTCGAATGCGAAAATATTTTCTTGAAACTGACTTGCAAAGGAAGGACCTTCATAATAAAATAAGGGAAATCAGAGCTCTCACGGAAAGATAGACGTGTTCGTATTTTCCGCGCGCTATTCCGAGAGTAGAAAAATAGAAAGCTGTTGTAAAGGTGGTTCCATGAACCCTCTGCCAAGCACTAAAGTGTGATTTTCGGAGTATCAACATAGATGTAGATAACACTTCCCAAAAACGATATGCCACGATTAACAAACACGGCGATTACAGTAAATAATGTCAGCACGCACTATCCCTGGCGTAACTAGAGGCAAATTGCTTACCTCACGTCTTGTGAAGATGTATCTATCGTCCCAGTTGGTTTCTTCTCCGCTGGCCGCATGCTATGACGCGCATGCAGTAAATGGATTTTATTTCAGTTCACAGAAGCAAAGAAAATCAAGAAAAAAATTCCGAGAGACAGTGAATCATTACTCATGGCAAACTTTCCGCATGATAATCATTCGCAAAAGACACCGTACAAATCCCCACACGATCTTATAATCAACATCAGATAGCGCAAATATGTTTTCCGAGGCAACTTTAACAAGTAACTCAGTGTTTGCGCGGAATTGCATTTCACAGGCTAATTCGCGTGGTGCCACCTCGAAAACCGGTCGTAGACTGCCACGGATTAACATATCAGACAAGTACGTCATCGGAAGCAATTTTTCAACAAACTGTTCCGTCTTTACATGAGAGCAGACTTTGTACACGGATTCATGTATTACCTGCTCGGAAACGGATCGTGATCTAGTGGTGAACTACACTCCTGGAAATTGAAATAAGAACACCGTGAATTCATTGTCCCAGGAAGGGGAAACTTTATTGACACATTCCTGGGGTCAGATACATCACATGATCACACTGACAGAACCACAGGCACATAGACACAGGCAACAGAGCATGCACAATGTCGGCACTAGTACAGTGTATATCCACCTTTCGCAGCAATGCAGGCTGCTATTCTAACATGGAGACGACCGTAGAGATGCAGGATGTAGTCCTGTGGAACGGCTTGCCATGCCATTTCCACCTGGCGCCTCAGTTGGACCAGCGTTCGTGCTGGACGTGCAGACCGCAGACGTGCAGTCCCAAACATGCTCAATGGGGGACAGATCCGGAGATCTTGCTGGCCAGGGTAGTTGACTTACACCTTCTAGAGCACGTTGGGTGGCACGGGATACATGCGGACGTGCATTGTCCTGTTGTAACAGCAAGTTCCCTTGCCGGTCTAGGAATGGTAGAACGATGGGTTCGATGACGGTTTGGATGTACCGTGCACTATTCAGTGTCCCCTCGACGATCACCAGTGGTGTACGGCCAGTGTAGGAGATCGCTCCCCACACCATGATGCCGGGTGTTGGCCCTGTGTGCCTCGGTCGTATGCAGTCCTGATTGTGGCGCTCACCTGCACGGCGCCAAACACGCATACGGCCATCATTGGCACCAAGGCAGAAGCGACTCTCATCGCTGAAGACGACACGTCTCCATTCGTCCCTCCATTCACGCCTGTCGCGACACCACTGGAGGCGGGCTGCACGATGTTGGGGCTTGAGCGGAAGACGGCCTAACGGTGTGCGGGACCGTAGCCCAGCTTCATGGAGACGGTTGCGAATGGTCCTCGCCGATACCCCAGGAGCAACAGTGTCGCTAATTTGCTGGGAAGTGGCGGTGCGGTCCCCTACGGCACTGCGTAGGATCCTACGGTCTTGGCGTGCATCCGTGCGTCGCTGCGGTCCGGTCCCAGGTCGACGGGCACATGCACCTTCCGCCGACCACTGGCGACAACATCGATGTACTGTGGAGACCTCACGCCCCACGTGTTGAGCAATTCGGCGGTACGTCCACCCGGCCTCCCGCATGCCCACTATACGCCCTCGCTCAAAGTCCGTCAACTGCACATACGGTTCACGTCCACGCTGTCGCGGCATGCTACCAGTGTTAAAGACTGCGATGGAGCTCCGTATGCCACGGCAAACTGGCTGACACTGACGGCGGCGGTGCACAAATGCTGCGCAGCTAGCGCCATTCGACGGCCAACACCGCGGTTCCTGGTGTGTCCGCTGTGCCGTGCGTGTGATCATTGCTTGTACAGCCCTCTCGCAGTGTCCGGAGCAAGTATGGTGGGTCTGACACACCGGTGTCAATGTGTTCTTTTTTCCATTTCCAGGAGTGTATCTTAGCAGTTTGCCGCCGGCCCTGTCAGGGCGCGTTTGTGATTGCTCCATCCTTCACATCAATAAGCACTTAACGGTAGCTATGATCAGTAATTGGCGTTCCCTGGTGATCTGAGTGATATTGAAATTATTAATAACAGGTTCTCAGTGCAAGTAGCGTTATCAGAACGGTTGTAGCTGTGTAGTACTATTCGCTACTTGGGGCCCAGCGTTGTGGGTGAATCCCTATCGTTTCTCTCTGCTCCAGTGCGATAAGCCTTTTTCTCCCCCCGATCGTTCCCACGCTATGGGACCATTTGGCGCATCTTTCAGTGAGTCTGCCTTTTGATCTTACGTACTCGCTAGCCTCCTGTAACCCAATCTTCCTATACTGTGCATTAAAAACTTAACAACACAAATGTAATAAACATGGGAGGGATGTGGCATAAACGCCACAACCTTATGTCAGTGCCTGATTATTAACAAAATGCATTTGTTTACATATCCTTGAATTGAGATTTAACACCGGTAATTAACTCATCTGCTGAAAAAAAGAAAATTTTCGCGATACTAGTACATTCTGTAAAATATTTAAAATATTAGCAACTTTGTGATCGCTCTTCCATTATATTCACAGAAATTCAGTTGCTCTTTATTGTCAATATTGCTTGAATGCAGCTGAAGCGAATAAACGTAAAAAAATCTATCTTCATTCTGGGTGTGTTGAGTTCAACACTTTATCATTCCCAGATGTATGCTACCTGCATTTTAGTGCTACTGCTTTCTTTATATAAGATCGGAAATAAAATTTTGTATAGCACTGTACGACTCAGTTTGATTCAGTAATTATCCTTTTTCACGAGTATCAGTAAAAAAGTTAAAATGAGGTCCCCGCACAAATTTAACTTGATGTTGCAGGAATTCCGCACTTGCACTAAACCTCCAGAAATGTCTCAGTTTAGCCGGTGAGCCCGTAGAGGATGGTACAAGAGTCGTACAGTATGACTGCCCGTGCTTCTCCATCCGAGTTTTGCGGAGGTTAGTTAAGAAAATCCGTTCTTGGACTGTCTTAGAGAGTCCTCGTGTGAGATTCTTTCTATGTTTTTACGTTATGTCCCCTGCAGAGTCAGAATCGTTTGTAAAGTCCAAGTGCAATTCTACTTCCTGTGATTCTAAGTAATGGTATGGGTAGCTATATTATACGGAATAACGTACGAAAGTGATGCCATTTTGATGTATTTATTTACTTGACACCTTAAACTGATATATCGTCAAATTAATTATTGTTAACTGAAAACTAACACTTTCCCTGAGAGCATGGCCTCACGAAGAAACTAGAACGGAAGGCGTTCTATTGGCTACTGGCAATTATGGCGCGCGGCTTACACTCGTGATATTTCGTAGCCGTTCATACGTTTTCCTTCCCTTAAACAGTACTGATTTATTTATTAAGAGATCGATTTCTGGCTTTGTAATATTGTTGTAAGAATGTTGTTATTACCTTAGGGTTTCTCCTAATATCTGTAATGGAAAAAGCGACTTTATTAGTAAATACACTCCTAGAAATTGAAATAAGAACACCGTGAATTCATTGTCCCAGGAAGGGGAAACTTTATTGACACATTCCTGGGGTCAGATACATCACATGATCACACTGACAGAACCACAGGCACATAGACACAGGCAACAGAGCATGCACAATGTCGGCACTAGTACAGTGTATATCCACCTTTCGCAGCAATGCAGGCTGCTATTCTCCCATGGAGACGATCGTAGAGATGCTGGATGTAGTCCTGTGGAACGGCTTGCCATGCCATTTCCACCTGGCGCCTCAGTTGGACCAGCGTTCGTGCTGGACGTGCAGACCGCGTGAGACGACGCTTCATCCAGTCCCAAACATGCTCAATGGGGGACACATCCGGAGATCTTGCTGGCCAGGGTAGTTGACTTACACCTTCTAGAGCACGTTGGGTGGCACGGGATACATGCGGACGTGCATTGTCCTGTTGGAACAGCAAATTCCCTTGCCGGTCTAGGTATGGTAGAACGATGGGTTCGATGACGGTTTGGATGTACCGTGCACTATTCAGTGTCCCCTCGACGATCACCAGTGGTGTACGGCCAGTGTAGGAGATCGCTCCCCACACCATGATGCCGGGTGTTGGCCCTGTGTGCCTCGGTCGTATGCAGTCCTGATTGTGGCGCTCACCTGCACGGCGCCAAACACGCATACGACCATCATTGGCCCCAAGGCAGAAGCGACTCTCATCGCTGAAGACGACACGTCTCCATTCGTCCCTCCATTCACGCCTGTCGCGACACCACTGGAGGCGGGCTGCACGATGTTGGGGCGTGAGCGGAAGACTGCCTAACGGTGGGCGGGACCGTAGCCCAGCTTCATGGAGACGGTTGCGAATGGTCCTCGCCGATACCCCAGGAGCAACAGTGTCGCTAATTTGCTGGGAAGTGGCGGTGCGGTCCCCTACAGCACTGCGTAGGATCCTACGGTCTTGGCGTGCATCCGTGCGTCGCTTCAGTCCGGTCCCAGGTCGACGGGCACGTGCATCTTCCGCCGACCACTGGCGACAACATCGATGTACTGTGGAGACCTCACGCCCCACGTGTTGAGCAATTCGGCGGTACGTCCACCCGGCCTCCCGCATGCCCACTATACGCCCTCGCTCAAAGTCCGTCAACTGCACATACGGTTCACGTCCACGCTGTCGCGGCATGCTACCAGTGTTAAAGACTGCGATGGAGCTCCATATGCCACGGCAAACTGGCTGACACTGACGCCGGCGGTGCACAAATGCTGCGCAGTTAGCGCCATTCGACGGCCAACACCGCGGTTCCTGGTGTGTCCGCTGTGCCGTGCGTGTGATCACTGCTTGTACAACCCTCTCGCAGTGTCCGGAGCAAGTATGGTGGTTCTGACACACCGGTGTCAATGTGTTCTTTTTTCCATTTCCAGGAGTGTACTTATGAAGCAACGGTAGTGTACTTGCTTCGCGCCAGAATAACTGTGCTTTTTCCGCGTACCTCGCTGCTGACGTTGAAACACGTATGTATGCAAGGTATTCATTACCAGCGATGGCGAGGCATGACAGAATCTCTGACCAGAGAGTTATTTATCGTTGCTAGTCTGCGCTTGACCGCGCCAGAGTTCAGTTGCATGTAGGGAGTCGCGAGTAATTGTTGCGAGTGGACGGTTGTACTGAGCGGACGTCGACATGGGTCGGCGGCGTACTCCGCATCCATCTCCGGTCAAGATTCAGGACGAGGTATATTGTTAAATAAGGTAATGAAGCAGCGTTTCGCTCAGCTAGTAATGTATGGTAATTGTAATTAATTTGTTCAAGAAATGACCCAATAATAATTTCGTTTTCAAAGCAATCGCTTTTAAGAAAAGAATCATTACAATTGAAAGAATATTTCCTATGCATTTCCTCCAAGAATCAAAATTAGACATGGGGCCAGCATTGCACAGAGCTGTGCCGAAAAACAAGAGCAGATGTTGATGGAGTTTACTGATGTGGGAATTTTTTTTTTTTTTTGTTCAGATTTAATAATTGCACAGGGCCAAAGGTCAGCGCAGCTGCCCTTATAAAATTTATCAGGTTCATTTTAGCGTTAATTTTGTGGGGACTTAACATTTTTGAAGATTTTGATTATCATTGAGTTTTATTATTGTGGGAAGCTAACATTTGGCATTATTTGCAATTCTCTTCAATTTTTTTTCGTTTTCATATTTTTACGGCAAGGTTACACTTGGCTCCACTTATATTTAATTAATATCTTCACTTTTGTGGGGAGGTTACACTTGGCGACATCGGGTCCAGGATCGTATTTCTTTGAGAATCTTCTGAAAATAAGCCAGATATCAGCTGTTATTTACTAAAATATAATCAGCATTTGGCGCAACACTTTTACTAATTTTGTGACTTTCTTTCCACAGATCATCGGCAATTCGTTGCTCTCTGTTGTATTTGTGTTTGTTGCTTTATGCATTGTGCTTATTTCATTTGTGAATAATTGTGATTTGTGTTAAAATGTCGCGAAAAACTATTAATACTATATCGCGAGGTGTAATGAATGACATTACCGACTTAAACAACTTCACCGATAGTACTTGAGACACGCAGTGTAATGATGACAATCCTGCGTTCACTGACAATCAGTGCGTTCCAACCACTAATGATAATTTATATCTTAATGATGAACAAACGAACTCAATTGTGTCCTCTGTTAATTTGACGACAATTGATGACGCGGTGCGCTCTGTTGTAATGAGCGCTGCCCAGCTTAACACACCCGGTTTGGAAAATTCACGTAACGGACAGACGAATTTTTCTAATGAAAATGAACAGGATACTCAAAGTAGGAGAGATTTATTTAATTCCGAAATAGTGACTGACAGTGTACATCCGACTGGCAAACCTTCTTGTAAATTACAGAATGACCAAACGGTCACACAAAACGCGACAATTGCAGATACACCATCAAACAGTACAGAGAATAGAGTAGATAATGATACCTTGGAACAAATTATGGCAATATTGCTACAACAGGGTAAAAAACAAGACGACCATAAAGAAGATCTTAAACAACAGAGTAAAAAATTAGACAACAATTCCAAACAATTTAAAGAAGATCTCAAACAACTTAGTGAACAGGTCAAACAACAGAATGAAAAACAAGACAAGTTTAATGAAAAATTAGACAACAATTCTAGACAGCTTAGTGAACAGATCAAACAGCTTAATGAAAAACATGACAGCATTAATGAAAAATTAGACAACAATTCCAGACAGCTTAGTGAGCAGATTACAGCCGTTGCCGCGCAGTGTCATGATACTAAGGAACAGTTACGCGAGGAAATTGAGGCTTGTTCAAGGAAAAGTAGCGAAGAAATTAAATCTGTTGCTCACGAATTAAGGGAAATGCAAACAGCTACAACAGAAACACTTAGAGAGGAAATTAATGCAGTCGGTAAACAATGCTCTGACAAAGCAACACAATTACGCGACGAGTTTAAATTAATGACAGCAGAACTTTCGCGCACAATGGACGCAAAGATAGACGCGAAATTCGACCAACAGAACACTCAAATTGACGAGCGCTTTAATCACCACATACAAAACAGTGATACGCGTTTCCGCAAATTTATACAGGATCAGAATAAAGTAAAACGACAAGTAATGGAAACAATCACAGCACAGAGACAAGAAGACAAACGTAAATTGTTTGCGAAGGCAAAAACATAAGTGGACAGCAATATTGCTGCAGTGTCCGATGAAATTAATACCATCAAACAGTCGAACACAGAATTACGTGACGTAATTTCCGATCTTAAATCGAAAACAGACACATACACAACAGATTTTCAAACAATGACCGACAGACTCGAACAATTAGAATTAACACAGGATTCCGATGTCGTCAAAGCTGACGTTAAAAAATTGAACGGAACCACACGTAAATTACAAAAACAGATTAATGCTTCTGACACTAAAACCGATGATCAGGTAAAAATACTGACTGAAAAATATGATCAATTGGCCAGTCGTATTGACGTTATTGAAAGTAATAATGGCAACAAATCAGACGATACTGCACCGATTTCGTTTAACCAAACACCTGAATTCCAACATCTACAACAGACAATCAATGAGACAGATTCGTCTAATAATACATTACGTAGAAAATTGTCAAGTTTACAGCAAGAAGTAACAGAGATGAAAAATATTTCAACGTTTAACACGTCACAAGGCACGGCACATTCCGAACATTTTTCACAATCACACAGCCAGTATAAATTAGGTAATCTACAGAGAGTACGTGAGTTAGATTCAGAACAGTCACAGTCGAACAGATTCCCATACAATCCTGAATCTGTTCCGTCATACAGAGACGATAATTTTGATTACAAACATTTTCTATCAGTGAGAAAATTTAAGGAATTTAATAATGACAGAGCACAGGTACACGCTTTGAACTGGATACGTGGATTTATTTTTGTGCTTTCACCGCTATTACCTGTAATGCAGAAACTAGCTTTGGACTGGATACAGCAATTTGTTTGTGCATTTTTACCGCCATTGCCTGTAATACAAAAGCTAAAATTTATTTACAGCGCGTAATAGACCTCAGGGGATTCATTACGCTTTAATGGATATGTGCCATAGCGTGCATAGGGCCCCGAGCCGTAGTAGTGCTGTTTCATCTTTAGTTTTCTGCACTGCTGCCTTCTCTTCTACTATCCTTTATATCTATCAAAACAGCTCTTTAACTATTGCTCTACCTAGAATTAAGAAATAAGTCAAGAAAATCCGATAAGACAAGTTTTTACCAAAAGTGACAATTTTTTTTTTCATTAGGCGCTCCAGGAATGACAACTACCAGCGTAATGTTAATATCAAAAAAAATTTTTAATCATCAGTATGTGTGAAATTATCAGCAACAGGAACCACATTTTTAGTAACAATAGAGGTTTTTCACAGCAATAGCAACAAAACTAGCCGGTTAGCATACCTAACCAACAATGCAGTCTACAAGGTCAACCAAGCTTTAATGTTTCGCCGCGTGCACGTATAGTCTCAGTCCCAACAAATAGTAACGTACAGCAAGAAGGAAATCAGTACGTACAGAAAACACAGTATTTTAATTCCTATCGCAATGCGCCGTATACAAATGACTATCACGACAGACGTAAAAATAATGAGCACAATTTTCAACGTACATTTAATAACAGTCGATCTTACGAACAGCAAAATCATCCACAGGAACATATTCTCATGAATGAACCAGACAGTAGGTATCATCCAGAGCGTAATACGTCTGGAAGAAATAACAGAACAGTTCAAATAATGGAAATGCCACAACATCCTCCAGAAAATAATAACACGTCAGATAGAATTTGACTAGATACTGTACAAGTCGCATCTTCCAGTAACGCAAGCAATACTTTTGACACACAGAATCTTGTTCACGAGAATGTTATTTGAAACAGGCTTTGTTGAATGCACCACTTTTATCGCACCCAGATATTACTAGAAATATTTCCATTGCCACCGACAGTTTTAACACCGCTTTAGGCGTACATATTTTCCAGGAAATTGAAGAAGATGGTTCTACAATAATTAAAAACGTCGCATTTGCAAGTCGCATTCTGTCACCTGCTGAACGTAATTATTCTGTCACAGAACTGGAAACATTATGTGTTGTTTGGGATTTTACGAGATTTCGACACTTTCTTTATGGAAGACATACCACCGTTTACACAGATCACAGAGCGATACAATTTTTACTTTCGGCTAAAGTCACACACGATAGATTAAGCAGATGTAAGCTTTATTTGCAGGAATTTAATTTTACAATAGTTCACATTCCCGGCACACAAAATATTGTAGCGGACGCACTATCTCGTTCTCTTAGTAACAATCAGCAAGACGTCGCAACAAACTTCTGCAAAGCAAATTTCAGCATCATGTACATTCAACAAGTGGCATTTGAAAATTTTATTTCGTCGTCATTACAGGACATAGCACAAGAGCAAAGTAAAGACAACGTGTGGAAAGAAATTAAGCAGCTTTGGCAAGATAGGAATAATGTTACCATTAGAAACTACTACACTGTACGCAATGACATTCTGTTTCGCCACTCTCATCCAGACAGCAACAATTGGTTATTATGCATTCCTGACGAACTGGTTAACAAATTAATCTGGTATACTCATTTAAGTTACGCACATTACGGAGCTAGAAAATGTTTTCTTATACTGAGACAGAACTGTTATTTTGCCAACACGGAGAAATGTATACGACGAGTTTTAGCGTCATGAAAAATTTGCCGGAAAGTTAAGTCAGACACCACTTCACATATTCCTCCATTATATCCCATTGTACCTGTTAAATTGAGACACATGGCCGCTGTAGACATTTTTGGTCCGATTCCCAGAACTAATAGAGGTTTTTGCTACATTTTTGTCGCTGTTGAACTCACTTCAAAATTTGTTACCTTCACTCCGTTACGCAAAGCTACTGCTAAAACCGTTTCGAAAGCATTTGTAAAACATTTTCTATTTCATGTAGGGCATGTATTGAAAGTAATTTCCGACAATGGATCACAGTTTCGATCTGGTATATGGACACGTATGTTACGAGCTAGAAACATTTCTTCCATCTATATATCCAGGTACCATGCTTCTTCGAACCCTTGTGAACGATTAATGAAAGAAATTGGTAAACTGTGTAGAATATACTGCCACAAAAGACATATTGATTGGGACACACACATACACTCATTCTAGGATGTAATTAATTCCATACCAAATGAATCCACTATGCTGTCTCAGTCTGTAATATTGAAAAACGTCGAAACACCTAACAAAATTAAAGAATTAGTAAACTTTCCTACGTCTCGTCGACTACGACACCGTGAAATAATTGACATTGCGCTGAAGAACATCAAACGTGCCGCAGAGCGCCGGAGAAGACAACAAAAACAGGTTTGTATACGCCGTGACTTTCACGTTGGAGAGAAGATATTAGTACGTACACACTATTTATCCAACAAAATTAAAAGTAGGTGCAGTGAATTTGAACTTCTATACGCAGGTCCATATCGGATTCGCAGCATTCCTCACCCCAATGTTGTACACGTCGAAACTTTGAGAACCAGAAAATCCAAAGGCAATCACCACTGGACAAACATCAAACCTTTTATTGAATGAAGACACTTTATGATTTAACATGTTATAATGCCATTTACTAATTTTTATGATCACTTATACAATTATATTCACATGACTTATTACTGATGATTATCGTATTTTTCTTGGCAAGTGCTCGGCAAGGCAAGGTTAGCAGGTCGCTTTTCTTGTCGTTACACGTCAGACCGTGCATATTTTTCCAGATGAAGTTACACATTTTATGACTATTTCTGCAATTATATTCACATGACTACTTATTGATGATATCGTATTTTTTCTTGGCAAGTGCCCGGCAAGGTAAGGTTAGCAGGTCGCTTTTCTTGTCGTTACACATCAGACCGTGCATATTTTTCCAGATGAACTTACACATTTTATGACCACTTATGCAATTATATTTATGTAACTACTTACTGATGATTGTCGTATTTTTTCTTGGCAAGTTCCAGGCAAGGTAAGGTTAGCAGGTTGCTCTTCTTGTCGTTACACATCAGACCGTGCACATTTTCCATTTTTTTTTGTATGTATGATTGTTTTCCTGTTTTGTTTGTATGCACTATGAATTAGTTAAGATATAGCAAACACCAGTTGACTTTGACATTTTTGCCTTATGATATCTCAACATCGTGACTACTTTACTTTTTTTTCTGCTGCATTGTGATATTCTGTGTACATTTTTGCCTCTGAACACTATCTATGTTTTTCACATGTTACGTTTTCTGTCATGTTATACTGTATGCTTAATTATGTTACCATAAACCAGTCATTATTTAGTGAGTATATGAATTGAATGCAAGACATTAATCTTTGTTCATCATTTTCAGAAAGAAATAACGTGTAAAGGAAATAAATTAAACAAAAAATGGGAATTTCACCTACGGATTAGACGAAAGAAGATGCAAAAACCTTATGAGGAAGAGTAAATGGATCAGGATTAACAAGCATTAACAAGAATATACTATATACATCGTAGAATAGCAGTCTTAACTAATTTTTTCTTTCAGAATACGAGGCGATTGATGCAGGCTGTCAGACAGAACTACACATCTTAGTTTTAGTGATGAAATATGCTAGAGATAAGGAATAGTTGTATAATGAGTAATGAAGTGATTTTTTGCAGATGATAATGAATGCTGATGAATAATGATGAAGAATATGCTACTATGAATAATGAAGTTTTTTCTTTACAGGTGATGATAATAATGGAGTTATGATAACGAAGTGATGGATAATGAAGCTTTTTTCTTTAGAGATGAGGATAATTTTGAAGTTATGTATTTATGCTATGTAGTTATTTAAGTATTTGTTGCAGTTCGTTTTGACAGTAGGTATTTTATTGCATAGTAGGATGAATGAAGGTTTTGGAAGGGACAGCTATGGAACACATCTTTTATACACATTTCACCAACTGTTAATTCGAAGTTCACTACTTTTCAGCATAAAATGCGTTTCTTCCTTCAGATTAATAATCCCTTTTTTGTATATTTTTTTGCAGGAGAAGTTATTTATGAAATTAATGTGCTATAAGCAGTTGTTCATTAAGTCTATGTCATTTATAAATGTGATCACATATACTCTACTTGTTTCATAACCTTGCTACAGCTGACTCATGACGAATGACGTTGCACATCTTCATTTGCAGCAAAGCCCAAAAGCAATTTTTTTTTCTTTCCCCTGTAATTACCCAACGCAATGCATTGCTAACAAAAAAAATGTATTACCAGTCCCAAATAATGATAGCAGTTTAAGAGAGTTCTGAATAATGCTGATCAGCTATGAATAATATGTCACTTGAATAATGAATGCTACTAATTATGCTTTGTAACAAGGAAATGAATGCTACTGATTATGCTTTGTAATTGGGAAAAGAATGCTACTGATTACTGTATTGAGATGATTACTGTATATAAATGACCAATGATTAATAATGCTTTGTAACCTAGCAAATGAATGCTACTAATTATGCTTTGTAGCAAGGAAATGAATGCTACTAATTATGCTTTGTAACTGGGAAAAGAATGCTACTGATTACTGTATTGAGATGATTACTGTATTTAAATGACCAATGATTAATAATGCTTTGTAACTAGGAAATGAATGCTACTAATTATGCTTTGTAACAAGGAAATGTATGCTACTAATTATGCTTTGTAACTGGGAAAAGAATGCTACTGATTACTGTATTGAGATGATTACTGTATTTAAATGACCAATGATTAATAATGCTTTGTAGCTAGGAAATGAATGCTACTAATTATGCTTTGTAACAAGGAAATGAATGCTACTAATTATGCTTTGTAACTGGGAAATGAACGCTACTGATTACGGTATTGAAACGACCAATGACAATGTTGTCTGTAAATCAATTAATGAACATTTTTCTGTAATACTACATACATGGTACAGAAATGTTCAATAACTGGGCTATGAATGCCGCAAACTACTAATGTAATTCCCAATGAAGACTAGTATGTGACTTAATGTCCTTCACTTTCTGCCCTAACTACCCTGAATTACTGCAATATCCATTTGTCCAGTATATCCTCTTGATCATGGAGCACTATATTTGGTTTTTGCACTAATTCTACGTTGGTGTGCCTTGTAAGAGCGTGGTGTTGACACGACATGCTGTCCACCACCGTGAGCGATGGAAACGTTATTATGGTCCCACTGTTTGGTGTACCTGATGTATTGCCAAAATGATAACATGGAATATTACTACGACATTTCAGTGTCTTGGCTACGCTGATAAACACTTCTGGGAAAAGAACTTCAGATTGTCTCACTTGGTGTTGTACTTCTGTGGAAAGATATGGACTTTCAGTGCAGCTGCGTGCAACCTAAAGTGCTAGAACCATGATGCAATCCTTCCCTTTCCTATCCTAATTCTTGTAACGTGGTGAAAATCATTTTTTGCTAACATCATTTGTATTCATGGCCTATACATTTTCTTCGATTTGCTGAACTATTCTGAATATCAGTGCGTGTGCACTTTTGTCATTTTGCTAACATGATTTCTACTTATTGTATATACATTTGTGATTTGCTGATATATTCTGAATTTCAGTGAGTGTGCACTTTTGTCATTTTACTAACATGATTTCTACTTATTGTATATACATTTGTGATTTGCTGATATATTCTGAATTTCAGTGCATGTGCACTTTTGTCATTTTTCTAACACGATTTCTACTTATTGTATATACATTTGTGATTTGCTGATTTTTCTAACATGATTTCTACTCATGGTATGTACATTTTTTTTGATTTGCTGATATGTTCTAAACTACAGTGCATGTGCACTTGTGTCATTTTGTTAATATGATTTGTACCCATTGTCTATACATTTTTTTGATTTGCTGATGTGTTCTGTATTACAGTGCGTGTGCACTTTCGTCATTTGTTAGTATGATTTGTACTCATTCTGTATATATTTTGTGATTTCCTGATATGTTCAATACTTCAGTGCGTATGCACTTACGTCATTTGTTACTCATTGTATATACATTTCGTCATTTGCTGATATATTCTGTACAACTGTGCGTGTGCACCTTTGACATTTGTGAATATGTTTTGTACTCATTGTATATATTTTGTCTTTGTCTGATATGTTTTGTACTTGGTGCATGTGCACCATATTTACTTCATGCTCTACATCTGTTTATTCTCTAATTGTAAAGTCAATTAGTTAAGAAAAAATTTGTTGCTCATGGCAAGTCCAAATGACTCACCATCGCTGCCAAATTTTTGCCCCCCCAGTGGAGGGTTATGAAACACGTATGTATGCAAGGTATTCATTACCAGCGATGGCGAGGCATGACAGAATCTCTGACCAGAGAGTTATTTATCGTTGCTAGTCTGCGCTTGACCGCGCCAGAGTTCAGTTGCATGTAGGGAGTCGCGAGTAATTGTTGCGAGTGGACGGTTGTACTGAGCGGACGTCGACATGGGTCGGCGGCGTACTCCGCATCCATCTCCGGTCAAGATTCAGGACGAGGTATATTGTTAAATAAGGTAATGAAGCAGCGTTGCGCTTAGCTAGTAATGTATGGTAATTGTAATTAATTTGTTCAAGAAATGCCCCAATAATAATTTCGTTTTGAAAGCAATCGTTTTTAAGAAAAGATTCATTACAATTGAAAGAATATTTCCTATGCATTTCCTCTAAGAATCAAAATTAGACATGGGGCCGGCATTGCACGGAGCTGTGCCGAAAAACAAGAGCAGATATTGATGGAGTTTACTGATGTAAGAATTTTGTTTTTTTTGTACAGATTTAATAATTGCACAGGGCCGAAGGTCAGCGCAGCTGCCCTTATAAAATTTATCAGGTTCATTTTAGCGTTAATTTTGTGGGACTTAACATTTTTGCACATTTTGATTATAATTGAGTTTTATTATTGTGGGAAGCTAACATTTGGCATTATTTGCAATTCTCTTCAATTTTTTTTCATTTTCATATTTTTACGGCAAGGTTACACTTGGCTCCACTTATATTTAATTAATATCTTCATTTTTGTGGGGAGGTTACAACGTAACAGAAGTTCTCATGTCTAGCCTCAGCGCCTCACACCACCGTCCACTGGTAAAGCCTTCTGGTCCACCAGTTCCCTCACCCAGCCTGTGAACTGAAATCTTAGTCCCGAAAAATGGTTCAAATGGCTCTAAGCACTATGCAACTTAACATCTGAGGTCATCAGTCCCCTAGACTTAGAACTACTTGTAACTAACCTAAGGACATCACACACATCCATGCCCGAGGCAGGATTCGAACCTGCAACCGTAGCAGCAGCGCGGTTCCGGACTGAAGCGCGTAGAACCGCTGGGTCACAGCCGCTGGCGAATACCAGCGCTTTTTAGGTTAGAATACGTCACTTTCGAGAAGGCGAACTTCATGCGTGGAACAATAGTCTATACGCACTCAACCGTGTCCAGATGCATCAATAACACTGCTTAATGAGAGCCAGTCTCTCTGTTTTTATTTCAGGATAAAACTGGAAAATAAGGAAATAAAAACTGGCTTCAACAGAAGGGGTACTATACAATGTCTTTCTGAAAGGTTGGGCTAAGAACAAGGTGAAACCTGGAATTAGTGTAGAATAATCTGGCACAGCTATAGACGACTATAACTGAACTTTATTCCTTGAAAATTTCAAAGTACCTTACAATGCCTTCAAATATTTGTCCAACCCAAATTTCAGAATATAGGTACTCTTGCATAAAATATTTTATGTGGGACAAATGACCGTGCCTTTCATCTGTATAAAGTTTCTCGTGTGTGAATAAGCAAACAAGCGCATTCTAATCAATAAACTTAATCTGTGTTTGTGACTGCATTGTCAGCCAGTAATACTATCGGCGTTTCCGCCACTGTTACGAGTGCCGTTCTTCAAGGTGTTCTACTGACTGAGTCAATGGCCGCGGAAGTTTACGTTTATATTTAAACGCATTGTAAACAAGCATCGCTGTTTATTATATGTGTATTTGATGTTCTCAGAGTCAGAGTCAGAGTCGACCACAGTCTCTGCCAGCGGTTTATGTACTATCCCTCAATGCACCCTCTGATCTTCGTTACCCATTTACTGAACTAATTTCTTCAAAAAAAGGGAAGTCCACTAGGTAAGTGTACCTGCTGACAAACAGTAGCCATCGCTTCTCAATGTTATCTGAATATAGGCCACGTCTGGCGTCAGCCTAGAACTTAGAACTAATTAAACCTAGCTAACCTAAGGACATCACACACATCCATGCCCGAGGCAGGATTCGAACCTGCGACCGTAGCGGTCGCTCGGTTCCATACTGTAGCGCCCAGAACCGCACGGCCACTCCGGCCGGCATAATGGTAACATATCTTGTATCTAGTGATAGGTACTAAACAGTCTGTGAACGGAGTACAGAAGGTACGGTGCGCGCTTCTCTTTGTTTTTCTATTCACATTCATTCTCATTGAGCCTAAGAGTAACTGATATCATTAGGAAACCGGATACTACTGACTTATCTGACGCAAGCATTTATCCGAGCTCAAGCAGTCCCGCTATTTGTGCCAGTTAACCACATCACAGTGGCGGTCATATGCTGACTAAACAACGGGACAGAGGAAATTGTTTTGGCGTGGTTTTTCTGTACACTTACCTTTTAATACCATCGCAACTAGTTTGGTTAATCCTCCTCCGTAACCATATATCCATTGTTTCTACACGTTTATATCATCCTCTCTAACTATTCAACTTTCACAGCCATTCAATAACGTAGCTCAGATATATATTTTGACAAATATCTTGTCCACCTTGCTTAAATATTTATTTGTTCAATGCTCTTTCTTGTTTGCAAATGCTCTTTTAGCGAAAGCATTTCCTTTTATAATCTCTACTCATATTCTTCTATAATATTTGACAATTTACTCGCCATTTTATGCATGTTACTTTCGTTCTCAGCAACTATTGCAATGTCGTTTCTGATTCAAAGGTTTTTCTGGCATTTTCAATACACGTGGTGAACAAGTAGGGTGATCAAGAACTTCCCTTTTTCTCTGCCCCGTGATGACTGGGTGTTGTGTGATATCCTTAGGTTGCTTAGGTTTAAGTAGTTCTACGTTCTAGGGGACTGATGACCACAGCTGTTCCATGGTGCTCAGAGCCATTTTTGAGCTTCCCTTCCTTGCCCAGACAGTAGTCTCCCGTCCCAGTCTATACCTATCGTTTTTTTTTCCCTAGAGTTTAACCCGTCTAAAGCTTGTTAAACAAATCAAACGTTATTAACATTATACAGATTTACTGTTCATGTCTACAAATTTATTTCTCAACGAAGCCGCCACGGCGACGAATATATCTCCCCAACGAGGGACCAGCTTTGCTCACGCCTACAATGTAGCAAGTTTGACTTTGTAAGCAGAGCGAAAACCTCACCTCTAGCTGCACTATCAAACTGAAGTTCTCCAAGGTGTTTTTTAAGTTTTGGGAACAGATGAAAATCGAATGGAGGCAAGTCGGATCTGCACGGAGGTTGATCGATAACGGTGAACTCATTGTGATGGACTGTTGCAGTTGTCGAAGATCTCGTGTGTGGTCTGGAATTGTCAAGCTGAACGAGACAGTGCTCCAAGTGCGGACGAACTCTCCTGCAGGTAGAAACTCTATTGGCCGCTCTGTTCTAGGCGCTTCAGTCTGGAACCGCTCGACCGCTACGGTCGCAGGTTCGAATTCTGCCTCGGGCATGGATGTGTGTGAGGTCCTTAAATTAGTTAGGTTTAAGTAGTTCTAAGTTCTAGGGGACTTATGACCTCAGATGTTAAGTCCCATAGTGCTCAGAGCCATTTGAACCATTCCAAAATTGTGTAAGTTTGTTTTGTGAGCTCCCCTGACTTTGTGGCTGTTTCTCGAGGACCAAAGTTGCCAACGACTTATTCGAGAGAAACAAGTACAGCTGGTATGAGTTTTCTTTAAATGTTAATCCGTGTGAATTCGGCTTATAGAAGCCATTTTTAATAATTTTTGGAATGTTTAATTTTTTTGTCCACAATTCCACTGTATTTGCTATGTCATAAAAATACTGATACCTCCGCGACAAGAAATGAGAGAATAAACAACATATGATTGGATTTGAACAGGGGGCGCAACAATTAACAGCTATGTTCCTAGCCTCCGTCCTACGAGCTCACTTGTACTTACTGCGCAAAATGGCTGATGCATTGGCATCGAAACTTTCACCGTCATTTTCTCGGAAAGTCTTGAGTATCGTTATTTTCGTCCTTTCACTCTGCTAAGTCCCGATTGCATCAGAGAAGACTTATGGTGGGATCTCCTTGTAAGAGTATATCAAACAAAACAAACTAACGAATCATAATATGACATAAAAGATAACATGCTGTCAGTCTATGTTCTTAAGACCAACATAACTATTTTTTTTAACTCTTGCACTTCGAGAAATAAAAGAGAGATGGCATCGTGGCGTGGGATCATGTCTACACAAGAAAATGAATGAAAAAAATGTTTTGCAGGAAATCGTGTATGAGAATTGCTACTGTCAATAAGATAATTAATACCTACCTTTGATGACACAGCACTGTCGTCTTAATCTGAGTGGTTGATAAGATTACGGATACTTGTTTGTTGCTATAATATTCTTGTTACTATTCACTCAGGTGAAAACAGATAGGGTGCGTCTTTTCTCAAGGTACTTACCTGAAACATAGACTTGTGCATTTCACACAGTACGAGTAAAGAAGCGTATGAAAAGTAATGTTAAAGAAAACCGCTGACGCTTAGATGGGTCGATCGTGTAGCTAGTGAGGAGGTACTGTATCGAACTGGGGAGAAAAGAAGTTTATGGCACAACTTGTTCAAAAGAAGGAATCAGTTGATAGGACGCATCCTAAACAATCAGTGAAATTAATAACGGAGTGAAGTTCAGGGTCGTAGGAGGATAAAACTGTGAAGGAACGTCAAGCTCATGTTCAAACTGATGCAGGCTGCAGCAGCTAAGCAGAGTCGGAGGGTCTTGCACAAATTAGCGTGGAGAGATGCATCAAACCAGTCTTCGTCAAGCTCATGTTCAAACTGATGCAGGCTGCAGCAGCTAAGCAGTCAGTGGGTCTTGCACAAATTAGCGTGGAGAGATGCATCAAACCAGTCTTCAGACTGGGTGAAAGAATATACGAGGCTAAAATGTTAGGTGTGCTACCATGTGCTCCGGAGCATGAAAGGTCGTTGCACTATCGCTCTCTGTTGGGGCACATGCGAAATTTGTTTCTGTGTATTTGAAGACCTCTGCGCACAGGATAGCCGGCCGGAGTGGCCGAGGGCTTCTAGGCGCTACAGTTTGGAACCGCGCGACCGCTACGGTCGTAGGTTCGAATCCTGCCTCGGGCATGGAGGTGTGTGATGTCCTTAGGTTAGTGAGGTTTAAGTAGTTCTAAGTTCTGTTGGACTGATGA
This sequence comes from Schistocerca cancellata, assembly GCF_023864275.1. Lineage (NCBI taxonomy): Eukaryota > Metazoa > Arthropoda > Insecta > Orthoptera > Acrididae > Schistocerca > Schistocerca cancellata. The sequence continues at coordinate 171,535,214 of NC_064631.1, read as the reverse complement.
CCTCAGAAGTTAAGTCTCATAGTGCTCAGAGCCATTTGAACCATTTTTTTTTTTTTTTTTTTTGCACACAGTATAACGTGCAATGTTTTTCCTGACAAGATATTTTCAGTATAGTGCGATCCTGGAGACAATAAAGTGAACTATAAAATAATGTGACTCGCACCCTATGTGGGTTCGTGCAGTTGCTAATCATTCGAGCCCTACTAATAAACAAAAAAATAGCTAATTTAAAAATGTTTCACAAAATTAACCGATTCAAGAAGAAACTGGCAAAAAATTAACAATTAATTTTTTTGACATTGAAAGTAATTTCGGATTAGTCCTAGACACAATCCTACATATCGAAATTTCCATGAATTCATAAAACAAATTGCCGCTGTAAATAATAAACAAAAAATTTGACCTACAATTTAATAAATCTGTATCAAAAATACGTGTTGTTTCATTTCGAAACCACTCACAAATACTGCAGTACACATTCAGATTTATGTTACATTAACTTTAGATATAATAAAATCTTCTCGGTTTACAAGCCGCATCACTTCGAACAAAACAACCGAGCTTTTAGGTGCCACTGCCAAAAGACGTCTCTTGAATTGGCGGAAGTGGCAAAGCCAGCTGCATTTCTTCCATACTACGGAGTAACTACTAGCAACATAGGATGCGTGCTGAAGAGGCATGTACAGAGCATGTACCAGTGTTCCGACCCGCCTCCAAGATAAGAGGTATGTTACATCCCGTTAAAGACAACATAGGTGTTCGAGTTCCTAGTACATTCTGCAATAAAAAATGGGGGCTCCCATTTGTTATTTTAAAGTTGCCTCCAGCCCAACCTCAAGGGGGCTGGCGTGGCGGGCTAATTTTAGCACCAGCAGATGTCCCTCTTGAAAAAAATCAACTTTGGATTCTACACTTTTTTTTTCGTGTGAAGCTTATTTTTCGAGTTATTTAGTTTGTCAACTTAAAATTTACACCCTGTATAGTGCCCCTGTGAATGTGGTAGGATTTACAAACGTTAAACTATTCGCACTGTTCCTGAGCGTTGTGCCGAACATTCGTGACGTATCAGACAAAGGGAACTTGACAAGTCGTCCACTGCTGAAGATTGTCTAGAAACTGGGCATAAAATACTACTCGAAAACCGAGAGTTTTGGTCCAAACATCGTTATATTGGGATTCTGTTATAAAAGAAGCGGTCCACATAAGAATCAACAGCAACTGTTTTAACAGATACCAGGAGTACGCACTCAGCAGGGCATGGGGACGGGCTCTGGACATTGAGCGAAAGCAAAGACGTAGGCCTGACGCTTGTAGGGAGGCAGGAGCGCAAGTTGGCGCCAGCCCCTCGCGCCATGTGACGTCAGTCGGTACCGCGACGGGACTCAGCCGCCACTAACTGTCCAACCTGCCTTCTCTGGAAGGTTACAGATATTGACATTGCATCTATATGAGCATAACATCCTGCCAGCCGTGGCAGTCATTGAGAAGACAGTGGCATAGACAGCTATCGGAAGCTAGAGCGCTTTATTTGAAGCGACCCGGCTTGTAAACCAAGAAGATTTTATTAGAGCATGACATCGCGAAAGCCTTCTAGGACTTACAGTGAGTTCAAAAAGCATTCGTTTAGTTGTAATTTTTTTAAGAAACTAAGTATATGTCACGTGAAAGGAAGGGAACATAAAATGTGAACATCCAGTTATATGCAACGAATCTTAGTAAGTCATTTTTATTGATGGACAAGGAAATAAATACATCCATAGCGATAACAAATTCGACAAAATGGAGAATTTATTCAAGGGCTACTACAAAAAGTATTCGTCCATTCATGTTTTTTTCTAAAGTTACAATCTGAAAATGTGATATCAGTTACGAAAATTGATATTTAGTGGAGTTTCCCTATGCAGCTATTACTGCCTGTGGTCGTCTGGGCATCGACTTGACCTAGTCTGCCGTCAGAGAGGCTGGAATTTTGTCCCATTCGTCTTGAAGTGCTTCTTTTAGGTCTCTCTTGTTACAAATGTGTATTCTCCTGATGCTGTCTTCCAATACTTTCCAAACGATTAATGTCTGGGCTCTGAGGAGGGGTGTTAAGTTGGTTTGGTGTATTGTACAGGAGCCACAGCCTTGTATTTACAGCCGTATGCTTTGGGTCGATATATTGTTGAAAAATGTAATTTCCTTGCAGACCTCATTTTTCGGCGCTAGGACTCAGATTATCCTCTAAAATGTTGATATATATGGTGATACATTTTACCTTCTACAAAACGTAATTTTCCAACACCTGCAGCACTCATGCAGCCCCACACCGTCAGGGAGTCACCACTGTGTTTAACCGTTGGCACATTCTTCTTACGCCACACCATTCGCCTGCCATCCGACCAGAATACGTTATATTTACTCTCATCAGAAGTCTTCCTTTTGGAATCTGTGCTCCATCGCGAAATGAAGTTTCTTTCGATTCTGTTCTCTAACCCAAAATTTCCTGCGCGCTACCCGGCCCTGATATTTCTGATTGTGTTGGCACACGCCTTCTTTCCCTAGACTCTAACTTCCCAGCCAACTTATAAAAGCTGATTTTAGATTTCTTCTTCATTTCCCTCATGATAAATCTCACGTCTGCATCAGTCAAAGTGTGAAGGCGTCCGGTACGTGGTTGGTTTCTTAATGATTTGCGTAAAATCGATCTATTATCGACGAACCGTCGACCTAGGTTTATCAACTACTTTACCAATCTGGTAACAAGATTTGTACTCATTACGTAAGCGCAGAATAAGTTTCCTTTCGATCAGAGTTGTCTCACTACCCTTACGTCCCATGGCGGTAATTGCACTGTATCGGTGCCTTTAAGAACTAGCTCTTGTATTACATTTCTAATTTGTTAACCTTGCCGTCGATTTAGAAGGATTTCTTTCCTTGCTTTTCAACAAAAGTGACTTACTGAGGTACTTCTTACATGACTGGCTCTTTAGATTTTGTATACATTACTTTTCATGTTACACAGATTTTGTTTTCTAAAAGATATGCAGCTAGACGAATACTTTTTGGACTCACTGTTTAACTTTACATATACTTATCATCTCCTCAATATGATCACTACAAAAAGAAAAAAAAAAAAACGCACATCATAATTTCCTATTACAACGTAGCTCCGCACCGACTGTTGTTTTGAACACTCCAAGTTGCTGCTACAATGCGCTGCATTCGCAGAAATGCATCATGGTACCGTTAGATGTCTCTGTCTTGCAATAGCACCGGCGGTTTCATGCGAGAGGCATTGGTACTTCAAACTACAAAATAATAAAATGGAGGTTTCAGGCGGAAACAACTGTAGTAATCATTAGTACTCAGAGGGTTAAGCAGACATTTGTGGATCTCATAACGCCGCACTTACCCAGATCACGGCGCGTCCGCTGTGGCGGGAACCGTTGCCACAGCTAGTGACGTCATCCAAGGTCTGCTACGATCCCGGCGCGTTGCCAGCTGGCCACACAGCTGTTTCTAGACAGTTTTGCGCTGTAGACGGCGGTAGAGCACTGTCACTGTGTTACACGAGAAGCAACAATGCTCTAAAGGTACGTGACACTCGTAGGGAAATGCGGCACTCTTTTAAAACACCATGAATTCCGACGAAATCTTGCGAGGTGAAGTAAACAACGCCATGCGCTAGCCGCCATATGCAACGCACTCATGAGTGCTTGGGAGCCATTTCGCGCGATAACAGTAGCGTCCACCGACACGGAATGTGGCCTCAGATGATTTCTGTTGACAGAAGTTCGTTCTTAATAATTACGTGCGTGTGAAAGTAACTATTCATGCGTTTAAAATTACATTTCAGTGCCTTCTAATTGTGAAACTCACTTAAGATGACGTATTGTATGCAACTGGTACACGACAGTGCAAATTGTCGATTGCAGTTAAGATCGATCTATTAAAAACTTGTTCAATATAGAGCAATGGTGCCTCAGTTCTTCAGACAAGTTTGAATACAAAAATATTTAAATGGTGAGGCAGGAATATTATTGTGGACATTATGTCAGTCCCAAAAATCAAGTGTCTAAAGTGTTGTGCAATGATTGGTGAGTTGTCGGTAAATAGTTTAACATTAATTTCAATAGATAACTGCAACTGTACGTGCAACTTGTTGATTACATTTCATTACTGTGTTCAGCTGACACGCCCACTATTAATGTAAAATGATAACTGGATAAATAAACAACTGACAAAGGAAGCTATGCATTTAAGAATAGAAAACCATTTATATCGCAACTCTACACAAAACAGGAGAGAGTTAGCTAACTTTATTCGTTCTCAGAACGTATAAACGGTCTATTAACTTCGACGCGGAGTGTATATAAGATGTGCCTGTAACTGAAGAAAGTTTTTCGTATTTTCTTACAAAATGACATTAGGCAAAAATCAGCGGAGGAGACTGAAAGTGACAGGCAACAATTCGCTTATTAAAAGAGATAAATAAAGTTAATAATTAGTAATATTGTAAGCTTTCATGACCTATATTTACTTTCCTCGTGACTTATTGCGGGCGTTGTTGGCGTTGTTTTCAACCTTCCGTTTCGTTTCTTGCTGCAGCTAACTGTGGCAGAGGCCGTGAAGATGACCTTTAAACGTTAAATAACACTGTATTTGTTTGGTGGACGATTATTTTAGGACTTTCAGTTTGGTTTATTTCCACAAGCAGTTCGACTAGTGAGTAATCATCGTAGAAAAGTTGTGTCCGCATTAGAACTGAAACCCTTCGAGGCTCGGCTTAAAATTTTAACTCTTGTTTCCTTCAGTCGACAGAATCAATCCCATTTGCGATGTGGTTCGAATTATGGACGCAAAGGTTCTTGAACTGATGGCAAAAGCTCAAGTAAAACAATTCAGATAGATTTTTGTAAAAAACGTAATCTCAGAATCTCATAATACCTAATAAATAGTTTATACCAGTGGTTATTGTATTACTTCTTATTGTCATTCATTGTAATACTGTGTAACGGAACTGGCTCTGACGATATTAAACTTCAAACCTGGATATTCCAGACTCTTATGTAAACAAACTTTATGGTGGGTAAATTACCGAATTTAGAGCATGAGTAAGCCAAAGTATTTATCTCAGAACTGTAATGAAGTAACATTTGAGCACTGCAGAACAGGAAAAGCCCGTTTTGTTACCAGATACCGTAAAAGTTATGTTCACAAGTAATAAGCAAAATCCATAAAATATTGCAATCGTAATGCTTTGATATAATAAGTTAAGTAGATCGTAACATAGCCCCTAGATAATTCAAAATCTAAGTAACTCATGCCTTGGGGAATGCTGCAATTAAACGAGGGTCAGAACGTAAACGTAAGTTCCTATCATCGTAACGTTGTCAATTGCATCAGTTCGAAATAACGTACTTTATACTGATTGATCAGAGCCAGAAACCTAATGGCGGACCCACAATTCGCACAAGTTTCATAAAAAGCAACTTGCAAACACGTAAAATTCTCCCTCATTATCCAACACGTAAATGCCGGTGCACATACCCCAGAAAAACACGTAGAGACACATATAATGCCAAACAAATGAAAAACAGGCAAAGATTACAAATAGTAGTGGTAGAGAACTATGTGGCTAACAGTTCGCCGCCGTACTTCCGAGGATGTCTCCCGCAGTCGGAGACGAAACGTCTGGGGAGAGTTTTATACTTTGACCACGGCCTATCAGCCCGGAAGTTTTAAGTGAAGATAAATACTTGAACTTAGTTAGCATGTAACTACATTTATTGAACGGCACGTGTTTGATTAAGTCAGTGTAATTAAAATTACGTTAACAGTTACTTGGCCGGTTTGCAGTGCTTTTGCGGAGAGAGAGCTTTATAGTGACGCGAAAATATAATGTTGCTTATTTGTGCATGCTGGATGATGCCTTCCTGCGTCGTCTGAGCTAGGCTATTTGGCAAAGTTGTAAATGGTTCGTTAATATGAAAATATATGTGTGCACCTTGACGTATTCGTAATCCATACGGTGGATATAATATTCCTCCTCTGACTCCCGCTGGATACAGATTCATATTAAAAGTGAAGAAATTCCTCCAGCTGTATTTAAGGTGTCGATTTTATTCTGGCAACTAGTTTCAGCATTGTAACAACGTCATCTTCAGGCCCATACATTTGTTGACGTCAACAGCGTGCGGCTGATACTAGAAGTCAGTGAAGTGAAACTTCATACTAATTACTAACCACCTTCCACACGGAGCACGTCCGTATTCTCACCACTGACTTCTAGTATCAGCCGGACGCAGTTGACGTCAACAAGTGTATTGGCCTGAAGATGACGTTGTTATAACGTTGAAACTAGTTGCCAAAAAAAAAAAATCGACACCTTAAATACAGCTGGAGAATTTTCTTCATTTTGAATATAAATTTATACCACCTGACGTCCCACTGTCCTCCATTTCAACTATGGACGTACGAAGGATATAGATTCGTCCGCCACATGTCAGGTTTACAGTTTTTAAAGTATGCAGAATCACGGCAACTTGCGGGATATGAAAATGTATTGCGTCTCGTTTTGCCTCACAAGTCACATCCGTAAGCTCACATTGAGAACACCCTTTAAATAACTACTTTTATGGTCTTAAGCGAGCGAAACCGCATTAGCTTGTAAATGAAAAATACGTAACATCGGTATTTCGCCACTTACGTCACAAGAGCGAAAGCAACCCCGCATATAAATTGTTAGCTTAGCTTTTAGCCTTTCATACGATTTGAAGCTATCTGACAGTTTCTTCATACAATGTTCATGGCAATATTAAGTCCAACCGGTATTCAGAATGTAGATGTTCGGCTCTACTTGGCATACGGTTCATTCCGACACGACTTCGACATGCTACTGTCTCTGCGCGTTCACGCGAACTCTCTCTCTCACACGTACACTTACTGTTCAACTCTCCGACTGTCGATTTAGTACTCGTTCTCTCCATCTCCTATGACAGTTCATTTCATTCATTGCACTTAATATAGATACCACAAATATTTAATGCAATCAAAATATTTCTCAGCCAAAAGTAAACATGTTAATAATCAATATATGGCCTAACATAATAAAAGTGATGAATGGTTAATAGTACTCTTTATTACAAAACGAACACCTAAACCGGCTAAGAAAAGTGTAATGTACTTATATTTCACTGATGTAAAATGAGAAAAGAAAACAAAAAAAGTAATACAACTCAATATCAACAGTGCCTTCACAACTGCTGATTTTATACGTCGACAATTTTGGATAATCTTAATGGCTAATCACATTTGGCGCAACAGTTAATATCGCTGAAACAACCCAATAACGACCAAAGACGTAATTTAACTACTTCCTACAACTTGCAGATTCCCTATAAGCCTGCAGGATACTAACAGCTGCGCATCCATGTCTTTTAAAATAATCATATGTATAACACAAAACATAAATAGTACATACATCACCATAACAACAACAAAACTATATTTAAATAAAATCAGTCCATGAGGAAATGTATTTCACTAAACGCAATAGTTAGGTTGAGAGCCACCCACATGCCTTGCTCATACTGTGGCATCAAGCAGTCAGGCCTGCAGGATGAGTGGTCTGCCAAGCGAGTGGATTAATTTTCTATTTATCAAGTATCATGAACTCTAGTACTCACAATTAAGTTAAAAGTTATCCTCCTGCTTGGATATAACGCAACGGAAACGCACATCTGACTATTAGTAATTTACACAGCACTGACTGTTCACTATGCACTGGCAATACCACATTTTCTTTCTTATTTAACGGCTTTTATCAACACGTGGCCATCGCACTGAATATGAATGGCGCACACATTATTAATTCTGGATATCATGACAACGTACAATTCGAAGGAAAAGGCCACCAATCTTTTTCTTTTCACTATCTTATTTATTCCGATAAGTCTATAACCTAAACACACAAATTTTATAACCTACAACAATAACACATGAGAAATTCCGCCCAGTGGGCATGGCTTTACATTGGTGATTCTCTATCTTATGGTCTCGTAATTCTTTAACGCTACAGTGCACTTTCTGGATAGGATGGTGGATCTTTTGCTATATCTCACACTTCGACTCTCACAACCATCATCATGAAACTTTCCTCCAGACCGAGCGGTACAAAAGGAACATTCATAACCCACTACCTCTGAAACTACCTTGCTACTCTCCCATGCAAACCAAACATACTTAAATTACATGACATACACCACACTGTGACATGGAATACAACATAAGGAATAGTCACAACATTATAATCACATCACTTTCAGCTTTCCCACTTCAATTAGTATTCATCCCAGTTCCACACGACACTCCCCCACTTCGTAACTTTTCTTTCCTACTACGAACTCTGGACGATATATGCACGTCTTCCTGTGCAATGCAAACCAAGTGGCGTTGCTGGATAGACGGCTGACTCACCTTGCTTCTCTCTCAGAGTATTATAGTTTGAATCAAGCGTCACACGGAAACATAACACGCAAAGTAATATTAAGAACATATTCATCATACACGCGAGTCCTCAACTGATACCATGGACGAGTACTTCTCTATACCCTTTGTCTCATACACAGATTGAGACTCACACAGTACTCATCACGTGGAAGTACTCGCCTCTAATTTCAAGCCCTGCACACGCCATTTCTTAAATATTTCCAACTTATAGTACACACGCTAGTAATTCAGCTTAACTTAAGCACTCGGAAGTATTTAAACTTATTGCTACACGTGGTTTCATTGTGACCGTTGGTCACTTCCGAAGATTACTACGATCCCATTAATATTACCTGCTTGACATTTAATTCTCCCCACAAAAGTTCCTGAAATAGAGAAATTATTATTCTAAACTACTCTTGAGTATTTCACATGCATACCATGTCTCCACTCTTTTGTCCTTACGGAGCACGCCTAAGACAGGTCTTACCAACACTAGATCCAGCAGCAGAGTGCTGAAACATGGCTGTCCTTCAGGTCATCTCGCACCTCTGTCGAGGTGGGGGAAAACCATGCTACCCATTGGTCAGCCACATTTCAGGCGCTCAAAGCTCAGGTAAATTTCATCTCTTTGGTTCCACCAAAGGTGACCAAAGGACCGTCTCAAAGATGATCATATACTGCACATTCACTATCTGCAGTTAGCAGACGACCATACATTCCTTCATTTCACAGATCTCACCAAATTGGGTGTCGGAATTTATTTTGTGGGAGTGCACATGTGATCAATTAAATAAATAAATTGTCATTCTTTCCTACACTGGTATCCGGCTTCAGTATATTAAGTGAAATTCATTTATTATTACAAAAAAATATGTTGTTCTGACAAGAATAACGAAGAATGTCGTACCTACTTTCAATGTCGGGCGGTACTGTACCCTTTCAAGGTTTTAGATTCACAGGTCACACATGTATAAGCAATTGTTCCTTTTTTGTATGACCGTAAATAGTTCTGTATTTTCAGTAGGTACAACTTTCAATAAATTTGTTGACAAACAATCGCTGCTCAAAAGTTGCAGTGAAAATAAACAACATTGCAACTAGAGCTATTTTGTGTTTACAAAACGTGTAAAGTTGCCGCTGTGTTATGGGCAGAGAATTGTGTCGAAGACATGCTGCAACCACAGACTGTTAAACTGTTAACTATGAAGTGACATGCTATTAAAAAGATCAAGATCAATCTGTATTTCCACACAGGATTAAGATGGCGATACCTTTTTTTGTTGCTGAAGTAAGCGTCTCCTCACGTTTTGCAGATGTTACGCACTATGCGGACGGACACAGTACTACCTTCGCAAAAACCAACCCTTTGTGGCTGTTTTGATGGTTTTCCTATCAATTTATGAGCTGAAAACGTATTGGAACCCAGATTAATCACAGCAAAACCTTTGTGAACTGTTGTTCACAAGCACAACACGGAGAGAACAGTATAAACGTGTCTATTGCAATGTGTTGCATCCTACCTGAAACAGTGTTCTGCTATAGATTTCAGGACACACTTCTTAAACTCTGTCCTTTCCGCGCACATGTCTGAAAACAAATACATTGAACTCTGTCATACATCCCGGATCTCAGTGCACTGCTTCTGATAACTTCGTTCTTACTTTTCTGATAAGTGAACGAACAAACTTGGTAGTCACCTGATAACAGAAATGAGTTCTTTTGAGATGATAACGTAATTCATTCGAAGGACGTTAGAGTTAAGTGGAAAAGTCCGTAACACTTAGATTTCACGATGACTAACTACATTCATGCATTGTCCAAGCAATATTGTCAAGCCTTTTAAATGATTTACGTACTTGCAAGTAATTATGAAATAATTCTTCTCCTACTTTCACTTCCTGTTTTAGCAGGTGGCAGTATTATATTATTAACGGACTGAAACATAAATATCCAATTACATCACAATACTGGCCGTGTACGATCAATAATTTAAGGCAGCTAACAATGATAAAGACGTATGTATCAATTTGTGAGAAATATTTAGTGTGGCAATAAAGGGAAAAGTTGTATTCGATGATTCAACAATGACAATCGTCATTGTATACCAACAGCGTATATCTGGATGGTCAGTGCTACTATTGGAGGCTATTTCAAACACAGACGCCAGGAAACGAGCTGACTTAACAAATGGCCTGCAGCAATGAAAACAAAGTCAAATCACAGCCACACTGAAATATATAATAAGCATGTCCCCAAATTCTTATGGAGCAATACTCTAACTTTACCCGTCTCGCAGTAAATTAGTAGGAAACTTAGAGATTACTTCCAGTTGCCTTAAGGCACTTTCAACATTAAATAAACATACCAAATCCTGCCGAGACAAATGATTAAACCATCAAGTCTACGGCTGCCGGGCGCGTACACAACTGCAACCAGTCCCAAAGCGGTCAATATGTCCTAAAATAAGCTAAAATTTTCCTGAAAACCACTTAAAACACACACTCCACAGATGATGAGAAACGAAATAGCCACTGTGGAACCAAGTTCAGAACCATCTCCGGCAGCTACCCATGCCACAATACGTTTCAACTGTCTTGTTAGTTAAACACAGAATAAAAGTCATACGTAACTTGGAGCTTGCAAATTACGAGCTGGGAAGCTGTTCAGCGTGAGACGACGAACCCACCACAATTTTGTACGTCAAGGCGCCCAGTGATCGGCACCCTACATACGACGCGACAAAAGACAGGGCGGCGAGCACGGCGGGGCCCATGCACCACGGTTAGGGACGCAGGCTTGTTTTCAACACAAGTTGGCACGTTGGACGCCGACCGGAGCCCTTCGTCACACGTTCACCTGGAAAAATCGTCGGGGGGAGCAGTCAAAGATAGCAAGACAGCCGAGTACTGATATCAGCGATGCAATTAGAACACCCTACCGCCAGTTGCCACAGCTCATCATTCTTTTACAGGCGACAGGACGGGAAATATTTTTGCTTACTTAAGCAAACTAGCCAGTGAAGTCTGATTACGCGAAGACAGTCACTGTTGTACCTATCATCGGATCATTATGGCCGTTCCGCAGACTCTCTTTGTTGAGTGGGATGAATTAAAAATATAGATTTAATAAAGTGAACAATAAAAATATAGCTGCATCCCCACAAATTCCCGGACACATAGTGTAATGTTTTATAGATGTGAGTCGGTTTCTTAATGATTAAAAATTTGTAGGGGTATATTTTCGATTCTACGAAATGAACTGTCCAAGTATTGGTCTATAGCTGCATGGTATCCATGTCTTTTGATGAGGAGCGCGACGATGTTTCTTTGGCCGAAATCCTCGGGATAACCTCTAATTCTCGTCTTGTAATAGTAAGAAATCGGCCAACTATTTATGTTTCCAGTTAAATTTTTTTGGAAAATTGTGCCAAGAAAAACAACGATCTATTAATATTGTAGCATATTTCAATGCACACTGTCGTGATCCCATTTAAGTTGTTTGTTTTTACTTTTGGATGACCGATTTCGATCATCTAAGAGGTCATCTACAGATTTCACATTCCCTGATGACCATAGGAACCGTTGACGTAGAACAGATCAGTCTGTGCACTCCTTCACAGACAGACATGCTCCACGCCAACGGTTCCAACACTCATCAAGGAATGCAAGATCTGAAAATGATCTCTTAGAAGATCGAAACGAAATGAAAAAATAAACAGCTTAAAATGCGTTCACGACTGTGTGTTTGTAATAAGTTACTTCTGTATCGGCGCACAATATGTTTAAACTAGGAAGTCTAAATGCACACCGGTTCCTCATGTGACACATTGTTCAGATTACCATTCAACAAGTCGACGCAAGATAAACGCTGCATTATAGGTGATCCTTCATTACTAATTAACTATTCGATTACGAATGTGTGATGCTCAACACACATAACCATGATTAACACAACAAACAGCATCAACTCAAATGTCGTCAGCTCTATCCGTAACTATTTCTCTTTGAAATGTAGTTCATTGCGGTACAAGCTGTGCTTTCCTTTCTATCTTAGAATAAACGACATCTAGTGCAGGCGTGGATCTATCAAGTACGGACCCGGAGACAAGCACAATGCCAGCGAAGAAAGCGACAACTCAGACTTTTATGTTGAGTAATGTTTTTGTTATGTAATTTGTAGTAGACTACTGTACTCTATGAGGATATGGAACTATTATCGCCAAGTCTGAATTAGGTTGATAAGAGATTAACAATCCCCTAAGACTAGCGATGGTGATAGTATATGAATTAATTTTGACTATAATTTAATTCGTAATTTTTGTGTGTCTTGCGAAATAACCGAATAGAAAGTAATGATAACCCGATATATAGCTTTACTCCATAACTTTTGCTGGAAGTAATTGCAAATAATTGAGAAGTTCGTCGCTTTCCCGTCAGCGACTTACTATATCGCTCTCAATTAGCAAGAATCCTTGGAGACAACAGGCCTCATCAAATTAAGTGGCGGAATGATTTACGCAAGAGTTAACTATCAATTTCATTGTATTATAACCTCTAATACAATAAGCACCTGCTTAATATTCTTAATTTTTTTCGGAGGGAATGTTCAATATAATTTCATATATCTACAAGTATCCTTCATAACTGTTTTACCGCGCATTGTTCTCCATACAGGTGTCGTTATTATGTCCCACAATCCTTCATATTTCCGATAAATGTATTTTGATATTGCTTTTCTGACTCTTACACACATTTCCTTCTTGGTTTTCCATCATGACGACAAGAATACACAAACAAAACAAAACAAATGAACAGATCAGAAAAAGTTGTGCGCCAAGCCCAATGAGACGAAAGCAACTAGCACTTTTGCTGTCAAACAAGGCGACAACAGCGCTGCGTAGCGGTGACAATGTCATATCACCACTACACACGGCTACTAGAATTGAAGGTGCTCAATACAGTCGCCGCCAGTGCCAGATTAAAAATTTTTGCGCCGCTATGTACGCCACAATATAAGTTTTAAACAATGACTGCATAGTTTTTAATTCACAATGAATGTAACAGGAAATTTTTAAAACTAATGTAAGCAATATACAAAACACACACAGTCAGCAATGTTTTTGTCTGACTTTGATGACTGTAATGTCTTTTATCATATTTTCATTGTTGATAGGGTCATCAATTAGGAGGTCAGCTTCGTTATGACGGCTGGATAAGGCATTCAGTCTCGCCTCAGACAAGGTAGAAAGCAGGTATGCTTTCAGCCTTTTAAAGCCGAAAACGAGAGTTTTGTTGAGTTATTTGTAAGTGCTGTACGTTCTGAACAAATTGTAAATGCCGCACATAGAAACATTCTAAGAACAATCTCAACTTTCTCAAACATAGACTGTAACCGCTCCTTTCGTAGAAATTTACTCATTTTGGCTGGTATATCACCACTCTCACTAGGTTTCAGAAGTACGGCGAAATAACACATTTACTTAGGAAGGAAGGGTCGAATTCAGCTTCATACGACTCTTGGAGTTTTGCTGCCCGTTCGGAAATAAAACCTAGTGAACTATTCTCAAGTGTTCTGAAAACGATGAAAGAGTCGAAAAGTGTTTTATAACTTCCGTTCCTCCTCACTAGTTCAGCGTGTAAGTTGTCTGTTATTGGGAAAAATGCTTCGACTCTAATAATTTTCGCCCTACCAGTCAGAAGAACTTCAGTGTCTATTTCTACTTCAGCAACATTAAGTTTGCTTTCCTTGATCTTTTATAGGTGGTCGCACAGTGCATATCAGTCACGATCTCCATGGATTTAGTTTCATAACAGTCGAACATGCCTCGAAAAGAGCTAATAAACCCTACTATACCCTTGTGATTCATATAATTCATGCGCTATTTCAATTTAAATATTTACACTTAACAACTCCACGTTTACACTATTAAGTCTCTGGAGCATGACCTTCCAAACTGTTATCATAAATCCTGTTTCTAGTCTGATCAATGATTCAGTAAAACTGAAGCCTCTTTTCGTGCAAGTAGTTTCTCCCGTGGTTACTGATAACGTTCTCCTAATTTTCATTTCGATTTACATATGCTTCCTCTTTTGCGCACTAACGCGTTGTTGATGAACTTTCTCAACTGTTTTGCTTCCTGGTTTCATGAAACGAAGAAGTTGATCCCAGAATTGTGTAGAACCAGAGGAAAAGTTATAAACGTTTTGCACTAAATTAAAAAATGAACTTGTTTCAACTAGGCACATAATGAGCTTTCGGATTTCGTCCTTTAATGCGTGCCTGCAGACAATGTAGGCTCCAGACAAGTTGCTTGCATTGTCGTATGATTGGCCACCACAGTTAGTAATACCAATGGAGTTTGTAGACAGGACTTTCAGTACGGCCTCAGCTTGGTTTTCAGACTCGTGCCCCGGGTTTGGTAAAAACAGAAGGAAACGTTCAACAGGCTCAACATTCTCGTTCACATATCTTAATATGAAAGACAATTGATCAATATGTGAAATGTCCGCAGCAGAGTCTACCATTATAGAGAAGTATTTGGCTTGTTTGAAATCACTTAAAATAATTCTTTTTACTCGTTCAGAAAGCAGCTCTATTGGTTCATCACGTATTGTTGAAGATACATGCTTGTGTGTTACTGACCAGATTTCCATATCGTACAATATGCTCCGCAAGAAAAGGATCGAACTCGGCTGTTACTTCAAGGGACATCATAAATCGACCCATCTGTGACGAATGGAATTTTTCAACGTGTCAACGCCGGAGAGTCAGTGACTTGCTAGCTTCTTCACTACGGCAAATGCCCTTTTCGACATATTGTGCCAGTACGTTTTTTCTATCTCAGCAAGTGACTCTGATTGGTTTTCTACCGTTACAAGTGATTTTTGTTCTTGTTAAAAGTGATTACACTAAAACTTTTTGTTGACATGAATTTTCGTGATGAAATAAAATAGGGAAAATATATCTCTAATCTGAATTACGAATAGTAGTAATCGGGGTCTTACTAATCGCGGTATTACCTCCGCAAATCTTATATTATGCACAAAAAATAGCACCGGTGCTACAATAGTATACTAAGTACTCACGCAAAGTTTACAATAACAAAATTTTTCTTCACATACCTTGTTTTGCCGCCTGTTGACTTCGTGAGTTAGGTAAGTCACCATTAAAATTTTGATTCATGCCTTGGTGTAAAAGAATGTCGACTGCTGATTCATTAACTTTCCACTCTGCAGGATAACCACAAACGATGTTATTTCTTTTTGTAATATCTGATTCAACGCCTGGGTTTTTGTGAAACTCGAATTCTGGAACATTCTGTTTTTCTTCACTTTTAACGATTGTTTCGTTCGCATTTAATTCTTTCGCTGTAGCTGTAATGCTAGACCTATCTTCAGTAGCACTTGAAGCCGAACCAGCAACACATATTGTGAAATATTTGTCTTCTCTGCCAATCGTTTTTAGAACATTAGCTTCCCGTTCTCACTTTTCCTTCGTAAATTTCCGAAATGACGCCGCACACTTAATTTAGCGCGCTTGTTTTCGTCATTCATGTTGAAGACACTTAACGAAAGTGTAAACCCACAAAAAAGAAAATAATTTTGTAAATAAAAGGTATACAGTTGAAAACTAATCACGTGGCATATAAGCTCAGTGATCAACTTGGATTACTTGACCGAACTGTATTACGAAATAAAGACGTTAAGACAAGAACGACACTGCAGAATAATTTAATTTCAATGTTGCCTCTTTCTCTAGTCCAAAGGAACAGAAGTTAGAAGCCGACAGCATTCTCGGAATAATAACAATTCCAGGCTCTTGTCTTCCTGATAGCTTACTTTAAAATATTATTGAACAGTTTCACAAACACGATTCTAGACGGAAATTGAGTGTTTGAATTTCCATTCAGTCACCAAGTAAGTTAATAATAGTTTAAAGCCTGTATTGTCGATTGACGTTCTAACGGCGTGTTTAAACTACGAAGTTATTTCACAGTATTAATAATTTTTGTCATTTGTAAGCGCTGTTAGTGTAAAATGTTAAAATAAAGACAGTGCAAAACATTCCGCCCTCTAAAGCTGCCGCCCTAGGCCCGTGCAGTTAGTGCTAAACTACCTTGCAGCCGAGCGCGTTCCCTTAAGGGAGTGCGTTCCAGTCATACATTGAGATTCAGCACCCCTCATTCTGCATAGTTGCCACTACTTACTCATTAGTCCTCGGTGGGTCTTGTGCGCGTCGTGCCGTGAGAACTGTTTCCATAGCGTGTGTGTGTGTGTGTGTGTGTGTGTGTGTGTTTGTTTGTTTGTTTGAGAGAGAGTATGTGTGTGTGTGTGTGTGTGTGTGAGTGTGTGTGTGTTTGTGTAATAAATTAGTGCTGTGGCTTGTTCCTACAAAATGTCCGAAAATAAAAAGCGGAGCGTTCTAGAATCCACAGTCCGAAACCATCTTTGAAGAAAGTCGAACAAATAATACTATTGCGAGGATAATCACCTGAATACGTCTGCAACGTTATACAATATTCTGAGATGGAAAGGGAGAATGGAGGGCCTGTTATTTCAGTTAATAAGGTAGTTGAGAGGACTGTGGCTGCATTAAGAGCAAACAAGAACAAAATGAAAAACTCAATAATGCGCCGTACCACACTGTTGTAAAGGACAAAGCCCCAACGGTATGTTCCAGAAACGAAAGCTGACCTAATAGATGATCGGACCAACAATGAACATATGATTAACGACTCTACTGACATCAAAGCCGGACACAAACATTGCTGACTGTGTGTGTTTTATTTATTGATTACATTAGTTTTGGAAAATACACGTTATAAAGTAATTTTTTTTTACATCTTAGAGCACATACAACTATGCGTCATTGTTTAAAACTTATATTGTGGCGTACACGGAGGAGCAAAAATTTTAAATGTGCCACTGGCGGCGACTGATTTGAGCACGTTGAGTTGTAGTAGCCGCGTGTAACGGTGATAAGACATTACCACCGCCACGCAGCGCTGTTGTCGCCTTGTGTGACAGCAAAAGCGCTAGCCACTTTCGTCTCATTAGGCGTGGCGCACAACTTTTTTGATCTTTTCATATGTTTTGTTTTGTTTGTGTATCCTTGTCGTCATGATGAAAAACCAGGAAGGAAATGTGTACAAGAGTCAGGCAAGCAATATCAAAATTTTTTTGTCGTTCATCGGAAATATGAAGGACTGTGGGACGTAATAACGACAACTACATGGAGAACAATGCACGGTAAAATAGCTTAGAAGGATACTTGTAGAAATACACTCCTGGAAATGGAAAAAAGAACACATTGACACCGGTGTGTCAGACCCACCATACTTGCTCCGGACACTGCGAGAGGGCTGTACAAGCAATGATCACACGCACGGCACAGCGGACACACCAGGAACCGCGGTGTTGGCCGTCGAATGGCGCTAGCTGCGCAGCATTTGTGCACCGCTGCCGTCAGTGTCAGCCAGTTTGCCGTGGCATACGGAGCTCCATCGCAGTCTTTAACACTGGTAGCATGCCGCGACAGCGTGGACGTGAACCGTATGTGCAGTTGACGGACTTTGAGCGAGGGCGTATAGTGGGCACGCGGGAGGCCGGGTGGACGTACCGCCGAATTGCTCAACACGTGGGGCGTGAGGTCTCCACAGTACATCGATGTTGTCGCCAGTGGTCGGCGGAAGGTGCACGTGCCCGTCGACCTGGGACCGGACCGCAGCGACGCACGGATGCACGCCAAGACCGTAGGATCCTACGCAGTGCCGTAGGGGACCGCACCGCCACTTCCCAGCAAATTAGGGACACTGTTGCTCCTGGGGTATCGGCGAGGACCATTCGAAACCGTCTCCATGAAGCTGGGCTACGGTCCCGCACACCGTTAGGCCGTCTTCCGCTCACGCCCCAACATCGTGCAGCCCGCCTCCAGTGGTGTCGCGACAGGCGTGAATGGAGGGACGAATGGAGACGTGTCGTCTTCAGCGATGATAGTCGCTTCTGGCTTGGTGCCAATGATGGTCGTATGCGTGTTTGGCGCCGTGCAGGTGAGCGCCACAATCAGGACTGCATACGACCGAGGCACACAGGGCCAACACCCGGCATCATGGTGTGGGGAGCGATCTCCTACACTGGCCGTACACCACTGGTGATCGTCGAGGGGACACTGAATAGTGCACGGTACATCCAAACCGTCATCGAACCCATCGTTCTACCATTCCTAGACCGGCAAGGGAACTTGCTGTTCCAACAGGACAATGCACGTCCGCATGTATCCCGTGCCACCCAACGTGCTCTAGAAGGTGTAAGTCAACTACCCTGGCCAGCAAGATCTCCGGATCTGTCCCCCATTGAGCATGTTTGGGACTGGATGAAGCGTCGTCTCACGCGGTCTGCACGTCCAGCACGAACGCTGGCCCAACTGAGGCGCCAGGCGGAAATGGCATGGCAAGCCGTTCCACAGGACTACATCCAGCATCTCTACGATCGTCTCCATGGGAGAATAGCAGCCTGCATTGCTGCGAAAGGTGGATATACACTGTACTAGTGCCGACATTGTGCATGCTCTGTTGCCTGTGTCTATGTGCCTGTGGTTCTGTCAGTGTGATCATGTGATGTATCTGACCCCAGGAATGTGTCAATAAAGTTTCCCCTTCCTGGGACAATGAATTCACGGTGTTCTTATTTCAATTTCCAGGAGTGTATATGAAATTATATTGAACATTCCCTCCGAAAAAAATTAAGAATCTTAAGCACGTGTTTATTGTATTAGAGGCTGTAATACAATGAAATTGATACTTAGCTCGTGCCTAAATCATTCCGCCACTTAATTTGATGAGGCTTGTTGTCTCCAAGGAATCTGTCTCCCTGCCCTCTGAAGCTGCTCCAGGGAATTCTGTGTGCCCTTGACTGATCCGGCAATAATTGATGCACCACCACCCATTGAGCCCATCGCTGAAAGACCTCTGAGGCGGGAATGAGGAAGGTGATGATTGGTTCAAATGGCTCTGAGCACTATGGGACTTAACATCTTAGGTCATCAGTCCCCTAGAACTTAGAACTACTTAAAACTAACCAACCTAAGGACATCACACACATCCATGCCCGAGGCAGGATTCGAACCTGCGACCGTAGCAGTCCCACGGTTCCGGACTGCAGCGCCTAGAATCGCACGGCCACCACGTCCGGCAGGAAGGTGATGATTGCACCTAACGTCTTGGATTTTGGCAGAACCTGGGGTGCTTTAACCAGTCCTTCATGCTTCTGGGCGCTTTTAGCTGCATATATCGCTGTCAGGATATAGATTTTTAAACACCCCTGCCATGGCTCCTTTTTCTTTCTCTGTTTCTTCTTCAGTGCGCGACGTGGGGCGTTTGTAACTTGATAGAAATTAACACCCAAGCCCAACTTAATTTTAGAATTCATGGTTTTATCAATTATAAATACTGCAGTGCTCAGTCCGATATCAGTATCCTTCCTTGAACATGTTCCCTTGGCTTTGTCAAAATCGATCGGTGGCGTGACGTCCTGGGCGATCATTAGGTTTTGCGTATGCAATGTCGTGTTCCAAACGCGCCTCATCAAGCAGGCTAATCTCCTTATCAACACGAACCAAAATAGTTTCTGAAGCTTTCTATCAGGTCTGCAGTAATTAAACCCTGGAATGTGCAATTCAGCTGGAAATTTGTCGAGAATACCATCACCTCCTACAATGTTTGTGGTGTCACCGCCAGACACCACACTTGCTAGGTGGTAGCTTTTAAATCGGCCGCGGTCCGCTAGTATACGACGGACCCGCGTGTCGCCACTGTCAGTGATGGCAGACCGAGCGCCGCCACACGGCAGGTCTAGTGAGACGTACTAGCACTCGCCCCAGTTGTACAGCCGACGTAGCCAGAAATGGATCACTGACAACTACGCTCTCATTTGCCGAGACGATAGTTAGCACAGCCTTCAGCTACGTCATTTGCTACGACCTAGCAAGGCGCCATTTATCCTTTGCTGTGTATCTAATGAAGCATGAACCATCAGACCGATGTACTCCAATTGTGGATTAAAGTTAAGTATTATATCAACTACGTACTTTATTTGCTACTATTAATTCCCTTAACTGTTCGAGACCTCACGCCAGTCAGCGTGTAATTAAACGCGTGCATTTCGGCCTCCTCTAGCAACACAGTGTTGGCTCTTCTGCCAACACTTCAATGTTTCTCCTATCGTGCATGTTATGCCACTGTGCTGGTTGTGCTCTGTGCATTCCATTATATAGCAAATCGTCAGCGTCAATACAGTTGTTTTGCGTTGCAGCAAAACCAAGCCATTTTAACAAGTGCTCTATTCCCTCGACGTCTTACGATGCGCTCTATGAGTAACACATGTGGTTAGGAGCTCCTCTGCAATTTCTCCGTGTAAAATCGTCCTGAAATTTCAGTACCACTGCTATCCTTTATGATGTAGGTTCTGGGACTTGTTCTCTGCACTCTAGAAACTGTGAATATCTCACTAAACCATTTTGTCAGGTATGACTTCTCAAATTCCGTCTTGTGTTTTGAGATACGCACCAAATCGGTCACATAAAATTTCTGTTTATTTTGAGCAAACGTTTTAATACCGTCTCAATTTTATTGTGCTACGTTTGGTTCGATTATGCTTTGCAAAAATTTGTGGGGGAATAACCATCCATTTGTATGAACCACGAAGATTAAAATGCAGCCACATTTGAGTTTTTATTGCTCTGTTCAGACGTTGCATGATATTAACCTTGAGATGGAAAGATTTTGACACCGTTCCTCACAAGCGACTTCTAATCAAGCTGCGGGCCTATGGGGTATCGTCTCAGTTGAGCGCCTGGAATCGTGATTTCCTGTCAGGAAGGTCGCAGTTCGTAGTAATAGACGGCAAATCATCGAGTAAAACTGAAGTGATATCAGGTGTCCCCCAGGGAAGCGTCCTGGGACCTCAGCTGTTCCTGATTTATAAAAATGACCTGCGTGACAATCTGAGCCGTTCTCTTAGGTTGTTCGCAGATGATTCTGTAATTTACCGTCTAGTAAGGTCATCCGAAGACCAGTATCAGTTGCAATGCGATTTAGAAAAGTTTGCTGTATGGTGTGGCAGAAGGCAGTTGACGGTAAATAACGAAAAGTGTGAGGTGATCCACATGAGTTCCAAAAGAAATCTGTTTGAATTCGATAACTCGATAAATAGTACAATGCTCAAGGCTGTCAATTCAACTAAGTACCTGAGTGTTAAAATCACGATCAACTTCAGTTGGAAAGACCACATAGATAATACTGTGGGGAAGGCGAGCCAAAGGTTGCGTTTCATTGGCAGGACACTTAGAAGATGCAACAAGTCCACTAAAGAGACAGCTTACACTACACTCGTTCGTACTCTGTTAGAATATTGCTGCGCGGTGTGAGATCGTTACCAGGTGGGATTCACGGAGGACGTCGAAGGGGTGCAAAAAAGGGCAGAGAGATGGGAGGGAGTGTGGCAGATATGATACGCGTTTTGGGATGGAAGTCATTAGAGCAAAGACGTTTTTAGTCGCGGCGAGATCTATTTACGAAATTTCAGTCACCAACTTTCTCTTCCGAATGCGAAAATATTTATTGAGCCCAACCTACATAGGTAGGAATGATCATCAAAATAAAATAAGGGAAATCAGAGCTCGAACAGAAAGGTTTAGGTGTTCGTTTTTCCCGCGCGCTGTTCGGGAGTGGAATGGTAGGGAGATAGTATGATTGTGGTTCGATGAACCATCTGTCAAGCACTTAAATGTGAATTGCTGAGTAATCATGTAGATGTAGGTGTAGATGGGTGAATGTTGCGTAGTGCTGTATTCCACGCAGCCACATCATGTTCTTGAAACATCAATTGTAAAACTCTCCACCGTGATTGGTTTGGAGGTTGTCTGGGCATCGATTCGCCTCTGTCTGCAACAAATGCTGAAACATCTCTGAGATATCTCACACCATTTTCATTTTAACGGGTAATGTCCATGAGAACTTAGAGTATGTATCAACAAGCATCTTAAATCTCCCTATATAAAAGGCAATGTAGTGACTGGCTGACTCATCATCGCTCAGCCCAAACTGCTAAGGATAGAAACTTGAAATTTAGTGAAGGTGTGGATCTTATGCTGTAGGCGTCGTTTAAGAACGGATTTTTTGAATTTACAACCATAAAGGAGAGAAATAGAGGATAAACGTTATTTTGAAAAGTGTCGGCACTAAGGTAGTTTTGAAGCTAGACCTACGATAATTAATATTTGCTTTCTTGGTCAGAAATAAACAAATACTTGTTTCAACATTTCCGGAAACTGAATCCCTAAGGGATAGAGACTTTTTTGTGAAAGTATTTTATTATGAAAGCATTTTTAAAGCTAAGTCTGTGAAAGCTTAAATTTGGCTTCGGAGTTATAAATTTAAAAAAATGTGTTATTCACCCCTGAGGGAGTGAAATAGGGTCAGACTGATGCACTGGCTCCTTATCGCCCAGCTCTAACCGCTAAGGATAGAAACCTGAAATTTGGGTAGAGTGTGGATAGGCATTGTTCAAGAAAGGATTGTCGGATATTCCTCTCCTACGGGGGTGAAGTAGGGGATGCTACTCAAAAGAAGAAATTAATGTTTTTGAAGCTGGTAATATTAAACTAGTTGTTATTAAACTAGTATGTGTAGTGTCTCTGTTTGTATGTCTGTCAAGTACAGTGTTCCGTGCGGCGTCGACGACCCCCACAACGTACGTAATTTCAGACAAGTTACTCTCGTGGTGGAGAAGCACCCGCCGACGTCGATATTTGCCTGTAAAATTCTTGAAATGTAAGAGAAAGAAAACTTCTATAGGAACTTCCCGAAATGGAGCACTGCCATTCGCATTTTGTCATTTGATGATTGTCTGCGAATGGAATGAGTTTGTCTTAGCAGATAAAACTTTCTCTATGCTATAGACTGTGTTATTGAAGCTGGTTCTACAGCAAACATCGGCCACCAAATGTTAGAAGTCCTAAACAAGCTTGTAGTACATGAAAGTTCATCACAGAACCCTTTGATCAAAAATGCGCGCAATTACCTTTGAAAAGCAATAGACAGTATTATGACAGCTAGTAAACTCCACATTAATATTACATATCGCTTGTGAATCTCAAAAAACACAAATTATACAATATGGCGGCTAACAATAACTGTTCCATTGCACAAACTTCCTTCACCTCCTCTCGTTATCCTGTCTCGTAACACAGTCCAGTGACAATCCGATTTTCTAATTTTTCTTCGCTCGCCATGGAGCACAGAATAAATATTTCAGTCGCTCAGGCGAAATGCGCCACATCGCGGTATATATTCATTTTATTAATGTCCACGTTTCATTACAAATTCGTTGAATCCGATATCAGTTCCTATATGAGCTTGGTAAATGTGCTTTGAATTCAAATTGTCTTGTTTGGAGGCTATAATGAGGTTTCCATTATCCCTCACCAACTGGTTCAGGATTCTGGAATATGTTCATATGTTTGAGTCAAATACAGTACGTCGACATCCATATGACGACTCAAACAGAAATATCATAGAAACATGTCTAGTTTTCCACAGGAACTTCGTGAAATATGAACACAATGTTTGGCATTACTTATTCTGACAGGGGTATTTCACGGCTCTGACAATGTCGTGTATGTTACACCATCAACTCTTGGCAGTATTGTTTGCACCGGGAACAGCGTTTCGGAAAATACACGTACATGGTCAAAGTGGACCCCATCTGCGCGCGCGCGCATGTGTGTGTGTGTGTGTGTGTGTGTGTGTGTGTGTGTGTGTCACCAACTGAGTTGCAATGGTCGCAGGGAATACACAGACACATGAAAGTTTGTCAGTTACTCAGTTTAACGAAGACTGAAGACGATGAAACTGGTGACGTGATTGAGATAGCTTAGTTCAGCTGTGGTATTGTAGAAGTTGCAGTGAAAATACTGGTAGCGGTAACATTATTATAAGAGATACGAATAAAATAAAACACGGTGTGCAGTAATACACAATTTTTTTATTCAACAACCATACGCTTGGGTCACTACATCAAAATAATCAATTGGTTGTTTCTTTATCTCCACACCTGTACAGACTTTAGCAAATGCTCTCTTCTCTGCACAGAATTTAGCGTGTATTTCCCTCAAACTGATGGGTGTTCCTGTAGCCTCTTCTTTTGACATCGTATTGATGCAGTGTTCGAAAGCATCTGCGTGTACACTATATGTACAGAGGTAGTTCACAGTGTCTTTATACAAAGTTCGAACACAAGGCAGACATACGTTCCGTCTATCTGACACAACGGAAAGCACCATTTATAGCCCAAACAAGTTTGTAACGGTCGAGTGTTGCAGATACGTGGATCGACCTCCATGTCTCATCATGAGTGCGATGCCATCGTATAGTGATGTTACAGATAGTGTCAGGCCAGTACAGTAAATGTCCCGTGGTGAATGAAATGGACAATACTCAGATGTCATCTATTGATGTTCTACATGACACAGTTCATCGCATCCAATTCCGTAAGCCGAACTTGATAACACTTCTGGATGCATTTTTAATCTCTAATACAATATGCCAGTTACTGTCCACTGATGCATCTGTACCAACATTATACGCTTGAAACGCTAGTTGCTAAATTATAAATTGAATTGAAAAGCAGTAGAGCACTGGGAAGAACCGGCAGCTCTCATCGACCACATCAACAGTCTGACCTTGCAGTAACGCTGGAATCTTCTGGGATGGTGCATATGTCAGAGACTAGTACTGACCTGCACTGTATTATGCAGGCCCTCCTGAACAGTTCTTCTGAGAGTCGGGATTGGCAGATTACCTTCGTTACACAAATCTACGAGCGGGATGGATAATATGAGCTCATTCTCCTGCTCCAACATGCTGATCATGTTCACTACAAGATCCGAATGGTCCTGCTGTCGTTGCTGCCCCAGAGGGACTGGAGGTCACTACAGGTCCCGACAAGCCAACAGTGGCTACTGCTGGCTCGGACATGCTGGGGGTAGCTGCAGGACTTTGCAAGCTGAAGGTTGCTCCCCTTCTGGACAAGCCAGAGGTCTCTGAACGAAGAAGAAGAAACAATAACTATCCCCAGACGAAGACTTGGAGTTGAACGAAGACATGGCACTAAGCCACATGTTCTTACTTTTACGCTTTTTCTGTGAGGCGGAGGCTGATGACGATCTCAGTCGTTGCTGATGCCTCAAGGTCCTTCAACTGACTGAATGAGACCATTGAGGTGCCGCACTCATATCCCCGACGTCGTGCCACTATTCCCGCTTTCTTTTCACCCATGATATCACAATCTCGATCACCCTATGACGCCTGAATTCTCAACTATGCCAGCTGGTCTGGGGCTGTGGATGAGGGCAGACTGCTGAAGACCCGTATCTTTGGTTGCAGAGAGAACCATTATTAGTGCAGCATATTACTGCTGTTGGTGTGCTACCCTGTGCAAAAAAATTAGCATGTAAGAATAATATTACATACCTGCTGGTGGTGGCAATCGCCCCTTGCACAGTGGAAGAGGCAGGTTGACTAGCCATTTCAAAGGAGGAGGACGACAGTTCGAGCACCAGTTACTGTCTATGTGAGTTGCGAAATGCGTCTTCATGCCATCCTGCTGCATAGCGATTATATAGCGAAAAGTATTTTTTTATGCCCCTCCGTAACCTAATCTTTTAACCATCAAGTGTGAAGCTATGATCACAGTCCTCGACTGTATGTTTTCTTGTAATGTGGTTATTAAACACCAATATGATCAGTGCCCACATCTCGTCAATTATCACACTGAGCACACACACACAGCTCTTTCTTCACCAAGAGTTCAATGCAGACTGAACTTTTCTCAGCAGTTCACAAGTGGGGGAGGAGAGGTAGCTGTAGGACAGTCTGCATATACAGGGTGGTTTGATCGTGACCGGGCCAAAAATAAGCATCAAACGAAAAAACTACAAGGAACGAAACTCGTCTAGCTTGAAGGGGGAAATCAGATGACGCTATGGCTGGCCCGCTAGATGGCGCTGCCATGGGTCAAACGGATATCAACTGCGTTTTTTTTAAATTGGAACCCCCATTTTTTACTACATATACGTGTACTACGTAAAGAAATATGAATGTTTTAGTTGGACCACTTTTTTCGCTTTGTGATAGATGGCGCTGTAATACTCACAAACCTATGGCTCACAATTTTAGACGAACAGTTGGTGGCAGGTAGGTTTCTTAAATTAAAATACGGAACGTAGATACGTTTGAACATTTTATTTCGGTTGTTCCAATGTGATACATGTACCTTTGGGAACTTATCATTTCTGACAACGCCTGCTGTTACAGGATAATTCCCTGTAAATACCACATTAATGCAATAAATGCTCAAAATGATGTCCGTCAGCCTCAATGCATTTGGCAATACGTGTAACGACATTCCTCTCAACAGCGAGTAGATCGCCTTCCGTAATGTTCGCACATGCTTTGACATTGCGCTGACGCATATTGTCAGGCGTTGTCGGTGGATCACTATAGCAAATACCCCTCAACTTTCCCCACAGACAGAAATCCAGGGACGTCAGATCCGGTGAACGTGCGCCCATGGTATGGTGCTTCGACGACCAAATCACCTGTCATGAAATATGCTATTCAATACCGCTTCAACCGCACGCGAGCTATGTGCCGGACTTCCCTCTTGTAGGACGTACATCGCCATTCTGTCATGCAGTGAAACATCTTGTAGTAACATAGGTAGAATATTACATAAGAAATCAGCATACATTGCACCATTTAGATTGCCGTCGATAAAATGGGGGCCAATTATCCTTCCTCCCATAATGCCGCACCATACATTAACCCGCCAAGGTCGCTAATGTTCCACTTGTCGCAGCCATCGTGGATTTTCCGTTGCCCAATAGTGCATATTCTGTCGGTTTACGTTACCGCTGTTGGTGAATGACGCTTCGTCGCTAAATAGAACGCGGGCAAAAAATCTGTCATCGTCCCGTAATTTCTCTTGTTCCCAGTAGCAGAACTGTAAACGACGTCCAAAGTCGTCGCCATGCAATTCTTGGTGCATGAAAGTATGGTACGGGTGCTATCGATGTTGATGTAGCATTCTCAACACCGACGTTTTTGAGATTCCCGATTCTCACGCAATTTGCCTGCTACTGATGTGCGGATTAGCCGCGACACCAGCTAAAACATCTACTTGAGCATCATTATTTGTTGCAGGTCGTGGCTGACGTTTCATATGTGTATGAACAGTTCCTGTTTCCTTAAATAACGTAACTATCCGGCGAACGGTCCGGGCACTTGCATGATGTCGTCCAGGATACCGAGCACCATACATAGCACACGCCCATTGGGCATTTTGATCCCAATAGCCATACATCAACACGATATCGACCTTTTCCGGAATTGGTAAACGGTCCGTTTTAACACGGGTAATGTATCACGAAGCAAATACCGTCCGCACTGGCGGAATGTTACGTGATAACACGTACTTATACGTTTGTGACTATTACAGCGCCATCTATCACAAAGCGAAAAAAGTGGTCCAACTAATGCATTCATATTTATTTACGTACTACACGAAATGTTATAAAAATGGGGTTCCTCTTTTTAAAAAACGCAATTGGTATTCGCTTGACCAAAGGCAGCGCCATCTAGTGGGCCACCTATAGCGCCATCTGGTTTCCCCCTTCAAGCTAGACGAGTTTCGTTCTTTGTAGTTTTTTCGTTTGATCCGTATTTCGTGGGATATTTATCCCGGTCACTATCAATGGATCATCCTGTGTATAAAAAAGACTGTACATTGCAACCTTCTTATCCAGCAGCTCAGTACAGACTGAGTCTTATTTTCACCAATTCACAAGTTAGAGAGGGGGGAGGGCAGGAGTGGGGATGTTGTTGTCAAAAATACAATGTTGCCACATATACTCGCCAATGCCTTATTCAATCTTAGGTCTTCCCAAGCCCTTTTAATTTCTAATACTGGATCCCCTATCTCTTTCATATCTACTCATTTATTCAGCCACGTCATCAGACAGCTCTTCGCCCCTCGTGCAGACCATCAATGTACTCTTGTCTCCTATCTGCAATCTCCTGTGCTTTTAACAGTTGAATTCCTATTGCACTCTTAATGTTATCGCTTTTAATTATCAGAGAACGCTGCTTTGACTCTTCCATACACTGATCTTTTTTCGATTTTTTCACATTATTCATGCATCCATTTCGCCTTAGCTTCTCTGCACTTCCTGTTTGTGTAATTCCTATGTGACCTTTCTGCATTCCTGAATTTTCCTGAACATTTTTGTACTTCCTTCTTTCATTGCTCAACTTAAGTATATCTTCCTTTACACACAGTTTCTTTGCAGTTGCCTACTTTGTACCTACGTCTTTCTTTCCAACTTCAGTGGCTGCCCTTTAGAGGGCTGTCTATTCCTCCTGAGTTATTCCTTATTGCAGGGTCTACACTATCACAGAATTTGGTATGTATCTTTTCATTCCTTAGTGCTTCCTTAATCGATTTCTTCGCGCATTCATTCTTCCTAACTGATCTCTTGAAATTGAGGCTACCCTCCTTCACAATTAAGTTATGATCTGCTCCTGGGTACATCTTACAATGCACTACCTGATTTCGGAATCAATCTCACCATGGTCTAACCTAACTGAGGCCTACCCATTTTCCCGGCATTTTCCATGTATACCTCCTCGTCTCATGATTCTTGAACAAAGTATTCTCTATTGCTAGACGAAATTTGTTGCAGAACTCAATTGGTCTTTCCCCTCTCTCAATCTTAGTCCAAAGCCCATATTCTACCGTAACCCTTTCTCCTGCTCCTTCCCATACAACCGCATTCTATTTCGCCTTGACTATTAGATTCTTATCTTCCTATACCTCTTCAATATACATTCTCTATCTCTTCATCTTCGACATCATACACTGTTTAAAAGAATGATGCGAATGTGGTGGGATGAGGAGTGGAGCATACGAACCGACGACAAAGGGAAAGTTAATGGAGTCAATGCTCTGCTGTTGAAGCACATGATGCCAAGAGGTTTTTATATAACGATTGCACGAACGAAATTCAGTCATGGTCGTTTCAAAAAACATTTACCTCACGAGGTATTTATCGACAACCTCATTGTACTTGTCGATGAGTAGAATACATGAACCACATAATATTAGGATATCGTGAAAAGACAGGCAGGATAGATGGCAAACTAGATTATCCGAGTGCTTTTAGGTACAAAGTCCCCCACTGTGTTACCACTCTTTTAGGAACAACAGACGTTAGAGTATACAGATTCATTAACACCACTCTCAACGAGTTAGGAATGTGCATATAATCAACCACGTAAAAATCTAAATCCTGTGAGTACAGCAGGGGAAGGAGGAGACTGGCAACACAACACTGTATGTGTGACCACACACTCCGAGCGCGCAGAACAGAAACCAGAACTGCATTGCCTGAAGGGCAGGCTCCAAAGACACACTGAATCAAAAGACAAATCGTACATGTAAAGCGAAGTTAATTTGTACACATTTATTTAGTTAAAGATAATAGACCTTATGTTGTTATTTACTTTAATTTAAATAATGTAGGGAGATAAACGTAATGTATACATACCAGTTCTATTAAAATTTTAATTCTTTTGCTGTAACTAGAGTTTAATTTCTCCTTAGGTAATAGTCAAAACTAACAGTGGTTATTTATATGTATGTGGTATCGATAGCTAAGATGCCACGGCGTAGGACAAGTTCTTAGGTTGGCACTACGACACCGACAACACCGCCAGCTAGCCGGCGCTGTGCAGCTCAACTAGCGCCGCTCCAAATTCCTCTGTTTGAATTCCGTAGAAAAATGGGAACACGTGAGGCAATACTGACCTTACGACTTATCTTAGAAGAAAGATTAAGGAAAGGGAAACCTACGGTTCTAGCATTTGTAGACTTGGAGAAGGCTTTTGACAATGTTGACTGGAATACTCTCTTTCAAATTCTAAAGGTGGCAGGGGTAAAATACAGGGAGCGAAAGGCTATTTACAATTTGTACAGAAACCAGATGGCAGTTATAAGAGTCGAGGGACATGAAAGAGAAGCAGTGGTTGCGAAGGGAGTAAGACAGGGTTGTAGCCTCTCCCCGATGTTATTCAATCTGTATATTGAGCAAGCAGTAAAGGAAACAAAAGAAAAATTCGGAGTAGGTATTAAAATTCATGGAGAAGATGTAAAAACTTTGAGGTTCGCCGATGACATTGTAATTCTGTCAGAGACAGCAAAGGACTTGGAAGAGCAGTTGAACGGAATGGATGGTGTCTTGAAAGAAGGATATAAGATGAACATCAACAAAAGCAAAACGAGGATAATGGAATGTAGTCGAATTAAGTCGGGTGATGTTGAGGGTATTAGATTAGGAAATGAGACACTTAAAGTAGTAAAGGAGTTTTGCTATTTGGGGAGCAAAATAACTGATGATGGTCGAAGTAGAGAGGATATAAAATGTAGACTGGCAATGGCAAGGAAAGCGTTTCTGAAGAAGAGAAATTTGTTAACATCGAGTATAGATCTAAGTGTCAGGAAGTCATTTCGGAAAGTATTTGTATGCAGTGTAGCCATGTATAGAAGTGAAACATGGACGGTAAATAGTTTGGACAAGAAGAGAATAGAAGCTTTCGAAATGTGGTGCTACAGAAGAATGCTGGAGATTAGATGGGTAGATCACATAACTAACGAGGAAGTATTGAATAGGATTGGGGAGAAGAGAAGTTTGTGGCACAACTTGACCAGAAGAAGAGATCAGTTGGTAGGACATATTCTGAGACATCAAGGGATCACCAATTTAGTATTGGAGGGCAGCGTGGAGGGTAAAAATCGTAGGGGGAGACCAAGAGATGAATACACTAAGCAGATTCAGAAGGATGTAGGTTGCAGTAGGTACTGGGAGATGAAGAAACTTGCACAGGATAGAGTAGCATGGAGAGCTGCATCAAACCAGTCTCAGGACTGAAGACCACAACAACAACAACATTCCAAACAGACGACCAATCAACATTGTTTCCATTTCATAATGGGCCAGCCACTACAGATTTTGCCTGTGTAACTTTTGTGAGCTTTGAGCCATCCGGCTTCACAGCTACGTGCTCCTAAGTGCAAAGTTATTGAACCGTGATTTATTTTCAAAGAATATTCTTAAAAATTTATTTTATTTACTAGCGATTCATCAAGAACATTAAAACAATTAATCACACTATGTAATCATGAATGTTGTTCCCAGGGAGTAGCTAATGAAATCATAACCAAATTCCATTTAACAAATGGGAATTTTATTCCCTTTAATTGTGCATAAAAGCATTTATTAAAAGAAACAGATTTCATATTATAATCAGAAAGCACCCTCTTAAATATCAAAGTTACAATTTATTCAGAGGCAGAACGAAACAGGTTTTGACAGTATGAGCTTACGGGCAGAGAACCTTGCCGCTCCCTGTTGACACGGCTGTAGTTGCGCCCGCTCACAACAGCCTCTGAAAGACTTCACAGGTGCAAATCTGCAACACACCACATTACTTTAAACTAAGCCTTTTAACAATTTACACAAGCACACAAACTATGCACTACCGGTAGGAGGGATGGAAATGGTACATAACACTAACAATTAAAATGTTAACCTTGCCACCGAAGGTGTAACTTGATTTTAACTTCTAAGAAAAGTCTTACGGTGAAAGGGTGGCCACTTTATATACTAAAATAATCATTTAAATAAAAGCCTATGAAATGCAATCTTATACAAAATTCTACAAGGTTGGCCAGACAATAGCTAAGATGCTCTACAGTACACAGATACCACCTCTCAAGATCATAGACAATAATATCAAAGTTTGCAAAGAGCAAAACATATTTCAGGAATCAGGCCGTTACACTCCAAGCAATAAATTCGTTAACACACCAAATCCGACAAACATGACAGAGGCAGCTACTAACGTACGGTAGATTGATAGGGAGATTACCGAACAACCCGAACCGCAAGTTGCTCTAACCTGCCCCTACTCCACAAGGGAAAAACGGACCACCCAATTTAATAACAACCAGCTTCCCGCAGGTGGGGAAACTGAGAAGAATGGTTGGACGACCCCAAAGCGAAACCGCTGGTGACCTCACCAAGAAAACAAGTAGAATTTAACAAGAGTAAATCAAACAACGTATCACCAACTTCTAATAAACTGCGATTTCTCGAGAAGACCTGGCGCAGCACCCCCAAAACGCTCTCCCGAAGCGTCCGATCCAGCCGCTTCAACGGCCGCAGGAAGGCGCGCCGACCTCCTGTCTCACGGCGTCGCAAATCGCACCGGCCAGACTGATGTCGTGGGTTGACTCCTGTCGTCCGCTAAGTCACTACCCCTCGCTGTACGTCGCGGCCCACTGGACTCACGTGGCGACCTCACAGGCGCCGACGCTCAAGACGGACAAGTCATCTTGTGTCTCAGTGCGCGACCGACCAACCGATTGATCCAACCGCCAATGACCACTGCCTGAGCAAACTCGAGCAGACTGGCGGCCTAACGCGCAGACTCAGATTTCAAATCTTCTAATAACGACAATAGAAAATGCTTGTCAGGCTCATCTGATTCATGCTTTGACGAATTTTTTCTCGAAGTTTGCTGCAAGTACCTACATCAATTTCTCTTCCTCTTTCATTCCTTGTTTCTTACCAAACTTGGAGGCAATTTCATCATGAAAGTCAGGATAATATTCTCACCCACATTAGCAAGCGCTACTTCCAACTCTGGCAGTTACAGGTGATAGAAATTTAGGATATAAAAATATACACACAATTGTGAAGGAGGAAGGCTTTTTCAGGATTTCCTCTTGTTGAGTTCTCCTGTGTAACTGCCACGAATGTTCTTCCACTTCTTATGTAACTGTGTAGCTACAATAAAACAACACTCTCTTCTTTCAGCTACTTGCTACAGGCTTTACGTTTACAGACCCGCATTATTCTTTCAAATGTGATGTTTCCACCGTATTCAACATCATTTGAGACCTTTCTCAGAAAATACTGGATAGATACAAAGTATTTTTATTTATTTATTTATATATTTATTTGTTTATTTATTTATTGGCTTAAGCTTCCATGATCATACAGCCAACCACAGTTTACACATTTTTGTATCCCGCCTGGAACGTGGCGCGTGGGTCTGCTCCTGAAACTGACGAGTAGTCCGAATGTAGGAAGCGAATAGGAGCAGGAGAAGGTGAAATGCTTCGGTACTGCGTGTGAATATACATCACCTTTACTTTAGGAAGAATATGAAGATTGCCTTTTCACGTGCATTTAAGGGGCGCTATGAGCTCGCCAGTCGGTCAGTCTGGGTCAGTCACTCGTCCCCAGCTTGCTAGTCTGTCTCTCGTCCGCATTTGTTAGACAGTCAGTGTCTGTCGTTCGGAGTACTAGTGTGTCTGTCGTTCAGATTAACGTTTGAAGCCGGCAAAATGAGTGTCTTTGCACTCCGCCGGTAAGAGAACTCAGCGAGTGGTCGCCCGGTCGGGGCTTAGTTCCTGTATCTGAGTCTGCGCGTTAGGCCGCCAGTCTGCTCGAGTTTGCTCAGGCAGTGGTCATTGGCGGTTGGATCAATCGGTTGGTCGGTCGCGCACTGAGACACAAGATGACTTGTCCGTCTTGAGCGTCGGCGCCTGTGAGGTCGCCACGTGAGTCCAGTGGGCCGCGACGTACAGCGAGGGGTAGTGACTTAGCGGACGACAGGAGTCAACCCACGACATCAGTCTGGCCGGTGCGATTTGCGACGCCGTGAGACGGGAGGTCGGCGCGCCTTCCTGCGGCCGTTGAAGCGGCTGGATCGGACGCTTCGGGAGAGCGTTTTGGGGGTGCTGCGCCAGGTCTTCTCGAGAAATCGCAGTTTATTAGAAGTTGGTGATATGTTGTTTGATTTACTCTTGTTAAATTCTACTTGTTTTCTTGGTGAGGTCACCAGCCGTTTCGCTTTGGGTTCGTCCGACCATTCTTCTCAGTTTCCCCACCTGCGGGAAGCTGGTTGTTATTAAATTGGGTGGTCCGTTTTTCCCTTGTGGAGTAGGGGCAGGTTAGAGCAACTTGCGGTTCGGGTTGTTCGGTAATCTCCCTATCAATCTACCGTACGTTAGTAGCTGCCTCTGTCATGTTTGTCGGATTTGGTGTGTTAACGAATTTATTGCTTGGAGTGTAACGGCCTGATTCCTGAAATATGTTTTGCTCTTTGCAAACTTTGATATTATTGTCTATGATCTTGAGAGGTGGTATCTGTGTACTGTAGAGCATCTTAGCTATTGTCTGGCCAACCTTGTAGAATTTTGTATAAGATTGCATTTCATGGGCTTTTATTTAAATAATTATTTTAGTATATAAAGTGGCCACCCTTTCACCGTAAGACTTTTCTTAGAAGTTAAAATCAAGTTACACCTTCGGTGGCAAGGTTAATATTTTAATTGTTAGTGTTTTGTACCATTTCCATCCCTCCTACCGGTAGTGCATAGTTTGTGTGCTTATGTAAATTGTTAAAACTCTTAGTTTAAAGTAATGTGGTGTGTTGCAGATTTGCACCTGTGTAGTCTTTCAGAGGCTGTTGTGAGCGGGCGTAACTACAGCCGTGTCAACAGGGAGTGGCAAGGTTCTCTGCCCGTAAGCTCATACTGTCAAAACTTGTTTCTTTCTGCCTGTGGCTTATCTTCTGACTTACTTTTGTGGGAAGTAAAAGTACAATACATGTAAAAAAAATACATATGTCTAGTCGCAATGGAAGGATAGATTGGACATGGTGAATTGTGATTTCAATGCACTGAGGAGTATATCAAAACGTAAGTAGTGATAGATTCATTTTGTAAACAGCTGCCCAATATAGTAATGCAAGTGTTCAATTGGACCTGCTATAGCCTACGAAAAGGACAGGCAATATGGCTGTAACAGTCCCCTCACAGGCACCCCTAAGTGTACCCTCGCATTTTTCTTGCTGTTCAATCGATAGTGATGTTGATTACAGTACACTAACCCACGTTGGTCATGTCTTTCCAAGCATTACATCTGTGGGTGCAGTATTCATTGTCACACAAAGTTCCGGATGCCTGTCCTTCGTAACAATTGTTTGAGAGAATCTTGGCAGGATTCACCACCTTCCAGAAGCACTGATTCGATGACTTTGTCAGATAATTTCCTAGGGATGAGGAGAATCGAGACATATAGCCCGTTTGAGTGTAGGCATACGATAATTTTTTTGGGCCCTATACAGATATAAAATATTACTGCACTGTTTGTGTAAAATGTGTATATATTGCAGCGTATTGTTACTGTGGTTTATCTTGTGACATGACCAGAGAAAATGAGTGTGCGTACTATCGTGAGGGAAGTATAGATTCAGTACATCGATAACTGTGAGGTTACAAGAGATTTTTATGTGGAAAATTATGTGCGCTTTACATACTGAGATTCGTTCCAGAGCCACAGCCATCAAGAGGAGACATTACCTGTACATTAATCGGTGTCAGACTGCAGCAGCAATCATAATATTTAATGGTAGTTATAATGGTAAATATGTTCCTGGCTCCCATTATTCTTGTGAGTCTTGTATGTATTTCATGATCTGTAGACAACTTTTCCAGGGTTTAACTGTCAGTGCAATATGGCGATCTGTAAAAAATAATTTTGCTGCCAGAAGTCTCACCTGCAGAAAAAAGGAAAGGGTAGACAGTGCTCCCACACTGGCAGCAGCAGCAGCAGCAGCAGTTTCATGGGTAAATTCAGTGACGAATTGGCTGTCCCGCTAGGATAGCTCGGAACAATGCACCCTGTGCTATTCTAGGAAGCACTGGAACATCTCTCTCGGCGCTGGACCCACACCGCAGTATGAGTCACCGCTACAGCGATGGTGTCTAGGTGAACACGTATTTTGACAGGAATGTCTCAGGTGTCAAGTATGAAAGAGATGCCACCGCTTCATCCTTGCGGGACCTGAAATGACATCTATTCCTCACTTGGCAGCTAACGACTGCATCGTCACCTTGCGAGGACTGCCAGTGCATCCCAACTCCTGGGGACGCGTGCAGAGTTGGTTGCGTCGATAACGGGCATGGAGTGGCGAACCTGTTCTTCTTTGGTAAATCCGTGTGTCTGCCACTGACAAGGCGATATGTTAACTATATCACAGTCAACCAGATTTACCATATTAACTTCGTGGTATCAGAGTCACAGATTCAGTAACAAAGAATGAGTACCGGAACAGCTATTTACGTTAAAGCTTGTATTATCATGTTTATGTACGGGTCTAATGTAATATCTGACCAGTTCCTTTCTATCAGTGTTACATAGTATCTACGCCACTTACTGTCCTAATAGGAAAGTAAAAGAAACCCATTCATAATTATGATGAAAGAATGTATTATTTAGTTCTGATGAAAAACTTATGTGGGAAATACCTACACTCTCAGTTGCTACTAATTTGTTATATGCTGAGTTGAATACTACGATTAGAGCTAATCATACGTTTTTTACTGATGCAGAAGAATATATCTGTTTCTGTGGATGAAGTTAATCAGCAGGAGGCGGCTGAGAACAACGCGCTTTACATGTTTGCAATTCTGCTCCATGTGCTTTACGAATTGTCGTCAGCGACAATTTCGACTAAACTTTTATACTAAAAGTGATTTATTTCCAGTTTGAGATACAGGCACAGAAGGTCAATTCACACTATTTCATTCGAATTATAGTACAGTACCATTCATAATACCCAAAAATTAATACAATGTCATGTGATAAAAAAAATATATCGAGCACATTAAGTACTTTTTATGAGATCTAATATTAAGTTCTCTCTCCTCATAACACATCACGCAACGTGTGAAATTCAGAGTGCCTTTCTTGCACTTACCAGGAACAAATATTATACACTATATTTATGAAACTACAGGAATTTCACATATATTCCAGTTCTGTCATTTACGTTTGTGCAGAGATCTCATTGTTGATATTTAAGAGTCCTTGGCGTTAACTGTTTACAGTAAATGGCTTTAATAAAATAAACATGCAGTACTTCAATAAGGAGTGCTGTCTGCAGAGGTCTACTTGCTGCCGGTCATAATAATGCCCTGCCGACGTGGATGCCGTCTCTCCACCAAACGCTCTCGCTGATCTCCACCACCAGCTGCACTAAGAGTTCTGTTGACGGCAACGATGGAAGCAGAGAGATTCGGCGGTTAACGTTCATTTACGCTCGATGATTGATGGACGATTGCAATCATCTCTTCTGGCGGTACCAGTGGACGACGTCTTCAATAAGCCAGAGCAGCATACAGAAAAACAACAGGCCAGTGAGGATATGTACACACAACGGATAATCTCCTGTCTCGTCGCGGATGTAACCTAGAACACGAAAAGAGATTCTGAATATTAATTGCTTTAAGAATTTGGGTTTGTCTTTTAAAAGAAGACAGACTTAGAACACAGATTTTTAAAAGGATAAGAATATATGTAAATACTTGCACAAAAATGAAATAAACGGTAATAAAAAGTGACCGAAAATTCTATGGTGAATTATAGATTTTATCTCGTATCAGTCTACAGCAGGCACCAGAGAGAACGGGAAAATGATGAAAAAGTAAGGACGTATTTTTCTTCCAGTTCTCATTGCGGTAACTGTAGAAGCAGCTATAACGACCAGAAAACTGGAAACGTTTATGCATTTGCTAAAAGCTGAGCATAACTTCTGGTACCAAGTCACGTACAGCAGAGGAAAATTCAAGCGATTTATGGAAAGCCACAGTCGGATATCGGGAGAATTCTGTCACAACTTCAAGTACGAGATCTTTTTACTGACATTCAGAAACATTAGCTTAAATGGTACAAAGTATCAATAAATCAGTATGATGAGTCACATGAATTATTGATTCCTACAAAATCTGTATACGATGTCCACCTTACGCCATTTATTACACGCAAAAACCGAAAACTTTTCAAATGTTTGTGCTTAATGATGCAAGCCACGGAGCAATTTGCAACAATGATATTAGCCTTCATAGTACTTGGTAAGAAATATATTGAATGCATTACTTTATTTGTGAGGAAATGACTTTCAGCGGAACAGACCAACAGTGCGAATGAAGTTATAGATCAAAGATGATGTTTGAAACCTTTCGTCACTGACAAGGATTGATATTTGTCCCCGGTCCGTGATGGTTAGGATTATTTTATTACAACCATTGTTTTTACGGTGTGGTACATGGGTGGGAGCGTTGCTCCACCCCTTGTACACAAGTTGGAAAATACGCGTTGATAAATGAGCAATTCGATCAGCTACTTTCACGGCATGGTGATGGGCACATTCCAACAGACTAGTTCTTTTCTGCCATTCTGTCATGTCCACGTCGATCCATCTTAGAGCTGATTCCATACAAACTATTTGCACGTAAATACCACTTCGCTAGGATGATTCGAGCCAGTATAGTAGGGTCACGCATCCGCCTGGTACCAGTACTACATAGAGGTATCGTGTTGTTTGTGCTTCTGTCCGGCGTGGTGCAACAACTCGATGTGGCATGGACTCAATAACTCGTGAGATACCCACAACAGAAATAATGAGCCGCATTACTTCTAGAGCCGTCTATAACCATGAAAGTGCAGGATGTTGTGCACGAACTGAACTCTGAGTCATGTCCTATAAATGTTCGAAGCGATGCACATCGGCCGATCTGGGTTGCAAAATCATTCGTTCGAATTGCCCAGATTGTTCTTCAAACCATTCGCGAACAACTGTGCCCCGATAACATGACATCGTTGTTTCGAAATAAAGTCCATGAATGGCGGCAAATGGTACCCAAGTAGACGAACATAACGATTTACAGTCAATGATCGGTTCGATTGGACCAGAGGACCCCATCCATTCCATATAGACGAAGCTCACATGATTACAAAGCCACCAACAGGTTGCATAGCACCTTGAGAAATCGAGTCCATGGCTTCGTGGGGTCTGCGCCACACCCTAACACTACCATCAACTCTTACTAACTGAAATCGGTACTGTCTGACCAGGCCACGGTTTTCCAGTCGTTTAGGGTCCGACCAATATGATCACGAGCCCAGGAGAGGCACTGTGGGCGATGTCATATTAGCAAAGGCACTCGCGTTGGTCGTCTGCTGCCATAGTCCATTAACGCCAAATTTCGCCGCATTGTCCTAATGGATACGTTCGTCGTCTCCCAATAATTTCTCCGAGTATTTCACACAGTGTTGCTTGTCTGTTAGCACTGGCAATTCTACGCAAACGCCGCTGCTCTCGGTCGTTAAGTGAAGGCCGTTGGCAACTGCGTTGTCTGTGGTGAGAGGTAATGCCTGAAAATTGGTATTCTCGGCATACTCTTGACATGGCGGACCTCAGAATACTGAATTTCCTAACGATTTCCGAAAAGGAATGTCACATGTTTCTAGCTCCAGCTACATTCCGCTTTCAAAGTTTATTAATTGCCGTCCTGCAGTCATAATCACGTTGTAAATCTCTTCACAAGTATCATCTGAGAACGAATGACAGCTTCGTCAGTTCACTACCAATTTATACCTTGTGTACGCGATACTACCACCATGTGCATATGTACAGATCGCTATCGTATGACTTGTCACCTCAGTGTTAATCACCTACAGAGGTCCAGGGGGAAGGGAAGAGTGTGTGTGTGTGTGTGTGTGTGTGTGTGTGTGTGTGTGTGTGTGTGTGTGTGTGTGTGTGTGTGTCCTTAGGATAATTTAGGTTAAGTAGTGTGTAAGCTTAGGGACTGATGACCTTAGCAGTTAAGTCCCATAAGATTTCACACACATTTGAACGTTTTTTGTTTTACTATGCGTGTGACTAGCAATTTGTCCAGTGAGCTTGTGCGTGCTCCAAGCCGCAGTACAATGTTGTGGCGTATCTGCATTATAAATTGTATATCCTCTTAAAGTCGCGTATTGAGATAGGAACAAGCAGTGAACTATACGCCTCTGAGCTATTTTGATTGTTTACAGTTTAAAATTTTCGAGCATCTCTCTTACACTTCCGAATGGAGTATGCCGACTTAGTATGATCCTAGTAGATGCTGTGAATTCTTTCGATTTCTTATGTCACACGTTCTTCACAAGAATTGTAGAAAACCTATTCCATAACTGATCGCGTTACTGTCTGGTATGCGATTTCCTTTACACGTGCTCTCTACTATGCAAAAATCTTGCCAACAAATCTAAGATTTCATAGTTACCCTTATGGTATGTTTCAAATAAGTCTTATCACCAGCTGATTAGTGTCAGGAGCGGTGGTATCATGGTCGAAACAATTTCCAGATAAACGACATTAGTAGCTCTAAATTAGCTACACGAGGGCTGTATCGAAGGTCGGAAGTGTGACAGCAATGGCATTATTTAAGTCTGAAACAGCGTAGTTTCTCAACCTTGAAGCGTGTATGTGCGGCAGTCCCTCAAAGATGAATTTTGAACCGGGCTGCGGAGGGTAAGTTAAGACATTGGCAGTGCTAGGTCTGACAAAGAACGAGAGAAATCTGGCGCGCCGTGATTTTCGTGCATTGATCTATTGTGACTAGAAAACTAAGCTAAATGCAGAAGAATACCACTCTTCTATAGCATGTATTTTTGGTGAATCTGCCACTTCTAGGGCCACCGTTGGAAATTTGTTTCGTGATTTTTAAACGGGTCAGGAGTGTCTTGAAGATGAACCTTGTCCTGGTCGCCTAGCAACAGCAGTGACCAAAGAAAACATTGATACTTTGAGGCAAATCATCGAAGATAGTCTTTATCTCATATTCGTAACATTCAAGGGACGCCAAATATTGTATTGACTGCAGTGCACAGCATCATTCACTACCATTTGGGCCTAACCAAGCAGGGGTGTCACATTCCCCGAGAGGTCATCAACTACATACGTGAATCGATTGAAACGTTTCATGCTTGAAAAATTCGATAAAGAGCGGGCCAAAGACACTTACAAGATTATAGATGATGAAACATGGTTTTGTCAATATGACACCGAAACGAAGAGGCAGTCCTCAGTACGGTGCTTTCCAGGTGAGGAACCACCCACGAAGTTTCGTAGAAGTAGGAGCTCTGGAAAGAAGACAGTAGCCACTTTCTTCACTAAAACGCTTCATCTCACATCAGTGACTCTGTACACACGTCGCACCGTCAGTGCTGAGTGGTTTGTGACTTAAATGTCTGCCGAAAATCAACGTCACATGAAGGTCACAGTATTCAAAGTTGACGAGTGACCAACTTCTGCGTCACGACACTGCCTGAGCGCATACGGCCGACGACAATGGACTTCTCGGAGAAGGAGAAAGTGCGAGTGTTACCGTACCTACCCTACTCACTTAATCTTTAACCGGAACCGTGGGTCATTTTGGCCCCGTTGACAACAATAAAACCGTCTAACAATGGGAACTCGCAAAGTTTCAGTTCGCGCGCTAGTGTAATATCAGTACATTGTGAGGTGCACCAGGGACCGGGAGCTCACTGCTTGAAATTTCTGGAGGTAAGTGCCATCCCTCGGTCCAATTTGACCCGCCATTCCAGATACGTATTTTTTTTTAATCAGTATATGCTGACATATTTTGTGGTGTTTCAGGCGCTTTATTGTCACAATGCAGCGGGGTCTCACTGAAAAAGAAATTTGTGAGCTATTATTAGACGAAAATTATTCAAACACAGAATCTAATCTTTAAGTGATTTGCAACCTTGTGATGAAGGGAACGTAAGTGACGATGAAAATAAGCAACAAGAAATTTCTTCTGATTGAATTAATTCATTGTCT
This sequence comes from Schistocerca cancellata, assembly GCF_023864275.1. Taxonomy (NCBI): domain Eukaryota; kingdom Metazoa; phylum Arthropoda; class Insecta; order Orthoptera; family Acrididae; genus Schistocerca; species Schistocerca cancellata. The sequence continues at coordinate 171,492,886 of NC_064631.1, read as the reverse complement.
GGTGATTCAGTAGAGAGAGATAGCCAGCTGTCAAGTAGTTTATATTTTCGAGGTAAAAATCGATCCAAGTGGTCTATTTATCCACCAGCTAGGTCCAGAGTCAGAAACCACATCATCATCACTCACCTGCCTGGTCTCATCGGTACAGCTCGTGAAAAACGGAGCATGTCACCAACTGAATCATGGAAGTTGCTGATATCACATGAAAGGATAGCACATATTTGCACTCACACTAATCAGAAAACAACAGAATATTCAGAAAAGTATAAAACTAATGCTACTTACACTAACCATGTGAGTATTATGGAAATGAAAGAATTTTTTGGATTGTTGTTATTATCAGGTGTATTCAAATATGGCCATAAAGATATAGAAAGTTTATGGGGAACTGGAGGAACAGGCCGAGATATATTTAGAATAACGATTGGTAGTCCTTTTATGGCCGTAGCTCCACAACGGTGCGTTTGCGACCGGTGATTATCCAGGAAATTTTACTGAGTTCTGCGCACCTTACCCTTCTCCGACACTATTACGACGACTTCTTTTGTTTTAATCTCTGATCGGTAGCGAAAAGGGATATTATAATTGTTTTACTTGCAATATTTAGTTACATTTTGCAGCTACTTCTCTACATAGTCGCCGCTCCAATTTGGACATTTGCGGTAGCGTTGTACCAACTTACCACTGCTCTTGTCATAGAACGCAGCCGCCTGTGCTTTCCAGCAATTCCCTGCGCTGGTTTGCAGCTCGATGTCTTTACCAAAACGCTGTCCTCATAGCAAGCGGTTCACGTTAACGAAGTGATGAAGGTCAGGGGGAGCGAACTCCAGGTTGTGTGGTTAGTGTACAAATACATCCATCAAAAACATTGTAGTACTGTCTTCATTGTACGAGGGCAGTTCAATAAGTAATGCAACACATTTTTTTCTGAAACAGGGGTTGTTTTATTCAGCATTGAAATACACCAGGTTATTCCCCAATCTTTTAGCTACACAACACTATTTTTCAACGTAATCTCCATTGAATGCTACGGCCTTACGCAACCTTGAAATGAGGGCCTGTATGCCTGCACAGTACCATTCCACTGGTCGATGTCGGAGCCAACGTCGTACTGCATCAATAACTTCTTCATCATCCGCGTAGTGCCTCCCACGGACTGCGTCCTTCATTGGGCCAAACATATGGAAATCCGACGGTGCGAGATCGGGGCTGTAGGGTGCATGAGGAAGAACAGTCCACTGAAGTTTTGTGAGCTCCTCTCGGGTGCGAGACTTGTGTGAGGTCTTGCGTTGTCATGAAGAAGGAGAAGTTCGTTCAGATTTTTGTGCCTACGAACACGCTGAAGTCGTTTCTTCAATTTCTGAAGAGTAGCACAATACACTTCAGAGTTGATCGTTTGACCATGGGGAAGGACATCGAACAGAATAACCCCTTCAGCGTCCCAGAAGACTGTAACCATGACTTTACCGGCTGAGGGTATGGCTTTAAACTTTTTCTTGGTAGGGGAGTGGGTGTGGCGCCACTCCATTGATTGCCGTTTTGTTTCAGGTTCGAAGTGATGAACCCATGTTTCATCGCCTGTAACAATCTTTGACAAGAAATTGTCACCCTCAGCCACATGACGAGCAAGCAATTCCGCACAGATGGTTCTCCTTTGCTCTTTATGGTGTTCGGTTAGACAACGAGGGACCCAGCGGGAACAAACCTTTGAATATCCCAACTGGTGAACAATTGTAACAGCACTACCAACAGAAATGTCAAGTTGAGCACCGAGTTGTTTGATGGTGATCCGTCGATCATCTCGAACGAGTGTGTTCGCACGCTCCGCCATTGCAGGAGTCACAGCTGTGCACGGCCGGCCCGCACGCGGGAGATCAGACAGTCTTGCTTGACCTTGCGGCGATGATGACACACGCTTTGCCCAACGACTCACTGTGCTTTTGTCCACTGCCAGATCACCGTAGACATTCTGCAAGCGCCTATGAATATCTGAGATGCCCTGGTTTTCCCCCAAAAGAAACTCGATCACTGCCCGTTGTTTACAACGCACATCCGTTACAGACGCCATTTTAACAGCTCCGTACAGCGCTGCCACCTGTCGGAAGTCAATGAAACTATACGAGACGAAGCGGGAATGTTTGAAAATATTCCACAAGAAATTTCCGGTTTTTTCAACCAAAATTGGCCGAGAAAAAAAATGTGTTGCATTACTTATTGAACTGCCCTCGTATATGCAGTATGCAGCCAAGAATTGCCACCAAGAAGGGAACCCATGACAGTTAGGTTATGTGGTATGCTTGTGATCAAAAGGAAACCCCTCAGCAGTCACGTTACATTTAACAGGAGACATTACTGTTCTAGGCATTTTTACGTGCTAACTGTGCGCTGAAAACTGAAACGTGCCACCTGATGCAGTCAGTGGGCGTACTAGGGACACTGTGCACGCATCTGCACGAATCTTCATCGGATTTTCACTGTGATTTCAATTTCGCAACTGATCATGCGTTGAAAAAAAAATAATCCTCTTTTCAGACTGTTTTTTCTCCACCCCACAGAGATGACTGTCATCATGCTTTTGTGCTACACACAAGAAAGGAAAACTTCAGAGTTACTAGTTACAGTCAGTATTTGTGGCAAAGCATTCCCACAGGATCCTAAAATGAACATACAAAGCGCAACGTGAATATTTAGGAGTCTGTCGAACGGTCCCGATAGAACAGTGTGTATAGCGAAGAGTGGTTACTATCAGTTATTCAAAATAATTATGGCCAGGCCTCGGTTATAAAAGGCGAAGGGTATGTGCAGAACAGCGAGCTTACCTATAATAGGCCCGAAGGCGAACAGCATGATACCGCAGAACACCATATTCAGTCCGACAGCAGCTGGCAGCTTCTTTTCAGGGCAGACTTCTGCGACGCAGAGGTTGGTGTTGACAACAGCAGAGCCCCGACAGAATCCACACAAAGCACTCCATACGCACAACATCACCAACGATGAAGACATGGCCAGCCCTGCAAAGAGGGGTAATCACACAATGGCGAAACGAGGATATCTTCATTACTGGACGTTCATGGGTATAGTGACAAAGACATGAAATGTTGACACAGTCGATTGGTAAACTGGACACGAGCCTGAGATCTGGTTACTTCCCACTCTTTACCCCACTACGTCGCAAGGAATACGTACATACCCACAATCTGTTTCCCAGTGGTATACTGTCCCTTCCGCAGCGCCCCTTTTAAATACACTGCAGGCCATCCAAAATGCAACAAGGAGCGCAGATACCACAGCCCAAATGATACGGGAGAGAACACGTTGTAGAAAGAGCACGTCATTGAAAATACAGGCCCGGTGAATTGAGGAAGATAATGAATTCACTACTGAGTTTTGCCGCCAGTGCCGGCTTAAGCGCTGCTACAGGCATCAGCATTGAATCAAAGAGGCTCTGGATGTGTTGTTGGGGTATAGCAGTTCATGGTGCTCCCACATATTGCCAGATGATTAGTGTAGCAGCGACTGGTGTATCCCGGGTTAGTAGTTCCGCAGTCATAGACCAGCGATTTCGATCAGTGAGAGAATGGAGAACAGGGAGGCCAAGGCAGCAATGCTGTCTGATGGGCAACGAAGAAGTCTTGAACACTGCGTGTCACGCGTGATCACGCATCATCTTGTTGCAGTGTGGCCGTCGGCAATCTCTGAAGGTATGGGAGAACAAAAGGCTCCAACACTTCAGAGATGTAATGCTGGTTGATTAGTATACTGCCAGTGCGTACTAGTGGCGTGCGAGAGTGGTATCCAAAACAACTCCAAACCATAATACTGTGCCCAGGACCAATATGGCGGTGCATAAGGCAACAGTTCAGCTGTCTCTCACTGCGGTGTCTTCAGACTCTAATTTTGAAATGTTCAAATGTGTGTGAATTCCTAAGGGACCAAGCAACTGAGGTCGTCGGTCCCTAGACTTACGTACTACTTAAACTAACTTACACTAAGAACAACACACGCAACAATGCCCGAGACAGGACTCGAACCACCGGTGGGAGGGGCCGCGCAATCCGTGATATGGCGCCTCAAACCGCGCGGCCACTCCGCGCGGCCATACTCTAATCCAACCATCGTTATGGTGCAGCCAAAATCGGGATTCGACGGTAAAGACAGTGTCGTTTCATTCGGTTGTTCATGTGAGTCGTTCATCGCGCCTTTGCCGGCTACTCAGTGGTAAACGCAGCAATGAAAGCCCCTCTGCAGCAAACGGCGTGAAACGGTACGCGCGGAACTGCTTGTTGTGTAACAGACCGAAACTGTTGTCATATGGTTCGTGATGTGGCTGAGCGATCCATCACTGACATATGTACAAAGAGGTGGGTACAATCGGTCCTTAGGTCCGTCCTTACCTCTTGCACAGTTGCTTCGTTCCGTCCTACACGATCACCGATTACTCTGAAGGACAATCCGCTGTAGGCAACTATTCTTCCCCAGTCGAACTCCAAAACATCATCGAAAGACGCTCTCTGTCTTCTACGAGGCATACTGTAGCTGCTTTCGCAAAACAACAGCATGAAAGAATAATTCCAGTACGTCCACACGGACGCCTATTCCCCCTTAATACAGCGCTTGTAGATGCCGCTACTGTCGCCCGTCATGTGCGCCTGAGCTGAAATAATGCTAACCATGCGCATCTCTCAACACCGCAAACGCATGCCGCAAATTTCGCCTGATTTGGACGATTCCTGCATTTAGGGTGTCCTGCATGTTGAGTAGTAGTGCAGTGCTCAGACACGGCTGGGAGCGTTTATTTTTCGTTAAATGTGTTAACGTGTCACGAAGTAAAGAAATCAGTAACCAGTACAACTAACGCAAGGAACGCGCATCGACATAATCACCATACGCTGCAATACACGGTAAACATATTCTCAGTCATCCAGTTGGCTATAAAAAGGGTTCTGTCGGGAAGGATCTTCCCTCACCTCAAACGCTGCTCGCTCTTCACTGTACCGACAGACTACACCTTTCTAACAGAAACACATGACATCAATACGAAGAAAAATGTTCTTATCACATGGAAATAACTTCTCATAATTCAATGCAATTTTCCCACAGCGTGTGTTAATTTGACACAGCCAAGAGTAAAGTTGCTTACTATTACTCAGCAAAACGGGGGCAAACTTACTACACGTTTAAACATACAACAGTTGACATGGGTCACAGCTTTTATGTTTAGAGTGGTAATGACGCTTTCCCAGTTTCATCCATGCTTCGATGTGAGAACTGCGAGTGACTATGGACATATCTCCACATTATCCATGAACGTGCGACCAACTAATTGTGGAAACTGTAAGGTTATCGTTTTACAACACCTCGCTTGTAAACTGCTGATTAGAATGCGAAGAAATTATTGAATCAGGCGTTATTAAATGACGATAGTTTTGCTTTCAAAATACATAAAAGTATTAGAGAAGCAGTCCTGATATTTGGAAAAATAAATGTACCTCGATAATCCTTATAACTTCTTTGTGACCTTACATCTTATAGAGCTGACTGGAAGTCTTGCGAGAAATGGCTGTTTTTGTAAATTGGCGGTGTGTTGAAGATTCAGACATGAAGACATCGACTGCAAACAAAGCTAAGCGACGAGTTGAGTTTTTTTAGGAAATTATACATTAACGTTTCAATAAAATCTCATAAATACGATATTTCAGGTACAAGCAAAATGAGTCCTCTCATTGAGATAAGATATTGCTTTCAAATGTATGTACAGTAACGACATATTTTCAAAATGGTAAATTCTACCCACAATTTTATTCTTATAAATTCGTCGATGAGTACTTAACATTCTTTGTTTGCTAACTTAGTGCGCTCAGTATGGGTCAGCATGACTTACCACTGTTTACTTACTGGGCGAATTAACGAAGCTTTACTTCGGAATCTCTCTAAGATACAAATTTAAAGGTTCCAAAATGTTTCAGTGTTTAGTACTCAAGACTTTCATTAACAATTTTTCCAATTGTAGATTATAACAGCCTCAAAGATTAATCTACGATTCAGCATGATGCACGCAAACAATGTTACGGGTAACCCTTAACATTTCTCCTATCATCCTGCCACATTTTTCACGTACACAACACTGTAAGGGAAATAACACTGTTTACTTTCTTCCATAAATATTCACATTTACCTGCTTAGTAATAACTTTCGAAAGGCATTTGCGTTCAGGAACAAATTCAGGATCGTTATTTGAGTCTTAGTTACCCGCATCATCCTCAGATTCGCAAAAATCATCCATGAAAGTCACTCTTCAGATACGAACACTGCATGGGTTACTATTGTTGGCAACTCTGTCTTTGGACTTACCACTGTTTACATGCAAACATTCTGACAAATCCTGCCATTAGCGAGAGTATAAAGTTTTAGACAGAGCTGCCATACTTCGTTTTATCATGGAACTATCGGCTGATTTTCATGTTTTACATGGAATGTCTGTTTCTCAAAGACTGTCCCCTCCCTTCCTTATATCTTCCTATATCCATAAGTACCAAGTGGGCGTATAAAACATGGAAGACGTAGTAATCGCATTTCCTGTCCTGATACCATGAGATTGAAATACAGCTAGTTGAGAATTATGTAACTTTTATATCTTGTATGGAAGAAGACAAAGAAGAAGAAGAAGAAGAAGAAGAAGAATACTTACAAACACATGTACTGGAAAGTAAGTGGTATCCAACGCAAGACAAAAGCGGAAAACCCTCGTTTGTTCTTATGTTGTGGCTCAATATGAGGCAGCACTTAGGCAAGAGAGCTAAGTCCACTGAGAAAAAAACTCGCAACACCAAGGAGTTGTGCGACATAAAGCAAAGTTAGAAGGCGTATTTCTACATCTGGAAGAGGATGTCTATATAAATTTCGCACCGTCCCGTAAGAATTGGGCTAGTAGCGACACTATGAGGATGCAAATCAGGTTTGCCTTAAATGCACGCTGCAACAGTTGTCAGCGGTAGTCACTTTTCAGGCTGGAAGTGGTGAGCTGATGTTAGTCAAAAACGCCTTTAACGCGACAAAGATGCCATTATCGTCACACCACTGAGTTTGAACGACGTCGTGTAACAGTGCTACGAGGAACTTGATGTTCCTTCTACAACTTTGCAGAAAGTCCTCGCAGGATTGTAGCCACTGTACATGACTGCTGGCAGCGGTGGTCACGGGAATATATGGTTGAAAGAAGACCGGAATTCGGACAGCCATGTGGCACTAACCAGAGAGGAGACCACCGTATTCGGCGATTGACTTGGTCGCATCGTACTGCATCCGCAGCAGCAAACCGAACAGCAGTTGGCACCATAGTCAGGCAATGAACTGTTACAAACCGGTTCCTTCAAGGACAACTCCGACTCAGACGCCCTGCATCGTGATCTCCACTAACCTAAAACCAGCACTGTCTGCGATTGCACTGGTGTCAAGCGAGAGCTCATTGGATGGCAGGGTGGAGGTCTCGTGTTTTCTGGTGAAAACTGTTTCTTTCTCGGTGTCAGTGATAGCCATGTGTTGGTTATGAGTAGGCCAACAGATGGCCTGTTTGCGTGCTACACACGCTGGATCTATACCTGGAGTTATGGTCTGGTACCAGATTTCGTGTAACAGGAAGAGCATTTTCGTGGTCATCCCATGCACTCTGACTGTAAAACCGTACGTCATTCTGGTGATTGGACCTGTTGTGCTGTCACTGATGAGCAGCATCCCAGTGGTGTTTTCCAACAGGATAACGCTCGCCCACACACCACTGTTATAACCCAACATGCTATACAGTGTGTTGACGTGCTGTCTTAGCCTGTTTCCAATAGAGCACATATGGGACATCATCGGCCGACAACTCTAGCGGCATCCACGAATAGAATTAACGGTCCCTGTATTGACCAACCAAGAGTAACAGGCATGAAACCCCATCCCACAAACTGACGTCGGCACCTGCATAATACAATGCATGCACGTTGGCATGCATGCTTTCAACATTCTGCCGGTTACAGCAGCATTTCACATTTTCAAAGGCGTATCTCGCTTGTACACTATTCTGCGATCTTGCAATGTTGATCACTTTCAAATGTTACCGAGACAAATGTATTACCGAAATTTCATTACTCTGCATTGGGAGCTGCTCAGCAACTTTTCCAGCCTAACTAAAATGGTCACCAAGAACAATGGATCTCATCACTGCGCGGAACGGTCAAGTCACATGTGGATCGACATCGATACAAGAATGACGTAAAATTAAACGAAAATGTTGAGGATTTCGAAGCCTATGTCCTAAGGTGCTATGCAGGGGTGAAATACGCTGAAGCGCCAAAGAAACTGGTACAGGCATGCGTATTCAAATACAGAGATATGTAAACAGGCAGAATACGGCACTGCGGTCGGCAACGCCTGTATAAGACAACAAGTGTTTGGCGCAGTTGTTAGACCGATTATTGCTGCTAAAATGGCAGGTTATCAAGATATTAGAGAGTTTGAACATGGCGCTATAATCGGTGCACGAGCGATGGGACACATCATCTCTGAGGCAGAGATGAAGTGGGGAATTTCCCGTACGACCATTTCAGGAGTGTACCGTGAATATCGGGAATGCGGTAAAACATCACATCTACGACATCGTTGTGGCCGGAAAAATTATCTGCAAGAACAGGACCAACGACGACTGAAGGAAATCGTTCAACGTGACTGAAGTGCAACCCTTCCGCAAATTGTACCCTTGATCACTGAACGACACAGGATTACACCTTGCTTGGGCCCGTCAACACCAACAACTGACTGTTGATAACTCTAAACACTTTGCTTGGTCGGACGAGTTTCGTTTCAAATTTTATCGTGCGGACAGACGTGCACGGGTATGGAGACACTCTCACGAATCCATGGTCCCTGCATGTCAACAGGGGACTATTAGAGCTGGTGGAGGCTCTGTAATTGTGTGGGGCGTGTGCAGCTGGAGTGATAAGCGACCACTGATACGTCTAGATACGAATCTGACAGGTGACACGATATGTAAGCATTCTGTCTGATCACCTGCACCCATTCATGTTCACTGTTCATTCCGACTGTCGGGACACGCCACACGTCCAGAATTGCTACAGAGTGGCTCCAGAAACACTGTTATGAGTTTAAACACTTCCGCTGGTCACCAAACTCCCCAGACATTAACATTATTGAGCGTATCTGGGATGCCTTGCAACGTGAAGAGATCGCCACCCCGTCGTACTGTTACGGATTTATGGACAGCCGTGCCGGATTCATGGTGTCCGTTCCCTCCGGCAGTAATTCAGACATTAGTCGAACCCATACCACGTCGTGTTGTGGCACTTCTGTGTGTTCACGGGGACCCTACACGATATTAGGCAGGTGTACCAGTTTCTTTGGCTCTTCAGTGTAACACATGGAGACGCGTAGGTACCTGTGTAAGGCACTACGGCGCCTATACAGATACGTTGGATACACAGTTTTAATACGTAGGTACTTTATGTTCAGACCTTGACATTTGCTAAACAGAGAAACTGTTGGACAAGAATAATCACAGGCACTTATGGACACAGTACATACTAATAGAGGTGGGGTGGTGTATTTATATAGAAAAATGGTTCATATTTCACCTCATGGTAAGAAAAATGAACATAAATAATGTTTATATGGATCGCTATAGGACTGTTATTACGAAGTATGTCCTCCACGGTTAGTAATGAGCATTTGCACCTGTTATTTACCCAGGCTGTTGACCTATTCCTTTGTCAAGGCGGTTTTCACTTTTTTCACAGTGTGGGGACGGGGTGTTCGTTGGGAAATACGTCTACCAACAGCAGCCAAGCATGCTCTAGGGTCCGGGGAGTACACCATTCCATATCTTCACTTTCCAGCGTGTCTGACACCTCAATGGTCCCGTGCGGGCGGGCATTGTCGTGCATAATCCGGAAGTCTTGAACCACCGCATCTCTAAACAGACGAACATGATCGAGAATAATGCCCCTGCAATACTGTTGTACTGTGATGGTACCTTGCGTGAAGATACAGGGTGACAATTACTGAATTATACGGAAAGTGACGTACGTTAGTCACAAACTATAACGTGCACGCACTTTATTCAACGTATAAACGTCACTACAGTTATTCGGATCTAGGTTATGCCATATTCGATACGTCTACCATCATTGGCGGTGATGTGGTGCAGGCGAATAGCAAAATTCTGCGTGACCCGCAGAAGTGTCGGAACATCGATGTGGTCGATGACCTCCTGGATGGTTGTTTTCAGCTCAGCAGTGGTTTTAGGGTTATTGCTGTAAACTTTGTTTTCAATATAGACCCACAAAAAGGAGTCGTATGTGTTCAGATTCGGACAATACGGCGGACCATCGAGGCCCATGCCAGTGGCCTCTGGGTACCCCAGAGCCAGAATTCAGTCCCCAAAGTACTCTTCCAGGACATCATTCTCCTGCTTAGCAAGTGTCAGGCAGTGTACAAGACCACATTTTGAGCTGAGGGACAGAGACTTCACTGACACTTCGTGTAATCTACACAATACTGCGCTAGTTGCGAAGTAATGGCACACATTTTGTCCTGTTATACGTATTGTAATTCTAAAAAGAAGTGTCCATCAAAACCATGCCTGATCACCCGTGGGGTATGCTGAAAATATTACGATGAAGTCAAAAACGTGGTACCGGAATTGTGGCTGTGACGAATGTTTAGTTAGTACATATGAAGCTGCAATTGGACTACCGAGCGGGGTGGCGCAGTGGTTAGACACTGGACTTGCATTCGGGAGGACGACGGTTCAATCCCGCGTCCGGCCATCCTGATTTAGGTTTTCCGTGATTTCCCTAAATCACTCCAGGCAAATGCCGGGATGGTTCCTCTGAAAGGGCACGGCCGACTTCCTTCCCAATCCTTCCCTAATCCGATGAGACCGATGACCACGCTGTCTGGTCTCCTTCCCCAAACCCACCACCACCACCACCACCACCACCACCACCGCAATTGGACTCACCTGAGCGAGTAACTGCACTGAAAACAGATCCGAGGAGGAAGGTAATGCGCGGCCGGACGTGGAACCGGTCTGTGAAGTAGTTGACGCCGAACCGAGCCACGCAGTCGCCGATCGCCCTCATGGTGATGACGAGCGCCGTGTCTGAACGCGTCAGCCCAACGACCCGCTGCAGGTAGAAGGGCAGCAGCAGGGCGTAGTTTATGGTGGCCGTCACCATGGCAGCCGTGCCCAGCATAACGTTCAGGTAGGCACCGCTTCGCAGCAGGTCCAGGTCCATGAACGCCACTGCACGTCGCCATAGTGAACGTTGACCCGGAGATGTCTCTGCAACCGCCGAGTACACGTCTGCATCAGCGCTAAATGCTAATTCAAATCGCTGTGGAGTAGTCTCAGTACACCATTACATCGTACATGCTATATGAAACAAGTACTCAAGCAGTACAAAACTGTAGAAGAACACATAAGTAGACAAAATGGCCTGGGAGTTGAGTGGCTGCATTCTTGTCCTAGCTAACATTTTCAGCCCCACAGAACTTTTGTTGGTGCTGAAAATGATATTCAGCTTTTTCGATAGAATCACCTTTGCGATATACAGGGTGTCTGTTCTAACTAGAGAGAACTAAATATCTAGACAGCGACGTATCGTACGAAAAAAGATGTTCTAGGTGAAAAGGTAATATTGGTGAAGAGGACATCAGCCTGTACTAAAACTGGCCACCTACAATCCACCCTTGCTGTGTGGGCGGGATCAACTTTGCACTTTCAAATTGGAAAGCCCTATTCGTATTGCGTATCGTTTACTCACAGTATTGTTTTCCTTTCGCGGCAGGTGGTTCTGTAATCAACAAATAGCAGGTGTGCCTATATCTGCAGTTCCCCCTAGACGCATTTGATTCTATATTTCATTTACGATGTAAATGTAAACTTTTGTGTTCGAAATTTAGTGGTGAAAATTTGATGGTACAGTAAAATATAGTTAGTCGATTCACTGTCTGGTTATAAACTACATTTAGTGTGATCCGGGAACGTGGTCGTGCGGTAGTGTTCTCGCTTCCCACGCCCGGGTTCCCGGGTTCGATTCCCGGCGGGGTCAGGGATTTTCTCTGCCTCGTGATGGCTGGGTGTTGTGTGCTGTCCTTAGGTTAGTTAGGTTTAAGTAGTTCTAAGTTCTAGGGGACTGATGACCATGGATGTTAAGTCCCATAGTGCTCAGAGCCATTTTTTTTTATCCGGGAAACAACAACGTGGATGTAAATGTTTTCTGTTCCTGTCGGGTTGTTTGATTTCTTACCCCTCACCATTGGAGTACATGATTTCGGTGTCTCCCCTTGCCTCTTACTATTGGGGTGCTTGATCTCAGTGAGTATCCATGGCGAGTATGCCCGTCACTATCATCTCATGGACAATTTTTACCTTACTACAATATAAATGCTTTGTGGTTAGGGCCTCCCGTCGGATAGACCGTTACGCTGGTGCAAGTCTTTCGAGTTGACGCCACTTCGGCGACTTGTTTGTTGATGGGGTGAAATGATGACGATAAGGACAACACAACACCCAGTCCCTCAGCGGAGAAAATCTCCGACCCAGCCGGAAATCGAGTCCGGGCCGTTAGGTATGACATTCCGTCGCTCTGACCACTCAGCTACCAGTGGCGGACGCCTTACTATAATGATTGTGGTTTGTATTCCGCCGGTAGTCGCCTAGCTGCTAGATCGCGAGTTACGGCGTTTGGATGGAAACACACATCGAAATTAGTCACCCTGATGGCGAGGTACGAGAGCGACCACCGAAATCAACCACTTCGATGGTCTGGAGACTGGTGGAATCAACGTCATCGGGAACAGAAGACCGCGTTACCATACAAGTAGTTTATTTGCAAGAAATGTCAGTGTTGTTGTTCTAGTGATCTTCAGTCTGAGGACTGGTTTGATGCAGCCCTCCATCTACTCTATCCTGTCCGAACCTCTTTATCTCCGAATAACTACTGCAACCTAAATCCTTCTGAATCTGCTTACTATATTCATCTCCTGGTCTCCCTCTACGATATTTAACCCCACGCTACACTCAATTACTAAACTGATGATCCCTCGATGTCTCAGAATGTGTCCCACCAACCGATCCCTTCTTTTGGTCAAGCTGTGTCAGAAATTTCTTGTCTCCTCAATTCTATTCAGTACCTACTCATTAGCTACGCGATCGGCCCATCTAATGTTAGACATTTTTCTGTAGCACCTCATTTCAAAAGCTTCCTTTATGTCTTATCGTCCATGTTTCATTTCCATACATGGATACACTCTCAGACAGATACCTTCAGGAGAGACTCTCTAACCCTTAAATTTATATTAAATGATAGCCAATTTCTCTTCTTGAGAAATGCCTTTCTTACTATTGCCAGTCTACATTTTATATCCTCTTTACTTCTGCCATCATCAGTTATTTTGCTGCCGAAATAGCAAAACTCATGTACAGCTTTTGTAAGTAGGCTGCTTAGATTTTTATGTTGGTAACGCCACCTAGCGCTCTGAATGAAAATCACTGACTGTGCTGTCTGCAGTCTGTGGCTGGTTTGCATTGTTGGAATATTTGCTATTGTAGCGTTGGGCAGTTGGATGCGAACAGCGCGCAGCGTTGCGCAGTTTGAGGTGAGCCGCCAGCAGTGGTGGATGTGGGGAGAGAGATGGCAGATTTTTGAGAGCGGACTCTTTCATCAGAAAGAATAAATTTGTAATACTGGATATCATGAACTAAGATATCATATTTATATATATATATGATGACTTTTGAACATTATTAAGGTAAATACATTGTTTGTTCTCTATCAAAATCTTTCATTTCCTAACTGTGCCTACCAGTATTTAGTGCCTTCAGTAGTTAGAATCTTTTATTTAGCTGGCAGTATTGGCGCTCGCTGTATTGGAGTAGTTCGAATAAATAAGATTTTTGTGAAGTAAGTGGTTTATGAAAGGTATAGGTTATTGAAACTTCCTGGCAGATTAAAACTGTGTGCCGGACCGAGACTCGAACTCGGGACCATTGCCTTTCGCGGGCAAGTGCTCTACCAACTGAGCTACCCAATCACGACTCACGCCCAGTCCTCACAGCCTTACTTCTGCCAGTACCTCGTCTCCTACCTTCCAAACTTTACAGAAGCTCTCCTGCGAACACGCCAGGAAGTTTCATATCAGAGCACACTCCGCTGCAGAGTGAAAATCTCATTCTGGAAACATCCCTGAGGCCGTGGCTAAACCATGTCTCCGCAATATACTTTCTTTCAGGGGTGCTAGTTTTGCAAGGTTCGCAGGAGAGCTTCAATTAAGTTTGGAAGGTAGGAGACGAGGTACTGGCAGAAGTAAGACTGTGAGGACGGAGCGTGACGCAGTCTGCTTTCGGCTGCGGTGGGGCGAGGACGTCCGCAGCGCCCGGCCGTGCGCGGCCGTGAGCGCTTGCTTGTGTTTACCTTCTCGCGGCGCGAGTTGTATTTGTTCCAAGTTCAGTGTGACTATGGCACACACATGGCTCCACGATACGATCAAAATTAATTTGCAACCAGACCACGCACGTCCTCGAGCCTATGAAACAGAACAGTTCATACGCGACGATCTACGTTTAGATCCGGCGACTGTCGTCGGAATACCTTTGTCTATAACGGCGAGCGTGGTTTATGTTAAAATGACCAGTGCAGAGGTCTGCGCGACAGTGGTGTCTAAATACTCGAACTCACTCAGATTCAAAGATTCTGACGGGCATATCGGTGCAGTGACGGTGGATCATGCAGGCATGGGCGTAAGGACTGTGGGGTTTTTGAGCTCCCATTCGAGGTCCCAGAGGAAGTTGTCAAGGACGCCTTCCGACCACATGGCAATGTTATCAGCCACGTTGCAGAAAAGTGGCAAACTTTCTCAACGTGTAAGGTCTACAATGGTGTGGTCCGAATTAAACTTAAGCTCAAGAAACATGTGCCGTCCCATTTGAACATCGGAGGTTGTCGTGCTATAATCATGTACGACGGTCAACCGCGTACCTGTCCCGGATGTGGCCAGGACGGTCATGTTCGATTGAGCTGCTTACAACGTAGAATTACGCAGATATCAGTGGGAGACACGGTTTCCCCGACGGGGACGACAATCCTGCCCCTCACGTATGCTCAGACGACGATGCGCACCATAGATGAGGACGAAACGGGCGATCAGACACATCCATCGACGTCAGAAGTACCAAGGGAGGAAGAGGAAGGCTTCCGATGCCAACCCATATGTCGCCCCCTCCACAGCACCAACAGTCCCACGGAATCCAGACGCAACGTAACATTCAGAACGCGATGGACGTGGACGCGAACATTGTCCCGACCGCGGCTTTCCTACGGAAGGTGATACGACGCTGGATTGCCTCCCACATTCGGATACGGATGTCCACGTTCGAAAGCAACGTTCACATTGACGACGCAAGCGACGTCGGCGGACCCCTTCTGACGATTGCCTCCTACACACGGCTGGTCAAGAAGGTGACATCTCATCAGACGGCATGGATGCTGCGCCTGCTGAGGATCTAAGTGGTGTAGACGGTTCACTTGCCCATACTACGAGTGCCCAGTTACTTCTTGCACCACAGATGCTGCAGGTCGCGTCGATGGATGGCGCTCCGTTTACCTCTACCAAAGACGACGTACATGAGAGAGATTTAGGTGCTGATCAGCTACACAGCATCGTGTTGCACCCACTGTGGTCGGACGATGTCGAGGAACTCCCTGGAGAGGGCACGGGTAACGGGGGAAGGGGTGGCATTGGGGATGCCACTCCTAGCGTGAAATACTCGTACTTTGTAACGGGTTTGGTGGGTCCGGCATCTCTTGCGGTTATCTTTGATTGCAATGGCGTCTGCCCTAGGTGAAGAGGCTAGGCAGCACACCTTTCGTCTTGCCACAATCAATATCAACGCGATAAGGGCACCACACAAACTGACAATGCTACAACGTATGCTTGATGCGGCGGACATCGACGTGGCCCTCTTACAGGAAGTATGTGTCGCGAGATTCCCTGACTTCAACGGATATACCGCCCACATCTCCAACGCCTCTTCTACCGGTTGTGGTGTGGCTGTCCTGCTACGGGACGGCTTGGCGGCTACGGACGTACTGTACTTACCGAGAGCAAGAGCCATGGCAGTAACTGTCAACGGTGTACGACTCATCAATGCATATGCCCCTTCAGGATCAGGGAGACGGAGAGGATCGGGCCGGCTTTTTTTTTTTCGGAAGATATTACGCGTCTGTTTATGGGCCGCATAGACGATACGGTGACCGGAGGAGGTTTTAACTGCACATTATCTCCGTCTGATCAGCAGCCACATCACGTCCCGTGTGCGGAATTGGAAATGCTAGTGCGTGACGTCCAGCTGATCGACACGTGGCGCCATATCAATGGCCCACCTCCTGGTTACACCCATTACACAAGTCATTCATCAAGTCGGTTAGACAGGATTTACGTCACAAGCACCCTTTCGACGGCGACGAGAGGAGCAGAGCTCTGGCCCACTGTATTCACCGACCACACAGCCTGTATTTGCACCATTACCCTCCAACCTGCACGTGTGTGGCGCAGTAGGGCCCCCTGGAAACTGAACGTCGCCCATCTGGACGAGCTGCCATGTAAAGGTGCTATCGAAGAGTCGTGGAACGCGTCCTTATAGCGTCGTGGTCGTTACCGATCGACCCTCAGTTGGTGGATTGAATGTGCGAAGCCTGGTCTTAGGCGCACCTTCATGGCTTACGGCCGGGAAGCGGCGGCATGGAGGAGGAGCACGGAAAACTATTATTACACGTCCTACGGGAATGTCTTGCTGTGGAGCCCTCACCTGACAGGCAGATCATAGTCAATCGCGCGAAAGCGCAGCTTGTCTCCTTAGCACGCCATCATTTACAGGGCGCTGTTATACGGTCGCGTGCTCCGGACATGATACAATCAGAAAGGCCATCTATGCACCACGTACTCCTAGAACGCAGCTGGCGCCGTAAGGCGCTGGTAACCGACATGATAACGGACGACGGACGACACGTGGCAGAACAAGCAGATGTAGCAGAAGCCTTCTATGGGCATTACGCTCAACATTATTCAGCAGTGCTCCCTGATATGGCGACGGTAGATACCGTTTCAGCCCATGTCCACGGTACAGTTCCACCAGACATGGTAACGACTTTACTGGGAGAAGTGACAGAAGGGGAAGTGCTCAACGCCATCAAAATCTTTTCGAGGCTGCTATCAGAACGTATTCACGGCACACTATTGCACCCAACAACATCCCGAACTGCGTTATGTCGTTACAGAGATCTCATCTCCCCTGCACGGGTGAGACGTTTGCCGGCAGCCCTGGCGTCTATCGACTTTAGCCAGGCTTTTGACCGTGTGGGCCACACTTTCCTCACGGCCGTTCTACGGTGCATGGAATACCTCGACCCCTTTATCACAGTCTTGACACGCCTTCTGCATGGGGCTACTTCTCGAGTTCTTGTTAATGGAAGTCTGGAAGTCTGACGACACCCATGCCGATCCGCCGATCAGTACGACAGGGATGTCCATTATCAACATTGTTATTTACATTGGCCTTAGAAACTTTGTTGTGTGGTCTACGAGACAGGTTCACTGGGATACAGTTCGGCGGCTCCATCTATCGCTGCACCGCATATGCGGATGATTTGATGATCGTCATACGTGGAGTTGACGATATAGCCGCGGCTTTGGACTGGATTGCAACCTACGGTACAGCTTCTGGTAGCCAAATCAACGTTGACAAGTCTGTCGCCTTGAGCATCGCGATTGGGCTACCGCAGGAACACATTGCCCCATACACTTCAGTGATACTGTCCGCTGATTGGGCTTAGATTTCAAGAACGAAATTCGACGTGCGACGACGCTCAATTATCGACGCCTTCTTAACCAAATTAGGGCCGGAATTGCAAATCAGCGCTGGTGATCGTTCAGCGGGCGTATTATGCCAATGTATACCTTGCGTCCCGCATACCGCATGTCGCCCAAACGCTACCCATTCCGAACCCTTGGCTCGTAGCATTATGGCAGCGCTGTGATACTTCGTCACCGCTGGTATGTTACAAAGATCAGATACGTATCTCTTACCCTCCCCAAGGAAAAAGGTGGTCTCGGCCTAGTTAACGTCCACGACAGGGCCATTGCCCTCTCTGTTAGCTCACATTTATTTCTGCTGCGCCTTTGTCCTACGGGCCTCAAGAGTCTTCTGACGGCGCTACGACCTGCTTCACTAAGAGCACCGGTGCCACTACAGGACATCCCAGCGCCTCTTTTTTATATTGGACGTTTCTATTTAGAACAAAGTTATTGCAGTGTAGCGCTCACGACACCACAAATGGCCACAACTCTACGCCCATATCAGGACATGCTGCAACGCCGCCCCCTAATGTGGTCGAATTAAAATATCCTCACGTACGGTCGTGCGTGGTGTGGAAGACTGTACATGATGCCATGCTTGATTCCGATGTTGTTTCCCAATGGTACGTAGTTGTTAATGGGAAGGTGGTGATGCAAGAACGTCTCTACAATATCCACATGGCAGAATCTCCCAGTTGTGTGGGTTGTAATACAGTAGATTCTGATGAGCACCGCCTCAGCTGTGGAGAGGCGGAACCGGTTTGGCACCTAGTACGGCAGATGCTGGCTTATCTCTTGCGAGTTAGACCGGAGCATATATCTGCACGCACGCTATTGTTTCCGGAAGAGACTTTTACCCCAAGACTCGAACCAACTCCGTCACCTGGATACGTGGACATGCGGTCCATTACCTCTGTCGTGATGGACACAAGAATTTACTTGACTTCTGGCTCTATTTGCAAGAAAGACATCATGCTATTTCCAGGCATACCAGATATCGACAATGCTTCGCAAACTACCTATGGAGTGCCTTTCACAGCTCGCCGTGTAGCTGGACTTCGAGTCTCCGTCCGGCATACAGTTTTAATCTGCCAGGAAGTTTCATATCAGGGCACACTCCGCTGCAGAGTGAAAATCTCATTCTGGTATAGGTTATTGTTAGTCAGGGCCATTCTTTTGAAGGGATTATTGAAAGTCAGATTGCGTTGCGCTAAAAATATTGTGTGTCAGTTTAGTGTTGATCAGAAGAAGTGAAGAGAGAAATGTCTGAGTACGTTCAGTTCTGCTCAGCTGTTTGAAAATCAAATAACGTAAGAGATTTATCAGCACAGTAATTCATAATTTTTTCTAAGGGGAGGTTTCACTTTTAGTGTCTCGTTTCCTAATCTAATTCCCTCAGCGTCACCTGATTTAATCCTACTTCATTCCATTATCCTCCTTTTTCTTTAGTTGATGTTTATCTTATATCCTCATTTCAAGACACTGTCCATTCCGTTCAACAACTCTGCTGTCCTGACAGAATTACAATGTCATAGGTAAACCTCAAAGCTTTCATTTCTTCTCCCTGGACTTTAATTCCTACTCTAAATTTCTCTTTCGTTTCCTTTACTGCTTGTTCAATATACAGGTTGAATAATATAGGAGCTAGGCTACAACTCTGTCTCACTCCCTTCTCAAACACTACTTTCCTTTCATGCCCCTCGACTTGTATCTGACGTCTAGTTTCTGTTCTAGTTGTAAATAGTCTCTGTCTCCCTGTATTTTATCCCTGCTACCTTCAGAATTTCAAAGATAGTATTCCAGTCAACATTGTCAAACGCTTACTCTAAAGCTACAAATGTCAAACGTAGATCTGTCTTTCCTTAACCTATCTTCTAAGATACGTCGTTTGGTCAGTATTGCCTCGCGTGTTCCTGCAAGAAGAACGAGGGCCTTGCTCTCCAGGAACACTTAGAGTTAGAGGAAGGTTTGATATACGGTCGTCTAATACCAGACTAGATGTAAGCAACGGTATTACTTCGTCACAATTTGGTCAGAATTAGTCAAAACCCAATTTTTGGTCCGCCATATTGGTTTAGCCGTTTGAATTTTGGAAATCTAGCTTCAGATTTGTGTCCAGTTATTTCAAATATACGGGTTTTGTTAATATTAATTAATCTCTGTGAAACCACAAAGAGAAAAGTAAACTCTGAAGAATCGAACTCAGACTTCGAGTTGGCACCATAACGTTAAATTTAAGATTACTTCATTGTGGTTCGGTAAAGCTCCTACAACTTTAATGAATTACAGACTGGTGTGATTCATTTTTGATTTTACGTAACTCCCTAGGGGCTACACTGCACGCAGTCTGCTTACTTCAAACTCGCAGGTCCTGGATCAATCCATATTTTCGGGCGCCTTTTTTTGTATTGAAAATCGAGAATAGAGTTGAAAGTACGATCAGTCATAACCCCCAAACAGATTCTTCGTATGTATTTTCACTGTCTCAAAAAATTCCAATATTTGCCTACTTTTTGCTCATTTGAATGAAAACCTGGCCTTAAGTTAGTCGAAAAAGTCGGGGTAATATACGTAAAAATACACTGAAGCGCAAAACGTAACGACGCAAATAACTTTCGCATGCTGTGTCACAGACAAATAACATAACTCCATGAAACTTCAACCATACATACACTGAAAAGCCAAAGAAACTGGTACACCTGTATAATATTGTGTAGAACCCCCGCGAGCACGCAGAAGTACCGCAACACGACGGGACATGGACTTGACTACTGTCTGAAGTAGTGCTGGAGGGAAGTGACATCACGAATACTGCATGGCTGTCCACAAATCCGTAAGAATACGAGGTGTGGTGACCTCTTCTGAACAGCATGTTGCAAGGCATCCCAGATATGCTCAATAACGTTCATGTCTGGAGTTCTTTTTTTAACATCCCATTGACAACGAGGTCATTAGAGACGGAGCACAAGCTCGGGTTAGGGAAGGATGGGGAAGGAAATCGGCCGTGCCCTATCAAAGGAAGCATCCCAGCATTTGCCTGAAACGATTTAGGGAAATCACGGAAAACCTAAATCAGGATGGCTGGAGATGGGATTGAACCGTCGTCCTCCCGATTGCGAGTCCAGTGTGCTAACCGCTGCGCCACCTCGCTCGGTCATGTCTGGAGTGTTTGGCAGTCAGTGGAAATATTTAAACTCAGAAGCGTGTTCCTGGAGCCACCCTGTAGCAATTCGGAACGTATGGGGTGTCGCTGGAATTGGCCAAGTCGGCCGGAATTCACAATGGACATCAATGGATACAGGCGATCAGATAGGATGCCTACGTACGTGTCACCCGTCAGAATCGTATCCCGAAGTATCAGGGGTTCCATATCACTCCAGCTGCACACGCCCCACACCATTACAGAGCCTCTAGCAGCTTAACAGATCCCTGCTGACTTGCAGGGTCCATGGATTCATTGGGTTCTCTCCATACCCACACACGTCCATCCGCTCGATGCAATTTGAAACAAGACTCGTCCGACCAGAGAAAGTGTTTCCAGTCATCAACAGTCCGTTGTCGGTGTTGACGGGCCCAGGCAAGGCGTAAAACTGTGTCGTGCAGTCATCAAGGGTACACAAGTAGGCCTTCGTCTCCGAAAGCCCATATTCATGATGTTTCGCTGAATGGTTCGCACGCTGACACTTGTCGATGGCCCAGCATTAGAATCTGCAGGAATTTGCGGAAGGGTTGCACTTCTGAACACGCGAAGGCAGTAAAACCTTATTATAGGTAAGAACTGAACGTATCTGGTTATTGCACGAATATATTCAATCCTTTTATACAAAGTAACTCATTTTTTTTAAAATTAGTAACTGCATGAAAATGCAACTATGAAGAAATTAATTCGGTACAAAACTCGAATCATCTAATAGAAAATATATTACTAATCAGTAGCTCTGAATTCAGAATGGCTGGGTTTCGACGCTAAAAGTAAAACATCAGACACGGAATGACTATTTTTCAGATGACGTGTTTCGGAATTTATCCACCAACAAATTCCTATAGCGATTGCTGCACGCAGATACGGTGTTCCAAGCTGTATGTGAAAAACATTCGTAGACTGTTTCACATACAACTTGAAACGCCACATCTACTTGCATAAATCGCTCATGGATGTTTGATGACGGATAAATTCCGAAACACGTGATATGAGCAATAAAGTCGCTCCTTGCAAGGTGTTTGACTTTTAACACTGGGACCCAGTCAGCTTGAAAGCAGAACTACTGGTTATAATAATGGTCGCCTGCCTCCTGTGTGACTTTACGTCACACTTATATTAAATGAATTACTGTTTTGTTTGTAGATTTTAAACAGTATTATTCATCAATACAACTGTTTCACTTAAAAATAGCACATTTCCATTCTGTATCAAATTTCAGTTTCATAGACCTGTAATTAAAATAATGAGATCTTATTTTTGTTAAAATAATTAATGAGTACTTTACTTTGAATTTCCACTTGTTAACAAATGTTAAATTAAACTAGAAATTTTTAAAAAAGCTGTTATTAGCCTACCAATACAGTATCTTTACGGCGTACCTTAAGCTGCCAACGATTATTTTAATAGAGTGAGAATATTTTGTGTTTCACAGTGCCGAGATATCTCCCAATCTTCAAAGACGATTTTTTTCTATTTTTTCCGAGAATTTTGTGGAACTGTGTATTGTCACAAAGTATCAACCGATTGAGCGCTGACGTTTCCTGCCTGAGAAACGTCAGTTAAGAAACCATTAGTTGTTCAGACATATATTCTTATATTTCTGTTTGTTACACGTCGACCACACGAGTCTGTGACAATGGATCCTGCGCTTATCTACGGACGAGGCATTTGGCAGTGCAGGTCATTATTAGCAGCCAGCCGAAGGCCAGAGTCTGGGAAGTGGCGGCGATCGCAATATCAATAACATCGATTATTGGAACAAAGCAATTTCCTAAAAAGATGAAATGGTCAAAAGAATCTCGTCGCCAAAAGCATGATGTCCGTAGGGCTGGTGCTTGAGTTCTGAGGCAGAACGCAGCCACTGACACTGGAATTATTGTTCTATTCCTCTTTGAAATTCACATGCAAGTCTTGATGTATGGTAATTATCGAAGTAAACTTTGTGATTTACATTCTCTAGTACGTTCCAGCATAATTTAGCAACCACAACAAGATCAAGAGCCGCAAGATTCTTATGCCATTCGTGTTCACGTCTTGCATACATTTCCACATTGTAGGCATACCCACATACACCACATAATCATATTTATGTGGTTTACCTGGCATAAACAGATGGTGCCTGGCTTTAATAGCATACATCTGTTCATCTATAGTCAATGACTCTTCCGTTGGAATTGAACCAAATCTTTCATTCAGATATATAAAAATACATCGCATCTATTTCTGGCTGTCTTGTGTACCGGTATTTGATAAATTGTCTAGGAAGTACAAGAAACACCTCGCTAGCTGAAATTTGTTGATAGTAATACCGTCTTATACAATTAATGGGCGTACAACACTTCAGAAACACATTCTCATATAGTTCAATGCTACAACAGAAGAGAGAATACAGACACCTAAAAAACTTCGAAATATCTTCTACAGTAGCATTGCAGGTCTTAGCCAAATTCATTTGGATACTATAAAGAGTAGGTTCTCCCGATATCAACTCCAAAATGTCTGGAGGAAATATAAAACGAAGTCATGCCGTTATATGTCATCTGGTAAAGCTTCTCTACATGGTTCACCTCTCCTTTCTTCCACAATACATTTCATATTTCGTTTGTCTGTACTGTACTTAATGTCTTTCTTTGCACAGATATTCCTGGAGAACATCCACTTGTTGCAACTGAAGTTCCTGCCATAGCGACTGAGCTGTCTGCATTCACTGACTTCCCAACAACCATCACACTCTTTTGAAGTCAGACATAGACTGCGTAAACATTAAGAGAAGTTTTCATTTTGGTTTTTCAAGAATTCATTGCCATTGTCACAAATTTCATATTCACAACCAACTTCCATCTTCAATTTCACTT
Source organism: Schistocerca cancellata (assembly GCF_023864275.1). Taxonomy (NCBI): domain Eukaryota; kingdom Metazoa; phylum Arthropoda; class Insecta; order Orthoptera; family Acrididae; genus Schistocerca; species Schistocerca cancellata. Next base: position 171,468,916 of record NC_064631.1, on the reverse strand, counting down.
TGTAAAAGCTGACACAAGTTTATCTGGTCTGGAGGTCAGCTCTGAGGTATGACTTCAGGGGGGAGAGTTACGTCTGTACTAAGACAACACTGTGGAGGTTCGACTTCCGTGGAGAAAGTTACTTCAGCACGGAGACGATACTGAACTACTCTATACTGGAGCAGTACAGCAGCTCGACTACAGCTTCGTAAGAACTGGGTAAGAACTCGCACGAAGTCGACTGGTGACGAACTGGTTGAGGTGCAGTCGGCTGTTCTCTTCACACTTCTGATCCACACAAAGCGCGGATGGCGGCGTCAGCGCAGGGGGCGTTGCTGCCGTGCCGTCAGCGGTTGGGCGATGCCGTTCGCTGTAACTGTCGCTATCGGATTACGGGAGAACCTCTGGTGCCTCAGAGTCTCCAACGATAGCCCAATTTCTGGCAGCGACTGGTTACGATCCGCTTAATATACGTTCAGCCACATCTGTACGAGCTTCTATCAAGTTATCATCATGTCCTTATCGAGTTGTTATGAAGTTAAAGTATTCAATGTGTTGACATTTTTGTAAATAAATCACGAATACAAGACCTGGATGAAAAAAAAAAGTTATTTGAATTGTAGTTTATTCAATAAATTTTGTAGAGTTTTTCAAGATTCTGAAGTCTACTAGTGTGCCACAGTTAACAAAAGGGAAGTGACGTTCAATTGTTAATTTTCACTCTGAAAATTAATACGAAAAATATTGGAAAAAGATAGTAATAGACTCCAGGTATTTCGATTTCATTGCGCTCAACTACTATGAAAATTTGGAGTCAGAAGTTTTTAAGAACCACGAAAAATATTGCAGTGCTGTTCTAAGTCGCATAACGAATCGTCGCCAAGATAAAATTTAATTGAAACACGAAAGTTCAGATCTTAAGAAACAGCTGGCAAACCTGATATTGCAGGGGTATTCATTTTGCCAATTTTCTATTAGCAATAAAAACAAAAAAATAACCGTATTTTTAGTGGAATAACGAAAAAATTTCTTGTCTATGTTTTCGTTAAAAGCCTTTGAAATAATGGAACACCACTAGAAAGAAATATGCATAACGTAAAATTTTGTGAGAGACCAGGATCCAGAATAAGAAACATGATCCCAGACAGGTTCTGTATGCTGGGCGCAGCTGCTTCGCCTGTCTACCACGCGATTTCGTAAACGTCTGTATGGCGACGCCTCTTGATAGCTCTGCAGGCGGCTATCGTACTCGCCTACAGCCGTTTGCGCTTTGCATTTGAAAGCTGTCAAAAGCGCTGCCAGGTGTCAGGCATTTCCTTAAGCTGACTCGACTGTAGGAGCGTCTTAGTAGCAAAGAATTAAGATACATTACTAAAACTACATGTATGATGCGGCAAGTTTCAGATGCCTCGGTGTTTACGACGTCATATCTGTTGAACTATCTGTCGTACAGCAATATAATTGTTTAAGCATATTCACCGTCATATATGGATACTGTCTGCGAAGTATGTTGTGAATGGAGTGAGTAGGAAAGAAGAAACAAATTTGTACCTCATGCATAATGGGACAGTTTTCCACGCATTTGTTGTTTATGGCGTGGTATCTCATGAACAATCATTAGTAGGTGTTTCTTATCCCCACAGCAACTGTTGCCTGACAGTGTTGGGTAATTCCAGAATGAAATTTTTCACTCTGCAGAGGAGTGTAAGGGATGTGTGTGCCAAGTTTGATCGAAATCGGTCCAGTGGTTTAGGAGGAGATGTTGAGACACACACACACACACACACACACACACACACACACGACATTGCTATTGGCGACACAGTTTTGCGTGTGACTGATATTATCATACGGATTCTTATTCATTATAATTGAACAATATTTAAGTATAATGTTCGGCAGCAACACTGCAACTGCTTTTGGAAATAGATGTCCCTGCACTCGGCTTCAGATTATTCGTGCACCAGTAAAATCGAAGAGGGCCAGTCCCCTTGTGGATACAACAAGCAACTTCATACAGTTGACTGAGTTATCATCTTACTGGCGTGGTGCTCACCCTCTTGGTTGACATTTCCATCCTCTTCGCTGGTGACAGGCCGCCGCCTGGCGCGGTCATCAGGTACCGCGTCACTCACATCCCCGAACTCAGAGGTGGCCAGTGAGGCCGATGAGGTGCGCCGCCTCGTCCTCCGCTCCTGAGGATTCCCAGCTTCGGTACCAGACTTGTCCGCACCTTCCTGGACTTCACCCTGCAGCGGCCTCAGCTCGCTGGCGATTGGTCTGCGCTTGGCGTGCCACTCGAGCGGATGGAAGAGGAGGCTGCCCAAGGGCCCATGCATCGACACGCCACTGAAGACCAACATGGCGCCGAGGAAGCCGTAGTTGTCGAGCAGCAGCCGCACCACGTGCGGCATCACCATCAGGACCACGTTGCCGCCCGCCATGGACAAGCTGACGGCGCGCCCGCGGTACTTCACGAAGTAGGCCTTGACGGCCAGGAAACCAGACGGTGCGACGAGACCGCTACCCAGACCTATGCAGAAGAATAGCAATTAAAACACGAGTCTGATGCGCCACGGAGAACAGGGTTGTTAAAAAAAAAGCACGAGCTAGGTTGGGCAGGAATAGGGGAGGGACATAAGCTGTGGCCTTTAAAGAAACTACGACAAAATGTACATGGTGTTTGAAAAAGATTAATCCAGTTTCATGAGACTGTCATCTGTCTGAATGAAGATAGGAACTAGAGATAAATTTTAGCTTAAGCATAGCACTACGAAGTATTTTTTATTTTAAAAGAAACAATCATGCACATACAGTCTTGGCATAACTCTTCATTTTCTTTGGGCCTTTGTCTCACTTCAGCACGGGTGCGACCTTGTTACAATGGATTTTGCGATATTAGTGTCAGAGGGTGGCCAGATGCTCTTCCTGTCGCCACCCTATACCGCCCACCCCCACCACCCTGGGACGGAAATAGTGAACCCCAGCTGTATCTAGTTTAAGACATGAAATAGTGCGAACGTTTTGCAAATGTCTGCGAGTCGTGTAACTGAGGCATTCACCTAGTGGGATGTGGAAAACAGCCTAAAAACCACATCGAGGCTGGCCAGCACACCGGCCCTCGACGTTAATGCGCTGGGCGGATTCGAACTGGGACCAGCGCGCCTAACCGGGTCCAGGAAGCAACGCATTATCGCCCTGGGCTAACCTGGCGGGTGCATAGCGCTAACACTTAAAGAATATATTACGAAGTATAGATACGTTACGTCAGCGGCAATGTGTTGACCTCTGATACTTCAATTTTTTGCTATGTAGACAAATACTCCCGATGAGATATTCCTAATTCAAGAAAGTTAAATCCCCCTGTAAAGCCATATTAAGATAAGACCAAAACCCTGACATTATCTTAGCATTTACTCAAACAAAATCCCTTTATCATAAGTAACATTTACAGTCATTAGGCCAACAACACAGGTAAAAAAGAGAAAGTAGAACGAAAGACGAAAATAAGTGAAGAATGTTGGAATAGGAACAGTAGGAAAAGTGAATGAAATGGAGATGCAGATACTTAGAAGCTATAAAATATATACAGTCAGGAGCTTCAACACAGACGCTCAAAGCTATGATATTAGGGGAGAATAAAGTCCATATCACTGACCTACTAACAAACTGTATGTAATGATAATGTAGGTGAACGAGTTTGCGAAACTCGTGAGGATCATGCCAGCCACAGTCAGCAGTCCCCCGCCGACAGACACTTGACGAATCGAGAATTTCTTCAGTAATGGTCCAGTCAGAAGCCCTGCAAACAGAGGTAAACTTTCAAAACAATGAGCACACACCACCTGTCAAAAACGCATGAAATTTAGTACTAAAAATGTACCAACCAATTCAACATAAGTGGCAACAGAGTAAAGTTGAGTCAGTCGAAATTATATCTGAACTTTTTCACTGATGTCTTTTACTTTTACATGTAGCAATGAGATATTGTCCTCGTAACCAATACTACCTCGTACTTGTTAGTCTAATATCATGTTGGCTGCAATGCTAGAACGGCAGCTTGGCTCCAGTAAGACGAAGAAGGTACTTACTGACAGTACGTTTTTAAAGTAACTATTTGTTTAGCGTAGCTTGATTTAATTACAAGAAACCCACGTCAGAATGTGTAAGCCCAAATTTTGCTCTGGGTTATGGTACATGGTCGCACCAGCTTACCTCTTACATTAGTAGAACTAGCGCCAAATGAAAATACATGAGACCTGGATCTCCAATAGTTGGAGACCGCAAAATACAGGGCTATTACAAATGATTGAAGCTATTTCATAAATTCACCGTAGCTCCATTCATTGACATATGGTCACGGCACACTACAGACACGTAGAAAAACTCAAAGTTTTGTTCGGCTGAAGCCGCACTTCAGGTTTCTGCCGTCAGAGCGCTCGAGAGCGCAGTGAGACAAAATGGTGACAGGAGCCGAGAAAGCGTATGTCGTGCTTGAAATGCATTCACATCAGTCAGTCATAATAATGCAAAGACACTTCAGCACGAAGTTCAACAAAGATCCACCAACTGCTAACTCCATTCGGCGATGGTATGCGCAGTTTAAAGCTTCTGGATGCCTCTGTAAGGGGAATCAACGGGTCGGCCTGCAGTGAGCGAAGAAACGGTTGAACGCGTGCGGGCAAGTTTCACGCGTAGCCCGCGGAAAATTGGCTCATGCCAGAACTGGAGACCGACAGCGCCGACTTCATCTTTCAACAGGGTGGTGCTCCACCGCACTTCCATCATGATGTTCGGCATTTCTTAAACAGGAGATTGGAAAACCGATGGATCGGTCGTGGTGGAGATCATGATCAGCAATTCATGTCATGGCCTCCACGCTCTCCCGACTTAAACCCATGCGATTTCTTTCTGTGGGGTTATGTGAAAGATTCAGTGTTTAAACCTCCACTACCAAGAAACGTGCCAGAACTGCGAGCTCGCATCAACGAAGCTTTCGAACTCATTGATGGGGACATGCTGCGCCGAGTGTGGGAGGAACTTGATTATCGGCTTGATGTATGCCGAATCACTAAAGGGGTACATATCGAACATTTGTGAATGCCTAAAAAAACTTTGAGTTTTTGTATGTGTGTGCAAAGCATTGTGAAAATATCTCAAATAATAAAGTTATTGTAGAGCTGTGAAATCGCTTCAATCATTTGTAATAACCCTGTATAGGTGTTTTCCTATCAACTTCGTTGTTATGTTGTTATTCTCCTTTTTATTCCCAGACATTTTTTTTATTTCTGCCTTATTTTAAAATCATACCATATCTTATTGCTTTTTTCAGCAGCAAACCCACTTCTGACATAAGTATAGTTTGGCACAGTTCGACTGCCCTGGATCCCTAACACATCACATCGGCATGCAAATGTCTCAGTTCTGTATGCATGATGTCAAATGTGTGGGTTGTCTAAGTGCTGGAGGGTGGGATGCAGTGTCAGCAGTCACACACACACACACACACACACACACACACACACACACACCTCTCCCAATCGTATCCCAGTATTTTACTAGACACAAAAACGAAACAGGTCTATTAGTATGTTGCCAACATTTTGGCCACGTACAGAAGTACCTGACGAATCTGCACTTGCGTAAATTGTCGCCATGTACAAAAGTATCTGAATTATTTACAAGAAAAATACATAAAAAATGTCAACAGTAAAGGTGTAATATATAGTATTTTCATGTGTGTGTTACTATTTGTCAAAAATACATAAGATTCACCTCAATTTTGCGTAAACTGCTATCATGTTAACAAGCATTCAATTATTTATCAAAAATTCAGAAAGATATTGGCATGAAACTAATGACCTAATTTACAATTTAGGTTGTACTTGTCAGTGATAGTGCCACACTTGGTGTAAGGCCCAATGGAGCAACAAATTAAATATTTCTACGTTCGAATTGTCTGTGTTGCTTATCAAAAGCATGTGAACACAAAAAAAATGGTTCAAATGGCTCTGTGCACTATGAGACTTAACATTCGAGGTCATCAGTCCCCTAGAACTTAGAACTACTTAAACCTAACTAACCAAAGGACGTCACACGCATCCATGCCCGAGGCACGATTCGAACCTGCGACCGTAGCGGTCGCGCGGTTTCAGACTGAAGCGCCTAGAACCGCTCGGCTACACCGGCCGGCTATGTGAACACAGAAACGATGTTATTTATACACCTAACTGTATGCCAAATATATGCAGCAGGTGTAACTGAGTCTCTTTACCTCTGTATTACTTATCAAAAATACGTAATATTTATCAGCAACACAACTTAAACGTCGGGTGTCACGATGTTACTTTTGATCTAAATTGTCTGTCAAAATACATGAAGGGTATAACTGGCAGTATTTTCATGTCTCATACCGATGTCAAAAAATGTTAGCGACACACACACACACACACACACACACACACACACACACACACACACACACACACACACACTCTTTATGTCAAGTGTCACTTGATGCCAAAGCATGACTGTGAACTCTCAAATTAAGTGTTAAAACCCTATGTCCACCTATAAATTATCTAATAAACGCATGTGACTGAATTTACACGCTAAGTGGTCAGTTGACATTTCGTCCTAGCCTAAATGAGGCTGTGTACAAGAAAAGCTTAACGTACACTATTTTAGGAGGGGAAGATGATGATGCATCAAGAAAATTTAAAAACCCTTATTGACTGACTGAAATGAAGCTAAATTTTTGTTACCTTTGGTAATGAACGTACCTGTGGTAGCTGATTATCCACCAACAATACATTTTCTGACATTTTAGCACAGAAAAGCACACTAAACAGGGCGTATTTTATTTAGATATTTAATGCAATGTATCATTTAACCTCATAGTTTCGTAATATGTAAATGTAACTTCGTAATTCGTTGTATACAAAATGAAAACAAAAGAATATGAAGAACATATTTCCACACAGGGGCTAGCTCTATATTCTGAAAATACGAAAATTGGACTAAAAAAAATTATTTACCAAAACACATGCAGATTTCAAGTACAAAAAAACACATAGGTTGCTTATCGTGATATGAAGTAGTAATTACAGATCTCTGATCGCAAACGAAAAGACCATCTTAGCACCAAAATACAATTGTCTCTGTCTTTAATGTAACTACGTAAACATTTGTTTTCTAATATTAAAGAACACACATGGATTACTACTGATTTAGCTAACACGTTAAAGTGTACTTGTCTAGGACTGTCTTACATTGTCACACAGTGGAAACTATAGTAATAAACGAGACTTGCTATCTTTCAAATATCCTCTCGTAGCTACTTTTAAAATCATGCTAGGCTAGTAACTTTACCTTGCAGTACAAAATCTTCTGCCGATAATGCTAACTTAAGCTATCGCTCAACAAAAACTACATGACATTTCATCCCATGCATCACCATTTTACAGCAAATGGTAACAAAATGCCCATACACAGCCATGTTACAGCAGATTTGCACCAATTTTAAATTGCTCCCTACATCTACATGTTACAGCAAAACTACAAAAAACTGCCCTCACATATTGCTATGTCACATCAAAACTGTAAAACGCTTGTGTTTTGTCAACTGGAGACCGTGGAAACCCCACTTCATCCACTCGGTGTGACCGGAAGACTGTGATGCTAGGATGAGGTTGGTTCAAATGGTTCTAAGCACTATAGGACTTAACATCTGAGGACATCAGTCCCCAAGACTTAGAACTACTTAAACCTAAACGACCCAAGGACATCACACACATCCATGTCCGAGGCAGGATTCGAACCTTCGGCCGCAGCAGCAGTGCTGTTCCAGACTGAAGCGCCTAGAACCGCTTGGTCACAACGGCCGGCCACATTACCTCACTCAGGTCAGATGGTAATATACAATTAACGACAGTAAATAATTTGGATCTTACTGGTAGTCTTGCGCATTGTACAAACCATTCAGTACCACGAATGTCTGTCAACCAAAGTAATTTCATCACAACAGTAGGCTCCTTCAAATACTGTCTCTAATGCAACGTTACACTAGTAATAAGAAGAACGAGAATCAGAACCATTGGTAACCTCTCCTGTGCCAACTTCTTCAACAAAGAGTAGCACTTGCAACCTACGTCCTGAGTTATTTGCTGTATGCATTCCAATCTCTGCCCTGTCCTACAGTTTTTGCCCTCTACAGCTTCCTGTAGCATCATGAAAGTCATTCCCTGATATCTTAACAGATGTCCTATCATCCTGTCCCTTCACCTTCTCAGTGTTTTCCACATATTACTCTACTCGCCGATTGTGCACAGAACCTCCTCATTCCTTACCTTACCAGTCCACCTAACTTTCGACATTCTTCTTTAGCAAAACATCTCAAATGCTTCGATTTTCTTCTACTCTGGTTTTCCTACTGTCCATGTTTCATCACCATACAATGCTGTGCTCCAAATGTACATTCTCAGAAATTTCTTCCTCAAATTAAAGCCTATGTTTGATACTAGTAGACTTCTCGTGGCCAGGAATGCCCTTTTCACCAGTGCTAGCCTGCTTTCGATTTCCTCCTTGCTCCGTCCGTCATTATTTTGCCGCCCAGGTAGCAAAATTCCTTTACTTCATCTGCTTCATAACCATCAGTCCTGATGATAAGTTTCTCGCTGTTCTCATTTTTCATTACTTTCGTCTTTCCTCGAATTGCTCTCCATCCATATTCTGTATTCATTAGACTGTTCATTACATTCAGCAGATCATGTAATTCTTCTCCACTTTCACTCAGGATAGCTTTCTCATCAGCGAATCCTATCATCGATATGCTTCGATGTTGAGTCTTAATTCCATTCCTGAATCTTTTATTTATATAATTGCATCTTCGATGCACAGATTGAACAGCAGGGGTGAAAGACTACATCCCTGTCTTGCACCCTTTCTAATCCGAGCACTCGTATTATTGTACATATTGTATATTTCCTGTCTCTCCCTATAGCTTACACCTATTTTTCTCAGATTTTGGGGCATACTGCACCAATTTAAATTTTCGAACGCTTTTTCCGTGTGGAAAAATCCTATTAATGTGTTTTGATTTTTCTTCAGTCTCGATTCCACTATCAACCGCAACGTCGGAATTGCCTTTTGGCGTTTTTACCTTTCCTAAAGCCAAAATCATCGTCATATACACATTTTCAATCTTTTTCCATTATTCTGCATATTATTCTTTCAGCAACATGGATGGTTGAACTGTTAATCTGATTTGCGAGAATTCTCACAATTGTCAGCTCTTGCAGTCTTCAGAATTGTGTGGATGATATTTTTCCGAAAGGCAGATGGTGTGTCGCCAGACTAATACATTATACACACCAAAGTGAGTAGTCGTTTTGTTGCCTCTTCGTCAAATGATTTTTGAAATTCTGATGGAACGTTATCCATCCCTTCTGCCTGATTTGATCTTAGGTCCTCCAAAGCTCGCTTAAAGTCTGATTCTAATACTGGATCCCATATCTCTTCTAAATATAGTCATGTTTCTTCTTCTATCACATCAGACAGTTCTTCCCCCTCATAGAGGCCTTCAGAGTACTCTTTCCACCTATCCGCTCTCTGCTCTGCATTTAACAGTGGAATTCCCGTAGCACTCTTGATGTTATCACCTTTGCTTTTAATTTCATCAAATGCTATTTTCACTTTCGTACACGCGGTGTCAGTCCTTCCGACAATCATTTCTTTTTCGGTTTCTTCACATTTTTCATCCAGCGATTTCGTCTACCTTCCCTGAACTTCCTATTTATTTTATTCCTCAGCGACTTTTATTTTTGTATTCCTGAATTTCTCTGAATATTTTTGTACTTCCTTGCTTCATCCACCAACTGTAGTATTCCTTCTGTTAAACATGGTTTCTTCGCAGTTGCATTCTTTGTACCCAAGTTTTTCTTTCCAACTTCTGTGATTGCCCTTATTAGAGTACTGCCTACTGAGCTAGTCGCTCTTGTCGTTCTTGCCTTACAGAACTTCGAGCGTATCTCGTCTTTCTTTAGGACTTCCGTATTCCAGGTGTTTGTGCATTTATTCTTCCTGACTAGTCTCTTAAACTTCAATCTACTTTTCATCACTACTATATGGTGATATGAGGATATATCTGCTCCTGGGTACGCCTTACAATCCAGAATCCGATATCGGAATCTTTGTCTGACCATGATGCAATCTACCTTCCCGTGTCACCCGGCATTTTACAAATATATATGATCCTCTTCTGATTGTTGAAGAGAGTATTCGCTATTATTAGCTAAAATTTATTATAGAACTCGATTAGTCTTGCTCCTCTCTCATTCCTTGTTACAAGCCCGTATTTTCCTGTAAACTTTTCTTTTACTCCTTCCCCTTCTACTGCATTCCAGCCCCTATGACTATTAGATTTTCATCTCCAGTTTCCGTACTGTATTTCTCTTTCAATATCGTCATATACACTCCTGGAAATTGAAATAAGAACACCGTGAATTCATTGTCCCAGGAAGGGGAAACTTTATTGACACATTCCTGGGGTCAGATACATCACATGATCACACTGACAGAACCACAGGCACATAGACACAGGCAACAGAGCACGCACAATGTCGGCACTAGTACAGTGTATATCCACCTTTCGCAGCAATGCAGGCTGCTATTCTCCCATGGAGACGATCGTAGAGATGCTGGATGTAGTCCTGTGGAACGGCTTGCCATGCCATTTCCACCTGGCGCCTCAGTTGGACCAGCGTTCGTGCTGGACGTGCAGACCGCGTGAGACGACGCTTCATCCAGTCCCAAACATGCTCAATGGGGGACAGATCCGGAGATTTTGCTGGCCAGGGTAGTTGACTTACACCTTCTAGAGCACGTTGGGTGGCACGGGATACATGCGGACGTGCATTGTCCTGTTGGAACAGCAAGTTCCCTTGCCGGTCTAGGAATGGTATAACGATGGGTTCGATGACGGTTTGGATGTACCGTGCACTATTCAGTGTCCCCTTTGACGATCACCAGTGGTGTACGGTCAGTGTAGGAGATCGCTCCCCACACCATGATGCCGGGTGTTAGCCCTGTGTGCCTCGGTCGTATGCAGTCCTGATTGTGGCGCTCACCTGCATGGCGCCAAACACGCATACGACCATCATTGGCACCAAGGCAGAAGCGACTCTCATCGCTGAAGACGACACGTCTCCATTCGTCCCTCCATTCACGCCTGTCGCGACACCACTGGAGGCGGGCTGCACGATGTTGGGGCGTGAGCGGAAGACGGCCTAACGCTGTGCGGGACCATAGCCCAGCTTCATGGAGACGGCTGCGAATGGTCCTCGCCGACACCCCAGGAGCAACAGTGTCCCTAATTTGCTGGGAAGTGGCGGTGCGGTCCCCTACGGCACTGCGTAGGATCCTACGGTCTTGGCGTGCATCCGTGCGTCGCTGCGGTCCGGTCCCAGGTCGACGGGCACGTGCACCTTCCGCCGACCACTGGCGACAACATCGATGTACTGTGGAGACCTCACGCCCCACGTGTTGAGCAATTCGGCGGTACGTCCACCCGGCCTCCCGCATGCCCACTATACGCCCTCGCTCAAAGTCCGTCAACTGCACATACGGTTCACGTCCACGCTGTCGCGGCATGCTACCAGTGTTAAAGACTGCGATGGAGCTCCGTATGCCACGGCAAACTGGCTGACACTGACGGCGGCGGTGCACAAATGCTGCGCAGCTAGCGCCATTCGACGGCCAACACCGCCGTTCCTGGTGTGTCCGCTGTGCCGTGCGTGTGATCATTGCTTGTACAGCCCTCTCGCAGTGTCCGGAGCAAGTATGGTGGGTCTGACACACCGGTGTCAATGTGTTCTTTTTTCCATTTCCAGGAGTGTACTTTCTCTATCGCTTCATCTTCTGTTTGAGACGTCGGCATGTATATCTGAACTACCGTTGTCGGTGTTGATTTGCTGTCTATTCTGATAAGAATAAACCTATCACTGAACTGTTCACAATAACACACTCTCTGCCCTACCATACTATTTATAACGAAACCAACTGTTATACATTTTATGGTGCTGTTGATATTACCCCATACTCATCTCTCCAGAAATCCTTGTCTTCTTTCCATTTCACTTCACTGACCCCTGGTATATCTAGATTGAGCCTTTTCTTTTCAGATTTTATAGCTTCCCTACCATATGCAAGCTTCGGGAATTCCACACTCCTCTCGTAAAACGCTATCCTTTCACTGGCTGTTCAATCTTTTCCTCAGGCTCACCTCCCAGAGATCCGAGGTGGGGCTATTCCGAAATCTTTGCCAATGGAGAGATCAACACGACAATTTTCTATTACAGGGTGCATGTCCTGTGAATACAGCTCATGTGTCTTTAATGCAGTGTTTTTCATTGCCTTCTGCATCCTTATGCCGTTAATCATTGCTGATTCTTCCGCTTTTAGAAGCAATTTTACACCGAAAGGCCAAAGAGTGCTCCTAACCTCTGTCCACTCCTCTGCCCTGCTTTGGTGGGTTATTAACCCAGGACCAAGAACTTTCTGATTAGTAATCAAAGGTGCTACCGATATACCACGGGTGAAACATTATACATAACGAAAAGATAAAAATAGGTGGAAAGAAAATGAAAGAGACAACCTTCATCATCTCCCCTTTACTGAATTGATATCATCTAGACCATGTTCAAGAGGAGGCAACAAGGGGCATTCCAAATTACATCATTAATTACAAACGTTATGCTAACTATGAAGAAGTTACTTGAAACAGGTAATTAAAAACTGAGTTCTAGAAAAAATAACTGAAAACTCACAGCAGACCGAGATATTGCCTTTGTTTATATACAATAATTTTTAAACAGCCACAGCTTGAGCTGGAAAAGCATACTAACATTAAAAAATCTGTAGGTCAGTTATCTAAAGAATCCAGAATTTGTGCTTGATACTCATACCGGTACTACACCAATAGGTAAAATTGAGTTCTAACACGATGATGTTAATAACAGTTCGTGGTATCACATCAAACCTACATCAAATCTGAATGGTACTGAATCATTCATTCTATTTTTAAAAGGAGTACAACAGAACTAAATTTCAGTAACAACTTTATCTATTCATTCGTTTCATGTAAAACAGAAAGAAAGTAAGAAGTAATGAAATATTTTACAATAAAGGGTGACCTTAATTCAGTCATCATTTTGAAGCAACTCAAAAGAATATTATATTATTTTTAACTAGGCAGCATTTGACTTTTTGAAAGTGTGGTATTAGATACAACTGACAGTGAACGGACTGTGGAAATTCGTAGAGAAAAGGACAATCTGTTAGTTTCTTGAGACGCCGATGTGTGTGGACACCATCCACTCACTTAAGGTAGCAGCTCGGTGTAGGATATATCTGGACTATGATGTTCCTTACTGTCTGGCTACACGCCACAATCCTATACTGTCAGGAAGTGCATCCCTTGTATATATTCGTACCCACATCCACAGGTTGGAGGGTCTCTGTAATCTCTGCAGATGCCTGACTGTGGTGATTATTAGGTCCCTCTCAGTTCAGTAGAAGTGAATGGCATCAGTCAGTGTGTCTCTAGTGGATCATCCATGAACCCCTGCATACACAATGCTATCAGCTCTGTGACCAAACAGCGTCTCTTGTTGTTTCCAAGTCTCTTTGCTCATAACATAAAAATAGTGCAAATCTGAATGCAGTAAGTAAGATTTTTTTTAATAAGTACCTCTTACTCTAGTCATCATCATCATTGGTTGTATACATAGAATCTCTCCCACAAATGTGCTTATTGCTCCACAATTATTGAAAACATAATTAATGATCCATAGCAAGAAAACTAATCCTCACAGGTTCCCCAACTCACTTAAAGAAATCACAGCCATCAGAAGTTCAGTACATACAGTTTTCAAGAATAATGAAATATTTACAAGAAAATGTGGACTGAAATGACACATAGCGCTTAATATGCATCTCTAACTCAATGCCTATTAGTATCACTCAGATACATGAAGTGCTTACACACTCATCTCATGTTAATTCTTGCAACTGCTTTTCTAACTACTCAAATCAGCAACGGTACCTCCACATTACATACTACAGTAACTTAGATTCATTTATTCCTCCAGGTACCACAAGGTATGTACCGTAAACTACCGACACTAACTCCTTTCATAGCTAAAATTCTCAGCTAAATCCTCTTCACGTATTTACTTTGTCTCATTCCCCGAAACGTTCAGACGCCGCAAAGCAAAGCACACAGTAAATTAAATACCTTACATAACTTGCTGTATAACAGGGATCACAATGTATAAAACAAAAGCAGAAAAAACAAATATGGCAATAATATTTATTCTAACAAAATTATCATTTACATTAACAGCAGATTATCTTGGACAGTAGCGTTATCTAGTACTGTCTCGTTTTACATTACCTAACAAACACCTGGGTCACTTTTAGTGTGATACAGTGTCTCTCATTTATTTGAACATATTGTCTACCCATCACCATCCATGTTAGACTTCTCATTATTTGGAAATCACCTTGATAAACCCAAGACAAGAACTGTAAAATACGGGTTGACGCTCTGAAACTTCATCATACTTTAATGTATCACACAAAACGAACATTCAAGGCACTTCAAAAACAAGTTTTGGTTAAGATGAAGTACACTTACTACACATCCTAACTTAATTACTCGCACAGCAGCTTCATATTGGAATCATGCACTCTCTTTGATATTCGAGTTCTCTGTGTTTTGCTTTTTATTTCAGGTGAGGCTCATACCACGCCTTGAATGGACCAATATTGATGGGACAGAACTTACACTGTAAATGCACGTCACTTGCAGGACAGTGTCTGCAATTTTATTAAGATTTTCTGCCTAATATTGAAGAATTCTGTCAACATTTGGCGTCTGAAATTCCTTTGACGCCTTTCTCCAGCAGATCCAATTTTTGCGATGCCAGCGTCAACCCATCACTGAGTCTCAATGCAGCGGAAATCATAAACAGTACATTTCCTCTTATCTAATTTAAATTGTTTATGCATCACTAGGAAATATCAATGGATAGTAAATCATTTGACAACTCATTGGGCCTTTTCTCAAACTGTGAAAATATGAATCCTATGATCTATGACGTCATACAGCAGTACAGCCAACTTAGTGTGTCAAGCTCCTTCATGTCATGCTCAGAGAGTGCTGATGCTGTGTAAAAGTGAGGTATAAATATATTTTCTTCTGTGTCAAGGATCCTTCAAAACCAACGGCCTAAGTTTTGGGCCATTATCAGAAATCATTTTATCAAAATGATCAACTTAGCGTAGAAACTTAAGCGGGAGAGTGTGTACAACAACAGTTGTATCTGTTCTTAATTAAGTGAAACGCATTTACAAGTTGACTCAGCATCAACAAAGACACAAGAGTAACACTGAATAGTACTTGAAAAAGAACCATATCGATCAACGGTGGCAAGTTCCTTTCATCTTGATGGAAAGCGCATGATGTGGCACCGTTGATGATTTTGCCTTTTGACAGGGCTTACTTAAAGCCCAGCCCTTACAAATGTCGTTATTCATTTTGCGATAGCATGTCCTATGGAGTCTGCGAAAATTTTCTTGCACCAACAAATGCATGACTTACATGAGTATGCCAGATTGATTTATTGACTATTTAGTCAAGAGTACAAACAGACCAGTGCGAAGTCTCGTGACTTTTCCGATTAAACCAAATATCGTCTTTCATCACACAAAAATTTAATATAACTATAACGTCTCTCTCTCTCCATTTCTCCTTCACCACCTCTGATAGTGGATCTTAATTTTGTTCCCTAGAAATATTTACAAGTGCTCTGGTAACATAAAGTGTAAATGCAACGTATTTTAAGTACATGGCACTGAAATTGTTCTCTTCAAATAGGCCTGCTTAGCTGCGTGGTAACATGCTCGCCTCCCATGTAAGCGGGTCCGGGTTCGATTCCCGCTCGGGTTGGAGATTTTCTCCGTTCGTTTACTGGGTGCTGTCCTCATCGTCATTTCATCCTCATCACTGTCGCGCAAATCGCCCAACGTAGTAAGACTTGCACTTGGCGGCCGAACTTTCCCAGATAGGAGCCTCCCAGCCAAGGATGACATACGTTCATTTCACTCATTTCATTCCTTGTTCTTTTCAAGATCGTCTTCAGTCTCACTATTCAGCCGCAGAGGAGATCGTGAAGAATGTCACAACATTGTACTTTCCAGGAAGATACATTGTTCCAACTACTGACACAGAGGAAACACACAGGCATAAAACAGATACAATTTATTGGGTAATGGGGTGACAACAATAATACAAGGAAATAAGTTAACACGTCTGAAAGAAGTTTAACAAATAAGGGCTCGGAGGAATGTGCATTCCCTTATAAAGAGGCTATCCATGTCAAGTGTTGCTTGTGTTGTGTTGTGCGCACACAGCAGACAGCCATGGACTCTGGGGCGACCAGTGGACTGGACTGGCAACAGGCAGGCAGGAGCCATCTGGACGACAGAGTCCGCAACGAAAGACGTCAACATGGGCAGCAGCGAGGGAGGCTGTAGAGTAGAGGCTCTGGTAATGGAGACCCGGCTTCCAATGATGCTGACGGTGGCGTCCCCTCAGCGCAGCAGGAGGTGGCAGCACTGGTTGCACAAAGCCAACCTGCTGTCAGTACTGGCAAAGCCCAATCGCTGGGCTAGGCAGGTACAACCAGACCTGTTTGACCCGTCCCAATGAGGGGGCACGGCATCCTCCCTGGGAAGCAACTAGTTCTGGGGTAATGCCACGAGTCGATCTTCGGTGTGAACCATGGAGACGCAGCGACCGCGCTTGCTGTGGACAATGGCGGGAATTCAGAGAAGTGACCGTCAAAACGCTATGGCCCACACTGGTGTGCCACGCGTGAACATTGGCAGGCCCAGCGCTGCATGGGAACACCTGGTAGCTAGCAAAATGTAGAGCAATGTCTCTACCTGATGGCCGTGCATGGGCTCGGCGGCACACGTCTCCAGTTGCAATCGTTCTGCAAGAGATTAAAAAAAAAAAAACTTGAGAGATTTCTCGTCTGCGAAATCTATGTACGTGTACATCTGCATAGCAACATTCAGACAAGGCAACCACCTCACCGTTCGACTATGAATGGAAGCGGATGGGGGGGGGGGGGGGGGGGGAAGGAGCTGTGACATGGCGAATGCCATTGTGCACACAAAAGTCCGTGAAATATTACGCCACGAACTGAGCACCATTGTCGCAACCAGAGCGGAAGCAAGCATTTTAAGGTGAATATCTTTCACATGGCCTTGACAATCACGTCTACTGTGGCAGAAGGACAACAAACGACATAGGGAACAAGCGAGAAAAAGAATGAGCTGCCGTTAACGAGAAAGTGTCAAAAAAGAGCAAGCGAAATCAATGTGAACTCTTTCCCAAGATTGTGAAGCGACCGGCAACTGCAAAAAAAGCAGGGTACACCACCGGCTGCTGACCTGAACACTTGCGGCAGGCTACGAAAAAGGTGCTCCACCACCCAACTGATGCCTGGAAATAACTCTTGGTGGCGCGCCAACAGTGTTGGCGAGAGATTTTACAATGACCGTGATATAAAAAGTGTCTCAGAGCTACTGGAAACACGACGGAGTGAGTAAATCCATCCATCGGTAAGAGAATAATGTAATCGAGAGGGAGGCAATGGCGCAACACACAAAAATTATGAAGCGGGTTCGATGCCTGGTTCGGCAGATGGTCGAACCATCCATGCTGTATGACACGTATGACCTGCTGTAGTACCGAATCTGCCGCCACACCAGAGGCAATACGGGAACTCGTGACAGTGAAGCCATCGGTCGTGGGCCTCGCCTTTGAAACCAGTTAAAAACAAAGCAGTTCCTCCTGGCCGAACGATCGATCAGGACCCATTGGCACAGACCAACATCTAGCGCAAATTTTGGCGTGGGACGGAAATGGACCTCACAGAAAACAGAGTCCAACAATTAGGACAATGAGTGGCTTTGCCTAACAAGGACGCTGAGATGCTTATGACTGTACGCTACTCAAGGACGTCTGAAGTAGTCACAGAACAACAGATGGGGCAGACACATAACGGTGCTTACATGTTTTTAAATGGGGCTCAGGCCCTGTCGTGAAATTTTATGATCCTAATAAACAATGAAATGCTGGAGATAGTGACAGCTAGAGAGATTACATATGAGGCCTGCATCCTGTAGAATAGTAAACGAAGAATGGAAATTAAGCAGGCGATTCTCCATGGTGGCAATTATCATATGATGTATTCAGGATTGGTATCCCATTGGGAGACAACCATCATAACCTGTTCTAAATAAAACTGGAAGGTGAAATACGCACTAGTAATCTCCAGCGTTAGCCGTTGACATGATACGTCCAAAAGGTGTATTAACCATAAGCAACTGTTTTCAAGTCTCGTCCAGTGGACTCTAAAGAGAATCTTCGGTCAAGTCGATTTTCGAAAAGATTCTGTCCCCAGCCAACAATGTGAGCATCCTGAGGGCCAGGCAGAGAGGAAGTGTCTATGACTGCTTGTGATTTAACTGTCACCCTGAAGTCGCCACAAACCGCAGCCGACCGCGTAGTTTCTTTACGGTCACTAAAGCCTGTTATTTTGAGGGAATCTGTCTAATCATTCACAATGACGTTAAGCGATACACGTCGGATCGGCTAAAACTACTGGCACCGGTTGCGCCCGGAAACAGCAATGGCGAGCGTGGAATTTGAGGGTAATGTGAGCCGTGAAACTGTTTGGACAACCTAGTCATGGGACAAACAGACCTAAAAATTCCGAACACAAGGAATCCTATTTGTGATATGTCATTTGGGCTGTAACCAGATGCACCGCATCTGCGATAGAAAAATCAAAAGCAGCAAAGACATCTAAGCCAAACAAATTTTTCGGTACTCGCATCGTTAACCACCTGGTAGGTAACAGAACGGACAACTGACTTGTAAACTGTCTCGGCCGTGAAATGGCCGAGAATAGGCATTGTCGTTTGATGGAGCTTACAAATCGACACTCGACGCATGCCAGTGGTGAGGACACTAACCTGGCATATGTCTGTGAGTTGACAAGGGACACAGAGGCCCCCGGAAACTGGAAAATGCGGAAATTTGTGGTAAGGTCTTATGGGACCAAACTCCAAAGGTCTTTGGTCCCTAAACTTATGCAGTACTTACTCTAACTTTAAACTAATTTACGCTGAAGACAACACACACACCCATGCCCGAGGGAGGACTCGAACCTCCGACGGGGGTAGCTGCGCGGACCGTGACAAGGCGTCTGAGACCACGCGGCTACCCCGCGCGGGCCCCGTGTCGACTTGTAGGAGTAATGGCTTATCCATCACCCGCACCTTAACGAAAATTTGTTCTGGCCTGTAGACAACAGCGAGCATAATGTCGGAACATTATGAATATCGACATCTACTGAGACCTGCAATGAGTCCTGGGGGGTTGGGGCAGAGACCGACATCCCGCTGCTATGAGATAGTTTTCACATTTATGGCAAAAGGCTCATCTCTTGGGGCAGACTGCCAGCTCGGACTGTACGGAACAAGAGTGGCACGAAGCAAGCGGTGTTCGCTGTGCCTGCTGAGAACAACGTGTCGCGCCCGGGTTCCCGGGTTCGATTCCCGGCGGGGTCAGGGAGTTTCTCTGCCTCGTGATGACTGGGTGTTGTGTGATGTCATTAGGTTAGTTAGGTTTTAGTAGTTCTAAGTTCTAGGGGACTGATGACGATAGACGTTAAGTCCCATAGTGCTCAGAGCCATTTGAACCATTTGAACGACGTGTCTGTCCGTGTAGGCCCGGTCAACGTGTTTCTCCCCACTGCTTTACGCCGACACCCCCGGGATAACAAGGCCGCCCAGCAGTGTTAGAGACGTCACACTAAGCGGCTCATAGCCGACGCAGCAGTCCACGGACACCTCCGTACAGACGCGCCTGATGCTAACGGTCTTCTGTCCGTCATACAGAAAGGAGCGAACTATAATTCGAACCAAAGACCAAATTATATATATTCTTGTGAACAGCATAAAGGTTCATAACGAAATACCGATTACATATACGGGCAGGAATAGGTTATAGAACTCCTCTGAAAAGTGTTTATCTTCAGTACCAGAATGAACATCAAATTGTCGGGTTTTCTAAATAGAAAAGCACTTTGTTAGTAACAGACAGCAATAATGAGACTTGCAGTTGGTGATTTCTACGTGGAAAAGGAAATAAGCTGTAGAGAGATTGAAAATGGTAAGTAAAGAGAGCCTCAGCCTTTTGTTCACATTCTTACATGTAATGCACTTGGTTGTTTTTCATTTCCGTACCTTTCATAACATTTTTAATATTGTTTCAAGAAGTGTATCTTCAATAGCAGAGTGAACTTCAAATTGTCAGGCTTTTCTTAAAGGAAAGAGCAGTCCCTTAGTATCACAGTGCAAGACATAATCTTGTGTTCAGTGATGTCTATGTTAAAAGGAGAATTTTTGATATCTATCTTTTGTTTCCATTCTTTATACTGGGGACACACTTGTAAAAATTCTTGAAAAGAGCTGTCACCATGAACATATGAGTAAATTCACAATAGTCATGTGTTTTATGAGATAAAGCGAACTCTTGTTACCTTATTGTAAACGAAAGTTGTGAGGGTTTTGCTATGTATGACAGTGTTTAAGATAATTTACTTTCAGTGTAATAGCTTGAAAATGTTAAGTCCTGCTGTCAGTTGGCATTTGTCAGCACCTATATGCGAGTTTTAAAGCTAAATAGTGTTCTGACAATTATAAAATAGTGGCAAAGTTCCTCAATCGATTAAACGTATTCCTGCCCGTATATATAATCGGTATTTCGTTATGAACCTTTATGCTGTTTACAAGAATATATATAACTTGGTCTTTGGTTCGAATTATGGTTCGCTCCTTTCTGTATGACGGACAGAAGATCGTTAGCATCAGGCGCGTCTGTAATGTCCGTGGACTGCTGCGTCGGCTATGGGCCGCTTAGTGTGACGTCACTAACACTGCTGGGCGGCCTTGTTATCCCGGGGGTGTCGTTTACGCTCCATACGCCAGGGATGCACGCTGTAAACAACGACAACGTCACTGCGAACTTCTCAGTGGCGGCCCGCAGCGCGGAGGGCCTCCAACTACTGTTCAGAACATCTTCTGACGTAGGGTCCCCAAATTGAAATGCAGTTTCAGTTCGGCGTGCTACGACAATATAGCTGTGCTCTTATCTTACTTCGGGAGGACGACAGTTCAGTCCCGCGTCCGGCTTGTAATGTTATGCGTGCCTCACTGCTTTTTTTAAGTGCATTTTAACGTACACGATCAGTATTATGGCAAGCAGAATGGAAATGGACAATTTAAAGGTAATAAGAACTACTACCGAGCGAGATATCACCCGACAAATCAGGCAAACAATTTTAACTACGGCAACAACCCACAGCACACTGCGTATGCCAATGAATACGGCAACAAAAGTTGGCAGCGCGGATTCCCACAGCAAGCGCAGGGATGGAATCCTGGCGCGCGGAACGCGAACGTATACTACCAACATATTAACCCAAATAATACTCAGCAATTTCAAACATCGGCTCCAAACAAAGAACAAATGCATGAACAACAATTTCAGACGCAATTTGAACCTGAGAATAGAGGAAATAACCAAATGCAGAGGAAACGGTACAACCCGCCGGTATTTTTCACTCAAGCTCACAATCTTCCGACTTTTAATCCAGTAAATGAACCAACACAGTTTGATATCCGAGTAATTCACAACACTCAGTTTTATTCGCCGCAATTAACTGAAATGAGTGTACAACCTGATAGGAATAACAATGGTTGTACCACCAACTATTCAAGAACGGAAAACTAATCACAGCATCTTATTACTCCTTACCATGTGCTGTACGGCAGGAAGGGAGTAACTTCATTAATGACGAAGACCTGAATACAGTGCTAGTACTACGTTACAACGACAAGTACTGACATTCGTGTTACTACACGGGAATAATATAACAAACTTACACCGACAAGAAGGAGACCAAATTCGGGTGACAACCGAAATCACACTAGCAGTATATGTAACTACAGCAATACTGGATACTGGTGCAAAAGTAAATGCAATCTCACTATGTTTTTTCAAACAGATAACCGCCACACAAAAAATACCCATATTACCCGTACAAGGATGTTGCATTACAGGAGATATTAGTTCACACACGCAGAAAGTGTAGATGCAAGCTTTGATCCCTGATATTATAGAAACAGTAAAACTTGAATGTATTTTCCTGGTAGTAAAGAACTTGTCAATACCCTGCTTGTTAGGTATTGAATTTCTCCAACAGACGAAGACCAAGATTGATTTCACCGAAGGAACTTGCACTCTAAATGTAAATGAACAATCACTATCAGACGCACACATGAGAATGTACGTAATTATCTCTCGGCGCATCTGCCCTCGTGGTTAGCTCACGAGGTAGACGTCAACAATATTTCCGAATGTCAAAAGACTGCCAGAGTATAAACAGTTCTACGAACGCTCAGAAGGAGCGCAATTATAAACCAAATGGTATTTTATTTCCCTGGATCCAGTAACTGGATAGTTACTGTATTCAAAACAGTAACTACAATATAAGAAAGACTAGAAGCTGATCTCGGTGCTTTCAAAAGTTCGCTGTAAATAACAGCACAACTCCAGAAATCCCATCCTTTGACCATACACCTTCGACATAAATTTTTTTAGCACTTACTTAATCCTATGTATTTTCTGTTCCATGTACTATGTACTACGAGTATGATTGCAAGAATTGAAGATTAAGCAATTCAGTCATGACGTCTTAATCATCGACGCTTGACACACTGATGCATCAAGACAAGAAACCGACCATGATATTACAGTCAGTGACAGTTCAGTGCATCACCTCGTTAATTCATTTTTCTGAGGTACGATGTGTACCAGACTTCTGCATACAAACTCGAGTGAATAATACCTCGTTCAAAATTGTAAATATTTTCTATGTTCTTGTTATTTCATGATTCTTAGCATACAACCAACAGTAAGAACTCTGAACTATGAATGAACTACTAATGAAAATCTCTTTGCCCGTGAGACGATAATTGCCATGTAAATATGTTCTTTGTTTATCGGTGTCTACTTGACGAAAAGTTTTTCTGATTATTTTGATATATTATTTGCATTATGGTATGTTACCCGTCAAATGTATTCATTGTCTTAGCTGCATTGTAAACATTAGAAGTGGAACACATGATATTACTTGGGAAATTGAAATCCGACAGTTCATAAAAGAAACGCTCATGCTTCAATTGGAGGCAATGTAATGTTATGTGTGCCTCACTGCTTCTTTTTATTTAAATAATTTGTGCCTGATTTTATTCTGAGAAGCTCAGTAATGTATGTAAATACCGAAAATGTAAATGTGATTCAAAAAGTACTTGAAGTGAAGTGCAGCTGGACAGCAATAAACTCTTTAGCGCTCAAACCCCGCAACGATAGTATTAGAGAATCTTTGAGTACGGACTCTAAAAAAAAATTGATTTTATTAAAAAAAAGGGACTGTTAATCTGTATGTTGTGGAAAGAGGACGTGTTGCTAGGCCGTCGCTCAGAACATATTGTTACATTTAATGAAAATTGATATTTTAATGATAAAACCAAGTGAAGTACGTGTAAGAGTTGCCAAACATTTATGTATACAAATTTTCTGGAAGTGAAGAATAGAAATATCTTGTTTTTGGAAAAGGAGGTGAACTTTATTGTCGTCGCCGTCTATTAATTCACAGAACTGTAAGTGTACAAAGTTCACTTAAATACAAGAAAAGAAATGCATTCTCCGTAGTTTTCATTCAATAAGTAACAACCTCTCACAATTTCTTAATTACAGTAACTGGCTTATGTTCTTGTACAATAGTATGGTGCTGAATGGTTTATGTTCTTGTACAATAGTATGGTGCTGAACTCCACTGACCAATTTTGATGTAGCAGGACGTGTGGTTTGAAGGAAGTTTGTGTGTCAAGCAATTTCCTTTTCTCACGAAAAGCAGATTGCTGTTAGATCTTTCTTACTTACAACCGTGGTTCCTTAGGTATGAAAAGCTACGAAAACTTTGGCTCAAAGCTATCCGAAATACGGCCAAGTAACTAACAGAGTCGTATTTTAAACCTTAAAGAACAATAACTTCCTCCAAATTGCAATACGTCAACAACTGGTGCAGAAGCTGATCATTCAAGGACGCAGCAACCAAAATTCAGGTACCAGTTACGACTTAAAGTAAAAATCTCAATCAAAGATCAATCTCTCTCTTCCAAAACATATAAAAATATTCATAATATTATTAAAAAAGTTAATTTTACAGGCTAACCTAATTTAGGTTTTCCGTGATTTCCCTAAATCGCTCCAGGCCAATGCCGGGATGGTTCCTTTGAAAGGGCACGGCCGACTTCCTTCCCCGTCCTTCCCTAATCCGATGAGACCGATGACCTCGCTGTTTGGTCTCTGCCCTCATACAGTCCAATCCAATCCCACCTTACTGTTGTTAGCGATGCAGGAATTGAGGAAACGTGAAGGATCATCTTTATCATTGTTCTGAATTGCCGCATTAATTTCGAAATTTAAATGCAAAAATGTACACTTTGCAAACTGTACTCACCTGAGAACTGCGTTACTGAGAACATGGAGTTCATAATGACCGCCGCACTCGTCGTCTCGAGGCCCATGGACTGCAGTTTATCTCCGAACAGCAGGCTGAATATGGTGTTCAGGCACTGGCTGGTAATCTGATCAGAAATCACAGAAAAGGAGATATAGACATCTGGAAATGGTAATGCTAATGTACGTGGTGGTGTCGAACAATTTTTAGACACTTTAAGAAAATGAAACAACTACGGCCTTCTTATGATCTTACTGTGTAGCTTCCAGTTTCGGCGATTCAGTGTGCTATCTTGAAGCCTTAGTTGATTCTGAAGTGTTTATCACGATCAACATATACGCTGCATCAGCGCCAAAGGTAACTAAATTACGCAGACCATCTGTAACTGTGATGTCAGCACTCCAACCATCAGCTGCCAATTACACGAGAGTTCTTTACAGCGATATAGAAAGAGAGAATTTCTTATTTACCAGTATGAGTCACATTGGCCCACTGTCAAATGATGTGGCACATATTTTTGTAAAGTTAATGTTAATCGCGGATTCAGAAATGACAACATAGTTGTCAAAGTTTCTGACACATTCAGAGGAACAGTTCGATCCGATACGGAAATCATGCACATACAAAATAACCTGTGCTGATTGCGAATCCGCTTCCCACGCCCGGGTTCCCGGGTTCGATTCCCGGCGGGTCAGGGATTTTCTCTGCCTCGTGATGACTGGATGTTGTGTGACGTCCTTAGGTTAGTTAGGTTTAAGTAGTTCTAAGTTCTAGGGGACTGATGACCATAGATGTTAAGTCCCATAGTGCTCAGAGCCATTTGAACCATTTGATTGCGAATCCATATACGTAGGTAAAACTAGTGGAACTTCCAGACAAAGATATAAAGAACATACTTCCCTGCATGCCATTAAACATTGGATTTTCAAAGAACATTTGAAGAAAACGTAACTTACTGTTGTGGATATAGATACGAATCTAAAAGTTTTGCTCTTCGTAGATAAAGGAGGTACTATAGATATCATATAAGATCTGGAAATTTATATTCATTCCCACAAGGAACCTAACTGTTTCCTGAACGAACAAACCGAGTCGAAGAACGAAGTATTCTTTGACTGTTTTCGTAATTTCTTATGCACATAGACCATAGTTTGTGCACTGTATTACCTTGACATTGTTATCAGTAAATATCGTTAGTAATATCGTACAGACAGACTGTAATCTTCACGTATGGATCCACATGGCTCTCATGTGAACTATTACGAATTTCCGCTTACTACTCTACATTATTTGCTTGACTACACGCCTTTACTGGGTTTTATCCAATTATCTTAATGTTTCAGTTACGATATTCCGCGCCGGCCCGAGTGGCCGAGCGGTTAAAGGCGCTACAGTCTGGAACCGCACGACCGCTCCGGTCGCAGGTTCGACTCCTGCCTCGGGCATGGATGTGTGTGATGTCCTTAGGTTAGTTAGGTTTAAGTAGTTCTAAGTTCTAGGGGACTTATGACCACAGCAGTTGAGTCCCATAGTGCTCAGAGCCATTTCATATTTCGTGTTGTTTTCGATCACTGATATCGATTGTAAGATACTCTTACACTGTCATTTTTGATATCGACAAACTTTTTTTGTCTGGCAGTTAACGGTTGGAGAGCTGACATCACAGTTACATTTATGTTGGCCACTGGTCACTGATCCAGCGTAGTACATATTGAACGTGATAACCGCTTGAACGTCAACTAAGGCCTCAAGATGGCGCATTGAAGCGCTGGAACTGATAGCTACACAATAAATAAGATCATAAGGACGGTTGTGGGCGTTTAATTTTCCTACAATAGTGACCTTCATCCAAAAAGATGGACTTACAAAAGCTTTTAGACACGTTAGGAACTGTGTTATACGACAGTCCTCTGCTAGTTATATAAGTTTCAATGTTAATTTTGGTTCATTTCTGACCACCCCTGGAGCGTCTGCATCAGCACAGGCTAAAAACGAAGTATATAAAATTACAACTAGTGCCTCATGAAATTTAAGTCATACATACGTTATACATGTACTAGCAAATACGGCAATGCTTCACAATTACTGAACACGTACGGAAATGTGATATCCGTCATAATCCTCCCCCACTCTCTCTCTCTCTCTCTCTCTCTCGCTCTCTCTGTGTGTGTGTGTGTGTGTGTGTGTGTGTGTGTGTGTGTGTGTGCAGCTCCTCCTATCCCCTCTGCTGTCCATCTCTTTCTTCCTGCTCTTATGTCCACCCCCTCAACGTTGATTTATATTCCCCTCCCCCCCCTGTCTATCCGTCTTTATTTGATCCTTGTTTATTGTTGTTGCAAATAAACCTTGATGGGAGTGACTTACAATGAGTAACCAAATCGGTTCGGTATGAAAGACATATCCTGCTGTTAGATCTGTGAAGATGGTAGCTCCAATGATAGTATTTTGCATTATTTTAATCTGCAAACCAGTGGGATTAAAAAGTTTAGGACAATTCAGATTTCTTAGTGATTTCCTGAT
Source organism: Schistocerca cancellata (assembly GCF_023864275.1). NCBI lineage: Eukaryota > Metazoa > Arthropoda > Insecta > Orthoptera > Acrididae > Schistocerca > Schistocerca cancellata. The sequence goes on along the minus strand of NC_064631.1, from coordinate 171,441,689 downwards.
CATAAGGCAGCACGCCATAAATACAACTTTCCTCTTTTCTATTGAAATCCACTGCGAATAAGAAAACAACATGGCACATAATTGTGTATAAATTTTTAAAAAAAAGTTACACGTAAGGAGAAAGAAAATATACTGGGAAACAAGTCGTCTAATAGGTTGCACGCACTGCTTTCAATAGTTGAAACTGACTGCGAGAAAGAAAACGAAACCACTCAGCAAAGCGCAGCACTTTCTTCCTAGCAGTCAGTTGTAACAGAAAACCTGTACACTTTTGTTTAAAGATACATAGCCCTGTGCATCTAAATGCTTTCTGGAGCCCCCTGTAAAAATGGGGAGCTAATCGGTCAAGAACTTTTCGAGACCTTTGCTCAGATTATTGCCCAAAAATTTGAAGTAAATCGGTCGAGAACTTTTAGATATTTTTGGTAACAACGTTAAACAATGACTTCATATAGCAGTACAGATATACAGGGTGTTTATAATTTAGTTACACAAAAGTAATCTTTAATTGTGAAAAGGGTAAATGGCTTACAGAAATATTTGATACGGAACTGAATGCAGAATGTCTTCAAGTTTTATCCCCTCCAAACACTGTTAGTTATGTTCCCGTTTAGAAGCATGCACGGTTGAGGTATTCCAACGGTCATTATGGAGTCGTATAACGGTGCAGTGTGCGCGCAGTGTTGTTTGCGGTTTCGTGAATCCAAACCCACTACTACAGTTCAGAGACAATTCAGGACAAAATATCAGAAACCACCATCTCCAAGACAAATTGTTATTAATTGTTATTAATCATATCACGGAGACTGGCTGTGTGTCTCATAAGAACACCGGGTCAGGGTCGGGCAGCAGTCTATGGCGCAGCAACTGAAGATGTTCGGCTGTCTTACATTCGCAGTCTGGATAAATGAACGACACACGCCAGATTAGAACTGAAAGTGCCTATCGTTACAGTGTGGAAAATATTAGGAAAACAACTGTCATTCAAAACCTGAAAACAAACTCTTGCAAACTTTTTCTTAAAGTGACAGAGAAAAGCGAACTGAGTTTTGTGTAGAAATGTTTAACAAAATGAAGACTGAAGATGATTTTATTAAAAAAATTGTGTTCAGTGACGAAGCCACCTTCCATACCTGCGGTAAAGTGGATCGGAATAATGATCGGATATGGTGTTGTGGCGTATCAAGACAGCCACGCCACTCGGAAGTAGCCGAAATGCACGCGTTAAATTCAAGCAGGCTTGCTGAGGTCTGAAACAGGATACGTAATGAATGCTATAAAGAAAAGTACGTAGCTTCCGTAATACTTAACTTTAATCCATCATTTGTATACAGCATTCTTGATGATGCAAGTGAGACTCTCTCTAGAAATGGTTAATGGCGCCTTGCTAGGTCGTAGCCATGGACTTAGCTGAAAGCTATTCTAACTATCTCTCGGCAAATGAGAGAAAGGCTTCGTCAGTGTAGTCGCTAGCAAAGTCGTCGTACAACTGGGGCGAGTGCTAGTACGTCTCTCTAGACCTGCCGTGTGGTGGCGCTCGGTCTGCAATTACTGACAGTGGCGACACGCGGGTCCGACATGTACTAATGGACCGCGGCCGATTTAAAGCTACCACCTAGCAAGTGTGATGTCTGGCGGTGACACCACATATGGAATGAGCAGAAACCACATCACGTAATCGGACATGTACGGGACTCGTCTAGGGTAAACGCTTTTTGTGCTATAAGCGTTAACATGAGTTGCGATACTTTCTTATTTGTCGAGTCAAATGTAACTGGCATATCGTACTTGGATATGGTTCAAAAATGGCTCTGAGCGCTATGGGACTTAACATCTGAGGTCATCAGTCCCCTAGAACTTAGAACTACTTAAACCTAACTAACCTAGGGACATCGCACACATCCATGCCCGAGGCAGGATTCGAACCAGAGACCGTAGCGTACCTGGATATGTTTGAAGTTATCCAGTGCCTCTATTACAACACGATATGGGAACAGAATTCAATTTCTAGCAAGATGGTGCAGCCACCACGTTATGATAGTGAAGTTTCATTCCTCTCTAGGATTGTACAGACATGGACTGGACGCGGTGGGACAACATCCTCGTCACCGCGATAGCCTGATTTAACCCCAATTAACTTCTCTGTGTGTGGTTACATTAAAGACAAAGTGTTCGTTGCTCCGTTTCCGGCAAACGCCGAGGAGCTGCGACAATGGACAACACAAGCTGTAGCCACCACACGTCAAGAAATGCTTCATAGGATTTTGCAGGAAACTGAAGATGTGAAATTTATTGTGTTGCAAATGGTAGCCACATTGAGCATTTGCAAATAAAACTTGAAGATATACTGCATTCAGTTTTGTATCAAACATACCTAAGTTATTTACCTTTTCACAGCTAAAAGTCACTTTTGTATAACACGTTGTTACGTTATAAAAAATAGGTATATAGTCAAAAATAAAATAACTGTTTCAGCTCCGCACTGTACGATACAATTATAAACAATAACGTAGGCTGCATACTAATTTCCTCATTCATTTACAGAATACTTAGACAAAGATTAATATTACGGAACAATAGACACATCATATGATTCATTAATACAACAAACGGTGTTAATGAAAACAAATAAAGGTTGCGTTTCAAATCCTAGTGGCCATATCAGTAATACGTTACGTATCACTGCCAGGTCTCAAAGTACTATTAATCGTTTATGATCTGGACAATCTTGTGTTGCGGGCAGCACTGTACAGTGAACTTTCGCCATCGTTCACACAGAATGTGTTCCCGAATACATGCGGTTTTTTTAATCAGTTTACAAAAATCGAACGATAGTTAATCTGCATCCATAGCAAAGGCCACCTACTTATTCATCTTTTCACAAACTGTCGGGGTGCAGAGGGCAGAGGGTCTGAGGCCGACGGGTCAGTGCTTGTAGCAGCCGTCTAACCAAGATCTGGACGGTTCTTTCTTAACCACCACTCACTGCTGTGCCACTAACTCAACGGTCATACGTCGCACAGTATGATTAGAATAGCAAGGCTTTTACCACAGTCCATCTCATAGATTCTTGGAAATAAACTGCAAACACCTGCTGTATAATCCTTTAACAATTTGCACCAACACGTACAGCTTAGACACTTCGGCTCATTTTCAGGGAAAAAAAAAGAAAAAAAAAACGGAACCATTACAGGATCACTTTGCTGTCCATCCCTCTGTCTGATTGACTGACTGACAGTTAAAAAACACTTTTCCTCAGTAACGGGCAGACGTATCAGTTCAAATTTATGTCACATGCTAAGGCCTACGGCCCTTGGCGTTGCAAAAAAATTGAAGCTTGTAACTCATTCAGTCAAAAGATACGACCATTTATGTCACTTTTTTTATGCTCGCAAACGCAATCATTAAAACATCTATGGTACTTTCCGTTGGAGTAGAATCATGAAATTTGGTAAGTAGTATGGTTTCACAGCACCAAATAACAACCAAAATAACAAAATACGAAAATTGTTGATCTGTTACTATTTCACAAGAAAAAAAGATTTCTTTTGTTATCCGACATCAAACTTGAAATTGAAACAATCAGTACCTCTATATTCACGCTCACAGTCGCAATAGTAGGAGACAAACATCAGGCATTGCTCGTATGACGCGTTTTGGAATTTATCTGTTAAGACTAGTCTGCGAATATTTGTTTCACATACACATTGAAACGCCATATTTATTTGCAAAATTTTTGCTGAGTAGTCTACAAATGATTGTTTCACTTCACACGAAACACCATTTGTAAGTGCAGTAATCGCTCTTGGCTATCTGATGACGGATAAATGCCGAAACGCGTCACACGAGCAATGAAGTCATTCCTTGCATGTTTGACTTTTACCATTGCGACCCAGTCAGCCCGAATGCAGAACTACTAGCTATTATCATAATGGTCAAAAAAAATGTCAGATGTGTGTGAAATCTTATGGGACTTAACAGCTAAGGTCAGCAGTCCCTAAGCTTACACACTACTTAATTTAGATTATCCTAAGAACAAACACACACACCCATGCCCGAGGGAGGACTCGAACCTCCACCGGGACCAGCCGCACAGTCCATGACTGCAGTGCCCTTGACCGCTCGGCTAATCCCGCGCGGCTCATAATGGTCGCCTGGCTCCAGCAACACTTCTGTTACATTTACATCACTGAAATTAAAACATTTTCGAAAACTTTGGACACTCTAAGACTGATGTCTTTCCAATATCAATGTCCATAACAAGCAAAATGGTCGAGATGCTCGATTCCTGGAATGGATCAACTGTCTACGCACATACCTAATCTAAACAGAAGGTGGAGGGGAAGGGGGGGGGGATGAGAAAGGAAAGCAACGGGAAGGAACTTACGATGTCAGCTGTATCAAATCAAATGTCTCTGAGCACTATGGGACTTAACTTCTGAGGTCATCAGTCCCCTAGAACTTAGAACTACTTAAACCTAACTAACCTAAGGACATCACACACATCCATGCCCGAGGCAGGATTCGAACCTGCGACCGTAGCGGCCGCGCGGTTCCAGACTGTAGCGCCTAGAACCGCTCGGCTACCCCGGCCAGCCCAGCTGTATCAGATCTTAATGTGGAGTCAGCGGCGCCGAATGGAAATGCGTTCCCCGACCGGGAATCGAAGCCTGGCTCTCCTACTTACTAGGCAACTGCGTTAACCAATGCGCCACACGAACACAGTGTTCATCGCAATTGCGCTATCCCAGTACGCCCGTCGGCCTACCCACTTACCCATCTACCGCCACCTACCCTCAGTTCCCTTGCACGTCCGCTATGCTCGCTGCTTTGAGATTCTCACATGTCCGAAAGACACCATGCAGTCATATAACGAGTCGCCTCGATGGGTTATGAATTCACCACCTTCAGTGCGAAGGCAAAATCAAGTCTTTGAGTTTCGGGAGCCCACCATTTTATGAAAGTCACGTTAAGGGAGATTACAATATATCCTTTCCCCACAGTTTGTAAACCTTGCAAAATCTAGTGCCCAAATACGTTAAGTGGAAGGCAAGTACCAATCTTGTAGCATAGATACTTAACAAAGGTACTAGATTTCACTCCTAAAGTGGACAGACAGTTTTATCTGAACCTCATGCCACAAAATGTGCTTAATGGAAATGATGATAACGAGAACAATGAAGTGTTGGAATTGGCCATAATTGCGTCCAGGGGCATTTAGCATCTGTTCTTTATACTTCCATTCTAGTTTCACATTAACTAAAAACTTTACAAATGTCAAAATGACACTATTATCACTAGCCAACGTAACAAAATTTTGTGAACTGACAATAATAAAAATAGTTACAATTATAATAATAATAATTCTTATTATTATTTACATTTTATGGGCTTCATTGGACCACTATAGCCAATAATAATAATAATAATAATAATAATAATAATAATAATAATAATAATCCCCGTGGAGGCCCGGGAGAAGAGAAGAATAGGCCTCCGGTATGTTCTGCCAGTCGTAAAAGGCGACGAAAAGAACAGACCACTAATAGGGCTAACCCCCCTTTTAGTGTGATTACTTGGTTCAGGACAGAACTAAAGAAGCCTCGGACAAGTGCCGTCATGGTCGGGGACGACGCTTGAACCCTATGCCCGCCCACAATGGTAACGACACTGCTAGCCAACTGGAAAAGGATTTAAATCCGAATAGAGGTGTTTTGCAGGATATGCTTCCTGCAACCACCCTAGAAGGAAAACAAAGACAGAGGATGAGATGGTCAGATGAAGTTAATCGACACCTCATGTTCTGTTATTACCAAGCAACAAACCTAGGAACCAACACAACTGGATACAGATCACAAGTATACACAACATTTATTACCAGATACCCGGAATTAAAATTTTTAACAGAACAACGACTAGCTGATCAGATCCGTGTAATAATCAAAAATAACAGGATACCCCAGTCAGAATTAGAAAACATCAAACAACAAGTACAACAAATACTGGAACAAAATAATGTGCAATCAGAAGAGGAAGAAAACACAGTAATGGACTCAAACATCCCAGAGCAAACAAACAAAGACCAACACGCATCAATTAAACAATCAGAGGAAAACGAAATCTTAAGACAGCCACCAGAACAAGCACAAATAGAACACGAAGAGAGACACGTGTTAGATATAGAAGAGAAATTTCAGCTGACATATATAGAATACAAAGACACAAATACAGACATTAGACCATTCTTGCATAGACCGCCAAATAACCCACAAGTCGAAACAACAATAAAAACTATCAACACAACCATACACAACAAAATAAATGAAAACACAACTATGGAAGAGTTACAACTACTGGTTTATATAGGAGCACTCACTACACTAAATATACACACTAGGCAGAGATCAGAACAAACCAACACACAGAAGAAACCCACAAAACCAGCATGGCAACACAGGTTACAGATCAGAATAGAAAAACTGAGAAGAGACATCGGACAGTTAACACAATTTATAAGAAATGAAATATCAGACAAAAAACGAAAAAGGTTAGGTAAAATCTCACAACAAGAAGCAACAGAGCAATTAGATGAAAAAAAGCAGAAATTGCAAGCATTGGCCAAACGACTTAGAAGATACAAAAAAAGTGAAAATAGAAGGAAACAAAACCAAACATTCAACACAAACCAAAAGAGATTTTACCAAACAATGGATAACACACACATTAAAATAGACAATCCACCAAACATAACAGACATGGAACACTTCTGGAGCAGCATATGGTCAAACCCGGTACAACATAACAGGCATGCACGGTGGATACAAGCAGAAACAGACACATACAAGATGATACCACAAATGCCTGAAGTGATAATTTTGCAACATGAAGTCACCCGAGCAATCAATTCTACACACAATTGGAAAGCCCCTGGAAATGATAAAATAGCAAATTACTGGCTAAAGAAGTTCACCTCAACACATTCACATCTAACTAAATTATTTAACAGTTACATTGCAGACTCATACACATTCCCTGATACACTTGCACATGGAATAACCTATCTGAAACCTAAAGATCAAGCAGACACAGCAAACCCAGCTAAATATCGCCCCATAACATGCCTACCAACAATATACAAAATATTAACTTCAGTCATCACACAGAAATTAATGACACATACAACACAGAACAAAATTATAAATGAAGAACAAAAAGGCTGCTGCAAAGGAGCACGAGGATGTAAAGAGCAACTGATAATAGATACAGAGGTGACATATCAAGCTAAAACTAAACAAAGGTCCCTACACTACGCATACATTGATTACCAAAAAGCCTTTGATAGTGTACCCCACTCATGGTTACTACAGATTTTGGAAATATACAAAGTAGATCCTAAATTGATACAGTTTCTAAACACAGTAATGAAAAATTGGAAAACCACACTTAATATCCAAACAAATTCAGATAACATCACATCACAGCACAGCCAATACAGATTAAGCGTGGAATATACCAAGGAGACTCATTAAGTCCTTTCTGGTTCTGTCTTGCTCTGAACCCACTATCCAACATGCTAAATAATACAAATTATGGATACAATATTACTGGAACATACCCACACAAAATCACACATTTGCTATACATGGATGATCTAAAACTACTGGCAGCAACAAATCAACAACTCAACCAATTACTAAAGATAACAGAAGTATTCAGCAATGATATAAATATGGCTTTTGGAACAGACAAATGTAAGAAAAATAGCATAGTCAAGGGCAAACACACTAAACAAGAAGATTACATATTGGATAACCACAGCGACTGCATAGAAGCGATGGAAAAAGCAGATGCCTATAAATACCTAGGATACAGACAAAAAATAGGAATAGATAATACAAATATTAAAGAAGAACTAAAAGAAAAATATAAACAAAGACTAACAAAAATACTGAAAACAGAATTGACAGCAAGAAACAAGACAAAAGCTATAAATACTTATGCTATACCAGTATTGACCTACTCATTTGGAGTAGTGAAATGGAGTGACACAGACCTAGAAGCACTCAATACACTTACACGATCACAATGCCACAAATATAGAATACATCACATACATTCAGCAACAGAAAGATTCACATTAAGCAGAAAGGAAGGTGGAAGGGGATTTATAGATATAAAAAACCTACATTATGGACAGGTAGACAATTTAAGAAAATTCTTTCTAGAACGAGCAGAAACTAGCAAAATACACAAAGCAATCACTCATATAAATACATCAGCTACAACATTGCAATTTCATAACCACTTCTACAACCCTTTAGATCACATAACATCAACAGATACAAAGAAAGTAAATTGGAAAAAGAAAACACTACACGGCAAGCACCCGTATCATCTAACACAGCCACACATAGATCAAGACGCATCCAACACATGGCTAAGAAACGGCAATATATACAGTGAGACGGAAGGATTCATGATCGCAATACAGGATCAAACAATAAACACCAGATATTACAGCAAGCATATTATTAAAGATCCCAATACCACAACAGATAAATGCAGACTTTGCAAACAACAAATAGAAACAGTAGATCACATCACAAGCGGATGTACAATACTAGCAAATACAGAATACCTCAGAAGACATGACAATGTAGCAAAAATAATACATCAACAACTTGCCATAAAACATAAACTAATAAAACAACACGTTCCCACATACAAGTACACACCACAAAATGTACTGGAGAATGATGAATACAAATTATACTGGAACAGAACGATTATAACAGATAAAACAACACCACATAACAAACCTGACATCATACTCACCAATAAAAAGAAGAAATTAACACAACTAATTGAAATATCCATACCCAACACAACAAATATACAGAAGAAAACAGGAGAAAAAATTGAAAAATACATCCAACTGGCTGAGGAAGTCAAGGACATGTGGCATCAGGATAAAGTCGACATTATCCCAATTATACTATCAACTACAGGAGTCATACCTCACAATATTCACCAGTACATCAATGCAATACAGCTACATCCAAACATATATATACAACTACAAAAATCTGTAATTATTGATACATGTTCAATTACCCTAAAGTTCCTAAATGCAATATAACATATACCATACAGTTACAAGGAAGTCACGCTTGACCGAGGTCCGCGTCACGTTCCATTTTTAACCAGACTTAAGTCTGAGAAAAAAAAGTCAATAATAATAATAATAATAATCCTAAATATTAATCCGCCAGCCGTTGTGGCCGAGCGGTTCTAGGCGCTTCACTCCGGAACCGCGCTGCTGCTACTGTCGCAGGTTCGAATCCTGCCTCGTGCATGGATGCGGGTACTGTCCTTAGGTTAGTTAGGTTTAAATAGTTCTAAGTCTAAGGGACTGATGACATCAGGTGTTAAGCCCCATAGTGCTCAGAGCCCAATATTAATCAAAATTTCGTAACGTAAAGTAGGTACATTATTTTTTCATTGCAAATATTGGATGTTTAGAATTGGTTAAAAATATTTTTCCCTACAAATTTGATTTTCACAAACATCTATTTGGAAGGAGGCTGTTTTATTTGCATGACAATTTTCAGGTAGTTTTGGCCATGAATGTGAATTTGATAAATGTGTTCAACCTCCATAGTATCGATGTAACCATATTCTTTATAAGTCTTTTCCTGAGACCACAGATCTTGGTGAGAGAGGTTAGTTTTTCTTTGTCAGAGTGGCAGCAGTGTGTGATAGTTTGGCGATGTACTTGCTTTGAGAAAGATGGAAGCTGGCTTCGCGTTTAGCGAAGGCAGTATTATTTGAAAAGGATTTTGTATTGTATTGATTTATTATGAGGAAACATTTTGTGAAACAGAGATAATACGAATGCATGAATATCAGAAGGGAAGTTTTCTAAGGCAATCTAGTTTTCTTGTATACATTCGTTATTGTGTAGTTTCTTAATGGTAGAACGTTGTGTATGTTTAAAATTTACTGTAAGCATTTTTATAGTGAAGCACATGGATTTGTCTTATAATTGAAATAAGTGCCAAGAAAAGTAATTGCACACAGGAATATAGTTAAGAAAGATCTTTGCTAACTTGACTAGTTGTTAGACCCTTATGAAAAGGTGTATTGTTGTTAATTAAGCATAATTATAATTGGAGTCTTTGTTCTCATTTATCAGTCGTTTAGTTCTTCATTTTTTCATTTTTTACCTTTACGAATGTGCGTGTACTCGCATTCGACATCGCGAGTTGTGTGCTGTAAAAGCATTTTTTATGAAAAGTGATAAGGTACCATCTTGCATTGCACATCGCAAGTACGGTGAATGAAATCTGATTCTTGACAGTTCATTATCATCTTACCAGAAACGGGCTGCAGAACAGGCGAGCGTTCGTACAGGTAGGCCAACAAATTTAATTATCAGCAGAATTCATGTCCACTATAAGGTACAGAGATTGTTGGAACGGGTTTGTGAAAATATCACAGGTTTTCAGAGGTTTCAAATATATATAATCACTTATACACTCACATGGGAAATATTTTATTTTATTTTTCTAAATATAATCTACACTGGTTAAAATGTTAACATTTTTACGTGCGTTACTTCAAGATCAAATAAAATCGGTAATTTTTTTTATATAGAAGGCTGTGGATTGCTGTGTTATGAAGGTTAAATGACTTGTTTGTATTGGTTGTATTGCCTATAACAGTATCGTATCGTTTCATAGAATAAACACGCGTTGTATGTCGAGGTCCAAACTTTTTCTGAGGAAACTTGACAAATAGATACGAAAATCTCCCAGAAAACTAAGTATGACGCCAAAACGAAGCGTTTTTAATAATCGTGGGTTTCATGGTAATAGAGCTTCGAACAAAGGGAAACATTGTGTTCAACGTGTGTTGTGTGAAGTTACAGACAATGACATTCAGGCAAACTCGTCAGTATCTAGAGAAACACCCATTCGTGCGTAGAAGATTAAAATAAAACGTAGTGATACACAGTTTTCTCAAAACGAAAGTCAAATAAATGGTAGGTTAGGTTATATTCTGATAGATTTACACATCCTAACAAGGGTGTTAGGTGAATGTATGTGTTGCAAAATATGTGGGGGGCCACCTAGTTTACATGAAGACAGTGCAGTATCAAATGGAATAGTCAGGAAACTTATCATTAATTGTGCCAGTTGCAAATATACTAATTCATTTTAGAATTCCGATAAGTGTAAAGATAATTATTTTGAAGTAAATGTTAGATGGTTTTATGGACTGAGAGCTCTTGGCCAAGGACTCATTGCAGCAGAAACAATGTGTGCCGTGATGAACATGCCATGCCCACCTTGAAAAATCGATAAGTATGCAGAATTTATTGGAACTGCTGTGGAATCTGTTGCATGTGAGTCAATGAAAGGTGCTGGAAACGAAGTTGTTGAAGTAAATAATGGTACGGCTGACATACCAGTAGCTTTTCATGGCACTTGGCAGTAGCGCATTTACAGTTCTAAGAATTCTGTTGCTATGGTGACCAGTGTGGATACTGGTAAGGTTATAGATTTCCAGATTTTAACCAAATAATGTTATAAGTGTAAATCAGGGAATGATGAGGGACGTATCTGTGGCAGAAATTATGAAGGAACAAGTGGTGGTATGGAGGCCTGTGCAGCTACTGAAATTTTTAGTCGATCTGTGAACGAAAGGGGGATGTGTTACACTAATTCTGAGGTGATGGAGACTGAAAAGCATTTAACAGTGTAGTAGCCGCTCAGTTTTATGGTGAAGAAATTATCACAACACTGAAATGTGTTGGTCATGTCCAGAAGAGGATGGGCACAAGGTTGAGGAAGTTGAAACAATGCTGAGAAACAGGAAAGTTTCTAATGGTAAAACCATAAGAGGCAGGCTGACAGACGAAATGATTTTTGATGTCATTATGAGCTGGCCATTAGAAATGATGCTGAGGATTTGTTGAAAATGAAGCAGGCAGTATGAGCTACCTTCTTGCACAGGCTATCAACTGATGAGAAACCAGTACACGACCTTTGGCCCCCTGGACCTGATTCATGGTGCAATTACCGCAATGCCCAGTACTTAAACAGTTCATAGAGCCTTAAACATTCCATCCCGGCAGCAGGATATCATAAAACCTATTTACAGAGACCAGGCAAATCCTGAATTAATAAAGAAGTGTCAAAATGGTCAGACTCATAATCCCAACGAGTCGTTCAGTAATCTTATATGGACTCGCTTACCAAAAAATGTTTGTGTTGGGATGTAGACACAGTGGCGCTGTTATTGCTTTTAATGATTACAACAATGGTAGGGTAAAAGTGCTACAGTATATGGGAATTAATCCTGGAGCAAACCGCATCAGAGAACTTTAACGGATGGACAAGGTTCGCATTGATAAAGCAGAGTATGCAGCACAGTTGACTTCTAAAGAGTCCAGAAAGAAGGAAAGAAAGAAGAAAAAACTTTGAAAAGACAAGAGGTTGATAAACAATATGGTGCAGTGTGCTTCTGAGTGACTAAAAACAAAAAATTAAGCATATATTAGATGAGTTAGTCTTTTGAAACTTTAGAAGCCGTTCCTGAAAATTCACATTTTATGCTGCGTTTTTCGATAAATCTCAAAAATCACTTCGAGTAGAGTATTCAGATTTTCAGGGAGTAATAACATACCGGTACATATTCTGGGTCTACTAAACTAAAACAAGGACACATTGTTACGTATAAATAAAGTTATTTAGTATAACGTACTAAAAAAGTACACAAAATTTTAAGCGTTTAATTAAAAAAAAATTACTTCCGAAAGCAGTGGCTGAAATTCAATTATTGTAGTTCAGTAGACTCAGAACATATAGTTTAATGTCCTGTAAAAGTTTGATGTGAATGGCTTCAGTGGTTACTGATACACGGGAAAGCCAAGTCATTAAATTTAACATTGTCTAGATAGAGAGTTCAAACTCCCCTTAAAAGATTTCAACGAAAGTGCTACCTTTTAATTGTTCAAGCAGTTTATCAGATCAGATACGGTAACTTACATGTTCATTTGCTCTGCAATTACAATGACAGTGCCTGTACAGTGATTGTTTGTGAGGCTAAACATAAAGATTAGCTATATTCAGGGCTACCATCTTAATTTGAATAGTTTTGTTTTGCACTCAGACGGTATACGTAAATTCTATTGATAACAGATTTCTCTCTCACAGGCGAATTGTTTGATGTATCGGCTACCCTGGATTCCGCTTCGTGGAAAGTGTTCTTCAACCATTTTCGTTCAGAATTTTAAACAGTTCTGTTGTCCTGCTCTGAGATTTACGCGTTTCAATATCAAGGTAAGTTTTACTAATTTCTAAAATACCAACCAGACACATACAAACACGAGTCTAGAAGTCTGAACATTATATTTTCATATTTTTTTCAAAATGTTGTGTCTGTGCTTTCCGCCGTTACTGTTCTCAGTGCCTCAATTATATTAAAGAAGTATCCGTAAGTTAGGAAGTCGAGTGAAGTGCATCGATGAGTGAATCTATAGGCTTTGGTCCAAAACTGTTGACTATCACAGTACCAGTCATACGAAAAGTCAACAACGAAAACACAGGCTTCCTAAGAATGTAATGTATTTAAATTCTCTACCTTTCAGTGAAGTAAATCACAATTACATGAAATTTCTAGAGTGTTTTTCACCAAACCTCGCAATATATCTAATTTAATTCATGTGTTTTAGCTTCGTTTACATATAATTTATGATTACTCGGGTTTCGTGGAAGTTTAGTAATGCCTGGGACGCAAAAATATAACAATGTTTCGAAACTGAAGTAGAAAAAATAATTAAAACAAATTCTCGTCTTGTTGCACATACGTTGGTTTCCAAAACTAAGGGCGGAAGCACATTTCTCATGTTGCGTCGATGCTAAGAAACACAGCGTGCTGAAACTTGAACCATATGTAGAAAGAAATGTTAAAGTGTTGTACAAAAGGTAACTGACAAACTGAAATAAATACGCAATGAGACGAACATAAATACTTTTATTCGAAGACAATAATTGCACTGAGGCCACGGTGATTTATGATGGTCTCCTGGACATTACAGACGGCGGGACAGGCTTGTTAAAAGTGTGTGCGACCATCACGGACAACAACGGATGCCCTGCAGAGGGCCCTAATTTTGGCCATAACGTTTGAAATGCGTTCATGAGGTACAGTGTGTCACTCCCCGCTAGAGCGGTTGACAACTGCCGGTTGGTGCAACTGGACGTGATGGAACACGTCTTCCCGACCTATACTACAAGTGCTCGGAGGGATTATTAGGTTTTCATACGTTTTCTGCCTTTATAAATATCTCACCCTTACTTTATTGGGACGAAGATGAATGAGCGCGCTGCACGGGTAGTGCATAAGATCGTTGATTTCCTGTTTAAATTTATCTGTAGTTCGCTCTTTCGCGAGTCAGTTGTGGAGCGCTGGGGCATTCTTATTTGAGACATACTACCGAGCAGTCGAGTCTTCATCGAAAGAGATTTGATATTTGTGTATTTTCGAGAAATTAACTAGAATAATTTATTACGGAGATGAAAACTTGTTTGTTAACGTATGTTATTGATTGTTGTGTGGAGAAGATCTTAGAATGAGTATTGGCTCAGATGGCTCTGAGCACTATGGGACTTAACTTCTGAGGTGATCAGTCCCCTATAACTTGGAACTACTTCAACCTAAGTAACCTAAGGACAGCACACACATCCATGCACGAGGCAGGATTCGAACTTGCGACCGTAGTGGTCGTGCGGTTCCAGACCTAAGCGCCTAGAAGGAGTATTACAGTGGAACTAATGCAGGAAAATGAAATGTTTGTTTCTCACAACTATTGACTGAAGGAAATCTTTGTCTCTTAGATAACTAATAATGTTTATGATTAGTGTTACTTTGACCTCTTTGTTTCCATTATGTCACAAGTACGACAACTTAGTCTAAATATCAGTAAGTCTTTCTGTAATGAGAGTGATGTGTTGGCAAATGTGCCAACACCTTGTAGATAGAGGAGGCCGAAATGCACGCTATAATCTAACGCAGACGGGCGTGAGGTCTGGAACAGGATACGTTATGAATGCTATGAAGAAAAGTACGTAGCTGCTAGAATACTTAACTTTACTCCATCATTTGTATACAGCATTCTTGATGATACAAGTGAGACTCTCTCTAGATATGGTTAATGGCGCCTTGCTAGTTCGTAGCCATGGACTTAGCTGAAGGCTATTCTAACTGTCTCTCGGCAAATGAGAGAAAGGCTTCGTCAGTGTAGTCGCTAGCAAAGTCGTCTACAACTGGGGCGAGTGCTAGTCTGTCTCTCTAGACCTGCCGTGTGGTGGCGCTCGGTCTGCAATTACTGACAGTGGCGACACGCGGGTCCGACATGTACTAATGGACCGCGGCCGATTTAAAGCTACCACCTAGCAAGTGTGGTGTATGGCGGTGACACCACAGAGAGAATTTTGTAAGAGTGTCTTCTTTTGTCTTACTGTTCTAGAACGACTATCTTTAAAGTAACACCTCCCTCCATGATTCTTAGTAAATTTTTGAATATTTTGTCGTGCGTGCATTGCACTTTACGCCACACGAAGTCACGGACTGTTTTGACAAGCAAGGAACAAATTTTTTACTGAGTAGTTTAACTTTTTCTTCAGCTGCTGCATCTGGTGAATACTATTTGCTTCAGTGCATGTCAGTTAAGCAGACACAAAGCAACATGCTGAGCATGAGGTAGGTTGCTTTCATTTCAGGACAGTTCTCACATTGCATTCTTATGCGGGAACAGTTCATAGTCAGAATTATCAGGTGTTGTGCTACGCAAGCATATTAACTTACTGAAAGCAGAGTAGGTAATATCAAACATTTGTTTTTCTTCTGGATATAGCAGTATTTTATTTTTGTGGACATTTCAAGCCAGAAATTGCACATAACGTCACGCAACTTTTATAATACACTTCAGTATTGAGTTTCAGTTAAATAGTTTTCACTGAGTACATAGTTACATTTGACATTTAATTAGATTACTTTTCAGTCTTTCAAATTCAGTATGTCACATAGCTGAAAGTTTTGTTTCACAACTCTGTTCACATACGCATCGTAGGGTCAAACAACAGTTAGTATAGCTCAGCAGTTGAATACGATATCTAAAGCACACGTTATACGAGCAGAAAGTTTCTGAAAAAAGAATATTCTGTATTTCCTTTTATGGATAAATTTTTAATGAAATATTACTGGATTCAAGTCTTGGGATAGGGGGAAGGAGGGGAGGAGGGGGACGGGGCACTGGTAGGCCAGTGTATTCGTCGAATATTCTCTCGTTCCAAGAACTGCTCCGCGTGGCTATTCGATGTGGTCACGTCCATAAAAATTAAATCAGGCCCAGAACGGACGCGCACGGGGAGGGAGTACAGTATCCCAACAGCGCTCACCAGTGAGAGTGCCGTGTCCATAAATTTGGAGGACAGTACGCCCATGCCACATAATGTCTCCCCAACACCGTAACACCCGAACAACCAAAACTATCATTTTCGACAGTGTTCCTGAGCGGTTTACATGTTTCCATCTCTCGCCATACGTGGATGTGCCCAGAATCACTATACAGATTGAATTTGCTTTCATCTGAGAAGAGCACACGACCCCACACTCTTCGTTTGTCTAGTGCCTATGCTCTTGGCACCATAGACACGGGTGTCAACCGAGCACAACGTATTGGACGTCGCGCCGAAAACCACACCCATGCAGTCGCCGTGGCGCTGTGGACCTTGAGATTACGTGCCTTGCAGTCGTGTTAAACGTGTTGGCAATTGCACCAACTGTTGGACGTGGACCGCTTCTTGCCTGTTGTACAATGTAGCTGTTATGTGCTCTGTAGCTGACCATGTTCGACCGCCACCTTTCCGTCGGGCAGCAGTACCTGTCGTTCGGAACGCTCCTCATACGCGTGACACAACGCTGTGAGCAACACTAGACGCCTGGGCTAGACTCATCACACTTTGTTCATCTTCCATTTAACCGATGATTTTCCCCAATGTGAAGTCATCTAAACGTTCTCTCCGGGCGACATTGTAATAAAGACCACCACCACAGTGCACCACGACTGTTCGCAGATTGATAAGCGCAGTTTTTTCCGTTCCTTCAACTGCCACATGTTGTGGGGCCAGCACTATTTGGTGCTATAATCACGCTGATTTGACGCCATGTAACGTCCAACCTCCAGTGCACGCCTGGGAGACTTCCCGCAACATGCTTCAGCACTCCCAATCATTTCCTCAGAGTAGCTAATACCTTCTGTTAATTTATCTATCTCATTCTTAAGTTTTGCCGAACAGCGTATGTCGTTAAGTGACTAATGGCTTTCTTGCTGCTGGGGATGCCAGTGTGTCTTCAACTGTCGTACGGTAACAACTTTCACAATAGTGTGTCACGACTGGCTTAAATGGTACTATTACTTCGGTATCAGTTTTAACAAGGAGGAATGCTGCTACCAGCAAGCAGTGAGAACCTCGAAACTATATCCGCAGGGAACAGGGGACAGGTGCTGCCGCCGAAACGTTTGTGCCATGGCTTGGCAACTCACTGTCGAACCCGTTCCCGCAGAACCCACCACCAACTGTCTTTTGGAGATCTCGTTCATTTTATAGCGCCTTGCCTACTTAGCCTAACTGCTATTTTCGTTTGGTCGTTAAATATGCTCTTGTTTATGTGTACTCTAGTTGTCATTCTTGTTACACTATTGCCCTTACTGCGCGCTTTATACACGCAATGGGTCCAGGCTCCTTGTGCTCGGGCGCCAATGTATCAGGTTGCCCAGACTAGCAATTAATGGATTTTCTTACTGTTGCGCCTCTTCATATAATTGGCGAATGGTCTGTTCGATGCGGTTCTTTAACTCAGGAATGCTAGCCTTCTCGTGAAGCTCCCTAGTAGGCCAGTGGAGAAGCGTCTGGGTCAGCGCACAGCAAAACGGAGAGCTCTGACCTGCACTTCCCTAAGTTATTCAATGTGGACGTGGGCAGCATTGCCCAGGCCTCAGAAGCGTACTCTATAACGGGCCTAATAGGTGTTATAGTGAACCTTCCTGGCAGATTAAAATTGTGTGCCGGACCGAGACTCGAACGCGGGACCTTTGCCTTTCGCGGGCAAGTGCTGTATCATTTGAGCAAGGTTCGCAGGAGAGCTTCTGCGAAGTTTGGAAAGTAGGAGACGGAGTCCAGGCGGGAGTGAAGCTATGAGGAGGGACCTGAGTCGTGCTTGGGTAGCTCAGGTGATAGAGAACTTGCCCGCGAAAGGCAAAGGTCCCGAGTTCGAGTCTCGGTCCGGCACACAGTTTTAATCTGTCACGAAGTATCATATCAGCGCACACTCCGCTGCAGAGTAAAAATCTCATTCTGGAAGTGTTATAGAATTAGTCCACAGTGGGTGGACAGCGTCGATGTTGGGATTAAAATAGGGTACAGCGTGCGTAGGCGACTCAGCGCTTTCCTTCTTATTTCGTGGACGGGAGGTCACGCCGAGGTATTTCCCGGTTCGTGACTAAGGGATGTTAGAACCCGCAGCATTCGCACTAGAGCAGTCGTATTGGCGATGTCACTCTTCCCGCATTTCACAACTCGTGAACACACGTCTTACATGTTCCTTCCAGCACACGTTGTGGAGCATTAAGATACGCGACTCAAGTGCCACAGCTGATGATAAAGAGGACTACTATAGTTACGAATTTCAATAACGGTAATACCTCAAAATCTTTCGAGAATTAGCAACTCTTTTCATTTGCAATTTTTTACTAGTTAACATATCATTTATCCCATTAGTCTACGATTAAGAACAGTGTATTTTTTTTCAAACTACCGGCTTTATACGTAACCTAGAAGTAATTTCCATGATTATCAAAGTAAGTAGAATAGCACAGCTCGTAAGTGGCTGGTGGTATACGTCACAGAAGTATCCTGCATTGGCTACCTATCTCACTCTATACAAAAACATAAAAGTCAATGTTCTGACTGAATGACTCCTCATCGTCCAGACCAAATCGCTAAGGATAGAAACGTGAAACATGGAGAAAGTGTTGACCTTACACTGTGCACATCGTTTAACGAGCGATTTTTACAAATTCTATCAATAAGGGGCTGAAATAGTGGATGAAACTTTTTTGCCAATACGCCACTGTCATTTTAATTTGGAAGCTGGAACTACGAAAATGTGTATTTGCTTTCCAGATTAAAAATAAAAAACACGTGTTTCAGTGTTTTTGGAAAATCAGTCCCTACAGGCGTGAAAAATCAGGAATGGAATGCTTTTTGAAAATACACATCTCAAAAAAAGTTTTGGATCACCTTAGTTCCGAGAGTTCTGGAACATGTACAGAAAATTGGAATACAGATAAACATAAACATCATTTCCAACCTTTTTATTGCTAATGAAAAGCACACACTATGTGTTGTATCACTATACGGCGAGACCTTCAAATGTGATGGACCAGATTGCTGTACACACCGGTACCTCTAATACCCACCCTCTTGCATCGATGTATGGTCCAGATTGTTCCACCCCTCAACCACGATTCGGTGTAGATCCCTCACAGCGGTTGGTGGGTCACGTCGTGCATAAACAGCCCTTTTCAATCTATGCCAGGCCTGTTCGAAAGGTTTCATGTCTGGAGAACATGCTGGTCACTCTAGTCGAGCGATGTTGTTATCCTAACGGGAGTCATTCACAAGATGTGCACGATGGAGTCGCGAATTGTCGTCTATGAAGACGAATGCCTCGCCAATATGCTGCCGATATAGTTGCACTATCGGTCGGAGGATGGTATTCACGTATCGTACAGCCGTTACGACGTCCTCCATAACCACCAGCGGTGTACGTCTGCCCCCCCATAACGCCACCTTAAAACAGCAGGGAACCTCCACCTTGCTGCACTAGCTGGACAGTGTGTCCTAAGGAGTTCAGCCTCACCGGATTGCCTCCAAACAGATCTCCGACGATTGTGTGGTTGAAGGCTTATGCGACATTCATCGGTGAAAAGAACGTGGTGCCAATCCTGAGCGGTCCTTTCGGCATGTTTTTGGGCCTATCTGTACCGCGCTGCACGGTGTCGTGGTTGCAAAGATGGACCTCGTCATGGACGTCGGGAACGAAGTTGCTCATCATGCAGCCTATTGCCCACAGTTTGAGTCGTAACACAACGTCCTGTGGCTGTACTAAAAGCATTATTGAACATGGGAGCGTTGCTGTCAGGGTTCCTCCGAGGCATAATCCATAGGTAGCGATCATCCACTGCGGTAGTAGCTCTTGGGCGGCCTGAGTGAGGCATGTCATCGACATTTCCTATCTCTCTGTATCTCCTCCATGTCCGAACAACATCGCTTTAGTTCACTCCGAGACGCCTAGACACTTCCCTTGTTGAGAGCCCTTCCTGGAACAAAGTAACAATGCAGACACGAGCAAACGGCGGTATTGACCGTCTAGGCATGGTTGAACTACAGACAACACGAGCCGTATACCTCTTTCCTGGTGGAATGACTGGAACTGATCGGCCTTCGGACCCCCTCCGTCGAACAGGCGCTGCTCATGCATGGTTGTGTTTGCATCTTTGGGCGGCTTTAGTGACATCTCTGAACAGTTAAAGGGATTGTGTCAACGTCTATCTTCAGGAGTTCTGGGAACTAGGATGATGCAAGCCTTTTTTCTGATATGTGTATGTGGCTATCAAGAAAGTTTTTAAACCAGAGCTACGAAAATATATATTTGGAATTTCGGTTCGAAAATTAAAAAGCATGTGCATCTCTTTTTTTTTTTTTTAATCAACTAGTAAGAAGAGTGAATGAAAATCCTTATGACAATATTGTGCTACATTTAAACGTAGAGGGTGTTTATCTTTTTCTGTAGGCATCGTTTCAGAAGTGATTTTTCGAAATTCCACCCTTAGGGGATAAAATAAGGGATGTAAAGTGTAATGGAAATATTTCATTTCAAGAACAGAATCGCTTGTTGGTCAGAAGAGTATTTATAAAAGGTCATGCTCCTACGGGCTTAATTAGCGTGAAAAGAAAGCTATTAAACAGTCATCACGAGGAATCGGCTTTGTCACAATTGTGAAGAAAGAGAAACGGTGATTTGATACATTAATTTTTCAGTAGGCCTAATACATGTTTATAAAACTATTTTGTTGTAACATTACAATACAAACTAATCATTACTGATGACCAAATAGGTACCACTTTAAAATGCGATCCCATATACATGAATATTCGTTTGAGATGAGAGACTTTAGTATTGGGTGTAAGACTGACGCTAATAAATAGAGTCACTTATTCGATTTCTCTCTTTCCTTTTTTGATTCGCTATTTGAAATTTAATTAAACCACATGGAACAGTTTATTTATGCAAAGACTGGAGGCCCTGTAAACGGTTACTAATTCTTTCATAGTGTGTAGATTTACGTTAGCATTGAGCTTATCAAAACACAAATTCTATTAAAGAAAAACAAACAATCTCTGCAGATCATACAGCCTCCGCGAAAGAAGCGGCGGGCGCTAAGCTAGTTAATGCATAATTCGGCTAGACACACATCCCCTAAAGCTCTTCTCCTTCCTATGATTCAGGGAAATTATGTATTATTGAATCAATTATTGATTTTGCAACGTAAACTAAGCAGCGGATACGGAACTAGTTGCATAGCACAAATTTTCGCTTAGCTTCTTATTAAATGGCAATTTGCCACGTATTTAATGTAATAAGTAACAATTGTTTGAAGTTTTCGATAATTACAATTGAAGTTTCAGTCCAAAGACTGTGTAAACACATCTTCGAAGTTTTCAGTAAATATAATTGGAGTTTTGGCCTGAAACCTGCGTTTATAGAGCTGTCCACGCTAATCTATATGTGCACACCTAGTACTCATGCCTTGGTTCCTCTCTACTATACGGGGGGGGGGGGGGGGGGGGGGAATCGCAACATCAGAAAATAATTAATGCAGAGTAACGAAATTTAGGAAATACATTAGTCAAGGCAACGTAAGTGATTAACAGTGCAAGAACACAGGTTTATGTAAGCGCGAGATAAGCCATTCAAACGTGAAATAACTGTGCATTAATAACCGGGGTAGCCACTAGAATGTTGAACGCAAGGATGCGAATGTGAGTGCATCGTGTTTTACGGGTACTGGATGTCAGTATGTGAAATGGAGTTCCGCGCAGGTTAAAATTGGTGGGTTAATGCTGTTTGTGGATGACGCTGGAGTTGTCCGATGACGCCTCACATGTGCTCCATTGGAGACATATCTGCTGATCAAGCAGGCCAAGCGGAAATGTTCGCATTCTGTAGCGCATGTTGAGTTACTATAGCGGTATGTGGGCGAGTGTTGTAAAACTCCACCTATAATGCTGTTCATGAATGACAGCACAACAGGTCGAAACAAATTTGTAGTCTGGGTGCATACGAAATCGTACCCCAGACCATAATCCCAGGAGTACGTCCGCTGTGTCTAGTATGCAGACAGAACTGTTGCAGGTCCTCAACTGGCCTCCTTTTAATCAATACACAGTCATCACAGGTACCGAGGAAGAACCAGCTTCCACCAGAAAACACAACAGACCTCCACCCTGCCCTCCAATGAGCTCTCGCTTGACACCGGTTAAGTCACAAATGACGGTGGTTTGCGGTCAGTGGAATGCACGCTACAGGGCATCTGGCGTGGAGCTTTCCTTGAAGCAACCGATTTGTGACAGTTCGTTGTGTCACTGTGACATCAGCTGCTGCAGAGACGCAATACTATATGCCACAGCCACATGCCGAAAACAATGGTCTGCTCTCTCGGTAGTGCCAAGTGGTCGTCCGGAGCCTGATCATCTTGCGACTGTACATTTCTTTGACCGCCGCTGCCAGCAATCATGTTCAATGGCTACATTCCTGCCAAGTCTTGCTGCAGTGTCGCAGAAGGAACATTCAGCTTATCGTAACACGACCTCGTTCAACCGGCCGCAGTGGCCGAGCGGTTCTAGGCGCGTCAGTCTGGAACCGCGCGACTGCTACGGTCGCAGGTTCGAATCCTGCCTCGGGCATGGATGTGTGTGATGTCTTTAGGTTAGTTAGGTTTAAGTAGCTCTAAGCTCTAGGGGACTGATGACCTCAGATGTTGAAGTCCCATAGTGCTTAGAGCCATTTTAACCATTGGAACCATTGGAACCGCGTTCAAACTTAGCGAGGCGGTGACAATGGCGTCTTTGTAGCCTTAAAGACATTCTTGACTAACGTCAACTCACCACATACAATCTCAAAGATAACTAACACCCACACCCATTACAGCGTGTATTTAAAGCAAACCTGATTTGCATCCTCATAGTGGCACTACTAGAGCCACTCTTGTGCGACTGGAGCGAAATCTGATCAGACGTCATCCTTCAGATGAAGAAACACGTCTACCAACTTCCATTTATGAAGTACAACTCCATCTTGGTGTTGCGATTTTCTCCATCAGAGTACATTTTACCCGCAACACTAGCCCCACTACCAAACTGACTACTCTGTCTTCGGATGGGCTCTATCAACCTTCCTCTTGTCATCCCAATTTGGTTCCGTAATTCATTAGTTATTCGATCGTTTCATTTGTAAACAAGGCCACATTCCTCTCAAATACCTTCAAAAGGAATTCCTCACATTTTCTCTCTTTTTGGAATTTCTTTTCTTGTTTTGCCAATATACATTATAAATGCTTTCAACTTTGGCTATCACTAGTTATTTTGCTTCGTAAAGAGCAGAACGGCTTTCGACTACTTCTTAGCATCGCCTGATTTAATTTGACAACATTCCTTTAGTCTTGTTTTACTTTTATTGATGTTCAACTTTTAATCTCTTTTCAACTCACCGCCCATTTCGTTCAACTGCTCTTAAAGTCGTTTGTCGTGTGCGACAGAATCACAATGTCATAGGAAATCTCAAAGATTTCTTTCTCCCTGAACTTTAATTACCATAAAACTTTCTTCTTTGGTTCCTTCACAGCTTTCTCGGCCTGCGGGCTGAATACCATTGGGGAGCGGCTACACCCCTTTTTCATTCGGTTGTCACTACTCCTTCCCTTTCATGTATTTCAACACGTTAAGTACAGTCTGGTTTCTGTACAATTTGTGAATGATCTTTCGTAATAATCGGAATTTCATAAAGTGTCGTCCAGTCAACTTTCTCAAAAGCTTACTCTATATCTACAAATGTATAAACCTATCTTCTAAGTTGTAAGGTTAGTATTGCCTCCCGTGTTCCTGCCTATCTCCGAAGCCCAAAACGATGTTCTATGAGCTCGGGCTCTACCATTTTTTCCATTCTCCTGTAAATAATTTCAGGCAGTATTTTGCAACCATGACTTATTAAACTGCTATTTGTGGATTTGGAATTATTTCTGTTTTGAATTCTGAGGATATTTCTCCAGTGTCATATATCTTGCGATACAGGTGGAATATCTTTGTCATGGCTGGCCCTCCCAAAGATGTCAACAATTCCGAGGAGACCTCTACTCCAGGGGCTTTGTTTCGACATGTCTTTCAGGACTGCGTCAAAGTTTTTCGCTGTATTCCGTCTCCCATCGCAACTTCATTTACTTCCTCATCTATAACATTTTTTTCAAGTTCTTTTCCCTTGTAAGGGTAGGTTGGGCAGTATCGGGAACGTGAGATTTCTCGATATTATGTTTTCTTTTTCTTTTCTGGAGGTTATTTTGGAACATTCATCACACTAAACTGTAATATAAGTTCTTCACCTTTTTAATATGTTTTCCACCCCTACGTTTACACTTTTGAAGGTTTTCTAGCAAAAAATTTTAATTGGATGGTAAATTGTTTTTAACATGCTAAACTAAAGACTTGTCTAGGTGTTGTTCACCATGTCACATACCAATAATGTATACGCATAAGCTGTGATGTGTACAATAGAGCCTTTCCCTAAGACAAAATTTTTTTTACGAGAAGTCCTCGCTGCTTCATAACGGTGGACCCAGGCCAGAACTAGTTACGGTGAAATCAATCATTCGTTCAAAAAGAGTGGCTGGTTGCTGTTTTTTTCTTTAGCGATGCCTGAATAATTTCTTTTTATATCCTCATCATCGCTGCAATTCGATTCGAAGTACACATTAATTCTTACTGCATACAGCGAGCCATTTCGTCGCAGCTTATAGATGGGTTTCCGATGACTGAATAGATCATCCTGGCTTAACATGTGTCCACGCAAATCGCACTGAATGGTTGGAGGGGGGCTTTGTTGTATCTGAAGGACGTTTTTAGCTTGTCGCTTGGCTTCATGTCTGCGGCGTTCTCCTTCAAACAAGTTGAGAATGGTGACTGCAGTGTTCCTCCACAGTAAACGGTCCACAGCACATTCCTCCCATGTCTGTATATTTACACCTGTCTTCTTCGTTGTGTGTTTTACCTGGTCCTTAAAACGTTTAAGATTGACTGCAAGAGATTTACTGCCAGAGCAGAGTTCTACGAACAGGATACGGCGGGGAAGCCTGGTATTACTCATTCGATGGACATGACCTAACTATCAGAGTTGATGAGCGATAGTAGTTGACTCAGTGTTGTTCAGATGCGCTTTCTCGAGAACTGCAGTGTTGACCACTTAGCCCTCCCACCTAACATTTATGATGTATCTTGTTTTTGTTGGTGGAAGCTCTCAAGTTTTTTGATATGACGACGATAGTCTGTCCAAGTTTCACAGCCTTACAGGGAACCATTATACATAGTTTGAACCGCTTCTTCGGAGCTAGTATTCTTATAAACCTTTACTATTGTGGTGGGTACTAGTTTCCTGTCTACCTTGGCTACAATCATGCTTTCACTATGTTGATCACAGTAACTTACCCACATCACCACTATCTTTTCTATCAGACTAAAATCAGCATACCCCTCCGCTGAGGCACGCAAGCCATCGCACCGGCGCAAGGTCCATGGTTCACGGGGGAAGTCGTTCAGTTAAAACCCATATTACAGAAAACTCCTACAACACCATTTGCATACAGTGGCACATTGTTAATGCACGATAAATTTAACCATTTGTTCTATCTCTCACACATCAGCATACTCTGATTATGCTGAGGAGGGAGTGAATTTCATTTGTTCCTCAAAGGAAATGGAAGTCCTTTGCGTAGAACTACAGTTCGCAAGTGCCTTTGAGCACTTCAGATGCTAATGGACATATAATTCGGTTTGTGTCCCCTTGCATTCAGGTCCCATCTGCGTATGAAAAGTAGGAAGAATGTTTAAAGGGCTCTGCTTGTACTGTAATAAACCTAATCTTGTCTTGGTGGCTACTAGGGGAATGATACGTAGGGGTCTGCATTATAACCGCACTGCTAGTTGCTGCGCTTAAGGCTGGTTCTTCTGTCATCATAAGTAAGCTATTCTCAAGCGGTCAGTTTTCTAGCTGGTTTCATGCAGCCCTCCACGACATTCTTTCTTGGGCCAACCTCGTTATCTCGGAGTAGCACTTGCAGTCTGTGTCTTCAGCCATTCATCAGATATATTCCAATTCAAGTCCTTCTATGGTATTTAACCTTTACAGTTCCCGTCAGTACCAAGGATTTTATTCACTCACGTTAACACCTGTTCTACCATCCAGCCCTTTCAAATGTCAAATGTGTGTGGAATCTTCTGGGACTTATATGCTAAGGTCATCAGTTTCTAGGCTTACACACTACTTAACCTAAATTATCCTAAGGACAAACACACACACCCATGCGGGATGGAGGACTCGAACCTCTGCCGGGACCAGCCGCGCATCCTGCCCTTTCTTCCTGTCAATGTTTCCCGTCCGTTCCTCTCCTAGGCAATTCTGCGGAGAACCTTCTCACTTCTTACCAATTCACGCAACTTTCGACGCCCATCTACAGCATCACATGGGAAACGTATCGACTGTCTTCTTTTCTGATTTTTCCGTAATCCCTTCCTTATACACTTCTAATATCCCTTATTCGTCATAACTGTTGTGGAGCCCACGCACTTCGGCAACTTTCTAGGATGGACCGCACTTTTTGTATGCAATCCCTTACGAACACTGACTGCATTTTCCAAGTACCCTATCAATTAACCATACTCTGTCTCCTGCTTTACCTACGATTGGGCCTGTGTGATAATTCCATTTCATATTCCCTCAAATTGTTACATCCCGGTAGTTACATTAGTTGACTAATTACAATTGTGACTGTGTTGTAGTCGTACGATAATACTTTATATTCATTTTATGAAGTACACAGTTCTACATTCGTGAACATTTAATTTAAGCTTTTCATCTTTTCAGCACTTTGAAATCTCATACGGGTGATACCGTGATGATACAAACTTTCAGGTACGATGGAGCAGGCAGATGGAGTGGTAAGGGATCCTGGTCCGCAAACTATACAGTCGAAAGTTCGAAAATCGTTTTAATACCAACGACAGAGGAGTTCTTTTACTGCAAACTCTTTGATTTCCGTATTTAGGGAGGAGATAATCTCAACTAAACACTAGAAAACAATTGTCTAGTAAATGTTCCGGCGTAACGACAACCGCCAGCGCGAAAATCAAGAACGATACAGCCAATAGCACGCTGACTAGGACGTCACCACAATAGGAGCGGCATCTACACGAAGACAATAAAAGCGACGTGCCGCCTAGCCTCGGCCATCTCCGGCGGTACACCGAAAGGTTACCGCCCTTCGATAGTGCATGTTTCGCGCTAATCGAAGTGTTAGGGGTTACAGGTGCCAGCCAGCCAGCCAGCCAGCCAGCCAGCCCGCAGCCCGCAGCAGCAGCAGCAGCAGCAGCAGCAGCAGTTCGCGGTCCCGGCCTGCAGCAGTGGTCAGCCAGCCAGCCAGCCAGCCAGCCAGCCAGCCAGCCTGCCAGCCTGCCAGCCCTCCGGTGGCAGCAGCAGTCCTGCCAGCAGCAGTCCAGCCAGCCAGCAGCAGCAGCAGCAGCAGCAGCAGCCGCCGCCGCCGCCGCCCCGGCCCCGTCCGCGGCAGCAGCGTCCCTGCCTCTTGCCGCCGCCGTCCGTCCGCCGCCGTCCGTCCGCCGTCCGTCCGTCCGCCGTCTCCCAGTGTGTGGGTCCTGTCCTTTTAGTGCTGTGTTTTTTCTTTCTTCTTCTTGTCGTCATGTCCGCCCCCACCACCACCGTCACTACTACCACCACCGCCATCGTGTATACGTCCCCTTCTGCCGCCTCCACCACAATCACTTGGTGTGCCCAGTCCCACCCCCCTCCTTCCATCCCTCCCCTCCTCTCTATCCCTTCGCCCTCGCTCTTTGTCGCCCCCTCTCCCGCTTCCTCCTCTCGTTCTGATCCCTTCCCCCCACTCCCCCAGCCTGTCACTGCAGCTCCGGCTAGGGTGGTGGCCCGTCAGGCCACTGCCCACGCCCAGCTCTCCCCGTCGCCATCGCCGTCACCGCCGCCTCCACCACCACCGCCATCTTCATCGACTTCACCGTCGCCGTCACTGCCACCTTCGCCTGCGCCGTCACAGTCATTATCTCCGGCGCCGACTGCTGCGTCTGTGCCGGGACCTGCCCCTTCCCACCACCTCCCCATTGTTCCCGTCCCTCTTATCACCACCCGCCCATCTGCCGCTGTCAAACGCCCTAGTGCCGCCCCCACTCCCTCTGCTCCTAAAAAGGCTCCACCCCGCCCCCCATCCCCACCCCAAAATGCCATGGACGTCTCCCCACCAGGCCCCGCTCCCTCCTCCTCCTCCTCCTCCTCCTCCCCACCCGGTCTCTACAAATATCTCCTGTCCCGTCCCGATCCTTCATTCCTCGAGGCCCGGAATCTCTCCCTCCTCCTCCGCCAACATTTCCCTGGCGCCCCCATCTCTCTCCTTACTCCCAGACGGGATTCCGTTCTTATCTCCTCCCCCAGCCCAACCCTCCATACTGACATCCTCTCCCGCCTCCCCATCACCCGTTTTGGCCCTAACGCCTCCCTCACCCCTGCTCCCTCCCCATCTCCTACCCGCCAACCCCAACCCCCGCGTCGCCCGCCGACCCTCACCGCCGTGATCACTCGGCTTCGCCCGTTGATCACGGAGGAGGAGGTGTTGGTGGAGCTGAAGGCCCATCCCACCCTGGAGGTGCGGGCAGTCCGCCGCATTTTTAACGCGACCGGCCCCACCCGCCTTATGCGGGTGTTCTCTGAGGACGCCCCCTCCATTGACCGTCTCCTGAAGGAGGGTGCCCTCCTCTTCAATCAGCGGTACAAAGTCGACCCCTCCCGTTCCCCCCCTCAATCCCTGCGCTGCCAGAGATGTCTGCGCTACAATGCACACACAACAGCCGAGTGCCGCGAGGCCCCCACATGCCCGCATTGTCGCCAAGCGCACTTCCTCCGGCAGTGCCCCAACCTCCAATCCCCTCCCTCCTGTAATACCTGCAGCCTCCCCCACCCTACCTACTCCCAAAAGTGTAAAGCCCGGCCCCCTCCCACCACCCCTGAACTCACCGTCCCTGTCCGTCCCCTGGACGCCCCCACCCCTCCTGGCAATTCCCTTCGTCCCCCCCCCCACTGCTGAGGACATCATCAGGTTCCTCACCATTGTCCTCCAAAACGTCCATCCCTTTCAGCGCCCCCACACCCTCCAACAGATCTCCCTCGCCGCCCGTTCCATATTCCACCTTAAAATGTACGCCACCTATTCCAATAACCAGGCCCATTTCACCTTCTCCCGCCTTGACACCCTCGTCTAAATCCTTATCATGGCGCGACAGCATCGTATCCTTTTCAACAATATCCGCTCCCTTCCCGCCAACAAGAACCTCTTCCTGCACACCCTTGCTACCCACCGTGTGGATGCCTTCCTCCTCAATGAAACCTTCCTCCAACCCCACCACTCCATCCACACCTCCCCCTATCTCCTCCACCGCTCCGATAATCCCCTCCCAGTTGCGCGTGGCGGAGTTGCCATTGGCCACCACCGCCAGATCCCCGTTCGGCTCCAACCTCTCCTTCCCGACCCCACCGAACACCTGATCCTTAGTCTCTTCTTCCCCGGCCTTACCGTTACCTGTGCCACCATCTATGTCCGCCCCAACGCCCCTCTTCCTTTCGACTTCCTCTCCCACATCGACCGTACCTTCTCCTCCTATGTGATCGCCGCCGACCTCAACATCCATAGTCGCTCCGCTGCCCAGTTGCGGCGGTGGCATCGGTTCCTCTCCTCCCTTCAAGGCGACCTCGTCCCCATCCCCCAGCACACCCGCCCCGAATCCAATTCCACTCCCGATGTTATTCTTTCCTCCCCCAACCTCCTTGGTCGCATTACGGTGGATGTCCTGGAGCCTATTGGTAGTGACCATCTCCCTGTCCTCCTCACCGTTTCAGACGGTCGTCGCCCCCGCCCCGACCCTCGTCATGACCCTCCCCCCAAGTACATCCATGACTATTCCCGTGCCAACTGGGATGCCTACCGGGATACCCTCTCCACTCAGGTCGACAGCCACCCTCTCGCCTACCGCCATCCCGATGATGTCTCCCATGCCGCCTCCTTTCTCCAGCAGACCTTGTCTGAGGCCGTGGAGGCCCACGTCCCTACTGTTGCCATCCACCCCCACCGTCCTACCTTACCACCACAGGCCGTCCTCCTCCTCCGTGAATCCCGTCGTCTCTACCGTGCCTTCCTCCGCACGCGTGACCCGGACACCCTACGACGCCACCGGCAACTACAGCGACACATTCGAAATTTGCTCGCGGCTAAGAAACGCCGGGACTGGCGACAGACATGCACCCGTTTAAATGCTACCCTCCCCATCAACTCGTCCAAGTTCTGGACCGCCTTCCGTCGCCTTACCGGAACGAAGCCCTCCCCCTACTATCCTCTTCTCCACGATGACCACCCCTTCCCTGACGCCCTTAGTAAGGCCAACCACTTTGCCTCCTACCTGTCCGATGTGTTTTCCATCCCTGATGATCCCCGGTTCGATTACTCCCTCTTCCCAGATATCCGCGATCGAACTGACACCTCTGTCCCTCCCCTCGCTCCTGGTTTCCAGTACTTGGACAACATTCCACACACTGAACTTAACGCCCCTATCACTACACAGGATCTCATTACTACACTCCGCACCAAACGCAACACCGCTCCTGGTCACGATCGTGTCACCTACCGTCACCTTCGTGAAGCTCCTGTCTCTTTTCTCTCCACCCTGGCCAGGCTCTACAATGTAGTCCTGTCCACTGGTTACTACCCCGACCTGTGGAAAACCTCCCGTATCCTCATGTTCCTCAAACCTGGCAAACCGCCGTCCGCCGTCTCCTCCTACCGTCCCATCAGCCTTACCTCGGTCTTCAGCAAGGTCCTGGAATCTATCCTCACCCGCCGCATCCACCAGCATCTCCGCCAGCACCGCCTCCTCCCCGTTACCCAGTGTGGCTTTCGGCCGTCCTTCTCTTCCGACGATCTTCTCCTTCACCTCACTCATCTCCTTTCCGAACAGCTCAATTCCCGTCGCTCCGCAATCTTCCTCTCTCTTGACCTCGAACGCGCATATGACCGCGTATGGCATTCCGGTCTCCTCTTCAAGCTCCAAACCTTCGCCCTTCCCATTAACTACGTTCGTCTGATCGGTTCCTTTCTCTCCCGCCGTCCTTCCCATGTCACCATCCATAACACCGATTCCTACACCTTTTTCCCCTCCGCCGGTGTGCCCCAAGGCTCCGTCCTCTCCCCCCTTCTGTACTTGTTGTACACGGCGGACATGCCGCCGCCGTCACCCCCCGTCCACCTTCTCCAGTTTGCCGATGACACCGCCTTCCTTGCCCTTGCCCCCACCCTGCGACGCTCCCAACACCTTCTCCAATCCCATCTTGACCGGTTCACCGCTTGGTGCAACCAGTGGTTGCTCAAGGTCAATCCTTCCAAAACCCAGGCGATCATTGTAGGCAAAACCACTCCCTCCTTCCGCCTCCTTGATTTTTATCTCACCGTTTATGGCCGTCCCATCGCTCTCACCCCCACCCTTAAGTACCTTGGCGTCACCCTCGACCGCCGCCTCTCCTGGACTCCCCATCTCCAGACAATCCAAGCCAAGGCACGTTCCCGACTCCGTCTCCTCAAGCTCCTTTCCGGCCGAACGTGGGGTCTGGACCCCTCCACCATCCTCCACACCTATAAGTCCCTCATCCGCCCTATCCTCTGTTACGCCCATCCCGCCTGGATCTCCGCCCCCCCTTCCTTTTATAAATCCCTCCAAATCCTTGAACGCCATGCTCTCCGCCTTGCCTATCGCATCCGTCTCCCCTCCCCCACGCGGATCCTGTATGATCTTATCCCCTTCCCTCACCTCCTCCTCTTCCTCGAAAGGATACGAATCCTCTACACCTCTCGTAAACTCGATCCTCCCCACCCGCTCGTCTCCCCGATCCTCTCCCACCCCCGCCCGCTGCCGCGCCTGTACTCTCATGTCCCACCCGGTCTCCATCTCTCCACCCTCCTTACCCTCTCCCAAGGTGGCTTCCGCCAGCTCCCCCTCCCTGATGATGCCCTCCTCCCCTCCATCTACCCCTCCTACCAACTTTGATCCTCCCGCCCTCCTCCCGTGCTTGCTCCTCCGGGCACCCTCCCTCCCTTCTCTCCCTTTTTCCCTCCCTCCTCCTTTTCTCTCCCCTTCTCCCCCGGGCCCCCCCCTCCCCTGACCCTCTCCCTCTTGCCCCCATCTCCCCCGCCGTTGGCATCCTATTCTCCCCTCTCCCCCCACCTCCCCCCTGTTCCACTCTTGGCAGGTCCCCGGACTCGCACACGCTACGTGGACTTTCGCGCGCCGGAGATCGCCGCCATCAGTGTCTTGTGTGTGCCGTCGTGTTTCGTGTTCAGTGTTTCCCGTCACGCTCCGTTGTTCGCCAGTGCCATCGTCTTCTTCAGTGTCTGTGCGTCGTCTCAACAGTTTGCAGTGTGGTTTATCGTCAAGTGTGAACGGCTCCGTGTTTGTCTCTCTGTGTCTCCTATTTTATCGCCCACCATTTTGTGACTTTTCTGTTTTTCTCCTGTTTTTTGTGCTTCTGTCTCATTTGGCTGAAGAGCAGCGTAGTGTGCTGCTGCCAGCCTGCTTATTGTATAGGCATTAAAATGACAATAAAGTAAAAAAAAAAAAAAAAAAAAAAAAACTTGCCTCGGCCCACACTAGTAATTCCGGCATCTACACGAGTTACTTACGAACTTGTGTGATTAGCTTGCATAGAAATTGTATCTATCAAAGAACACTGAGTCGCCAGTTGCTTGCGACCCATCATATAGAAACGAAAGTCAAGTATTGCCGATTCAGTAACTGTAATAAACTCCATTAATATGATTTGCTTGTATGTTGTCTAGTTATCCGAGAAAACAGCTTCCTAGGCACCCGATAAGTGGGCAGGATCCCACAGTAAACATGGGCCCTATAATGCATACCAATAGAAGAAATGTGTTTCGCAGTTGTGAAGATGAGCGAGTGCTCATAGCTCTTAAGATATGCACAATAGCGCCCATGTTATTGGACATTATGTTTCCTTGTTTTAATCCCTACTACCACCTCCGAAAGTCGACTGTCACACAATCACGCAACGAAAGTAACGGTATATGTATTCCACTAACAGAGGTATCAGAATGATTTTCGCTTACTTCAGATTGATACATTGAACCTTTTACATTATCGTTGAAAGTTTGTGTCATCATTACGCAATCACCCTGTACATCTCTGACTGAATATTTGAGCTGCATTTCTCAAATAGTACTTCAATGCAGGTAACAGGTTGATCTATTAGAAGTCTACGGTATTATTAATATTTTTTGCCAGGTTATTAATTTACAACATGAACAGCAAGGGTCACAACATACTACCATGTGGCATGCCTGAGGTGGTTTTGATATCTCACCATCCTTCATAACAAGCTGCGTCTTATCTAGCAAGAAAGCCTCAACCCAGAAACAAACTTCGTTCAGTACTCCCATAGGATCATACTTTCGTTCATTAGTGTTGGCGTGATACTGAGTCAGATGCTTTTCGCAAGTCTAGATATGCTGCTTTTACGTGATTACCTCGATTCATGGCTTTCATGATGTCACATAAGAAAAGATCGTACACAGGCATTTTAGTACCCTCAAACATCAAGTCTGTTTATATAAACCGCCATTGTATCTGGCACTCCGTGTCTGCACCTATAGGTGACCATTTCTCTCCAGTGATGCGGGGAAGTCTTTAAAACACAACAAATTTAATTTATGAGAAGGCAGCAGAAATACTATCGTAATGTTCTAGTGCTGCAAAGTAATTTTTTTTAAGAGATGATTAGCACAATCTACATTGGATTGCTCTGTAATGTTTAGGAGCCATACAAATGGCGTACTGTGCTGTATACTTCTGTCTATATTGGTCTGTTTCTTAGGTAAACAAGATTTTAAATCTTCCACAGAATTTACATTTATTTGTAAGCTGGAATTTTGCTTTGATAGTTTCAATCCACAACTGTGGCCTATGTTTAGGCGCGTTTTCCTCGACTGTAAAGCAAACGCTAAAACTGGAAATTGATCTCCCTAATGTTTCCATTCCGTTCACTACCACTTCTACATCACTAACGTAGGTCTGGTTGAAAGTAAGCGACCTCTGTAGAGGGCTCAGTTCTCTATCAGTCCAGGTTGAAAGGGGATCAACTGCGAGTATAAAAAACAACAGTACACAGCTGTAAATTTCATTAGCATAGAACTGAACTAAATGCACATAGCGATTAAACTTACATTACTCAGCGCACATCCTAAGACGACCATCCAGCCCCACCCTCCATCCGGAGGAACAAGTTCATATTCTGCAGCTCCTTCGGCCATCTCTGCACCTGAAAAAAAAGAAAATTAAAAACCTCAGAATTACTGACTGATATTTAAAGACTACTTAGCATCAAATTAGGAAACATGAAAGTATGTGTCATTGTAGAAAAAGAAACAGTAACTCACTAAACAGAAAATATGACGAATGCGCAGTACCAGAAAAACTGATAGATTTCTTTACTTTGAAAGAAAGATTACACAACAGGTCATGATTAAGCCAGTTGATTGCTAGTGGTT
This sequence comes from Schistocerca cancellata, assembly GCF_023864275.1. NCBI lineage: Eukaryota > Metazoa > Arthropoda > Insecta > Orthoptera > Acrididae > Schistocerca > Schistocerca cancellata. Next base: position 171,406,612 of record NC_064631.1, on the reverse strand, counting down.
AAAAGAGAAGGTTTCCTCACCATAGTCCTATTGTTGGGGATGCTGGCAAAAAACTGAGGAATAAATTTTCTAAAGGAGTACGTCTGGAGCACGCCGCCGTATGGAAATAACGTAAACCTATCCATCATAAGATGGTGTACGTCACTATAATAATTTTCTGCAGATGGTCTTATTAAATGTGGTATGTTCTTGTCTATTCCGCCCTTGGAACTTGTTGACATTTTTAAAGGGGGGAATTACAGCTGAACTAGCACTCTGAATCACAGGACGAATCGAAATTTTTCAGACGTATGCATATCAGTGGCATAGATATCGGACAAACCATGGAAAACTCCGAGAAGAAAGAATCTTAAGGACAGGATTAAAACTTTGATTCACTGACTTCCCAGTCAATTACAGGGAGACACAACGCTTGACAAGGACTCCTAACCTTACCACAATCATTGCCAGAGGCGAAAACGTCATAGGTACAAAAAATTCCAAACCTTTGAATATTGAGGCTGGAACTTACAGTCTAATCCTACGAGCCACACACTATAATGCTAATGCAAACAATTTATAGTGATGATGATGATGATGATAACGATGCTGCTGCCGCCGCCGCCGCCGCCGCCGCCAACGACGACGACGACGACATGTGAAATATATTGATTATAAATACAAAAAATCTGAGCGGTGTAATTTTGCTCTACAGAATTAGGTATTTTACAAAGCGTACTGATATTACATTCAATGGGCAGACACTCATTAACTACTTTATTCATTGTATTAAGTTAACCGTGACCGATTGATTTTATAAAGAGATGTATAAGTAACTGCAAATGCAATCACTCAGTTGCGTACTGTATTTGCTGCAACAGTTTCGCTCTTGAACATCCACGAAATTATCATAGCTTGTGCTCTAGTGTCGATCATACCAGACAAGCTCATAACAATTATCGAGCCATTTCAATTCGTTGGGAAGGAATTAAGGGCGCTGTAAATGTTTCTAATCAGTTTATCAAATTCTGACACAGTAAATTTATTAAATCCGCTGCGCATTACAAAAGCCAGTGCAAAAAAAACAGTAATAAAATTTTGCCTCAAATCAAGTGAAATTTCGAATGTATAAATTTACGTTGTTTCCAGTAATTCCGTTCTTGGAAGTTATTCATGTACCTAACAAAAAGTACGAAGACTTCATTATATGCCAAATATTTGCGGGTTAACTAACATCGAGAGCCAGTATTCACAAGTACTGAGAAAATGAGACGCCATCCCTAACAATATAGTATTCTTGAAAAAGCCCACTTCAGTTACATTTCCTCCAGAAAAAAATGTTCGCATGAGAAAATGAACTATTTGAAGTAAAAACAATGCTGCAAACTAACGGCTTTTATTTATGGGAGAAATTATGCAGAAAACTGTTCAGATACTAGAACTATTCTTGCTCACATGTAATATTAGCTTCCCATTGCAGACTGTTAGAACGACTTCAGACTACATGCTCTCTAAGACTTAAGATCATTGGGTTTTTTTATGCCGTACGAAGATATTCCACAATCAAAATTCTGTTGATTAACGTAACTTCACAAAAGATTAACAAAAAAATCGTCAGTAGTAATTGGACGGCCATTACCTAGTCAGAGGCTCTGCATGCACCTAAATAAATAACAAGCTAACGACAAGCATGACACGCTTATTTAAAACCTAAACGCCAGAACAATTTTCTTGTTATCGCCGCTCGGAACGTTCCGTATATTATTAAAACTTATAGAAATTTTGTTTATAATTGAATGCGATGAATTTCCGACTTTCTTCTGTCTTTTACTCGTTGCATCATATTCGGTTGTTAGCAGAGATTGTTAAGTAGTTTCACGATATTCCTCAGTATCAATCGCTACAGGTACATTTTACTACATATTGCCACCACGAGATGGCTCTGACGAACCAGCTTCCCTCTGTAATTCCTTAACGTGTCGATTCGCATCTCTCGTCATTAGTGAGCTCTGCAATAATTGGATGGAGAAATCCAGTCATGAATCGTAGGATTTGCTCGCGCGTGGAGGTGTCTGTCGTCTGCTCCGTCCTTCATATCGCAGTCAGGCAAATAGTTTCGATCAGTGCGTCAGTAAGAATTTTTTTTTGAACTTTTGCCGTTTATAAAACTCAAGTTATTGACTGCGAAGTATCTAAAGCAGGGAAATAGCATATCAGCATAAGAATTTTATACCTCGTTAAATCACATCATATGTAAACAATACCTGTAATCGTTCTCGGAGCTTTCGGAGCTTCCGTAGCGTGGCGTGGCACCGTGCGAAGTCGCCCGCGCCTTTCCTGCCTGCACCACTCTCTCTTGACCCGCAGCCCTCATTATGCCACATTTTACTTGGAAATTTAATAGGAAACATTTTATTTGCGCCGTCAGACTCCGTTGAACCCTGCGACACAGTCTTAATCTTGACAGTGGTCAAGAACAAAAGCCCAGTAGCCATTTATCCGCATTCAAAAAGATTTGAGATCCGGCCAACAGATTTAAAAATGTATACGTCATTAACAGTCTATAAAGTACCTCTAGTTGATTCAGACATACTTGTGCCAATAATGTCTACAAAATCATAATGAGAGAACAGTTAAAAATCAGACAAAGTATCACACAAAAACATCCAACTTCCAATTTCCAAGGAAACAGTATTTATTGGCTTTATATGGATGGAGCTAACTCCGTCACTTGTATTAAACAACACCTCGAGTTAGTTAACGGCTGATAGTCCAGTAGAATTAGCAATCAAATCGGAAATAACTGTTACAAAAGATTTTATTATTTTAAAGGCTTCGTTTGTGTCCCAGTATGACTATCCTAGGTTTTCCCCCTCTGCGGAGTTGTGGAGAAGTAGTGGTGGTGGGGGAGGGGGCAAAGGTGTACCCGAAAAAGGGATATTTTTTCGGTTTTGTGATTATATCTCGTAAATGACTCCCAATATCGAAAACACAGTGGAATTAAAAATTGTATGACATGAAATTCTGTATTGAATGAGAGCATCCGCATATTTTTTGGATCACCAGTTTCCATACTAGTGCTCTGCGAAATTGGACCAGTTATACATGCTCATGAAAAATTTTCGTTTTAACCTCTGTTTTTAGTAATATCGTTGAAACTAACCCATCTATCAATTATGTCGATCATAAAAGAGATATGGAGCGATAAATTCCTCATTCGATGAAACCAAAAGTGAATGTAAGTTCTTCAGTAATTCGTATGAACACTCTTTTAAATAGAGAACTATACCAACCCATTGTACTCATTTAATATAGTAATAGGATAAAACATTAAAATTTTGTAAAATTTGAAAAATAATATTTAAAAAGTTTTTTTATATATTGAGGGTTAAGAACTGAGACCTCGTACCTGAGAGATGTCAGAAAAAGTCCTGGCTCAAAACAACTTGTAAGTGAAAAAATACATGTTATAACAAAATTACGCAAAAAAGACAATGCACAACTTGAGAGTAATAAATGATTGTGCTCATCAAAACAATCAAAATTTTTATTAGAAAGTTATGTTCTTTAGCTCCGCTGTAAAATTTGTCTTTTTTCAGATACGTGGTCTCCGTTCTTAACCCTCGATATAATATAGCGATACCGATTCAACTGATATGAAGGTGGAAGGAAGAGAGAGACACTCCTTGAAATTAAGTAGTGGTTATCATACTTCGTAATTACAACATTTTACATAAATGTACGAGATGAAAAGGGTAAAAGTAGGTATGTACACAAATTTCACATACGTCGACGTTTGAGTGTTATTGCAGCACTCGGCTCCTCAAAGTCCGTAATTTCCGAGTCCTACGCTCTGGCGCTCAGTCAGTAATTTTCGTCACCTAATATATAGTCCAGGTCTTCGTCAACATCTGGTTCGTCAGTTTCATCTGGTTGGAGGGATTTAGTGCACGAGTTCCCCCTTCAGTTAACACAAATTAATGAACACTTAATACCAGCCTTCCGACACCCACGACTACCTGCACAGCCCTTGTTGCATTTGCAGGAAATTGTTGAGAGAAGCGACTGTGGAGCTGGGTCTTTCGAGGTAGCAACGGGGCCAAGACCAGACTCTGAAGCCTGCCATCACCAGAGGAGCGGATTAATCTGGCGTCCTATCCACATTTGTACTTGTAAGTAGGTCCTCAAGCAATGCTAGCGAGCTGCTACCGACGTTGGTGGTAGGGATGCAAGGGTGAATCTCGATTTCACAATCGCTTTGGAAAACAGGTCGAATCGCATTTTATCTGAAGTGTCTCCTGCCGTACCTCCATAGAGGGTTGTTAAAAACCGGAGGCCAGCTTCGACAATAGCTTCAGCTTGAGTGTCATGCTCTATGAAAGGTTTGATACCTTCCATTTATTTTTGACCAGTAGACTGACTACCTTCTTTTTGCCCTCACCGAAGAGTGCTGACGTTGTGTCACATCCATTCATGGCCTCGAGAAATATGAGTGGCCTTCTGATATTGTTTGCCAGTTTGAAACTGCTGGAACCAAATACTTTTGATGAGGTCTTTGCTCTTCCAGGTTTCAAGAAATATATATTTGCTGATGGTGTGGCTAGGGCATTGAGCATGATGAGAAGCTCCGTATCCTCACCAAGAACCACAACCATCTCATATTCCTGTGATACCTCAAGCGCTGTGGCAACAATTAGTTGGTCTGCGTCTTCATTAGCTTGCTTTACTGAGGAGCCTTCATCTTCAAGCATCGAAATAAGCAAGCTAATGAGACGTGCTTTATTCCTGTCATCGGAAAGGAACTGCTCCTGAGTCATAGTCACCATCATTATCTCAGTAAAGATGACCTCAGGAGTAGTGTGTCTTTTGCTGCTTCCTCCAGGTTTACATTATTCAGTGATGTGAACAAGTCATATAACACTGACTTGGGAGTCTTCCTCATTCCAAATGCATCGAACAGAGAGAGAGGATAGGGTGCCAGCTCATATCGGAAGAATCCTTTAAGCTGTTCGTCAAATTTCTTGAGTCGTGCTATCCGGTGGAATATGGTTTTAGGGTTCACTGGTACATCTTCCTTATGAATGGTCACCTTAGATTTAAATCCCTGTATACTCATCACTCTTTTCTTTCGGACAAACTTGATGTTGCCAAAGGTTTGACAAACTAGGGCGAGCATTGAGGATTTGCCCATTTTAAATACTCTGTGACAGTTGATTGAGTCATCTCCGACTCCTGTGCTGATGGACATAACCAGTTCAGTAACAGGAAAAGGATCATGGGACTGAAACCACTCAATAAATTTCTGAAGGTCTGCATTGTGACGCTGACCTCTAGCATCAACATGTAGCTCTGAGGTAGTGAGTGATACCCCACAAAACTCTTCAACCTGCTGGGTCACTGTAGTCACAGTTGGCATGGTCAGATTCCATCTACTCAGAGTACTGTCTGAAATGCCGCGACCATGACTGAGCCCTCCGGTACTTTTCAATGACCACATTAGTGTTTGCTCAATCTTCATGTCAGACCATATCCCACTCCAAAACTTATCAGACCTTCTGATGGTAAACAAGCCTTAGAGTGCTAACTGTGCGGAGTGGCCGAGCGGTTTTAGGCGCATCAGTCTGGAACCGCGCGACCGCTACGGTCGCAGGTTCGAATCCTGCCTCGGGCCTGGATGTGTGTGATGTCCTTGGGTTAGTTAGGTTTAAGTAGTTCTAAGTTCTACGGAACTGATGACCTCAGCAATTAAGTCCCATAGTACTTAGAGCCATTTGAACCATTTTTATGCAAACTGTGCATAGTCTTCGGATATTTTCTTTTCAAGGCCCATCATGTCTTGTAAATACAGCTGTGAAGATTTAGCATACAGAAAATGTCTACTGGCATGAAAAAAGGGTAACATTTTCGTAACAGTGGTGAGGTGCAGTTGCCAGTCGCCACTCACTCCTCTAAGCCTGAATAAACTGCTTTCTCAGAGTAGTCATGTTAAAGTAGAGAATCCATAACTTGGCAGTGGGACCATTTAGCTCCAGCTCTCCAAGTTCCTGTGCAAATATGTGCTTCAAATTTCATAATCAAGGGCTTCCAAGGAACGTGAACAGGTAGTCGTGTCTTCAAGGTGCTGAACAGTTCTCTCACTGTCTCTCATTCTTGTGAGGATGACATGTGCGTGAGCCAAATTGCAAAGGATACGTGCACGAACTGCCCTTGAATAGGCACGACCAGCCATCATTTTTTCTGTTTTATGAACCACCTTATTGATAGATGGGTTAGTTTCAACGATATTACCAAAAAACGGAGGTTCAAACGAAAATCTTTCATGGACATGTAAAATTGGTCCAGTTTTGAAGAGCACTAGTATGGAAACGGGAGGTCCAAAAACTATGCGAATGGTCTCATTCAATGCAGAACTTCATGCCCTACAATTCTTAATTCCACTATATTTTCAATATTGTGAATCATTTACGAGATATAATCCCAAAACCGAAAAAATACCCCTTTTTCGGGTACATTTTTCCCCTCGTCACTTTTCCACGACTTCGAGGAGGGGGAAAACCTAGGATAGTCATATTGGTGTAAGGGATCCGTGATCCCACGAACATAGATGCGTATCCGACGCCTAGGTCGATAGTAGACAGGAGTCCATGGTCGAGTGCTGCAGGAGGCAGTGAGACGAGTGCCGAGTGTGCAGTAGTACTGGAGAATGTCGAGTGAGAAGTAGTGCGGGAAAGACGGGCAAGAATGGTGGTCGAGTAAAATTCACCGGAGTATGACGAGTGAGCACGTCCCCCTGATCGTCGTGGGGTTGACCCTCACTAATACCGATTCGCGAGTGAGATGAAACAGAAAGCGACAAGTGCCGAATTACGTGATTCGCGTCAACCGCGTCGGCCAGCAACAACCATGGATTGCAGTGAGGATTGTTGTGAATGTTAACCATCAGCATTGCGTGTGACGAAGTACTGAAAATCAACAACCAATAAAAAGATATAACTGTGATTAGACGTGTGAGGCGCAGGTAGCAACTGCCTCAGCATTTGTGTGTTAATAGGAAATGTACAGGGTGAGTCGCCTAACGTTATCGCTGGATATTTTTCGTATAACACATCAAATACTGACGAATCGATTCCACAGACGGAACGTGAGGAGAGGGGCTAGTGTAATAGGTTAATACTAACCATAAAAAATGCACGGAAGCATGTTTTTTAACACAAACCTACGTTTTTTTTTAAATAGAACCCCGTTAGTTTTGTTAGCACATCTGAACATATAAACAAATACATAATCAGTGCCGTTTGTTGCATTGTAAAATGTTAATTACATCCGTAGATATTGTAACCTAAAGTTGACGCTTGAGTACCACTCCTCCGCTGTTCGATCGTGTGTATCGGAGAGCACCGAATTACGTAGGAATCCAAAGGGAACGGTGATGGACCTTAGATACAGAAGAGACTGGAACAGCACATTACGTCCACATGCTAACACCTTTTTATTGGTCTTTTTCACTGACGCACATGTACATTACCATGAGGGGGTGAGGTACACGTACACAGGTGGTTTCCGTTTTCAATTACGGAGTGGAATAGAGTGCGTCCCGACGTGTCAGGCCAATAGATGTTCAATGTGGTGACCATCATTTGCTGCACACAATTGCAGTCTCTGGCATTATGAATGTCGTACACGCCGCAGTACATCCGGTGTAATGTCGCCGCAGGCTGCCACAATACGTTGTTTCATATCTTCTGCGGTTGTAAGCACATCACGGTACACATTCTCCTTTAACGTACCCCACAGAAAGAAGTCCAGAGGTATAAGATCAGGAGAACGGGCTGGCCAATTTATGCGTCCTCCACGCCCGTCGAACGTGTACCTCACCCCTCATGGTAATGTACATGTGCGTCAGTGAAAAAGACCAATAAAAAGGTGTTAGCATGTGGACGTAATGTGCTGTTCCAGTCTCTTCTGTACCTAAGGTCCATCACCGTTCCCTTTGGATCCCTACGTAATTCGATGCTCTCCGATACACACGATCGAACAGCGGAGGAGTGGTACTCAAGCGTCAAATTTAGGTTACAATATATCCGGATGTAATTAACATTTTACAATGCAACAAACGGCACTGATTAAGTATGTGTTTATATGTTCAGATGTGCTAACAAAACTAACGGGGTCCCATTTAAAAAAACGTAGGTTTGTGTTAAAAAACATAGTTCCGTGCATTTTTTTATGGTTAGTATTAACCATTTACACTAGCCCCTCTCCTCACGTTCCGTCTGTGGAATCGATTCGTCAGTATTTGATGTGCTTTACGAAATATATCCAGCGGTAATGTTAGGTGACTCACCCTGTATATATATATCAGTTTGTATATCGCAATCTTTGTGGTCCTTTCTATCATTTCCACTATTCAATCTCAGAACAGCCGCACTCGGTTGAAATACCCCCGAAACCAGCAGAAAAACCGATAGCCTCTCTTCCATTAAGCACACGGTCATATAATCATAATAATTAACTGTTTGGCGGCTTCGATAAATTACAGAAAATCCAGTAAAGGAATTAAACGGGGGTGTTTCATGGGCCACAAATGAAGCCATTAAAACAATAAAACGTTTTGTAGCAATTATTTCCGATTTGTCTAATTTCTAGGTTTAACGCTAATGGACTATGATTGCTCTGATAGACCCCTTTTTCTGTCAAACCGAGGGATGTGTTTTAGTGGCACGCTGGACTCGCATTTAGAAGGATGACTGTTCAAATACCCTGCCCGGCCATCCCGATTTACGTTTTCCGTCATTTCCCAAAAATCACCCCAGGCAAGTGCCACGATAGTTCCTTCGAAAAGGATACCCCCGATTTCCTTCCCCATCCTTTCATAACCCGAACTTGTGCTCCGTAGCAATGACCACGCTGTCGGCAGGACGCCAAATTCTGATCTTCCTTCTACCTGCCAGTTCTACGAACGCTCAACTCAACAGCAACATGTCCTAGAAAAAACGTAAAATAACCGGAACGAGACTCTTGTAACCTTTTAGTATTTAAAAAGTAATTTTTTTTGTCACAAAGCATCACTAACTCTTGACTATTGTAATGTTAATCACTCTAAAACACCACTTTCCGCGCAGCGTTCCGCCTACATCGTAGACGGTTGTCAGGCTCCTCGAATATGCAAGCTAAGCAGCTCAACGAAAATGTTTTGATATTGAGGCCTTTCAGTCAGTCATTTTGAGAAGTGAAACTCAGCGATTTTCATAGTGCATTTCGTGCTCTCGCCAACAGCACTCCTCTGAAATGTCCTGCTCACTGTCGGGACTTCTCACATACTTATGTCCGACATGTCTTGGGAAGGACCTACCCTCACACGAAAGTCTCTAACCCTTAGAACTGCCTCGCAGGTTTTGACAACAACATTCTTCAGTCTGATTAGAGGAAGACCAACCCACTAACTTCAGGTCAGAAAAGACCGCTACTATCGGTCGCCAGAAGCGTCCTCTGATATCCACAGTAGCCAAGAGGTGCGTTCCGATGTCATCTCAGAGACGATTCGCACAGTTGTACCTAAAATAATTTATTCCTTCAACCCTATCCGGGGACGTTAGAAACGAACACCGGTATCCACAACAGCCAAGAGATTGTGGTCTCAGGAATGATGCGCTACAATATAACTAAAGTAAGTCATTCCTTCACATAAACAAAGAAAATAAGAAGAGTCTAGTGGCCGAGCGGTTCTAGGCGCTTCCGTCTGGAACCGAGCGACCGCTACGGTCGCAGGTTCGAATCCTGCCTCGGGCATGGATGTGTGTGATGTCCTTAGGTTAGTTAGGTTTAAGTAGTTCTAAGTTCTAGGGGACTGATGACCTCAGATGTTCCATAGTGCTCAGAGCCATTTGAACCGTTTTTTGAAGAGTCTATGTGCATCACGCAGAGGTTTACTGCTGAAATCTCTAGAGAGCACCGATCTTGCGTAATGACTCCGAAGAAAAAATTCGAGGAATTAGAGCCAATACAGAGGCTTACCGACAATTATTCTTCCCACGCACCACTCGCGTATATAACACGGTAGGGGGGGATCAATTAATAACACCGAAAACACTAATAATGGCTTGCGGAGTACATTGTAGATATAGATGTCTTCAATTGCTTTTATGGGTTTGTTTTCACAAATTGCAACTGAAAATTGCAACGGAAGTATCATGTACTGTGTACATATTGCAGGGCATGAAAATTATTTTTCAGTATTGTTTCTGAAATTCATTAACTGTGAACACATGTCGTACCTAGAAGTATTTGCAGATTTGCCGTACGTGGCTCTACGACTCTTAGTTGCGATTCAAATGCTGGTGATCTATGCATCACAATGGATGTAAAACGTATTTCGGTCCACACTGAGAAGCTCGCGTGGGTTAATCACTACGTAGATACTTTTCAGCAGTTGATTTTTTGAACTGCACGTAGTTAACGTCTTGGCTGATACCATATCTAATTTGCCGATTTCTACATCCATTAATTCATGCATCGTGTCCGTAAATCTGATCGCGAAGGAGAGCGATCTGGGGCCTGAGCAAGACAAATTATACATTAAAAGTGGGAAGCAGCAAGTGCACGCTACTTCTGTAAACTACACAAACAGCAAATTATGACTACAGCTTATCTGCTAACACTGAAAATAATACAATAAAATTCTTCAGGGTATCAGACCGCATCGTCATAATCGTAGGGCCCTGATGAAGGCTAGCTGCAACGCTGGCCGAAACGTTGGCGCATTTTTAATTATGACGATGCGGTCTGATACCCTGAAGAATTTTATTGAAGATGACAACGGCCGCGGAAGCCTACGCTTACACTGACAATAATAATTTATATGCACTGACGGAAAAATCGCAACACCGAGAAAGAACTGTGCGACATTAACGATATTTGGGTGCGTGTTTCTACATCTGAAGGTTGTTGATTATTCAATTTTCGCGGCAGTCGCATAAGAATCGCGTTGTAGGGCCACTATTAGCATTGAAATCATGTTTTCTCTAGATACACTCGGTAGCGGTCGTTAGCGTAAGTTACCTTTGAGACTCGGTGCGGTGAGTTAATGTTTTCCGATCCACGAACGATAGCGATTGTGATACTTCACAATTCAAATTTAATAACTCAGTTGCCATTTTGTGGAAACAAACCCAAAAACGCAATTGTAGACGTCTACATCTCGAGACACGGAAGGGATTGCAGTGTTGCTGATTCAAAGCGAGGATTACGGTACGCGCATACACTGAAAATTATGTGTCGCGCTTGCCTGTGCGGAATTTTTCGCTTACCACCACCATCAGCCATGACAATTCGCAACAAATGGAATAAAAATTCACTAAATAAATCGCTACGAGCACGTTCATCTTCGCGTTGGCTACGGCATTCACAGCAGAGAGCTGAACGCTTATTGGTTGTCAGAGATTGCGTGACGTAGGCGCGCGGAGCAGGCCCAAACGCCGACCGCCATAGTTCGTGACTCCAACCAAGCTCCGCTCCGACAATGGTCAAGAAAGCCTTTAAGGGGGTAAATACGTCATTATCAACAGCTCACTGAGTTTGAACAAGGTCGTGGTACGTCAAGCTGGATGTTCATTCTCTGATACTGCAGCAAGACTTGCAAGAAACTAGCCACTGTACGAGGGGCGTTCGAAAAGTCAGTGGAAAAATAAAAACTACTTACATGTTTGGGGTAAATCTTCTCTATTTTTCGACATAGTCTCCTTTTAGACTTATACACTTCGTCCAACGCTGTTCTAATTTGTCGATCCCTTCCGAATAATAGGAATAGTCCAAGTCTGCAAAATAGCTATTAGTTGCTGCAATCACCTCCTTGTATGAATAGTCATTGTCCCGCCAGCCATTTCTTCAAATTGAGAAACAAATAGTAGTCCGAGGGAGCCAAGTCTGGAGAATAGGGGGGGGGGGGGAATGTGAAACGAGTTGGAATCCTATTTCCATTAATTTTGGGACCACAACTGCTGAGGTATGTGTTGGTGCATAGCCGTGATGGAAAAGGACTTTTTTGCGGTCCAATTGCCGGCGTTTTTCTTGCAGCTCGCTTTTCAAACGCTCCAATAACGACGAATAATATGCACCTGTAATAGTTTTGCCCTATTCCAGGTAGTCTATGAGGATTACCCCTTGCGGATCCCAAAAACACAGTCGCCATAACCTTTCCGGCTAAAGGAATGGTCCTCGCCTGTTTTGGTGCAGATTCTCCCTTGGTATCCCATTGTTTAGATTGTTGTTTGGTCTCAGTCGTATAGTAATGTATCCATGTTTCATCCACAGTGACTAAATGACGCATGAAGTCCTGCGGATTCTTCCTGAACAGCTGCAAACCATCCTTGCAACACCCTTAATCGACACACGAAATTCTTTTTCGTCTACTTTTTGACAATCACTCGACTTCCTTGATTCACACGAATGCTTAACACAAAGAAATAGACCAATATGGCTGAAACTTGGTGTGCGTTCTTTCCAAAGATGTTACTAACTAAACATGACCCTTCGACCATAAATATAATAGACTGGCCCTGACGTCAGTTTCGTGGCTCCAACATCTCTGGGCTGAAGTCACGTGAATGTTGGCAAAACATGGTTGTTTCGTGTTGCGCTTATGGCTGTACTCAGCGTTCTGTCGGGGAAATGGCATTACATTTCACGTGTAAGTGTGTCTAAGATAGTGCAGATGCGTTTATTGAAATATGCTGAAGTGAGTTTTATATGTTTTTTACACTTGAAATAGAGTATCACGTAAATTAAAGCGTTGAAAATGATGCCTGTAAAGTCAGACTGATATTACATTTTGGAAAGTATCTGTGATAATTCGGTTACAGAAGTAAGTATAATCGTTTCTCGTTGCTTCTCATAGGTTCCGTAAGGATGAAAACCGAAGGCAGCTTTGGGTACAGGCCCTGAAACGGAAAAGCTTTAAGCCGTTTGCACATACGCGCCTTTGCTCGAAGCACTTCGCGGAGAAGTTTTTTGATAGGTTAGTTATTATTTACAATGTATATCTATAATTTGTATTTACAGTGTCTGTCATTTTTAAACCTAGACTCCAAAATTATTTTCTGAAACTGCAAAGTCTCACCTTTCATCTAAAATATCATTTTTTTTAAACTGATAGTTTAAACTTTTTTGAAAATAGTGGGAACTGAACCTTTGAAGTGCACCTAAAACTGATACTATAAAATGGACCTGCTCCTAAAGTAAACAATTTTGACACCTATAGTTGACATAATTCCCATAGCCCATTTTCTTTTATAAGTGACTAAAGCTCGAAACGTGGCGAATACAATGTTTAAAGTTTTGACACTAGCCCACTCTTACTGTTTAAAAGAATTTTAACGACTTTTTACTACAATTGATAGTTTATAGTAATTTCGTCCCGCTGCCCACCAGAGTGGCGTTCGATGTATTTGTTAGATTTTATAAATGGTACTTTGAACAAATCCAGGTCAAATGTAGTTCTGGAATAATTTTTCACAAATAAAAAAGTAGTTTTTGTCGGAAGCGTTTGGCAGTCAATTGAGAAATGTGGGGAAAATCCGATACAAACATAGGATGGAAGACCGCTGATTTGAAATCCGGCCACGTTTTGCCAACAGTCACGTGGTTTATGTTGGAGCCACACTAGCCCCATAGCTTCTGCACAGCAAGGCCAGTCTACTAGTATCTATGGTCGAAGACATGACCTCAATACGCGCCGGTGGTGCCATCTCTCAGACTTTGCACGGAGTTTTCAAACGCCCCTCGTACGTCACCGCTGCCTGCTGGGGTTACGGATATGTGCGGTCGCAAGAGGACCAGGCTCTGGACGAACGCATGGCACTACCGAGAGGAAACACCATCATGTTCAGTGCATGGCTCTGGTGCATCGTACTGCATATGCAGCAGCAACTTTAGCAGCTGCTGGCACTACCACCATTTGCGATTTCAGTGGTGTCAAGCGACAGCTCACAGGAGGGCAGGTTGGCAGTCTGTTGTGTTTTATGATACAATGTGGTTCAGGTTCGGTGCCAGTGATTGCCGTGTGTTGCATACAGAGAGCACAGTTGACGACCTGCAATTAACCTGTCTGCATGCTACAAACATTGGATCTACATCTGAAGTGATGGTCTCAGGTGCCATTTCGTACGACAGCAGGAGCACTGTCGTGGTTATGCCAAGCACCCTGACTGCAAATTTGTTTCTTCCTGTTCTGCTGCCATTCATTAACAGCATTCCAGGGGGGCGTTTTTGAACAGGATAACACTCGCCCACATACCGCATTATGCTCTACAGAGCGTCCACATGTTAGTGAGGCCTGCTCGATCAGCAGATACATGTCCCATCGAGCACATGTGGGACATCATTGGACGACAACTCTAGCGACATTCACAACCAGCATTATCGGTCCCCGCATTGATCGACCAATTTGCAACAGGCACGGGGCTCCACAAACTGGCACCTGGCACCTGTACAACACAATGCATGCACATCTGCATGCCTGCATTCAACATTGTGACAGTTACATCGGTTATTAAAGTACCAGAATTTCACATTTTCAGTGGCTTATCTCGTGTGATCTTTCGATGTTAGTCACTGAAATATGTATTCCAGAAATATCGTAACTCCACATTAATTATTTTTTGGTGTTTCGTCTTTTCCGTAGCGTATCTTTATTCCTTGATTCTCGATTTTTATATTTTTTCTTCTGACATACGTTCCACATAACAACGTATAACATGGAACATGGAATTAAATAATTACTAGTGATAGAATTTCCTGTTCCAATTTCACACCAGCTTCCGCGCAGAAGTGTGACGTCGCGTGTTTTCAAAACTCGGGCGCAATTTAATGGCCGTCTTAAGATGCATTCTTAACTCTTAATTTGCGTACATAACAAAGCAGTAAAAAAGATGTACGTACGATCGTTTGAGTTCGTATGTATGCATCAAGAAACGTACCTTTCAATTTACCAGTTTGGCACTTGTATCATACCTCGTCAGCGGCGTGACGTTCAACCTTGATCTTCTTTGATAAATTTATAATGCACTACTGCTCCAGCGCACCAGATTCTCGTAGCACACAAATTACAATACGAAACCTATCAACCGTATATAGCGTAACTGATCGGGTTAACACCACCGACGAAACTTTCACTGCAAACGCCTCACTCTCTTGCTTTTTTGTGAAGACAAGCGTAAGTCACTGTGTCATTTCTACAGATAATAGGACACTTTACAGACTACACGTTCATTACGCAGAGCGTCTGGAACAGGATGAACTACAGTAAGCGAGGTGGTGGGGGCATCACTCAAGTTTCATCTGTTTTATCTGCGGAAGCGCAGCTGCTACACAGACAGCTGCGGCGACTGTTTTTCATCTCATCATTAAACCCGTAATTTGGGCAAACGATATCACTGTTTAGTGTGTCGTGTCGCTAGCTACTCACGCAGAGTACTCACGTTCGGTTTCTAATGTTCTCCAAAGAGAAGTTCTGGAATAAGCCAGTTCACGCTTGTGAGACCAGTTGATAACCAGTTGCGACAGAGCAAACGAGCAACGTAACTGCTAGGCTAGCTGCTTGGGTGGCATCCATTCTAAAAACTTGCTCTGTTAGCCCCGAGACATTTCTTCTCTGACATAATGATATCTACATTTAAATAAGCTTCGTTAACGCATACTAGACACAGGAAAGTTTGGCGATGAACTACTGTAACAAAAAGTTGAAACAGAAGACATCTGAACAATTGATAGCTATCTACAAAATGAATGCTACTCACTTGGCCATTATTTATTTAAAAATGTTCTTCATGGTACCAGTCTTAGTGCAACTGTATACAAGAATAAAATCTCATTTCTATTCCGGAGTATCTACGAAAATGATGGGCAGCGGAAGGACTCGTATTGGGACACTAGAAAGAAAAGCGTTTTTCAATAGGGGACAGCCCGTTTCGGTGTTGTTTCTTTTACCGGCGTTTGTGAACTGGTTTTTTAAAATTTTCACACTACTGGAACAAGTGTGTTTTTTGCTATAGACACACATTACTACGAGCTCCACGGCGCCCCTGCGTATTGCAGTGTGCGCTCGAGCTTACGTTAATTCACGTTAGCCTCATTAGCACTTCTGCTGACGCCGAACAGTTCAATCGTACCAGTATTAGAACTCGTAGGCACTACCATCCAAGTTTGTCGGTACTGTTGCAAAACATGTTCTTCGAAACAACATTTGGCAACATACTAAATTTCTTATTCGCTCAGCTATGCCACACAACATTAAATTTCCTTCAGATACTGATACCCAATTCATCACCGACAAGGGCCATAGAGTGTATGTAGCACATAGCCGAGAAAATTCCCCACATTCTGTTCTATTATTCGCCGTTTATGGAGTCATAGTTTCTATTACTTTTTATATACAGCGCCAATAAGAAAGAGAGAAATTCCAATGAAATGTGCACGTAAGAACCGCATCCAAATTTTTATCGCTGCATATCTACATGAAAAACGCATGCCAGTAGCTGAACAAACTGTATTAATACGTTACTGCTCCTACAGTTACTGATACCATGTACTCACAAATGAAGAATTTGTTCGACGTTATTTCAGAAGTATTTAGTAGTCTGAAGAGGTGGGACGGTTTAATACACTTACGTCGGTATTACATAATCAGGTCAGCCACAGATACCTTATGAAACTGTTTTCTCAACAACACGAATCAGTCTGTCTAGAGCTCATTACCAGGAACAACACAGAGTGCTTCCAAAAGAATGACTTGATTTTAAAACTCCATATTTATTGATAAAAACGTACTACAAAAATGGGGTGGATTGCATTGTACTCACAAAATCTTAAATCTGTTGCAAATTCTCTGTCTATCCGCCCTTGCATCAGCAGCAGCAGCACGAACAACATCTAAAAGACAGTTAAATTTGTCAAACTTTACACAATGTATCTGATTTTATAGAAGTTATGGCGGTTGTTATTCTGTTCTTCAATTCTTCTCTGTCACGAGGTAAAGGAGAAATGATCACATTTTCCTTCACATTTCCCCAAAAGAATAAATCGCGTGCGATCATGTCTGACGGTCTTGGAGGTCAAGAATGCAGGGCAGTGTCTCAAGGACCCGCGGGTCATGACCAGCGTGAGGTAGAGAGAGAGAGAGAGAGAGAGAGAGAGAGAGAGAGATTGATGTACGTTGTTGTTGTGCCAGTGTGGTGAAGCTCCATCCTTTTGGAAAATGATGTCATCGGAGTCTTCCTGAAGTTATGGAAAAAAAGCAATTCTGCAGCATTTGAAAACAGCTCATGCCAGTCACTGTGGTTTCTTCGAAAACGAAGGGACCGTACACTCTTTCAAGAGAAAAACGTTGACTTGAGGTGAGTTTCTTTAGGGCACAGTAATGTCGTGAGGGTTGTGGATTCCCTATAAGCAAACGTTACATCGGTTCACTTTCCCGATAACATGAAATGCTGCTTCATCACTAAAAATTAATCGTGTTAGAAATTTATCGTCTTCCATGTCGGCTAGCAGAGCATTACTGAAGTCAAACGTTTCCTTTTCCCACCAACACGAGGAGCTTTCACTAACTGTAGTCTGAATGGCATAGAGACCAAACGACGCCTTAACACTCGCCAGACAGTCGTATGAGCATTGCCAGTTCTATGATTGCGCGGCGATTAGACTTTCGTGGACTCAGCTCGAACGTTTGCCGAATTTCGTCCATCATGTAATGAGAAGTGCGAGGTCGATCTGGACTCTTACCTTTGCCGAGGTACCCTATCTCTTCAGACTGGCGATGCCAATGACGAATGCTTCCGAATGCAGGTGGGTCAAAGCTTGAACGCCGATGAAAAGCACGCTGGACGAAAATCACTAACTCACTCTTTGCAAACTACACCACACAAAACGCCTTCTGTTGAGCGTACGCCACCGTACCTCTGAGGAGGTGGAGGTGGTGGTAGTTCCTGTGTGATCAAACTGCTGAAATCATCGGTCCTTAGGCTTACAAACTACTTAATCTAACTTTTTTCACGCTAAAGACAAAATACACACACACACACACACACACACACACACACACACACACACACACACACACACACACACCTATACCCGATTTACTCTGTCTGACTGCAAACTGAGAAGACGCAATACAACTTACGGTGATTTTCCGAAACTCTAGGTCACACCTATTCGAACAACACTCATTTTCTTGTCGGCAAATCCAATGTTTCGTAATTAATAGTCCAAAATCAGGCCATCTTTTAGAAACGGCCTATATATGGTAACTAAAGAATACTCCAGAAGCCAAGATCGCTAAAAAAGCATTTAATTGGATGACCGGTTTCGACAGAGCTAAGCTGTCATCATCGTATCTTATGCGTCTGAAACTTTAAATCATGTTATCCATCAGTGTTACAAGACGTTTCACATAGCATACGTACACTCCACTGTGGTTGAGATCACTACACCTTGGCATGTCAAATGTAGAAGTTGCCAGATGGTAGTGAGAATGAACAATTGCAAATCGACGCAACATAGTTATGTTTATATTTGTACATAATACTCTTACATTTGAAATGCTAACGTGTAGTGATCTTCATCGAAGTAGTGTCTACATATGCAGTATGATGCGGCTTTTAAGACTGATGGCCAGTATGTTGTAAAAATTCAAAAGCAAAAAGGTGCCAAGGTAACAGTATAGCTCTTTAGAAACAAGTCATCCAATAAAATGCTTCTTAGCGATCTTAGCTGGTGAAGTTTTCTTGTTACACTACACATGGCACGCGGACTGACCATGTCAGGAATGTATGTGCATTACGAATCACCAACGCATTCCTTGTAAGAGGCCCATGACTAAGGAATTTATTGCTTGTGCATTCGAGCAGATGTAGTTTCGATGGAATGCCCACGCGCTGCCTGCGATATGTAAGCTATAATAGAATCGCAGACCAAAGAGCAGTGTTGGCGGCAGTAGGAGCCCTGTCAGTAGTAGTGGTAGTAGCTAGCAGTCGGGTGTATGGAGATGGTGGGACCGGTAGTAGGGACCGATGGTGGTGCCTGAGCGATGTAGTATAAGGCAAAGCAGCTGCGCGCATATCTACTTTGTTACCACTAAATCTGTACTATTGTTTTATCAAGTCCCATGTAAATTTTTTTAAAAATCCTTTAATAATAATCCTTTTTACGAAATTAACCTTTTGACAATCATTCATCCGAATTTAAAGAATTTATTTATTTCTGCAATCCACGGTCATCCCGAGTACCATAAAGAAATGTCAGTCGTTTCCTTTTATACATGACAAATCTAGTGGCCAGCATTGCACTGCGCTGTGCCAGATAAATTTCTTATAAGAGGAGATACATACGCGTTATCCGGCGACTTCATTGAGGTAAGAATTTTCAATTTATTCAGAATGATCTTTCAGGTCCATGACACAGCACTGCTGACGTCAAAAATTTACCAGTTTAAATTCACAGCAATTATTGAAAGGCTATAAGTAACCCACAATTTTATTGAGAGATTAGTCACATTTTATTATTGGTTGGTTACGGAATTTATCTGTTGGGTCGTTATACTGAATGTGAATGCTATATTTAATTTATCTGCTGGGAGGTTACATTTGTCGACAACCGGCCAGGATCGTATTTCTTTTGTGAATTACTGAGAAGTAGTCAGTAATATATATCTGCTCTTATCTATTTAATTTTAAATGTAGTTTGTATCTGGCGCAGCGCATTTACTAATTTGTCTCTCCTTCTTTCACAGATCATCGGCAATTTATTCCTCTTTGTTCTTGTATTTGTTTCATTTTTGCTTTGTCTTTGTTTGATTTCGTGCCCATTTTTGACTTGTGAAAATGCCGCGAAAAACTGCCAACAGTACATCGCGATGCGCAATAGGTGAGAAAGCCGACTTGAATACTTTGACTGATGATACTAGCGACACTCAGTATCATAATGACAATCCTCCAATAACAGATAATCAGTCCGTGCCGATCACCAGTAATGATTCTAATATAAATGATGAACACACAAATTCAATTGTGTCCACACTAAAATTAACGACAAGTCATGACGCGGCACGTTCCGCTACAATGAACGCTGCCCAGTTTAATACACCTGATTCCCAAAATTTACACAGTGAACAGATAAATGTTTCTAACGAAGATTAACAATGTACTCAAAATACGTCAGACTTATTTGATTCCGATGTAGTGACCAATTAGCAAACCTTTTCATTAATCAGACAACGACCAAATGGTTACATAAAACGTGACAAATGCAGATACACCATCACACAGTCCAGAGAATAGAGTCGCTAATTTTGGAATGGATCATGTTATGCCAGTATTGCTACAACTTAATGAATCGAACAAACAACTTAATGAAAATCTCAAACAGTCGAATGAAAAGCAAGACAACAATTATAGGCAGCTTAATGAGTCGAACAAACCAGTTAATTAAAACAGATTAATGAATAGATTACAACCATTTCCGTGCAATGTAATGAAACCAAAGAACAATTGCGTGAAGAAATTAATGCTTGTGCTAGGAATAGTAGCGATGAGTTACGTAATACACATGCAGCCACAACGAAATTACTTAGAGATGAAATTAGTGCAGTTGCTAAACAATGTTCAGAAAACGCAACACGGTTACGCGACGAGTTTAAATTAATGCCAGCAGAACTTTCACGGACACTCGATGCGAAAGTAGACAAGAAATTCGAACAACAGAAAACTCAAATTGACGAACGTTTTAATCACCACCTACAAAACAGTGAAATGCGTTACCGCAAATTCATACAGGCACAGAACAAAGAAAAGAAACAAGTCATGGAAACAATTACTACACAGAGACAGGAAGAGACGCGTATATTGTTTACGAAAGCAAAAACATACGTGGACAACAACATTGCTACAGTATCAGACGAAATCAGTATTATCAAAGAGTTTAACACCGAATTGCATGAGAAAATCTCCGATCTTAAAACAGGCACACACACAGTAGACTTTCAGACAGTGACCAATAGACTTGAACAATTATAATTAATACAGGATCCCGATGCCATTAAGTCGACGTTAAGAAATTAAACAAAACCACAAGTAAAATGCAAAAACAAATTAATGCTTGTGACGCCAAAAATGACGATCAGGTAAAAGCACTGACTAAAAAAATTTATGAATTGGCCAGTCGTATTGACGTTATCGAAAGTAGCAATGACACCAAATCAGATGATACGTCACCAGTTTCGTTCAATCAAACACCTGAATTCCAAAACATACAGTAGACATTCAGTGAGATAGGTTCGTCCAATAATATATTACGTAGACAATTGTCATCTTTACAGCAAGAAATGGCAGAAATGAAAAATGTTTCAACCTCTAACACGTCACAGCATACGCCACATTCTGAACGTTTGCCACTCTCACACAGCCGGTATAACTTAGGTAATTTGCAGAGAGTACGTGACTTAGATTCCGGACAAACACAGACAAACAGATTGTCATACAATCCTAAACCTGCTCAGGATAATTTTGATTAGAAGCACTTCCTATCCGTTAGGAAATTTAATGTATTTAAAAATGATAGAACGTAGATTCACCCCTTGGATTGGATACAATTTAGCTTTGCTTTTCCACCAACTTTGCCCGTAACACACCAACTTGAATTTATTTGCAGATTTTTCGAAGGCAAACCGGCAACTCGTATGAGAGCGATCGCGAGACAATGTTACTCGGTAGAAGAATTTCAGAATGCTTTTCTGTCAGCGTATTGGTCGAAGACGACACAGCGCGGATTCAAGGATCAGTTAATTAGCTTACCGAATTATGAGAACTCAGATTTTCCCACTGTTACGCAATTTTTTGAACACATAACACATGGTACAACAAAACCAATATTTATGTGAGCCATACAGTGAGTCAGTACTTATCCAGTTATGTATTTCAAAATTACCACGATCGTTAAGAGTGCCACTTCTAACAGGACAGCAGAAAGAAAATATTTCGGCATTTAGAGATCTGCTACAGCTTTTCGAAGTTCAGCAATCAGACTATTCCTTCATAAACGAAAATTTTTCACTGCATAACTAAGGCCAACAAGCATACAGTAATTACAATCAGCCACGCTATTTTAATGTTGTTGTTGTTGTTATGGTCTTCAGTCCAGAGACTGGTTTGATGCAGCTCTCCATGCTACTCTATCCTGTGCAAGCTTCTTCATCTCCCAGTACCTACTGCAACCTACATCCTTCAGAATCTGCTTAGTGTATTCATCTCTTGGTCTCCCCCTACGATTTTTACCCTCCACGCTGCCCTCCAATACTAAATTGGTGATCCCTTGATGCCTCAGAACATGTCCTACCAACCGATCCCTTCTTCTGGTCAAGTTGTGCCACAAACTTCTCTTCTCCCCAATCCTATTCAATACTTCCTCATTAGTTATGTGATCTACCCATCTAATCTTCAGCATTCTTCTGTAGCACCACATTTCGAAAGCTTCTATTCTCTTCTTGTCCAAACTATTTGCCGTCCATGTTTCACTTCCATACATGGCTACACTCCATACAAATACTTTCAGAAATGACTTCCTGACACTTAAATCTATACTCGATGTTAACAAATTTCTCTTCTTCAGAAACGCTTTCCTTGCCATTGCCAGTCTACATTTTATATCCTCTCTACTTCGACCATCATCAGTTATTTTGCTCCCCAAGTAGCAAAACTCCTTTACTACTTTAAGTGTCTCATTTCCTAATCTAATACCCTCAACATCACCCGACTTAATTCGACTACATTCCATTATCCTCGTTTTGCTTTTGTTGATGCTCATCTTATATCCTCCCTTCAAGACACCATCCATTCCGTTCAACTGCTCTTCCAAGTCCTTTGCTGTCTCTGACAGAATTACAATGTCATCGGCGAACCTCAAAGTTTTTATTTCTTCTCCATGGATTTTAATACCTACTCCGAATTTTTCTTTTGTTTCCTTTACTGCTTGCTCAATATACAGATTGAATAAGATCGGGGAGAGGCTACAACCCTGTCTTACTCCCTTCTTAACCACTGCTTCCCTTTCATGTCCCTCGACTCTCATAACTGCCATCTGGTTTCTGTACAAATTGTAAATAGCCTTTCGCTCCATGTATTTTACCCCTGCCACCTTTAGAATTTGAAAGAGAGTATTCCAGTCAACATTGTCAAAAGCTTTCTCTAAGTCTACAAATGCTAGAAACGTAGGTTTGCCTTTCCTTAATCTTTCTTCTAAGATAAGTCGTAAGGTCAGTATTGCCTCACGTGTTCCAACATTTCTACGGAATCCAAACTGATCTTCCCCGAGGTCGGCTTCTACAAGTTTTTCCATTCGTCTGTAAAGAATTCGTGTTAGTATTTTGCAGCGGTGACTTATTAAACTGATTGTTCGGTAATTTTCACATCTGTCAACACCTGCTTTCTTTGGGATTGGAATTATTATATTCTTCTTGAAGTCTGAGGGTATTACGCCTGTTTCATACATCTTGCTCACCTGTGCTATTAAAATAGCACAGGTGATAAGCGCCCCAGGAATGATAACCACCAGAACCTTAATACCAGACCAAATTTTAATTATGAGCATCGTCAAAAATTATCAGCAACGGGAAACACATTTTGGTAACAATAGAGGTTTTTCCTCACAACAACAACAACAAAACCAACCTGATAACATACCCAGGGGCGGAGGCAAGTGGGGGGGGGGGGGCTATGGGGGCTATAGCACCCCCCCTTAATGGAATACCACTTTATACTGGAAAAAATGACTTTAGAAATCAGCGATAATATTACTTCAACAGATTCAATAATTTTTTTGTAATTATGTAGCAATATCGGTTGCAATGTATTTCAAACACATTTTAACAAAAGTATAAGAGTGGCAAACAGCTTACTATCTAAACCAATAAATATCATTTAAAATGGGCGTCTTATTATTTATTAATATAGACTGGTTGTATATTAATGTACCACTTACAACGATCAAGAAAGCTAAATATGCCGGGTATGCCTACCAACACTTAAATTGCTAACCCCAAACAAAAACTTAGAAATCGACCGACATATGGGTCAAATCGTATTATTTTTCCGGGCACATACATTCTGTAGACGCGTTGCAGTGCTGGCAACGCCAGTGGGCGCGCGTCACCTACCGACGAGAGTTACAGGAATTTGTCAAAGCGCAGTGTAGAGACGTTCATGTTCAAACGTAGTACGCGTTTGTAGTAAGGAATATGAATGTAAATTAGGTCCGTTTTAATACAGCTCAATGAGTAGAAGGCAAATGATATTTAAATTATTCAGTTGTCTGTCGAGCGGGGCGACGTCGCGGTGTATACGATCGCCAATTGGTAGCGGCTTCTCAAATGGTTCAAATGGCTCTGAGCACTATGGGACTCAACTGCTGAGGTCATTAGTCCCCTAGAACTTAGAACTAGTTAAACCTAACTAACCTAAGGACATCACAAACATCCATGCCCGAGGCAGGATTCGAACCTGCGACCGTAGCGGTCTTGCGGTTCCAGACTGCAGCGCCTTTAACCGCACGGCCACTTCGGCGTAGCGGCTTCTCATTATCTCAATAAAGAAGTAAGGAAAACACAGGGTGTTCCAAAAGGATCTTTACAGATTTCAGAAAAGTGTTAAAAGGTGATGGTTCATTTATATATACATAAATTTAAGGGGCAGCATCTGATATTAAATTTTAAAAACCAACCAAAAATTGATATGATAACCGAAAAGTCCGACAGAGAATGTAAATAAAATAACTCAAACACCGAAACCGAGTGTAAAATTCATTTAACGGCTGCAATCGAGTGAAGAAACCGACTGGACGAAAAAACAATCGACTGACCAATCGATTGTTAAAAACAGTCGGTTGTCCTTCCAACTCTTCCATGTGCTGTCAGCTACAGAATTGGAAGCGTCACAGGCTTGTGCGTCTAGAGTCTACAATTTCGACAACACAAAACAATTGGTAAGGGTCATATTTTCTTAATTTTGAAATAACCCTTCCTTCATGTTACTGAGATTTTTTACTAGCAGTTATTAGTTTAATTAAGTAAGACTAGCGCTATTAGGTTTAATCGATAACTAATGGTAAGAATACAGCTGGTTGACAACATAAAAAGTGAGCTAACTTTTTAAATGTACCAATTGCCTATAAGGTGGTAAAATATTTTCTGCACAAATCATCATTATTTAATTAATTTTTACTGAAAAATAACACTTTATTGTTGTTTCCAGAATGAGAATTTCACTCTGCGCTGATATGAAACTTGCTGGCAAATTAAAACTGTGTGCTGGACCGAGACTCAAACTCGGGTCGTCCCGAGTTCGAGTCTCGGTACGACACTCAGTTTTAATCTGCCAGGAAGTTTCGCTTTATTTTTTACTAAAGCTGGCCATACGTATTTTTGATATTAATAATATCGACAAAATTTGTAAGATGTGAGATGGTGGTTGCTTATTCTATGAATGAGGACAGAACTGTGTATGTTGTAATGACATTTGCTTATTGTTGCAAACTTTTCACAGATGTACACGCTTTTACACAGTTTAAGACATCTGTGAAAATGACGCATCTTGTCCTCTGAAATTTAACTAATCCTAAATACAACAATATTAAATTTTATTAGAAGTTTCTTTACAAAATTAATCTTACAATTACGTTATGATGTTGGTTAGTACTACGATGAATCATCAGATTCCGGTTCAAAGTTCGGTACTATTTAGGATGACAATCATGTCTATGGAGGATGGTTAGTTTTGTGACCAGTTGAGCAGAAGATTACCCAAGGTCGCTCGAGTTTACAGTGGACACAAGCTGGTGAACCAACAAGTTTATACCTCTGCACGCGGTATTTACCTTAGCTGTGATGAGCTATCATGTGTGTGGCCGCTCTCTTCCTCCGAAATTCCTATAAAAACTTATTGAACCTTTGCTGAATTTTCCAGCAGAAACTCTCCCTATGTTTCTCATTATGTGAGAAAGAAGTACTCATCCCTAAACTTGAAATATGGCGATATACACGCACATGGCTGGAGCAGCATGCATATTATAATGCCCTCTCAGTTCTCTCAAGAACAACTAACTAACTGGCTGGTTCGTTTCCCCGCTGTTGGAGCTAATTTCTAGATGAATGTCAGCCGCTGTGAATGCAGTGTTCACACCAATTTCTCCTCTGCTTCGTACATAGCATTATGCGCCCCGTTCTGCACTTGACGCCTGTTCATAGAAGAGTCTTCGAAAATTTCCGTCTTCTCTCTCTCGTAGCTGAACTGTCTCCCCACCTGGGTTCTTTCGTTCTCCATGTCGCGGCTTTTTTCGACCAATAGAGTCTGAGTCGCCTGGTCGGTCAGTTGTTGACTCCCGCCTTGGGACGAGCCCGCCGGGTGTTGTGGCCAAGCGGTTCTACGCGCTTCAGTCCAGAACCGTCCTATAGCTAAGGTCGCAGGTTCGAATCCTGCCTTGGGCATGGATGTCTGTGATGTCCTTAGGTTAGTTAGGTTTAAGTAGTTCTCAGTCTAGTGGACTGATGACCTCAGATGTTAAGTCCCATAGTGCTCAGAGCCATTTGAATTTTTTGGGACGTGCCCTAAGTGGTTTCCATGGTACCCCCTATAGTGTGGCCTTCAACTCTCCTCGCAATTGCTTCCAAAACAAAACGTTTCCTCTCGCTGCTTGTCTCACCTTCTGCTCATAGACATGCATTATATGATCAATGTGTTTATACCGTCGATTGGGTGTCATCCCTTTTGCGTTACATACTTACAGGCAAATTTGCTCATTACTGCCGAATTAAGTTAGGTGTCATATTCACCTTCCCGTTACGATATATAAAGCTCTTGTGTAAAATGCGAAATTGAACGTCATTTTCTCTGTCACAAATTATTCAAAGCTGTCTTTCTC
Organism: Schistocerca cancellata; assembly: GCF_023864275.1. Lineage (NCBI taxonomy): Eukaryota > Metazoa > Arthropoda > Insecta > Orthoptera > Acrididae > Schistocerca > Schistocerca cancellata. Next base: position 171,379,678 of record NC_064631.1, on the reverse strand, counting down.
AACAATATCTACCAATTTTCAGTAATAGTCTATAAACATCTGAGAGCATTTCAGAAGTTTCTAAAAGCTTTTCAGACTACTAGAAGAAAGCTTATAGGCCTGCAGTAAGTAATGTGATGCGGAATCTTTCCTGATTTTGCTGTTATTAATCTGACCGCGACCGACTGATGGCACAGGGTGGAACCAACCAACGACCTTCACTGACATAGATGACTAATGTCATATTAAGTTTTGAAGCGTTTCTGTGGGAACATTTGCAAACAAAACTTTCAGGCGAAAGCCACTAAACTAAGAGAAATTTAGATTTTATGTACCTTTAGGCTCCTAAATACCGTTCACGGACTGGTTTCACAAACAAATAAGAGTTGCAATGTTTAAACTATATCTTGACAGTACTGAATTGGTAGAAGTCAGGTGACGACAGTCACTTTTTCCGGGCTGCCGGTAACATTAGGTAGCTGAAACACTGTCTGCAGTAACCATTGTTGTCTGCTTTCTTACTCTTTTTACTGCTTCACTGTTCTGAATGTATTTTTCCTTGTAATTACTGTACGGAATTGCTGCAGTTAGTACCTTCATTAAGTATGTCAGTACACAAGACCATTTCAAAACTGTTTACCGAGGCCACCCATACGAATGTTTGTAGGGGGAGGGGACAAGACCAAGGGATATGGGGTAATGTTAATGTTTTGGAAGACAAATGTTGACTTTTTAGTGGTAATAATAAATTAAAATCATTTATATTTGTCAATAACGCTATTTACTTTTGTGTTGAGCCACTTGTATGTAATACTGACGTTTAAAGCATATTTAACTCACAGGAAGAAAGATCAGAAAGGACTGAAACATATTATGACCTACATGATATAGGAAGAGCTGTTAATGTTGCCTTACATGATAATGAGAAGCTTAAGTTTTTAAAGAATACTTGGAAGTCTCCTGCAAAGTTTTCTTTTCCTACTCAATTATAAGGGAAGCAAAACCCAAGATTTAAGCACGAATTGATGAGCCAATACAACTGGCTTTCATACAGTAAAATGTTACGTGGTGGATTTTGTACTGCATGTGTTCTGTTTTCTCCTTCAGTTGCCAGAATCAGCTCCCAGATACTTATTAAAGCTTTCCATTATTCTAAATAATTTAAACCATTAACTGGCTTGGTAAAAAAACATAAATAACTTGTAAGTGACGTTTTTAATCGGACACACTTCAGATAACATACATAATTATTTAAATTAGTCAGTTAGACCGTCAGAAAAAGCGCATCGCTAGTTCCTGCTACTACTAAGGCGTGTACACCTTTCGCTTGTTACGTATTTTTAAGAGCTTCAAACAGGAGGAGTGCAATAATGGATAGGAACTGTGATTGTTCTGTAGAGATGGGAGCTGAGCTGGCGACCCTTCGCTCACAGCTTCAGGCTGCGTTGGCTTCCGTCACACAGCTTGAGGCTGCTGCCAAGGGGCGTCACTGTGGGGGACCGGACGCGGGGATGCGAGGGAGGTCGAGCACGTCCCACGTGTCCTCTGATAGGTCCACTGCTGTGACCTCCCCGGATACTGCCTGCACTGAAGTTGATCCCTCACCCGTGGTCGAGTGGGAGATCATTCCAAAGTCTGGCAGGCAGCGAAAAACTTTCCGTGGGGTTGAACTTAGGGCCTCCCCGGTTCGTTTGACGAATAGGTTTCGGGTGTTGTCTGTGGCTGACGATGTCTCTGAGCCGGACCCAGTCGTCCACCCCTTTCCAGAGGAAGCTTCTCGGCCCGCAAGGTCTGGGCATTCACAGAGCGTGGGTTTGCTGGTAGTTCGGAGCTCCAGCGATAGGCGCGTAATGAGGCCCCTTAGGAACATGGTTGCCAAGGAGGGGAAGGAAGTCACTATGCACTCTTGTGTGCATTCTGTGGGGAGTCATTCTGGGTGTGGAAAGGGTGCTTCCGGATGCCATGAAGAGTACAGGGTGCAGCCAACTGCAGGTGGGGTGGTGGGTTTTCCGAGTTCCACTTAATAGGTCAGGAGTCCACTACACACAGGAGGCGGCTACATGGGTAGCGGGGGCTGTGTGGAAGGGGATGGGCGGTTTTTTTAGGTTAGAGGGTCTCAGGGAACCACAGAAGGGGCGTCCGTCAGAAAGTGGGCAGGTAAAACACAGTAAGGTAGTTATAGAAACGACTGGTATTGTAGTTGTAAATTGTCGTAGCTGTGTTGCGAAAGAACCAGAGCTCCAAGCCCTAACAGAGAGCACTGAAGCTCAAATAGTTGTAGGTACAGAGAGGTGGCTAAAGCTGGAAATAAGTTCAGTCGAAATTTTTTTAAACGACCTAACAGTTTTCAGAAACGATAGATTAAATACAGTTGGTGGTGGAGTATTTATTGCTTTCAGAGGTAGTTCACCTTGTAGCGAAACTGAAGTAGATAGTTCGTGTGAAATAGTATGGGTAGAAGTTATACCTGACAATCGAACTAAACTATTAACTGGATCGTTTTACCGACTCCCCGACTCAAAAGACATAATTGCTGAACAGTTCAAAGAATACGTGAGTCTCATTTCATACAGTTATAGTCGGTGGTGACTTCAATCTACCCTCGATATGCTGGAAAAATTATACGTTTAAAGCTGGCGGCAGGCATAAAACATCATCCGTAATTGTACTGAATGCTTTCTCAGAAAATTATTTTGAACAATTAGTTCATGAGCCCACTCTAAGCGTAAATGGTTGCGAAAGCAAACTTGACCTTTTAGCAACAAATAACCCTGGACAAATAGTGAGTGTTGTGACGAATACAGGTATTAGCGACCACAAGACAGTTGCTGCTAGACTGAATACCGTAATACCTACAACCATCAAAAAGAAACGCGAAGTATATCTATTTAAAAAGCTGATAAAATGATCTTAACGCCTTTTTAAGAGACAGTCTTCACTCCTTCCGATCTGATCATGTAAGTGTAGAAAAGTTGTGGAATGTTTCCAAAGAGATAGTATTAACAGCAATTGAGAGATATATACCACATAAATTAATAAGTCATGGTAATGATCCCCCATGGTACACAAAACAAGTCAGATCGTTGTTGCAGAAGCAACGAGAAAAGCATGCCTAATTTAAAAGAACGCAAAATCCCCAAGACTGGCCAAGTTTTACAGAAGTTCGAAATATGGCGCGTACTTCAATGCGAGATGCTTTTAATAATTCCCACAACGAAATACTGTCTCGAAATCTGGCAGGAAACCCAAACAGATTCTGGTCGTACATAAAGCACACCAGTGACAAGACGCAATCAATACCTTCACTGCACGATAACAACGGTGAAGTCACTGATGTGCCACTAAAGCAGAGTTATTAAATACGGTTTTCCGAAACTCCTTCACCAAAGAAGACGACGTAAATATTCCTGAATTCCAATAAAGAACAACTCCGAAGAAGAGAAACATAGAAGTAAATTTCGTCGGAGTCCATGAACCATGGACCTTGCCGTTGGTGGGGAGGCTTGCGTGCCTCAGCGATACAGATGGCCGTACCGTAGGTGCAACCACAACGGAGGGGTATCTGTTGAGAGGCCAGACAAACATGTGTTTCCTGAAGAGGGGCAGCAGCCTTTTCGGTAGTTGCAGGGGCAACAGTCTGGATGATTGACTGATCTGGCCTTGTAACATTAACCATAACGGCCTTGCTGTGCTGGTACTGCGAACGGCTGAAAGCAAGGGGAAACTACAGCCGTAATTTTTCCCGAGGACATGCAGCTCTACTGTATGATTAAATGATGATGGCGTCCTCTTGGGTAAAATATTCCGGAGGTAAAATAGTCCCCCATTCGGATCTCCGGGCGGGGACTACTCAGGAGGACGTCGTTATCAGGAGAAAGAAAACTGGCGTTCTACGGATCGGAGCGTGGAATGTCAGATCCCTTAATCGGGCAGGTAGGTTAGAAAATTTAAAAAGGGAAATGGATAGGTTAAAGTTACATATAGTGGGAATTAGTGAAGTTCGGTGGCAGGAGGAACAAGACTTTTGGTCAGGTGATTACAGGGTTATAAATACAAAATCAAATAGGGGTAATGCAGGAGTAGGTTTAATAATGAATAAAAAAATAGGAGTGCGGGTTAGCTACTACAAACAGCATAGTGAACGCATTACTGTGGCCAAGATAGACACAAAGCCCATGCCTACTACAGTAGTACAAGTTTATATGCCAACTACCTCTGCAGATGACGAAGAAATAGATGAAATGTATGACGAGATAAAAGAAATTATTCAGGTAGTGAAGGGAGACGAAAATTTAATAGCCATGGGTGACTGGAATTCGTCAGTAGGAAAAGGGAGAGAAGGAAACATAGTAGGTGAATATGGATTGGGGGGAAGCAATGAAAGAGGAAGCCGCCTTGTAGAATTTTGCGCAGAGCATAACTTAATCATAGCCAACACTTGGTTCAAGAATCATAAAAGAAGGTTGTATACCTGGAAGAATCCTGGAGATACTAAAAGGTATCAGATAGATTATATAATGGTAAGACAGAGATTTAGGAACCAGGTTTTAAATTGTAAGACATTTCCTGGGGCAGATGTGGATTCTGACCACAATCTATTGGTTATGGACTGCAGATTGAAACTGAAGAAACTGCAAAAAGGTGGGAATTTAAGGAGACGGGACCTGGATAAACTGAAAGAACCAGAGGTTGTAGAGAGTTTCAGGGAGAGCATAAGGGAACAATTGACAGGAATGGGGGAAAGAAATACAGTAGAAGAAGAATGGGTAGCTCTGAGGGATGAAGTAGTGAAGGCAGCAGAGGATCAAGTAGGTAAAAAGACGAGGGCTAATAGAAATCCTTGGGTAACAGAAGAAATATTGAATTTAATTGATGAACGGAGAAAATATAAAAATGCAGTAAATGAAGCAGGCAAAAAGGAATACAAACGTCTCAAAAATGACATCGACAGGAAGTGCAAAATGGCTAAGCAGGGATGGCTAGAGGACAAATGTAAGGATGTAGAGGCTTGTCTCACTAGGGGTAAGATAGATACTGCCTACAGGAAAATTAAAGAGGCCTTTGGAGAGAAGAGAACGACTTGTATGAATATCAAGAGCTCAGATGGCAACCCAGTTCTAAGCAAAGAAGGGAAGGCAGAAAGGTGGAAGGAGTATATAGAGGGTTTATACAAGGGCGATGTACTTGAGGACAATATTATGGAAATGGAAGAGGGTGTAGATGAAGACGAAATGGGAGATAAGATACTGCGTGAAGAGTTTGACAGAGCACTGAAAGACCTGAGTCGAAACAAGGCCCCGGGAGTAGACAACATTCCATTTGAACTACTGATGGCCTCGGGAGAGCCAGGCATGACAAAACTCTACCATCTGGTGAGCACGATGTATGAGACAGGCGAAATACCCTCAGACTTCAAGAAGAATATAATAATTCCAATCCCAAAGAAAGCAGGTGTTGACCGATGTGAAAATTACCGAACTATCAGTTTAATAAGTCACAGCTGCAAAATACTAACGCGAATTCTTTACAGACGAATGGAAAAACTGGTAGAAGCCGACCTCGGGGAAGATCAGTTTGGATTCCGTAGAAATGTTGGAACACGTGAGGCAATATTGACCTTACGACTTATCTTAGAAGAAAGATTAAGAAAAGGCAAACCTACGTTTCTAGCATTTGTAGACTTAGAGAAAGCTTTTGACAATGTTAACTGGAATACTCTCTTTCAAATTCTGAAGGTGGCAGGGGTAAAATACAGGGAGCGAAAGGCTATTTACAGTTTGTACAGAAACCAGATGGCAGTTATAAGAGTCGAGAGGCATGAAAGGGAAGCAGTGGTTGGGAAAGGAGTAAGACAGGGTTGTAGCCTCTCCCCGATGTTATTCAATCTGTATATTGAGCAAGCAGTAAAGGAAACAAAAGAAAAATTCGGAACAGGTATTAGGATTCATGGAGAAGAAGTAAAAACTTTGAGGTTCGCAGATGACATTGTGGTTCTGTCGGAGACAGCAAAGGACTTGGAAGAGCAGTTGAACGGAATGGACAGTGTCTTGAAAGGAGGATATAAGATGAACATCAACAAAAGCAAAACGAGGATAATGGAATGTAGTCAAATTAAGTCGGGCGATGCTGAGGGAATTAGATTAGGAAATGAGACACTTAAAGTAGTAATGGAGTTTTGCTATTTAGGGAGTAAAATAACCGATGATGGTCGAAGTAGAGAGGATATAAAATGTAGACTGGCAATGGCAAGGAAAGCTTTTGTCAAGAAGAGGACTTTGTTGACATCGAGTATAGATTTAAGTGTCAGGAAGTCGTTTCTGAAAGTATTTGTATGGAGTGTAGCCATGTATGGAAGTGAAACATGGACGATAACTAGTTTGGACAAGAAGAGAATAGAAGCTTTCGAAATGCGGTGCTACAGAAGAATGCTGAAGATAAGGTGGGTAGATCACGTAACTAATGAGGAGGTATTGAATAGGATTGGGGAGAAGAGAAGTTTGTGGCACAACTTGACTAGAAGAAGGGATCGGTTGGTAGGACATGTTTTGAGGCATCAAGGGATCACAAATTTAGCATTGGAGGGCAGTGTGGAGGGTAAAAATCGTAGAGGGAGACCAAGAGATGAATACACTAAGCAGATTCAGAAGGATGTAGGTTGCAGTAGATACTGGGAGATGAAGAAGCTTGCACGGGATAGAGCAGCATGGAGAGCTGCATCAAACCAGTCTCAGGACTGAAGACCACAACAACAACAACGAAGCAGCTTAAATCACTTAATAAAGGCAAGGCCTCCGGTCCAGATTGTATACGAGTCAGGTTCCTCTCAGAGTATTCCTGATGAAATAGTTCCATATTTAGCAATTATATACAACCACTCGCTCACAGAAAGATACGTACCTAAAGACTGAAAAATTGCTGAAGTCACACCAATACCCAAAAAGGGAAGTAGGAGTAATCCGCTGAATTACAGGCCTATATCACTAACGTCGATTTGCAGTAGGGTTTTAGAACATATACTGTATTCAAACATTATGAAATACCTCGAAGAAAACGTTTTATTGACACATAGTCAGCACGGCTTCAGAAAATATCGTTCTTGTGAAACACAACTAGCTCTTTATACTCATGAAGTAATAAGTGCTATCGACAGGGGATGTCAAATTGATTCCATATTTTTAGATTTCCAGAAGGCTTTCGACACCGTTCCTCACAAGCGTCTTCTAATCAAACTGCGTGCCTATGGAGTATCGCCTTAGTTGTGCGACTGGATTCGTGATTTCCTGTCAGAAATGTCACAGTTCGTAGCAATAGACGGAAAGTCATCGAGTAAAACAGTAGTAATATCCGGCGTTCCCCAAGGAAGCGTTATAGCCCCTCTATTGTTCCTGATCTATATTAACGACATAGGACACAATCGGAGTAGCCGTCTTGTTTGCAGATGATACTGTCATTTACCGTCTTCTAAAGTCATCAGATGATCAAAACGACTTGCAAAATGATTTAGATAAGGTATCTGTATGGTGCTAAAAGTGGCAATTGACCCTGAATAAAGAAAAGTGCGAAGTTATTCACATGAGTAATAAAAGAAATCAGCTAAATTTCGATTACGCGATAAGTCACACAAATCTGAAGGCTGTAAATTCAACTAAATATTTAGGGATTACAGTTACAAATAACCTAAATTGGAACGATGACATGGATAATGTTGTGGGTAGAGCAAACCAAAGACTGCGATTCATTGGCAGCACAGGTCTACCAAAGAGACTGCTTACACTACACTTGTCCGCCCTGTTCTGGAGTACTGCTGTGTGGTGTGGGATCCGCATCAGGTGGGACTGACAGATGACATCGAAAAAGTACGAAGAAGGGCAGTTCGTTTTGTATTATCGCGAAATAGGGGAGATAGTGTCACAGACATGATACGTGAATTGAAGTGGCAATCATTAAAACAATGGCGTTTTTCGTTGCGGCGGGATCTTCTCATGAAATTTCAATCACCAGTTTTCTCCTCCGATTGCGAAAACATTCTGTTGGCACCCACCTACATAGGGAGAAATGATCATCACGATAAAGTAAGAGAAATCAGGGCTCACACGGAAAAATTTAAGTGCTCGTTTTTGCCGCGTGCCGTTCGAGAGTGGAACGGTAGAGGGACAGCATGAAGGTGGTTCATTGAACCCTCTGCCAGGCATTTTATTGTGAATAGCAGAGTAAAAACGTTGATGTAGATGAAATAGTTTTCAGGCTTGGTTTTTTCAGCAAAAATTTCTATGTTGCTAACATTTCGAGTACTTACAAGATTTGGTGTTTGCACTAATTTTTATTTACCTAATTCTTTACCTAAGACCTTTTTAATTTACTTTTATAGGTGTTGAAAACACTGGTAAAAGAACCAGTGGTCAAATACAAAAAGGCTACGGAAGATCTTCGTCATAATGAAAACACAAAATATCACAAATTTTCCATGGAGAAGGCCACAGAATTCACCAAGTCAATGGAATCACGAAAAATGTATTGCTGTTGTCTTTGATAGCAAGAAATCTTCAGTTATTGAAGAAAACCGGAAACGCTCGAGGCCTATTATAAAGACTATAGACCTGTGTGCAAGAAATAACCTACCTTTACGAGGACATTGTGATCATGGTTTAATTCCTCAGCTAAAGGAAGAAAAAACTGATTATCTTCTAGAGAGAAAAATGGAGTATCTCAGAGTCTTTTGGCTTTTCGTGTGGATGCTGCAGATAAAGATTTAAAACATTTCAGTACATGTGGCCAAAACAGTTCTATGATAAGTAACACAGTCCAAAACGTAGTCATACATTGCATTGGTGACGCTGTTCGCTTCTCAGTATCGAGAGATGTGAAAAAGGCAAAATTTTTTATCATTATGTGTGATGAAACAACTGATGTCACCACTATGGAGCAGATGACATTTTGTGTTAGGTACATTGCACAGAGACCTTTGTTACGAAAGGAGACTTTCTGAGTTTTACTGAGCTTAAATCAACTACTGGCACTTCGATTGCAGAAGCCATAGGTGAAGAACCCAAGACACTGGGGCTGAGCTATCAGTATCTTTGTGGACAGGGCTATGATAGTGGCTGCAACATGGCTGGAAGATTTAAAGGAGTTTAAGCTCTTATTTTAAGTAAGCAGCCGTTGGCTCTTTGTACCCACTGTTTTAGCCACTCTTTGAACTTGGGCTACTCCAATTGTGATACTCCAATAGTTAGAAATATGATGGGAATTGTAGGATCAGTTTCAGCATTCCTGTCTGCCTCTGCAAACAGAAAAAGCTCCCTAGAGGAAGCTATATCTCGACTACCGTTAACAGGGTCAAAGAAAACAAAGTTGAAGGCAGTGTGTCCAACAAGATGGGTGGAAAGTCACGATAGCCTTATTACTTTCAAGGAGCTATTTGTCCCGAACGTGACCATCCTTGACGAACTTTCAAGTGGTCGTGAAAGCAATGCAGAAACGACTAGTAAAGCTTGTATGTTTAGATCTACTGTCCGAAGAGTAGACTTTGTAGTAGCTTTAGCAACTGCAGCATATTGATTCTATTTAAGCGAAAAGCTCCAAAGTCCTAAAATGGATTTAACAACTGCCTAAAATAATGCCAATGATATGCTTGAGGTGTTCAACAATATAAGGATGGATTCGGAAATAGAATTCAGAAGTCTTTTTGAAGACGCTGTTAAACTGGCAGAAGATATTGGAAGTGTAATAGCAATGGCAAGAAGTATTTCATCACAAACCAAAAGAGACAACGTTCCTGCTTCAAACGCCGAGGAATACTTCAGGCGAACAGTATTTTTACCTGTTGTGGATCGTTTTATTGCCGAGCTAGAAACAAGATTTCCCCAAGATTTTCGCGCCATATTACCACTTGAAGGTCTTACTCCTGACTTGAAGGTCTTATTCCTGTATACTGTTTAAAATATAGTGGGTATGAAGTGAACCAGGCATCCGAGAAATATGAACAGTTTTTGGAGAGTTCTTCGCATTTAATGAAAGGAGAGTTTAAACTATGGAAGAAAAAGTGGGTTGATGAAAGTAAAAGACCTGAAACAGTAACTGAAGCATTAAAGAAATGCGACAAGCAGTTTTTCCCTAAATTTATATGTTTTACTTCAAATATTTGGGATCATTCCTGTCACCAAAAGCACTCCGGAACGAAGATTCTCTACTTTGAGACGAATCAAGACATATTTGCGTAACACAATGGGGCAGGTGAGACTAAATGAATTATCTATTGCAATTATCCATAAAGAAAGAGATATGGAGACTGAAAATATCATTGACATATTCAGTAAAAAGAAACAGAGGCGAATGAGCATGACAAATTGGGCAGAATACGGAAATATACAGAATTTTGTTACAGAATTTTTTTATATTCATGTCAAGTTCAGGTTTTTACATTCATGTCACCTTCTGTATCCAGAAAATTCATGAAAACGTATTTGTTGTAAGTTGACGTTTTTCATGGTTTATGTACTTTATAAAATCTCCCATGTGACAATAAGTTTCTTTTACCCTGGACTCCAAAACAGTTACGAAAAACTACTTTAAGCAACATCAAATTTCACCAATTTGTCGGCGGAGGACCCCCCACTCTCCTTTTGTTAAGCGATATTCCACTCCGCCAACCACCCCCCCTCCCCCAATTAGCCCCCCCTAGACAGACTTCTAGAACCGCCCCTGAAGATACCTAACCAACAATGTGGTTTGCAAGGTCAACCAAGCTTTAATGTTTCGCCACCTACACGTAAAGCGTCGGCTCCGACAAATAGTAACGCACAGCAACAAGGAAATTATTACGTACAGAAGACATAATTTCAACTCCTATCGCAACTAATGAATATCATGACAGATGTAAAAATAATGAGCACAATTTTCAACGTACGTTTAATAACAACTAGATCTTATCAGCATCAGCATCAACCACAACAACAGATTATCATGAATGAACCAGACAGTCGGTATCATCTCGAACCTAATACGTCAGGACGAAGTAACAGAACAGTAAAAATAGTCTAAATGCCACAGCATCCTACTGCAAATAACAGCACGTCAGAAAGAATTTGACTAGACACAGTACAGGTTGCATCTTCTAGCAACGTAAGCAACACTTTTGATACACAGAATCTTGTTCACGAAAATTTTATTACTTTTGACGACATCCGAGACACACTTTTGCATGAAAAACCAGTTTTACACAAAACTATTTCCCACCCTGTTATTGAAGTAAAGATTGGATCATCCATATTTTCAGCAGTAATCGATTCTGGATCATCTATGTCAGTTATAAATGAAGAAACATTCAACGAATGTAACAAAGAGAATACTTACCCTACGTTACCATCAGGCAAAACTAAAGTAAAAGGAGCAGTATCTGGTAAAGGAGTAGATGTAAAATTACAGAAACACTTATTTTCTATTGCAGGTTATACATTCCACACAAATTTTTGGATTGTTCCTTTACTGACAACAGACGTTATTTTAGGTACGAATTTTTTGGTACAACATGACGCAATTATTGACTTTCAAAATTCCTATTTAATGTTAAAAGATGAAAAGGTACAACTGGCATTACAATGTCAGCACGCTTTATCTGCAGAACAACAAGCAATTAATCGGACAGAGGTCATTTCTGCATCACGTAACATAGACTGTCATTCCACATTGTTCACAGATACGTCAGGACGAAGTAACAGAACAGTAAAAATAGTCTAAATGCCGACTATGACGTTATACAAATGATTTCTGATAAAGTAAACAGAGCAACGCAAATACAGATGACGAACTTACTCAGCTACGCAAATTTCTTTTACAGCAAGCTCCAGTTTTTGACAACACCCCTGGTACTATGTCCGGTTTCATGTATGAATTTCAAGTTAAACAGCACGACACATTTAAAGCTAAACATTATCTTATTCCTTATATCCACAGAGATCGAGTTAAGAAAGAACTACAAGCTATGCTAGACCAAGGTATTATTGAACCAGCAGTTAGTCTGTACATAAACCCGCTCCATATTGTTAAGAAAAAGGATGGATAACTTCGCCTCGTACTTGATTCACGTCATGTCAACGACATTATTATCAATGAAACAGATCACCCACAGACACTAGAAGAACTTCTGCAGAAATTTCATGGTACTGCTATTTATTCCACATTAGATCTGAAATCGGGGTTTTGGCAAATTCATCTCCATCCGAACTGCAGAAAGTACACAGCATTTCTTTGTTTTGGTGACTGTTATCGATTTTGCAAAATACCATTCGGTTTAACAATTTCTCCAGCAGCTTTTATTCGCGGTTTGAATACTGTACTCCCGACAGAACCTGAAGACGGAATCACAACGGATGTAGACGAAATCCTTATTGCAGAAGCTAACTGGTCAGAACACAGTTTGATTCTGGAACAACTGTTGCAAGTTTTTCGTGCACAAGGACTCACAGTTAATCTTAGCAAATCCCACTTCGGCAAAACTTCCATAAAATTTCTTGGCCTTGTAATTTCGGCAGAAGGCATTGCGCCTGACCCGGAGAAAATTCAAGCTTTACGTGACATTACTGTTCCAACGACGAAGAAACAACTACGCAGCTTTCTCGGTTTAATTAACGTTTTCCGTAAATTTATTCATTATTGTGCTTTAGAAACTCCTAGATTATGTCAATTGACGGGTAAAAACACTATTTGGTCCTGGGATAGCCAAGCACAGTCTGAATTTGTTAACCTTGCGTTGTTGAATGCACCACTATTATCACACCCAGATCCTACCAGAAACTTTTCCGTTGCCACCGACAGTTCCAACACCGCACTAGGCGTACATATTTTTCAGGAAATTTAAGATGGTGCTACAGTAATTAAAAACATCGCCTTTTCAAGTCGCATTCTGTCCCCTGCTGAACGCAATTATCCCGTTACAGAGCCTGAAACATTATGTGTTGTATGGGCATTTACCAGATTTAGGCAGTTTCTTTATGGAAGACATACTACCGTTTTCACAGATCATAGAGCTATACAGTTTTTACTTTCCAATAAATTTACAGGTGACAGGTTAAGCACATGGAAGCTTTATTTACAGGAATTTAATTTTACTATTGTTCACATTCCTGGTACACGAAATATTGTAGCAGACGCCCTATGCCGTTCTCTCAGCAACGATCAGCTAGACATCGCAACCAACTTCTGCCAAGCAAATTTTACTCATGTATATTCAACAAGTTGCATTTGAAAATTTCATTTCGTCGTCATTGAGAGACATAGCACACGAGCAGAGAAAAGACAACGTATGGAAAGAAATTAAGCACCTTTGGCAAGATAGGGGTAATGTTACCATCAGAAACCACTATACTGTACGCAAGAACATTCTGTTTCGGCACTCTCACCCTGACAGCAACAACTGGTTATTATGTATTCCTGACGAGCTTGTTAACAAATTAATTTGGTATACTCATTGAAGTTACGTACATTATGGAGAGAGAAAATGTTTTCTTATACTGAGAGAGAACTGTTATTTCCCCAACATGGAGAAACATATTCGACAAGTTTTAGCGTCATGTAAAATCTACCAGAAAGCTAAATCAGACACGACTTCACATATTCTTCCGTTATATCCCATTGTACCCATTAAATTGAGACATATGGCAGCTGTAGACATTTTTGGACCGATTCCCAGAACTAATAGAGGTTTTTGTTGCATCTTTGTCGCTGTTGAACTCACTTCAAAATTTGTTACCTTCACTCGGTTACGCAAAGCTACTGCTAAATCTATTTCGAATGCATTTGTAAAACATTTTCTATTTCATGTAGGGCATGTATTGAAAGTAATTTCCAACAATGGACCACAATTTCGAACTGCGATATGGACACGTATGTTACGAGCTAGAAACATTTATCCGATCTATACATCCAGGTATCGCGCTTCTTCGAACCCTTCTGAACGATTGATCAAAGAAACTGGTAAACTATGTAGAATATACTGCCATAAAAAACATATTGATTGGGAAACACACATACTCTCATTTCAGGATGTAATTAACTCCATACCAAATGAATCTACTATGCTATCTCCGACTGTTATTTTGAAAAATGTTGAACCACCCAACAAAATTAAAGAATTAGTATCCTTTCCTACATCTCGTGGACTACGCCACCATAAAATAATTGACATTGCACTCAACAACATTAAGCGTGCCGTAGAACGCCGGAGAAGACAGCAAAAACAGGTTTGTACACGCCGTGACTTTCACGTAGGACAGAAGATATTAGTACGCACACACGATTAGTAAATTCCGTAAATTTCAGCTTCTATACGCTGGCCCATATAGAATTCGCAGCATTCCTCACCCCAATGTAGTACATATCGAAACTTTGAGAACGAGAAAAAGCAAGGGCAATCACCATATTTCCAATATTAAACCCTTTGTTGAATAAACATACTTTATGATTTATCACACTGTAATGCCATTTCCAGATATTTATATGAACACTTACTCATGATTATATTTTTTCTTGGCAAGTGCCCGACAAGGTAAGGTTAGCAGGTCGCTTTTCTTGTCGCTATATATCAGACCGTGCACATTTTCCATTTTTTTTTGTGTATGTGTGATTGTTTTCGTATCGAAAGTAGAATTTTTGTCTCTATGCACTATGAAGTCTTTAAGATGTAACAAACTCCAGTTGACTTTGACATTTTTGCCTTATGATATCTCAATATCTTGACTATTCTACATTTTTGCTACTACATTATGATACTGTGTGCATATTTTTGCACTTGAAAACTATCTATGGTTTTGACCTAATACGTTTTCTGTCATGCTATGCTGTATGCGTAGTTATATCTCTAGAAACAAGTTTTCATATAATGTGTATATGAACTAAATGCAAGATATTAATCCGTATTCATAATTTTCAGAAATTAATAACGTGTTAAAGAAATAAGCCACAGTGGTTTACTTTGAAATGGAAATTTCACCATCGGAATGAACGGAAGAACATGCAATACCTTGTCATGAAGAGTAAATGCATGAGAATTAATAAGCATTAACAAGAATATACTACACACACTGTATGATAGCAGTCTTGACTAATTATTTTTCTTTCAGAATAAGAGGCGATTATTGCAGGCTGTCAGACAGAACTACACATGTTAATTTTAGTGATGAAATGTGCTAGAAGTAAGAAACTCTATAATCTATGAAATAATGAATGAAAATGAATAGTTGTATGAAGTATATGGAAATATGAATAATGAAATTTTTCTTTGCAGATGACGATGATAATAATGAAGTTTATATATCTTTTATTAAGATATACTATGTATCTATTTAAGTATTTGTTGCAGTTCTTTTTGACAGTATGTCATATGTCACATAGTATAATGACTGAATGTTTTGGGAAATACAGCTAGAGTACATACATATTAAGGACACGTTTCATTTCCTGTTAATTCGGAGTTTACTACTTTTCAGCATAATATACATTGTTATTTCAACTCAATAATTCACTTTGTATTTTTTCCAGGAGAAGCTTTTCATGATATTAATATGCTACAAGCACTTAGTTATTAAACCTGTTCTAGTACTTGCAGTGTTTTGTCCAGTTCTGTGTATCATTCATGGGTGTGATCGCATATACTCTACTTGTTTCATAACCTTGTTACAGCTGACTCATGACGAATGGCGTTATTAATCCTTATTTCCAGCAATAAGTCAAAAGCAAATATTTTCATGCCCAGCAATTGATTATCGATCCCAATGTAATGCATTTCCAGTACAAAAAAAAAATTATTACCAGTCCCAACTATTACCAGTATACAACTAAATAATGCTACCAGTTTAAGATATATTTCTAATCCTCAATATAATGCAAATTTTTCTGATGTGTTTATTCAGTTATGTCTATGTACTATTGGACTAAACACCTTGAATACTAATTACAATGTCTTACATTTTGAATATGTCTTATGGCACTTGCATGATATCATATATAAACACTAGCAACTTGATGCTACGCACAATAACTCCTGTTTTGAATTATGACTTCTGAATAATACTGAATAATGTTTTGTATTACTACATAAATGCTTTGTAACTGGCCAACGAGTGCCAATGATTACTGTAATGAGATGACTTATGACGCCAATAATTACAGAAGTGAGTTGACTTATGAATGATGTTTTGTAATACTGCACAAATGCTATGCCAATAATTACTGTAATAAAATGACTTATGAATGATGTTTTGTAATACTCCGTACATACTACATAAATGTTTTGTAACTGGCCAATGAGTGCCGATAATTATTCAAATCGGTTGATACACTAGTGTAATTCTGAATGATGACTAGCATAAGACTTCCTGTCCATCCTCATGATCATGGAGCACTATATTTGGTTTTTGCACTAATTCTACGTTGATGTAAGAGTATGGATTCTACAAGGAGAGGGAATCTCGGCATAATCATAATTTTTACGTACGAGGAGCATGTCTTTCTGAATTTAAAAAATGTAAAGAGCCTGTAAATAAACGTAACATGAGACTTGTTGCGTTGTGCCTTCGTTTGTCTGTTGCTTCTTTTTTGTCGCAATTTACGATAAAAGTATAATAAAACGTGACATAGTTAATTGTTTCGCGATTGCGTTACAGATAAATGAGGTATTTCGAAGGTTTCACTCGCTGTACAAGTAAAATCTTTTACTACGACAAAATTTTGTGAATTATTAGGACTGCATTGAGGCTCATACATTCAGATATTTTCGGTAAATGTTTGATCTCTTTGGATTCTTTTTCTAGACAGTAAGAAATAGTACTGCCATCAGTCAAGATGAACAGCTTTGTTTGAAGCTAGACGTTTTGATTTGCTACCACAGTCAGCCATCTTACAGTCGGTACATTTGTTATTCTATACGCCTTGACATTTCACCAAAGCCATCTTGTTGGCAAATAGTACGTTGTGGTCTGTTTGGCATTTGTATCAGCAGCCAGCGTATTTGTCACGATGTAGCTCTTCGCTTCTTGTAGAAAAGGCACATTAAGTAATCCATAAGGTACCAATATCACAAATGTGAAAGAAGCACCGTCTGTCACGTTTTCAAGGATAAACCTGCGAATCGGATTTGTTAGAATTTTGTATGGAAGTAGCTTGAATCCAGAGGAAGAACATGGACTACTTTAAGAAGTGAAGTCAGTTCGCAGAGGTGATAACAATCGTTGATAGTGAATTAAGGCAGCAAAAAATATGTTGGCAACGCACTCCTTTGCAGTACATTGTGCAGGCGATAAGAGCTACGTCCAATTAGAAAGTACTAAAATGTAAATCTCAAACAGATCTACACAAAAGTCCGGGACAGCATATAGGGTTCATCCATAAAGCCACTCTGTGTTTTGAGTATCCCTGGCGCAGCGAATCCGGAAGCCAGAAACGTTGACTGTGAAACATAGAAGATAAACATTGTTCTCGCGGGCCTTTTTAGAGATATTTTTGAGTTCTATATTTTAGTATGAAGTCCAGTTATGTAACACATATTGACTAGGCAGCGTGTTGCTTCCCGTAGATTCATTACTTTGTATAGCACATTGCCTTTAAAAGCCGAGAGAATTCTGATTAAACCAGCTTTCAAATAAACGAAAAATATTCATTGAAATCAATGCATCCGTGTTGGAGCTATGATTCCATTGACAGGAAGGTGTCTGAACTTCCAGCACCTGACTGCGTGCGATGGAGCAGCGGAGTGGACGGCGCACATCGTGAGCTGTGCTTCTCAGACATTTACTCATCCTAAGAACACTACTGAAACGCTAGCGAAGGCGCGGTTAAAGGCCAGTTGAATATACAAATAAACAGACACTATTACCAGTCGATGGAGAACTTTCGGAAATAGTTACAGTTAGCACTCTCTTTACGAAACAATGTACAGCTATGCTGTGGAGTTATATAGTATCCTAACGCAGGACCAGTCAATATTACAGAATAACTTATTTTTGAGGAAGATTCCACCTCCCGTAACCATTACTGGAATTCAACATAATTTTTTGCAGCTATTAAAATTTTATTTCTTGCAAATTACAAACTTCGACGGCATTTTTTCCGCACAGCAATTACAAAGGTTTCTCATAACAGTAAAACTATAATCCAAACGCACATTTATGTACAATTTTGTTGCTCGGGAGAGCTTTCTTGAGAACTTACCAAGTTTTGTGTAGAGACTTTATAAACCACTGGGGTAAAATATTCCGGAGGTAAAATAGTCACCCATTCGGATCTCCGGACGGGGACTACTCAGGAGGACGTCGTTATCAGGAAAACGAAAACTGGCATTCTACGGATCGGAGCGCGGAATGTCAGATCCCTTAAACGCGCAGGTTGATGAGAAATTTAAAAAGGGAAATGGATAGGTTAAAGTTAGATATAGTGGGAATTAGTGAAGTTCGGTGGCAGGAGGAACAAGACTTTTGGTCAGGTGAATACAGGGTTATAAGCACACAATCAAATAGGGGTAATGCAGGAGTAGGTTTAATAATGAATAAAAAAATAGGAGTGCGGGTAAGCTACTACAAACAGCATAGTGGACGCATTATTGTGGCCAAGATGGACACGAAGCCCACGCCTACTACAGCAGTACAAGTTTATATGCCACCTAGCTCTGCAGATGATGAAGAAATGTATGATGAAATAAAAGAAATTATTCAGGCAGTGAAGGGAGACGAAAATTTAATAGTCATGGGTGACTGGAATTCGAGAGTAGGAAAAGGGAGTGAAGGAAACTTAGTAGGTGAATATGGATTGGGGCTAAGAAATGAAAGAGGAAGCCGCCTGGTAGAGTTTTGCACAGAGCATAACTTAATCATAGCTAACACTTGGTTCAAGAATCATCAAAGAAGGTTGTATACATGGAAGAATCCTGGAGATACTAGAAGGTATCACATAGATTATATAATGTGTAAGAGAGATTTAGGAACCAGGTTTTAAATTGTAAGACATTTCCAGGGGCAGGTGTGGACTCTGACCACAACCTATTGGTTATGAACTGTAGACTAAAACTGAAGAAACTGCAAAAAGGTGGGAATTTAAGGAGACGGGACCTGGATAAACTGAAAGAACCATAGGTTGTACAGAGTTTCAGGGAGAACATAAGGGAACAATTAACAGGAATGGTGGAAAGAAGTGCAGTAAAGAAGAATGGGTAGCTCTGAGGGATGAAGTAGTGAAGGCAGCAGAGGATCAAGAACGAAAAGACGAGGGCTAGTAGAAATCCTAGTGTAACAGAAGAAATATTGAACTTAATTGACAAAAGGAGAAAATACAAAAATGCAGTAAATGAAGCAGGCAAAAAGGAATACACGCGTCTTAAAAATGAGATCGACAGGAAGTGCAAAATGGCTAAGCAGGGATGGCTAGACGACAAATGTAAGGATGTAGAGGCTTATCGCACGAGGGGTAAGATAGATATTGCCCACAGGAAAATTAAAGAGACCTTTGGAGAAAATAGAACAACTTGTATGAATATCAAGATCTCAGATGAAAACCCAGTTCTAAGCAAAGAAGGGAAAGCAGAAAGGTGGAAGGAGTATATAGAGGGTCTATACAAGGGCGATGTACTTGAGGACAATATTATGGAAATGGAAGAGGATGTAGATGAAGATGAAATGGGAGATACGATACTGCGTGAATAGTTTGACAGAGCACTGAAAGACCTGAGTCGGAAGAAGGCCCCTGGAGTAGACAAACATTCCATTGGAACTACTGATGGCCTTGGGAGAGCCAGTTCTGACAAAACTCTACCATCTGGTGAGCAAGATGTATGAGACAGGCGAAATACCCTCAGACTTCAAGAAGAATATAAATATTCCAATCCCAAACGAAGCAGGTGTTGACAGATCTGAAAATTACCGAACTATCAGTTACCGCTGCAAAATACAAACGCGAATTCCTTACACACGAATGGAAAATCTGGTAGAAGCCGACATCGGGGAACATCAGTTTGGATTCCGTAGAAATATTGGAACACGTGAGGCAATAGTGACCTTACGACTCATCTTAGAAGAAAGATTAAGGAAAGGCAAACCTACGTTTCTAGCATTTGTAGACTTAGAGAAAGCTTTTGACAGCTTTTGACTGGACTACTCTCTTTCAAATTCTAAAGGTGGCAGGGATAAAATACAGGGAGCGAAAGGCTATTTGCAATCTGTACAGAAACCAGATGGCAGTTTTAAGAGTCGAGGGGGATGAAAGGGAAGCAGTGGTTGGGAAGGGAGTGAGTCAGGGTTGTAGCCTCTCCCCGATGTTATTCAATCTGTATATTGAGCTAGCAGTAAAGGAAACAAAAGAAAAATTCGGAGTAGGTATTAAAATCCACGGAGAAGAAATAAAAACTTTGAGGTTCGCTGATGACATTGTAATTCTGTCAGAGACAGCAAAGGACTTGGAAGAGCAGTTCAACGGAATGGACAGTGTCTTGAAAGGAGGATATAAGATGAACATCAGCAAAGCAACACGAGGATATTGCAATGTAGTCCAATTAAGTCGGGCGATGCCGACGGAATTAGATTGGGAAATGAGACATTTAAAGCCCGCATCTCGTGGTCGTGCGGTAGCGTTCTCGCTTCCCACGCCCGGGTTCCCGGGTTCGATTCCCGGCGGGGTCAGGGATTTTCTCTACCTCGTGATGGCTGGGTGTTGTGTGCTGTCCTTAGGTTAGTTAGGTTTAAGTAATTCTAAGTTCTAGGGGACTGATGACCATAGATGTTAAGTCCCATAGTGCTCAGAGCCATTTGAGACATTTAAAGTAGTAAAGGAGTTATGCTATTTGGGGAGCAAAATAACTGATGATGGTCGAAGTAGAGAAGTTATAACATGTAGACTGGCAATGGCAAGGAAAGCGTTTCTGAAGAATAGAAATTTGTTAACATCGAGTATAGATTTAAGTGTCAGGAAGTCGTTTCTGAAAGTATATGTGTGGAGTGTAGCCACGTATTGAAGTGAAACGCGTACGATAAATAGTTTAGACAAGAAGAGAATAGAAGCTTTAGAAATGTGGTGCTACAGAAGAGTGCTGAAGATTAGATGGGTAGATCACGTAACTAATGATGAAGTATTGAATAGAATTGGGGAGAAGAGGAGTATGTGGCACAACTTGACAAAAAGAAGGGACCGGTTAGTAGGACATGTTCTGAGGCATAAGGGATCATAAATTTAGCATTGGAGGGCAGCGTGGAGGGTAAAAGTCGTAGAGGGAGACCAAGAGATGAATACACTAAGCAGATTCAGAGGGATGTAGGTTGCAGTAAGTACTGGGAGATGAAGAAGCTTGCACAGGATAGGATAGCATGGAGAGCTGCATCAAACCAGTCTCAGGACTGAAGACCACAACAACAACAACAAGGAATTCTGTACAACGCAGCACTAAAATTAATGTGTGTGTGTGTGTGTGTGTGTGTGTGTGTGTGTATGTGTGTGTGTGTGTGTGTGAAAATGATGTGCAAGTAAAAAGACCGTAGCATAGAGCCCAGCTCATTCGGACCAAAGTTTGCCAGAAGTTTGCTTGGTGATGCATTTCACTGTTGGCCAGCAAAAGTGGGGACTGCTAGCTCGCATGCCAAAACTTTCTAAGGGAACTTTAATAGTGGCAACTATTTATTTACATCTCTTACAAAATAGATACGTGTCTCGAAGTTTTACTGACCTTTAAAGTAGTCACCAGCATTGAGTATAACACGTTGACAGCGATGTGTAAGTCATACGATACTCTTAGCAGTGCCACTTGTGTTGACAGTTTGAGCGGCTCTGTCTGTTGCCCGACGAATTTGTAGCAGTTCTGAAGCGAATTCCGTGATGTCTTTCTTTCAGTTTAGAAATCGAGTTGAACCCACGAGGGCTTAAGTCAGGGGAGTGCAGTAGGTGGTATAGCACTTAGCAGCCCCATCAGTCAAAGAAATCAGTAACAGCTTACACTGTGCGCGCTTGAGCATTGTCCAGCAAAATCATGGCCAGGTCCTGCAGAAAGTGTCATCACTTCTGTCTCTAAGCTGATCGTAGATTGTGTTCCAGAAATGAACAGCATAGAGGGTGACTACTTTGAAGGTCAGTAAAACTTTGAGACACGTATCAATTTTGCAACAGCTTTAAATAAATAATTGCCAGTATTAAAGTTCCAACCCTCGTACTTGGTGCGATAAGTAGCAGATACAATAGACTGCATCAATGGCAGCACGCACATGACACCTCGCTGCACTCTTTCACAATCAATTTTAAGTAAACTATTTGGTAAAAAAAATGATTCTCTCGCATCTCTTAGCTTCTTTCGTCCACTTCATGCTAAACTGCCTACCATTTCGCCAAAGGACAGAGCTATTGTGATATTTCGAAATTAAGTAAATTACTGCAGAAAATTCCAACAGTTTTCAGTGAAAAGTAGGGGTCACTGTGAGTTTGCATTTGGTGCAACCGTACATTGTTGTATACGTAAAGCAGCTAACCTATTGAACTGTCTTCAAACTATGGTGAAAATCTATTTGTATCTGCAATGTTGAAAACTGGATTCTATGCAGTACACTCAGTTCCCTAGACATGTGACAACGATAAAGCCAGAATGATTTATTCTTAACACACATTGTATTATATCTCATTAATAGTTTGCGATATGAGATGAAATGAGATTTTGGCAGGTGGCAGTATAAATAGTGCAACATTTTACCATATGGTTAATGCGCAGAAGTCCTTGGTTACTGCTGTAAGTAGGCTATTGATGTTTTCTTATATTGGTAACGCCACGTAGCGCTCTGTATGAAAATCACTGGCTGTGCTGTGTGCAGTCTGAGGCTAGTTTGCATTGTTGTCTGCCATTGTAGTGTTGGGCAGCGGCAGCTGGAGGTGAACAGCGCGTAGCGTTGCGCAGTTGGAGGTGAGCCGCCAGCAGTGGTGGATGTGGGGAGAGAAATGGCGGAGATGTGAAATTTGTAAGAGTGGATGGCATATATATTATGATTGTTAAGGTAAATACATTGTTTGTTCTCTATTAAAATCTTTCATTTGCTAACTATCCCTATCAGTAGTTAGTGCCTTCCGTAGTTTGAATCTTTTATTTAGCTGGCAGTAGTGGCGCTCGCTGTATTGCAGTAGCTTGAGTAACGAAGATTTTTGTGAGGTAAGTGATTTGTGAAAGGTATAGGTTAATGTTAGTCAGGGCCATTCTTTTGTAGGGATTTTTGAAAGTCAGATTGCGTTGCGCTAAAAATATTGTGTGTCAGTTTAAGCACAGTCTTGTATAAATGTTCAAAGGGGACGTTTCACTGCGATGTGCAAGAAACCATAGATTTTTCAATGGAATAATGTGATTTTTAAGGGCATTTGATATTTGGTCAAGCGAGAACTGCGCGGGCTATTGCAGCAAGAATTACACGTATATTTTTCTATCAATAATTGGCCTTTTCATACTGGTAATCTACTGAGTTGTCTTGCTCTCAGTTGCTAGTTTAGTAACAAAGTGCTCAGGATTCTGTAACAATTCTAATTGCCTTAGAGTGTTAGCGATATAAATTTTCGTAAACTGTGGTGTGTATTGACAAAAGAAGCAAATGTTAGCATAGCAAAAAGAGAGGTGTATGTACGAGTATTACTTAAAACTAGTCACTGATGACATGTCTCTGAAGAGAAAAAATCTAGGGAAAATAAATCGCCGCTTCTGTTGAAATTTTTTTGGAACTCTACACCTGAATCTGTTTTGAATAATGAGTAGCTGGCACTGAAACTTACAAAAAAACTCTATACCCCAGTAATCTGAGATATATGAAAGTAATTCACAGCAGAAAGTATACCATAGTTTCGTTACTCTCCCTATCCCGAGTGAAGGACTGTACTACTTCACCTCAATTATGTTTCAGTTCGACAGACACTGACAATTTATTTTCACCTTGATTCGTACAGAGGAAGTGGTGCCAGGAGGAGCACACTCCACCACACATCATTAAGGCGACTGACAACGTCTTCCTCGCTATAATGACAAACTAATACCACGAAAGGAATCGCATTTTGTAGAGGACGGTCTGCCTATAGACGTGAACAGTGCTTGAGTATTTTTTAAAGTGTTCGAACAATAATGACCCATCATTTTCTTGGCGTTCCTCACTTTCATCTGCAAGAACTGTGGACTGCGCACTACTAAAGTCCTTCCTAATCTAATAGCCTGTAGTGCGAAAACTGCGCATCCCTGTAAAATAAAGCACCTGCGAATTTTTTCTTTCAGAGTCTGGGGCACTTTGGGTAACAGAACTGTAGTACAGTTGTTCGAAGGTCGTACGATCCATAATCGATATGCCAATCAGGCGGAAACGCCGTGAGCATTGATGCGATCATCCTACGGACGCACCAGGTTGAAGATACCCGTTTGTTAAAACACCGAGTCCTGCTCCATGAAGAAGTCCGTAACGTTCTGCTGAAGGTCCTCGTCCGACATGAATCGTTGACCCTTCAAGCCCTTTTTTTAAGGGATCAAAGGCGTGAAAATCGCATGGGGAGAGATCAGGACTACAGGGCAGGAGCTCGAGTGTCTCCATCTTGAGTTGGTGTAGCTTTTACGTTACGACATTTGCAATATGTGGGACATGCTTCGTCAAAAATCAACAGCTCCCCCTTGTCGCAGTTTTCCCGGACGTTTTGCCTGAATTTCACACCGTAAATTCTGCAGTGTGGCGCAGTACCATTTCCCATCGATGAAGTGACGAGGTTCCTTGAAATCAACAAGCAGTGGTTCTCTTGGAACAAGGGGACGATAGATGACACCAATGCATCATTGACGGATGCGACACATTCCTCATTCCACGATGGATGTCTACTGATGTTCGTCCTTCGGCATCCAAGAAAACAACAACAGCACGTTAATTCTGTTTGACGCGTTTGGTAATAGCGTCGACGTAGTACATGTTTTTCCATTTAGCGCATGCACGTCAGAAAGACACGAATTCCACGCAAATGTCCTGCCTACATGTCGGTGCTTATATACCCGCATCGGAGACGTGCTATGTTGCATATACGCAGTAGCAACTCCCTCTAACATAAGCTTTTGGATCGCCCTTTATATACGATAGACTAGCGCTCTGCTATTGCTTTAACGTACCATGCGACCAGTTTTAAGAGAGGAACTTCTCGGAAAGTATGGAATTTCTTTTTATGGGTGCTATCAGCATGTTAAAGGAAGTTATTTCTTCTATCGTGAAAATGTCGGTTTATTTCTTTTCATTTTTTTAAATAACTTATGAATTATTGCTGAAACAATAGCATCTCATTGTACCTCCTGTTGTGGATAAAAAACTGAGGTACATTTGTAATACTTGTCTTAATGTTTAGTACAATTTAAAACGTTTTTACTGCTTGGAGTATCTTCTGAAGCGATGTGGTATGCACAAAGAAACATCAGAAATATTACAGTAATAGTCTCTTTTTTTTACGAACTTGTCTGCATGCCAGCACCTCTCGCCTAGGAGCTGATATCGACTATCTCGCAGGGTTTTATTGATTCTTCAGCGGGAATTGATTCCGAGGAAGGCTGCGTCAATAACTGAAGCCTTAGTTCCGTGCGTGCTGAATGGCCGCATATTTGCTCTCTTTCCCACTCTCCTACTGATACGTACTTGCAGATCATACACATCGTTTTCACTGGAACTCATTTCACTATCCGCGACGGCTATCAAATACCGACAAGTGTCAGCTCCGAGCATTCTAGAAAGTGCCGACGGGAAAAATCCGGTAACATTGTAGAAATAACCACAGGCTATTAGCAATTGTTTCCCAGCACCAAACCACAAAAATTGAAGATGACCATATTTTATAGAAACCGGTAATAGCATTCATAAAACGTGATCTAGACCGTTTTCAGCATAAATAACGATCGTGTAAAACCCAGCTCGCTCTGTCCCTCTACGAGATCCAAAAGGCAGTAGATCGCGCAAACTGACTGCCAGAAGACGTTCTATGCAGTTCTGAACTATCGCCTAGTGAACAAAATATGGCTTTGTGCCGAATGCAGAGTTCCCAGCAAACAGAACATAGCATTTCATTCCTCTTTGAGACAGATCTTGAGACGTGAATGTAACTTCAGGGTATATGACCTACTAGGTAACGTCAAAAACCTGACGAGGATATTCGTTGGAGATATTAAACACAGTTGTCGCAACGCTAGGAAACTGTATCGAAATTCAGGAAGACCTGAAGAGGATCGACACTTCGTGCATAGTTTGGCAGTTGACCTTCAGTACAGACAAATGTAATGCGTATCAAATAAACAGGCATAGAGAGCAATTATTGTATGATTAAATACGATAGTAGAATAATAAAAGGAAGGAGACACATTCATTAACCATCTATGAGTATGCATACGCAGCAGTTAAAGTAAAACGACTATGTAAAACTAATTGCCGATAGGGCAGCAGCCACGCTGAGGCTCAGTGGAAGATTATGGTATTTGATTGTTTTCTGGAAATTATCTTAAATGATTAATTATGTCATTTTAGGCTGCTAACATGCTTTTGTCTCCTTGAATATCAGTATTCTTTTATAAAAAGGTAAATTAAATTCAAACAATCTGAAAGTCCACTACAACGCTCCATTCGAGTCATGTAATGCCTGTGACGTTATTGGCTAGGTCGCTAGTCCCACTGCCATAATGCTAGTTCACAGTGATGTCTTGTTCTAGAATTTACTTTTCGGAAACTGGGTTACAAGCGGTGTGTAGTACCGTATTGTACAAATACATTTATGAAAACCAATGAAAAGTAGTTTTTGAGTGTTCCAGGGAATAAGATGTCTAAAACATGGTTGCAGTGTTACGTCAAATTGCCACCACATCGACGCTCTAGTTCACTAACTTAACTAAAAATGTGTTGCAATGAGAAGTTAACATTAACATCGCTCCGAGATACGCTTTCCCAGAGCTACAGCGAAGGATTGCGTCATTCAACGATATTAAATACCTAATGAAAACTGTCGTTTAACCAAACTGCATCTCAATTATTCGTTAATTTAACTGTTAGAGCGGCTGACAGTCGAATTTTTTAAGACTATGTCCACAGCTGTTCTACCCTGAAAGAAAATTTTTAACTTATTTGTCAAACGACTAGACAGTCGTCTCTTATGAAAACCGTATCACATTTACAAAATTCCACCACACTGATCAGAAACTAAATGTTATTGTGTTTTTCTTGCAGTTTACCTGCGCTTACGTTTGCATTCGCTGTTCACACACGTCACGTTGAGAAACATACATTCCTGGAAATGGAAAAAAGAACACATTGACACCGGTGTGTCAGACCCACCATACTTGCTCCGGACACTGCGAGAGGGCTGTACAAGCAATGATCACACGCACGGCACAGCGGACACACCAGGAACCGCGGTGTTGGCCGTCGAATGGCGCTCGCTGTGCAGCATTTGTGCACCGCCGCCGTCAGTGTCAGCCAGTTTGCCGTGGCATACGCAGCTCCATCGCAGTCTTTAACACTGGTAGCATGCCGCGACAGCGTGGACGTGAACCGTATGTGCAGTTGACGGACTTTGAGCGGGAGGCCGGGTGGACGTACCGCCGAATTGCTCAACACGTGGGGCGTGAGGTCTCCACAGTACATCGATGTTGTCGCCAGTGGTCGGCGGAAGGTGCACGTGTCTGTCGACCTGGGACCGGACCGCAGCGACGCACGGATGCACGCCAAGACCGTAGGATCCTACGCAGTGCCGTAGGGGACCGCACCGCCACTTCCCAGCAAATTAGGGACACTGTTGCTCCTGGGGTATCGGCGAGGACCATTCGCAACCGTCTCCATGAAGCTGGGCTACGGTCCCGCACACCGTTAGGCCGTCTTCCGCTCACGCCCCAACATCGTGCAGCCCGCCTCCAGTGGTGTCGCGACAGGCGTGAATGGAGGGACGAATGGAGACGTGTCGTCTTCAGCGATGAGAGTCGCTTCTGCCTTGGTGCCAATGATGGTCGTATGCGTGTTTGGCGCCGTGCAGGTGAGCGCCACAATCAGGACTGCATACGACCGAGGCACACAGGGCCAACACCCAGCACCATGGTGTGGGGAGCGATCTCCTACACTGGCCGTACACCACTGGTGATCGTCGAGGGGACACTGAATAGTGCACGGTACATCCAAACCGTCATCGAACCCATCGTTCTACCATTCCTAGACCGGCAAGGGAACTTGCTGTTCCAACAGGACAATGCACGTCCGCATGTATCCCGTGCCACCCAACGTGCCATCCATCGTTGCACATATCGCTGCTCTAAATTGGTTGAGCATAAACGCATCAACTAGGCTTCCGCTATCGCTATCAGCCTTCACAAAATTCCTTCCTATTATTACTTGAATGTTGTAATTGCGTTTTCCATCAATACATAGCTAAAATGTTTGCAGAAAAAGTACGTAACCTCGCAACTTCAGCTAACGCTCCTTAACACACATATAGCATCGTCTTACTCCTAGCCTGTGACGTCACCAAAGCATCAGCCAATAACGATGTTTTCGATGACGTGACTAAATCTTAATATTTAACGATTTTTAAGCTTTAATTACATAAAAATAACATTTTGTGAGAATATTGACCGTAAATGCGATTTATATGTTATAATAAATCCGGGAAACAACAATCCGAACCATATGCTTAACATAGGAAAATAGCCTATTCTCAGGCAGTGATTTCCATTCACTAAGAAGGTAACGTAAAGTACCCTCTTTCGACCAGTAGCTGGCAGAATGAAAAATGCACAAACAAGGCGAATATGTACTGGGAAGAGTTACTGATACTGAAGAAGGGATCTAGCTTTTCGACTTATCTGGGAGCTTCAAAGGCATTTAAATCAAAACGTCTTGACATTATTCACGTCTTTTTACTTGTTGGTATTAGTAACCATATTATGTAGTACAACGCATTATGCCATGTAAAGTAACATAATATCCCTCCCCCCCCCCATCCTCTCCCTTCCCCAAGAACAAAACCACCCACAGATATCATATCCCTCTAGAAAAATCTTTATCTCTGCCACGTATGCTATTCAGCTATATGATATTAAATATGATTTACTATGGCTGGCGAATCTTCTGGATTTTTGACACAGCATCAGGGACTTTAGCCTATAAATTCCAAGACGCAGGTGTGCCCTCATTTTATAGCCATGACAGCTCACTGCACTGGGGAAGTAGTGTTACTCGTAAAAAGATGCCAGATAAGTGAAAATCTAATTCCCTCCGTAACTCTGCCGAGTACGTATTCAGTTTTTCTTGTGCTATGATAACCATTTTTTAATTCTGGGTCCCAGCTTTGACTGTACCATAATCCTGAGCCGGCCGGTGTGGCCGAGCGGTTCTAGGCTGCATGATCTGCGCACTTTTTTTGTTTTGCTTTGATCGAATTTTCATTCTGTTACGCCCACTACTCACGTCTAAATAAGCGCTTTGTAAACAGTGGATCTAGTCTACACAAACTAAGCTGCATTCAGGGTATTAAAATATAATAAAGCAGTTCTACGTATCAGATTTGCACCTTCCTGATTTAATGGAATTTATATATTCTTACGCACATTGTCCATATACAAATCAAAAACCAAGAAAGAGTGTACCTTGCCATAGAAAAAAGGAGAAAGGAAGACTGGGATTAAGTCCCGTCGACATCGAGGCCTTTAGAGACGGAGGCAAAGCTAGTATGGTGTCAAAGGAACCATCCCGGCATTTGCCTGGAGCGATATAGGGAAATCACGGAAATTCTAAATCTGGATAGGCGGACGCAGGTTTGAATCGTCTTCCTCCCAATGTGTGCTAACCACTACGCCACCTCTCTCGGGTGGTCATCTGAGACGATATTCCTGTACATGGAATCTAATTTAAACGTGGCACCAATTTTGTCATCAGTAATGATTAGTTTGCGTAATAATTACAAGAAAAATAATTTTATAAATGTATATTAAGCCTACTGAAATATTAATGTATTAATGACCAATTTCTTTTTATATACAATCCAGACGAAGCTGACTTGGCGTGGTAACTGTTAGCTTTCTTAGATTTAGTTCTCAAGCTGCAAGACCTTCTAAACTTTTCGTGCTAATTAAGGCCATAAAAGCATGGTCTTTTCTGAATGTACTGCTGACCAAAAAGCGAGTCTGGTAGCTGGATTCTGAGAGTCGTGATATTTCCATAGAACCTTTCATCCTAACCGAGAAGTCAAATAAAAGTGTTTATAGATTCAGCTTCAAAAAGGCTTTCAAAATGAATTATTTCAGTAAAAACTTACACCCACTATTTCACCCTCTTGGGTAGAAATTTCCAAAAACACTTGGACACGTATATTTTATGTCTGATCGAGAAACTAAACACAAATTTTCGTCGTTCTAACTTCAAAACTGTTTTAATAATGAGATATTTTCAAAAAAAAAACTTTCATCCCCTATTTCAGCCCCCTTAGGGGTGGAAATTCGAAAAATTCCTTCTTGAACTATGCCTACAGTATTATATCAGCACCCTCTCCAAATTTCAAGTTTTATCCTTAGCGATTTGGGCTGCACGATGATGACTCAGTAAGTCAATGAAGACTTTTCCTATTATATACAGGGATTGATCGTCAGACTGACGTCTGTAACAGATAGGACTGGTACAGGAGAGAGAGAGAGTATCCAAGGAAGAACAGCGATTTTTTTCAGTGCTTCAGTCAGTAAGCACGAAGCACTGGAGGTGCACAGCCAGTTCAAGTGGCAGACGCTACAAGAGTGGCACTGTACACCACAATGTGGTTTACTGTTAAAATTTCGACAGCTTACTTTCCTAGAAGATGCAACCAATGTGCTGCTTCCTCCCACAAATATCTCGCGTGAAGATAGTGAAATTAATATTAGATTCGAGCTCAAACAGAGGATTAGCGGAAATCGTTGTTCCTGAGGACCATTCGTGACTGGTACAGGAGAAGTAGGAAGTGACAATACTCTGCAAAGAACTCTGAGGCTTGCGGGGTATAAATTAGAGTATGTAACTTGTCGTGCGACAGAACGTCGCCTTTCTATAAAAATTAAAGCTTCGATTATCAGCGTAAGTAGAAATCGCAGAAAAAGGATACCTGAGATCTTGCAACTCTTGAAGACACAGGAGCAGTAACGCACTGTTAACTCAAAGAACCGCTGCACAGACTAAACAAGCGATACGCGTATGCGGCCGAGCGCTGCCGGAAGATGTACCCAAACAGTCGGCTGTCACACAATTAAATGACGTGGCCTCCACTCTCGTATGACATCACTCCGTTGGAATTCTTTCCACGGCTTTCTCGGGTCGATGGCTGACGTAACGCCTGTCGAAGATCAGACATCTCTTGTGAGAGTTGTGTAAGCGAATGAAATATGACGCTCTGTGCCAGGTTAAATCGAGGGTGTTGCCAACTCATTGTGGCTGTAGATCTGAAGCATGGCTTAAGTCGGAATGCGAGCTCTATGAACACAGTGCGTGAGTCTTGGTGAATGTTGTTGCAAGAGTATCAGGCCCGGTCTAAGGCATACTTCTGTCATTAATGTTGGAGACATCAACAGAAACGTTATAGAAAACGGCACGTCATGCGAAAGCCTATGCTAAACGTGATGTTTAAACAATTTGTAAACCGAAGCTGAAATTAAGTTTTTTCGTATTAGCCTTTTATTAGTTCAAATGGCTCTGAGCACTATGAGACTTAACATCTGAGGACATCAGTCCCCTAGAACTTAGAACTACTGAAACCTAACTAACGGAAGGACATCACACACATCCACGTCCGAGGCAGGATTCGAACCTGCGACGTAGCGGTCGCGCGGTTCCAGTCTCAAGTGCCTAGAACCGCTCGGCCACACTCGCCGGTCCTTTTATGAGTAAGAGCATCAGTCTGTAGTTAAGCTGCGTTTTCTTTCTTATTTTTACAGGATGAAGCTGATTCTTAAATATTGCCTACTACTTTCAAAAATAATTTTTACTCCAGTTGCTTGTGAATCTGCTTTAGCTAGAAACTGTAACACTGCAGTTAGCCTACGTTTCAACAGGAACAGCAGTTAATACGTTTTTTTCTTTTCTCAGCTTTGGGCCGTACCTGTTCCATTAATTCATGAAATCTCTAAGAGCCTTTGAGAAAAAATATCTGCACTACGTTTGACCAGATCAACATAAAAACTACTAGATTTATCTTTTTATCCAGGGATTCATTTTTCTTACTGAGATCGTAATATTACTAGCATTATATACATTTTGCCTCGGGTTAATTAATACGTCTGTCAGAGCGTTGACAGAAGGATGTAAAAGTTAAAGGTCAGCATCGTTCTTCAAGCTCATTGAAAGTTTTTCCAGTACATATTTCCACTTCCAGCTGCTACAATATATATACGAAGTGCTATGAACGAATGGTGAATAAATTTAATTTTGCCTCCACATATTAACACCTGCCGTCCATCGTCTATTGCTGTTCCGTCCACTCCTCCACACTGTAACTAGTCGTAGGCTGCAACAAATAACTGAAAGGGAACTTTCGTACTGAGTTTAATAAAGGAAAGGAAAGGTTTGTAGAGTTTGTCAGAAATCTAATCTAGTATTTGGTCTTTTCCAAATACAAAAAGCTAGCTGGGTACCTGGCGTTGCCCAAATAGGTATTTACTCCAGTCTTCTATTAGTCTATGTCGCCTTCCCCGTCCCGCCATCTCCAGTCCTCCATCTCTCTCTCTCTCTCTCTCTCTCTCTCTCTCTCTCTCTCTGTGTGTGTGTGTGTGTGTGTGTGTGTGTGTGTGTGTGTGTGTGTGTGTGTGTGTTTTAATCTGCTCCTCCCCCTCTAATTCCAACTCCTCTTCCCTCGTTGCTCTGTCCGTCTACCCGCATCTCGTGGTCGTGCGGTAGCGTTCTCGCTTCCCACGCCCGGGTTCCCGGGTTCGATTCCCGGCGGGGTCAGGGATTTTCTCTACCTCGGGATGGCTGGGTGTTGTGTGCTGTCCTTAGGTTAGTTAGGTTTAAGTAGTTCTAAGTTCTAGGGGACTGATGACCATAGATGTTAAGTCCCACGGTGCTCAGAGCCATTTGAACCAATCTGTCCGTCTCTTCCTCTCCTCTGTCCACCCCCTCCCCCCCCCTCTTCCTGTTCATTTCCTTCTCTTTCCTTCCTGTATCCATCTGCTTCTCGACCCTCTTTCTGTGAATCCCTCCTCTTTCCTTTCCCCGTCCATTTCCTTCTCCGCCTCTGTTCATCTTCTCCCCATCTCTCTGCCTATCTCATCTTCTCCCTGTCCATCTCCTCCTATTTCATCCCTCTGACCATCTCCACTTGTCCACTTTATCTGTACGTCTCCTCCTACTCCTGTTTGTTCCTATCTCCTCCTTCCCCCTAGCTGTCTGTTCATCTCTTCGTCCTCCCTTCTCCGTCCACGTATCACACTCACCCCAGTGGGAGGATGGAGTTTGTACCTCAACAACATTTCTTTCCAGACTGTAACTAATGTTTCCAGAATGAGATTTTCACTCTCCAGCGGAGTGTGCGCTGATATGAATCTCCCTGGCAGATTAAAACTGTGTGCCGGACCGAGAATCGGTACTCGGGACCTTTACCTTTCGCGGGCAAGTGGTAGAGCACTTACCCGCGAAAGGCAAAGGTCCCGAGTTCGAGTCTCGGTCTGGCACACAGTTTTAATATGTAACTAATGTGTTTACCAAATTTGACTGAAATCGTCCCAGGGGATTTGGATGAGCTTTTTACCCGTGACTGTGCACGCGTACACACATGTCTAATATATTTCACACATACTCACCAATTTTCGCGCTTATTTGTACACATTTTTCACTTGTATGTCTAGCTGTTTCAGTTTCATGCAGCTCAGTGTTTATGACGTAGTGTCTGCTGAATTATGTGCTGTACAGCGACACGATGTTGCAGGTATATCCAGAGGTATATGTGCCTACTGTCTGCGAAATTTATTAGGAATAGATTTAGTAGTAAATGCGGCAATTTTACAACATGAACAGCGAAAATGTAGAATTCGATAAATTAAATATTTTTCCATTCGTCGGTTGGGGGGGGGGGGGGTAGTCAGCGAGAAAAAGTTTCGCAATGGTTTGAAATTATGTATAAAGTTTGTTGCAAGTCTGGGTAGTTCTTATTCCCCCACAATGTATTTTCCAGACAGTAAACGATATGCGTGCCAAGTTGGGTTGAAATCAGCCCAGTGGTTTAGGAAGAGATGTGGATCATACAGACACATATACGAACATACATACGTAATTCATTTTTATAATTTGTATGGACACCATAGCAGTTCGTCGTTCTGTGCTTTTCAACAAAAAATAAATAAATAAAGCGTTTCTTCATGTTTATGCGTGCGGTTCGCAGGATTGCGTTTCCGTGACAAGTGGATTCATTAAACGTTAATGGAACATAGGTGGGTATGTATGATCGATTTCCTGATTACCTAGTTGCATTACGAGTTCCTGCTTTCCTGCATCGTAATGACCCTGTTCGCTTAAGATGGAATGGCGTGTAGTGATTGCGCACGGGAGATTGTTGGAGCTTGGGACACTTCTCAGACTTTCGCCTCTAGCCCTGTAAAAAAGTTTAGTATACCTTCTTACTTAATTTTTAAATGAAGCCGTTCATTTTTATATGCTGGAGACACTTTCTGAAATGACAAAAAGTACTCCGGAAAATTAACGTTTTTCCAAAAATGAAAACATGTTCCAAGCTACAGCATCGCCATGTACCCAGGAACATTTATTCTGTTGAAATTTAAAAACGTTGCAATCGGGACAATATTGTCAGTATTGTGTTTAATCGTCTCTCTCAAACGTTTTTACTTCTATACACTCCTATATCCGTAAATAAAACCCCATTAATCAGAAGTATTGAGATAAGGCAGATGCAAGTTGAATACATTCCGAAACTGAAGCTATTGGAAACTACCACAGATCTCCGTTTTCAAGACACGTAAAATTGTTAAGACAATAATGAAACTCGGTTCATTTGCAACTATTACATGTTGTTGTTGTTGTTGTCTTCCGTCCTGAGACTGGTTTGATGCAGCTCTCCATGCTACCCTATCCTGTGCAAGTTTCTTCATCTCCCAGTACCTACTGCAACCTACATCCTTCTGAATCTCCTTAGTGTATTCATCTCTTGGTCTCCCTCTACGATTTTTACCCTCCACGCTGCCCTCCAATGCTAAATTTGCGATTCCTTGATGCCTCAGAACATGTCCTACTAACCGGTCCCTTCATCTCGTCAAGTTGTGCCACAAACTCCTCTTCTCTCCAATTCTATCCAATACCACCTCATTAGTTATGTGATCTACCCATCTAATCTTCAGCATTCTTCTGTAGCAACACATTACGAAAGCTTCTATTCTCTTCCTGTCCAAGCTATTTACTGTCCATGTTTCACTTCCATACATGGTTACACTCCATACAAATACTTTCAGAAACGACTTCCTGACACTTAAATCTATACTCGATGTTAACAAATTTCTCTCCTTCAGAAACGCTTTCCTTGCCATTGCCAGTCTACATTTTATATCTTCTCTACTTCGACCATCATCAGTTATTTTGCTCCCCAAATAGCAAAACTCCTTTACTACTTTAAGTGTCTGATTTCCTAATCTAATTCCCAGCATCACCCGACTTAATTCGACTACATTCCATTATCCTCGTTTTGCTTTTGTTGATGTTCATCTTATATCCTCCTTTCAAGACACTGTCCATTCCGTTCAACTGCTCTTCCAAGTCCTTTGCTGTCTCTGATAGAATTACAATGTCATCGGCGAACCTCAAAGTTTTTATTTCTTCTCGATGGATTTTAATACCTACTCCGAATTTTCCTTTTGTTTCCTTTGCTGCTTGCTCAATATAGAGATTGAATAACATCGGTGAGAGGCTACAACCCTGTCTCACTCCCTTCCCAACCACTGCTTCCCTTTCATGCCCCTCGACTCTTAACTGCCATCTGGTTTCTGTACAGATTGTAAATAGCCTTTCGCTCCCTGTATTTTACCCCTGCCACCTTTAGAATTTGAAAGAGAGTATTCCAGTCAACATTGTCAGAAGCTTTCTCTAAGTCTACAAATGCTAGAAACGTAGGTTTGCCTTTCCTTACTATTTCTTCTAAGGTAAGTCGTAAGGTCAGTATTGCCTCACGTGTTCCAATATTTCTACGGAATCCAAACTAATCTTCCCCGATGTCGGCTTCTTCCAGTTTTTCCATTCGTCTGTAAAGAATTCGTGTTAGTATTTTGCAGCTGTGACTTATTAAACTGATAGTTCGATAATTTTCACATCTGTCTGCACCTGCTTTCTTTGGGATTGGAATTATTATATTCTTCTTGAAGTCTGAGGGTACTTCGCCTGTCTCATACATCTTGTTCATCAGATGATAGAGTTTTGTCAGAACTGGGTCTCCCAAGGCCGTCAGTAGTTCTAATGGAATGTTGTCTATTCCCGGGGCCTTGTTTTGACTTAGGTCTTTCAGTGCTCTGTCAAACTCTTCACGCAGTATCGTATCTCCCATTTCATCTTCATCTACATTCTCTTCCATTTCTATAATATTGTCCTCAAGTACATCGCCCTTATATAGACCCTCTATATACTCCTTCCACGTTTCTGCTTTCCCTTCTTTGCTTAGAACTGGGTTTCTATCTGAGCTCTTGATATTCATACAAGTGGTTCTCTTTTCTCCAAAGATCTCTTTAATTTTCCTGTAGGCAGGATCTATCTTACCCCTAGTGAGATAAGCCTCTACAGCCTTACATTGTCCTCTAGCCATCCCTGCTTAGCCGTTTTGCACTTCCTGTCGATCTCATTTTTGGGACGTTTGTATTTCTTTTTGCCTGCTTCATTTACTGCATTTTTATATTTTCTCCTTTCATCAATTAAATTCAATGTTTCTTCTGTTACACAAGGATTTCTACTAGACCTCGTCTTTTTACCTACTTCATCCTCTGTGGCCTTCACTACTTCATCCCTCAGAGTTACCCATTCTTCTTCTACTGTACTTCTTTCCCCCACTGCTGTCAATTGTTCCCTTATGCTCTCCCTGAAACTCTGCACAACCTCTCGTTTAGTCAGTTCATCCAGGTCCCATCTCCTTAAATTCCCACCTTTTTGCAGTTTCTTCAGTTTTAAGCAGCAGTTCATAACCAATAGATTGTGGTCAGAGTCCACATCTGCCCCTGGAAATGTCTTACAATTTAAAACCTGGTTCCTAAATCTCTGTCTTACCAGTATATAATCTATCTGATACCTTCTAGTATCTCCGGGATTCTTCCATGTATACGACCTTCTTTCATGATTCTTGAACCAAGTGTTAGCTATGATGAAGTTATGCTCTGTGCAAAATTCTAACAGACGGCTTCCTCTTTCATTTCTTACCCCCAATCCATATTCACCTACTATGTTTCCTTCTCTCCCTTTTCCTACACTCGAATTCCAGTCACCCGTGAATATTAAATTTTCGTCTCCCTTCACTATCTGAATAATTTCTTTTATCTCATCATACATTTCATCAACTTCTTCATCATCTTCAGAGCTAGTTGGCATATAAACTTGTACACCTGTAGTAGGCGTGGGCTTCGTGTTTATCTTGGCCACAATAATGTGTTCACTATGCTGTTTGTAGTAGCTTACCTGCACTCCTATTTTTTTTATTCATTATTAAACCTACTCCTGCATTACCCCTATTTGATTTTGTATTTATAACCCTGTATTCACCTGACCAAAAGTCTTGTTCCTCCTGCCAGCGAACTTCACTAATTCCCACTATATCGAACTTGAACCTATCCATTTCCCTTTTTAAATTTTCTAACCTAGCAGCTCGATTAAGGGATCTGACATTCCACGCTCTGATCCGTAGAACGCCAGTTTTCTTTCTCCTGATAACAACGCCCTCCTGAGTAGTCCCCGCCCGGAGATCCGAATGGGGGACTATTTTACCCAAGAGGACGCCATCATCATTTAACCATACAGTAAAGCTGCATGCCCTCGGGAAAAATTACGGCTGTAGTTTCCCCTTGCTTTCAGCCGTTCGCAGTACCACTACAGCAAGGCCGTTTTTGTTATTGCTAGAAGGCCAGATCAGTCAATCATCCAGACTGTTGCCCCTGCAACTACTGAAAAGGCTGCTGCCATTCTTCAGGAACCACACGTTTGTCTGGCCTCTCAACAGATACCCCTCCGTTGTGGTTGCACCTACGGTACGGCCATGTGTATCGCTGAGGCACGCAAGCCTCCCCACCAACGGCATGGTCCATGGTTCAGGGGGGGGGGGGAACTATCACATGTCGGCGATAAAAGACTATTTTGTTTCAAGGTACTCGAGTGTGAGCCAGCGACGATGTTCGGTTTAGTAACTTATCCACACGCTATATCAATAGTTCTACACATATATAGCATTTTACGCACTATAAAACGCTATACCTGAAGAATTAAAAATATATTCCAAACAGCTTTAATATACAACAAAGCACTTACGTATGTAGAACGCGAAACATTTACAAACGCTGCACAAAACACAAAGTCGTGTGTAACAATAAAAACAACTTTAGAAAATAGAGGAAGGTGCTTTTGTTCATCTTCAGTTCGTGTTCCTTCATGAGAGTCTAAAATTAGTCACTAGACTGAAGTATTGACTACGATTCATCGTGCATTCCTAGGTACACTACCCTCTACGTACAACGCCCCCCCCTACGACTGTTTGCAGAAGATTCGTGCATCCATAAGAAACACCCACTTTCACTCTGTACCAATAAGAATCAAGCTCCCATCTCCCATCCCACTTTTATTACTAGAATAAATGCGTGGGAGGAGCACCAGAAATACCGTTATCCTGCTTAACAGTGTCGGTGAATATTACCGTAATTTATCAGATAAGACACTGACATTAGAGCGCATAATTTAATGACGTCAAGGCACATTCTACAAAATGGCGGTTAACTTTAGTCCAAGAACTCCTCTAGCCGAATTGAGTGTGACAGGATTTTATCCTGCTTACAAATGGTAGCCAGTATAATTCCATAATTAGGAGGTCAAAATGGTCCCTTCAAATTTTCTGTCTGAATTAATGCAATTAGCAGAAAAGTATCGTACTTTTTTTAACCACGCGCCTGCTGTTTACAAAAACCTGATATTTCCACAAATACTGACCCTAAAGTACAAGACTAAGCAATTACCACAATGTTATATTTAAATAGTTTACATTAATATCCAATTTTAAACAACAATCACCGCATGATATTTTAACAAACAAACTCATATGCCATGCCAAGCAACGTTCTGCAACAAATACATACCAAGTGTACATTATTGCCACATTATTGGTGTGACATTGCTCATAACACATCCCTAAACTGGACAGTAAATAATTTCTCCAACAGTCGACAAGAATGGTAGAGAAATAAAATTTATTTAAAAAAACTAAAAAAGAAAGTTGCATGCAATCGTCTTCACGTGACTGTCCAGATAGGTTACACAGAACACAGCCATGCCAATTAGAGACAGACTTGTACAATCATTCGTTCTGCAGAACTTCTAGTGCCTTCATATTATGCAAGGCAGCAGGTGATGCAAGAGCTCCCGATGGTTTAATTCGCAACAGGAAATGTAGTCTGCAACTTTCACATGTCCGATTCTGTAAGTATATCAAATTTTTACTTGCCCTGAGACTGTACTGACAAACAGCTGTGCCTTAAACAGTTTTTCAACTTGCATTCCTATTAGCAGAGCGAATCATTCATCAAAACCTATGATAACCGCATTATAAATTTAGACTATCTGATGTTCTTGGTCCATTCAGTTCTTTGTCCATTTCCACTTCCCGCCTCTGGAACAGGCTGTCCTCCGATTATATCTAATATACGATTAAAACTTCGGAGCTCTTTATGATTTTGTCATATTAACTTCGCCACAACAATTGATTCTTGTGGCTGCCCACATAAAGAGTTGAATTTCTCTATATGTTATAAATGTTATAAGCGAAGACAATCTTAGAAACGGGAAATGTTTATTGTAAATTAATGATTTGTGTCTCGCTTCAAATGCAGCTCAATGCAGTCCGTGAAACGTGTGATTAGGTGTGGAGCTCTTCTTGATGAAATGTGTTTTGCCCTACGCGAAGCATGGAATGGAAAGCACTAATGTGATAGATCACATGATCTAAGTTTTTCTGTCTTGTATTAGTGGTTTAGTTCACAAGTGTTGGCGCCAGGACTTAACTTCGGCCAGAAAGCGCTGAAAAAGCAGTTCTGGCACCTCCCATGGATTTTTTAACTCGCTGCAACGAGTCGGATCAGACACTTAAAATACACTGAGGTAGGGTAGCGATATCCACACTTACAGACACACATACAGACGGCGGTACTATCGCCTACACAAGGTATAAAACTGTAATGCAGTGGCGAAGCTGTCATTTGGACGCAGGTGACTCCATGACGGGAATAAACATACTCTGAGGGAGGAATGATGGTCGGGGCTA
Source organism: Schistocerca cancellata (assembly GCF_023864275.1). Lineage (NCBI taxonomy): Eukaryota > Metazoa > Arthropoda > Insecta > Orthoptera > Acrididae > Schistocerca > Schistocerca cancellata. The sequence continues at coordinate 171,339,214 of NC_064631.1, read as the reverse complement.
GACGGATGGGACATTCCATCTCGGACATCTTGAAGGGATTCAATATTCGGATATCAAAAGTATCAAGAATACCACATTTCAGGCATTACTCTCACCACGGACAACGCAGCTGCTGACGACCTACACTTAACGACCGAGAGCAGCGGCGTTTGCATACAGTTGTACAGTCGTCAGTGCTAACAGACAAGCAACACTGCGTGAAATAACCGCATGAATCAATTTAGGACGAACGTACCCGTTAGAACAGTACGGTGAGATTTGGCGTTAATGTGCTATGGAAGCAGACGACCGACGCGAATGCCTTTGCTAACAGCACGACATCGCCTGCAACACGCTCTTCTGGGCTCGTGACCATATCGGTTGAACCCTAGATGACTGGAAAACCGTGGCCTGATCAGGTGAGTTCCGATTTTAGTTGGTAGAAGCTGACGGTAGAGTTTGAGTGTGCCGCAGACACCACGAAGCCATGGACCCAAGTTGTCAATAAGGCACTGTGCAAGCTGGTGGTGGCTCCTTAGTCCACACCGTTATGTTTACATGGGATGGAATGGGTCCTCTGGCCCAAATGAACCGATGCTGAAAATGGTGATGTTCGGCTAGTTGCAGACCATCTGCAGCCATTCGTGGATTTCGTACTTCCAAACAACGGTAGAATTTTTATGGATGACCACGCGTCATGTCACCTGGCAACAATTGTCCGCGACTGACCTGAATAACATCCTGTACAGTTCGAACGAACGATTTGTCCACTCAGATCGGCCAACGTGAATCCTATCAATATTTGTGGAACATAACTGAGAAGTCAATTCGTGCATAAAATCATGCATTAGCAACACTTTCGCAGTCACGGAGCGGACTTCCGTGGCAAGCCGAGGTGCCGCCCTACACCGGGCAAAAGATGGTCTGACACAATATTAGGAGTAATTCTATGACTTCCGTCACCTCAGTGGAATTGCAACGAAACTATAGTTCGCTGCTGCGCGAGCAACAGCGACTGTGGCAGTGGGTGACAAACGTAATGGGATGGACGGAGGCGAGGGGCGAGAGTCTGTGTGTGTGTGTGTGTGTGTGTGTGTGTGTGTGTGTTTTTACACGGTATGACCCAATGGGATAGGAATATCATCATCGTCCTTCATCGTTTAAAACTGTATTAGTTAGTAGTGTACACACGTTCACAGAGCAGTTACAACACGACTGGTTGAACGTTGCGGCTGAGAGCAATTACAACACTACACCATAGCCACCGAGACTACCCATTTTTGGCGACGTGTATCGAGCAGAACTATATAAGGGCCGGCGGTAGCAGTTATTGCTTACATTAAATCTTATGGTTTTTTTAATCTGATTATAAGGAAATATGGTTTAGGAACTCTAATTTCAGACTAGCACTTTTAAAAAAAAATGATTTCTCATTGTAAGCTTAGTCTCCAATTGTCAATAACCGAAACTTGGAATTATTACAGCATGGGGGGGGGGGGGGGGGTGAGCACCTAAAATTTTAGAAATCAAATAGTGGCTTGGGCTACTGCTTTTCAATGGAAGAGAACCGTGGAAACAACAACATGATTGTAAGATTCTAGAAAATTTCACATTATCCGTCGAATAATAAAACATTTTGCAGCACTTAAAGAACAGGGAAATCCATCGTGGCAACGAGGAACCTGAGCTCGTAGGTGAGAGCCTCCAGCAGATCAAAATTCCAGGTGCCACGCCAAACTGTCGCAAAGGTTTCGGTATGAAACTGATAACTGCTCCATTCTGAGTGTATAATAATCATCTGTGGCTAGTTCCTGCACTTGTTTTCAATAGCAAAGTACTAGTTATGTAACTAACACTAAGAACTGGATTTCAGTGTGCAAGCTACAAATATCCTCCATTACTTGCATAATGCTCCCGAATGCGCCTTGTCTGGAAGAATGGTAAACGCTTGAAAACAGTGGGCTCATAAGTAAGAGATATAATCCCAGTGTCACCATTTATTTATTCAAACTATATCTTTTCTGTTTTCAAGAAACAAACACAACTTGCCTATACTGGAAAAAAAAATTTGCAGCACCCGGTATTTGAACCGGGTACTACGATGTTCGTAGCCAAGCACGCTAACGACTACACCAACAAAGCAGGAAGTACATCTATCTTCACGTGTGGATATATATACGAATCTTACAAATTTTTTTAAGGGGTGCATACTATGTGATATGCATACCGGACATGGAATGATATACTTAGCCAAAATCCGATAATGTCTTCCCTCCCAGAACCATGGGGACTTACCGTTTGCCAGCGGTTATCTTATCTTCTGACCAACCTCGCTGCACACACGCTTCCTGCTGACAGTTATTTGTTCTCATTTCTAAGCACCAAGTAACGATGGCACACAACCAGCACAACGTAGCGTGAGAACAACACTTCCGTCGTAGATCACATTTGTAGCCAACATCGGCACTCTTGTAAGATACCTTCACTTTTGACTGAGACTTGCGAGCCGAAGTAAACTCGCGTCAGATACGATCCGCCATATTGACGCAACACAATCTTACAAGCTCACGGAACATTCAGAGTGGAATCCAGCAGTTTGTTGTGGAGCCAGTGACAAACAGAGCATTTTGAGTCCGTTTGTGAGCCTGACGCGGCTCGTTTAACGGGAAGAAGGGCACTAACAAGGGAAGATTATTCCAGCTGCACTCACCTTAAGTGATGAAAATTGCCTTCGTCGTTTAAAGCAAGCACTGAACTAACATATGATTTGCGTTCAACACTAACACAGAACGTTAAACTCTAGATTCATTCGATACATGGACAACAAATTTTTCGCCTTTTTTCTCCCCTGAGGCAAATACTTTTTTTGAGTAAACATGCCGGCCGAGGTGGCCGAGCGGTTCTAGGCGCTACAGTCTGGAACCGCGCGATCGCTACCGTTGCAGGTTCGAATCCTGCCTCGAGCATGGATGCGTGTGATGTCCTTGGTTAGTTAGGTTTAAGTAGTTCTAAGTTCTAGGGGACTGGTGACATCAGAAGTTAAGTCCCATAGTGCTCAGACCCATTTTTTGAGTTAACATGCTACTCTGGTTACACAGATGAACGACCTGAAGTGATCACTTCCAAGAGCAACGACGAAATTTGGAACTGCAGCGAAGTATTGGTTATGCAGACTACACGAATAACTAGTATTACGGACCGCCTAAAACACTCTTTTTAAAATAGGAAACTGCTTTTACGGTATATATCACATTTTTGGAAGCCCACTGTGTTATGGGTGCGTCATTCGGCGGAAACAACGACTGGAAGTCATCGACGGTCATAGAGAAAGGTCTAGAAAATACGAAATCGGCCGCAAACATCTTTCAGGGGTTCTATGAAAACACGTACCTTAATATGTATTTGTTTGGCAACAAGCGAAAATTTTTCGAAGGACATCAGAAAGCGTGTGGGGTCCGCATCGTCTAACGGCCGTAAAACATGTGTCGCATGCCCAATAGTGAGTTCTAAATGAATATATTTGTTTTAATTTCAACAGATTATTTTAGGCTGTGTTTTCTTATTTTTCTAAAAATCGCCGTACAGTCAGCTGATATTCTGCAGAACTAATGATCCGCCAGCTGTGTCTACGTACCGGTACGCCAGCGCATATTTTGTGCATTATTCTGAAGTGTCACTCCATAGAATGGAAGACCAACAACAAAGCGCCGGGTTAGAAGGTGATGTAGTCATTCGTTGCTTCTGTACAACCTATAAATCAAAGAAGCAGTTGCAGAAATAAAAGGAAAGTGAAGGAACGGGATTACAATTCAGGACGAAAATAAATCAATGATAAAATTCGCTGACTACATTGTCGTCGTAAGCGGGAATGAGGAAGAATAACAGGGCCTGTGGGAAGTAATGAACAGTCTAATGAGCACAGACTGTGGACAGAGTAAACCGAGAGAGACGAAGGTAATGAGGAGCAGCAGAAATTAGAGCAGCGGTAAACAGTGCACTAGAGAAAGTGAAGGGATTCTTTTACTTTGGAATGAGGGACAAAGCAAGGAGGGTATTAGAAGCAGACAATCACAGGCAAAGAGGACATCCTTCGCAAAAAGAAGTTTATTAGTATCAAACATAAGACTTCATTTGAGGAAGAATTATGTGGTCATTGATAATGGACTCTATGAGAATCGGGAAAGGAAAGAATCGACGAGTTTGGGGTATGGTACTATAGAAGGAAGCTGAAAATTACGTGTAATGATACGGTAAGAAACGGGGAGATTCTCAGCAGAATAAGTGAGGAAGGAACTATGTGGAAATCACATACAAGAAGAAGAGGCAGGATAGTATACACGACATATGCTAATACAACAGGGAATTATTTCAGTTGCACTAGAGGGCTTCAGAAAGCGTGAAAACTGTAGGGGAAGACAGAGGCTGGACTACATGCAAGAAATAATATAAAGGACGCTGGTTGTAAGTGATACTCTGAAATGAAGTGGCTGGCCAAGTAGAGGAATTAGTCTTGGGATAAATCAAACTAGTCATAAGACTACCGAAAAAAAAAATTCCTTACATCGCTAGGTGAAGCCTGTAATACACGGTAGTTGCCTGCCAGATCACTTAGAGGCGGAAGAGTACCTGTAATCAGTCTGCTTCCTAGGACGTGCACTAGCAAATAACATGCAACGAAGCCGCAAACTGACCTGCTAATATACTGACTTAACGACCGCACTCCTCACGGTAAGCTGCGAGCAGCGGGCGCCCAGGGGAACGACTGGGTGCTGCCTCTGATACACTCCCACAGTTACGACAAATGCGTGACGAAGAATTCACCGTGATGTACTTGTGTTCCCACGTGAGCGCACGTACAGTTAAGGGGCGCATGGAAAATACTTACAAATTGGCCTACGTGTGCACTTTGGCATCAGCTACGATGTTAGCTTTGTTGAAACGTCCGGAGACGTAGCAGAAGTAGTAGGTAGGTCTTACAATTCTGCATAAGAGGTCGAAAACTGCGGTAATATGTGGAGAGAGAGAGAGAGAGAGAGAGAGAGAGAGAGAGAGAATGTGTGTGTGTGTGTGTGTGTGTGTGTGTGTGTGTGTGTGTAACTTAGAATAAAATTAACTTGGAACTTCACAACTTCCATGTTTCTTTGTAATACCTTGACTAATCACGCTAGGAGAAGGAAAAATGTGGCCTTGCTTAAAACGTACCTAATGAAACTAAGAACATTTGAAACTAAGACTTGCGACACTTATAAAATGACTGGAAGCTGCGCCTTTGGGGTAGAACCGAATCAGGGCTAGGCAGGAGGTGTAACTTCTTCAGTTACACTTCATGTCCCACTGACTACGTGCTAAATGTTTGTTAATTCTTCGTCCCACCTATAAAGAAACGCTAAGGCTCAATCTAGATATCGTGGGAGTCAGCGAAGTGAAATGGAGATAACGATTTCTGCCCAGATGAGTATACGGTAAAATCAACAGCATCAGAAAATGGTATAACGGGAGTAGGATTCGTTATGAATAGGAAGGTAGGGCATAGAGGGAGTTACTGTGAACAGTTCGGTGACAGTGTTGTGAATCGACACCAAGCTAACACCGACGATAATTGTTCAGGTACACATGCCGACGTTCCAAGTAGAAGATGAAGAGGTAGAGAAAGTATATGAGCATGTTGAACGAGTAATTCAGTAAGTAAATGAAGATGAAAACCTTACAGTCATGGGGGCACTGGAATTCAGTTGTAGGGGAAAGAGTAGAAGAAAGCTTAAAGCTTCACTACTGAATATGGGAGTGGTAGTAGGAATGAGAGAGGAGAAAGACTAATTGAATTTCAGATAGTAACAGCGAAGACATTGTTAAAGAATCACAACAGGGGGAGACATACTAAGAAAAGACCGGGAGATGCGGGAAGATTCCAGTCAGCATACATCATGATCAAGCAAAGATTCCGAAATCAGATATTGGATTTTATGACGTGCCCAGAAGCAAATATAGACGCACGTCACGATGTAGCAGTGATGAAGAGTCGGCTGAAGTTTAAGAGCCTATTCAGGACAACCAATGCGCAAAGAAATCAGATACAGAAATACTAAGAATGAAGAGAGACGTTTGAAGCTCAGTAGGCAGTTCTGTTGAAAGGAATGGACATCTCTTACAAGGACAATCACAGAAGTTGGAGAGAAAAACATAGATACAAGGAAGGTAATTGCGAAAGAACCATGGCTGACAAAGAAATGCTACAGCTGAGCGACGAAAGAAGGGAGAATAAAAAAGTTCAAGGAAATTTAGGAACATAGAAATACAAGTCAGTTAGGAATAAAGTGAATAGGAAGAGCAGGGAATCTAAGACGAAATGGATGCCTGAAAAATGAGAAGAAATCGAAAAAGAAATGATTGTTGGAAGGACTGACTCAGCATATAGGAAAGTCAAAACAACCTTCGATGAATTTAGAAGCAAGAGCGGTAACGTTAAAGAGTGTAGTGGGAGTTCCTCCGTTAAATACAGGGTTGAGAGCGGATACGCCGGGGGAGTACACTGAAGACCTCTATGAGGGGTAGGATTTGTGCGATGACGTGTTGGAAACGACACAGGACTCGACAGGAAAGAGATACCATATTTTACCGACTATAAGATGCACTTTTTCTTCGAAAAATTGGCTCCATAATTCAGGTGCGTTTAATACTCGAAATTAATATAAAGACAGTCTAGTCTTTGATTTAAAATTCCCGCCAGTCTTAAAAATGGTCATACATTCGATGGCGCGGGAAACCTATCGCTAGCTCGCAACGTTGGATTGAACTGGCAGCAGCAGAGCACTGATGTAACGAACCTCACTTGTGGGTATTCAGAAGATTGCTAACAATATCTCCCTCCCGCCTCGCCATCACAAACGCAGAACACTGCATAGCCTATGATGCGCCATTACAGTTTATGGTGCCTGAGAACTTGAACTGAAAATGATTTGTGTAATCAGTAGCAGTCAGTAATTCCGTTAGTTTCGTAATGGAAGAAAATAAAAGGTATGCATGTGATGCGGGCAATGAACTGAAGTAATAGCACATGCAGAAAAAAACATGGAAACAGAGCAGCTGAGTTGAATTTCGGCCCTCCACCAACAGAAAAATCCATTCGCGATTGGCGGGCTAGTAAAGAGGAACTGAAAAAAAATGAGGGAGACTAAACATGCAAATGCGAAATGGGCAAAACAAGAGGAAGATGTATTGAAATGGATTCAAGGACACAGTCAAAATGGCAGTGGAATTAATGCAAAAATGATTCAGATACACGCTACAGTGGAACTTCACAGTCTTTAGGCGTGGAGTTGCTTGTTGCTACAGGTTTGTGACACGTCATGGTTTTAACATGTGAACCAACCAAAATATCTCAAAAAATGCCACAAGGATGTGAAGAAAAAATACTATCTTGCGATCGCTTTATTATTCAATATCGAAATAAATCCAGTGCTGAACTAAGCCAAATAGCGAATATGGACGAAACTTCTCCGACGTTTGATGTGCCGAGTAACATAATTGTTGCCATGAAAGGTGCTAAAACTGTAACTATAAAAACACATGGACATGAAAAAATGCACTACACCGTTGTCCTTTCATGTTGCGTTGACGGTACTAAACTCAATACAATAATTTTCAAGTGCCAACTAGTGCCAAAACGTTTTGAAATACGCAAGATATTGTTCTCGTATATGAAAAGTGTTGCATGGACGAGGCTGGTATGAGATTACGGGTTAACAGCGTGTGGGAGAGGATAAAAAGTGATTTATTGAGCTAGATCACTTTAGTAGTGATCTGAAAACTTCTGTGAAAGAGAAACGGAGACACGGAAAGACAGGGCTTGCTCTTGATCTGGGAGGACTTACTTCACAACTGCAACCTCTTGATGTCTCGATAAATAAACAATATGTACATGAGAGAGAAATGGAACAAATGGACGATGGACGAAGTCTAACATAAATTCACGCCGAAGGCAGCTTTGAAACGACCTACAACCAGCCTGGTGTGTCAGTGGACAAAACAGTTGTGGTCTAGAGTGAGAGAAGACATTCTTATTAAATCTTTCAGAGTCCGGCATAACTAACGCTCTCGATGGCAGTGAAGACCATCTTATATGTGAAGGGGGCCATGACGACAACGTAGAGGAAGGAGAGGAGGAGGAGGAGGAGGAGGAGGAGGAGGAGGAGGAGGAGGAGAAGGAGGAGTCATAACGATTTTCAAGGATTTTAAAGGTCAGTTCGGTTTTAAGAACCAAGAACTTTTTTAGTGTGGCCTTGCAATCTAATATTAAAAATAATAAAACCTTATTGTTTAAAAATTTCTTAAAAATTAAGGCGCGTCTTATAGTCTGAAAAATACGGTAGGGGAGCCAGAATTAGAGTTAGAATTTAAAAGAGCTCTGGACGACCTACGATCAAACACGACAGAAGGGATAGATGACATTCGATCTTAATTTCTAACACCATTGGAGGAAGTGGCAACGAAATAACTGTTCACATTGGTGTACAGAAAGACTGGCGAAACATTCACACAATTCCGAAGATAGCAAGAACCGAGAAGGCGAGAACTTAACATTTCATGCATCCAAGTTGCTGACAAGAATAATATACAGAAGAATGAAAAAGAAAACTGAGGAACATTCAATGACGTTCGGTTTGGCTATAGGAAAGTTAAAGGCATCATAAAGGCAGTTCTGACGCTGCTGTTGACAATGGAAAGACGACTGAAAAAAATCGAGATACGTTCATTGGATGCCCAGAAGAAACGTTCGACCATGTAAAATGGTGCAATATGTTCGAAATTCTGAGATAAATAGGGTAAGGTATAGGAAGAGAGAGGTAATATACAGTATGTACAAGAACCAAGAGAGCGAGTAAGACTGGATGACCAAGGATGAAGTGCTCGGGTTATAAAGGGTGTAAAGCAGTGGCGGACTTACGTATAGGCCCACTAGGCACGGGCCTAGCGGTAGCACATTAAGGGGGGCGGCATTTTATGCTCTTTACTCATTCTAAGCTTTTATGTTTTAAAATAACTGCGCTTACACACGACAAAAATTTTTATTACTGTTAAACAACTTGCTACTTTATATAAGCCTTAAGAACGAAATTCGACAATACAAGATTGGAAATATAAATAGTTTGCTTGGTGACTGGATGGAAGTTCTTCTGGTATCATCTTCATGATTGTTTAAAATATTTTAAAGTAAGCTACCAGGACAACAATCTACAACACAGTGTTTGAAACATTATTATTCTGAGAATGTTGTCGCTTTCTACTTAAACCTTCCACATTTTCCCTGTGAAAATACCGGGATCCTTGAAACGCTGTGATAAACTAATCAGCAGTTTCTTAAATACTATAACATGTGTGGGCATCAGTAAGTAAAACCCGACTCTACTTAAATTTGTTGTAGAAATTACGGGGAAGTATCAAGTCACCCCTCCATTACTGTAATTAATGTGAAAGCTCTGCGGTGTTAAATATCTGAGCTTTGATATTTAGTGACACCCATTTAACAAAACATATTGATACTGGGAATATCATACATTTTGAAACCCATGTTTGTACGAAAAGAACATAAGCAGAATATATGATAATGTATGAAATACACTTCACAGCACTTTAAAAATTGTATTTATTTACTTACTTAATTTTGGCGAAAAAAGAAGAAACCAACTTTCGTTTGTTTTATTTATTATGCTACAGCCTGGACGATACTGAAGTTCCCACTCTGCAATCGAATAGTACGTGGCATTGCAAATTTTACATTAAACTTCTTAACTAACATTTTCTTCTTGAGGAAAGGTTATTTTTATTTTAGGTTGAAACAAAAGATGCATTTGTGTGTAGACATAACAGCAGTGTCAACTCAAATGACAAAACACCACATCAACTGCCAAAAAGACTACTTAAACTTTAAAGTCTGTCTTCACTGCCCACAGAAACCGCTAAAATGTTATAAGAATAAATGGGATGAGAGTCGATCCAGCACACCTCACTGCAAGAAATTGCAAAAATTATTTGCTTTTTAAATTAGAAAGACAGTGTTAAGAATATTCAGAACATATTTGCGTCCCATCTAAAATTCCGGCGACGTGGGAAACAGAAGCCAAAAAATGGACTGTCCCTTTTTTTTATACGAGACGAATTCCAGCCGGCAGGTGTGCTTCTACTGTTTACTGACAACAGAGAAACAGGCGGCAATGAAATTAAATTATTCTGAATTGTCGTTCTTTCATAGCACAGTTACGTCGAGTAATCCGAGTTGGTCAGTTCATCGCTCCATGTTTAAAGGAAACATCTTTGTGCTCGTGTGCCGCGTTTAAAGTAAAAAGCTTTGTGTTCATGTGCGGTGTAGTATAATTTGGAACTGGATGCATTCTTTCTTTCTTTCCTTCTACAATTTTTTTTCTTTTGTTTTGACTGTTGGTTGACAATTTTGTAAGTGCCTTAACATGAATAACAGTGAAAAAAGCAAGTGTAAAAAAGGAGGTGGGGCGGCAATTCGGAAATTATCGAAGGAAAGGCGATAACGAGAAGCCAATGTTCCAAAAACGGTTGGCAGAGTAGATAAATTTTTCGAAAGAAATGTTTATCGTTCGTGTTCAAGTACTACAGGTGATATTTCTGGCAGTGGTTCTGTTGTAGAAGAAGTAAATACAGGCATACAAAAGTTAAAAACAAAGAAAAGCAAATTGTTCCTGATTTCGAGTTTCACGAATAACTACGTGTCGAGTCAGACATTACAAAAAGATATAAGCTCGTAAATGATGATCCTGCAGAATGGTGTGTTAATGAATCAACAATCGACATTCTCTTACTAAGTAGCATTAATCAAAATTGTAACAGTGATTTTTCTAATTTAAGAAGATCAATAGGCAATAAAACCAGATATTTGAACAAAAGTTTATTTTATAGTTAACTTTTAAATGGTGAATCAGCTTTGCTTGATTTTCTAGTATACTCCTGTGGCACTTGTGCTGATTTTTGTGCACCATGTAAATTGTTCGGAGGTAAGGCCGCAATTACCACTAATGGTATTGCAGATTGGAAAAATGTGTCTAATATGTTATCAAATGTTTCAAATGGCTCTAAGCACTAAGGGACTTAACATCTGAGGTCATCAGTCCCATAGACTTACAACTCTTTAAACCTAACTAAACTAAGGACATCACACACATCCATGCCGGAGGCAGGATTCGAACCTGCGACCATAGCAGCAGCGCAGTTCCGGACTGAAGTGCCTGGAACAGCTCGGCCACAGCGGCCGGCAATATTTTATTTCATCTTGAGATTTCACTTGAAAACAAAAATTCTGCGTTATCACACTTAACAAGAAAAAAGTCACTTGGTACAATAGATAACCATTTCGAGTCATATGTTGAGACAGTAAAAAATGTACTGGCGTAGTGTGTTGAAAAGGGTGTTTGCATTAGTGAAGAAGATTGATCCTTTTCTTGCAGAGCACATTGAACGGTATGGAAATCCAGTGCAGGGACATACAAGTTATCTTTCTTCAACAATCTGTGACGAAATAATAGAGCTTCTTTCTCAAGAAATAAAAAGAATTATTTTACCTGAAATAAAATAGGCCAAATATCTCTCTATAATAGCAGGTTCTACTGCGGACATTTCACATATTGATCAGTTACCTTTCATATTAAATTATGTGAAAGAGAATGGTGAACCTGTTCCTATTGAACGTTTCCTTCTGCTTTTACCAAACCCGGGACGCAAGTCCGAAAACTTAGCTGAGGCCGTACTGAAAGTCCTGTATATAAATTCCATTCATATTACTGACTGCATAGGCCAATCATATGACAACGCAAACAAAATGTCAGGAACACTGGTCTGCAGGCACGCATTAAAGAACGAAATTCCAAAGCGCATTATGTGCCTTGTGCAGCACATTCTTTGAATTTAGTCGGCACTAATGCTGCAAGCTGTTGTTGCGAATCATCTACATTTTTAAATGTAGTGCAAAAACTTTATAATTTTTTCTCTGCTTCTACACAGCGCTGGGACAAATTTCTTTCTTTCATGAAACCAGGAAGCAAAACGGCAAAAAGTTTATCAAAAACATGTTGGTCGGCAAGAGAGGAAGCGTGTGTAAGTCTGTTTGAGAACTGGGAGGGCGTTATCAATGCCCTCACAAAATTGCCAATAATACATTTGAAAAACCACTAGCGCGAAATGAGGCTTCGGCTTTATTGAATCAACTCAGCGGACTAGAAACAGTATTCATGATGACAGTTTGGAAGGATATACTCCAAAGATTTAATAGTGTAAATCTGAAATTGTGAAGTGTAAATATTGATACTAAAATAGTGCTTGAATTATATAAATCACTTTTATGATTTATTATATCTATTCATGGCGTGTTCGACTATTATGAAAATAAATCCATGGAGATTGTGACTGATATAGACTATGAATGTGCCTATAAAAGATCACGAAACGCAAACTTCATAAATGAAGAAGCGGATGTTTTTCTGACAGGAAGGGAAAAATTTCGAGTCTTAACATCCCTCCCTGTATTCGACAACTTGTATGCCGAATTAGTGAGGAGGAAGGAAAGCTATAGCTACAGTTTCCAGTAACCTTAAGAGCAGAACACCTGAGGATATTGCTGAACGTGCAGCAAAACTTGAAGCATCATATGACACAGGTTTGGAGCCTTCCTTCCGTAGTGAATGTGTACCTTTCTTGGAACTTTTGAAATCTTCTGAGCTTAGTGATATACCAGTCAAAATGAGTAAACTTTTACGAAAAGGGAGTTTACAGTCTGTGTTTCCGAATGTTGACATTGCTCTTAGAATATTTCTATGTATGGCACTTATAAATTGTTCAGCAGAACGCTCATTTTCGGTTCTTAAAAGACTGTAATCGTACCTACGTTCTGCGTTGTCTGAGGAGAGATAAACGCCTTGTCCATTCTTCACACCGAAGCCAACTTCCTAACTGATAACCGTCTGAACTATGAAGATATAATGAACGAGTTTTCTGCCGTCAAAGCCAGGCGCGAACTTTGCTGACTGCTGAGTTCGTTTGTTTATACATTATTGTTTTCATTGCGATAGCGTCCACAGCTGCGATGAATTTTTTAATGATTTCTTAAAGGCTTCAGCTGCCATTTTTTTTAAATTTCCTATACGATTGGACAATTTCGGCCTTTGGACATTTTCAAGTATTTTATGGATGATTTTTTGGCAACAGATTAAGTCATATACATAGTTGTTGCTATGATATCATGTTATGCTCATAAATTAGACTGCTCGAAAATAACGTGCTCCTAAAATAGCGTGAACACCTCGAAGTAATTTATGAGCATAACAAGGTCTCATAGGAGCAACAACATATATGACATAATCTGTTACCAAAACATCATCCATAAAATACTTGAAAATGGCCTAAGGCCGAAATTGTACTATAATACAGGAAATAAAGAAAATGGCAGATGAAGGCTTCAAATAATCATTCAAATTACTCGCATTAGTTTTAATAATTACGATTATGATGAGCCCGTATCTCGTGGTCGTGCGGTAGCGTTCTCGCTTCCCACGCCCGGGTTCCCGGGTTCGATTCCCGGCGGGGTCAGGGATTTTCTCTGCCTCGTGATGGCTGGGTGTTGTGTGCTGTCCTTAGGTTAGTTAGGTTTAAGTAGTTTTAAGTTCTAGGGGACTGATGACCATAGATGTTAAGTCCCATAGTGCTCAGAGCCATTTTTGAACGTTTATGATGAGATTTTTATTATAAGTTAGCGCACATTCATTGAATCAGGGCTTCCCAACCTTTTCAGCTGGCGGACCCCTTCTTCAGTCGAAAATCCATGGCGGACCCCTAGTGGGAAGATGTGGTTCATCTGTAAAGGAGACCGCTTATAAAACACTAATACGACCTGATCTTGAGTACTGCTCGAGCGTTTGGGATCCCTATCAGGTCGAATTGAGGGAGGACGTAGAAGGAATTCAGAGGCGGGCTGCTAGATTTGTTACTGGTAGGTTTGATCATCACGCGAGTGTTACGGAAATGCTTCAGGAACTCGGGTGGGAGTCTCTAGAGGAAAGGAGGGGTTCTTTTCGTGAATCGCTACTGAGGAAATTTAGAGAACCAGCATTTGAGGCTGACTGCAGTACAATTTTACTGCCGCAACTTACATTTCGCGGAAAGACCACATAGATAAGATAAGAGAGATTAGGGCTCGTACAGAGGCATATAGGCAGTCATTTTTCCCTCGTTCTGTTTGAGAGTGGAACAGGGAGATAAAATGCTAGTTGTGGTACCCTCCGCCACGCACCGTATGGTGGATTGCGGAGTATGTATGTAGATGTAGTCAGTTAAGAGCACAGTATCTTTAAATTTAAGAGCGAAACCCCTGGGAACTTAAAGCTTCTTAATGCAAGTGCCATGTTCCCAAGCCCCCCCCCCCCCCCCGAAGTATCAATAGTCTTTGGTTTAGAGATGAGTGAAAACAACTTGAAATTAACGACCCAATATGAAATTCCACTGTATCCAGACACTTACTAGTGGATTTACTCCCTTTGTTCAAGACACTATAGCCTGATTAAAATTGCTTGGTAATTGACTGTTCGCTGTTGACAAGCTGCCGCTTATGGTCTGTTTACTTCCACTATTTGGCTACTGTTGTGTAAGGAGCATGCATATTTCATAACAGCCGTGTGTGTGTGTGTGTGTGTGTGTGTGTGTGTGTGTGTGTGTGTGTGTGTGTGTGTGTGGTTTTTCGTGAAATCCGAAGAAGATTGTTCAAATATATATGTAAAGTCTTCCTTTGGTCGTCCTCCCTCCTCATTCATTTCAACTGGAAACTTCCCTTGTTGTGAAGGCGATGGAGACATTGCACCCTTCTTCAATGATTCTGACTTATGCCACCGATCCATGTTAGAAGTAATATACTGGTCAAAAATCGACTTACGAAGTAGGCAGTGCACTGACAAAGCAAGTTTAACATTTAATGTTGCCTGGGGCCGCACACGTGCCAGCAAGCGATGTGATTGGTCGACAAAGCTCTCTCCGCGCTTGCGTAAAAGGTTACAGCGCATCTAGCGCCGTGAGCCGGGTCACAAACGACCCCCGTATTGTTGCTAAACAGTCGATCAGAGAAGCCGCATTCTCCGGCACTAAACTGTGTATGTGTTCTCACTTAGGAACCGCAAAGGCTGCTTGGGGATACGACCTGAAGTAAAAGTACACATGTTTTTCACACGAAAGAAAGTGATGAATTTGATTTTCACATTTTCATTCAATAATTTTACTCATTATTTTACACGATTTGGTGAAAGGTGGCCGCGAAGCCCCTAGAAACAGCCGGCGGACCCCTAAGGGGTCCGCGGACCACAGGTTGGGAAGCCCTGTACTACAGTATCAGTATGACTTGACTGTACAGCGCCGAGTACCCTGGGTCATTCGGGTATTGTTTAGCATTGTCGGGCGCCTTCGGTCACGGTCACGTCTGCACGTAAATGAGGTTTAGTTCCGCGTTCTGCCATCGGCAATTGTAAAATAAACAGGTAATAGGTAGTTTGTAAATCCAATGCAGGCTTCCCAACGTGTGGTCCGCCGGCTCTTTCTAGGGGGTCCGCGGCCACCTTTCACCAAATCGTGTAAAATAATGAGTAAAATTATTGAATGAAAATGTGAAAATCAAATTCATCACTATTTTCTTTTTTCGTTTGAAACACATGTGTACTTTTACTTCAGGTCGTATGCCTAAGCAGCCTTTGCGGTTCCTAAGTGAGAATGCATACACAGTTTAGTGCCGGAGAATGCGGCTTCTCTGATCGACTGTTTCGCAACAATACGGGGGTCGTTTGTGCGCCGGCTCACGGCGCTAGATGTGCTGAAACCTTTTACGCATTCTGGATGTTTCGAGGAGGACCTCTTATTGTGCAGACCACGACCTGCCAACACAACAGGTGCTGATATATTCCGTCTATTGGATGATTTTTTAAGGGCTAACGAAGTTTCATGGTCTAATTGCATAGATGTGTGCACAGATGGTGAAAAAGCTATGACGGGTCCTACAGTCGGAGCAATAACGAAAATAAAAGAAAACGCCAAGAATAGCAGCAGTAGTCATTGTGCTCTCCACAGATATGCTTTAGCTACGAAACAAATGCCAGTTTCGTTCAAGAAAGTTTTAGACGAATCCATTCAGTTCATTAACTACATAAAATCAATGCCATTGAAGTCACGACTTTTCACAATACTGTGTGAAGATATGGGAAGCCTTCATCGTTCCCTGCTTCTCCACACACAAGTGAGGTGACTCTCAAATGGGAATGCACTCTCTCGGTTGTACGAATTAAGATTGGAAGTCTTAACTTTCCTTTTGGAGCATAACACCAAATTAGCAGACCTTATTAATGACAAAAGTTGGCAGTGTATGCTTGCCTATTTGTTACATATTTTCTCCAAAATGAAAGGAAGGAATATTTCACTCCAAGGACAAAGTGAAACAAAGGTCACTGCTATCGACAACGTTCGAGCATTCAAGAGGAAAGTCAATTTTTGGTCACAGAGTGTCGAGGGGGAGGGAGGTAGAGTGTTTTCCTCTTCTCAAGGAGTTTTTGGAAAGCGAAACATTGGCGCTTGGGAAGAATTTGTTTCATCAAATCCTGGAATATCTCCGAAGCTTGATGTCATAGTTGGAGAATTATTCCCCAACAGCTGAAGATGAGAAGCTGCAGAAATATGAATGGGTAGTCAACCCATTCACTGTATCCAAAAAGCCGAACATTCTATCATCAAATGAATATGAGTTGTTGATAGAAATTGCCACAGACCCTACCTTGAAGTCAAGTTTTGACATTGACGGTTACTCACACTTTTGGATCCGTTTGGATAAAAAGAAACACTATCCCCTTGTTGAAAAGGCAAAACGTGAACTTCTTCCGTTTGCCACAACATACATGTGTGAATCTGGATTCTCGATCTATGCTGCCCACAAAAATAAGTACCGAAGTTGTCTAGATGTGGAACCAGACATCCGTCTCCAGTTGTCAAGAACTGAACCCAACTTTTCAAAATTGGGTCAGCAGAAGCGCACTCAACCATCACATTTGGATTCCATTATTATTCCTACAGACTCATCTATAGCAAAGAAGAAAGCATTTTTCTTCGTAGATTCTCAGTGAACGTACCTGAACTCTAACTCTGTAGGAATTTTGTTTCTGTCTTCTATCATTTACAAAATAATTCTTAATTGAATTCTGTTGGCATTGATATTTTTGTTACGAAAATTAAAATTATCTCTAAAGCTAATTTCTTTTTTTATATAATATATTCCGTCCTCTATTATATTTAAAAATATGGCCTGCCTATACTTCAATTACAATTACTTTCTATTACTGTGACACTATATTGTGGCAACTTGCTGCAAGCGTAAACAAATGAGGACTTTTATGTGTCACCTTGTAAAAGGTAAACCTCCTCTGCCAGAATTGTTTCCTTTGAGAAAAAAAGTTATTTTCTGTGAAACGCTTTGTCTTCTTATATCGAAAAAAGAGTGTCTGTTTGCTTGTTTTAATAATTTGTTTACAGTCGCGGCTGACTGCCACGATAAAGTGTCCAAGTAGTAACTGAAGTTACCAGCTGTGGCCAAACTGTTGCCACGCCGCCTGCCAGTTGCCAGCTACCAATTGACATTACACTGTTGCAATGCCGCCTGCTAGCTGCTGGCTATGGACTGACAGCTGCCGTTCAGTAGATACGCAAAGACGTAAAAATAACTAGAATTTCCGTGCTGTTTACATGGGCAAGAAAATCGATTGTGGAACTGGAAAACGGCTTTATAAAAAGCAGATTTTCAGAATCGATTTTGAAGTGTTTACCTGAGCAACCAAAAGCGCAACTGGGACATCGGCTTACGAAATCCGGTTTTGGAAACTCATGTGAACTGGGTGAATGTAATCCTACACATTGCACAACAGATGTCACAATAGTCCTTTAAAGGCCACTCCTTGGCCTCTTTTCTTTCGTGATGTGTTTGTATCCTGAATCATGGGTCTGTCTCTTTTATTCACAGCCGTGCGGAATCGCCGCGCAGTCTTAAGCGCCATGTCGTCTTGGATTGCGCGGCCGCTCCCGCCGGAGGTTCGAGTCCTCCGTGGTGTGTGTGTGTGTGTGTGTGTGTGTGTGTGTGTGTGTGTGTGTGTGTGTGTGTTGTCCCTAGCGGAAATTAAACTTACGTTAATAGTGTGTAAGACTAGGGACTGATGACCTCAGCAGTTAAGTCCTATAGACTTTACATACATCTGAACATTTTTCTTCGGATTTCACGAAAAACCACAAATGGTTCAAATGGCTCGGAGCACTATGGGACTCAACGTCTGAGGTCATCACTCCCCTAGAACTTAGAACTACTTAAATCTAACTAACCTAAGGACATCACACACATCCATGCCCGAGGCAGGATTCGAACCTGCGACCGTAGTGGTCGCGCGGTTCCAGACTGAAGCGCGTAGAACCGCTCGGCCACACCGGCCGGCGAAAATACACACACACACACACACACACACACACACACACACACACACACACACACAGGCGCGCGCGCGTGACTTTTACGAAATATGCATGCTCCTTACACAACAGTAGCCAAACAGTGGAAGTGAACAGACCATAAGCGGCTGCTCGTCAACAGCGAACAGTTTGGACTCGAAGTTGATTGCTCTTAGAGGAAGGCAGCTCCAACGTGTGAAATGTCAATTATCAAGTAATTTTAATCAGGCTATAGTGTGTTGAACAAAGGAAGCAAATCCACTGGTAAGTGTCTGGATACAGTGGGAATTCAAATTGGATCGTTAATTTCAAATTGTTTTCATTCATCTCTATACCAAAAACTTCGCGGGGCGGGGGGGGGGGGGGGGTCATTGGGGACATGGCACTTCGCACTTGCATTAAGAAGCTTTCAGTTGCTATGCGTTTCGCTCTGAAATTTAAAGTTACTGTGCTCTTGACTGACTAGGGGTCCGCCATGGCTTTTTTACTGACGAAGGGGTCCGCCAGCTGGTAAAGTTGGGAAGCCCTGCTCTACACAGAAACAGTAGAGTGTCCTTGTGATAACTTAAATGCCATTCGATTTAAATATTTTAATATACTAGTGGGTCAGGCAAACAATGCTGTCATAATCTGTCTTTTGCCACCCACTACTGATGTAGGACACATCCACTCTTATCTAGTTTACCTAGAAGTCGAGCTATGGTTGCGGAACAACTTGAATCCCAGACACTGGGGCTAGAAAGAATCAAACCAAACTCATCCCTCACCCCGATTCACATGAAACGACCACATGCTCCAGAGAAAATTCTGCTACTGATTTCATGCGACTGCATTCTAGCCTGTGGAAGAAAGTGCGGATGTGTTTAGGCTGCCCTACATTGCGCAACAATGTGCAAAACCTGTCGATGATAAAGCTGCACTTATGCGCCTCGCAGAGATTTGACAGAAGATTTGGATGATGGTTTTGTGTGAAAAAAAAATTTACAAGAATTTATTTGTTTGACAGATATTGTGGTATTTTTACTGTCTACATGCTGTACATATGATTGTAAATATATTACAACAAACGTAATTGTTGATTAGTTTTACAGTAATTGGCTCTGAACACTATAGGACTTAACATCTATGATCATCAGTCCCCTAGAACTTAGAACTACTTAAACCTAACTAACCTAAGGACATCACACAACACCCAGTCATCACGAGGCAGAGAAAATCCCTGACCCAGCCGGGAATCTATTGGAATGAAAATCATTTTCCATGAAGTTAAGAATTACTGTAAAGTCCGCAGCTCGTGGTCGTGCGGTAGCGTTCTCGCTTCCCGCGCCCGGGTTCCCGGGTTCGATTCCCGGCTGGGTCAGGGATTTTCTCTGCCTCGTGATGACTGGGTGTTGTGTGATGTCCTTAGGTTAGTTAGGTTTAAGTAGTTCTAAGTAGTTTAAGTTGCAAATATCCAAAGTGAAAGGCTATAAAGCAATATTGTTCAGTATAATTAAAAGAAATTTCACTTTTTTTACCTTCATATATTAGCAATCATGAACTACCTACTTTGCTTAAACACGGATTTTACCTTCTCTAAGTAGAATTTTACCAGAAGTATATTCTGTCATATACATAACTTCGTTAAATGAACCGTTTTTCGTAAAGGTTGAAAACAGGAAAATAAATTACATTAAGAGGTGGAGGAGGGGGAAGTCCTCCGATAGGAGAGGGGACTTTTCTGTTTTTTACTTCTACATCCGCTAAGAGTGTTTTCCCAAAGTTTCAAAACCTTATAAAATTTTTTCCGCCATTTTTCCTAAAATGCCTGGCATATTTCGTTCCCCTCTGTGAGAGAAAGTTTATTACACCCCCTATACCATACGCATTTCTTGATGTACGGCATTTACAACTGGCCCTTGAGCTTATGTAATTGCATATTGTATGTAATTTTTGTCTGTTTTGACATCTTTGTTTTTTTTTGTTATTGTTGTTATTTTTGTACGTTTATGAACCTTGCAATTGACTATACTTGCATTTGTGTCATGGGAAGAGTTTGTAATCCCAAATTTTAATTACTGACAAGCCACCGGACGATGGGCTGGGTCCGAAGCATATGGTGAATGTACAAATAAAAAACCACAAAAAACAGCTACGAGAATTTTTCGACAAGCAACAAGCATTTTTAAAGTCATTTTTATTACACTGGAGAACCGCCACTTCCCTCTGCTGTTGTTGAAGCTGGCCATACTTCAGAGTACTATTCCTGCTGCTTTGGGTGGTGGTGGTGGTGGTGGTGATGGTGATGGTGGTGGTGGTGGTGGTGGTGGTGGTGGCGGCGGCGGCGGCGGCGGCGGCGGCGGCGGCGGCGCCGCCTCCTCTCCCCCACCCCCGCCCCTTTTCCCAGACCCCTTTCATTCTCCTAGGCTCGACGCAAAAATAAAAGTGAGCATCAGTTATTGTGTGCGGTAAAGTGTCTGCCATGGTTCGTGATAACACCTTTATTTTGCTACAGAGTTTCGGTTGTTGTTCTTGCCGTAAGCCGTCCTGCTTAACAGTGCTGGCCATTATGATGACTAATGCCCTCAGCATGTATTGTAAGTAGGCTGTTTAGGTTTTCCTATTGGTAACGCCACGTAGTGCTCTGTATGAAAATCACTGGCTGTGCTGTGTGCAGTCTGTGGCCAGTTTGCATTGTTGTCTGCCATTGTAGTGTTGGGCTGTTGGCTGTTAACAGCGCGTAGCGTTGCGCAGTTGGAGGTGAGCCGCCAGCAGTGGTGGATGTGGGGAAGTGAGATGGCGGATTTTTGAGAATGGATAATCTGGAGGTGTGTCCATCAGAAACAGTACATTTGTAAGAATGGATGTCATGAACTGCTATATATATTATGACTATTAAGGTAAATACATTGTTTGTTCTCTATTAAAATCTTTCATTTGCTAACTACGCCTATCAGTAGTTAGTGCCTTCCGTAGTCTGAATCTTTTATTTAGCTGGCAGTAGTGGCGCTCACTGTATTGCAGTAGTTCGAGTAACGAAGATTTTTGTGAGGTAAGTGATTTGTGAAAGGTATAGGTTAATGATAGTCAGGGCCATTCTTTTGTAGGGATTATTGAAAGTCAGATTGCATTGCCCTAAAAATATTGTGTGTCAGTTTAGTGTTGATCAGAATAGGTAAAGAGCGAAATGTCTGAGTGCGTTCAGTTCTGCTCAGCTGTTTGAAAACCAAATAATGAAAGAGGTTTATCAGCACAGTGATTAATTAATTTTGCTAAGGGGACGTTTCATATGTCGGCCCTTAGCCGAGGATTCCTCACTGGAATCTTCTGATTTTTTCTTGTACTTTGTGCAATTAGTGCAGCCTTTTTTTATTGCTAGCACTTAATTGTAGAGAGAATTTCCTTTGTAGTTGTAGTTTTTCATTCTTGTACAGTAAATCAGTTGTCGCATGCATCTAGATTTGCACCAAGTATTTCGCAGCTGCGCTTGTAATTAACTCAGGAAAACTTGAAGGACACAGTAGATACTCTGAAAATTGGTTCAGAAAGACACATGGAGGAAATTAGTTCATTATCAGAGAAAGTAGTTGAACTTTCGGATCAGCTAACTAATTTATCTACGAAGGTAGATGATAATCTGCATGACACAAAATCGGTAGTCTTTAATGACACAGAAGAGTGCGAACAAATTAGGAAATTCAAACAAAATCAGAATCAAATTAATACGCAACACCAAAGAGAAATCTCGGAAGTACAAGATCAGCTGACACAGGTAATACAAGAATTACGTATTTCAGAGGACACTCGCGTTCCAATACGGGAAGAGGGACATAGAAATACGGAACAGCCACAAAATAATAACACGGGGTACTTCGGAAATTATGCAAGAAATTGGTAAGGTACCCCGAATTTTGAGATGGAACCGCCGAAACGAAGCAACAATGACCGATATGCGACTCGCCGACATGATGATTTGGACTATAACCTGTTTATTACTTCACGTAAATTCAAAACATTTAAGAATTCTGGCAACGACATTCATCCACAAGCGTGGCTTCATCAGTACTCTCATTGTTTTCCTCCCAACTGGTCATTAGGGCACAGATTAGAATTTATGTGTGGCTATTTAGAGAATGAACCAGCTGTAAGAATGCGATCGGTCATTCACGATTGCCACAGTGAAGGAGAATTATATCATGCCTTCCTCTCAGCATATTGGTCTCAAGCTACACAAGACCGAGTAAAACATAGCATCATAATGATGAAACATTTCGAACGATCTGAATGTTCCAGTCTTGTGAAATATTTTGAAGTCATGTTGCACAAGAATCAGTACCTGTCAATCCCATACAGCACCTCAGAACTCATCCGCATTTGCTTGATCAAATTGCCTGAACATTTACAACACATTATTTTGGCAGGACGTTGCAAAGAAGACATTGATGCTTTTCAGGGACTGTTACAAGAATTGGAAAACGACACTGCCAATCACGGGACGCAAAAACAGGAACACAACAATTACAGGTCACATCTGTCACAAATCCACGATGAAAGAAATAATAACTGGACACGACAAGGCTATTCTTACAACGTAAATCATGACCAAAACAGACACCACCCTTATGACAACCGTTGGCAGAGTAGTAATAATTACAGAGAAACATCACATTTCCAAAGTAATGAATGTGACAGACGACCATAGAAACAGACAATATGGCACCCAGAACTATTATTATCACGGGAGACAGAATAACTTCGGACGCAACGGTCCACCATGGAGTGATAATTCAGGGAGAAATTCTCCACCACTTAACTGACAAGAAAAAACTACGGGAACTACCAACATGACGACAGACGATATAATCATTACGACAGACCAGAATTTCATCAGAACTGGCGAGATTCAAACAGGGTTTGGCCCTCTCGACAAGGTGAATTTGTAGAAGTTAGGTCTCCTAATCCTAAGCCTAATAACGACGCACGCCAAAAAAGAGACAGACAATGACTCGCACCACAGGCAGCCGCGTGCGCCGGCTGGCTCAGAGAAAAATAACATAGATGCTAACCTTGAGAAAACTCCCAGTATTCTTTACCGATGTATACCACATGATAATTGCGTTGAAGTTGAAACTGCATACTAGGAAGAGTAAAGGATTGCACCACATTTCACATGTAAAACCGTTTATTGAGAGATAATCTGTTTTATTAACTTTGTCTTTTCCATAAAACTTTTCACATTTGTAGTACGTGTTGTCACACTAAGAAACTGTTAACGTACAACTATGTTTTAAAATTAACTATCCAGTCTAGAACCTAGGGAACATATTTAGACACTAATTACGAATGCATTGTTACTGTGAACAGACGACACATTGTTATTGTGTGTGTACCTTCTTGCTTGTTAGTTGCACGATTACGTAACGACTATAAGGCTTACATACTTAGAACATATACTGCTAATGGGATTTTAATGCAACATTTTGGTTTACTTGAAAAGACATTCTTTATTTAAAGCACTTTCTGAGAGATACCAGATGACACAGTGGTTAGTCTATTTGATAGCTACATGATTATATCATGACGCTACTAATGTGTGACACGATTTACATTGTTGCTTTTGCGGTATATCTGTTTTATATCTGCACAGTTTTTATGTATTATTCTGGAAAGTAAAATATGATTTAGTAGTCACTTTTGTGGTATAGCTACAATGAGACAGCCTTTTCCCTAGCACAATAATACGTTACATTATAGTACTTTCTTGATCACAGTAAGGTACGTAATAACTACGATATCTATACGCAAAGCATTTCACTTTTGTTTATGATGAGGTGAGTACACTGACTTCAGCAGAACTTTGCTTACAGAGGACGATAACTACGACACTTCCACAGAATTATCTTACAGTAAGACGCACATTTCGCGCTACAGAACAAGCATTTGAGTGATTAATTTTTTTGAATTACAAAGAAAGTTTTCTGTGATACATTTCATTCCATTGCTGTAATCTGTAACACCTGAGGGTATAATTACATTAATCCTCAGGGGGGTTTACGCTTACTTTGTGTACCATGTGTTTGGCAAGCATGAGGAGCCCTAGCTAATATGGTATTTGCTTATACAACTTTACACATCGGTACCATTTTTCTCTAGCACATAAATTACACAGCTATCTGATCATTTTACTGAGAGAGAGAAACATTTTTTCTTAATACGTCAGTGACAAATGTTTATGCAATTACACAGTTAGATAACTTCATACTTATGAAATTGTATTTTGTCTGTACTTAGTGAACTGTTCATATTTTTTCGGAACCATTGTGATACTACGAGAGCTTTGAATGATGTATTTGGTATGGGATCATGATTTTTAAAGTATGTTTGAGGTAGATGACACTACTGAAACGAGCAGAGAATTTTTTTTAGGTTTTGAAACTATTGTGGAAAGCTACGACATTTTTGAGATTTGACTGAGGTGTTATGATACTATTACGACGACGATGTGTATTATGCTGTTGAGGATTGTTTATTATGATATGTATTTATTATGATGAAATACTGAAGAAGTGTCGACGAATATGTATATGTGTAATAAGATAAGGAATAACGAGTAGTGGTTAGCGACTCTGGTTTGTGAAAAAGGATGTTGGAAACCAAGAATCATACTTTAAGAGTTATGAAATGTGTGTATATGGGTAATGTATCACAATGCCAACGAAAATTTTTTGGACACTGTTATATTTATAGGATTTTGTTTCTACAGATTCGTAATGCAAATTCTCAACTTGTGAAATTTTTTTATATGAGACTGTCACTGTAGCGCAAACTGCTGTCGTAAATATTTCGGTAAGGAAGCTAAGTGACCCACGAGGCGCCCAGGTGTGCCTGTCGGCTGGAGAAAAAGCCATTAGTGTGTGCCTTTCTGAGGCACAGGTAGAGAAAAAAAGGAGGCCATTACCCTCGCTATTGACATTCCTTTGTAGAAAGCATCACAAATACGACACGCTCATTACTTGGAAAGATACTTACATCTGCACAAGCATCTTTCTACGAGAGTTGAGAGAATTTCTACTAACTTATGAAATGTCACATGACTATTGAATAATATTTTTATGTTTTGGTTTGCATAATTGATTTTTTCATTTGATATCTGGTTTCCAGCTATGTTGCAGCATTGGTTTTATAAAATAAAATTAAATGCATTTGCTAATGTAAACACTTTCTGTCAACAGATCTATTAAATAATAATTTAATTAAATAATTAAATAATAATTTAATGATCAATGTTCTTCGAAAAAGGAGCACTTGGAAAGGAAATGACAATAAGAAGGGATTAATAACAGTTACTGCATACATAATTTTCTTTTCAACTACTTGGTAATTTTTTTGGTACAATAACTTCTTGTGGTGCACTACTTTAATAACAGATATTAAGATGTGAATAGACATTTCCCTTTCTGCATTGTTGTATTTAGTGTAATATTTTTCTCCTTGAGTTTTGTCATGTTTAGGTATAAGTTATGGCATTTGTTGCTGCTGTTTGCCAGGCATAGTGCTACTGAATTTCACTTTGTATTACTGTGTTAAGCCAGTTTTACTACTGATTTATTTTTCTTGTTTGCTGCACATTGCCTTATATTAGTTGTAATATTGCAATTGCTTTCCTAATTGATATTTTTTGCTGCTTGCTTTGCCAATTTGCATTTTTTGTCATTGCTGTTTGCGTCAATTTTTTTGTGCTGCTGCATTGCCTCGTCCCTTAGTTTATGCATCTGAGCTCAGTAGATTTAAGTTAGCTTAAGATGGGGTAGGCTATATAAGAGAACGAGTTGTGATGAATTGGAAGAAATGCATTGAGAAGCTATAAGAAAATGGTTTCGCCAAAAAAAGGATTTTGAAAGCGGATATGAACAAAAACAGTAGCGGTAAGGGACAACAGGTTTAGGTAGGATTTTCTTGGAAATAAATGATAAGGTAAGATAATGGAAAATAAATAATGAGATAAGAAATATGCGAACATATAGATACAGAAAGCATGCTTGGATAGCATTTTTTTGGTGGAAACAAATGTTGAAATAAGACGAAAGATCTATGGAATGAAGTTTTGGGTTGGACTGCAGTACCAAATATTACACTGAAAACAAACCCTACCCTTTCCTCTTGTGTTATTCTGCTGTGTGTTAGTGTACACTTGTGTATTTGTGTTTTTCCTGTCTTTATGTTTTTAGCTGATGAGAGTTATGTTGTAGAATTTTTATAATACTATGTTATTTACTTTGTAAAGATGTTTAGACATTATTTATCTGTTCTGTTTTGTTGCTCATATGTGAACTTTATGTTTCAAAAGTTATTCTGATCTTTATGTGTGTACTTATGTCATCATTTTTGTAACACTGATGTGCATGTTTATTTCTATTCTTTTGTAAAGCCTGTGTTACTATAAATGTTATCTGTATTGTTATGTTCTTTAATGATGTATTTTGTACCTTTGTTATTGCATTCTTATGTTATAAAATTGTAATTGACACCAGTTCATCAAATTAAGTAACATTAAGTTACATTTCACTGCACACGTTTCCGTTGGTCATAGTATATGGACAATATGTGAGAAGTAGGGACTGTTAGTGTTTCCACGTGTGTTGATAATCCAGCAAGGGACTGGTTAACAGCATTGCTGGTTCTAAGGACAATTCCAAAAACTTTGTGCATGCACAAGTGGTGGTTGATGGCCTTGCTATATTCTGCGCAAGACTCTTCGATGGTGATTGTGCACCTGCACAGTTGCAACAGATGGCTGCTGGCCGTCTCTACAAGGACTGCAGTGGTTCTGCACCTTTGATGACCCACCAATACCATTATTTCTACAAGGACTACAGCGGGTCTGCACCTCTGGTGGCCCACCAATACCGTAACCTCTACCAGGAATACAGTGGGTCTGCTCTGTGACGACCTACCTACCAATATTCTTCAAAACTTCGAATGACCCTGCTGTGGGTTTGCTCTGTGGTGGCCCATTACCTGTTTGCATGTCAAGAGTCAGCACTGTCTTTCCGATGGAAGGACAACACTACTTCTTCAAGACTGCATGAAAATCCACTACTTCCATGTGCATTTTCTTTTACTAATGAGACTTTGTGAAAAAAACTGTAATTACTACTGTGATGAATGATCAGGACTGTCTTTACGGACTGTAAGAAAATTTTAGCTTTTGACCAACATTGTATCAATGTGTGTGTGCATTTCATTTCTTTGTTATTGTAATTGTGAAAAAATTTTAACAAATATGTATTGGCCAGTGCCCAAAACAATTTGTAAAATTTTTTTGTGGGGAGCATAGGGGGTATGTAAGTAGGCTGTTTAGGTTTTCCTATTGGTAACGCCACGTAGCGCTCTGTATGAAAATCACTGGCTGTGCTGTGTGCAGTCTTTTTTTTTGTGGTTTTAGGGCGCAAAACTTCTATGGTCATTAGCGCCCAGCCCGTGACTTAAGACAGTAAAAAACCGAAATTGAAAACCAGCAGCAGTGGGAACAAAGTCATAAAAGTGGAGAAACTAAAAATAGAGGGAATGCTTAAAAATCCACTACAGAAAGGGGGTGGTTGTCCCCAAAAAAAGCTTCAAATGACTGACGTCATTTCACTGTCACTAATAAACTAGAGGATGCGGTCGGCTAAGCGCGTGTCATCTGCTAAAATCGACGATAGATCAGGCGATAGCTGTAGACGGGAGCATAACGGATTAAAATAGGGGCATTCAATTAAAAGGTGTCGTACCGTCCACAGCTGAAAGCAGTGGGGACAGAGCGGGGGATGGCTAAAAAGACAGTGCCCTATCCGGAGTCTAGCTAAAATTACCTCCTCCCGACGACGCGTTCGGGAGAAAGAGGTCCAAGCGCAAGGAAGGGCTTTCACTTCCCGCAGTTTATTACGGGAAAGTGTTGACCAATGCGCATGCCATAAATGAGCAACTTTGCAACATAAACATCTCCGTAGATCGGTGAAGGGAAGCGACTGAATAGCCGGCCGAGAAAGAGAGTCTGCAGCCTTGGCCGCTATATCGGCCGCCTCATTCCCACAGATACCAGCGTGTCCCGGGAGCCAGAGGAACGCCACCGAGACGCCCCCCAGGTGGAGCAAGCGCAGACAGTCCTGAATCCGGTGGACCAGAGGGTGCACAGGGTAAAGAGCTTGGAGACTGAGGAGAGAGCTGAGAGAATCTGAGCAGATAACGTACTGTATCCGCTGATGGCGGCGGATGTAGTGGACAGCCTGGAGAACAGCGTAAAGCTCCGCAGTATAAACCGAACACTGGTCGGGAAGCCGAAAACGATTTGGGGTGTCGCCAACAATATAGGCACTCCCTACACCTAACGATGTTTTCGAGCCGTCGATGTAAATAAATGTGGCGTCCGTCATTTGTGCACATAGAGCAGCAAATGCCCGACGATAAACAAGTGTAGGGGTACCATCCTTGGGAAATTGACAAAGGTCACGGAGCAGGCAGATCCGGGGACGGAGCCAAGGCGGTGCTGTACCCCAAGTTGTCAAGAAGGTTTTAGGAAAGCGGAAGGAAAGAGAATGGAGCAGTTGACGGAAGCGGACTCCCGGGGGTAGTAGGGAAGAGGAGCGGCCTGCATACCCTACATCAAAAGAGGCGTCGAAAAATAGGTCATGGGCTGGATTAGCAGGCATGGAAGACAGATGGCTAGCATAACGACTCAGGAGGACTGCTCGCCGATTGGACAGCGGAGGTTCAGCAGTCTCAGCATAAAGGCTTTCCACAGGGCTGGTGTAAAAAGCTCCAGACACTAAACGTAATCTACGGTGGTGGATAGAGTCGAGACGCCGAAGAATAGACGGCCGAGCAGAGGAGTAGACTATGCTTCCATAATCCAATTTCGAGCGCACTAAGGCGCGATAGAGGCGGAGAAGGACCACTCGGTCCGCTCCCCAGGAGGTACCATTCAGGACACGGAGGGTGTTACGCGATCGCAGACAGCGAGCCGAAAGATAGGAAACGTGGGAGGACCAGCACAGTTTTCTGTCAAACATAAGACCCAAGAATTTAGCGACGTCTGAAAACGGAAGGTTGACAGGACCTAGATGTAAGGAGGGCGGAAGAAACTCCTTACGTCGCCAAAAATTGACACAAACGGTCTTACTGGGTGAGAAACTGAAGCCGGTTTCGATGCTCCACGAGTGGAGGCGATCGAGACATCCTTGAAGACGTCATTCAAGAAGGCTGGTCCGTTGAGAGCTGTAGTAGATCGCAAAATCGTCCACAAAGAGGGAGCCCGAGACATCAGGAAGGAGACAATCCATAATTGGATTTATGGCGATGGCAAACAGTACAACACTCAGCACGGATCCCTGGGGTACCCCGGTTTCTTGGGAGAAAGTACGGGAGACAGTAGTGTTCACCCGCACCCTAAAAGTGCGCTCTGCCATAAATTCACGAAGAAAAAGGGGCAGCCAGCCGCGAAAGCCCCAAGAGAACAGTGTGCGGAGGATGCCTTTCCTCCAACAGGTATCGTATGCTCTCTCCAAATCGAAAAATATTGCTACCGTTTGGCGTTTCCGGAGAAAATTGTTCATGATATAAGTGGAGAGAGCAACAAGATGGTCAACTGCAGAACGATGCTTCCGAAATCCGCATTGGGCTGGTGTTAAAAGACTGTGGGATTCCAGCCACCAAGCTAAACGTTAATTCACCATACGCTCCAAAACCTTACAGACACTACTCGTGAGAGAAATGGGGCGATAGATAGAGGGGAGATGTTCGTCCTTTCCAGGTTTCGGAACGGGAACGACAACAGCTTCCCGCCACCATCTGGGAAAGGTACTGTCGGTCCAAATTCGATTATAAAGGCGAAGGAGGTAACGCAGACTGTGGGTTGATAAATGCAGCAACATTTGGACATGGATACCATCCGGTCCTGGGGCGGAGGAGCGAGAAGAAGAGAGGGCATGTTGGAGATCCCGCATGGAGAAAACAGTATTGTAGCTTTCGTGATTTTGAGAGGAGAAAGCAAGATGTCGCACTTCCGCTGCACGTTTCTTCGGGAGAAACGCTGGCGGGTAATTGGAAGAGCTCGAAATCTCAGCAAAGTGCTGACCCAACGAGTTAGAAATTGCGACGGGGTCCACTATGGTATCATGCGCGACAGTGAGCCCAGAGACCGGGGAGAAACTAGGCGCGCCTGAGAACCGTCGAAGCCGACTCCAAACTTCCGAGGAGGGAGTGAAGGTGTTAAATGAGCTAATAAAGAATTTCCAGCTTGCCTTCTTGCTATCGCGGATGACGCGACGGCATCGCGCACGGAGCTGCTTATAGCGGATACAGTTGGCCAAAGTATGATGGTGACGGAAAATGCGAAGAGCACGTCGCCGCTCACGTATTGCGTCACGGCATGCCTCGTTCCACCAAGAAACTGGGGGGCGCTGGGGCAATTCGGAGGTGCGTGGTATTGAACGTTCCGCAGCTGTAAGAATATCGTCGGTAATATGTGTGACCTCATCGTCGACGCTGGGAAAGCGACGGTCATCGAATGTCGCTAGAGACGAAAAAAGTGTCCAATCGGCTTGGGCAAATTTCCAGCGTCGCGAGCGCATATATGGCAGTGGAGGCTGCAGTCTAAGGACACATGGAAAGTGGTCACTCGAGTGTGTATCATCAAGGGCGAACCATTCGAAGCGCCGAGCTAGCGGAACAGTACCGACCGCAAGGTCCAAATGAGATAAATTTGTCGTGGAGGCAGACAAAAATGTGGGGACCCCAGTGTTGAGGCAAACTAGATCCGCTTGGTGGAAGACGTCTAGCAATAGAGAGCCACGTGGACAAGGATGTGGAGATCCCCAAAGCGGATGGTGGGCATTGAAGTCCCCAACCAGCAAATAGGGGGGTGGAAGCTGACCAAGAAGATGAAGGAGATCAGCTCGTGCCATTGGTATGGATGATGGAATGTATACAGTACAAAGAGAGAACGTGTATCCAGAAAGGGAAAGACGGATGGCGACAGCTTGGAAGGAACTGTTTAAGGGGATTGGGTGATAATGGAGAGTATCATGGAGAAGAATCATGAGTCCTCCATGGGCCGGAGTGCCTTCAACAGAGGGGAGGTCATATTGGACGGACTGAAAATGAGGGAGAACAAAGCGGTCATGGGGACGCAGCTTTGTTTCCTGAAGACAGAAGATGACCGGCGAGTAGGATCGTAAGAGGACCGACAATTCATCCCAATTGGCTCGAATGCCGCGGATATTCCAGTGGATAATGGACATAGGGTGCACAGAAAATGGAGGAATGTGACCAAGGGTGCTGTCAACTCAACGACTGCTCAGAGCTTGCGACCGACAGCATGGAATGGTAGCCGGCCGCGGTGGTCTAGCGGTTCTGGCGCTGCAGTCCGGAACCGCGTGACTGCTACGGTCGCAGGTTCGAATCCTGCCTCGGGCATGGGTGTATGTGATGTCCTTAGGTTAGTTAGGTTTAAGTAGTTCTAAGTTCTAGGGGACTTATGACCTAAGATGTTGAGTCCCATAGTGCTCAGAGCCATTTGAACCATGGAATGGCATTCAGCCGAAGGCAGAAGATCCTGATCCATAGGTTGGTCAGGAGCAGCCCCTGCCACCAGCGATCGGCCGGTTGACCGGCCACCAGCAGTGCGCCTCGGCGACACAGAAGATGGCCGAGGGCGATTTCCGCCAGGTGGTGCTGTAGATGGGACACGCTTTGGTGGAGAAGGAGAGGAACTGGGTTTCTTTGTAGCCTTCTTGGAAGTATGATGTTTAGATGTAGGAGGAACCGATGGTTGTGAAGTTCCGGTACGTAAAAACTCTTCACGAGTATGCTCTTTTTTCGAAGACTTGGCGTCTGACTTTTGGGCTCGAGATTTAGCAGAACCCGACGAAGGGTGAGCCATAGAGTGGGCAGGCGAAAGTGGTGAGGTTGAACGGGCGATCTTTGCGCTGGCCGATCTGACGACCGTGGTACTAAAGGTGAGGTCGCAAGTCTGCGTGGCCGCCTCCTTTGTTGGCCGAGGAGAAGCAAGGACAGTGCTGTATTTTCCTGTCTGGGGCACGGTGGGCTGTCGACTGGCGAATAATTTTCGAGCAGCAAAGGTCGACACCTTTTCCTTCACTCTTATTTCCTGGATGAGCTTTTCGTCTTTAAAAACGGGGCAATCTCGAGAGGAAGCAGGGTGGTCACCCATACAGTTGATGCAGCTACGGGATGGAGGTGGACAAGCACCCTCATGGGCATCCTTGCCACACGTAACACATTTGGCCGGATTGGAACAGGACTGGCTGGTGTGATTGAACCGCTGACATCGATAGCAACGCGTAGGGTTTGGGACGTAAGGGCGAACGGAAATTATCTCTTAGCCTGCTTTGATTTTCGATGGGAGTTTAACTTTGTCAAATGTCAAGAAGACAGTGCGGGTTGGAATGATGTTCGTGTCAACCCATTTCATAACTCTATGAACTGCCGTTAAGCCCTGGTCAGACAGATAGTGCTGAATTTCTTCGTAAGACAATCCATCGAGGGAGCGTGTATAAACGACTCCACGCGAGGAATTTAAGGTATGGTGCGGTTCCACCCGGACAGGGAAGGTGTGGAGCAGAGAAGTACGCAGCAATTTTTGTGCCTGGAGGGCACTGTGTGTTTCTAACAACAGGGTGCCATTCCGCTAATCTGGAACAAGACTTTACAGGACCTGCAATTGCGTCGACACCTTTCTGAATAATGAAAGGGTTGACCGTGGAGAAGTCGTGACCTTCATCAGACCGAGAAACAACAAGGAACTGTGGCAACGATGGAAGAATCGTCTGTGGCTGAGACTCAGTATACTTACGTTTGTGAGCAGACATAGTGGAAGGTGAGGAAACCATTGCGGAAGAATCCCCCATGATTACCGGCGTCTCCGATGGCGCGCTCCTCCCTTGTGGGGGCCCTCTCTGAGGGCACTCCTGCCTTAGGTGATTGTTCACACCTCAGGTCACACCTCCCGACAAATGGACGGAGGGACCAATCGGCACTTTCGGAAGGTATCAGCTCGGGTAATCACTCCTCCCTGGGCCTGGCCGTTACCAGGCGGTACGTACGTGTCCTACCTGTCTACCCGGGGCGGGGAATTACGCGTTACCCCGTCACCGGCTACGCACAAAAGGCGTGGGTTGGCCTTCAGACACGCACAGGGAGGAAGAAAGAGAAAGGGAAAGGAAAGAAGAGAGGTCTCAAACGCCGCAGCGGAGAAAAGGGAAAGAGAAGAGGTAAGGAAAAGAGAAGGACAAAGGAAGGAAGAAGACATAAAAGCAAGGAAGCAGAAGAATGCAGTACATTTACGAGCGTCCGTCTCCGGACGTAGGCACAAACCATACTCCCAGATGGGGAGAAAGGGAAGGAAAGAGCCAGTGGTGAGGGGAGGAGGGGCGAAGATAGGGATGGGGAAGGATGCAGAAAGGGAAGGTATGCAGCCCGGAAAGGAAGGAAGGCCACATTGGCTCGGGGTCCCGTGCTCGCTACGTATGTATCCACAAAAGAGTTGTGGACCCCCTGGGGGGGCTGTGTGCAGTCTGTGGCCAGTTTGCATTGTTGTCTGCCATTGTAGTGTTGGGCTGTTGGCTGTTAACAGCGCGTAGTGTTGTGCAGCTGGAGGTGAGCCGCCAGCAGTGGTGGATGTGGGGAAGTGAGATGGCGGATTTTTGAGAATGGATAATCTGGAGGTGTGTCCATCAGAAACAGTACATTTGTAAGAATGGATGTCATGAACTGCTATATATATATATATATATATATATATATATATATATATATATATTATGACTATTAAGGTAAATACACTGTTTGTTCTCTATTAAAATCTTTCATTTGCTAACTATGCCTATCAGTAGTTAGTGCCTTCCGTAGTTTGAATCTTTTATTTAGCTGGCAGTAGTGGTGCTCGCTATATTGCAGTAGTTTGAGTAACGAGGATTTTTGTGAGGTAAGTAATTTGTGAAAGGTATAGGTTAATGTTAGTCAGGGCCAGTCTTTTGTAGGGATTATTGAAAGTCAGATTGCGTTGCGCTAAAAAAATATTGTGTGTCAGTTTAAGCATAGTCATGTATAATTTCTGTAAGGGGACGTTTCAGTATCGGTGTTTCATTAACAAGAACGAGCCGAGCTCGATACGACAATCCTGTGTTGGGTAATTTATATGTTACAGCCATATATTTGCTTTGAATTTGTATTTCGTTGTTCTTGCAAATAACTACTTACGCTTGGGGATTTGTTAACAACCCATTCTTAACTTCAGGAGCAGGTGAAAGTCACATTCTCTACTACCTTGAGAGTCTTTTGACGTTATCATTGTAATACTGCCAAAATTATTGCTAAATCCCATATGTGGCTCTGGGGCAATTTTCTAATACTTGTAGCGTTCAAAGTATTTGTTTTCAATTAAAAAAATAGATTTATCTGTACTATTATTCAAACCGCAATATGAATTTTCCCTTACTTTTTGGAGTGTTGTGGTAAGCTTAATAATTCTTGTTTACGTTAAGCTTGCTCAATTTTTGAACGTTAAATTTGGCCTTTATAATAAATAAGAAAAAAGGATTATTTTCTTTATATTCAGCACCTAGCGCTCTATCATTCCGGCTTATTTTACTGTATAGTGTCAAATTTGGAAGTCAAGGTTATCGCTAACCTCATTTTTGCTATTCCTCATTACTTTCGCCTTCCTTTTGATTGCTCACAATTCATATTCTGTGCCTACTGAACTGTTCATTTCGTTTAACAAGCCCTGCAATTCTTCTCCAGTTTGACTGAGAATAGCAATATGATCAGCAAATCTTATCACTGATTTCTTTTGAACCTTTAATTTCAGCTCTAATTTTCATCATTTCTCTAAACTTTTGTCTGCGGCATTGCTTCTTCCATATACAGTTTGAGAACTGGAGTACAAACAGTCTTTGCCACCAGTACGCCCTTCTTAATTGGAGCACTTCTCTCTTTGTGTTCCATTTCTACAGTTTACGAATAGTTTATGTACATATTGTATTATCCTTCTTTCCCCATAGCTTACACCTGTATCTCTGGTAATTACTAACATACTCCACCATTGTACGATGCCGTACGTCTTTTCTAGATCGACAAATCCTACGAAAGTGTCATGATTATTCATTAAGCTTTTCCTCCACTATCAAACACAACGTCAGGAATATCTCTCTGATACCTTTGCCATACATAAATCCAAATGAACAAAGTGACCAATGTTTTTGCCCTTACTTCTGTATATTATTCTAGTCAACAACTAGTACGCAAGAGCTGTTAAACTG
Source organism: Schistocerca cancellata (assembly GCF_023864275.1). Classification (NCBI taxonomy): domain Eukaryota; kingdom Metazoa; phylum Arthropoda; class Insecta; order Orthoptera; family Acrididae; genus Schistocerca; species Schistocerca cancellata. The sequence goes on along the minus strand of NC_064631.1, from coordinate 171,303,407 downwards.
TTCGTGCGATAGTTCGCATTTATCCACCTTTCTTCAACTTGGAGCTATGTAGATCACATTCTTCTGAAAGGCCGATGATATGGGTCAGTCTCGTAGACTCTACACAATAACTTTAGCAATCGATTGGTTGCCACTTTCACCGAAGACTTTCGATGTTCCAGAGGAATGCTATCTATCCACTCTGCTTTATAAAGTGGTTCAAGATGTTGGAAATCCTCAGAAAAACATATAAATTGTATGAGGGAAAGACGGTTAATGTGTAATACGTGTTAAGAACCAAGAGCCTAGAGTAACATTAGAAGACCAAGAGAGAAGTCGATGAGTTAATTCAAAAAGTTGAGAACCTAAGAAAAGTCTTTGATACAAACGATTTGGAGTTTTAAATTGCGGTAGAATCAGTATACTTCAGATTTCCTGCTCTTCATCCAAGATAAAACGGTACAAAATAACTTTAATTAATGTAAAATTAAGAGACTGTATTGTACAAACAAAACGTGAAGTAGGATGAAGTTGAATGCATTGCTCCTCTAAAGGTATGGAGTGTGGTGCGAATGCAAAGCGTACAATCCTTCTAGAAGGTCTGTGGCCGAAAATACATGGAAACTGCAATTACACACTTCGACATAACAAAGTGCTTTCAGAGTCTTCGTAAATTCTCGGGTTCAACACGATAGAAAACCTTTTTACACTTTTAAAGAATAGGGAAAGAGAGAGGTACTGAAACAAAAATTCTTAACTTTCAAAAATTAAAACGAAAAATTTGGTAACGAAACTCGGTCATATATGGAAGATTATTTCTTTCATCAAGTATACAAGGATGAAATGAATACAAGGCATAAAAACATTCGTAACAAAGGAATTTAGAACTATGATAAACTACTTGCAACAATTTCAAAGAAACGAGAACAGATAATTTATACAAGTCTTCCTGTATGAAGACAGGAACTAACAGGGGGCGACAAAGAAATGAGAAATTCTACTTACGAAAGAACCATTTTTTATTTACGTTGCCCACACTGGTTAGAAACAATTGTATGAAATAAACGGATGGAAAAAATCGCAACACAAACAAAATAATTAATGCAGAGTAATGAAACTCCGCGAAAATATTTGCGTAGATAACGTATTTAAGTGACTAACATTGCATGATCATAGGTTACTGTAAGTATAACATAAACCATTGCGATCGAGAAATGCTGGTACATTAATAACCAGTGTAACCGCCAGAATGTTGAAAGCAAGAATGCAAACGTGCATGAAGTGTGTTGTATTGGAGCGGGATGTCAGTTTGTGAGGTGTTTGTTCCATGCCTGCTGCACTTATTTCGTCAATACAGTGACAGTTAATGCTGCTTGTGTATGACGCTGGATGTCGTCTGCTGATGTCCCTTACGTGCTCGATCTGGTGATCGAGCAAGCGAAAGCAACATGTTGACACACTGTAGAGCATGTTGGATTACAACAGTGGTATGTGGGCGAGCGTTTTCCTGTTGGAAAATACCATCTTCAATGCTGTTCGTGAATGGCGTACAAATTTGCAGTCAGCGTGTGTGGGGGTAACCACGAAAGCGCTCCGCCCGCCATACGAAATCGCACTCCAGACGGTAACTCTACGTGAGTTTAGCACGCAGATTAGTATGTTGTAGGCCAGGGTCGGACAAACGTTGCACGCGGCTCATGAGCGCACACCGCTGCACGTGTGCTGCTCGCGTGCAGGCGTCGACCGGGGCTGTGGAGACAGCCGGCAGGTTGCGGCAGTGTAGTGCCAGGCTAAGCTGCGGACGTTGATGCGAAGCGAGCACTATGTAGTGAACGTTGTATTTCAAGAAACGGAGAAGTGGAGATTTGCTATCTTTGAAAAAGTAATGGGAGAATCATTTTTTCTTTGTGCAAAAACGTGAAAATTCGAAATGTTTAATATGTGGCAGTATTCTCGCTGGTCAACGGAAGTTTAGTATTGAAGGCCATTATAATAAATTTCACAAGGACGAGTACAATTTATTGACGGAATGTGAGCGGATGGGAAATTGACTGAGCTTAAGAAGAGCGATCTGACGATACCAGATGAATCTGTCGTAGTTGGCCGGCCAGAGTGGTCGAGCGGTTCTAGGCACTACAGTCTGGAACCGCGCGACCGCTATGGTCGCAGGTTCGAATCCTGCCTCGGGCATGGATGTGTGTGATGCCCTTAGGTTAGTTAGGTTTAAGTAGTTCTAAGTTCTGGGGGACTGATGACCACAGCAGTTAAGTCCCATAGCGCTCAGAGCCGTTTGAATTTGTCGTAGTTGCTGTTGTCACGAGAGATCTGCGACTTCCTCTCGTCATGTCTCTCATCTAACTGATTTAACATTTTATGGAGCACTGTTTTCAAGTTTTCAGGATGACAACAATAACAGCCCAGCGGTATGTGCAAGTTATAAGACTGCGCTTAATATAGCGAGAGTTGGAAAACCGTTTGCTGAATTAATAAGTCTCGGTTAAGAGCAAACATCAGTGATGAAAATTTACGTAACTGTTTGTGTTTGTCTGTATGTAGAAATTTTGTTCCAGATATTAAACGTATTGTAAACTCCACCTGTGATAATTAAATAAAACGTATCGTAGGTAATAGGTACTCTTTCAAACCATGATTTCCTTCAAGCACTCCTACTAACCTTATTCATTCACTCAATAAAGCAAGCTAGGAAACAAAACGCATTACAGAAGAAGGAGCGGACAGAAGGTATGGTGGGGATGGGAGATAAGCGGGTGGCCAGCTTGCCCCTGTGTGCACGCGGAACACCTGTTAACTGCACGCGTGCAAGTGCACCGCACATGTGCAGGATTCCTGCCCGCCCCTGTTGTAGGCCGTCAACTGTCTTTCTCTTAGCCAACACAAGGCCCTTACTGGCACCAAGGCAGAACCAGCTTTCATCAGAAAACACAACAGACCTCCTCCCTGCGCTCCAGTGAACTCTCGCTTGGTACCACTGACGTATATGGCAGTGATTTGGGGCCGGTGGAAAGCATGGTACAGGGCGTCTACTCGGAGCTGTCCTTTAATTAATCGATTTGTGATGGTTCGTTGTGTCACTGTGGTGCCAACTGCTGCTCAAATTGCTACTGCAGATGTAGTCCGAAGCACCGCAGCCATACGCTGAGCACCATGGACTTCCCTCTCCATAGCACCATGTGGCCTTCCGGAGCCCGGTCTTCTTGCGATCGCACATTCCCGTGAACTTTCCTGCCAGCAATCACGTACAGTGGCAACATTTCTGCAAGGTCTTTCTGCAATATTGCAGAAGGGGCATCCGGGTTACACGACCTTGTTCATAATCAATGACGGGTTGATGGTGGTGTCTTCGTCGCATTAAAGGCATTCTTGACTACCACGTCCGATCTCAAAGGTAACTAACGCTCTCGACCGCTAGAGCGTGTACTTGAAGTGAACCTGATGTGAATCCTCGCCGGCCGCGGTGGTCTAGCGGTTCTAGGCGCGCAGTCCGGAACCGCGCGACTGCTACGGCCGCAAGTTCGAATCCTGCTTCGGGCATGGATGTGTGTGATGTCCTTAGGTTAGTTAGGTTTAAGTAGTTCTAAGTTCGAGGGGACTGATGACCACAGATGTTAAGTCCCATAGTGCTCAGAGCCATTTGAACCATTTTTTTTTTTTGTGAATCCTCATTGTGGCGCTACTAGCGTCACTTACGGAACTGTCGTGAAATTTGAGAGAGATGTCTTTAATATGGTGAAACACGCCTTCCAAATGTCGCACAACGTCTTCTTGATGTAGTCCGTTTCTTATTAAAGATGGTTTCTTAAGAACAAACCGTGCTACCAACGTAACAATGTAGCTATATTGCAGTGCTCACGAGGGTCTTTCTGTACAAATGATGTGTGCTCTGTCAAGCAACGACAGGGTACTTCAGCTGGAAGATTTTTATTTGCAATTTTGGTAATAAGCGGAATATGTAAAGACATTTTCCACACTTGATGGATTCATCTACGACTATAGTCCAAAGAATGAAGTTTTGAATTAAGTCCGTACTTAGATCGTACTTTTTTTACTGTGCATAACACGGCTCGGTGGCTACATGGTAACGTCTCAGACTATAGATTCAAATGTCTCGCGTTCGATTCGCGCTGTCCTTGAGTTTCGCTCTGCTGCTTTGACTTCTTTGATCTCTCGTAATGCTTGTTGACGTGAAAAATGTCAAACATGCGATAAGTAAGATAACAGCTGTATACCACCTGAAATAGATACACACACACACACACACACACACACACACACCACACACACACACACACACACACACACACACACACACACACACACACACACACACACACACACACGCACCCACGTGCTTACGTTTAGCGAAGCACTACGGTGTTAAAACTAATCTTCCGATTAATGACAGTTCTAACCTATTTTATCTTATGCGTACAGCACTCTGTTCCTTCGCCATCAGGTATCATTAGAGACAAATGTTATGGTTAATTTGTGTATTTCATGAGTGGTGAAATTTCATTCATAGTCTCAATTACACAGTTTCAAAATTTGTCAACTTCGTTTAAGTACACGGGGAAGTTCCACTAGCTAACTTATTATGTGGAAACATCAATTCCACTAAAAGAGCACAACGCTACAGTAAAAGTGATTTTTTTTCGACGACTTAACTAACAGGCCTCCGCCCGTGTGGTGACGTTGATCTGGAAGGTAGTAGGTTAGAATTCGGTTGGAGGAAAAGTCTCGTAAATGAAGAATGAAAAGCTAATGACTCTTTGTACGTTTGTTTACGGTACAGCCCTACAGTCACTGATGTAGGATATAAAAGATGATTGTGTCTAAAATAACTATGTATTATTTCTACGTGCACCATGAAGATTTACACAAGAAAAGATCTTATGGCAACACATGAGAGTTAAACAAAACACATACCCACGGGGCTGTACTGCCTGAAACACTGTCTTCTGCTGGAAAATATGAGGACGCCTTATCGTCAGACTTTCCACTTGGATTACTCTCCTGGCGCAATCGCCTGAAATGAAATACGTTGCACCTTATCAAGACGTATCTGCTGCCAGTTGGCTGCCGTGATAACTTTATCCCCTCCCCCTTTACCGACACCTGATGTAATGAAGCGTCGATGTGTCCTGGATGAACACTGAGAGCTGCATTCCCCAAGAGTCGAGGGGAATATCTCAAGTTCGGTGACGATTGGTTATTAGCTGTCTGATAACAACAGGAAGTTACGTTCAGACCATTACATAACCCAAATTTCGAAAGTTGATCGAACTAAAGACGAAAGGAGTTATGCGGTTAAAATGAAGAAATCATTGATAAGACTAACATGAAGTATAAATAATGGAGATTGTAGATACATTCATTGCGTGATCAATGATTTGAACTGAAATAGCGGCCAAGTGCTTAAATCTTGCGATACTTTCCCGCCCATTGAGGACCTGTTTCAGGTATTTCCAAAAATAGTCACAAACAAGAAGTACCTATCCGCATGAGATTCTTGAGGTAACAGCTTATAAGCGAGATCTAAGCTCAGCTGCCGACTAAACCTAGCAACTAGTAACAACATTTAAATGCGACATTGTTGTTAGCTGTGAGCTGCACGATACTGTGGAGAAACCGTAGATTTTAAATTTTGTTAAGCTGATGCTCCAGCTAAAACGGGTGTTTGTAAGAAAGGGAAGGCATAAGGCGTTAAAAGCAATACATTTCCCTATCAGCTACATGGATGTTCAAACCGTATCGCTAATTGTTTTTCGACGAAGCGCTACTTATCTCCAACCACTTTTTAGAAGGTAGTTAAAATTAAAACCGTCATCTCTGGACTTCTGCGTAGTTTGATCAGGCTACGAAAACTGAAAAGTTTTTGGGACCATAGCAAGTAAGGTTATTCCAGGGCGAATTCGTTTTGAGGACGATGCCCACTTAGCGCAGTTTGTAGGCCAGCGTTATGATGTAATTCATAACAAAACTAATAGCTCCAAAAAGAACTGACTGTCCTGTAAGAGCTTACTATATTCCAGATCTTCAGGTCTCGTTTGCTGAACATAACCGACAGAGGCAGTTAACATGATTGCACACAGAAGCATTACATCATGGATGAGTAAACACTCCCACATTATACTCTGTGTTATCTATCTGTTCGGACGAGTCTTGAAGAACTTTGATATCAGAGGAACCAAAAACGCAGTTGCATAAGTGAAGTGCTGGTATCTTTGGTTTAAATCACGTACTGGAATTACCTGTGACGTGGTTGAACTTCTACTCAAACAGTTAAAGTGAGAGAGAACGTATTTTGGACCGAAGTCTCAAGTACGAATTACACACACCTGCTACTTGAAGGCATGACGGATGACTGGCAACGACAGTGGGAACTGACCGACGGTTTTTTAGTCCACAAAATGTAAATCACATTCAGCTTCTAGACACCTGACTCCATTATTTTAAGCACAGTTGGTTTCGCGACGTCTGCACAGGCTGTAGACTGTAAACGTTCCCTACTGTTCTTACGCAGAAAAGAACGGCAGACACTATCAGTCTTTCCTTTCGGTATTCCAGAGCACATGACATGACGAAAGACATAAAGCGCAGCCTTGCGAAACTTGGCAGTCAGTTAAACATCTGCATCTATACTCCGAAAGCCATCTTAAGGTGTGTGGCAGAGGGCGAATCTACCGTTTGTTCCCTCTTCTTCGAACGTAGGTTCCACGAATAGTAACCCTCTTCGCGATACATAACGCCTCTTGAAGCCACTGACAGTGGAGTTTTTTTAGCATCACCGTAACGCTCTAGTACCTATTAAAGGACCCAGGTGACAATGTACCATTCTTCGTTGCATCATGCCTATCTCTTTTGTTAATCGCATTTATTAAGGGTGCTAGGGTAATGAGCAGTATGAATGTATTTGGTGAGCCACTCCTTTTATAGATTTCGTAAGATTCTTTCAATGAATGCCAACGTGGCGGCTGCTTTTCCTGATACTGGTTTTCTGTGATCTTTCAACTTTAGGTTGTTCCAACGGGTATATCCCATATTTTACGGCTGTTGCTCTTCTCGTCTACACGGTACAGTTATATTAATGTGACAAGCGCTTATGTTCCCCGTCAACGTGCAAAAACCACTCACAAACGGCAGGTGGCTGCACTGCGTCGAGGTGCGGACGCGGCTAACAATGCAGTAAGAATGAGATTTTCACTCTGCAGCGGAGTGTGCGCCTGTATGAAACTTCCTGGCAGATTAAAACTGTGTGCCGGACCCAGACTCGAACTCGGCACTTTTGCCTTTCGCGGGCACGTGCTTGCCCGCGAAAGGTAAAGGTCCCGAGTTCGAGTCTCGGTCCGGCACACAGTTTTAATCTGCCAGAAAGTTTCAAACAATTTAGTAGTTAGTTTCCTTTAATTTACGTCTATGGTCACAAACCTTTTGTTAACAGATTACCGGTTTCGGTCTTTAATGACCATCATCAGATCTGTTTCATAAAAACAAAGTCCTAATATACTGCAGCCATAGTGGCATGCGGAATCAGCACCAGCAACGTCAAATACATATAAATAACATCACATGCACGAGTCATGTTGTCGCAGCTTGTAAATGCAGTAGTTGTAACACGGAAGGAAGCGGTTTATCTGACTTCCAAAACGCAATGGTCACTAGCTTTCGGACCAGTGGTGGAATCATGTCGAAAACCAAAAATTTTGTAAACTATTCGCGTGCCGCTGTGCATGGGAAAATAGCGCTATCAAAAACTAGCGCCGAGGCAACTATGATTCACAAGGTCTGTAAATGACAGGGGTGAACGACGGGTGCTGACTGCTGTTCGTCGGCGACAAAATCTGGAATTTGCACGACAGTATCGCAACTGGAAGCCCGCAGAGAGGCGACAGGTGGCCTTTTCAGACGATCATGTTTTATGGGATGCCCGTAGGCGTGTATGGCGTGAAAAGTCTGAAAGCAAACTCCCACCAACCAGGAGGGACCGTTGTGGTCTGACGAATGTCATTTGCCATTTTGTGGGTGATCTCATCATTATGAGAGTCACAGTGGATCAACACAAGTATGCGTCTGTTCTTGGCGGTTAAGTGCAGTTTCTTTTAACTCGGCATGACAGTGTCTATCAGCACGACAATATACATCTACACTCCGCAAGCCACCTGACGGTGTGTGGCGGAGGGTACCTTGAGTACCTCTATCGGTTCTCCCTTCTATTCCAGTCTCGTATTGTTCGTGGAAAGAAGGATTGTCGATATGCCTCTGTGTGGGCTCCAATCTCTCTGATTTTATCCTCATGGTCTCTTCGCGAGATATACGCCGGAGGGAGCAATATACTGCTTGACTCTTCGGTGGAGGTATGTTCTCGAAACTCCAACAAATGCCCGTACCGAGTTACTGAGCATCTCTACTGCAGAGTCTTCCACTGGAGTTTATCTATCATCTCCGTAACACTTTCGCGATTACTAAATGATCATGTAACGAAGCGCGCTGCTCTCCGTTGGATCTTCTCTATCTCTTCTATCAACCCTATCTGGTACGGATCCCACACTGCTGAGCAGTATTCAAGCAGCGGGGGAACAAGCGTACTGTAACCTACTTCCTTTGTTTTCGGATTGCGTTTCCTTAGGATTCTTCCAATGAATCTCAGTCTGGCATCTGCTTTACCGACGATCAACTTTATATGATCATTCCATTTTAAATCACTCCTAATGCCTACTCCCAGATAATTTATGGCATTAACTGCTTCCAGTTGCTGACTTGCTATATTGTAGCTAAATGATAAGGGATATTTCTTTCTATGTATTCGCAGCACATCACACTTGTCTACATTGAGATTCAATTCCCATTCCTGGCACCATGCGTCAATTCGCTCCAGATCCTCCTGCATTTCAGTACAATTTTCCATTGTTACAACCTCTCGATGTACCACAGCATCATCCGCAAAAAGCCTCATTGAACTTCCGATGTTATCCACAAGGTCATTTATGTATATTGTGAATAGCAACGGTCCTACGACAATCCCCTGTGGCACACCTGAAATCACTCTTACTTCGGAAGACTTCTCTCCATTGAGAATGACATGCTGCGTTCTGTTATCTAGGAACTCTTCAATCCAATCACACAATTGGACTGATAGTCCATATGCTCTTACTTTGTTCATTAAATGCGACGTATCACACAGCTCTTGTAACATCCACGAGATAAATTTTAGCTACAGTGCGACGAGAGGAAATTATGCCTGTAACAGTTATAAACATTATCTGTTCGACATATGAAAAAATAGTGAAAACGATGATAAATATTAATTATTTATATAATACTCTATGATGCAATTGGACATATCGATGTGTATCATACAAAGACAATGATAATTGTAAATTGCTTTTATGATCTGCGTTTGTCTTCCTTTGTTTTTACCTTTTGTTGGTTGGCTTTTGTAGGTTGCGGGCGCATATCAAACTGTGGTCTGTTAAGAAATTGTAATTATTTGTTAATTATTACATAAGAATAGAGTTCATTATTATTATAAATATGAGTGAATAATTATTTGTAACTTTAATTCCTCTCTCAGTAGGCATTAACTGTGTTAATTATTTCTTTCCGCTGCAAGGAGCACAGGCTTTGATGATAGCCATTTGTATCGCGTTTTTGTCTGTGTTTTCCTTAGAAACAAATCAAATGTTTGCTTGATGAAGTCCAAATAGTGCACAATACGAAAGTAGAGTTTATAGAGTTTAATAAGCATTTCAAATACCTACTTATTTGCTCTAATAATAGAAAGTCTCTATCAATTGTCTGCCGCCATCTTAACAATTGCCGGCCGGAGTGGCCGAGGGGTTCTAGGCGCTACAGTCGGGAACCGCGTGATCGCTACGGTCGCAGGTTCGAATCCTGCCTCGGGCATGGATGTGTGTGATGTCCTTAGGTTAGTTAGGTTTAAGTAGTTCTAAGTTCTAGGGGACTGATGACCTCAGAACTTAAGTCCCATAGTGCTCAGAGCCATTTGAACCATTTTTTTCTTAACAATTATCTCGGCGGCAAATTCAAATTACGCAACTCTGCACACATAAATGCCGAACGCAATACTGTAACAGTTGTGGTACTAAATGTAGCACTTCTGCTACTAAATGTAACTGGGTTTTCTCCTTGATGCTGTCAATTTCTAGGATGAGCATTCTCAAGCATTCTGTCAGGGTGAAAATATTAAATAAATAAACTTTTTTCTCTTAACAACATGTGGGCAGGGTGGGTTCTTCCTTGGCTCGGGTATGAGGTAGAATGGAATAGCATTTTTACATAAGATAACTTTTATTGGAAGTTTCGTATAACTGTATCTTACTGGGACGTTCTGGTTCGGAGAGCGGCAGCCGTGTCGTTTGCGTAGCGTTCTGCTGCGGCAGCGGCGGCGGCGGCGGCGGCGGCGTCAGCGTCTGATTACGCGTAGCGGTGTGTATCTCGTGTCGCCGTCTCGCCCAGCTGACCGGAGACGCGCAGCGCGAGGTGGCCCGTTTAATTATTGCGAGCGACGTCGTGCATCGGATGGTGATACCTTTAATGTGGCGTCCCAGTGTTTCCCTTCTCTGTGCGGCCGCGTGTGTTGTGCGTCGACCAGCGGAGCGGCGCGGCGGGGGAAGGCCAGTGTCCCGGACTCGAACCACGGACTCCCGCTTGCCAGTCTTCGGCTGTCAGGTCTTCATCCCAGCTCACAGGTGACTGCTGATGTGAGGCCGTCTCCTTCCCGTCCTCACGAGTCACCCGGGTGCGTAAAATCAGACTTCAAATACCTTTTAACTTCTGTCTTCTGGCGCTGAGGCTGCTGCTTGCTATTCCATTACAGCGGCGGACTTGGTGCGTCTGTGCATGATGTAGTCTCTTCTTGCATGACGGTCTTCAGCACCGAAACTGACTTAAAACAACTGTTACGCTTCTCCACTTCGTCTTCTTCGTCGCTCGTCTCCGTCTTCGTCTCCGTCTTCGCCTTCGTCTTCCTCTCGTCTTCATCTGTCGGGCCCACTGCGTCTCGCGTATTTATTCACTTCAGTTTACTGGAGGTGAACAACTTCACGGCCATTGCCTCTTCTGTCACGTTGAAAAGATTCTCGAAGAATCTTCTTAACGTCGGTCATTGGCTCTTGGAATGTAGGCGAGGGCCTTTGCTCACATGCGACAACTGAGAAACACGTGAGCCGGTCGGGCGAGGCCCTGACGGTTGAATCGACAGCGCCCGCTTATGTGGAACTTGCTGACTTCACAGTCATTGTCTCTTCTGTTCTGCTGTTCTGCCCGCTGAATGCCAGTATGTAACTCTCTAAACTAAACCAAGTTTTTAATTTATATTCTAATTTCTACTTCACTTTGATTTCACTAATTTATTTACTTAAGTACCACTCAACATTCCTCCACCCTTCGGAGAAATTCGCCCTCGAATTTACCACTCAACAATACAAATGTGTAATAATAAATTTGCACCGGTGGTCCCGAAGTCATTTTAATGAAAATGATTCGAATCAGATTGGTTCTTTAAAAACAGTGCTCATAGCATGATCCTTATAACAAACTTTTCTAGCTGATGTATGGAGCCTAAATTAATTACGCACGAGTTGCGAAGAATATTGTTTCAGGTAACATAGATCAGTGTTGTGCGCAGCTGATATTCGGTGGTTTTAATGATCATTTTGCTGAAGATAAGTTTCCATCATAATCCATAGTTGTATAGAATCTGTTGTATGAACTGTGATTTAGTGACACTTACATAACTTGCAGACAACACTTTAACACGACGTTAACTTGGAGTTCTTTAGCAACTTGACCAAATATTTAGCCGGGAGAAAATTTATTTAGTAATTTCTCAATGTAATAAAATAAGATTATCATTTTCATTTACAAATTAGTGAAATACCAAACCACTGAATAACACAGCGAACGCCACACTCTCCGTGTGCGTGAGTGTTTCCAAGAGCACCAGGGTGAGTTAACCGTACTCACAATTGATAATCATTGCGACCACCTCGGTCGGGCTGTTCACGCCGTGGATCCTCAACAGAGAAAGCTAGCGCTGCTGTCGCATCACTGGAGTCGGCATTGCTCCATATCCTTTTCGGTACCTTCCTATCCTTTTCGGTACCTTCCATATCTTCTTTGACTCTCTTCCGGCACGCCTAGCGCTCTGAAAGCTGTTGCTCTGCTTATGCGTTGTAACAGACTTGGGTCCTTTTCAAGGCATCTACAATGTGGTCTAGACATTGCTACATAAATCTGTCCCACTATTAGAAGACGGCTCTCCTGAGGACTGCAGGCTTTCATAAATGAAAGTGAAATGGCGTGATGGTGTTGTGGCCCTCAACTACGTACCTTCTTACTCAGTGATGAAATATTAAAAGTTTTGGCTGGTTTCGTTGTCTAGGGGCTGAGATACATAGTTGCCACATTACAAGCCAAATACTGCTGAGTCTACAGCATACAATATGTATATACACATGCATCGAATGGTCGAAGGTTCCTATCACTCGGCACTTGCGAATTTTATAAATGAAATATTGCAATTAAATAAAATCTGCAGGTACTATCTTAATCACTTTAAATGATGAGTACGATAGTAGAAGTACTTTTGAGAATGCGGTATATATCTGCAAAACACTTATTGGTGTCGATGGTCCAATTAAATAAAATATAAGTTGAATAACAGGGAAACAATAGATTCTTACTGCATGTAATTAGCTATAAACAACAACACAGCTCGCGAGATATTCACTTATAAACGTACACTACGTCTTCACTGTAGAAGCCATGGAAATCTCACAAGTGTACAAGTCGGCACTACGAAGTATTTATATCTCTCGCCACCACGCGCGAACCGCTCCAAACATTCCAAGTCTCTCGCGCGACCGTGCGTTCGCCGCGCCGTACTGTCCCGGACTCTCCGTGTCCAGTGCGACTGTCCCTCGTGCCGAACTGTTCCGCTCTGCCTCGTGTCCTCTCCTGTATCCCTTCACTTCCATACAGTCTCTCCATGTGTCCTTTTTGGAATGATCGCTGTGATTGGCCAGAGCGCTCCTGCCCTGTCTTCAAGCCAATGTACATGCACAAACATATTAAAACTAGTTCGAACTACTGGATTTACATTTAAATAACTAGAAATTAAATAAATATTCCTATGGCTGGAGCATAACCACGCTCTAACACACATTATTAAATACATAAACAAATTAAATAAACATATATCAAAGGAATAGCAACAAAAGGTAGGCCAGTAGCCTAATGTCTTTGTTCTTTCTAAAACACAGTTAATATTTAACTAATTGCTTCATGAATAGTATATACCGGATATAAACAAAGACATAAATGACTAAATATAATTATCAGCATGCTCCTACCGTTTTTTCGTATAACAGTAGGGTGCTTATGGCCTGACGTGATCGATAGTAATCTGCAAGTTTGACCTTCAATAACTCATGTACTATTCTAGTTACATGCCTGTAACTTATACCAATTTAGGTCTACAGGTTCTAAAGGAACGTCGGTAGACAAAATCGGATGAGCCGTTTAGATTTTGGAAATTCGTTGCTGTGTATTACTTCTATAATTTATCATCAGATACTGAACTTTAAACTAATAAATATATTGAAAATCAGATTACACCATCAGAATCGTTGTGCAAATAATGGTAATGCACATTTTTCTTTTTGAGGTATCATGATTCATCTGGCTACTATTAATTTCTATACAAACTGTGAAATGTCTGCCATTAATGTTTCACAAAGTCCGCCATCTTTGGCACTCCCAGCATGTCTCCTTCATCAACACAGCGTCACCATGGAATTCCCAACCATGCGGCTGGACCACGTGCTGGGGCTGCCCCTCTTGCTAAGCTAACGATCGGCACCACGTGGTTGCTGCCGGGCCGCGACCTGCCGAGAGGCCCCAGTGCGGACACGCCAGCTCGGAACTTACAATATTTTCAGGGCGCCACAGCTCGTCCGTTACCTCACAGGAAGTAGTGCGGATGAAGAGTGTTCCGTGACCAATTTCTACTAGTTTCAACAGCTCGCCAGCACGTTCAGACCATTCCGTGTCACCAGATACAGCAGGCCAATTCAGATGACAGATTCTTCTCACACTGAGGAAAATGTTCACAGGGTGCTCGCGGTTTGATCGTGCATAATCGTCTCGAAAGGCGAAGCTATTGCCGACTGTTCTCTGTAACGGAAGAAGAGAACCCAAACAGATCGTGTGGAGGTGATTGCGTACACTCCTGATAATCTGACCAATATATGCATGTTACAACTACAAGGACTACGGTAGACACCAGTCTTAAGGAAACGACGATCATCCTTTAGAGAATCTAAAAGAACCCTGATCTTATATGATGGTCGAAAAACACACTTCACATCATATTTGCGCAAAATACTACCAATTCGAAATGCTTCTTCCGTAAGGCTAAAATGCCGTACATTTTTGTGCCACCTAGGTATTATCATCGCCAATGGCCTTGCCGCAATGGTAACACCGGTTCCCGTTACATCACCGAAGTTAAGCACTGTCGTGCTGGCCTAACACTTGGATGGGTGACCATCCGGTCTGCCGAGCGCTGTTGGCAAGCGGGGTGCACTCAGGCCTTGTGAGGCAAACTGAGGAACCACTTGATTAAGTAGTAGCGGCTCCGGTCTCGGAAACTGACATACGGCCGGGAGAGCGGTGTGCTGCCCACATGCTCCTCCATATCTGCATCCAGTGACGCCTGTGGGCTCAGGATGACACGGCGGCTGGTCGGTACCGTTGGGCTTTCATGGCCTGTTCGGGAGCAATTTTTTTTTTAAATTTTAGGTATCATCATCACTCACTCGGTCCACAGTTGGTCGATAGCGCAACGCACGTCTGATGTGTGTTTCACTGCAATCACATAGACCAGGGGTCTCCAAACTACGGCCCGCGGGTCGAAACCGGCCCGCGAGGGCCGGCAAAAAGGCCCGCGTTAGCTGGCCGGACTTCCCCGGTAACCGGCCCGCCAAATGTCTGAGGTGGTACCTACACTGCCAACAATTAAGTTTCGAGGCCTATCGCGACCAATACACCACCACATTGGTTCTGCTACTCGCTACAAGACTACATAACTAAACTTATTGTTGCGCCGCTTTAAGTAACAATGCGTTCACATACTCTGTTACGTCTTGCAGTAATAGTGCTGCTAAGAATGATTTTGAGATTTCGTTAACTTTGCAGGACGCTTTCGTGAAGAATGTGCTGTGACATACTTTTTTGTCGGTGAAATTCGCCAGAATAAAATACGCCAGAATTTCGGTCACGTACGTCCACCAGTCAAAATTATTTAATTAAATAAAAATCTTAGTTCGTTTCAGTGCTAGCTATTCCCACAACCTTAGGTTTCTGCGATTTCATCTTTTCTTTAGCCTTACATTACGGTGATCATGGAGTGCTAGGGTGCTTTAATCCCACTAGGTAGATCTTGGCCCTTATGACTTAGTGGAGGAGCCAATGTGGCCCGCGGACTAAAATGTTTTGAGACCCCTGATACAGACGAAAGGTGACTTCGAGATGGGCACTCAGCTGACAGACTCTCAGGATCCGCGAGCACATGGGGCTCTGTGAGCCAAGGTACGAAGTACTCATTCACGTTGAGCCGGAAAGTGGCAACTGAGAGCCTGTGGATACGAATCAGTGTGAGTAGCCTTCGTATTGTTGAGTGGTACTTAAGTAAATAAATTAGTGAAATCAAAGTGAACTAGAAATTAGAATATAAATGGAAAACTTGGTTTAGTTTGGAGAGTTACATACTGGCACACAGCGGGCCGAACAGCAGAGACAATGACCGTGAAGTCAGCAAGTTCCACATAAGCGGGCGCTGTCGATTCAGCCGTCAGGGCATCGCCCGACCGGCTCACGTGTTTCTCAGTGGTCGCATGTGAGCAAAGGCCCTCGCCTACATCCCAAGAGCCAATGACCGACGTTAAGAAGAATCTTCGAGAATCTTTTCAACGTGACAGAAGAGGCAATGGCCGTGAAGTCGTTCACCTCCAGTAAACTGAAGTGAATAAATACGCGAGACGCAGTGGGCCCGACAGATGAAGACGAGAGGAAGACGAAGGCGAAGACGGAGACGAGCGACGAAGAAGACGAAGAAGAAGCGTAGCAGTTGTTTTAAGTTAGTTTCGGTGCTGAAGATCGTCATGCAAGAAGAGACTACATCATGCACAGACGCACCGAGTCCGCCGCTGTAATGGAATAGCAAGCAGCAGCCTCAGTGCCAGAAGAAGAAGTTAAAAGGTATTTTGAAGTCTGATTTTACATACCCGGGTGACTCGTGAGGACGGGAAGGAGACGGCCTCACTTCAGCAGTCACCTGTGAGCTGGGATGAAGACCTGACAGCCGAAGACTGGCAAGCGGGAGTCCGTGGTTCGAGTCCGGGACACTGGCCTTCCCCCGCCGCGCCGCTCTGCTGGCCGACGCACAACACACGCGGCCGCTTAGAGAAGAGAATCACTGGGACGCCACATTCAAGGTATCACCATCCGATGCACGACGTCGCTCGCAATAATTAAACGGGCCACCTCGCGCTGCGCGTCTCCGGTCAGCTGGGCGAGACGGCGACACGAGATACACACCGCTACGCGTAATCAGACGCCGCCGCCGCCGCCACCGCCGCTGCCGCAGCAGAAGGCTACGCAAACGACACGGCTGCCGCTCTCCGAACCAGAACGTCCAGTAAGATAACAGCTGTACGAAACTTTCAATAAAAGTTATCTTAGGTAAAAATGATGTTTCATTCGACCTCATACCCGAGCCAAGGAAGAACCCACCCTGCCCACATTTTGTAAGAGAGAAAAGTTTATTTATTTAATATTTTCACCCTGACAGAATGCTTGAGAATGCTCATCCTGACACTTGACAGCATCAAAAGAGAAAACCCAGTTACATTGAGTGACAGAAGTGTCACATTTAGTAACCACAACTATTACAGTATAAACAGCATGCCCCAAGGCACCATCCACCTTCCTCCTGGTCATCACGTCAAAGAAAGGAAGACAGCCACTTTATTTTATCTCCATCGTGAAACGAATATTCAAGTGGAATTCAGGTATTCTGAAAAGTCGTCCAAATTCTCACTACCATGGGGCCAAAGAACGAAAGCATCGTCTAGGTTTCAAACCCGCCGACTCGAAGGCACGTTCTTCGAAATCTTCCTTACGCAAATCGGCAATAATAGGTGACAACGGGCTCCCCAACGCAGCTCCGTCTGTGTGCTCGTACTACTGTTATTGAATAAAAAGTAAGTTTAAGTCAACACATGTTGCAATAGGTTCGGCAAATCAGCACCAAACCTAACCTCAATCACACTTAACGAATCAGACAGAGGAACACGAGCGAAGACAAATACCGCATCAAACCTTGCTAGAATATCAGAGTCATTCAAAGCAATCCCTCTAATCGAGGTACGAAATCCGCCGAGCTCTTTTTTTCCCATTTACCTCGCAGTTATTGTACTTGCATCATGAATTATTTCCCTTTGGGCAGAGACCATGCAGTGGGTGTTCATCACTGGATATTCTGTGAAACAGAGTTGACCTTTGCTCATATCGCTGACATTTTCGCTGTTTCTCCTGCTTGCTAGACCATAATATTCTCTGTGGTTATGTGTTTCCGATTTGGACAGTGTCCTCACTAAACATAAGGGAGTTTCTGCTATTACAGTATTTAGCCACATGCAGAAGCAATTCTGAAAGCTTGTGCTTACTAACTGAAATATAAGCATGATTTTCACTGTTTACAACGACATAATCATGCTCATTTCCGGTTTGACGTTTCAACTTGCAATGTTACTTATAATCCGTCTTGATTGCCAAATGTTTATTCATATGACCGGTTTCGGTTCCTCTAGAACCATCTTCAGATCTGATATTTCGCTTACAGGAGTAACCCGTCCACACACAGCAACCTCCACATGCTGCGTCACATCAGCCAAAGCTGATATTCATTGCTGAACGCAATACGACGCCAGTCGGCAGTCGAAGCTTCAGGGGCATAACACCGTTCCAGACGGAACCGTTTGTCTTGTGGTGGTGACGGCAGACTACGCATAGCGTGGTAATTCCCTAGTCTGCCTGCTGCTCGTCTCCAACGAATGATGCGTGAGTCCATTACTATTTCTCGGATCGGAGGTGCAGATACGAAGAGATTACGATGTGCGTGGTGCATAATGTGGCGATCCTCCATTGTACTGGTCAGATATGATCGACCGAAACCTTGTTGACGAGTATGAAAGTCCTCATATTCCCATGCAGTCCAACATCAGGCCACTGGCACGTCCAAATGGCAGATAAATATGGATATCACATCCGGCCAAATGGAGACCTACAATGGGGCTCCTTTCAGACCTGTCGCAGCATCTGTCGGTGCTGATAACGCAGTCTCGGAAGAGTGCACAGCATCTCCGTGTTCTTCACACTGATTACTCAACATCTGACGCTGACCGTGCCTCTTACATACCCTGCTAGGTCTAGTAGCCACAGCAAACGCGACTAATACTAATATATCCTGAGGCCAGTCTACTGTCACAGAGAATCAGTTCTAATCATTTACATTCCTTACGATTGCATGCACATGTGTGAAATTGCACCAACATCCGACCTCGAGTTCTGGGTGCTTCACATTCTACGTCAGGCAGTGGCCATGGAATAACAGAGGAATTATTATCACGTATCCAGCTCACCTTGGCTTCACTAATAGAGGTTCAATGGTGCTTAAAGTCTGGAGCAGAAACAGTTATCAGCCGACAATGCCCGCTGAGAACAAAGGCCTTTCCCAGTGAGTTAAAATATATACTTCCCTTTTTATTCCTTAATGTGCAGAGCCGGCTGATCGAGGTCGGATCCAATGTAGAGTTCAGTTCTTTGACATCTTAAGGGGCAGGTGAGCTACAAAATTCAGAATAAATCTTTGCATAAATATACTGGATGCGCCCCATTATCTATCAAAGTCAATGACACACAGTACTCCAGCCCAGTAATGTTCTTGAAACAGTGTAACAGCAATGAATTCTAAAGTAAGACAATTTTCTCATCATCATATCATCAAAATCATACGTAACAAACCATATGACCAACGGTACAGAATTTCCCAATTGATTCTGAATGGCCAAATGGATAACTAAGTTACTTAATCTCTGAATCGCACAGTAACACAACAAAGTACACTCGAAATGTAGTAAGATCACCATCTCGCAGCGCCACGACTCAGACGAGGGAAGGAGACCTGTGTCCTATGGACTGGAACTCAACGTGTGTTGAACCCATTACGTACTGCTGAGTCGGTCGGTCCCCTACAGAGCGTTTTGTTCGAAGTAAAGAGAGGTCGCGTCGCTTCTATATACCCCTATATGCATCGGTCTACATATACGAGAGTCGAAAATTCGAATGCAGAACTTTTTAACTGGGCTCGTTTCTGACTGACTTGTTGCTGCGCATCACTTAAGACAGTGTCAGGTCTGTCGTAATGAAACCAGTTCACACACTAACAAATTCCCAGTTGGATGACACCTAAGGAAGATATAATTTTTTTATTTAATTGTCTTGATTACAAAGACTTAACAGAATTACTCATTTCAGCAATAAAACAGCTGTCGTCAGAATCTCTCATTGTGCTGCTGCGCAACAAGGCATTACGACGGAAGGATGAGTCACTCATATATTGCGTCCTCTGTCTTGATGCTGCCGAGGCGACTTCCTTTCCTGTGCCGCCAGCCTCTTTATGGCAGGGTAGCACTTAACAGCAAACTTACTCTTATTTGCCGGCCGGAGTGGCCGAGCAGTTCTAGGCGCTACAGTTTGGAACCGCGCGACCGCTACGGTCGCAGGTTCGAATCCTGCCTCGGACTTGGATGTATGTGCTGTCCTTAGATTAGTTAGGTTTAAGTAGTTCTAAGTTCTAGGGGACTGATAACCTCAGCAGTTAAGTCCCATAGTGCTCAGAGCCATTTGAACCATTTTTACTCTTATTTGTTGGATGTATTGCAGTTTCTGTGTTCTGCTTCTAGAGCTCCTTTACCGCCGAAGTTATTTTCTGATGACATTATCTGACATTAATAGATCAACAGTTGCTGCACTCTTACCACGTCTAGTTAGATCTCGTTGGCTCCAGTGAGAGAGATGCCTGTCCCTCAGCCTCCTCTCCCCTCCCCCACACCCACCCGTCTCTCCCCCGCCCCGGTCTTCCCTTCCCTCCTATAAAACCTAAAAAACAGTTCAATTCGTTGCCCTGGCGCATGTTGCACTGCATGACGTATGATTGAACGATATTTATATTGGTGATGGATATCTCGAACTACTTCTCCGAGATGCCCCGGGAACTGGCTTTAACTCCGTTTACTGTTGAAAATCGGTTGCTTAAAATTTCCTGTTTGTATATGGTATTTAGTACAAAGTCGTATGATAGGATGTCATTACAATTTTACGTAAAAAAAGCACACATACTCCCGTAATTCCGACATATGTGTTTTTATGACGTCTCATATTTACAGGAGACATACGCTACAGTGAATTTGTGTAACTATCTACATTTAGGGATGTATATATATTAAGCGGATTGTTGTACATAGAAGATAGTGTACCAAGAACACGTTTTTCGTCAGTACTTAAGTCATTTTAAAATCACAATAAGGAACGCACTCGAGACTACCATTAGCAGTTTCCGCCATTATCAGCAATTTTTGCTAGCGTTAGACACGAGCCTGCGTTTCGTGTAACAGTTGTAAATACGCTGTAGAACAGAAAAAGAAGACGCACCACGAAGGAATTATCCGAATGGCACGGAAATCAGTAGATGTGATGTACACTTGCATATGAAGAAATGATTACATTTTCACAAAAACTGGATGATTTCTGCTAGAGAAAGAGCCTCACTAATGGAACAGGTTAATAACGTGTTGGTCCCCTCTGGCCCCTATGTAAGCAGTTATTCAGCTTGGCATTGGCAATGAGTTGTTGCATGTCCTGCTAAGCATGTGTGTGGCAAATTACGTCCAACTGGTGCGTTAGATCTTCAAAATCCCGACCTGGTTGAGGCGGCCCTGTGCATAATGCTCCAAACTTTCTCAACTGGGGATAGATTCGGCGAACTTACTGGCTAAGGTACGGATTAGCAAGCACGAAGCCAAGCCATCTTGGGCTCACATTTACCAAGATAGTGCCGCGCCCGAACACGGTGAGAGTTTCTACTACTTGTCTTCGGGATTTCCAATTGAGAACGTTTGGAGCATTATGGCCAGTCCCTCCAACCAACTCGGAATTTCGACGATTTTATGCGCCATATGGACAGACTTAGGCTCGGTATCCCTCAGTAAGACATCCAACAACTCTGTCAATCAATGCCAAGCCAAATAATTGGTTGCGTAGTGGCCAGAGATGGACCAACACGTTATATATTTACTCATTTGTGTAGCTCTTTCTCTTGAGTAAATCATCTATTTTTTCTTAAATTGTAATCTTTTGATTGTCTGTACATTGTACATCGAATCTACCAATTTCCATCTCATTCGGATAATTTTTTCATGGCGCGACCTCTTTTTATGTCTAAGTGTATTTCGAGTCCCACAAATACACTATGTGATCAAAAGTATCCGGACACCCCCAAAAATATACGTTTTTCATATTACGTGCATTGTGCTGCCACCTGTTGCCAGGTACTCCATATCAACGACCTCAGTAGTCATTAGACATCGTGAGAGAGCAGAATGGGGCGCTCCGCGAAACTCACCGACTTCGAACGTGGTCAGGTGATTGGGTGTCACTTCTGTCATACGTCTGCACGCGAGATTTCCACACTCCTAAACATCCGTACGTCCACTGTTTCCGATACGATAGTGAAGTGGAAACGCGAAGGGACACGTACAGCACAAAAGCATACGGGCCGACGTCGTCTGTTGACTGTCAGAGACCGCCGACAATTGAAGAGGGTCGCAATGTGTAATAGGCAGGCATCTATCCAGACCATCACACAAGAATTCCCAACTGCATCAGGATCCACTGCAAGTACTATGACAGTTAGGTGGGAGGTGAAAAAACTTGGATTTTATGGTCGAGCGGCTGCTCATTAAACACACATCACGCTGAGTAAATGCCAAACCACGCCTCGCTTGGTACAAGGAGCGTAAACATTGGACGAATGAACAGTGGAAAAACGTTGTGTGCAGTGTCGAATCACGGTACACAATGTGGCGATCCGATGGCAGGGTGTAGATATCGCGAATACCTGGTGAACGTCATCTGCCAGCGTGTGTAGGGCCACCAATAAAATTCAGAGGCGGTGGTGTTATGGCGTGGTCGTGTTTTTCATGGAGGTGGCTTGCACCCCTTGTTGTTTCGCGTGGTACTTTCACAGCACAGGCCTACACTGACGTCTTAAGCACCTTTTGCTTCCCACTGTTGCAGAGCAATTCGGGGATGGCGATTGCATCTTTCAACACGATCGATCACCTGTTCATAATGCACGGCCTGTGGCGGAGTGGTTACTAGACAATAACATACCTGTAATGGACTGGTCTGCACAGAGTCCTGATCTGAATCTTACAGAACACCTTTGGAATGTTTTGGAACGCCGACTTCGTGCCAGGCCTCACCGACCGACGTAGATACTGCTCCTCAGTGCAGCACTCCGTGAAGAATGGGCTGCCATTTCCCAACAACCTTCCAGCATCTGATTGAACGTATTTTCACGGTACTTCACACAAGTATTGACATTTTTATCGGTTGTAAACCGCAGTTAAAGAATTTTATTAATATAGTTAGTGTAAAAGATATAGGTAATGTTCATGAAACAAATGATATGCAGCGATAATTTAAGAGTAGCACCTTTATTTAAAGTCTATGAAAATAAAGGATCGAAAGAGACGCGATTGTACGGCCGAGGAGGAAGGACGTATTTTATGGTACACACACTGTTTTGTTTCGCTGTACGGCAGCCATTGAGCGGCTACACATATTTTATGTAAGTTATTCTGTATTTTACTAAAATATACTTATTATCACAAAATGAATATCTTTGTAAAAGTTGTCACCTCGAATGCTCGCAGTGGCTAATTATTTTTAATAAGCATTTTTTCAGTAATTTGCGCTGCGAGAAGCTTATCTTCCGATGCAGCCTCTGGTCGGCCATTACGCGCTGAAGTATTAATTTATTTTTCAAAGTGTTGTAAGTAGGCTGTTTATGTTTTCTTTATGTAAGTTTGCTGTTTATGTTTTCTTATTGGCAACGTTACGTAGCGCTCTCTGTATGAAAATCACTGGCTGTGCTGTGTGCAGTATGTGGCTAGTTTGCATTGTTGCCTGCCATTGTTGTCATGAACTGCTATAGCTGGATGTGAACAGCAGATAGCGTTGGGCAGTTGGAGGTGAGCCGCCAGCAGTGGTGGACGTGGGGAGAGAGATGGCGGAGTTTTGATAATCTGTAAGACTGAATGTCAATTATGAATATTAAGGTAAATACATTGTTTGTTCTCTATTAATATCTTTCATTTGCTAACTATCCCTATCAGTAGTTAGTACCTTCAGTAGTTTGAATCTTTTATTTAGCTGGCAGTAGTGGCGCTCGCTGTTTTGCAGTAGCTTGAGTAGCGAAGATTTTTGTGAGGTAAGTGATTTGTAAAAGGTATAGGTTAAAGTTAGTCAGGGCCATTGTTTTGTAGGGGTTATTGAAAGTCAGATTGCGTTGCGCTAAATAATATTGTGTGTCAGGTTAAGCACAGGCTTGTATAATTGTTCTAAGTGTACGTTTCACATGTAAAATTGTTCAAAGGGGACGTTTCATATGTCGACCCTTAGCCTAGGATACCTCACTGGAATCTTCTGATTTTTTCTTGTAGTTTGTGTATTTAGTGTAGCTTTTGTTTATAGCTAGCGCGTAATTGTAGAGAGAATCTCCTTTGTAGTTGCAGTCTTTCATTGTTGTACTGTAAAACAGTTGTGGTATGCATGTAGATTTGCACCAAGTATTTCGCAGCTGCAATTAACTAGATATTATTTTCAGTGCTATGTGAATGTGTTCTCCTATTTTTGCTCTTCAAATTGTGTTTTTCTGTGTTATCGTGTGAAATATTGTCACAATAATGGCGTGTGAAAAACGTAACACTCGGCTCCAAAGTAAACTGAGAAACGACAGTGAAGACGAAAGCAATGTGTTAGCGCCACTGTGTAATGAGTTAACTAATGTTCAAAGTAGTAATGTGGTAACTGTGCATAGGGAAATGGAGCGGGCGTCAAACAGTGGCGTAGGCAGTGAAACAGGTAGTGAACAGGGAAGCATTATCGATCGGTCGGTCGGCAACAGCTCGCCTCAGGAATCCGAAATGACAGAACACAATATGGCAAATACTGTAGATTCAGGTTTTGCGTCCTCACCGTTTTCTCAAATAAGTCAAGACACATTTTCAGCTTGTCAAAATGTGAATGTTGCCGGCGCAAATGCACTGCCGAAAAGAGTAGAGGAACAGATTCCAGACACTAATGCATTGTTATTACAACTAATGCAACAAATGGAACAAAATCAGAGACAGATGGGACAAAATCTTCAAAAGTTAGACACAATGGAACAAAATCTTAAAAAGTTAGACACAGTGGAACAAAATCTTAAAAAGTTAGACACAGTGGAACAAAATCTTAAAAAGTTAGACACAGTGGAACAAAATCTTAAAAAGTTAGACACAGTGGAACAAAATCTTAAAAAGTTAGACACAGTGGAACAAAATCTTCAAAAGTTAGACACAATGGAACAAAATCTTCGGAAGTTAGACACCACACTTGAACAAACACGTGAAGATCTAACTACTGAGTTACATAACATTGAATCGAAATGCCAAAAAGTCTGTAATGACGTAAAAACACAAATTTGTGAGCATTTTCAGCCTATTTTTTCGCGGCATGAAAATGCATTACAGAATCACGAAGCAGCCATAAAAGAGCTGCAAACTATTGTTCATGAAAATCATGAGACCTTGCAAGCTAAAATGGACTCAGTTGCATCTACCGATTCGGTTACGCAACTTGCAAAAACTCAGGAAAACTTAAAGGACACAGTAGAAAGACACATGGGGGAAATTAGTTCATTATCAGAGAAAGTAGCCGAACTTTCGGATCAGGTCACTAACTTATCTACAAAGGTAGATGATGATCTGAATGACACAAGACCCATAGCCTTCACTGACACAGAAGAGTATGAACAAATTAGAAAATTCAAACAAAATCAAAATCAAATCAATACACAGTACAAAAGAGAAATGCGGGAATTACAAGATCAGCTGACACAGGTAATACAAGAATTACATATTTCAGAGGATACTCGCGCTCCAACACGGGAAGAGGAACTTAGAAATACGGAAAAGCCACAAAATAATAGCACAGGGCATTTCGGTAATTATGAAAGAAATTGGCAAGGTACACCGAATTTTGAGATGGAACCGCCGAAACGACGTGACGATGACCGACATGCTACTCGCCGACACGATGATTTTGACTATAAGCTGTTCATTACTACACGTAAATTCAAAACATTTAAGAATTCTGGCAACGACATTCATCCACAAGCATGGCTCCATCAATTCTCTCATTGTTTCCCTCCCAACTGGTCATTGGAGCACAGATTAGAATTTATGTGTGGCTACTTAGAGAATGAACCAGCTGTAAGAATGCGATCGGTCATTCACGATTGCCACAGTGAAGGAGAATTTTACCATGCCTTCCTCTCAGCATATTGGTCTCAAGCCACACAAGACCGCGTAAAACATAGCATCATGATGATGAAACACTTTGAACAATCTGAATTTTCCAGTCTTGTCAAATATTTTGAAGACATGTTGCACAAGAATCAGTACCTATCAAACCCATACAGCCCCTCAGAACTCATCCGCATTTGCTTAATCAAACTGCCTGAACATTTACGACATATTATTTTGGCAGGACGTTGCAAAGACGACATTGAAGCTTTTCAGGGATTGTTACAAGAACTGGAAATTGACACAGACAGTCGCGGGATGCGAAAACAGGAAAACAATCACTACAGGTCACATCCGTCTCAATTCCGTGACGACAGAAACAATAAATGGCCACGACAAACCTATTCTTACAACGTAAATCGTGACCAAAACAGACACCACCCATATGACAACCACTGGCAGAGTAATAGTTACAGGGAAAGATCACCTTTCCGCGGTAATGACTATCACAGAGACAATCAGAGAAACAGACAATATGGGAACCAATATAACTATTATCAAGGGAGACAGAATAACTTTAGACGCAACGGTCCAGCACGCAGTTACGACTCAGGCAGAAATTCTCCACCACATGACCGACAAGAAAGAAACTATCGAACCTACCGACATGACGACAGACGATATGATCGTAACGACAGACCTGAATTGCATCAGAACTGGCGAGTTTTAAACAGAGCTGGGCCCTCTGGGCAAGGCGAATTTGTGGAAGTTAGGCCTCCAAATCCCAATAACGACGCGCGCCAACAAAGAGACAATAGGCGATGACTCACACCATTGGCAGCCACAAGACGTACTTATGAAACTGACGACGGAGCTGCCGTAGCTAGTAATTACGTAAAAATGGAAGACATTAGGGACATCTTACTCCAGGAACACGACGTAAAACATAACAACATTGCATATCCTGTGATCCACATTACTGTAAATGACGTAAAATTTACGGCAGTACTTGACTCTGGCAGTCCCATTTCAGTAATTAGTGAAACAGCTTTTAGCAAATGCAACAAATCGAACGATTGCCCCACACTTCCGTTACGTAAGATTAAATTACAAGGTGCAATCTTTGGAAAAAGTGTAGATGTACGCCAACAAACCAATTTAGAATTCTTTTGCCAAAGCCACAGCTTCTCTATGAACTTTCTTATTGTTCCATTATTGTCGACGGAAATTATACTGGGAGTAGACTTTTTGAATGAATACAAAGCAATTTTAAGCTTTCACGATGCTGAAATAAGTTTAGAGAAAGAAGGTATGTCAATAGCTTTGAAATTTGAAGACTGGCTCTCAAACCATGATGAGGAAATTAATCGGCTTTACGTTCTGTTAGACAACAGTTCGGAATTTTCTACGGAAGTAGACACCAACAATCACTCTGCAAGTACTGACAGGGTTGACATCGACGGCATATTTGAAATTAATGAGTTAATTCAGAATAAAATTCAGACAATTGAGAATTGTAATGACACTGATAGGCAGGACCTTTTTGAGATTTTACAAGCACATTCCACAGTTTCTACTCACAAAACAGGAACAATCAAGGGGTTTCAATACCAATTTCGTGTTCGTGAGCATACTAAATTTTGTGTTAGACCATACGTAATTCCAGCACATTATAGGGACCGTGTTAGAACAGAAATACGATCTATGCTTGACGAGGGCATTATTGAGCCTGCAGTAAGCTCATACAACAATCCGTTACATGTTGTTGAGAAGAAAAATGGATCGATCAGACTTGTCTTAGATTCGAACCAGCCTTTTCCGTAGGACAACAATACGTTACAGCACAGTACTTTCCTCATCACGGCAATAAGCGTAATAACTAAGTTATCTATACGCAAAGCATTTCACTTTTGTTTATCATGAGGTAAGTACATTGGCTTCTGCTGAACTTAGCTTTTGGAGGACGATAACTACGACACTTCCCAGAGATTATCTTAGAGCAAAACGCACATTTAGCGCTACAGGACACGTACTTGAGTGATTAATTTTGTACTTAAAACATTTATTTTTAAAGATTTTTGAATTACAAAGAAAGTTTTTCGTGATACATTTCATTCCATTGCTGTAATCTGTAACACCTGAGGGTATAATTACAATAAACCTCAGGGGGGTACACGCCTACTTTGTGTACCATGTGTTTGGCAAGCACAAGGAGCCCTAGCTAATATGGTATTTGCTTATACAATTTAACACATCGGTACCATATTTCTCTCACACATAAATTACACAGCTATCTGATCATTTAACAGAGAAACAAACATTTTTTTTCTACGTCAGTGACAGATGTTTACGCAATTACAGAGTTGGATTACTTCACACTTAAGAAATTGTACTTTGTCTGCACTTTGTGAACTGTTCATAATTTTTTTGAAACCATTGTGATACTATGAGAGCTTTGAATGATGTATTTGGTATGAGATCATGATTTTTAAAGTACGTTTGAGGTAGATGACACTACTGAAATGAGCAGAGAATTTTCTTTAGGTTTTGAAATCATTGGAGGAAGCTACGACGTTTTTGACATTTGACTGAGGTGTTATGATGTTATTTTTACGACGACGATGTGTATTATGCTGTTGAGGTATGTTTATGTCAATAAGATGATGCTACCATATATGAGGAATGTGATTACGTGTTTATATGTATATGAGTAATGAATAGAAGTTAGGGACTCTTGACTTGTGAAAAAGGATGTTGGAAACCAAGAATCGTACTTTAAGAGTTATGAAATGTGTGTGTAAATGCGTGAATGTATCACAATGCAAGCGAAAATATTTTGGACACTGTCATATCAATAGCATTTTGTTTCTACAGATTTGCAACGCTAATTCTTGACCTGTGAAATTTTGTATATGAGACTGTCACTGTAGCGAAAACTGCTGTCGTAAATATTTCCGTAAGAAAGTTAAGTGACCACCTGCAGATAATGTGACGTGGGCACCCAGGTGTGTCAGACACCTGGAGAACAAGCCTTTTCAGACGCTCAGGTAGAAAAGAAAGCCATTAGGGTGTGCCAGAGGCACAGGTGGAAGAGAAGGACAAAGAGAGGGCTACAACACTGTTAATGACATTCCTTTGTAGAGGGCATCGCTAATGCGACACGCTCGCTACTTGAAAACATATGATTTTTGTAATGCGTTGTGGGCACACAGCTGTGTCAAACACCTGGAGAATAAGCCATTAGGATGTGCCTTTCATCGCTAATGCGACACCCTCGTTACTTAAAAAATTTATGATATTTACTGAAATGCCTAACAAAATGACAAGAAATATTTTTACATCTGCACACCTGATTATGACAAGAGTCTTTGTACGAGAGTTGAGAGCAATTAACTTATGAAATGAAATGTCACATGACTACTGAATGACATTTTTATGCTTTGGTTTGCGTAATTGCTTATTTCATTTGATATCTGGTTTCCAGCTGTGTTGCAGCATTGCTTTTATAAAATGAGATGCATTTGCTAATGGGAACTCTTTCTGTCAACAGATCTATTAAATGATAATTTTGTAATCCACATTCTTTAAAAAAGGAGCACTTGGAAAGGAAAGAACAATAAGAAGTAACTAGTAACAGTAACACTTAATTTTCTTTTCAGGTACATGGTAATATTTTTTTACAATCAGTTGTTATGGTGCACCACTTCAATTACATAGACATTAAGATGTGAATATGCATTTCCCTTGTCTGCATTGTTGTTTTTACTGTAATATTTTTTCTGCTTGAGCTATGTCATGTTTAGGTATAAGTTGCTGCTGTTTGCCAGGCATAGTGTTATTGAATTTGACTTTTGCTAATTTATGCTGCTAGCTTTGCCAATTTGCATTTTTTGTCATTTTTGTTTGTGTTGATTTGTTGTGATGCTGCATTGCCTCGTCCCTTGGTATATATATCTGAACTCAGTAGATTTAAGTTAGCTTAAGAGGGGGTAGACTATATAAGAAACTGACTATGGAGAATAGGTAAAGAATGCATTGCGAAGAAAGATTTGGGCCCCAATGAGTATTGTACAATCAGAAATAATTATTTTGAAAGAAATATGAATAGAATACAGGAACGAGGTATAGGTAGGATTTTCTTGGAAATAAATGATGAGGTAAGCAATGTGTGAACATATAAATACAGAAAGCATGCTTAGATAGGATTTTTTGGTGGAAGCAAAGGTTGAAATAAGACGAACGATCTATGGAATGAAGGGAGATCTCCAAGCAAAATACTGCAGTAAAACAAACCCTGTCCTTTCCTCTTTGCTGCTTTTTCCCAATATGTAATTGTGTGTTGTCCTTTCTTTTTGGTGTTATTCCGCTAAGTGTTTGTGTACCCTTGTGTATTTGTGTTTTTCCTCTCTTTATGTGTTTAGCTAATGAGAGCTATGTTGTAGAATTTTTCTAATACTCTGTTATTTTCTTTGTAAAGATGCTTAGACATTATTTATTCTGTGTTGTTTTAATGCTCATGTGTGAAGTTGAATTTTTAAGAGTGATTCTGATCTTTTATGTATGTACTCATGTCATCATTCCTGTAACACTGATGTATATGTTTATTTCTATTCTTTTGTAAAGCCCTATTACTACAAATATTATCTGTATTGTTATGTTTTTAATGATGTATTTTGTATCTTTGTAATTGTATTCTTATGTTATATAATTGTAATTGACACCAGTTACTCAAATTCAGTAACTTGTAAGCATTCATTTCACTGCACACATTTCTGTTGGTCATAGTATATGGACAATATGTGAGAAGTAGGGACTGTTAGTGTTTGCACGTGTGTTAATAATTCAGCAAGGGACTGGATAACAGCATTGCTGGTTCTAAGGACAATTCCCAAAAACTTTGTGAATGCACAAGTGGTGGTTATGGACTTGCTCTATTATCCGCAAGACTCTTCAATGGTGATTGTGCACCTGCACAGTCACAACAGATGGCTGCTGGCCATCTCTACGAGGACTACAGTGGGTCTGCATCTTTGATGGCCCACCAATACAATTATCTCTACAAGGACTACTGTGGGTCTGCATCTCTGGTGGCCCATCAATACCATACTCTCTACCAGGACTGCAGTGGGTCTGCTCAGTGATGACCTACCTACCAATATTCGTCAGAACTTCGAATGACTCTGCTGTGGGTTTGCTCCATTGTGGCCCATTACCTGTCAGCATTTCAAGAGTCAGCACTGTCTTTCCTTTGGAAGGACAACACTACTTCTTCAAGACTGCATGGAAATCCACTACTTCTATGTGCAATTTCTTTTACTAATGAGACTTTGTGAAAAACAAAAACTGTAATTACTATTATGATGAACAATCTGGACTGTCTTTATTGACTGTGAAAAAAATTTTAGCTGTTGACCAACATTGTATCAATAAGTGTGTGCATTTGATATCTTTGTTATTGTAATTATGAAAAATTTTATCAAATCATTATTGGCCACTGGCCAAAAACATTTGTAAAATTTTTTGTGGGGAGCATGGGGGCTATGTAAGTAGGCTGTTTATGTTTTCTTTATGTAAGTTTGCTGTTTATGTTTTCTTATTGGCAACGTTACGTAGCGCTCTCTGTATGAAAATCACTGGCTGTGCTGTGTGCAGTATGTGGCTAGTTTGCATTGTTGCCTGCCATTGTTGTCATGAACTGCTATAGCTGGATGTGAACAGCAGATAGCGTTGGGCAGTTGGAGGTGAGCCGCCAGCAGTGGTGGACGTGGGGAGAGAGATGGCGGAGTTTTGATAATCTGTAAGACTGAATGTCAATTATGAATATTAAGGTAAATACATTGTTTGTTCTCTATTAATATCTTTCATTTGCTAACTATCCCTATCAGTAGTTAGTACCTTCAGTGGTTTGAATCTTTTATTTAGCTGGCAATAGTGGCGCTCGCTGTTTTGCAGTAGCTTGAGTAGCGAAGATTTTTGTGAGGTAAGTGATTTGTAAAAGGTATAGGTTAAAGTTAGTCAGGGCCATTGTTTTGTAGGGGTTATTGAAAGTCAGATTGCGTTGCGCTAAATAATATTGTGTGTCAGGTTAAGCACAGGCTTGTATAATTGTTCTAAGTGGACGTTTCACATGTATAAATTGTTCAAAGGGGACGTTTCAGTGTTAACAGTAAATGTAAATGCTTGAGACTTCGTTGTAATAACCTTTCTAAATTGCAACAGATAATTTACGTTAAAGCTCATTTTTTTAAATTATACTGATTCCATGAGTTCAGTAAGTTTTATCTTGGCCGCTCCACGGCAACAATCTAAATTCTCTCGAGTCTTGCTTTGCAATCAATAAGTAGAAATTAATAAAATTACATTCAATTCAGTTAACGGCAACTATATTTCAGTCATCACGTTCAAAATCTAAAGTTGGTACATGAATAACAGCGGCCCTTCAAGAACCCGTTTCATATTTACTTATGCACATAAGTAAAAGTGATAAGAAAAGATAATATCCCTGAGAGAAAGAATCATGCTCTAACAAAAGAAAAATTCACGCTGATAAATTAAAAATAAAAATATATACAATGTATGTATAATTTTTTGTATATAACGTAACAAATGCCACCAACGTCACAGTATGCATGCCAGAGTGGAAGCTGTCATCAAGGCTAAGGGTGGGCCGACACCATATTGAATTTCTGCATTAACGATGAAGGGCGCCAAGAACAGATGTCCGGATTCTTTTGGTCACATAGTGTATTAAAGGTACGAGCTAAACATCTGGCGTTGCCGAGGTATGTATTTATTGGAATTCTGCTAGTCCACCATCTCCTCTTCTCTCTCTCTCTCTCTCTCTCTCTCTCTCCTTGCTACTCTCTCTGGCTACCTCCTTCCCCCTTCCATTCACATGCCTCTCTGTCTGTCAAACTGCTCCTTCCCCCTCTAACCTCACCTGCTCTATGTCCATCACCTTCTTCCCCCTCTCTCCATCCATCTCCTTTTCTTTTCTTCACTACCCCTCTCCCTCCTCCTCCCTCCTCCCCCCTCCCCCCCTTCTCTCTCTCTCTCTCTCTCTCTCTCTCTCTCTCTCTCTCTCTCTCTGTGTGTGTGTGTGTGTGTGTGTGTGTGTGTGTGTGTGTCGATCTCCCAGTCTTCCCTTTCTGTGTCCATTTCACTCTCCCCCTCTGCGCCCATCTCCCACTCTCTGCCCATTTCTTTCTCTCCCCTTCTCTCTCCACGTCGACACCTCCGCCCCATAGGACTTTGCTGGTTATTACTCCCACAATAGTTCTTTCCAGATAGTAAGGAATATGTGTAACAAGTTTGGCTGAGTGTAAACGTAGGCTTCCGCGGCCGTTGTCACAGTCAATAACATTCTATTGGGTTTGAGGCCGCATTGTCAACTATAAAATTCCGACGTTTAGACAACTGTTACAAGACGCCTTCCTCAGGATGTACTGCCAACTGTTAGCAGTACACCCTGAGGAAGGCGTCTTGCAACAGTCGCCGAGGCTGAAATCTATCCAGGAGTGAAGAAGGCGCTGTTTACCTGCTGATTTGCTACCATACGAACATGTCACATACATTTAACACACCTGCGGAGAAACTCTGTTTTTCCCACGTATTTATTTCTAGCTGTACGCTCATGCTATAGCACGCAGCGTCCGGCCTCGTGCTTAAGGTTTATGACGTTGTATCTCCTTAACTATGAGTCGTACAATGATATAATTTTGCGCTTACGTTTCGCGATATAAGAGTGTACAGCCTGTAAAATTTGTCGCGAATACAGTAGTAGTAGTAGTAGTAGTAGTAGTAAAGAAGTAACGCCTTATAGTGTCACACCTCATGCAGTACTTCTACTGCATAGACAGCAGGAAAGTAGTAAGCGATAAACATTTTTTTCCTTTTATCATTTTGTCGGGGTTCCAGCGAGAAAAATATTTGCACAGGTTTGAAATTATGTGAAATTTTGTTGCAAGTCGCTAAATGCTCTCATTCTCAAGTAATGGTTGAATAAAGTCGGGAATTCACGCGTCGTGCGCTACGCTTCTGTTTCACCCCCACCCTCTTCAGATAAGCAGGTGATTATTACCCCCACAGCGATTGTCACCTGACAGTAAGGTATATGTTAACCAAGTTTGGTTGCATTCGGTCCGGTGGTTTAGATGGAGATATGAAACCTACACACACACACACACACACACACACACACATACACACACACACACACATTTTTATAACGTGCAAAGATGTGGAGCATATTGTTAATTCTCGAGGTACAGAATTTCAGTTTTTTGTTTATTTGTACCAATACAATATTTGTAATACTACATGAATATATTGTATTGTGTGTGTGTGTGTGTGTGTGTGTGTGTGTGTGTGTGTGTGTGTGTGTGTGTGTGTGTGTAGAGTGTACTGTAATATCTGTGTTGTGTGGTGGTGATGTTGCTTGCGAGAGAAGGGAGAGAGTGAAATCCAGTGCCGGCACATAGGGTACTCCTCGCTAATAGCACCAAGGATTCGAACCGGCTTACCCCCAGGTCAAGCACCAATGCAGAAGCGTGCGTTGGTGACCTCTGACACGGTGGCGAGTGACTTTCGTCGTGAGTAAAATACCATATATTTTTAGAATTATTTAAATAACGTGTGGATAGTTAGGCCATACTGGTTGTGAACCATCAGCGTAACCGAACTTCCTTTACTACGGAATATGTGACACTTGCAAATTAACTGAGGTTTTTAATGTCTTTACAATTTTATCTGTGTTCAAAGTGGAAATTGGCTTGATTTCCAAGACATTATATTCCAAATGTTTTTAACCCGTAGTTAGTTTCTGTCAGTACTTCTGCTAATTTGATTTCACTTACTGATTATTAGTGTGTAGCAGACTAATAATGTAACCGATGAGTAAAGAACATATTGACAAGACTTTTTCGATTGCAAGGCTTTTAAATGTTCTCACATTCGGAAAAACACTAACTTTTCAATGTAATGTTTGCAATTTCGGAAAAAGACTGCAACATAGAAAGTGTATGCAATCACTTAAAAATGGAACTAGAAAATGTATTAAACTCTTATTCCAGGACTGACTAGAAGCTAAAGTCTCAAGAGTGAACCAAGGCCCTACACTCTCCCTACAATAACATTCGTTACATTTTACTATTGATCCTAAAAAAAAGTGTGCCCAACATATGAGCATACAAACGAAGGGAATATCCGTGTACAGCTCGACGATATTTACAGTCAGTGCGTTCTCTTTATTCTGTTTCCAACCAGTTCTCACTAAATGACGTATACGAGTTATTGCCATCGCAATTTTAATTATTGAGATATATAAATTCATTTTTTTCAGTTGTTGTACAGAGATTTATGTTGTCAGGATTATCATTTTGTAATGGTCAGTATTTAGACAACAAAATATCACTTTAAATTATAGTATTTGGAAAGTTTTGAACATAAGACAGAGCTGTATCAAATTTTCCGCTGCTTTACAGAAATTTAGCAGTCAATGGTTGGTCCAATTAAATGAGACCAATGAATGTGACATAGTGGAAAAGTGCATTGTTAGTGTATTGCAATAATTAGTAGTCACTTTTTCTTGTATCATACTGGACGTAAGCTGCCAAACGAAGTACATGGTCTCTAGCTGAATTGCGGTAAGAGTAGTGCATATATCTCGGTCGGAGATTGTAGTTGTACCATATTAGCAATATAGGAAATCATCGCCGTAGCATCCGAGGGTTGCATTGAGATTTAAATACTAATGGAATGGGGGGCATCAGTATCTTTAGTTTCAACAGCCACCTATCGTAAAAATAAGCAACACTGTAGAGACATTAGGCTCAATCGTAATTTATCCTGTAAAAGTGGTATCATTAAAAAATCGTTCTTGTAAGGAAATACTCCGTAATTAATGTAAGGGAAGAAATCGGACTTATAGTACTGTGGCAATGCCGCAATATTGTATACTTGCTCTGGCATTGTCAGCGTCAGATATTTAGCGGGGAGATGGCAATGTGAAGTGTTTTTGCTACTACTTGAATCATCGGACGCTTTTGTTGCTAATCGCAACCAGCGATGTGGTGGTGACCCCTCGCCCCCCCCCTAGATCTATACCCAAGCACAATGTGAAAGAAATGGTTTTGCTTTAAACGATGTACAGGGGTTCGCACACGTCTGATGTTACTGTATTTCTATTGTGAAAAATCTTATTTTTGGCGATGACATGTACATATGCCGGAGGACATTAAAGTTCGTCATGTGGTGAAGCAAAATTTTTGCTGTATGTGACATAAATAACTTCTACAGTCAACGGCGAATATGATAGCCTGTAAACAATTCTACATAGCCATGATCGACGGTCATGAGAAGTTGATCTATGTGGCTTTTATTGGTACGAAGGAACATAAAAAGTATTAGATTTCGTACCGATACAAAAAGCGTGATTTTGCTAAATAAACCCTTACTGTCCATAAGGGTCGTGGTACAGGACCTGCATGAACAGGCCCTTTGTCGTGAGAATGGTCCACCTGGTTGGATAGTTGAAACAACGCCTTAATCGGCTGTAATGGGCAGAGTCATCCTTGTAAGCGATGGTGCGGATAATTAATACCACTATCATCGTCTGACCTCAGCGATCACAGGGTCGTAGTTTACTACAAGGCTCAAAGGAATCGTGGACAACAATCTGTACTACGTACAAAGCGACTAACGGAGGCACGGTAACCAAAGCACAGATGCAAGTTGTCTAACGCTTTCGAGGATCAAAAAATATTTGCTTTTCAATTTTTAATATAATTAATGATTGAATTTAAAAATTAAAAAGCCCTCATGATCTACTTACTAAGGGGTATGATCTCATGTTACAGTATTTGAGAATGAGAGCAATTAGCTACATCCTACTAACATTACACCTATTTTCAAACCTTTTAAAGACTTTTTCTCGCTGATACACCCCCCCCCCCCACACCACCACCCCCATTCCTCCACCGCGCACACGCACACGAACAAAATATGGTGAAACGAAAGAACTTTATTGCTTTCTACATTTTCGCTTTTCATGCAGTAACATTTCAGCACTAGGTATGATGTCTCAATTTATTACTTTTTACTACTAACTCTATTCGCAGTATATTTGGCAGACAGTATGCACATGTACCGCCGAATGACTTTGCAAAATTATATCTTTGTACGACACATAATTTAAGAGATATGACATCATGAACACTGAGATGTGTGGAAAACTATATTTTGCGTGGAACGAAGCGCAAATTATACAGACTACATTCATTCAGTGTTACATAGTGAGAATACTTAGCGACTTCCAACAAACTTTAAGCATAATTTGAAATCTTACCTAAACTCTCTCTTACTTGCATGCTTAAAGTCAATTACTTAACTCATTAAATATCTGTAAAGCAATCAGACGTTAGAAGCCTTTTTTTATACGTGGGGGTTCGGTTTTTTAAGGAATGGTTGCTTTACTGGTTACCTGCTAGTATGAAGACTTAGAATTACCAATAGTTGCTGCCATCAGTTACAAACACAATCAACTTTCTAGCAACTGGCCTCGTAGGCTAACTTGTAAGGGCCAGCGGCAGTCATGGCGGTGTTTATCTGTCGCACATAGGTTGGCAACGAGTCAGTTTCGCGCAGCTAGTTGACTTATTCTTTGGCATAACCAATGAGAAGCGAGAACAGAGGCAATGTGCTTCTAGTGGTGATTGAAACTGTTGTCTTGGTTACTGTTTTTCGGTATGTTTGTGAGTTTCGATAGAAATGTTTTGTGATTATGGTAGCGAGTGTTATAGAGCGGGATGATTTAAGTGGTTTAATGCTGCATGGCGACGTCGTCCTTTGATGCATGTCTCATGTATTTATTGCAGACACACAAAAATGTATCAAATATGGTGGTGAAAGGTCTACGCAATCGATCTACACGAGCACACTAGTAAATGGATCGGTGATTTTTAACTAAATCATGGTAGAAGGTAGGTGGATTCATGTTTATCGATTATGCAGCAGCACGTTCGCTATATTAAAAACATTGATCCACCTACGTTCTCCCAGGATTTTATTAAAAACTATTGATCCGACTACCTCCTCCCATGATTTTATTAGAAAACTCCGTGTGCTCGCGCAGATCGATTGCATAGCAACACAGAGCAGATAAATATTTATATATTTTCGAATATATCACACTTGCTACGGTTTGTTGGTTTGCACACAATCAGCGCTTAAACAGCTGCGACTCTAACAAGACGCAATTAAATCTATAAACCTCGTTTACAGCTATGTTTCGCCCTTCCTTCCGAATGTATTACTTCGAAACATATAGTGTACCTGCTGCTCTCTCATTGGCTGCGTAACACAAACGGATGACACACCTTTTGCTCCCATTACACCTCAGGGCAAGAGCTGACAACATTCCTACACGAAACGTGTTACGTACGCCACTGGACCTATTCTAGACCTTTACCGGGCTAGAGGTTAACAGTAGCATTACAAGTATTGTCGCGAATGGTCTGGCTGAATCCAAACAATTCCATGCCGGAAGTATTAATTACGCATCCTGTATAATCATCGAAAGTATGGCTAAGAGCACACATGTGTCATGTGTAGTTAAATACGATTAAAAAAGTTAGCAGTTTTTCTCTCTCTTACAGTAAGAAATGCAACAATCAAGGCATGAAGGTTTGCAGCAGAGATTACGTAGAGCTATGGTTACTAGTGGGTATAACAGCAAAACAATTCCAAGACTTACACTTAAATATATAAAAAAAATTACAGCCCCAAAAAGTAAAATAACCTTAAAAGTAGCAAGCTACGCACTTACCGTACGAAAAGGACGGCACCGATGGCCCATGCAGGGTATTTCGTCTTAGAATGGGCGATATAGAAATGTCCGCCAAAGAAGCCATGGAATCTCTTTACGTGGCAGTCGTAGCGAATCTACGTTGCACTGGCAAAATCCGTGTTCCAAAACAACAGCACTTTTGAGTGTGATCGTTACGTGCGGCATTTACCAAGCATCATAAGCAACGTAAAAAGCTTACTGAACGAGAAACTTCATTACATGCAGTTTGTGGCTAACCAATCGGCTCCCACCAGCATTTGCTATGTAGCGTAAACCACTACCTCGTAAACAGGCGGCGGCGAGAGAACTGACAACTGACGCAACGGACGATGGGGGCGCACGGTTCGCTGATAGCAGCCCATCAAAAACGGCGGACACAGTCTATCATAGTACACTACATTCGCATCTGAAGACGTGTACAATGCGCAAAATACTGGAATTATTATCTACAGCAATATTTGAAATAGTGTGGAATAGGAAGTCCCGAGAGCTACAGAAACACGTGCAGCTCTATCTCGACACATTTGGCAAACAACTGCGTCTAAAACTTGTCATCAGAGAAATTTTGT
The DNA here is from genome assembly GCF_023864275.1 of Schistocerca cancellata. Taxonomy (NCBI): domain Eukaryota; kingdom Metazoa; phylum Arthropoda; class Insecta; order Orthoptera; family Acrididae; genus Schistocerca; species Schistocerca cancellata. The sequence goes on along the minus strand of NC_064631.1, from coordinate 171,264,282 downwards.
AACTGAAGTTACGCATTTAAAATAAGAAATAAAAAAAAATACGTAAAAGTATTCGATAATCCATTCAGAACAAGGAATGTAGCTACTCCTAACAGTGCCATCTGAATGGTAATGGTGAAACGGTCATTATCAAACATGTTTTAAAAACTTTGTTGGTGGTTTTGGTAGTTGATCCCGGCGCAAAGGATCTTTACGTATGCCTCCTTAACTCATTCCCGATGTTTACAGGGTGCGCCTAGCGTCAGGATCGAAATTATTCAGACAGTATAGTCCACAAAACCAGGAAATAGGAACTGATGGTCAGAAATGACTACCTCAAGCCATATGAGTTTGTAGCAAGTGTCCATAGCTGCTCCTGCATCGTAACAAATAACTGACCGCCGTATCGGCAGGTGATCGACACTTTAGTGAACAAAACTCAGTTAGCGATGTGTTTGCTGTGTTTACCATTGTTTAGTGAATGATGATAAATTATTACTCTTTATAGGAACTTCCACTTACACCTTTCTCGAACCATACTGCACAGCTTTTATAAAAGACATTCTGATGTAAAACTAAGTTAATTTTTTAAAATTATGCTGTAGAACACTCATTTTTTGCAGTGTTTGGTGGTATAGTGTCCTGCACATATACATTTCGTGTATGTAACAGTAAGATATCGCGTCTGGAAAGACGACCGAATATATCAAGAAAAGTTACGCAACAGCCTGAATTCTAATTGCCTGAATTATAATCACCGTGGATCAAAATTTTCGAAAGTTCGAACCACAGAAAGCAGAGCGTGGTTACAGAGCTGTTGACATAGTACTAATTGAGGAGACTGTGTTGCACCGTTTAGCAAACGGAAGGACGACGGTACAAATCGACGCTGGACCATCTTGATTTAAGTTTTCCGTGAGTGCCATAAATCATTCTAGGCAAATTCCGGGATGGTTCCTTTGAACTGCGACGGCCGATTGCTTTCCCTATTCTTGAAAAAATCAGAGCTTGTGTACCGTAACTAATGACTTCGTGTCCGCAGATCGTGGTCGTGCGGTAGCGTTCTCGCTTCCCACGCACGGGCTCGCGGGTTCGATTCCCGGCGGGGTCAGGGATTTTCTCTGCCTCGTGATGACTGGGTGTTGTGTGATAGCCTTTGGTTAGTTAGGTTTAAGTAGTTATAAGTTCTAGGTGGCTGATGACCATAGATGTTAAGTCCCATAGTGCTCAGAGCCATATGAACCATTTTAATGACTTCGTTGTTGACAGAACGTTAAACCCTAATGTACCTTCATATACCTTTCTGATTTGTCCCGTCGTTTGCCGCGAAATTCATCACCGTGTGTAACCACACTGAGTTCGAAGAACAGCCTGTTGTGAGAACTGTTAAAGCAGTACTCATATCCTTAAAATAAACAAAGTGTGTAAGGGACTGGACCAAATGATTTTGAAACTCTAAATACTCTTATGTCAACGAATTACTCCGTGTTATACTGAATGCAGCAGCGATAAAACACAGGGAACAAATGATTATCTATGACTTATTTAGAAATCAGACTGCAGGAGAAGGGTATTGATAGGTAGCAGTAGTTTTGAAGGAAGGAAAATAACGTTACAGGTAATCCTGTGCTTATTAAATCTCTGCACTGAGTGAATAGTATAGGTAATAAATAAGAAATTGTCCACAGCTCGTGGTCGTGCGGTAGCGTTCTCGCTTCCCGCGCACGGGTTCCCGGGTTCGATTCCCGGCGGGGTCAGGGATTTTCTCTGCCTCGTGATGACTGGGTGTTGTGTGATGTCCTTAAGTTAGTTAGGTTTAAGTAGTTCTAAGTTCTAGGGGACTGATGACCATAGATGTTAAGTCCCATAGTGCTCAGAGCCATTTGAACCATTTGAAATAAGAAATTTAGAAAGGGTATTAAAGTTTAGGCAGAATGAAGAAAGACTTTGTTGATTTCCAGTGACACTGTAAATCCGTCGTAGACTGCAAATGTCTTAAAAAACCGGGATGGATAATAATCTTGAAAACTTGTTACACGATGAAAATCAACAAAATGTATAACGGTCGTAATGGAGTGGAGTTGACGTAAATCGGCGATGACTGGGAAATTAGATTGTAAAATGAGACACTAAACGTAGTAGATGAGTGGTGATGTTGGGGCAACAAAATAAGTTACGATGGCCGAGATACAAACGATATAAACTGCAGACTGGCTACAGCGAGTAAAGCGTTTCTGAAAAGAGAAAAATTTTAACATCTAATACACAGGCTTGGAAAAATATGGAAATTCTCCAAACACAACAGATTATCGTTCCTAGTAGGGTGAAGGAACCCTTTGCCTTCCAAATTAGCTTCCAGACGTCTCAGAATGGATAAATACTGCTCCTATACGACTTTCAAGGGTATCTAACACTATTCGACCTGCAAAATAGTAGAATATGCATATGACGGTGATGGAGGTGGATAGCAATCACGCATTGTTGTCTCAAAAATAGATTACAGAGGTTCAGTAATACTGAGTTCTGGTGACCTTTGTGGCAAGAGGAGAAGCAGCAGTTTATCCTCGTTCTCACGGAACCAGATGCTTTTACAGGGCCCTCTTGTCTTGGAACGCAGCATCACCATTGAGGTACAAAGTTTTACCGTGAGATGGACGTTATTAGCCACACTCCCTCAAATGGCTCTGAGCACTCTGGGACTTAACTTCTGAGGTCAACAGTCCCCTAGAACTTAGAGCTACTTAAACCTAACTAACCTAAGGACATCACACACATCCATATCCGAGGCAGGATTCGAACCTGCGACCGTAGCGGTCACGCGGTTCCAGACTGTAGCGCTTACAACCGCTCGGCCACTTCGGCCGGCCACACTCAGTCACAAAACTTTAGGCAGTAATACGACTTTGCAGCGTAAACATGGAGCCAATGGAATACCACAATATGGCTGCCAAATCATCGCTCACCTCTTGTCTTGTTTCCCTCTTGGGACATAAGCACTGCCAGGTGTTGCAAACAGCATGAAGCAAGTCTACCCCACCAAATGGTTTTCTTCCATCGCTCCACAGCCAAGTTTTATAGCTCTTGCTCCATGTTTTCCTGTTCTGGGCGTTTGCATCACTGGCGAGCGGTTTTGGAATTCCAGCTCTTGCTGCTTTGGTGCTTTGTGGGTACGCAAGTGAGACTTTCTGTTCTGCAGTGACTTTTGCTGCTGTCGTCCTCTTATTTTTGGTCTCAATTCTCTTCACTGACTATCTGTCACGACCGGCATTTTGTCTTAGCAAATGATGTTGTTCCAATATCTCTGCATGGAGTATGTAGTATCGTACAGCGATTACATTGCCACATCAACGTTGGCAACCGAATCGATGACACAATCATTAGTGAAGGCTCGCTGCAATCCACGGTGCATGTGGGAGGCGTTCCTGGAGACCACACCAGCCCGATCAGCGTTGCAGCACACTCAGTTAAGGCCAATATAGCTTCCAGCTAGCAAGGCCTCTCCCCAGTTGGTGACCTCATATGAAGCAGTCAACATCATAGTACAGGGTAGTTAAAGTTTCTGATGGGCTTGTTCATTTAAATGTGGAACATTTGTAAGTAGGCTGTTTAGGTTTTTATGTTAGTAACGCCACGTAGCGCTCTATATGAAAATCACTGACTATGCTGTGTGCAGTCTGTGGCTGGTTTGCATTGTTGGAATATTTGCTATTGTAGTGTTGGGCAGTTGGATGTGAATAGCGTGTAGCGTTGCGCAGTTGGAGGTGAGCCGCCAGCAGTGGTGGATGTGGGAGACAGATGGCAGAATTTTGAGAGCGGACGATCTGGACGTGTGTCGGAGTAAATTTGTAACAATGGATATCATGGACTTATATATACATGATGACTTTTGAACATTATTAAGGTAAATACCTTGAATGTTCTCTATCAAAATCTTTCATTTGCTAACTATGCCTGTTAGTAGTTAGTGCCTTCAGTAGTTAGAATCTTTTATTCAGCTGGCAGTATTGGCGCACACTGTATTGCAGTAGTTTGAGTAACGAAGATTTTTGTGAGGTAAGTGATTCATGAAACGCATGGGTTATTGTTAGTCAGGGCCATTCTTTTGTAGGGATTATTGAAAGCCAGATTACTTTGCGCTAAAAAAATATTGTGTGTCAGTTTAGTGATGATCAGAATAAGTAAAGAGAGAAATGTCTGAGTACGTTAAGTTTTGCTCAGCTGTTTGAAAATCAAATAACGTAAGAGGCTTGTCAGCACAGTATTTCATTAATTTTTCAAAGGGGATGTTTCACATTTTACTGCAAGAAAACTGTTTGTTAAACTGTGCATAAGGGATACTTTAAGACTTAATAACAGTTGTATGTTATTAAGCAATCCAGTGCCAAAGAAGTGTGTCAAAGTTAAGTAAATCTTTTATTCACTTATATAATGAAGTGAACGAGAATTTCATGCGTTCCAGTCTGATGTGCCATCTCACTGAGCAATCAAAGAATCCACAGTTGTGGGCCGACGAAAGTAGTTTCGCCTGGTCACAACACAGTGTAAACCTTCAGTACGGTGCCTCTTGAAACACGAAACATTTCGGCTTCCTCGGTTACGAAAGGGCCCACCACGCAAGTACCAACATTTTGGCTACGTTCGAATTCACTTAGCTTCGACATAATGCACTCACAACTACGAAGAACACTGTTCTGACCACGATTAACACTTGCAACGTACTAAGGACATTGCATCGGTGCCGATCATGGTCAACCACAACAGCGCAACATGCAGGCGTGCCTAAAATTTGCTTGCATGTTGAAGCATGAGTTTTTTCTTGTGGTTCCATAATTTTGTACAATCCGTGTACGCTGATGACTCAGAACATTATGATCACTGCTCATCGCGACAGTGAACATCTCCTGGTGGCGTTGCGGGCACGTAACATGGCAAGAAAAGAATCTTAGCGGAGCAGAGAGGAATGGGAATCATTCTAGCGATGATATGGGCCACTGCCATAGCTAACTTTGACTAAGGGCAGATTGTTATGGCCCGGCGTCTGGGAACGATTATCTAGGAAACACCGAACCTAGTCTGCTACACGCATACTACTGTCTATGGAAAATGGCTCAAGGTCGGTGGAACCTCCAGTATGTGCCAAGACGTTTGGCGATCACGCCTCATCACAGACCGTGGAGGCCCGAGACTTCTCCATTCTGTACATGTCGGGGGGGATCTGTGCCAGATCAAACGACAACACAATGCTGGCGCAGGCACAAATGTTACGGAACTCTTCGTTCAGCCGACAGTCTCGAACAAGGGGCTCCACAGCTCCTATGTTGACCCAACGACTGCTCAGTTGCCCATCGATGCTACACACCTTGGGCTCAGGTCGACGGGCACATTACTGTGCAATGAGAGTCACTCACATGGGCTTCCACGAGACCTGTGGTGGTAATCGAAGGCATCATCACAACTACTGACAAGTCAACATCACTATGGTTCATTCACGCTTGATGTCTTCCCCAACAGCGATAACATCTTCCACTACAAAAACTATACATGTCAGAAGGCCGGAGTCGTGTTACATTGATTTGAAGAGTAACACGTCGATATCAAAAATGGTTCAAATGGCTCTGAGAACTATGGGACTTAACATCTATGGTCATCAGTCCCCTAGAACGACTTAAACCTAACTAACCTAAGGACAGCACACAACACCCAGCCATCACGAGGCAGAGAAAATCCCTGACCCGGCCGGGAATCGAACCCGGGAACCCGGGCGTGGGAAGCGAGAACGCTACCGCACGACCACGAGATGCGGGCACACGTCGATATCTCAGCCACAAAATTTGACTGATGTGAACCCGACGGAATAAATCTGGGACGACATCGGGCGCCAGCGGCAAGCTCACGAACCACCACAACGTATATTAATGGCTCCACAAATCTTCGGAAACCTAGCAGGGACGTATCGAATTCATACCCCGCTGGATGGATGCTGTGTTGCATTTCAAAAGTGGACCAACGCGCTCTCAAGCACGTCCCCGTTATGTTTTGGATGGTCAACGTAGCTTTAAGTGTTAAAAAGTTTTTCCTGGTGGTATCTGGTTAAAATGTAGTCTTGTATGTAAATCAAATTTGGGCTATATACATACACTACTGGCCATTAAAATTGCTACACAACGAAGATGACGTGCTACAGACGCGAAATTTAACCGACAGGAAGAAGATGGTGTGATATGCAAATGATTAGCTTTTCAGAGCATTCACACAAGGTTGGCGCCAGTGGCGACACGTACAACGTGCTGACATGAGGAAAGTTTCCAACCGATTTCTCATACACAAACAGCAGTTGACAGGCATTGCCCAGTGAAACGTTGTTGTGATGCCTCGTGTAAGGAGGAGAAATGCGTACCATCACGTTTCCGACTTTGATAAAGGTCGGATTGTAGCCTATCGCGATTGCGTTTTATCGTATCGCGACACTGCTGCTCGCGTTGGTCGAGATCCAATAACTGTTAGCAGAATATGGAATCGTTTGGCTCTGGAGGGTAATACGGAACGCCGTGCTTGATCCCAACGGCCTCATATCACTAGCAGTCGAGATGACAGGCATCTTATCCGCATGGCTGTAACGGATCGTGCAGCCACGTCTCGATCCCTGAGTCAACTGATGGGGACGTTTGCAAGACAACAACCATCTCCACGAACAGTTCGACGACGTTTGCAGCAGCATGGACTGTCAGCTCGGACACCATGGCTGCGGTTACCCTTGACGCTGCATCACAGACAGGAGCGCCTGCGATGGTGTACTCAACGACGTACCTGGGTGCACGAATGGCAAAACGTCATTTTTTCGGATGAATCCAGGTTCTGTTTACAGTATCATGATGGTCGCATCCGTGTTAGGCGACATCGCGGTGAATGCACATTGGAAGCATGTATTCGTCGTCGCCATACTGGCGTATCACCCGGCGTGATGTTATGGGCTGTCATTGGTTACAGATCTCGGTCAGTTCTTGTTCGCATTGACGGCACTCTGAACAGTGGACGTTACATTTCAGATGTGATACCACCCGTGGCTCTACCCTTCATTCGATCCCTGCGAAACACTACATTTCAGCAGGATAATGCACGATCGCATGTTGCGGGTCCTGTACGGGCCTTTCTGGATACAGAAAATGTTTGACTGCTGCCCTGGCGAGCACATTCTCCAGATCTCTCGCCAATTGATAACGTTTGGCCAATGGTGGCCGAGCAACTGGCTCGTCACAATACGCCAGTCACTACTCTTGATGAACTGTGGTATCGTGTTGAACCTGCATGGGCAGCTGTATCTGCACACGCCATCCAAGCTCTGACTCAATGCCCAGGCGTATCAAGGCCGTTATTACGGCCAGAGGTGGTTGTTCTGGGTACTGATTTCTCAGGATATATGCACCCTAAATGCGTGAATTGTAATCACATGTCAGTTCTAGTATAATATATTTCTCCAATGAATACACGTTTATCATCTGCATTTCTTCTTGGTGTAGCAATTTTAATGGCCAGTAGTGTAGATATAGAATTGATTTTTTTTCAAATGTTTTGCTGTAGGTGAATGCTGATGCTATGATAAGTAACTCGTGTAACCACCGAAGAGTTTTTGAGAGGATTTACGGAGAAAATAATCACGATTCAATGAAGGGACTGACTGACAGGACACATTTTGAGGTATCAAGGAATAATCTGTTTGGTAACAGAGGCAAGTGAATGTGTAGGAGAAGGGGACTGGGTGTGCAGACCAAAGTTTGTCTACTGCAATCAGGTTTAGGTGCATGTAGGTAGCAATAGTTATACAGAGATGAAATGGCAGGCACAGAGCAGAAGTAGCGTAGTGCATCAACCTAATCTCCAGACTGAAGGCCAACACAACAACATGCACTCAGACTTGACTTTCGCTGTTCGGCATGGTTAATGTCAGCGTAATTGGGTTCCGATCTTTAGTTCCTTGTTTCAAAGTGCTCCGATTGCGGGCCTTTACCAATTGCACAAAGTTGATCTTAAAGAACGTGTTGCCTATTGTCTTTCGTCTCGGGATCATCGTCCAACATTTGTTTAATGACTTTCCAGACATTTCGCCAGCACTTCTGGTTGACATTCTAAAAAGCTGCACCAACGTTATCGAATAATCTTGCGCCCAACTGCTGGTGGCCGCTAATTCATTGGTCATCCAGGCGTTGGATATATTCCAGTGTGAGGAACTGGAAGTACACCTGTTCGATCTGGGTATTTCTGTTCACAAAGAGGAATAATAATGTTACGTCTGAACAATCATCTTCTCATTAAATCACCACCATCATAAAATTGTACTTCGGTGTGAGCTATGATTGTACTGCTACATGGTGTCCTACTACAGATAAGTTATCAGACGAGAGGGATTCTTACACTACTGGCCATTAAAATTGCTACACCACGAAGATGACGGGCTACAGACGCGAAATTTAACCCACAGGAAGAAAATGCTGTGATATGCAAATGATTAGCTTTTCAGAACATTCGCACAAGGTTGGCGTCGGTGGCGACACCTACAACGTGCTGACATGAGGAAAGTTTCCAACCGATTTCTCATACACAAACAGCAGTTGACCGGCGTTGCCTGGTGAAACGTTGTTGTGATGCCTCATGTAAGGAGGAGAAATGCGTACCATCACGTTACCGACTTTGATAAACGTCGGATTGTAGCCTATTGCGATTGTGGTTCATCGTATCGCGGCATTGCTGCTCGCGTTGGTCGAGATCCAATGACTATTAGCAGAATATGGAATCGGTGGGTTCAGCAGAGTAATACAGAACGCCGTGCTGGATCCCAACGGCCTCGTATCACTAGCAGTCGAGATGACAGGCATCCTATCCGCGTGACTGTAAGGGATCGTGCAGCCACGTCTCGATCCCTAACAGATGGGGACGTTTGCAAGACAACAACCATCTGCACGAACAATTCGACGACGTCTGCAGCAGCATGGACTATCAGCTCGGAGACCATGCGATGGTGTACTCAACGACGAACCTGGGTGCACGAATGGCAAAACGTCATTGTTTCGGGTGCATCCACGTTCTATTTACAGCATCATGATGGTCGCATCCGTGTTTGGCGACATCGCAGTGAACGCACATTGGAAGCGTGTATTCGTCATCATCATACTGGCGTATCACCCGGCGTGATGGTATGGGGTGCCACTCGTTACACATCTCGGTCACTTCTTGTTCGTATTGACGGCACTTTGAAGAGTGGACGTTACATTTCAGATGTCTTACTATCCGTGGCTCTACCCTTCATTCGATCCCTGCGAAACCCTACATTTCAGCAGGATAATGCACGTCCGCATGTTGCAGGTCTTGTACGGGCCTTTCTGGATACAGAAAATGTTCGACTGCTGCCCTGGCCAGCACATTCTCCAGATCTCTCACCAACTGAAAACGTCTGGTCAATGGTGGCTCTACCCTTCATTCGATCCCTGCGAAACCCTACATTTCAGCAGGATAATGCACGTCCGCATGTTGCAGGTCTTGTACGGGCCTTTCTGGATACAGAAAATGTTCGACTGCTGCCCTGGCCAGCACATTCTCCAGATCTCTCACCAACTGAAAACGTCTGGTCAATGGTGGCCGAGTAACTGGCTCGTCACAATACGCCAGTCACTACTCTTGATGATTTGTGATATCGTGTTGAAGCTGCATGGGCAGCTGTACCTGTACACGCCATCCAAGCTCTGTTTGACTCAATGCCCAGGCGTATCAAGGCCGTTATTACGGCCAGAGGTGGTTGTTCTGGGTACTGATTTCTCAGGATCTATTCACCCAAATTGCGTGAAAATGTAATCACATGTTAGATCTAGTATAATATATTTGTCCAATGAAAACCCGTTTATGATCTACATTTCTTCTTGGTGTAGCAATTTTAATGGCCAGTAGTGTAAGCCGCACATTCCTCCATTCATTTTTAGCCCAATTCGACGCTGGTGGCTCCAGAACAAACTGGCGCTACGATGCAGTGCTGATTTGGCATTGACTAAACAAGTGTTGGGAATCCCCTGCAGAAATACTGACCCGTGCAGCGTCAACAGCCGAGCGTAATTGCAAAGAGCTGCTGGTGATGGATTTTGTACACGAACTGACCTCTCGATTATGTCCCGTAATAGTTCGATGGTATTCATGTCGGGCGATCTGGCTGGCCAAGTCATTCGCTCTAATTGTTTTGTTTTTCAAACCAATCGCGAACAAATGTGGCCCGTTGGCACGGCACATTGTCATCCATAAAAATTTCATAGTTGTTTGGGAACATGAAGTCCATGAATGACTGCAAATGATCTTCAGGTAGCCGAACATAACAAATTCCAGTCAATGCTCCGTTGAGTTGGACAACAGGGCCCAGTCCACATAAATACAGCCCACACCATTCTGGAGCACCCAAAAGCTTGCACAGTGTCTTGTTGACAGTTTACGTCCATGGTTCCGTGGTGTTTGCGCCACTCTCGAACCCTACCATCAGCTCTTACCAATCGAAATCGGAACTCATCTGACCAGGCCATGGTTTTCCAGTCGTGTAGGGTCCAACCGATATGGTCAGAAGCCCAAGAAAGGCGCTGCGGGTTATGTCGTGCTGTTAGCAAAGGCACTAACGTAGATCGTCTGCTACCATAGTCCATTAAAACCACATTTCACCTTATTTTCCTAACGAATACGTTCGTCGAACGTCCCACATTGATTTCTGCTGTTATTTCATGCTTTATTTCTTGCCAGTTAGCAATGACAACTCTAAGGATACGCCACTTCTCTCGGTCGTTAGGTCCAGTGCGTCTAGCTCCAAGTGCCATTCCGGATTCAAAGTCTGTTAATTCCTCCACAAATTAATTCAGCTCCACAAATGCACTGCCCTTTCATATCTTGTAAATGCGATTATACAGCTCAATTGATGTGAGTTTCCGTTACACAATCTGCCATGAAATATTGATGAGGCTCCTAAAGGCTCTGACGATACACCTCAATAAATATTAGTGTCTTAATGCAGACAATAAGTTGTCATATGTGTTGTGTCACAGGACTGCAAAAGTTTGGCAAGGATATTTATTCATCAAAAATCTTAAAGTGGATGTTAATTTACAGTGAGCAGTGCTTCACCAAACAACTAAAAAGGGGAAATAAATGTGCTAGCAATTTATCTGCGCATCAGTCAGATGATAATATCGAACCCGAGGTAAATTCCAGTGTTCTACATCTTTATAAAACTGTGATTAACATGATATATTCAGACAACCATGGCATAAAAACGGTCGAAACTTTCCATTACCGGCAAGGACTGTATAATACAAATTCCATAAAACGAATGTAATTTTAAACAGCCGTAGTGCGTCAAAAAATCAGTACGTAGCAATACTTGGCGATGCGAATGACATTCACAGGAACAAACTAAAACAGTCACCTGATACTTTTTGAGTTGTTCTAAGTACAGAAGTAAACAATTATGGTGACAGACGTCCCTCATAGGCATGACCTAACAGGTTCTTCTCTTTGTTAAAGGGATTCAACACCTTGCTGTCGTGCGCCAAAAAACTTTACGATCGTCATTGTCAGCATCTATAAATGGAATTCGGGAGGTGGAACTGTATCTACATAAAGATGTAGACACAGTACAGGTTACGTAGGAAGCAATTAATTTTCAGAGTATGGGATGCATCTAAACTAAAAAGGCAAATATTACTTAAGCCACAAACTGAACGATTTTCTCACAAATTGTGAAGTAGCCGAAACACTTCTGATATTGCCAAGAACATCAGCCAATGAACCTCAATGAATAAATGTCGGATTTACCCCAACGAGTAACATAGAAACAGAAGCAATATGAACTCCTGCTGTGAAACAGTAAATATTGATACAGTAGCAGCCAGACTAGAAACATTACTAACAGAAACTTATAGTAAAACAACAACAGTACAAACATCAATAGCTGCAGCTGACGGTAAGGAGACAGCTGCTGCAGATGAAACGTTGCCATCAATAAGACGTTAAGCTCCAAAACCTTGCCATCAATAAGACGTTAAGCACCAAAACCTTGCCATCAATAAGACGTTAAACACCAAAACTTTAAGACAACGTAACACCGTTTCTAAATATCCGCAGAATTAATGACATTTGGTCAAAGGCGTACGACGCAAATCGTTATCGTGTTTATTTCTAAACCATGCGGTTTTCATCATGAATTCTTTCCTATCTGAGCTTCTAAGAGACGGTTCTCAGACAAAAAGGCTCTCATTTCGGCCCACGAGAGTAACATTTGTCCCAAAAGCTGTCTGATCAACGTGTAAATACGTATGGAATGCATAGCAAACCTACAGACAAAGTACTGTATAACTGCCTGTCAGCCAGTCACGTGCCACTTCTCTCTCTCTCTCTCTCTCTCTCTCTCTCTCTCTCACACACACACACACACACACACACACACTCTCTCTAACAGCACGACATAACCCGCAGCGCCTTTCTTGGGCTTCTGACCATATCGGTTGGACCCTACACGACATGACTTGAGCGACATAAAGGAAAGTTGGTTGGCGTGTTTCTACATCTGAAAGATGACGTCTATTCAGATTTCGCGTTAAGAATGTCGCTAGTAGCTAGGATGCAAATCTCTTTTGCATGAAATCAGGGCTGGCCACAGCGTGCCAGACTTAACGCCTGCAGCGTGTGCGAGCCAGCCGAGCCAGGCCTGTCACTCGGCTCCACTCGGACCGTCTCGGAAGTACTCGGAACACAGCGACACTGCATTTAGCACTGCGGGGCGACATTTTTCGGTCGGCAAAACTCTCTGCATTCAGCAAAATCATTGTACCATCGCTGTTTACCTTCGCTGCTTATTCGCGGTATGAGAGATGTTCACAAGTCCAGTCACTGTTTGCGCAGAAAGAGGCAGTCTGGCGATCTATCGCCTCAATGCTTTAAAGTGAACGGGAATGACAGAAGAGAGGGAAGACAATTCCCATTTCGCATAAGCGACGGGTACTGCATATTTGCTGTGAAACGACATTACAGTACCATGGAGAAAGAATTTAAGGATATAGTTGGCAATGAAACAGCAAAAAAATTACAACGATCTACAGATGGGATTCATTGTTCTGTACATGAAGAAGCACACTGTGCTAACCTTGCAGGAATGCACACGTGAAGAAATTGGTAGTACGAATAGTAAAATTTCTGAAGTCGCACGCATTATTCCACTGTCAACTGCAACAATTTTCAGTGGAAATGGACGGAGAGTATGGAAACTTCATATATTGCTGCAGAGTTCGTTGTTTCAGTCAAAGGACATGCCTGGAACAATTTTTCGATTTAAAACTCGCTGTTGTTGAATTTATAAAGGAAAAATAAGTGTTGGAAAGAAACTTAGAAGATCCGGAATTGATTGTAGACACCACAGTTTAAGTGGACTTTACTGAATACTGCCCACAATAAGACATTCAAAGATAACTGCTTTCTCATTTGATTGGGATGCATTCAAAAAAAAAATCTCGTTATAGAAGGGATACGTACGGACAAAGACAATATAGTTCTCTAAGCTCACCCTTGCCGCAGTGGCTACACCGGTTCCCGTGAGATCACCGAAGTTAAGCGCTGTCGGGCGTGGTTCTCACTTGGATGGGTGACCATCCAGGCTGCCATGCGCTGTTCCCATTTTTCGGGGTGCACTCAGCCTCGTGAAGCCAATTGAGGAGCTACTCGACCGAACAGTAGCGGCTTCGGTCAAAAATTCCATCATAACGACCAGGAGAGCAGTGTGCTGACCCCACGCACCTCCTATCCGCATCCTCGACTGAGGATGACACGGCGGTCGGATGGTCCCGGTAGGCAACTTGTGGGCTGAAGACGGAGTGCTTTAAGCTCACTGGCGTTAAAGACAAGGCAGGGTTTGAAAAATTCCTTGTGGCCCTGAAGGAATTAGAGGGAAATTTTATAAAGGTTTTGTGGCCATTGTCAATCTGGTTCAATCTGGTATCTACTTCCGATCTACACTCCTGGAAATTGAAATAAGAACACCGTGAATTCATTGTCCCAGGAAGGGGAAACTTTATTGACACATTCCTGGGGTCAGATACATCACATGATCACACTGACAGAACCACAGGCACATAGACACAGGCAACAGAGCATGCACAATGTCGGCACTAGTACAGTGTATATCCACCTTTCGCAGCAATGCAGGCTGCTATTCTCCCATGGAGACGATCGTAGAGATGCTGGATGTAGTCCTGTGGAACGGCTTGCCATGCCATTTCCACCTGGCGCCTCAGTTGGACCAGCTTTCGTGCTGGACGTGCAGACCGCGTGAGACGACGCTTCATCCAGTCCCAAACATGCTCAATGGGGGACAGATCCGGAGATCTTGCTGGCCAGGGTAGTTGACTTACACCTTCTAGAGCACGTTAGGTGGCACGGGATACACGCGGACGTGCATTGTCCTGTTGGAACAGCAAGTTCCCTTGCCGGTCTAGGAATGGTAGAACGATGGGTTCGATGACGGTTTGGATGTACCGTGCACTATTCAGTGTCCCCTCGACGATCACCAGTGGTGTACGGCCAGTGTAGGAGATCGCTCCCCACACCATGATGCCGGGTGTTGGCCCTGTGTGCCTCGGTCGTATGCAGTCCTGATTGTGGCGCTCACCTGCACGGCGCCAAACACGCATACGACCATCATTGGCACCAAGGCAGAAGCGACTCTCACCGCTGAAGACGACACGTCTCCATTCGTCCCTCCATTCACGCCTGTCGCGACACCACTGGAGGCGGGCTGCACGATGTTGGGGCGTGAGCGGAAGACGGCCTAACGGTGTGCGGGACCGTAGCCCAGCTTCATGGAGACGGCTGCGAATGGTCCTCGCCGATACCCCAGGAGCAACAGTGTCCCTAATTTGCTGGGAAGTGGCGGTGCGGTCCCCTACGGCACTGCGTAGGATCCTACGGTCTTGGCGTGCATCCGTGCGTCGCTGCGGTCCGGTCCCAGGTCGACGGGCACGTGCACCTTCCGCCGACCACTGGCGACAACATCGATGTACTGTGGAGACCTCACGCCCCACGTGTTGAGCAATTCGGCGGTACGTCCACCCGGCCTCCCGCATGCCCACTATACGCCCTCTCTCAAAGTCCGTCAACTGCACATACGGTTCACGTCCACGCTGTCGCGGCATGCTACCAGTGTTAAAGACTGCGATGGAGCTCCGTATGCCACGGCAAACTGGCTGACACTGACGGCGGCGGTGCACAAATGCTGCGCAGCTAGCGCCATTCGACGGCCAACACCGCGGTTCCTGGTGTGTCCGCTGTGCCGTGCGTGTGATCATTGCTTGTACAGCCCTCTCGCAGTGTCCGGAGCAAGTATGGTGGGTCTGACACACCAGTGTCAATGTGTTCTTTTATCCATTTCCAGGAGTGTATTTTCGGACCGTTTGCCGTCTTAGTTGAAAGCGCCGTTGAGCATCTCCTGATGTAACTGACTGATCCGCAATGTAATTCCGATTTTAATTACGAATTCTCCGGCAGGTCTACATTGCTTTCTTAAGGAAGAGTCTCCGAGTCTCTGTAATGAGGTTGCGTGTTTAGCGTATGCCTCTGGAGCTACATATCGGTTACTTCGACAGCTGCGAGCCAGACGCCCAGTAACGTGCAGCGCACAGACCCCAAACCACCACAATTTGCGACTTCAGTGGTGTCAAGCGTGAGCTCATTGGGGAAGGGGGGGAGGGGTGGCAGAGTGGCAGTCTATTGTGTTTTCTGATGAAATCTGGTTCTACCTCGATGCTAGCGATGACAGTGTGTTCATTAGGACAGCAGTTGAGGGCCTGCAACCAACCTGTATGCGTGCTACACATACTGGACCTACACCAGGAGTTATGGCCTGGGGTGCAATTTCGCATGACTGCTGGGGGGCTCTGTAGTTGTTATTCCACGTACCCTGACCGCAGACATGTACGTCAGTCTGGTGATTCGATCTGTTGCGCTGCCATTGATGAACAGTATTCTAGGGGGTGCCTTCGAACAGGATAACGCGCGCCCGCATACCAATGTTGTAACCCAACATACTCTACAGCATGTCGATATGTTGCCATAGCCTGCTCGATCACCAGATCTGTCTCGAATAGAATGCATGTGAGACATCATCGGGCGATAATTGCAGCGTCATCCACAAACGGCATTAATCGTCCCTGTATTGATCAATCAAGTGCAACAGGCATGGTACTCTATCCCACAAACTGACATCTGGTACCTGTAGAACACACTGAATGCACGTTTGCAGCAGTCAACGTTCTGGCGGTTACACCGGTTATTAATGTACCAGCATTTCACATTTGCAATAGCTTAATTCGCACTTACGTTAATCTGTGATCTAGCAATGTCAACTGCTTAAATATGTTACCTAGACATATGTATTCCCGAAATTTAATTGCTCTACATTAATAATTTTTTGCTTCAGCGTATATGTATGTTTCAATCAAAATCGGTTATTGGTTTTAACGCATTTTCTCTGGTTAAAAACAGTTTATACAGAATGCTTTTGTTACCACAAGAATTCCCTAGCTATAACTAAAATTTGCTGGTGTACATTTTGAATTTTAGATAAAACTAGCTCTAACTTTGAACATATTTTGATAAAACTTTTGGTTAAAGAAACTTCTTTGGGGGAAATAATTTATTCAAAAACCACGAAATGCCGACTGGCATTGAAAAACATTTGTGCTGTTTAGTACAACACACCCATACAAAGAAGGAACTTTTTAAGGAACATCACAGAGACATGTCGTCAGTATTAATTTAAGAAACTTCAAGGAAACTTCTCATATGTTAAAATATGTTAATTAGTCTGATACAGAGAATGAAAGCAGCCTGAGTCTCGATAAAAGACATAAAATAGAAAAGCAAAATAGGGAACAAGTAAATTTTCTCTAGCTGTTATTACTTGGAACTGTCGATTCCTGTTAGCTTCAGATTCTGGATGTTCGTCACTAGCTGGTATTATACTTTGAGGTTCGGCACTTGTGACAGCTGCAGCTTCTGGATCTTCTTGACTGGCTGATGCTGTAATTTGAGACTCTACACAGCTACTAGCTACAGCCGTCACCTAAGTAGTCAGGTAATATTGCCACAATGTAAGGTACATCACTTTCTTCAACGTCACATTAATTTTATTTAAAACCTTTTGAAGATAATCTTCATCTTATATTTCCTTAACGACATCTAGAGGCAAACTTGAAGTCACAAACCCTACTCGCGGCTCTGTACCAAACATGGCTTTATGTGGTGAATGCTGATTACCAGAATGAAGTGCTGATTTTTCATAAATTGTACAAAACTAAGGGCGGTTTGATCAATTCATAGTATTGTTGCCTTGCATCCACGACGCCAACGTTTATTTATTGTTGGCAGGCTCGTTACCAGACCCTTGGCTTTGCCTGTACCTTGGTTTCCCGTGAACCACTTTACACTCAGGCCAAAATAAATCTAGCTCACTTATGACGGAATCAACAAAATATCTGCCGTTATCAAGAGTGTAAAATGCAAGGAGCACCAAATGGCAAAATTATATCTGATAACTGACGTGCCACTTCCACGGCTCTCTTGCTTTGCAGTGCATATAACAAAACAAAATTTTGCCAAGTATTCCTGATACCCCATTATAGACTTAACTCCACGACCTTCTTGCATTTGCATGTTGCATGTCGATCAGATCAGCTTGGTAGGTGCTGCTGCAAGTAGCCTGTTTGCAAGTTGGCAGCGCTATAGACTGTGTTAATATCGCTGACAGCGCTCTGCGCCCTCGGCAACGATTCTGTGGTTGGACGGACCAGCAGTTAGCGAGTGGATAGGAAGTGAATGGACACGATATTCTTGGTGGAGACTCTGTGTTGGTAGGTCATGCATTTGTAAAGTGAGATGAAATGATGTGTTTATAAGAAAATACGCAAGGAAATGTGTGATGATGGATGTTTGGTTAATAATGTTTGGGCAGTGGAATTATTGACAACTATATAATTTTTGGAACTGGATGTCATATGAATAAGGTAAAGTTTTCTAAATACATTGTTTGCTCTTCAACAAAATATTTCTTTCGCTACCCGTATGCTTCCTAGTAGTTAGAGTCTATAGCAGTTAGACTCTTTTTATTTAGCTGGCTGTAGTTGCTACTTGCTGTAGTTCATGTTATGAAGATTTTCTGTGAGGTAAGTGGCTTACGAAAAATAATGGTGTTTGCACTGTTGGGACTCGTGACTGAAATGAGTTTAGGCAATTAACAGAGTTCGTGGTGGGTTCATATTTCTTTAACTTAACATTTTTTGGATTTGTGCTACTGTTAGGATTTCTTGCTATTCAGGGCCATTCTTTTGTGTTAGTTATTGGAAGTAATGTTGTCAATGTATAGCAGTCAGATTGCATTGGGCTTGTGTATTGTGGGTAAAAAATGAATGTTTAAGTTTGAGTGGTCGTTGTCAGGGAAAATTCTGTAGGTCAGTGTTTAATAAAAACTACACTCCTGGAAATGGAAAAAAGAACACATTGACACCCGTGTGTCAGACCCACCATACTTTCTCCGGACACTGCGAGAGGGCTGTACAAGCAATGATCACACGCACGGCACAGCGGACACACCAGGAACCGCGGTGTTGGCCGTCGAATGGCGCTAGCTGCGCAGCATTTGTGCACCGCCGCCGTCAGTGTCAGCCAGTTTGCCGTGGCATACGGAGCTCCATCGCAGTCTTTACCACTGGTAGCATGCCACGACAGCGTGGACGTGAACAGTATGTGCAGTTGACGGACTTTGAGCGAGGGCGTATAGTGGGCATGCGGGAGGCCGGTTGGACGTACCGCCGAATTGCTCAACACGTGGGGCGTGAGGTCTCCACAGTACATCGATGTTGTCGCCAGTAGTCGGCGGAAGGTGCACGTGCCCGTCGACCTGGGACCGGACCGCAGCGGCGCACGGATGCACGCCAAGACCGTAGGATCCTACGCAGTGCCGTAGGGGACCGCACCACCACTTCCCAGCAAATTAGGGACACTGTTGCTCCTGGGGTATCGGCGAGGACCATTCGCAACCGTCTCCATGAAGCTGGGCTACGGTCCCGCACACCGTTAGGCCGTCTTCCGCTCACGCCCCAACATCGTGCAGCCCGCCTCCAGTGGTGTCGCGACAGGCGTGAATGGAGGGACGAATGGAGACGTGTCGTCTTCAGCGATGAGAGTCGCTTCTGCCTTGGTGCCAATGATGGTCGTATGCGTGTTTGGCGCCGTGCAGGTGAGCGCCACAATCAGGACTGCATACGACCGAGGCACACAGGGCCAACACCCGGCATCATGGTGTGGGGAGCGATCTCCTACACCGGCCGTACACCACTGGTGATCGTCGAGGGGACACTGAATAGTGCACGGTACATCCAAACCGTCATCGAACCCATCGTTCTACCATTCCTAGACCGGCAAGGGAACTTGCTGTTCCAACAGGACAATGCACGTCCGCATGTATCCCGTGCCACCCAACGTGCTCTAGAAGGTGTAAGTCAACTACCCTGGCCAGCAAGATCTCCGGATCTGTCCCCCATTGAGCATGTTTGGGACTGGATGAAGCGTCGTCTCACGCGGTCTGCACGTCCAGCACGAAAGCTGGTCCAACTGAGGCGCCAGGTGGAAATGGCATGGCAAGCCGTTCCACAGGACTACATCCAGCATCTCTACGATCGTCTCCATGGGAGAATAGCAGCCTGCATTGCTGCGAAAGGTGGATATACACTGTACTAGTGCCGACATTGTGCATGCTCTGTTGCCTGTGTCTATGTGCCTGTGGTTCTGTCAGTGTGAGCATGTGATGTATCTGACCCCAGGAATGTGTCAATAAAGTTTCCCCTTCCTGGGACAATGAATTCACGGTGTTCTTATTTCAATTTCCAGGAGTGTATTAAAGAGGTAGTTTCACCGTTCATTACTGAATGAAGTATAGGTGTAGAAATAAGCCTCCTTCTCTTCGCATCTTTTTTTGCATGCACATTTCACATATATACAGATAAATATTTATCATTTTTATTGTTATGTTGGCATATTTTGTTGATGTTTCAAGTTTTAGTCTGTCTCGACCACCATGACCAATGGCCACATGAGCTGCTTCAATAACATCGAAATTTTCGTCAACATATATTTCATAGGCTCTTTTTTATCACTATCTTTCGCATCCCACAAATATTAATAATCTTGGATCGATTTAATCTTTTATACTGTTTCTGTTTCATTTTTCCACCTAAGTATCCTACTTCAATTTTGTCTAGTAATTTATCGTAACTTGCTTTTGTCGTCACACTGTAGTGGTTGTCTTTTTCTTCGTGTTCATAAATCAGTAATATCCTTTTTTTAAATCCTTATTTCCACCGCGTTTCTTGATTTAGGCCTGCCATGAGAAATGCGTATACGTTCGTGGCAGAAGACTAACTCAGCGGGTGTGCACAGCCGGATGTCGTGTCGGCCGACTCGCCCCGCCGGAGTCAACGACGCCGCTCGACCAATCAGAAACGTTGTATCACATGCAGGCTGAATAAACCTTGACCTGCCTCGGAACAGTTTTCGCCGCAGCATTTATCTCGTGTAACTGATAACTTTTTTAAAGTATGCCGTAGCTGTGTACGTGAAGTCGAGACGAACGTATATGTGCTATCTGATCAATAGTATCCGGACGTCAAATAGCGGACAGCGTTACGGGGCGCGTCCAACGTTCGCCTTTGTGACGGCTTGTCTCTGCTGGTAACACTTTCAACGAGGTGTCTGAATGTCTGTGGGAGAGTGGCTGCCAATTTTTCCTCAGCAGCCGAGGCCAGAGAAGGTACGCTGGTATATTAGATGCTGGGGTCAGAAGCAATTTAGACGATCTGTCTCATCCCATACGTGTTCAACTGAGTCCAGATCGGGATTCTGGACACGCTAGTCCATTTCACGGATGTTATTGTCCATAAACCAGTGCCACACACATACAAGTACTGCCGCACAGACAGAAGATTTTTCCTTTATGACAGTGTGCATTGTCTTGGTGGTACAACCTTTGTCTCCGAACTGTCTCTCTAGTTAGTAGAATCAGATAGTCAACCGCTTCAGTTATAAGCAGTTTCAGAACTTCATATTTACATTTGCACAGTGAATCTCTACTATTATTGTAACAAACAGCGTTAAGTTCAAATGGTTCAAATGGCTCTAAGCACTATGGGACTTAACATCTGAGGTCATCAGTCCCCCATATTTAGAACTACTTCAACGTTCGCAAGAGAGCTTCTGTAAAGTTGGGAAGGTAGGAGACGAGGTACTGGCAGAAGTAAAGCTGTGAGGACGGGGCGTGAGTCGTGCTTGGGTAGCTCAATTGGTACAGCACTTGCCCGCAAAAGGCAAAGGTCTACATCTACATCTACATCCATATTCCGCAAGCCACCTGACGGTGTGTGGCGGAGGGTACCCTGAGTACCTCTATCGGTTTTCCCTTCTATTACAGTCTCGTATTGTTCGTGGAAAGAAGGATTGTCGGTATGCCTCTGTGTGGGCTCTAATCTCTCTGCTTTTATCCTCATGGTCTCTTCGCGAGATATACGTAGGAGGGAGCAATATACTGCTTGACTCTTCGGTGAAGGTGTGTTCTCGAAACTTCAACAAAAGCCCGTACCAAGCTACTGAGCGTCTCTCCTGCAGAATCTTCCACTGGAGTTTATCTATCATCTCCGTAACGCTTTCGAGATTACTAAATGTTCCTGTAACGAAGCGCGCTGCTCTGCGTTGGATCTTCTCTCTCTCTTCTATCAACACTATCTGGTACGGATCCCACACTGCTGAGCAGTAGTCAAGCAGTGGGCGAACAAGTGTACTGTAACCTACTTCATTTGTTTTCGGATTGCATTTACTTAGGATTCTTCCAATGAATCTCAGTCTGGCATCTGCTTTACCGACGATCAACTTTATATGATCATTCCATTTTAAATCACTCCTAATGCGTACTCCCAGATAATTTGTGGAATTAACTGCTTCCAGTTGCTGACCTGATATATTGTAGCTAAATGATAAGGGATCTATCTTTCTATGTATTCGCAGCACATTACACTTGTCTACATTGAGATTCAATTGCACTTCCCTGCACCATGCGTCAATTCGCTGCAGATCCTCCTGCATTTCAGTACAATTTTCCATTTTTACAACCTCTCGATACACCACAGCATCATCTGCAAAAAGCCTCAGTGAACTTCCAGTGTTATCCACAAGGTCATTTATGTATATTGTGAATAGCAACGGTCCTATGACACTCCCCTGCGGCACACCTGAAATCACTCTTACTTCGGAAGACTTCTCTCCATTGAGAGTGACATGCTGCGTCCTGTTATCTAGGAACTCTTCAATCCAACCACACAATTGGTCTGATAATCCATATGCTCTTACTTTGTTCATTAACCGACTGTGGGGATCTGTATCGAACGCCTTGCGGAAGTCAAGAAACACAGCATCTACCTGTGAACCCATGTCTATGGCCCTGTGAGTCTCGTGGACGAATAGCGCGAGCTGGGTTTCACACGACCGTCTTTTTCGAAACCCATGCTGACTCCTACAGAGTAGATTTCTAGTCTCCAGAAAAGTCATTATACTCGAACATAATACGTGTTCCAAAATTCTACAACTGATCGACGTTAGAGATATAGGTCTATAGTTCTGCACATCTGTTTGACGTCCCTTCTTGAAAACGGGGATGACCTATGCCCTTTTCCAATCCTTTGGAACGCTACGCTCTTCTAGAGACCTACGGTACACCGCTGCAAGAAGGGGGGCAAGTTCCTTCGCGTACTCTGTGTAAAATCGAACTGGCATCACATCAGGTCCAGCGGCCTTTCCTCTTTTGAGCGATTTTAATTCTCTCTCCCTCTGTCGTCTATTTCGATATCTACCATTCTGTCATCTGTGCGACAATCTAGAGAAGGAACTACAGTGCAGTCTTCCTCTGTGAAACAACTTTGGAAAAACACATTTGGTATTTCGGCCTTTAGTTTGTCATCCTCTGTTTCAGTACCATTTTGGTCACAGAGTGTCTGGACATTTTGTTTTGATCCACCTACCGCTTTGGCATAAGACCAAAATTTCTTAGGATTTTCTGCAAGGCAGTACATAGGACTTTACTTTCGAATTAATTGAACTCCTCTTGCATTGCCCTCCTCACACTACATTTCGCTTCGCGTAATTTTCGTTTGTCCGCAAGGCTTTGGCTATGTTTATGTTTGCTGTGAAGTTCCCTTTGCTTCCGCCGCAGTTTTCTAACTCGGTTGTTGTACCACGGTGGCTCTTTTCCATCTCTTACAATCTTCCCTGGCACATACCCATCTAATGCATATTGTACGATGGTTTTGAACTTTGTCCACTGATCCTCAACACTATCTGTACTTGAGACAAAACTTTTGTGTTGAGCCG
Source organism: Schistocerca cancellata (assembly GCF_023864275.1). NCBI lineage: Eukaryota > Metazoa > Arthropoda > Insecta > Orthoptera > Acrididae > Schistocerca > Schistocerca cancellata. Next base: position 171,240,828 of record NC_064631.1, on the reverse strand, counting down.
TCGGGTACTCTGTAATCTGCTTTATGTCACTTTGGCTAAACAGAAAAATCTTCCTACCTTTTTTAATATTTCTATTTACAGCTGAAATCATCGATGCAGTAATCGCTTTATGATCGCTGATTCCCTGTTCTGCGTTAACTGTTTCATATAGTTCGGGTCTCTTTGCCACCAGAAGGTCTAATATGTTATCTCCACGAGTCGGTTCTCTGTTTAACTGCTCAAGGTAGTTTTCAGATAAAGCACTTAAAAAAATTTCACTGGATTCTTTGTCCCTGCCACCCGTTATGAACGTTTGAGTCTCCCAGGCTATATCCGGCAAATTAAAATCTCCACCCAGAACTATAACATGGTGGGGAAATCTACTCGAAATATTATCCAAATTATCCTTCAGGTGCTCAGCCACAACCACTGCTGAGCCAGGGGGCCTATAGAGACATCCTATTACCAGGTCCCGAGTTAGAGTCTCAGTCCGACACACAGTTTTAATCTTCCAGGAAGTTTCATATCAGAGCACTCTCCGCTGCAGAGTGAAAATCTCAAAAAAATGGTTCAAATGGATCTGAGCACTATGGGACTTAACATCTATGGTCATCCGTCCCCTAGAACTTAAAACTACTTAAACCTAACTAACCTAAGGACATCACACACATCCATGCACGAGGCAGGATTCGAACCTGCGACCGTAGCGGTCGCGCGGTTCCTGACTGAAGCGTCTAGAACCGCTCGGCCACACCGGCCGGCTATAAATTAGCAAACCATTAGAATACAGTGGACTCCGTACGTTGGGATAAACGCTAGCAAATCGAAAGAGGTAACCGGCCTATTTGTACTTTTGTTGGGAGGATTCCAACCCTTGAGAATATGTCGGCTTACCTGTCATGCACATCGTTTTAAGGTGCTTACTTAATCTACAAATATTAGCAGTTCTTGGCTGTCCGTCGTACGTAATTAATTTACCGTAGATATGAAGGTAGATGACACATTAAAAATGTATGCTTGAATATTATCAAAAAATATGTGTATTAATGGTATTAATGGCTACTACAAGCTTATATTCACTGCAATCCAAAAAAAAAGAAAAAAAAAGCGACGTAACCCAAAGGTATTACCCAAATGGGCCGGTAATCGGTAGACGTGATGTAAATGTACAGACGAACAAATGATTAAAATTTCAGAAAAATTAACTTATTTATTCAATAGAAAGGTCTTCACAAATTGAACAAGTCATTAACACGTTGGTCCACCTCCGGCTCGTATGCAAGCAGTTATTCGGCGTATCACTGACTAATAGAGTTGTTGTTCGTTCTCCTGATGGATACCCAGCCAAAAATCTTCCCAACAGGCACGTTAGACCGTCAAAATGCCGAACTGACTCGAGGGTCCTGCCCACAATGCTTCAAACGTTGTCAAGAGATCCGGTGACTTTGCTAGCATAGGGTTTGACAAGCACGACGAAGAAAAGCAGCGGAAACTCTCGCCGTGCACGGGTGGGGCTTGTCTTGCTCGAATTAAGCCCAGGATAGCTTTTCATCAAGTACATAAAAACGGAGGGGTGTAATACCGTCGACGTACTGCTGTGCTACAAATGTACAGAATATGACAACCATAGGGCTGCTGTTATCAACAGAAATGGCATCCCAAACCATCACTTCTGACTATCGATCAATATGGCTGGCGGCAGTCAGCTTGATATCCCACCACCGCCCGGAGCAATCCCAAACACTTCTTGTCTTCAGTAATGAGTCCCGTTTCGAACTGAGGTCCGATTACCAATGTACACGTGCCTGAAGACGCCTCAGACAGCGGTGGGATACCAAGCTGACTGTCGCCCACCATACGACACGGCGACCGGGAGTGATGGTCTTAGGTGCCGTTTTCTTTTTCTAAGCAACACCACTGTGGTTGACGTATGCTGTACATTTTTAGTGCAGCAGTACGTCGACGGAATTCTACGCCCCATTTAGTTGCCCCTCATGGTATGCCACCCAAAGCTTACATTTCAGCAAGATAATGCCCACCGGCGCACGGTGAGTGTTTCTCCTGCTCGTCCTCGTGCTCGACAAACCCTGCCTCGACCATCGACCAGCTAGGCCGCCGCTTCTCCCCCCCCCCCGTCCCTCCCCCGCCCCCCCCCCCGCCCCATCTCAGAACGTCTGGACAGTTGTGGACAGGGCCTCCTACCAGCTCTGCATCTGACGCGCCAATTGGACTGAATTTGTCACTGTACCCTCAGCAGGACATCCAACAACTCTGGCAATCAATGCCAAGTGTACTGTTTCTCCTGGGTGGTCTGGGGTTTAAAAAAAATGTAAACTACATATTACGATAAATTTTATAAAGAACCGACAAGTCACGCCAAGGAAAAAGAGATAGAACTACAATGGTCATGTTATTCCATTGACTCTTGCCCTTTCCTTTGTCATTCGCTTATCTTATCTGCTTGGGTTCGGACGTAAGAGGACGTTCTTGTGTAAAGCTCGTCTTGCTGTACCAGCTAACAATGTAAGTTGTACTTAAAACCAGAAAAATATAATGGATTTGTTGTCAAAAGAATTTGTGTATGTGGTCAATCAATTTGTAATCTGATGCCTGGATTGTCATAAGTATATATGGGCCTTAACAACGAATTTTCATTGTTAGACGCCATCAAAGAAAATCTTTAACATTTTTCTTTTAGCTCATATACGAGACGTGCCGTCGGTTAGGACAATTAACTTTCTTTCAGATCCCACTAGCACGGCGGCCGCTGATAATAATTTAACAATATTTACTTACTGCTTTTCTGTATATAACGAGATAACATCCCAGGCAGAAAAGGTCTGCTCACAGGATTCCAGTTCCGTTATAGGATTTCATTTGTACATGCTACTCTTCTTATCTTATATCGGGGAATCGAGACGAAACCACGATATTAAGTTAGGTATTGCAGTACTTTACATCGAACAGACTTGTGAAATATTCTCTGGTGCAATAAACACACGACTTCTCACGAGCCTGAATAATACCTGTTGTGTTGGGTAAAGAAGGAAAGGACAATTAACCATCGACGATTACGTAACTACCCTGAGAACTGAACTAGTTTATTAATTACTGATCTATGTCGGGCTAACTTAAAAGATATTGCACTGTTAAGAACATTCTTGTAAGTCATTTGCAGAAAAGTGTTTTCAACCGCTACTATTGAGTCATTAAGAACACGATTACATTGGTAGACTGCCGTATAATTTTTATATATCACTATTGTTATATTTTTACATTACACAAGGCGAATAACTGTTTTATAAGGTCCACCGGTGGACCGACGCTCTATTGACTTGATCAGAGACCCTGAGCAAGACAAACGAGATGTGTAAGCAGAAGAAGGCATACTCCTTCAATTTTGGTACTGGAGATTGATGTGTGAAAGCGTTATAATGTACACAGTTATTTATAAATTTGTTTTTTGTTAGTGTGGTGCAATTACGTGTAGCGCTATAAGTTGTCAAAAAAAGTTTTTTTAGAGGAAAAGATAAATGGTTGTCAGCCAATCGGTCAAAATGCCGCGGTTTCACTCGACTGTGGGCTGATTCATCTTTGTGAAACAAGCCAGCTCAACCACAGTTTGTTCACGTTATACCGCATGTGTGGTATCGTCAGAAGATCGCGGCGCCAGACCAAAGTCGGCAAATACCAGAACCATTGGCGAAGTCTCGCTGCAGTCCGCCACGACGAACGGATGGCGCTCCTGAAGACACGCACTCTCTCTCTCAGCGGTGCAGCACCATCCCACGGAAATCGATACTGGGCCGAGGATGGACCCGTTCTGACCCATTTCGTGACCCCCAATGAGCCAGTTAGGACACCAGCCCAAATCAAGCCTCAGATGGAACTGTACTTATATGCATAAATATTGAGCTTGTTCCTCAAGAGAAGTGTTTGTGTGTATCATGTGATGCTTCATTGATCAAAGAAAGTTGTGCAAATTCGGCACACTGCAGTGGCAATGGATTAAATAAAGTTAAGTAAATTGTTTTTATCACTCTTGTAATAAAGTGAACTGATGTTCCATATCTTGTAATTCCGAATAGCAATGTCCCACAGCGATCAGAGAACCCATAATTAGGACGGGACGATTGTAGTTTCGTCAGGTCATAACAATAAGTACAGCTATAACTGGCTGGTTGACTCAATTTGAAGGGAGGCAAGGGCAAACAACCTACATGGCGATAACCAGTAAAGCACTGTCGGTTACAATACATTTTACAGGTGGAAACAGCTTTACTCTTTCATAACGTAATGAGAAAAGCACTTGCAAGTGGAAATTTGTCCCGAAATGCGTTATGCTCGAGGTATATTTAATAAGTAAAAATCATGTTTGGCAACAGCATTTGTTTAAGTGTTGAAAATGAAACAATGCATAGATTTACCAAGTGTACCGGTATGAAATGAGCGTTAAGATACAAACGTGTCGATAGGGAACATTTGTTGTGAACGAGCTTTAATTTTTTTTTTGTTTGGTTGGTATGACATCTGTCAAAGAAATTTAGTATACATCATGACATGGAACAAACAACATCATATGTTTTCATCGTGTTAACAATGTCGAATTTTGTACCAGAAAGTGATGATTTGCGGAAAGTACTAATTTTTTGTTTTCATTTGAAAAAAGTGCTGCAGAGTCGCATCGAATGCTTGTCGAGGCATACGGTGATCATGCTCTATCAGAAGCAACATGCAAAAGATGGTTTCAACGATTCAGAAATAATGATTTTGATGTAAGAAATGAAGAACGTGGAAGACCACCAAAAAAGTTCGAAGACGCCGAATTGCAAGCAATATTGGATGAAGATGATACTTTGAGTCAGAAGCAAATGGCAGAAATGCTAAATGTTGCACAACAAACAATTTCTGACCGTTTGAAAGTTATGGGAAAGATCCAAAAGTGTGGAAAATGGGTCCCACATGAACTGCATGAAAGACAGATGGAAAACCGAAAAACCATTTGTCAAATTTTGCTTCAAAGACATGAAGGAAAATCAGTTTTGCATCGAATTGTTACTTGCGATGAAAAATGGATTTATTTTAAGAATTCTAAATGGGAAAAATCATGGGTTAATCCCGGACAACCATCAACATCGACTGCAAAACCAGATCTATTCGGCAAGAAGACAATGCTCTGTGTTTGGTGGGATCAGAAAGGTGTGGTGTATCATGAGCTTTTAAAACCCGGCGAAGCTGTGAATACTAATCTCTACTGACAACAAATGATCAATTTGAACTATGCACTGATCGAAAAAAGACCAGAATGGCCAGGAGACATGGCAAAGTAGTTTTTTTTACACGGCAATGCAATTGGTTCAGGATACAGTCAAAACACTTGGCTGGGAGCTGCTACCCCACCCGCCGTATTCACCCGACTTGGCCCCTTCCGACTACCATCAATGGGACACGCATTGGCTGAGGAACACTTCGATTCCTACGAAGAAGTCGAAAATTGGTTGTCTGATTGGTTTGCTTCAAAAGACGAACATTTCTATTGGCGTAGTGTCCACAAATTGCCAGAAAGGTGGTCAAAATGTATAGAAAGCAATGGTCAGTACTTTGAATAAAATGTTTTTACTTTTCAATTCAAAATTAGTGTTTCATTTTCACAAAGAAATGCTCATTTCATACCGATACACCTAGTAAATGTTGCAATTCTCACTAACGTGTTTTGTACTGTCCCATCGATGTGCGGAGCAGGCGGTGCTTACCGACGGGAAACACGTATTTCCGAGAGTTGACAAAGTGAACCGCGGCCCGTCAACGGTTGTCGCCTCCTGCTGCCAAATGGCGTTGCGGCGCTGGTAAGTGTCCTGTCACCCCGCAGCCAGAACTCAACACTAAGGTGTACGGGCACAACACGCCTAGGCCCTATGAGACCGAAGCCCAGGTGGCGCTACAGTGCCCGCCTCGCTAGAGTCTATTCACACGGGACGTAACTTACAGCGCCTTGTTAAGTCAGCTGACGCAGGGCATTCTCTCCTGTAATCTAAATGGTCGTATTAGCACCAGCCGACAACGAAACTGAACGTCACTTTCCTCTCATGAATTCAAGGTGAGAACGCTGAAACGTTACATTGGCGGGAAGTGGACATCTCGTGACCATTTGATCCCGTGTGGGTCAGTTCTGTGTCACGATGAGGCGTTAATTTCATCTCGCTGTACTAATTCTTGTTACAGGTGCAGCGAAATGCTGCAGTAGTTAAGAAACTCTACTCTCATTCACGAGGAGGGCTTTTTAGATATACGTTTCTCTTGGCTTCCCTGAGATGCTTAAGGACGTGTTGATTTCTTTTAAAACTGCGTGGCTGATTTCCTTCTCTAATCCAGTCTACATCACCATTTACATCTACAGCCTTACTTAGAAACCATTTTGAAGTGGGTGGTAGAGGGCCTCTACACCAGTTATTACAGTTTTTTCACATTCCGTTCACGTATGAAGAGCGGAAAGAGTGTTTAAGTGCCTCTGTATGTGCTGTAATTGATCTAATCTTGTCTCCGCGATCCCAACGGAAACGAGATTGTGATATATTCCTATATTTATCACTTTTACTTGGTTTCTGACATTTACTAAGTAGGTTTTCGCGACCTAATTATCAGCTGGCTCTGCCTTGCTTCAAGCTCTCCAGTGCGTCACAAAATATCTGTGACCATTCGTACTGTCCCTCTTTGTATACGTTAAAAATTCTCCGTTAGTCCTATTTGGTATGGGTCCCACACACTTAACACATATTCTAGGATGGTCCATACGAGTGTTTTGCAACAAATCTCCTTTATTTATTGCATTTTCCCTGTATTCCACGAATAAACCGAAGACTGCCACCTGCTTTACCTACAATTGAGCCTACGTTATCGTTCCACTTCATATCCTTTCAGATTTTTACATCCAGGCATTTGTAAGAGTTGACGGATTCCAGTTGTGTATTCATAGCACACACAATTCGTTTTGTGAAGTGCATTTTTTTAAATTTTTGTACATTCAAGTAGATCGCCAGTCTTCGCACCAATTTGAAATCCGCATCTGACTGAATATTGGTGCAACATTTTTCATACTTAGTTGCAGATAACTGCATCGTCTATGCAGTGTCAGAGGTAACGACTGATGCTTTCTTCTAGGTCACGAATACACAACGTGAACAATAAGGTTCTCATCATACTTTCCTGGCACATATCTGAATTTACTTGTACATCTGTCGATGATCCTCTACCCGAGATAACATGCAGAGCCATCCGTACCAAAAAATCCCCAGTTCAGTCCCAAATTTCGCTTTCCATCCTACAGGATCGTACTTTGGATAGTAAGAACATATCTGGTACGTAGCAGATACTTTTACGAACTCAAGAAATACTGAATCTGGTTGACTGTCTTTCTTGTACTACGTTTCTACTGATTTTCCCCATAGACGATAAGTTATGCCACAGTACACCTTCAGAAAGAATGTGAGGATACTGAATGCGTAATTCAATATGTAAAAGGAGATGAAAATATAATAGTCGTGGAGGACTGAAATGCAGTTGTAAGAAAAGAAGTACAAGAGAGAGGAGGAAGACTAATTAAGTTCTGCAATAAGTTTCCGCTAGTAATAGTGAATGCTCTGTTTAACAATCATAAGAGGAGGTACACTTGGGAAAGGCTGGGAAATACGGGAAGATTTCAGGTTCATTACATCATGGCCAGGCAGGGATTCCGAAATCAGATGGATAGTAAGGCGTATCCAGCAGTAGATATAGATTCAGATCACAGTTTAGTAGGTGAAGTTTAAGAAACTAGTCAGGAAGAATGAATGCGCAAAGAAGTGGGATGCGTAAGCACTAAGGAATGAAGAGGCATGCTTGAAGTTGTCTTAAGCTATAGATACTACGATAGAGGACAGCTCAGCAGGCAGGTCAGTTGAAGAAGGATGGACACTAAAAGGATTATCACAGAAGTTGGAAAGAGAGATAAAGGTACAAAGAAGGTAATTGCGAAGAAACTGTGGGTAACATGAGAAATACTCCAGTTGATCGATGAAACAAGACAGTCCAAAAATGTTCAGGGAAATTCAGGAATGTAGAAATACAAGTCATTTGGGAATGAAACAAACAGGAAGTGCAGGGAAGCTAAGGCAAACGGCTGCATGAAAAATGTAAGTAGATTCTAAAAGAAATTATTGCCGGAAGGACTGACTCAGCAAACAGAAAAGGCAAAGCCTTCGGTCAAATTAAAAGCAAGGGTGGTAACAGTAAAGTGTACAATGGTAATTCCACGGTTAAATGCAGAAGAGAGAGCGAATAGGTAGGAAGAGTAATCTAAGGTCTCTCTGACAGAAAAGACTTGTCTGATAGTGTGATAGAAGAAGAAACAGGAGTCCCTACAGAAGAAACGGGGTATCCAGTATTAGAATGATATTTAATAGAGCTTTAGAAAAGGTCGAGTACCGCAGAAGACAGCATTCTATGAGAATTTCTAAAATCACAGTGGAAAGTGGCAACAAAACGACTATTCACGTGGGTCAATCCCGCGTCCGGCCATCCTGATTTAGGTTTTCCGTGATTTCCCTAGCTCACGTCAGGCAAATGCCGGAATGTTTCCTTTCAAAGGGCACGGCCGATTTCCTTCCCCATCCTTCCCTAATCCGAGCTTGTGCTCCGTCTCTAACGACCTCGTTGTCGACAGGAGGTTAAACACTAATCTCCTCCTCACGTTGGTGTATATAGAATGTATGAATCTGGCGATACACTTTTGGAAAAACATCGTCGACAGCCTTGCACAGCGTGTCCGTCAGCACATTCAGAAGATGCACTTCCACCTCCAGCACAGCGAGGGACGGTAATGTTCGGGCAGCACTGCAGCCACCATACACGGGCCCATATCGGGTCCTCCAACGCGGCCACGCCGACAATTATCTTGCTTCGCGGCAAGCCCACAACAGCCTCCCACTCCCGCCTCAAGCCCTCCTGGGTCCTACACGACGCTCTGGATACATCGCATGCCGAGGATGACACCCCTAAACCAAAACACGTTCCAGCTTCCTTCCCCAACATCAGTCATTACTCAATGACCGATCTGCTCAGCATCATAACCCCCGGCTTCGTCGTCCGGGTTACGCTACGGCCTCCCACGACATCCGCCGCAGCACCTAGAACTGTTCCGCGTCTACAATCTACGCATCAGTTACGACAATAACTCGAGAAACGGCCGATCGTTTCCTTCGCGCGCCAGTCACGTCACGGTCGGTCAAGCGCACCTGCGCCTTAACCTCGTAACACACCGCTGCTCTCGGCGCAGCGCCGGCAGGTCAACATGTGCAAGAGGCGGCCGCCATGAGAAACGGTCCGGCCGAAACTGTCATACTTCCACGCATTCGCTAAACGTCCCTTTTCCTGCCGAAAGACACACTGTGGAGTGTAAGTATTCATAGAATTTAGACTGTCTACTGCCCAAGTACGTCACTGTGCGGCTCTCTGGCATTATTAAGCTAAACTAGAGAGAGAGAACCAACGAATTCTATTACTTCACTGTCATTGTTTTATGTATTTGTAAGTGATATGGAAATCAATCAAATGTCGTTTAATTGTATTAGCTTCTCAGTGTTACTCCATGATGAGAAATTTCCTAGAAATTCAGAATCTACGCCATTACGAAGTACAAGGATGCTACAAAATATTGAAGTGATTTAATAAACTGTGTCTACATTAATTGGCGTATTGTCACAAAACCCAACTTTCAATCAATAAAACACAAAAACTTTGTATTGTAGCAACAGCACTTCAGATTTATGCCATGAGAGCGCAGAAGTGAGCGGTTAGGCAAGAAGGCGACATTCGGTAAGAAAGCGTATGTTGTGCTTGAAATGCGTTTACATCAGTATCCGTAGCAGTGCAACGACTCAATAGAACGAACAAAGATCCACCAACTGCCAACTCCATTGGGTGACGGTATGCGTGGTCTAAAGTTTCGGAATGCGTCTGCAAATGGAAATCAACGTGTTTGTATACCGTGAGTGAATAAACGGTTGACCACGTGCGGGCGAGTTTCTCACGTAGCCCATAGAAGTCGATAAACACGGTAAACAGACTGTTTGGAAGATCTTAAGGAGACGACCGCTTGCAAGTGCTACAAGTCCTGACTCCTTATGACATGGTCAAACGCTTTGAATTTTCAGCGCAGTTGCAACAGATTATGGAAGTGGATGGATTTTATGAGAAATTCATCTTAAGCAATGAAGCAACTTTTTTGTGAATGGTGCAGCGAGCAACCAGAATGTGAGAATCTGGGGAACAAAGAAACCACACGCTGTGGTTCAGAACATGACACTGAAAGTGGCTACACTGAGTCGCAGCGCCAGAGATTATTATTCCGCCGCCTCCACTGGTGCAGTAGTAGTTCAGCGGTTGCCGTGGGCAGTACTTGTTGAGAGGATGCCGAGAGCAGTACTAGTTCAGAGGATGTCGAGTGCAGTTGTTGTTCTGTTGGGCGAGAGAGTAGATGGTGTTCGGTTGGTGTATTGTATAGATGGAAGATGTTGCAGTGATCACAGTGTATTCTTCGTCACTGTATATTGAGGTAAAAAAAATTATTTCACATTTCTTTAATGACAATGCCTCTTGGTCACAGGTTCAGTTAACAAAGCATCTGGCTTGTGTTCATGTGTTAGACTTGTAATCCTGGTTTCTATGTGCAATTATAGTATTTCTGGTTTTTCAATTACCTCATTGTAAATGGTGTTTAAAATATCTTGTCGTATTGAGGAAGAACCGTGCCAGATAAATGTACGTTGAATCACATTACCGCACACAGAACAGTTACACTTGTGCTTTGTTGTTTCGTAGCTTTTCTTTTTAATTAAGCCCCCATGCACGTCGCGACCTCTGCTTCGGATCGTCCCTTGGAATTATTTTGATAGTAAAATAGCAGACAGTAATATTGTTGTAGTAATTTGTAGGATATAAGATGAACATCAACTAAAGCCAAACGAGGAAATGAGACACTTAAAGTAGTAAAGGAGTTTTTCTATTTGGGAAGAAAAATAACTGATGATGGTGGAGGTAGAGAGGATATAAAATGTAGACTGGCAATGGCAAGGAAAGCGTTTCTGAAGAAGAGAAATTTGTTAACATCGAGTATAGATTTAAGTGTCAGGGAGTCGTTCCTGAAAGTATTTGTATGGAGTGTAGCCATGTATGGAAGTGAAACATGGACAATAAATAGTTTGGACAGAAAGAGAATAGAAGCTTTCGAAATGTGGTGCTAGAGAAGAATGTTGAAGATTAGATCGGTAGATCACGTAACTAATGAGGAGGTATTGAATAGGATTGGGGAGAAGAGAAGTTTGTGGCACAACTTGACTAGAAGAAGGGATCGGTTGGTAGGACATGTCCTGAGGCAACAAGGGATCACAAATTTAGCATTGGAGGGCAGCGTGAAGGGTAAAAATCGTAGAGGGAGACCAAGAGATGAATACACTAAGCAGATTCAGAAGGATGTAGGCTGCAGTAGGTACTGGGAGATGAAGGAGCTTGCACAGGATAGATTAGCATGGAGAGCTGCATCAAACCAGTCTCAGAACTGAAGACCACAACAACAACGATTTGTAGTTTAGTAATTGTAGTCTATATTGCATGTGTAGATTTGGTAATTGAGCATATGTAGTTGTCTTGTCATTCTTCTAATGGTATTTTTGCAGAATTTAATTTTTGATGCCTCGTATACGGGATTGACAATTTTGTGCAATTGTGAAGGTTTTAATTTAATAATCTTTGGCGCAATCTCTGGCGCTGTGCCTCAGTGTAGCCACCTTTCATATGCCCCTCCTCCACGGACTAGAATTTGATGGTATTTTTGCCACCATTGGTGGTGAAATACCATCAAATTCGTCCAAAAAACACAGACAAAATAAAGGATGATATTAATAAGTAAATATCACATAACTAAATAAATTTTGGCTTTGCACTGACCCATCAATAATCTAATATATAAAATACAGTAAGGAATACAAATGCTTGCATACATGTGATTTTACATAATAGTTTACACAAGTATCATTTGTCAGAGTAGTTACACAGTTCAATCAATAGCACCAGCAATGACGAACAGGTGCATGTAAGAGTCTCATAGCATTTCATAAACAGTAAATACACCAAAAATCAGTTTATACAAATATTCACATAAAATCTTTCCAATTGTTAAATAAACAAGTAGCACTCCTCATAGTAGTTGAAATTTCCAACAGTGGTACCCAGAAATGGTTAACAGGTGCAAATAGCAGTCCCATAACATTTCATAAATAGTAAATACACAATAAATCAGTTTACACAAATATTCACATAAAATCTTTTCGATAGTTCAATAAACAAGTAGCACTCCTCAGAGTAGTTGACAGTTCCAACAGGAGCACCCAGCAATGGTCAACAGGTGCAAATAGCATTCCCATAACATTTCATCAGCAGTATTTGAACAGCTCCAACAGTGGCACCCAGCAATGGTCAACAGGTGCAGACAGCAACAAGTGACATCTCATCAGTGGTTGAGCAGTTCCAACGGTGGCACCCAGCAATGTTGAACAGGTGCATACAGCAACAAGTGACATTATCTCGGCAGCAGCAGTTTCATCAGTGGCACCCAGTAATGTTGAACAGGTGCAGACAGCAACAAGTGACACTATCTCAGTAGAGTCAGTTCCATCAGTGGCACCCAGTAATGTTAAACAGGTGCAGGCAGCAACAAGTGACATCATTTCAGTAGAAGCAGTTCCATCAGTGGCACCCAGTAATGTTGAACAGGTGCACAAAGCAACAAGTGACATCATTTCAGTAGAAGCAGTTCCATCAGTGCACCCAGCGAAGTTGACAGGTGCAGGTAACAGTCCATAATATTCACCAGCAATAATTACGCAGTTCATCAGAGTTCCGCAGCAGAAATTAAACATTTCCAAGTGGCACCCACCAATGATAATAGGTGTAGGCACGAACAACAGTTTGAATGCACACATAATTGCTTTTACAAAATTATTATCAATACTCGTACATTAAACATACAAATTATAATAAACACACAAATGATTGTCATATTAACTATTACAAATACACAAATATCTGTAAACCTATAATGTTTATAGGTGTCAGTGCAAGCCACAACAAACAAGTAAAATAATATTTGGGTGGTAGGTCGGTACCAATTATTTTGGATTAGGAAAGGAAAACACACAAAACACACTCAATCATCTTTCATACACATATTAAGTACTACTGTGTAATTGAATAGTGTTAACTGTGTAAATGCAATTCTGTCAAAATTTGATGTTCAACTTGTGTATCAAGTAGTAGTGGCAGCAGTGTATAACAGTCAATAATAGTTAGTCAACGTCATAGTCATCATGTCAAGACCAATGTTTGCCAAGCCAAATCAAAATGTATGTTTGCTGAACAACTGTCAGTGTGCCTTATATGCAAATACTTCCTCTCTCAAAAAAAAAATAAATAAATAAATAAATAAATAAATAAAAAAGTATATGCTGCTTATTGATTTAACAAAGTGTGTGTGTGTGTAGACAATCTTCCTTCTACTGGGGTGTTCTAGTCTGCCATCTTCATCCTTCTTGTTCCATATAAACCAACAACAAAAAAATATGCTCCTCACTTACTTTACCTCTTATCTACTCCAATGATCATAATACCTCTTTAATACGTCGATACATATAAACCTTATCACCAATATCGTTTACCTTACCTCTTATCCACCAAAACTCCAATAATCACCATCATCACACAATCTCAATACTTAAATAATACCTCTTCAATAGGTCGATACATATAAACCTTATCACCAATGTCATTTACCTTACCTGTTATCCACCAAAACTCCAATAATCTCAACATCACACAATCTCAATACTTCAATAATACCTCTTCAGCACGTCGATACATATAAACCTTATCACCAATATCATTTCACTTCCATAACAACTCTTATCACCAATATCATTTACCTTACCTCTTATCCACCAAAACTCCAATAGTCGTCAACATCACACAATCTCAATACTTCAATAATACCTCTTCAGCACGTCGATACATATAAACCTTATCACCAATATCATTTCACTTCCATAACAACTCTTATCACCAATATCATTTACCTTACCTCTTATCCACCAAAACTCCAATAGTCATCAACATCACACAATCTCAATACTTCAATAATACCTCTTCAGCACGTCGATACATATAAACCTTATCACCAATATCATTTCACTTCCATAACAACTCTTTCCTCTAGTCAGTTTCCTCGAACAAGTACAGATAAAATCCTAGTGCAAACTTCAGTTCATCATCCCTTACAACCCAAAGACACAATGTCCACACACAACCTCTGTGTAATCCACCTGAGCCAAATCTTCTACTCATTATCAATTATAAAATACATTTTGGTTACCTTGTCCATCATAAAGTAAAGAAATGCATACATGACCTCTAACAGCCTTCAGTTTGAATAACTTTCGGTAAGTAGGTGTGAGTACGTAGTATGAATGAACACATAAGACTTTGAATTAATAAATCGTAATATTTCACAGTGTGTATACCATTTCAACAATCATTGTGAAACAGAAGCAAACATGTGGAGTATTTCTTTGTGTCAAGTGTCACTTGCTATTTCAATGGCTCACGAAGAATGCAGTGTAATAACTGTCAATGGTCTAAAGCTAGTGTTGGTATTTAATGTCGTTAGCTTCCTTTCTATTAGCATGAATTTATACACCTTCCATAAAACCTCCAGTTCATTTGACTTCAATGAAGTTTCTTGTACCAATGTAGGTCGTAGAATTACAGAAGTTCATTTTCCTATCTTTAAATATAAGGCACTGAGCGTAAGCAAAACATGTAATAGCGAGTAAATATATCAGTAGAGAACAGAATGTCAACAAATGGATGTAGCACAATCCCTACAACGAGGCTTTGCGAAGCGAACAATCTATAATTAATACCATAGTGTAAACTAAACTCCATGTTCGTTCACAGTATATAAACATTTCTATATACCAAATTAACGAGTAGTTATGACAACAAACCAGAAATGTGTAAATATGCAATCCATACACAAAGCAGCCAATATATATCTTACATAACAAATAGGTCATTAGCATCATATCAGCATAAGCAAATAAATGTTCATTTTTAATCTCAATAAGTAAACATGAAAGCGCAAGCAGATAGATCACAAAGTATAACTTACATACATAACCATATCAGCACGACTAATCAGGTGACAATTATAATTTAAATAAATAGGCACAGCAGGCACATAATAAAAAATATGACATCAGTGGAAAAGCATAGCAGCCAAGCGATGCATAATATACATAAGTAACAACCCTGTTCATTAATGAAACATTGTCAAAATCAGTTAACACAAAGTACATACCTAAGTAGAAATATGTTGCCTGAAAAATAAACTCAATTAATAGTTACCTTTTTAGTTTATTACTTTCTTCTTCTAAATTACATTCTTCCTGAAATTTTCTCGATAGCAAGTCCTCTTAACGTCGGACACGCACAGAATTTACCTGAAGTTCTTAAATATTTTATACAGCTGTATCCTGGAAAAAACTGAACGTTAATAACATAACTTATCAAGTCACTATAGCTTTATACTGAATTTAATCGGAGAAATTAGACTGTGTATTTGTCTACGGCTGTCAGTGCATTCGGACTGAGCGCTCGATCAGCTGTACGTAAGCGAGACGTAGGAGGTAATTGTTTGCGGTCAACGACTACCTTGAGCGGCACGCAGACTGACCGTCGCTTTGTGTATGTGCAGCCGCCAAAACAAGGCGCGGTATCCTTGTATTCTCTGCGTATTTACGTGTAACTGTTAATTTCTCAAAAGTATGTCATTCCACAAAAATTTTAACGTTCGATATGTGATGTATTCCCTTAGAGCGCCGTGATTTAAGAGTTTCTACTTCGAGAGTGTTATCATGAATAATTTTGCGAACTCTATGTGGACCGTTATAAAGCAGAAAAAATAAGCGACACAAGCCTTTTCCTTTGTGAGACAAACGATGAGACTTAATAAGACCTTCTGACCAACTGACAAAGTTTTTAAACGACCAGGACGTTTAGCTTATTTCTCTCTTCTAGCAGCCGCAGATGCAATATTTTGCAGAGCCAGGTTCACAACTTCAGAATGCCGCAGTTTCCGTGTAGGCGGAAAAGGAACTATTTCAGAAATGCGATTTGTCGGTGCTTTATTTTTTAATGTCAATATAGGCGGTAAAGAAGTTGAATCATTAGGGAGTTCATTCAGAATGTTTTGAAAAATATGAAGATACTGATCCCACGTTCTGTGATTATGATGACAATAAAGACGACACAATTTATTGATTTCCTTCATCCATCTCTCTGAAGCGTTACATTGAGGGTGAAAAAGTGAAACGAAAACTGTTTTAATATTACGACACTGTAGAGTACGAAGCCAAATTTTAGAGCGAAACTGTGATCCATTATCTGATATAACTTTATCAACATGACCCACTTCTTTAAGAAAATGTTTGATGAAAGCAATAGATACTGAACGAGCTGTTGCTTTGCGTAAAGGTGTAAAACACACTTATTTTGATGTCAATTTCACTGCTACCAAAATGTACGCAAAACCATTAGTAGAACGAACCACTGGACCGAACAAATCGACTGCAACCATCTCCTTTAATTTCGCTGGAATGATGGGAAACAACGGTGCTCTGTGAGAAATAGTTGGCAGCTTAGCCTTTTGACATAATTTGCATTTGGCAAGAACAAATCGAATACGCTTTTCCATATTACTGAAGTAGCAGTTTTCTCGTAATTTATGAAAGCATTTTCTGGGACCAAAGTGTGCATAACTGAAATGTGTATACCAAATCAATTTATTAACCCAGTCATCAGGAATGCAAACTAACCAAACAGTGTTGTCAACCGAATTTCGTTTAAAAAGAATATCATTGCGAACTAAATAATACTATCTAATCGCTATGCTTTCCTTTCTCCTCCACTTCTCCTTAATGTCTTCCAGAATGGATGCTTGTTTTGCTCCTTAGCGATGTCCTGGAGCGAAGACGAAATAAAATTTTCAAACGCAACACCTTGAATATACATCAAACAATAATCGTTTTCTTTGCAGTCCTCCTCAGCACTTTGTTTCAAACCCATAGGTGCACGTGGTATAGCATCAGCAATAATATTTGAAGAACCCTGTATGTAAACAATACGAAAATCAAATTCCTGTAGATACAGCGCCCATCGTGACAATCTTCCATGTGTTAATTTTGTTGACATAAGAAATTCCAGAGCTCGATGATCGGTGTAAACCTTAGTATGTCTGCCATACAAAACGATGCGAAATTTTGTGAAAGCCCAAAGAACAGCCAAGGCTTCAAATTCCGTAATTGAATAATTCTTTACTGATTTAGAGATAAGACGACTTCCAAATGCAATAGTTTTCTGTACTACAACGCCGTTTTCTTCTATCTCTTGAAATAAGTGTGCACCTAGGCCTTTGTATGATGAGTCCGTCGCCAAACAAAAATCTTTAGATAAATCCGGGTGTGAAAGAAGTGGAGCAGCAACCAAAGCATCACGAAGTTGTTCAAATTCTAATTGAGCTTCCTCATCCCAACACCAATTAGAATTCCTTCCAGAAAGTCACATAAACGAGGTGTGGCCAAATTGACCAATCTAACAAAGCGTCTAAGAAAATTACAGACACCAAGGAAACTACGAACATCACGTTTTGTGGTTGGAACAGCATAATTACGAATAGCGTCTAGTTTCTCTGGATCAGGAAGAATACCTTCTGTAGAAATAATATGACCAAGAAATTTCACCTGACAACGACCAAATTCAGATTTTTCGAAGGTCACTGTAATGCCAACTCTTGCAAAAATACGTAACAATGAATCCAAAATTTTGTTATGCTCACTCCAAGAACGTTTAGCAATAAGAATATCGTTATAGTTAAAAGTTTCGCTTCGTGGCGACAAAGACCTACCGCGTCTGTCCCAGTACGAATGTCAATTATTGTCAAGTTCGCGCGCCTGGCGGTCTTTTGTTGCATCTCGTATATGAAATAAATTATTTTCTTCAAAACCCTCTGCCATCGGTGATTCTAAATTTCTTATACTGTCTTTTCCTACGATTTCGCTTTCAATTTGTTTAACTTGCTTTCGTAACGCCTCAAATTCCCTTTTAACGCGTTCATTAAATTTTCCTTGATTTTAAACATGTTTATTTATGTTCTGGTACTCTTCTGTTTCTGCAAATGGCGGCGGAGCTGTATCATCTGAATCTCTGTCCCCATTTAAACTAAGACTTGTCAATTTATCTGGAATCTCGTCAACTTTTTCCGATAAGTCACCTATTTGTTCTTTCTGATTATTTACGTCTTCCGCAAGTGTCGCGACTCGGGTTTCAGTATTGACACATTTAGTAGTTTACTGTTCATATTGTTGTGTTAGGTTATTTATTGTGTCATTTGGTACGGATTCCTCGATTCTTTCAAATATTTCTTCCTTATCGTGTGCACGTTGCAAATTTAACTCTGAAGATATTTGTACTATCAGGCGATCTCTTTCTTCCTGTTCTCTATCCTGTTCCTTTGGTCTAATTTCTATTGAAATTAATCTATTATTGTGAGCATTCAAAATCGGTTCTACTTGTTCTCTAATATCTTTCTTTAATTCATCTTTCATGTTTTTAAAACATGTCCCTATTTTCGTGTGTCTAACCGAGTTTCCATTGTTCCCATATGTTTTAATTGTTCCTATTTGTGATCCCAAATTTAATATTGCACTCATCAACTGCTCCATATTAACTGGTTCGAAATTCTTTTCGCCCCCAACATTTCCCATAAAACTAACTTCCTTTGTGGTAGCTGCCGAGCTATTTGTGTTCGATACTATTCCAGAATCTTCTGTCGTTAATCTCGTATTCTATGAATTTTTTGATTATGAAAAATTTTGAACTGGTTCCGGACAGTTTTCCCGGCTTATTAAATTGTTTTCTACTTCATTATTCAGCATACTGTTCTCCTGTGTTGGCGAGTTTGCCCTGTTAACAATTTCGTCATTCTGACTATCGATCATTTTTGCCTTTGTCATCGATCGCGTAATGGTTTACAAAACATACAAAACTCGTCACTATACGAAAATTACACACAATATAACATTTTATCACCAACACTATCATTCACACCAAATGCTTCCCGACAAACACGATTAACGAACAATTAAAACCTTCACAATTGTACAAAATGGTCAAACCTGTATACGAGACATCAAAAATTAAATTCTGCAAAAATACTATTAGAAGAATGACAAGACATCTACAAATGTTCATTACCAAATATACACATACTATATAGACTACAATTACTAAACTACAAATTACTACAACAATACTACTGTCTGCTATTTTTACAATAAGAAGATTCCAAGTTCGAATCCTGGCAGCGTTGCCACGTGCATGAGGGCTTAATTAAAATGCAATAATTTTAGTAGCTGTGTGTCTGGTTACGAAGTCTCGTAACCGGTTGGCCCTGAGTAGTATTAGTACGCAATCTGACTGCATAAAATAACAATAAAGAATGACAAGAAATTTCCGTTAACACAATTGATTAATTAAGTCCCCTGCAACTATAAAAGCTACGAAACAACAAAGCATAAGTGTAACTGTTCTGTGTGTGGTAGTGTGATTCAACATACATGTATGTGGCACGGTTCTTCCTCAATGCGACAAGATATTTTAAACACCATTTACAATGAACTAAATGAAAAACCAGAAATACTATAATTGCATATAAAAACCAGAATTACAAGTCTAACACATGAACAGGAGCCAGATGGTTTGTCGACTGAACCAGTGACCAAGGGGCATTGTCGTTAAAGAAATGTGAAATAATTTTTTTTACCTCAATATATATTGACGAAAAATACACTGTGATCATTGCAACATCTTCCATCTATACAATACACCAACCGAACAGCATCTACTGCTGAACTACTACTGCACCAGTGGAGGCGGCGGAATAATAATCTTTGGCGCAATCTCTGGAGCTGTGACTCAGTGCAGCCACCTTTCGCCATTCACGAAAAGTTAATGTGTTCTGTGCAGTCTCACAGTTAAAAGTTAATGGTCGCTTTTCCTTTTGAGAAAAAGCAGTTACAGGACAGGCTCAAGCCATAACTAGACACCGAAAGGGTGGACTTTATCTACCAGCAGGGTGGTGCTCCATCCGACTCCCATTTATGGAATTGACGATCAACATTTCATGCCATGGCTTCCACAATCTTTCGACCTCACGCGACTTTTTGTGTGGGGTTATGTGGAAGACTCAGCGTTTCCGCCTCCTCTATCAACAAACCTATCAGAACTGCGAGTTCTCATCAACAGTGCTTTTGAACAGGTTGGTAGGGTTACGTTGCGCCGAACGTGGAAAGTACTTGATTGTCGACGTGATAGCTGCCGAATGTCTGCTCTCGGTAGCTGAGTGGTGCCGGCACGGTAGCTCAGCGTGTTTGGTCAGAGTGTTAGCTGGCCTCTGTAATAAAAAAAAACTGAGTTAATGGATCAACAACGAAATGAAACGGGTGTCTTGCGGCGTCCGCCCCGAGCAGATGCAACGAACTAAAACGAACGACATGAGATTAAAAAAAAAAATGTGGTCAGCGTAACAGAAAGT
Organism: Schistocerca cancellata; assembly: GCF_023864275.1. NCBI lineage: Eukaryota > Metazoa > Arthropoda > Insecta > Orthoptera > Acrididae > Schistocerca > Schistocerca cancellata. Next base: position 171,220,115 of record NC_064631.1, on the reverse strand, counting down.
CAATCCTAAGGCCCCGGGTTCGATTCTCGGCTGGGTCAGAGATGTTTCTCCGCAGGGACTCGGTGTTGTGTTGTCCTAACCCCATCGACGCGCAAGTCGCCGAAGTGGCGTCAGATCGAAAGACTTGCACCCGGCGAACGGTCTACCCGACGGGAGGAGCTAGTAACGTGCCGTTCACATTTACCTATCTGCCGAATCTGTAGGAGACGCATATGGTGAACTTGTAATATGATAAAAAAATTATTGAATTTTTGAATGACTGTGCAAAGCTCTGTGACAACATGGTAAATATTATAGCTACAGCAAATCCGTAAAATTGCTTCAATCATTTGTAAGGAACATTCAATAAGTAACGCTATACCTATTTTTGTTGGCCAATTTCGGTTGATAAAATGCGGAATTTGTTGTAGCACATTGTCGATATTCCCACTTCAGCCTCTCTAGTTTTATGACGTTCCGATAGTTGGTGGCGCTATACGTTGCGTTCGAAATGGTTTCTGTAACAGAGGTGCGTTTCAAGCAGAGAGCTGTTATTGAATTTCTCTTGGCGGAAAACCAAAGCATCGCAGATTTTCAGGGGCGCTTGTAGAATGTCTATGGAGACCTGGGAGTGAACAAAAACACGGTGAGTGGCCGAGGCGTCTGTCATCACCCAAAAGGTCACGCAAACCTGTCCGATAGTAAACTGCAGGAGCGTCTATAGAAGGGTCCCAGAACTGCTCTCATTAATAAACGGTCACCACGCACATGTAGTACTAGGGACAGAAAGTTGGCTGAAACCAGATGTAAACAGTAATGAAATTCTAAACTCAGATTGGAATGTATACCGCAGAGACAGGCTGGACGGTGAAGGGGGAGGCGTGTTTACAGCGATAAGAAGTGCAATAATATCGAAGGAAATTGACGGAGATCCGAAATGTGAAATAATTTGGGTGAAGGTCACGGTTAAAGCGGCTCAGACATGGTAATTGGATGTCTCTATAGGCCCCCTGGCTCAGCAACTGTTGTGGCTGAGCACCTGAAGGATACTTTGGAAAATATTTCGAGTAGATTTCCCCACCATGTTATAGTTCTGGATGGAGATTTTAATTTGCCGGATATAGTCTGGGAGACTCAAACGTTCATAACGGGTGGCAGGGACAAAGAATCAAGTGAAATTTTTTTAAGTGCTTTATCTGAAAACTACCTTGAGCAGTTAAACAGAGAACCGACTCGTGGCGATAACATATTAGACCTTCTGGTGACAAACAGACCCGAACTATTTGAAACAGTTGATGCAGAACAGGGAATCAGCGATCATAAATCGGTTACTGCTTCGATGATTTCAGCCGTAAATAGAAATATTAAAAAAGGTAGGAAGATTTTTCTGTTTATCAAAAGTGACAAAAAGCAGATTTCAGAGTACCTGACGGCTCCACACAAAAGTTTTGTCTCAAGTACAGATAGTGTTGAGGTTCAGTGGTAAAAGTTCAAAACCATCGTACAATATGCGTTAGATGAGTATGTGCCAAGCAAGATCGTAAGAGATGGAAAAGAGCCACCGTGGTATACAACCGAGTTAGAAAACTGCTGCGGAAGCAAAGGGAACTTCACAGCAAACATAAACATAGCCAAAGCCTTGCGGACAAACAAAAATTACGCGAAGCGAAATGAAGTGTGAGGAGGGCTATGCGAGAGGCGTTCAATGAATTCGAAAGTAAAGTTCTGGGTACTGACTTGGCAGAAAATTCTAAGAAATTTTGGTCTTATGTCAAAGCGGTAGGTGGATCAAAATAAAATGTCCAACCACTCTGTGACCAAAAAGGTACTGAAACAGAGGATGACAGACTAAAGGCCGAAATACTAAATGTCTTTTTCCAAAGCTGTTTCAGAGGGGAAGACTGGACTGCAGTTCCTTCTCTAGATTGTCGCACAGATGACAGAATGGTAGATATCGAAATAGACGACAGAAGGATAGAGAAACAATTAAAATCGCTCAAAAGAGGAAAGGCCGCTGAACCTGATGGGATACCAGTTCGATTTTACGCAGAGTACGCGAAGGAACTTGCCCCCCTTCTTGCAGCGGTGTACCGTAGGTCTCTAGAAGAGCGTAGCGCTCCGAAGGATTGGAAAAGAGCACAGTTCATCGCCGTTTTCAAGAAGGGACGTCGAACAGACGTGCAGAACTATAGACCTATGTCTCTAACGTCGATCAGGTGTAGAATTTTGGAGCACGTATAATGTTCGAGGATAATAACTTTTCTGGAGACTAGAAATCTACTCTGAAGGAATCAGCACGGGTTTCGAAAAAGACAATCGTGTGAAACCCAGCTCGCGCTATTCGTCCACAAGACTCAGAGGGCCATAGACACGGGCTCCCAGGTAGATGCTGTGTTTCTTTACTTCCGCAAGGCGTTCGATACAGTTCGCCACAGTCGTTTAATGAACAAAGTAAGAGCATATGGACTATCAAACCAATTGTGTGGTTGGATTGAAGAGTTCCTAGATAACAGAACGCAGCATGTCATTCTCAATGGAGAGAAGTCTTCCGAAGTAAGAGTGATTTCAGGTGTGCCGCAGGGGAGTGTCGTAGGACCGTTCACAATATACATAAATGACCTTGTGGATACCATCGGAAGTTCAGTGAGGCTTTTTGTGGATGATACAGTAGTATACTGTGAGGTTGTAACAATTGAAAATTGTACTGAAATGCAGGAGGATCTGCAGCGAATTGACGCATGGTGCAGGGAATGGCAATTGCATCTTAATGTAGACATGTGTAATGTGCTGCGAATACATAGAAAGATAGATCACTTATCATTTAGCTACAATATAGCAGGTCAGCAACTGGAAGCAGTTAATTTCATAAATTATCTGGGAGTACGCATTAGGAGTGATTTAAAATGGAATGATCATATAAAGTTGATCGTCGGTAAAGCAGATGCCAGACTGAGATTCATTGGAAGTATCCTAAGGAAATGCAATCCGAAAACAAAGGAAGTAGGTTACAGTACGCTTGTTCCCACGCTGCTTGAATACTGCTCAGCAGTGTGGGATCCGTACCAGATAGGGTTGATAGAAGAGAGAGAGAAGATCCAACGGAGAGCAGCGCGCTTCGTTACAGGAACATTTAGTAATCGCGAAAGCGTTACGGTGATGATAGATAAACTCCAGTGGAAGACTCTGCAGGAGAGACGCTCAGTAGCTTGGTACGGGCTTTTGTTGAAGTTTCGAGAACACATCTTCACCGAAGAGTCAAGCAGTATATTGCTCCCTCCTACGTATATCTCGAGAAGAGACCATGAGGATAAAAGCAGAGAGATTAGAGCCCACACAGAGGCATACCGACAATCCTTCTTTCCACGAACAATACGAGACTGTAATAGAAGGGAAAACCGATAGAGGTACTCGGGGTACCCTCCGCCACACACTGTCAGGTGGCTTGCGGAGTATGGATGTAGATGTAGATGTAGATCTCCCGCGTGCAGGCTGGCCTCGCAGAGCTGTGGCTCCTGCAAAGGGAGGACATTCTCAGTCGATGTTATCGGCAGGTCACAATCACACATCTCGCTGCTCAACTGGACGTCTCTGATTGTAAAGCTGACACACTCGTCCACCAGTTTGAGCACTCAAAGGTGATCGCTGGGATCTTCGCCGCCTAACAGAAGACCATAAAGACAATGAAGGACCATGTGTGCAGAATGCTTGCACTTTACGATCACGATCAAGATAATTTTTGTCGAAACTCGCCATAGGAGATGAAACAAGGGGTCCTTACTTTTGACCGGAAATAAAATGGCAATCCATGGAGTGGTGCCACACTATCTTTTCCCTGGTGAAAAGTTTCAAAGCCGCGCCCTCAGCCGGTAAAGTCATTGAGACGGTCTTCTAGTTGAAGGGGTTATTCTCTTTGATTCCCTGCCTCAGAGCGCAACTTTCAACCCGAAAGTATACTGTGCTACACTCATGAAACTGAAAAAACGATTTCAGCGTGTTCGTTGCCACAACAAATGCAAACAATGTTCTCCTTCTCCATGGCAACGCAAGGCCTCTTACAAGTCTGCTCACCTGGGAGGCGCTCACAAAGCTTCATTGGTCTGTTTTTTCTCATCGACTCAACAAAAATGGCTCTGAGCACTATAGGACTTAACTTCTAACGTCATCAGTCCCCTAGAACTTAGAACTTCTTAAATTTAACTAACCTAAGGACATCACACACATCCATGCCCGAGGCAGGATTCGAACCTGCGACCGTAGCGGTCGCGCGGTTCCAGACTGTAGCGCCTAGAAGCGCTCGGCCACCCCAGCCGGCTCGACTCTACAGTCCGGATCACGCACGTTTCGACTTCCATCTATTTGGCCCAATGAAAGACGCGAAGATGCAATCTGTGGAAGCAGTACGTGGATGATGGAGTTGTTACTGATGAAGCAAGACGTTGCCTCCAAAGTCGACCAGTAAAGTGGTACCATGGGGGCATACAGAGCCTCATGATAACGATGTATAAGGCTGTAGTGTTGAACGGAGATTATGTTGAAAATAGGTTTTCGTAGCCAAAGAGTGGAGAATAATATGGTGATTAGACCCCTGAATAAAACTAATCTTCTTTCAAAAAAAAAAAAAAGGTACATTAGTTACTGAACGCCCCTCGTTTGGTAACCATGCGTTTGGTTTATAAGACTGTAGCCTGTTGTATGGATATTTGAGGGTATCGACGTCGAGGTTGCGGAAGGAGCACTGCCTGAACCGGCAGGCAGTTAATTTTGTCCATCTTTCTGCTGGACCGAGGAGCTCGAGGCTAGCAGTGAACTGACTACCAGGCGAGCACGGTGAAAGCATTCATTCATCCCCACCGGGGAGAAGACGCGACTGTCGCTGAATCCTTGCTCTGGAGGCGAGTAGTTAACTGCGCCATACACAGACAGCAAGCAACCACTGTGACAGCGCACCGACCGGCTGAGTCACACATCCAGAACGATCCTAGACCTAATACAGGGGCGTGTCTCGCCTGTCCACCAGAAGAAAGGCTGGCCGCCAACGGCTGTGCTGTGGCGACGGTGAAAGTCTCTCCCTGTCCCTGAAGTGAGGCAGCGCTCTAGGCGCTTCAGTCTGCAACCGCGCGACCGCTACGGTCGCAGGTTCGAATCCTGCCTCGGGCATGGATGTGTGTGATGTCCTTAGGTTAGTTAGGTTTAAGTAGTTCTAAGTTCTAGGGGACTGATGACCTAAGATGTTAAGTCCCATAGTGCTCAGAGCCATTTGAACCATTTGAAGTGAGGCGCTGGGAGTTGCGCTGCGCTGCCTGCACCTACTTGTTTATTCATGAGCTCGCACATTGAGTATGGAGAACAAAGACTTTCTTAAGCATGCACGTTGTCTTTCTCGATAGCGCTTTGGCATAGTCAGTGTAAAGATCGCACGCGTTTCTCAACGCCCATAACGTTGAACACTACAGTTCTCGAAGCAACTATGCTTACATTTCAGCAACGCAATGCCCGCCCGCAAACGGTGACAGTTTCTATTGCTTGTCCTCGTTCTTCCCAAACCCAACCTTGGCCAACAAAGTCTCCGGGTCTCTGTCCAATCGTGAAGGTTTGGAGCACTATGGCCAGGTCCTTCCATCTAACTCTGGATTTGACGATCTAACTCGCAGTTGGACAGAATTTGACACGATGTCTTTGAGGAGGACATCCAACTACTGCGTCGATCAATGCCAAGCCGAATACCTGGTTGCAGATGGGCTAGAGGTGGACCAACGCTCAATTTGTGTATCTCTTTCTCTGAATAAACTATTCAGTACATCTGAAATTGTAATCATTTGTATGTCTGTACATGCACATCGCATCTACCGATTTGAGTCTCATTCGGCTTTCAGCTAATTCCTTCGTTGTGCGTCGTTCTTTCTTTCTTTTTTTGGTCTTGGAGTAAATTTCTTGTATTGTCATTTGACTCTATTAACTGTATTCTGAGTGTTTTTACAGATACAAAATCTCACCAAATCTCGTTTAAAGGAGAACGGGAAAGTGAAAATCTCACATAAATATTTTTGTATTCAGAGAATATACCTGTTGATTATTATAAAGGACAACATTTTGTTTTATATAATTAATCCCGAGCATAGGAAAAATTAAAGTGCCCACAGATCTTTAGGGACATTTCTGAATTGAATGAACTGAATGCTTTACACGTATGCTTGACTGAGTCCCCGATTTCAAACAAGTTCCCCACAATTGTTAGATTTCGTTCGGGGAGTTCTCTACAGCGTCGGTCGAAATCACCGCGTGTCATTCGCTAAGTCAGCCGTCGTATTCTGCAGTGCTTATAAACCGGATTTTATTCTATCCAATATGAATTTGTATCAAAACCTCTAAAAAGCATACGATGAGTGACATGTGGACAAGTTGAAACACATGTGCAAGCTATATGTTAACCGTCTGTGAGAGTTCTCTTGGTGATCACATAAATCAAGAGACTGAGAAACTACGTAATCACAAGTTTCAAAAGAAGGTACAAACTATGTTGTCTTTCATCTGCAAAGTAAGTAAAGGTTCAGTGACATTTAATTTACACTATTAATAAATCCGTAAAACCGCTGTGTCTCTCTGTTTGTCTTTGACATGCTAATCTCCACAACTACTACACGAATCTGAATATAGCTTATGGAACCGTATAGGCTTTTGGTTCATAAAGATATTGTGACTTACACTTTTAGTAAAACCTTCTTGTCTGAACACGCTAATCTCAAAAACTACTACACAGATATTTGTGCGGTATTAAGTGGCAACTTCAACGAAGTTAGGGGCACTGTGTAGACTATATTTAATCAAATCGGATCACGATAAAAAAGATTCTCGCACATATTATATAAATGTTTGTATGTCATATTGTCCCTCTCATTTAATTGTGTCGATAATTGCTCGTATGAACGAGTAGCTGTATATGCCGGTAGCAACGAAATTCTTTGCGGAAGTCCGTTTCTCAATATCAATGATCTTCCAACGTATACCATACACGTACCTTGTTACGAAATCATATTAAAATCGCCCGGTGTGAAATAATGTTGCAGAGAGAGACGACATAAACACCTATGGAACTGTACCGCTGCACTGTTAATAAAGATATTCTGTTATGATCTAATTTGAACAGTGAAATGCTTTTAACTGTTTGTTAAAAATTAATTTCAAAGAAGAGATTATCTCAATAGTATGAGCAACTTTCGTGAGTATTGGTGCAGGCTAGAGCTTTGAAATTTATTCTCTGTTAAATTTAAACTATAATCTATCTGGCTTTAATGCAATGAATTTCACCTATTTGGTAAAACTGTTTGAAACTGTGTAATTTACTAGTATTTCCGGATGAAGCCCTTAGTCGATTAATATTTTCAGTCTTTACATACCAGCTGCCTGTGCACCATTACAACAAACGGAAAGGCAGATGGCCAAAAGAATATCTCCACCAAATGTCTCATATTATTAGGCTCTTACTTGTTTCACATGGAGGGATAAGAAATAAGCAAATTCACGATTATATTTAATTAATATATTATAAATAAACACATATATGAGGTGTACAAATATTACGTCTCTAACCTTTCGCTTTCAGAACAAGAGTGTAAAGCATTCTTCTTGACATCAAAGACGCTGTTATATCAACGAGGTTCTAGGATATGGCGTCTATGGATTATCACAATACGTTGATAACATATAATTTCGTTTTTTTTTCCACACAATACTAACTAAATTCAGCGTCCTTTCACGCTTTCCAGTTTCAGATTTACTTACATCGGTGGGTAGTCGGAGTTTTGATATTAACACGCAGTTTTTCTTTCTCTTTCGTTATTCCACTTGTTTCATGGGGCAGAAATTAATAGAATTTTTCCAGGTGGCGGTGCAATGTTGCACATTTCCTCCAAAACCAAACTTGGTACACATATCACTTCCTGCCCGGAAATAATCGTTGTGGGAGTAAGAATGACCTATCAATCAAGGGGGCCAGGGGTGGTGGTGAAAAATAAGTGTAGGCCACGACAAACGAACACCCAGATTTTAGTCATCCATGATTTGAGAACGAGAGCTCTTAGTAAGTTATTAAAAAAATTCACACGTAAGTTTACGTCTCTGGGAAAATTTCTGTCACTGACACCCCCCACATAATAAGGAACGGAAAAACGTTTATCGCTTACTACATTTTCGCTGTTCACTTTCGTACCCCCCCACATAATAAGGAACGGAAAAACGTTTATCGCTTACTACATTTTCGCGTTTCAATAAATTACTTCTTTACTTCTAACTGTATTCGCGAAACATCAGAAAAGAGTTCACATATACCACTGAATGTACGTGCCAAATTATACGTATGTACAGCGATGGTTCAGGATATATGACGTCATAAACACTGAGATGCGTAAAAAACGGCCGCATCATGTATGTCGTTTAAATTCTGTTGCTACTAACCTGCTGAGCCGATTTCGGTGACATTTGCTAAGGAGATAGCTTCAACTCTGAGGAAGAACATACGCTACTTCAGAATGTGTGTAGTACAAGATACTTATTGCTTTGAAGAATTAGAGAAAATATTTGAAAAAGCTATTCACTCTTCGACTTTTGAACTTTATCATATTTGTGAAAATGCCTTTCTTGGTTGATACATGCTATGTGATACGATTCAAAGTAATGAATACAATGCACATATAGTCTTAAATGCGCTTATTCCATACTTCCACACTATCTGTTGCACAATGCACACATTGCATAATGTATGGTTGTTATGCGCACTATCCAGTATTTGAAAACGAGAGAACTTAGTGATTTGCAACAAACATTGCACATAATTTCAAGCCCTTGCGAAAGTTTCTCTCGCTCACCACTCCCACATAAGAAAAAAAGTTTAACACTACATTTTCGCTGTACATGCAGCACAACTGTCACATCAGGCATGACAGCATGACATTTACATTTATTGCTTCTTTGTTAGTATCTCTTTTCGCAACTCATTTAACAGGCAGTATCCTCATATCCTGCTCAATGTACCTAAACAATTATATCAGTGTATGACACATAGTTCGGGAGATATGAGAGGAAGAGGAGATAGATCTAGAGATGAGGAGGAGGAGGAGGAGGAGGAGGAGATGGATACTGAAATGAAGGATGAGATGGGCAGAGAGAAGGCGGGGAGCAGACGGGCAAAATGAGGGGGCGTAGCGGATGGAAAGATAAAGAGGCAAGGCAGGTGAAGATGGACAGGCAGTGTGGGGTGGAGGGGAGGTGGACAGAGAGAAGGGGAGGCAGAGTAGATGGACAGAGAGAGGGGCAAGGAGGAGATGGTTTAATAGAATTGAAATAAATGAACGCAACACCATGTAAGGTATCGTTTATAATATACCAATAAAAGGCCATTTTTTTAGGGATCCGTCAAGATGGTTAATATTACACTGACGAAAAAAAAAGGAACACCACAATGGAACTCTGCGACATAATCTTAAGTTGGTAGACGTGGTTTTACATCTGAAAGATGATGTCCATTCAAATTTCGCACTATGACGATGCAAAACAGACTTGCTATAAATACACGCTGCAATGGTCTTGATCGTTAGTTACCTTTGAGAGTGGATGTGGTGAGTTGAAGTTAGACAATAATGCCCTAAAAGTGACAGAGACACCATTGACACCTCACGGAACTTCAACGAGGTCGTGTAACAGAGCAATGAGAAGTTGGATGTTCCTACGGCGATATTGCAAGAATGTTTGGCAGGAATGTAGCCATTGAACGGATTGTTCGCAGCGGCTGTCACGAGAATGTATGGTGGCAAAAGGACTGGACTCCGGACGGTCACGTGGCACTACTGAGAGGGATGACCCACATGTTCGGCATATGGTTCTGGGGAATCGTACTGTATCTGCAGCAGAAATTTGAGCTGCAGTTGGCACTCTAGTGACGCAACGAACTGTTACAAATCGGCTTCAAGGACAGCTCCGACACAGATGCCATGTAGCGTGCATTCCACCAAGCCCAAACCGCCGCCATTTGCGACTTGAGTGATGTCAAGTGAGAGCTCGAGGGTGGGCGGGGTGGAGATGTGGTTCTTTCTCGTTGCCAGTGATGGCCGTGTATTGGTTAGGAGGCCAGTTGACGGCATGCAACTGCCTGTGTTCTAGATGCACTGGACCCACACATGTGGTTATGATCTAGGGTGCGATTTCGCAAGACAGCAGGAGCACTCTCGCGGTTACCTCACGCAGTCTGACTGCAAGTTCGCGCGTCAGTCTGTTGATTACACCTGTTGCGCTGTCTTTCATGACCAGCGTTCCAGGGGTGTTTTCCAACAGTACAACGCTCGCTCATATGCCGTTGTTGTAACCCAACATGCTCCACAGTGTGTCGACATGTTACCTTGGCGTGCTCGATCTTCAGATCTGTCTCCAATCGTGCACAAATGAGACATCATGACGACAACCACAAACAACGTTCACTGCCTCTGTACTGACCGACCTAGTGCAACAGGCATGGAACTCCATACCAAAAACTGACGTCCGACAGCTATACGACACAATGTATGCACATTTGTATGCTTGCATTCAACTTTCTGCTGGTTAGACCAGTTATTTGCACTACTGGTCATTAAAATTACTACACCAACAAAAATGCAGATGATAACGGGTATTCATTGGACAAATATATTATACTAGAACTGATATGTGATTACATTTTCACGCAATTTGGGTGCATAGATCCTGAGAAATCAGTACCCAGAACAACCACCTCTGGCCGTAATGACGGCCTTGATACATCTGGGCATTGAGTCATACAGAGCTTGGATGGCGTGTACACGTACAGCTGTCCATGCAACTTCAACACGATACCAGAGTTCATCAAGAGTAGTGACTCGCGTATTGTGACGAGCCAGTTACTCAGCCACCATTACCAGACGTTTTCAGTTGGTGAGAGATCTGGAGAATGTGCTGGCCAGGGCAGCAGTCGAACATTTTCTGTATCCAGAAAGGTCCGTACAGGACCTGCAACATGTGGTCGTGCAATATCCTGCTGAAATGTAAGGTTTCGCAGGGATCGAATGCAGGGTAGAACGACGGGTCGTAACACATCTGAAACGTAACGTCCACTGTTCAAAGTGCCGTCAGTACGAACAAGAGGTGACCGAAACGTGTAACCAATGGCACCCCATGCCATGACGCTGGGTGATATGCCATATGGCGATGACGAATACACGCTTCCAACGTGAGTTCACCGCGATGTCGCCAAAAACGTAAGCGACCAGTATGATGCTGTAAACAGAACTTGGATTCATCCAAAAAAATGACGTTTTGCCATTCGTGCACCCAGATTCGTCGTTGAGTACACCATCGCAGGCACTCCTGTCTGTGGTTCAGCGTCAAGGGTAACCGCAGCCATGGTCTCCGAGCTGATAGTCCATGCTGCTGCAAACGTCGTCGAATTGTTGGTGCAGATGGTTGTTGTCTTGCAAACGTCCCCAGCTGTTGACTCAGGGATCGAGACGTGGCTGCACGATCCGTTACAGCCATGCGGATAAGATGGCTGTCATCTCGACTGCTAGTGATACGAGGCCGTTGGGATCCAGCACGGCGTTCCGTATTACCCTCCTGAACCCACCGATTCCATATTCTCCTAACAGTCAATTGGATCTCGACCAACGAGAGCAGCAATGTCGCGATACGATAAACCATAATCACGATAGGCTACAATTCGACCTTTATCAAAGTCGGAAACGTAATGGTACGCATTTCTCCTCCTTACACGAGGCATCACAACAACGTTTCACCAGGCAACGCCGGTCTACTGCTGTTTGTGTATGAGAAATCAGTTGGAAACTTTCCTCATGTCAGCACGTTATAGGTGTCGCCACCAGCGCCAACCTTGTGTGAACGCTCTGAAAAACTGATCATTTGCATATCACAGCATCTTTTTCCTGTCGGTTAAATTTCGCGTCTGTAGCACGTCATCTTCGTGGTGTAGCAATTTTCATGGCCAGTAGTGTACGTAGTACCATATCACACTTGCAATCTTGCTCTTATATTAACCTGTGATCCTACAATGTTAATCATTTAAGTTTGTTACCTAGACAAATGTATTCCAGAAATTACATTACTCAGTATTAACTTCTTTTTGGATTGCGATTTTTTCCCTCAGTGTATTTTCGTTGAGCCTTAATGACAGTCTGTCTCTGTCTGTCTGTCCGTCCGAATACCACTCAAGGTTGGAATGTTTAAATAAAGTGTTTGTAATCACGCTGGACAAATGTTTAATACACTTCATAGGCTCCTACCTAAAACGTGGTTTTATTGAAGTGTTTTGATCCTTCAGTACCACTACATTTTCCATAACGCACGAGAGGTGTGGGGCGGATGGGGCATTTTGTACCCCATCCAAAAAAATTAAGAAAAGGAAATTCGTTAACTGTTGCTGATTTATTTAACAGCGTACTTTTTGAAGATCTACTGATGTGTAAGTAGGATAAAGAACTTGAAAATATCTTTCAGAGCACTCTTAGCAATATTAAAACACATTCAGTATCGTATTCTGCCAAGGAGGTTGTGTGGGTGGGGGAGAGAGGGGAGGTTCCTAACCATCCTCAAGAAATTCAAGTTTGAAATTTTGTTAACTGTAGTTGACTTTTAGTTAAAACATACTTTTTAAAAAGAGTATATAAGTAAGATACTGAGCCTGAAAATAGATAATTACAATTATTGCGGAAATTAACATCGACTACATGGTGTCCCACTCAGCACTTCGACTGAAACCGCACCGCGTAATTTGTGACCCTTGACTTGGCAACACTGCGATCCGCAACATCATTTGACGCAACAGTTTGTTTCCGCACATTTCTGTAGCTGGAGATCAGTGTCCAGAGTTTAGTGACGATGTATCGCTATTCCGTCCAAGAGCGCGTGTTTCTTGTGTAACAATATTGGATTGCTGGTTCCAGTAAGACATGTCAGCGAATGTTTGTTGAACGGTTTGGTGGCAAACATACACCGTCTAAATGCTGCATACTGAAGTTAGTGAACCAGATGGAGAGCAGTGAAACGTTGTTGGATCTTCACGGCGGGGGGACGGTCGCCATTATCGGAAAAAAGTGACAGACGCGAAGCGACGATTGTTGGACTCTCCTTCAAAGTCTGTTCGACGTTTATCTCAGGAATGTGGAAAGTCACGGAGCCCATATCATAGAGCTGAGAAGAAATCCGGCGTATATCTGTACAGGTTTAATTTGCTCAGAACTGAATGTCAGTGACAAAGACGAACGCGATACATTTGCCAGGAATATTGTGGTACATATGGTGCAGTGATGAAGCACTGTTCCACCTCTCGGCTATGTAAACTCTCAGAATGCACGTTTGTAGTGTAATGAAAGTCCAAAAGCACGATCGAGCAATCGCTGTATTCAAAAAAGATTGGCATGTTCTGTGCAATATCACAGCGTCGCATGTTCGGACCATTTTCTTTCGAGGCTGCCGTGACAAGTGCAATTTACATCGAAATATTTCGTGAATTTTGAACCGGATGGACGTTACCCTTGGTTGGTACGAACAGGATGGCGCCACATTCTATACGTGAGTGACCATTGCTGAGGTCGAATCATTTTTTCCCCAGCAGAGTAACACCACCTGACTGTTTTCTCTGGTGTGGCTTATAAGGCAAGGTCTACAGGAAGAAACTACACAACTTAGAAGATTTACGAAAGAAGTTCAGGAAGCGACTCCAGAGGTTCTGGCAGCAACATTCGAGAATTTACAGCGTCACGTTCAACTGTGTTTACAAGTCGAGGGCGGTCACTTATAGTACCTATTTTGATTCACCTACATTTCCTCACGAACAAGGGATGACAGGTTCATTTCATTTCATTTCCTGTTTTTTATGCAAAGCTCTTTAGTGTAATTTAAACAATTGTATGTCTGTAGGGCCTCTTCCAGAGAGACACCCTTTACTAGGACTTAAATGTTTGGGCTAATTTTAACGAAAAATTTATAACGTTTATGGGATCTCGTAGAAGGATTAATTAAAAGCAATAAATCTTATTTTAAAATATAAACAGACCGATTAGATTACAATATTTTCAAAAGATGGGCATAAAATATCTTCCCTCCCATGGTACAGAGAGGGTTAACCAGTGTTTACAATAACTAACAAAAAAATCATTTTTATATATTTTTAACTGCTACAAGGTGAACGTTATGTAAGGGGGATGGGGAGTTCCCATCACATCTCACCAGTCCTCAGCAAGGTGGAGGAAGTCCACATTTCAAATAAAAGCCCTCTTGTAATTAATGGATGTCCGTTATTTCAAAAACATGGCTTGGAGCACTATGGGACTTAATATCTGAGGTCATCAGTCCTCTAGAACTTAGAACTACTTAAACCTAACTAACCTAAGAACATCACACACATCCATGCCCGAGGCAGGATTCGAACCTGCGACCGTAGCGGTTGCGCGGTTCCAGACTGAAGCGCCTATAACCGCTCGGTCACACCGGCCGGCTCCGCTATTTCAGCAATCGTCTTTTTTACGCGAGTTGTTGAAGGTCCACCCTCTGCTGTGGCTACACTTCTTCAGCATATGATGAAACATTTTTTTCATTTATTCTATCGCTTGAGAGAGTGTTCCGGGGTCTCATGTCTTCTTGGCTATTTTTTCATGAATCTGCCTTGCCCTCTCCTTGATTTGGCCCCGTCACTTCTTGAAGTTAACATAGCGGTGTTCATCGTTGTTCCTGATGAACAGATGTTCGACTTCTGCAGGAGTGGGCTTTATTCTACATAGTCTCGATCTGGCTTAGATGGTAGTCGCTGCTTAATGAGCTTAGCTCTGTAATAAGGAAGACTGAGATTTCGCGGCCGGGAGATGAAGAGATCATTAGCGAAAATCGTCTTGGAGTAGGATATCGGTCTTGTCGTTTTCAAAGGAACCTTCGGAGATTTTGACATGTTGTCAGTGGATCAAGAGTTTATGGTTAAAAGTACGAGGTAATTAAAAGTCTATATTCGCCATCGTCAGTTTTATCTTCCGCTTCGCCGGCCGCGGTGGTCTAGCGGTTCTGGCGCTGCAGTCCGGAACCGCGGGACTGCTACGGTCGCAGGTTCGAATCCTGCCTCGCGGATGGGTGTGTGTGATGTCCTTAGGTTAGTTAGGTTTAAGTAGTTCTAAGTTCTAGGGGTCTTATGACCTAAGATGTTGAATCCCATAGTGCTCAGAGCCATTTTTTCTTCCGCTTCCTCGTCTGACAATAGTAGTATCTCATTTCATTTAATGGTGGGAAACTGGCACATTTAGCATTACGATACAACAAGAGCTAGTTCATTCATTTCTCGCAGGCGAAAAAGTATTTCATGACTTGTAAATAGGTTTGTAGGCCTTGTCATCGAGAGTTAAAAAGCGTTATGTTTTTGTGGATCACGTGAAAGCAGCGTTGGTTTTGGCTGTATATCGATCACATATGTGTTGAGTAACGTCGGTGACAGATGCTTGAAGGTTTGCTGCCGTTGTCATTGCAACTTACAGTCTGATTTAAAGTAGTTGACACTAGACACGTTTGCGCTGCGAAGTGGCGGCGTCGTCACGTCAAGCAATGGCTGGAGGCAGCCGCCTCAGCGCATCGCTACCCCCGGCCATAGAAAATCGTTTAAAAGCCTGTATCTTCTACAAAAAGTAAGTAGAAAATTTCAAACCCACATATGATGTATATTTGTACAATGTCTCTCAATCTGTCAAATATCTATTCTTAATTTTAATTAGGACAAGATTTACGTTAATTTGTTTGAAACCATTTAAATTCTCGATTTCGCAAACAGCTTCTAACTTATCACGTCATTACTGAAAAACTATTGGTGTCACAGCAAAATATTTTTTTCCATTCATTACCAAAATAATGCACTCGGCAAAGAATCCTTAAAAGTTTTCGTAGTGCATTACGTTTCCTGTATACAAATTTCTGAAAACAGCGTTTTTAAGCAACCCTATCAGTACTGAACTCGAAACAAGTATGACGTTTAAAATCTCTATCTCCTGTAAATATTATGTAAATATTTGGAAATTTACATACAGTATCGATCTCAGTGGTATCTATAAGAATATAAAATATCTTTTCATAATTTTAATTAGGGCTGTTGTTACATTAACTATTGAAGTGTGAGAAATTTTCGCGTCCGGAAAAGTTTTCTTCTTTAAATTGCAAATCTCGAAAAATATTTCACACATTGAATAACATCTTGTTGTATATACAAAATGAAATAGAATTAAAATTCAGTCTAATTTACCGTAAGGAGATGACGAGAGTATTTCTTAGTCTCACAACAAGAATAAGAATTAATCAAAATAAATTCACAAACACAATATTTAATGGCAGTAAGTACACTACACACTAATCAGACAATGCGAAAACATCGCTTAATTCACAGTCAGAGTCAGAGTCAGTGGAACTATCCGTGTCGCTGCTCGTATTGACAGATATAATCAAGTTCAAATGGTTCTGAGCACTATGGGACTTAACATCTATGGTCATCAGTCCCCTAGAACTTAGAACTACTTAAACCTAACTAACCTAAGGACATCACACAACACCCAGCCATCACGAGGCAGAGAAAATCCCTGACCCCGCCGGGAATCTAACCCGGGCGTGGGAAGCGAGAACGCTACCGCACGGCCACGAGCTGCGGGCCTATAATCAAGTCTTCGACACTTTGTTGTAAGATACCTTCATTGTTCCATGCGTCCTGTATCACTCCTTTCACGTGATGCGCTATCTTTTGCCAGTCTTCCAATGTCACAATCTCAACTGCCTCTTTCAAAAGGAGTTCCACTTCGGTTAATATGAATTTCTTATTTTCTGTAAGAATATGCCGTTTAACCTGAGCCCAAATCAGCTCTATTGAGTTGAAATGGCAATGGTAAGGAGAGAATCTGAACACTTTATACCTGTATTTTTTTGCTACTTCATCCACAATGTAAATCGGGTTCTTTGGCTTATGTTGCGATACAAGTTCTAATAATTTTGCCCTTGTCAAATTACTGTCGAACTGTAACTTATGTTTCTGTAACCAGCTACCAATGTCGTTTTTCCTCGTTGCCTTTGTGGGTACTTTATCTTGTATTACTGAGTGATAATGAGCGTTATCCATAACAATGACAGAGTGTTTTGTTAAGTTCTGGAGCACACAGTCTTCAAACCATTTCACAAAAGTATTGTGGTTCATCTCTTCGTGGTAGTCGGAGGTCTTATTTGAACTGAATAGCAGCAGACAATTTGAATTTCCGGCATGTGCTACAATTATACTTTTTCCTCTGCCTATCGGAGCTGCCGTACTATCGCTGATGGTACCGTCTGTCCAGCCTTTTTTTAAACTGTGTCCTACATTCACCCACGTTTCATCAAGCCAAACGATATCATCAAAATTTGTCCCCACTAATTCTCTAAGAAAGCGGCATCGCCAGGCTGCAACATCTTGACATTCCATTAGTAACTTTCTGCCAGAGATGGATTTATAGCGGAATCCTAACATTTTCACGACTCGAAACAAAGACGATTTACTACCCTGCAACAGGTCAGCCGCTGTGAGGGTACATGTAGTTTTTTGAGTGTTGGATACTCCTTGCTCGAATAAAATGCGTATATTTGACAACGAATGGTATCTTCCTGAAAAGAGTCAAGTTTTGTGACCCTCTTCTCTAGTCGCCTCTTCTTCCCAGGTGTCTCCAATTTAGATGATTCACTTGAGCCTTCTTTCGTGAATTTCTCCTTGCAGACTCTTATTACTGATCGTTCGCTAACTTACAGAGCAGCTGCATTTCGCTCCACCACCTTATCCTAAGGAACGAGAGGCCCTCCTTCATCCCTCTCTGTCTCTCAAATACTCCCTTGAGGAACACACGTATTCACGCGCCTGACTTGCGTATAACGACGCCATGTTCGCCACTGTTTGGAGGTTTCCGAGGAGTGTGCAGCCTCGGCCTCCCTCTCTTGCGACTGCTTTCATCAAACATCGTAAACACGTGAAGGTAAAAGCCACTCAAATCTCTCACCCGCACGTCTACAACGGCTCGCTGAGGACTGGCTGGCTGGCACAATGCCTTAGCTCAGCAGAGCGAAGTGGCAACGCCATGGCAGCCGACAGCGCCGGCTGCCATTGGTTTATTGGTGGCGGGACCCCTGCAGCCCGTTGCCTGTCAAGTGACAACTACTTTAAATGAGACTATAAAAGCTTCTAAGTCAGTGTAATAGAAGGATGTGTTCGCTTATGTCACATATTTAAATACTCGCAAACTGACTAATCAAATCCTATAGAATACTTTGGCAAAAAGAGAGGTTTCACAGTACAGCCAAAGGAAAAAATACGAAAACGGTAAATTTGTAATTATATCATACGAAAATTTTTTTTCTGATTCGCTATCTGTTCCTATGTGTGTTAAGGCCCATTGTTCTTGTGCAGGGGTAGACGTATCAAGTTGAAGTTGATGTCACATACCAAGGCTTACGGTCCCTTGGCGGTGTAAAACATTGTAGCTTCTAAGTGAAAGTCTTCAAAAGATACGGTCATTTCTGTCACGTATTTTGATACTTATGCATCAAAACGTACTGGGTACTTAATGTTGACTTAGAATCACAAAATTTGGCAAGAAACAATTTTTCACAGTACGAGTAAGGTACAAAAGGCTCACCCGGCAAGCTGCGTGGTCCTGAATATCGTGCTTCATTCAAATAGTTGCTGTTAATATATGAATTGTAGCTTGACGCGACAGGTAATTTTCCTCTTTATATGGAATCTGAACTGGCTAAAGCGTAAGGAGTTAATTTACAAGGTTTTTTTTAGTATTGTGTGTGTGAAACGTTTCAAAGTTTATTACAATCACAGTGAAATGTATGAATTTGTTGATGCAGCAATATTTTGATCACCTTCAGTTCTCAGATAATAATTGATACGTTTTTCAAACTTACGGATATGTGCCTCCGTAATTGTGTACGAAGTATAATAATGATCAATAACGGTTTTGGATGTCTAGTCATACTTGCAACAAGTCACTTAACGTTTCTGCCAGTAGCTTAATAAGACTTTCAGTTTTAATGTCTGTCATCATGGAGAAAGACTGTTCGGTATATGCATTCCCGTGCATCTGTTACGTGTTTTGTACTTGGCAGTGAAAATTTACGAGGGTTTTACATTTCGCCAAAGAAAGTTGAATTCCGCTACATTTTTAACAATTTCAGAATTACGCCGCTAGGCCACGAATGCCAAAAAACTCCAATACGCGTAGCGGAATTCCGCTACGGTTGGCGAGATTGCACTCACTTTCGTTGCACACATAGTGACGGTGGGGGTAGACACCCCGCTGCAGGGCACAGCAATTTTTTGCAGCCCCATTCCTCCATGGCTTGTCAGTGCGTCAACCAAGCGCAGTCGGCGACTATTTTGTGGCACGGGGTTTCAAAAGCGGGTATCCTTCTAATATTGGCGTTTTTTTTTTGTGTAAACTAAGGAAGGGGGTGAGGGTCCGGACCACCTGGACCCCCCCCCCTTATATACGTCCGTGACTGCTATAATTTAAAACAATTATTAAAGGAAAATTATTCAAAACTCACTTTCGTGGGCTATAGTTCATGACATTTGAAAAAGTTACTGGTCAAAACAAGTTATCGAACTTAGCAAAGGACATAGAAAGAACTGAAAAATATTTATTACATAAAGGAACTCTGCTTGCGAATGAGCCACTCAATGGCTTGCAACACGCCCCGACGTCGCCCAAACTTGCGGGACGTCTTACAGTCACCCCCAGTACCCAGGCTCTGTCTCTCTAAAACATAATTTCCAGCAGACCACATGCGTGAACATTTAAAACCACTGCGGGACCTGTCCAGTGATTTAGTTAGTTTAAAGTGGCAACAAGCAACGAAAGCCGAAAGATCGGCAAGTTTTATAAGCTCCAGACCGAAACAAAACAATTATTTCCGACCTAATTAAATGCGTCGAAAATATAACGACAAGGCTTCTACTCTAAATATTACGGGACTCCGCAATGGCAGAATTAACATAACACTCGCACATAATGATGGCAAAACAGAATAATAACTATTTCATTAAACAAAGGCCACCTTAAAGATGGACGCCACATGCATCCAAATGGTGAAATCATGGCATTAATAAATAACTTAAGCCTGAGGAAGGAGCAGTTCGTTTCGCAATTTTAACAGTTAACAATTGCACTAAAGGCCAGAAACCGTTATTAACTCTTCTCAAAGTTTACAGTCTTAAAAGGTGGCATAAGCGCTGGCCGGCCAACAAGGCAACACAAGAAAATAGTTCACTCATAGAATTAAAGCATCTTCGTACAAATCCGCATAAGGCGGCATGCATGACAACCAAACAGATAGAAAACTTGGTCTCTGGTACGAGCGAACAGATATCGAGTAGCAACACGCAACTCGCAGTTAAGACCAAACCATACGGAAACGTTACCAAAATTTAATAGCCAGCAATATGTCACAGAAATTGTATACAGGAAATATCTCCTGAGATCAAACAATCTAGCAAAATACACACGCCACATATCAGTGGTTCCTCTTTTTAAAAAAGAAACTCTAAAACCAACACTCTGCGTGTGTGAACGGAGCCCCAGAACAAGGATAGAGATTAATTTAAGGAAAACACTTGGAAGGATGGCCCAACGTGATGCGTCATTTATCATTCCCAAACAAATATTTTTATTTATGAACAATTCTATCATAAGCTAAGTAACAGTAACCAAGATTCTTGCCAAAATCATACAAATAATTAGGGTTCTTAAATTAATATCACAAGGCGTAAGAACATCTACATTATACATAAAATTACAAATGGTACTCGAATAACATGTCAGATATGCGATACAATAGTGGTCCGATTGCAAACAATTAATCGGTTAAGTAAACCTGCGGCGCACTCTGTACTTAACTAGAACCACAACTGTGGGCTAATCCCACAACAGGACTTGAATAAAGTTCAACAAACGTTAAATAAAAGACGTTAAAATGCATACATCTCCACTGCGACACTTAGCTCTAGGCCTATTCCAAGGCAAGAAATTAGACAAGTACATATAATGTTGGTACAAAAGTGCATTAGCCACCTCACCACTAGAGGGTATACAATCACGTTAAATTTTGCTCTTACTAACAGTACTAGCGAGTGTAAGGCAAATGATGACACTATGGTGTCATAACACAATCTTATTCTGCTCCCATATAGACAAGATTCGCCAAGCTGGCCAACCGCTACCTGTCGTGTACATAGTTCCGCGTAGTCAGCGCATACACAACTTTCCCACTAGAGCGCGCCCCGCTAAGCACAACAGCGCAGGCCCTGCGCTCGTCCGTTTCCGCACTACCAGATGGCACTGCCATAGAGACAGACCAAATTCTGCTTCCGCCGATCCACGTATTAATATGTAATGAAGCCAATGAGATTGCTGCTAATGTAGAACCTTTTCTCCTCGCGGATCACACTCGCGCAGTGATACCTGAACACGCGAGATATTACAGTGAGTGTACAGACCTCCGATTAGTCAGTCTGCATTGGTCTATAGTCAAGTTTCAGTGTGCGCCTAATAAGATTATCATATTCCTGTACATAGCCATGAAGAGAAATGTATAGACACTTTGTCAACTATCAGAGATATGTGAGAATAAGATTAATGTACCAAGACCAAAGGAACTACAGTTTGTCAATTGTAAATAGCATCCAGAATCAAGTTAAGTAAGGTTTATGATTGTTATTATTTTAATAAATGTATGTGAAAATTAATCGAGTTCTGTTTAAAGTTGATCACCGTCAATCTGCTATTCTAAGCGTGCAAGTGACATTTCTATCGTCTGACCTAACGGCAGAAGATAAACACGCCATGATAAGACCACGAGACATATTTCTGACACTCGCCTACTTTGTTAGAGCGACAAGTCAAATTATCTGATGGTGTGTGTACCGAAGGTCTTACAGTACGCACACCACACTGCCTAGGTGTTAAAAACGAAGAAAACAGTAGTGCTTCATTGATTGGCCACAAGGCTGCTACACACAAATCAAGTTAAGTATTTGAAACGCCATTAAAATGATAATGACAATTAAACCCTTATTTTTTAAAGAAATCAAGAGACTCAGTACTCAGTCTGCCTAAAGGCTTTTATCACACTCCCACAAGGATCTTAACAATAATAGAAACATTGAGTAAATTACTTCCCCAAAATGAGAAAAGCCAAATCCTAATCCGGTGACAACCAAAAATAGTTCAAAGGGCTCTGAGCACTATGGGACTTAACTACTGAGGTCATCAGTCCCTAGAACTCAGGACTACTTAAACCTAACTAACCTAAGGACATCACACACATCCATGCCCGAGGCAGGATTCAAACCTGCGACCGTAGCGGTCGCGCGGTTCCAGACTGAAGCGCCTAGAACCGCTCGACCATATCGGCCGGCCGACGACAACCCCGCTGCTGCACGATACCGAAATAATGGAAATAAAGTACCCAACTTGAGGCTGGAACGGGGGATCCGCAGAAGCGCGTGTGACCCGCCAACACCCAGGCCTCATGAGATGACGGGAAAGCAGCCGAAGCAGAAGGGAAATGCGTCCCTGCCTCCGGACCAGCAGAACAGCAACGTGTCAACCGCTGCCGAAACATGGCTGTCATCATGTGGCAAACAACAAACAGCAAACAAGTTTGACAGAAATTAACATACACAGCAATTCTTAAACTGGCCATTAAACATTATCTTCAAGGAAACCAAATATTAAGACTCCAGTATAGGAGCGGCCCGAACATTGCAAGTAACCTTCCTAGCAGTAACAAGAAATTATGTACGAAGTCATTTAAACGAATAATTACATAATAATTAAAACAAGATTAAATAAGTATATTTATGCCTTTACTGGGGCCCCTTAGGACTCATAGACACCATCATTTGGATACGCACCAATGGCAGATGGCCGGTTAAAATGTGCACCTATAACCTTAAGGGCTCCTCAACACCGAATAAGAGAGTCTTCAAATACAAGCATACACACACTGATGACCCACGCGTGCGTACCTTTAGGCTGAGTGCACACAACTTTAGTTACAGGCCAAAACCAATAACTCGGCGCACGAAGGGCCATAATGTCTACAAGAAAGACAAATTACGATCAGTAGTATCAAATACTCAATGATAACAATGATTTCAAGTACAAGATTAACATTGCGAAATACTAGCTTGACGCTTACATAAAATTCCAGGCTGACACACTCAGCCCCAAAAGGGGCCACTGAAAGGCATAAAGGAACTGGATTCCTGGCCAGCTCACACAAGGGCAGAATTAATAATCTTTAAATATGACATCTTGGGTTGTCGGGTGTTCTGCCGGATGTCAGCGTCGTACTTGCACGATATTATATCTGCAGGCCAGCAGCTGTCACCACCCTGCACAGAAGAATGGGGTTCTGAAGACTTTGGTCCACAGAGCACGTGCCCTGTCAGACCAAGAGAATCTACCTATAGAGATAGAACGTCTCAAAACAGTTTTCTCCACGAATGGATACACGGACAGACAAATTGAGAGGGCACTCCAACCAGCCACTATGCCACAGATTCCTGAAGAAGACCAAGATGAAGCAAAGAAGGTGGCATATCTGCCCTAAGCTGGCTCTGTTTATGCCAGAATCAGTAGGATCCTCCGTAAACACAATATCAAGTGTGTTTTCTGTCCATCCAACAAGATCGGGGGACTGTTGGGGAGTGTCAAAGACGACCTGGGGTTACGAAAACCAGGGATTTACAATATACCTTGTCAATGTGGCATGTCCTACATTGGCCAGACGACAAGAACTGTGGAGATCAGGTGCAAAGAACATCAGAGGCACACTAGATTAAGACAGGTGACTAAGTCAGCCATTGCTGAACACTGTCTAGAACTAGATCATGCCATGAAGTATGAGGATACCAAGATTCTAGCACAAACACCCAGATTTTGGGACAGTGTTATAAGAGAATCGATAGAAATTAAAATGGCTGACGATCTTATGAACCGTGACATGGGGTACCAGCTAAGCAGAGCCTGGGATCCGGCTCTGGAATTGTTAAAGGAGCAACGGGGCCAGCTGCAACACTACACAAACAGAAGAACCAGAGACATGGAGATAGAAAACGAGCACCTGACGGACTGCCAGGCGCACCAGACCGAAGATGGAACACCCAGAACTGGAACTGGTGGGCGCGGACCGCAGAGGGAACATCCAGAGCCGCAGCGGACGAAAAACGGAGCGGCAACGCTCCAACAGGTCGTGGTGAGCGGGCGCGGACCGAGGGGGAACGCTTGGTACCCCTGACTGTAGATGAAACCCCCAGGAGCGGGTTTGGTGGGCGCGGACCGCAGAGGGAACACCTTGAACCGCAGCGGACGGAAAACGGAGCAGCAACGCTCCAGCAGGTCGCAGGGAATGGGCGCGGACCACAGAGGAAGCGCCTGCAGCCGTTAGTGAAGGGGGAAGGCCATAGGCATAAATACTGGACCAGGTCCACTCGAGGAGCAGTCTCAGGTCGCACCTGATGAAGGTCACGAGCTACGTGACCGAAATATCGTGCAAGTACGACGCTGACATCCGGCAGAATTCCCGACAACCCAAGATGTCATTAGATCGCCGGGAAAGCCTGAAGAGTTAAATCTTTAAATACATTTTCACTGAACAGTCTTCATAAATAATTTCAAAGAAATGTCAAGGAGGCCAATAGCTTCAAGGCTCCTAGTGGGCACCGGACAGTACTGCTCTCCTGCTCGCAGCTGCTAAAAAGTTGTTCAATACATCGCTGGCTGTTGTGACGGAGCGGCCCTTCAGTCCGGAAACGCGCTGCTGCTCTGGTCGCGGGTTCGAATCCTGCCTCGGGCTTGGATGTCTGTGATGTCCTTAGGTTAGTTAGGTTTAACTAGTTCTAAGTCTAGGGGACTGATGACCTCACATGTTAAGTCCCATAGTGCTCAGAGCCACTTGAACCATTTTTCAACACATCTCGGCGTATTTAGCATACTACAATTAACTGATGACTTCGTAACCTTGTTGCACGAGACGAGAGCCGCTTCTTGCCTCTGAAATCGCAGGTAGCAACGGTCAACGATGCAGAAAAATGCGGACCCCCATGGCCCACCGATCAACGGTTTCAACTAGCTCTACAATCGCCAGGACGCTAAGTACGCAAGCACACCCGTCCAGCTCTATGTCCCACACACCCCTCCCTACCTCACAGCCCCAGAGGGAACACATAACCAAGCAAAGATGATACGACCATGGACAGAATCGATGGAACGCGCGCACAAGAGGCGCCAGTAGCATATCGCGAGCGCCCTCACTGAAGCCGCCACGGTTCAAATGCCACTTCAAGTGAGGCAGTGATTGCAGTTCGACCGTAAATGTTGTTACTTTCAAACTCTAGGTAACACCGAATCAAGAATTGCAAAATTAAACGGAAGACAGGCCATGGTGATGGTACCGCAAACTAACACTTGCTAAAGAATACACACACGAGCACAACGATACCGTGTCAGACGACTTAACGCCTAGCATGAACATTCACAAGGATGAATGTTCCCGAAGTTGATCGCCCGGCGTGACGCAGAAAGGTGACGGCGGAGAGGGAGAAGCTTCCAGAGGCCCAGTGTACTTTCATTTGCTCAGGATTAAACTGTTTTCCAAAATGATGCCCCACGGAAGAATTCCACAGAGTGACGGCATATATCTTTATGCTGACCAGACGGCCCGAACTCAGTCCATTTATAGTCAATAAAATTCTTTTGGGTTTGAGGCCGCATTGTCATCTGTAGAATTCCGACGTATCTGCGACTGTTGCAAGTCGCCTTCTTCAAGGTTTGATAGCAATACACCCTGAGCAGGGCTCCATGCAACAGTCGCCGAAACGTCAGAATTTTGCAGATGACAATGAGGCCTCAAACCCAGTAGAATTTTATTGACTGTGACAACGGCTTACGTTTACAATGTCCATTTATGTACCTTCCCTAACCGCCAACGAACCACGCCCCGCCTACTCGGGCCAACACCAGGGAACGAACCAACGGACCTATAGAAGAGGCCCCCACGGCCTCAACACTGACCGGCTCGACCGTTACGTCTCCGTTAAGCTACATAGTCTATTTCTCCCCCGCCCCCCCTCCCCCCCTCTCTCTCTGTATCTCTCTCTCTCTCTCTCTCTCTCTCCTTCTCTCTCTCTCTCTCCGCGCACCACGCCGGTCACTCCCCAAGTCGGGTTCGATTCCCGGCGGGGTCAGGGATTTTCTCTGCCTCGTGATGGCTGGGTGTTGTGTGCTGTCCTTAGGTTAGTTAGGTTTAAGTAGTTCTAAGTTCTAGGGGACTAATGACCACAGCAGTTGAGTCCCATAGTACTCAGAGCCATTTGAACCACTCCCCAAGTCGCTCTGAGTTTCTCGACTCCCTTCCGCCACGCCTCGAACCTCTTGTCTAACCAAAGATAGCGAGTGCGAGAGCGTGAAGCGAGATATCGAAAGTGGCACGGCTCAATGATATATCTAGCTCAAGTCAGTCGTGGATGATACATCCTGCAGAGCAAACAGATTTCGGGGACGCTGTTTGCTACGTTTCACCTGCTGTTCCAGATACCACCAGTTTTTTTTTTTCTGTCGGATGAAGATCAGGCGATTCAGCAGGTCAATCCAGGTGCGGCAGGACGCCTGAGTATTCGTCAAACAAGAGACGTATACGTGCAGCACGAGAACACTCCTGTTGTCACCTTGGAAGACGGGAGTGTCCACAGCATAATCATAAATATATAGAGCGCAGGGAAAGATGGTCATCGAGAATACTGATATAAATATTCTGATTCGTGTTCATGGTCACCTGAGTAAGTGGATGCAAATCATGGCACGTAAAACATGCTCTGTACTTCACAGAATTAACTACGGCATGGGTTACGCACTCCACAAACAGATCAAACGCCAAATCCACCATTGATGCACCCGACGCCTTAGTTAACTGGAAAAGATGCAAAAATTGCAGTTCGTTGGGTTGTAAATAAGTGTTGAGTTTCTGTGGTGTTTGGGACATTGAATGTCCAGTTTTGTGTTTCACAGTGACCAACGGCTATTTGCAACGACTAAATGGTCATTACATACAGGTTCCTTCGCAATATTCCCTCTGAAAGTGGTTGATATGGATCTATATTCACTGACAGCAGCAACCCCTTTCAGGACCGAAACCGATTTTCATTGACGAAGTACAGGGTGGCAATGAACTATATGGAATAAAATCGTCGTAACTTCCGAACGGTTTACGTTAAGACGTTCAAACTGTACGGTTAGCCGCGGGGTATGATGGGAATTAGTATGGTTTGGTTTAGCGACGTAGCCCACTTTCATTTGGATGGGTTCGTGAATAAGCGAAACTGGCGCATTTGGGGGGACTGAGAATCCGCATTTCGCGATCGAGAAATCTCTTCACCCTCAGTGGGTGTGCAGTGTTCCGTCACGGAATAATTGATGCGATATTCCTTGTGGCACGTTGACTACCAAACGGTCCGTGAAGGTTTTGGAGGATGATTCCAGTTATCCAAAGTGACTCTGATTTCCACAAGATGTGGTTCATGCAAGACGGAGCTCGACTCCATCGAAGCAGGAGAGTGTTTCATGTCCTAGAAGAGCATTCTGGAGGCCGCATTCTGGCTCTGGGATATCCAGAGGTCACTGGCATGGGCCTCGATAGACCACCATATTCTCCGGATCTGAACACATGCGATTCCTACTTGTGGGCTTGTATTAAGGACAATGTGTATAGCAATAATCCCAAAACCATGGCTGAGCTTAAAACAGCCATTCAGGAGGTCATCTACATCAACGATGTTGCGGCACTTCAAGAGGTCATGCAGAATTTCTTTATTCGTCTGCGCCAAATCATCGCCGATGATGTCAGGCTTATCGAACATGTCATAACCTAAATCCGAATATCTTTAGTGGCGTTTACATGTTGAATAAAGTGTGTATATGCCGCAGTTTGTAACTAATTTACATTTTTTCATATAGTTCAATAATTGTCACACTGTATTGGAAGTATTGGCGAGAATAATTAGAATAATTAGAAGGAAATTTTCAGGTTAAATAAGAGGCACAGAAGACTATGATGAAGTATGTCAAAACATCGATAATGAAGAGAAACTGCAGGAAAAAAATATTTTTAGTTCATTTACACAATGAATTATTATATGCTAACACAATAGATCTTCGGTTTCTCTTGGACAAGAAATTAACAACAATCTCGATCCGAGATGCTAAAAATGATTTAGGGACACAAGAAATAAAAATGCAGGAAGCAGCAGCAAGAAATTTTTTTCTGAAGAAAAGTGTTATGTTTATGGGTCCAAGATCTAAGCTGTAAGAGAACAGAGGTGAAGTGCTCTGACTTAAGAAGAAACAGATATAGTGAAGAGATAATAAAGTTCTGGTGGAAAATGAAACGGAAAACGAGACAGTACTCAAAACAGCACGTGGTCACTTCGTGGACACGAGGGAAACAAAAGAATTAAAAAAAACAGAGATTTTGTACTGAACAGTATAGCTCCTGCCATTGCTATGACGAATGAACAAGCTGTGCTGCAGCAGTCGCTGAAAATAACCTACCTACAATAACTAACCGGTAATTGTCTATTTGCAGCTAATGGGGCAACTGGGTATCTACATTACACATATATCTGTCTGCTGAGGTGTCTGTGTATTACTGGTGCTTTATGACCACGGGAACACGAACAAAATACAACATATTATTCCTTATTCTACGGAAATGACCAATTATTTTCGTGCATTCAAAAAAGTTATGCTCGTATAAGCATGTCTCGACCATATAGAGGCTTGCGTGTTTGCACAAAATGCTTCACCGTGCTTGCTTCTTAAAATATTAAAGAGCCGTTTTGTGAATCTCAGCGTTCTGAATTCACAAAACATTTCAATAGGAGTGAAATCGCAAAAAATCAATAGACGAGTACAATGAATTTTTATTAACTCGACAAATAGATGAGCAATGGGGTTGGCAAAGGCGAAAGGATCAGTATACAGGAGGTTTTAACTTGGGACCACAAAATATCTCGAAAACGACCCATCTTATGGAAAATAGTTGTGGGTGAAAAATTATTATTTCTAAAGGGAACATCTGTCTGTGCTACAAATGACCACCTCCTAACCACCCTTCTTGCATGGGCGGTGTCAACTTCCATATTTTCATATGGGATCCTCCTGCGTTTGTTGCATATTAGGATTCTACGCCAAAATGGTTTGAGTAAACCATAAAAAATTTTTAGTGTAGAAATCGAATATGCAGTATGATTTTTTTTTTGGGGGGGGGGGAGGGGGTGTGGTTCACTTTTGAAAATACAAAGTTGACCCCGCCAACGCAGGAAGGGTGGTTAGAAGATGGCCAGTTGTAACACGGAGAGATGTTCCCTTTAGTGATATTAACTTTTCACGTCGAAACTTTTTTCGTACAGTGCGTCGCTTTCGAAGTATTTAGTTTCCCAAGTTAAAACACACATCCTGTCTTTCAAAACCTCTTGTTTACAAAATCAGGTACACAGAAAAATCGCTTCAATGAACGCCGTTTCTGGTGCATTGTATTCTGTTCGACTCACTTCTGTGATTCATTAATGATCACGTCACAGTTACTTCTGGCAATGTCTTGTATACATAAATATAGTTCGTATTTCTTGTTAAGCTGTTGGTCACACTTCAATTGCTTGATCGAGCTGAGGAAAATGCTGTCATTATTCACCTGGACAAAGATGAATGTCTGGGGAGTCACAAGTACTGATACTGCCGGATACTGAAACCATGTACCTCTAACAAAGACACGGAAGCGGAAGTTTGCCCTTCATATGCCCCACTCCTCCCATTCTGTGCCACAAAAAGTCCTTCTACTGAAAAGTCTGAAGGGCGTAGCACTTTCTGGTACGACCAGGTACCGTAAATTAGCGTGTTTTTGAAACTTATGTTAAGACAAAATACTGTATTACTTTATCTTACTTGTAGTATTTCAATACTATTGATTTTAGAGGGAAGCGTAGATTTTCCTGAAAGCTACAAATGCTCACGGTATTCGTTATTCCTTCCGTAAATGCGACTGGATTAAACTAGCTTCAACAGCATACCGATCAGTCTTCTGTCAACAAAAGCAGAGACGTAACATTGGTACCTGGATTGGGGTCCATCTTGGAACACCGGGCGCAGTTGGCTCACAGACACTAAATTCGCCGAACTATTGTCCAGGTAGAAGACTTGCACCAGGCCATTGAGCCATAGAACGTTATTATATCTGACGAATTGTCAGCACTATGCTGCATAATTCACAGAGTTGCACGAACTGCAAGAAACATGCTGCAGAGCTTCTCAAACAGAATAGTTTCTCGTTAGTGTGAAATCTATAACTAAACTGAGCAACATCCAACGAATTTCGCATATCTCCATTCACAGTTATTACACGACGTTCTGTGGTAACTCATCACTTAACAAGAAAGTACTGAATACCCTAAAGCAAGCAGTGACAGCACGTGGTCTTGATCCACGGTTATCTTCTCGGTGCCTGTTCAAGGAATTAGCTAGTCTAACATCATCTTCACAGTGTAGGCCTATACATATTCATCAGTCAGTTTCATGGTAAGTTTCAGAAGAACATCAGTGTCCACAGCTAAACACTAAAAGAAGAATATGGACGTCGTTACTCAATTGTAAGACTGTGCGTGGCTCGAAAGAAAGAGTTAAATATGCAGTCTAATAACAGAAAGTGTCTGATAGATAGCAAAGAACATTTTGAATGTAATCTGAAATGACTTCTTCTTGTATTCCATATACATTGTTAGCAAGGAAGTTTGGTTGATAAACAAATTTTCTTTGTTTTTGTATTTTTGTTTAACTTGTAAAATCAGTAGTAGCAAAAGTAAGCAAGTTTATTTTATTAAATTTAAGCCAAGTTTCTATTTATTAATCCCTTAATCATTCAGCTATACCATAGAAACAAATCATGCGTACCATGCGAGTGAAATGATTCGTTACACACCTTTTCTACAGATACTGCGCAAATGAATCTGTGGAACATTTAAGTACCTACCTTAGCTTGTGAAGTGAGTAGTGACAAAACCTATGAAAACATTATTTAATTAAATGTAAGCGATGCTGCTATTAGCTAATCTCTTAATGGCCATTACACAATGGTACCACACAAACAAATCAGGTATACAACACGTGGAAACGGATTCGTTCCACTCATTTCGATGGGTATTGTGTAAATGGATCATGGAACATGCAACTAAGTAACTAACCACCTAACTACCTCGCATGACTATTACTGAGCATTTTCCTACTGCCCGAAAGCGTATATAATGTAGACTACAAACACAACCGCTTTCAGATAACGAGGTGGGCCTATAAAATAACGGGAATATTGCTATAAAACATTTTCTTTCAAAAACATACATTTTTAGTTACTGTCATCAATGTAATCCCTTCTCTATCCTTACAAGACTCCACGCTGATTTTCCGTTGCTGGAAACAGTGCTGGAAGTCATTTTCTGTGAGCTTCTTGATGACGCACACCACTTTTTCTTTCATTGTTTCAGCAGAGTGAGACACCTTTCCTTTAAATGACGCTACCTTGGGGAACAGATAAAAATCATGTGAGTGTAGGTCAGGTGAAATTGTATTCAAAGTGTTAGTAAAAATATTTCACGAACTTTTTTTTATCTATCGTCGAAAGTTTCGAGACGTTTCGAACACACTTTTTTCATGTTAATTAGCTTAATAAATCTTGCCTCACGCATTCTTTCTCAGTTGCAGATATAATCAGATTACCTACTTTTTCGATTTTTTTACCTGTTTTTAATGTTGACGGGGGTCCAGGTGTGAGTCATCAACGTCTTCCCGGCCATCTCGGAAACGCGTGAGGAATTCAAAGTCTCGCGTACGTGATAAACAGTCTTTACCATTCTCTTCATTTGGAAAAAGATAGGTTTCAATAGCAGTTTTTCCGACTTTAGTGTGAAACTTCAAGGCAATTTCTTGCGCATTTACTATTACACTTATATTTCCGGCAAAACAAATAACAGCTTTTACACAAACGAAAGCCGCGGCCAGTTGATGTGTCCACCAGGTCGTTCATCTTTGGCGCATGCGTACTTACTCTGTAACAGAATGAATCCAGTTACTTTATGGCTGCAACTCGTACTTTATTTTTTATTGTGAGCTCTCACCATGCGACCATTTGAGCAAGATTCTCTCTCTATGGGGTTTTACTACAACTTGTCGGCAGTATGCTGTCAAAAATAAAACATGCTTGTAATTGACTTTTTGCAGAATTAAACACACGCATGTGTAATCATTTGTTTAATATTTTTGTGTGACGGATGCATGCTGTGACGGCCCGTCGGCGTAATGGAACTTCTCTGAAGCTACCGAAGCTGCCGACGTGAGAAACAATGTGCATTGGCTTCAAAGCTTTTTCATTCACTTTCCTGACATCTATGAGAAAAACACAATGGCGATGTTTATTTATTTATTTAACCTGGCAAGATTAGGGCTATCAGGCCCTCTCTTACATCTAACCAGGCATTCTATATATTTTACGTTCATATGTTTTAGTAGGCATGTTAAACTACATCTAGTACAAAAAGTGAAATAAACAATTAGAAAGGCACACCTGGAAAAATACATACATATAGAGTTTATATTCGTAGATCATAAGTACTGTTATAATTAGACATTATTGAAGAGACAGATTTTATATAGGAGTGCTAGCAGCAGGGAGTATGAGGGAGACTCATGATGAAGGGAGGAGAACAATAGAGAGACATGATGAAACATAATTAAGGATATATAAAGGAAAAGAAGATTGCGTGCCTAATAGAGATAGATAAACAGTAAGAAATCTCAGGAGCAAGACAGGAGACGCTAGCTTTGTTATTTGACAGATGAGAGGATTGGCCTTGTACATTAATTTTGTGGAGAACGTTATGAGGATGATAGTAGGAAATTCTTCAACTTCTTCTTAAAGGCAGCAGGAGATTGAATTTTGCGCAAGGTAAGGGGCAGTTTGTTCCAGAGGCGGACAGCGGCAACTGAGAAGGAGTTTGCAAAAGTTTTTGTTTTGTGAGTGGGCACAGTTAGGATACCAAATAAGAGTGACCTCGTGTTTCGATTATGATAGCATGACAGGTTTTTAATCTCTGAAGCAAGGTACTGGGGTGCTTGCGCGACGAGGAGCCGGTGAAGTAGACATAGAGTGTGGTAGTCACGCAATTTGTCCGGCCACAGCCACCCTAGCTCGGAGTATGAAGCACTAACGTGATCATATCGGCGAATGTTGCAGGTGTAACGCACACGAGCATTCATGGTTAGTTCTAGCCGTCTTTTGTTTTCACTACTCATGCCTTGTTGAATTACATCACAATAGTGGAGGCTCGGTAGAACGAGTGCTTGCACGAGCTGGCGTTTCAAGACCTGTGGAAATATGTTCCGAAACTTTTTGAGAGCATAGAGACAAGCAGACGTCTTTCGGCGCACTTCGACTGTATTCTCCGCCCAATTGAGACGCTCATCCAAAGTTACACCCAAGTTCTTAACTGTTTTCTGATATGGTATTGGAGACCGTCGAGCAGATTAGGAGGTAGCCGTTCGCGGAAATTTTAACTTATTAATTTCTGATGGGCTATTAAGATTACTTGCGTCTTTTTTGCATTTAGTTTAAGCCCCAGGTTTTTCGCCCATGTCACTACTAAAGACAGATCATCATTCATCTGAGCGATTGCAGTGTTTACATCTTCAGGTCTGACGCTTAGGTAGAGTTGGAGGTCGTCGGCATAGAAATGATATTTACAGGAGGACAGAACCGACGAAATATCATTGGCATATAAAGAAAACAAAAGTGGTCCTAAGACTGGTCCTTGTGGCACTCCCGAGGAAACATGTTTCCAGGAAGATTTTTCATTTACGCAGACAACACATTGCACTATCTGAGAAATTAAGCTGTTGCATTTTACTGAGCAATATGTCAAGGTTAACAGTGTTAAAAGCTTTGCTGAAGTCCAGTAGCGTCAATATTGTTGCCTTTCGATTGTCAATGGCATATTTCAGGTCATCAGTTACTTTAATTAGAGCAGTGTTTGTGCTGTGATGTTGACGGAAACCGGATTGAAATTTGTCATATAGGCTGAATTCATCCAAGTGTTCAGTGATTTGGTCATGAACAATATATTCAAGTGCTTTGGAAAAAGCAGGCAGTATGCTAACTGGTTGCTAATCACTAGGCAGTTGCGGATTTTCGATCTTAGGGATGGGTCGAATTATGCTTCTTTTCCATGCAGTGGGGTATATTCCGTTCACGAGGGAAGAATTAAATGTGTCAGTTAAGACAAGTACTAAGATATCGGCAACATTCTTAATCATGGTTATACCGATACTGTCGTTGCCTATCGCATCAGAAGGGATTCTCATTATTGCTTTTCTGCCGTATTTGTTGTTACATGTTTTAGATGGAAGGTATCGTTGTTAGTTATCCTGTTTGGGGATTCTTGTGGACGGTAATTATCAGCCGTGCGGGTATTCAGAGGTGCAGAGAAGAATTCATTTAATTCGTTAGCTGACACATGAATAGTAGTTGTCTCCTCTTCAGATCAAACATGTTATGACCAGTGGAAAATTGCTCCCGTCGGTGTACAAAACAGGTAAGTATATTGCTCTCGAATGATTGCGAGGAAGAATGAGGAAGCAGCTGCCTCAATCCTTATTCCACTCCTCACCAAAAATTATGGCATTCGAACATACTTGCACCCTTTCAACACAGAACATTTTAAATCCTTTTACTCAGTCTCCATTTATAGTTAATGTTGAGTCTCGTACCATAGGAAGCAAGGGAGAGGATGTTGTTTGGTTGCTAGTATCCTCTTCTCACAGGACAACTGCTCTCATGTACTGTATTAACAGGGTTTGTTATTTTCATCAGTCCCCTAGACTTAGAACTACTTAAATCTAACTAACCTAAGGACAGCACACACATCCATGGCCGAGGCAGGATTCGAACCTGCGACCGTAGCAGCAGCGCGATTCCGGACTGAAGCGCCCAGAACCGCTCGGCTGCAATGGCCGGCTTCACTGCTACAAAAGTAAAAGTCTCGCTATGCGATGAATGAGAGCCGCTAAATCAGGATGCGAGTTGTGCGCCAGTGACTGAGCTAGTGGCTCAGCGACTGCGTTAGTGACTGACTGAGGCTGCAACTGAGGTCCTTCAGTCAGCGTGGCGATCTAAATACTTGCGGTCAAGAGGGCGTTTGCAGCTCGTTGCTTGCGAGGTTGTCTTTGGCCTCTCTTCTGATAGGCACTCTTGAACCAGTGTCTACCATCGATCTTCTTGCTACATCTTTGCCGACCAGTGTGATGGCGGCAGGTTACGCCAGCATAGTTAAACCATCATATTCAGCACCTCCGTCCCCCTGCCATTGTCTACAGGGTGAGTCACCAACTATTGCTACCTACAATAACTCCGAAAGTATGACAGAAGCTGAGAAGTTTGGGGGACAAATGTTGCACGGGACAACGGGGGCCATAATATGACATTGGTTTTTTATTGATGGGTGGGGTTGCATCAGATATATGAAGGTCAACTTTGTTTTTTTTAAATGGGATTCCAACACTTATTCAACCACATGCCCTGACAAGTCTCTCTCGTATACCATGCAAATAGCAAATATTCGCCGAATACGGCGTATCCATCTAATGTGCCATTGACATGTAAACACCATTCGATGGTTTCGCAATACAACATTAATAGGAATGGTAAGACTAGTATCGTCTAATCAGGAGAATGTGAATGATGTATTCCTTCAAAGATCAAGTCGATATGCTTCTCATTTATGGAGAATGTCAACGAAATTCAGTGAGAGCTAGAGACTTATACTCTGAAAGGTATCCTCAACGTACTCACCCTACTCGTCGTAGATTTAAATATATGTATCATAAATTGAGAACAACTGGATCTTTAACGCATCGGAAACATATCCGGCAATGGAAAGTTACTAACGAGGAAACGGAAATTGGTGCTCTTCGCACTGTGGTTTGAGATCCTTGTGTTAGTCCACGTCAAATCATAAGGGAATCTGCCATGAGCCAGAATAGTGTTGTTCGTGTTCTGCATCGCCATAAATATCATCCTTACCATATCAGTCTGCACGAGGAATTAGATAGTGTGGATTGTATGCGTCGCATTGAATTCTTCTTATGGACTCAACTTCAGATTCCGAGGGATGACACATTTATTAATTTGATTTTATTTGCCGATGAGGCTACATTAACGAACCACGGAAATGTTAATTTACATAACATCCATTACTGGGCAACAGAAAATCCATGTTGCCTCTGGCAATTTGCACACCAAAAACCGTGGACAGTGAATGTATGGTGTGGGATTCTGGAGGACAGAATTACAGGCCCCTATTTCATAGAAGGAAATCTTAATGGTAGGAAGTACACCACATTCGTGCAAGAAACATTAGGGCTGTTATTGGAAGAAATACCTTTAGGAACAAGGAACAGAATGTGGTATCAACACGATGGGTGTGTGGCAAATATTTCGCTGATGGGTAGAAACGCGTTGCAGAGACGATACCTAAGTGGTTGGATTGGACGTGGAGGAGATGGGTCGTGGCCAGCTCGTTCGCCCGGCTTGACGCCTCTGGATATTTTCTTGTGGGGATTCGTAAAAGGCATTGTTTATAAAGACGTTCCAACTACACCTGATCATATGCGAGAGAGTATTGTCAGAGCAAGTGCTACGAGAAGTGCCGACGTGATAAGGATACCACTCAATCCACGGTAAGCAGATTGCAGCAACGCATTGACACCCATGGTCATCACTTCGAACACCTTCTGTAAATGGATGTTCATGTTAACTTTGTGACCTTCGTTGACCTTCAAATACCTTATTGTATCACATCATTGGATTTGTCTCAATAGCCAGTATCAGAAAATAAATAACAAACTATAGTATCCCATTTAATAAAACGAAGTTGACCTTTATATCTCTGAACCTACCGCATCTAGAAACAAAAAACCAAAGTCATATTATAGCCCCTATTGTCCCATGCAACTTTTGTCCCACAAATTATTCAGCTCATATCATACTTTCGGAGTTATTGTAGGTGGCAGTAGTTAGTGACACACCCTGTATGTATGATTCCCTCCCAGTTCTTCTTTTTCTCCAACTGATTTACAGTGTATCCAACTGACGCTGTCTCCTCTCTCACTTACATTGTCTCTTTTCGCCTTCTGTACCGACTGTAACTGTCTCCAGCATACCTTGGTATCTCAAAAGTTCTGGACATCCAGCATATATTTTCCACTATACCCACGTGTTTAAAATTCTGGTACAAAATGCACCCTCCCCAACACCTTGAAACGTCCCCTTAGAAAAATTAATGAATGACTGTGCTGATAAACCTCTTACGTTATTTGATTTTCAAACAGCTGAGTAGAACTGAACGTACTCAGACATTTCTCACTTTACTTATTCTGATCATCACTAAATTAACACACAATATTTTTAGCGCAACGCAATCTGACTTTTAATAATCCCTACAATAGAAAGGCCCTGACTAACAATAACCTATACCTTTCATGAATCACTTACCTCACAAAAATCTTCATACAGAGCGCTACGTGACGTTACCAACATAAAAACCTAAACAGCCTACTTACATAGCCCCCATGCTTCCCACAAAAAAAATTTACAAATTGTTTTGGGCAGTGGCCAATACAGATTTGAAAAAATTTTTCATAATTACAATAACAAAGATCAAACGTTCACACGTATTGATACAGTGTTGGTCAAAAGCTAGAATTTTCTCACAGTCCATAAAGACAGTCCTGATCATTCATCACAGTAAAATTGCAGTGTTTTTTTTTTTTCAAAGTCTGAGCAGTAAAAGAAAATGCACTCGGAAGTAGAGGATTTCCATGCAGTCTTGAAGAAGTAGTGTTGTCCTTCCAACAGAAAGACAGTGCTGACTCTTGATATGCGGGCGGGTAATGCGCCACAACACAGCAAACCCACAGCAGAGTCAGTCGAAGTTTGGAAGAATATTGGTAGGTAGGTCATCACAGAGCAGACCCACTGTAGTACTAGTAGAGATTATGGTATTGGTGGACCATCAGAGGTGCGGACCCACTGCAGTCCTTGTAGGAATAATAGTATTGGTGGGTCATCAAAGGTGCAGACTCACTGCAGTCCTTGTAGATACGGCCAGCAGCCATCTGTTGCGACTGTGCAGGTGCACAATCACCATCGAAGAGTCTTGCTGACAACATAGTTAGTCCATAAACCACCACTTGTGCACTCACAAACTGTTTGGTGTGTCCTTAGAACCAGCAATGCTCTTAACCAGTCCCTTGCTGAATTTTCAACACACGTGCAAACACTAACAGTCCCAACTTCTCATCTATTGCGCATATACTATGACCAACAGAAATGTGTCCAGTGAAATGAATGCTTACAAGTTACTTAATTTGTGAAATGGTGTCAATTACATTTTAAATTTACGACATGAGAATACAATTACAAAGGTACAAAATACATCATTAAAGAACATAACAATGCAGATAACACTTGTGGTAATACGGGCTTTACAAAAGAATCGTAATAACATATACATCAGTGTTACAGGAATTATGACATAAGTAAATACATAAAAGCTCAGAATAACTTTCGACACATCAACTTCACACGTGAGCATTAAAATAAAACAGAATAAATAATGTCTAAACATCTTTAGAAAGTAAATAACATATTATTAATTCAAATTATATTTGAGGATAACAGTATTCCTCATCATAGTGAATGTAGCTGAGTATTAGAAAAATTCTACAACATAAGTCTTATCAGATAAACACATAAAGACAGGAAGAACACATATACACAAGGTACACAGACACATAGTGGAATAACACAAAAGGACAGGACAGGGTTAGTTTAACTGCAATATTTGGAAACAAAACTTTCTTTACTTCTTGGAGATCTCCCTTCATTCATCATTATTCCCAAAAAGTCCTATCTATATCTGCTTTCTGTACTTTTTCGTATAACTTCTCAATGCATTTCTTCCAATTCATCCCAACTCATTCTCTTATATAGTCTACCCCCTCTTAAGCTAACTTAAATCTACTGAGCTCAGATGCATAAACTAGGGGACGAGGCAATGCAGCAGTACAAAACAATTAACACAAACAATGAAAAAATGCAAATTGGCAAAGCTAGCAGCAGTAAATCTAAATTAGCAAAGCAAATGCAACATTACAACTAATATGAGCCAATGTGCAGCAACAAGAAAAATAAATCAGTATTAAAACTGGCTTAACAGAGTAATACAAAGTGAAATTCAGTAGCACTATGTCTGGCACACAGCAGCAGCAAATACAATAACTTATATCTAAACATGACAAAGCTCAAGCAGAAAAAATATTACACTAAAGATGGCCATGTCTAATACCTATGTCACATTGTAACACTAGAGTGATGCATCACGATAACTTACTCTAGCAGACAAGTTACCAAATCGTTAAAAAATTATTTATGCAGCTCCTGTGAAGGGAAATGTCTATTTGTGCTCTTTTCTAAGAAAGTACATGATAAACGTATTCTTTACTGGGTCTGTAGACAGAAAATAGTGATATTATTACATCTATTAAATTTTATTTTAACCAATGCTGCAGTGCAGCTAGAAACTAGACATAGAACAAAATAGGCAAATATAAATACAAAACAAAGCATTAAACATCATTCACTAGCCATATGGCATTTCATAAGGCAGTAAAAACCTCTCAACTAGAAAGACAGTAGTCATAATCAGGTGTGCAGATGTAAGAATATTTCCCATGAATTCATAAGCATTTTAGTCAGTAGCACAAAGTACGATATGTTTCCAAGTAATGAGCATGTCGTATCTGCGATGCTTTCTACAAAGGAATGTCAATAGCGAGGTTAATGGTCTCTTTTTTTTTCTCCACCTAATGGCATTTTCTCCAGGCAGGTGGCACAGCTGGGCGCCCATGACGCATTACGTGAAGGGCACTTAACTTTCTTACTGAAATA
Organism: Schistocerca cancellata; assembly: GCF_023864275.1. Classification (NCBI taxonomy): domain Eukaryota; kingdom Metazoa; phylum Arthropoda; class Insecta; order Orthoptera; family Acrididae; genus Schistocerca; species Schistocerca cancellata. Next base: position 171,179,978 of record NC_064631.1, on the reverse strand, counting down.
TTTGCGACAGCAGTCTCATATAAAAATTTTCACAGGTCGAAAATTTGCATTACAAATGTGTAGGAACAAAATCCTATAAATATAACTGTGTCCAAAAATTTTCGCCGGCATTGTGATACATTCACGCATTTACACACATTTCATAACTCTTAAAGTACGATTCTTGGTTTCCAACGTCCTTTTTCACAAATCAGATTCCCTAACCACTACTCAATATTCCTTACCTTATTCCACATGTACATATTAGTCGACACTTCTTCAATATTTCATCATAATAAATACATAGCATAATCAAATTCCTCATATAGCATCAGCTTATTGATCATAAACATACCTCAAAGCATAACACGCATCGTCGTCGTAATACTAACATCATAACACCTCAGTCAAATCTCAAAAATGTCGTAGCTTCCTGCAATAATTTCTAAACCTAAAAAATTCTCTGCTCATTTCAATAGTGTCATCTACCTCAAACATACTTTAAAAATCATGATCCCATACCACATATCATTCAAAGCTCTCATAGTATCACAATGGTTCCGAAAAAATATGAACATTTCCTACAGTACAGACAAAATACAATTTCATAAGTGTGAAGTTATCCAACTGTGTAATTGCACAAACATGTGTCACTGGCGTAGCAAAAATAAATGTTTGTCTCTCTCAGCTAAATGATCAGTTAGCTGTGTAATTCTGTGTTAGAGAAATATGGTACCGAAGTGTAAAATTGTACAAGCAAATACCATATTAGCTAGGGTTCCTTGTGCTTGCCAAACACATGGTACACAAAGTAAGCGTGTACCCCCCTGAGAATTAATGTAATTATATCCTTAGGTGTTACAGATTACAGCAATGGAATGAAATGTATCATGGGAAACCTTTGTATGATTGTAATTCAAAAATCTTTAAACATAAATGTTTTAAGTACAAAATCAATCACTCAAATACTTGTACTGTAGCGATAAACTGTGCGTCTTGTTGTAAGACAATCTCTGTCATTACTTAAGGGTAGAAAATGTGCCAAGTGTCGTAATTATCGTCGTCCGTAAGCAAAGGCATGTGGAAGTCAATGTACTTACCTCGAAATAAACAAAAGCGAAATGCTTTGCCTATATATATCGTAGTTGTTACGCTTATTGCCGTGATGAAGTCAGTACTGTACTGTAATGTATTGTTGTGCTACAGAAAAGGCTGTCTCATTGTAGCTATACCACAAAAGTTACTACTAAAACATGTTTTCCTTTCCAGAAGAATTCAGAAAAACTGTACGAATATAAAACAGATACACCGCAAAAGCAACAATGTTAATTGTGTCACACATTAGTAGCGTCGTGATATAGTCGTGTAGCTGTCAAATAAACTAACCACTGTGTCATCTGGTATCTCTCAGAAAGTACTTTAAACCCAGAATGTATTTTCAAGTAAATCAAAGTGTAGCATTAAAATCTCATTAGAAGTACCAGTATATGTTGTAAGTATGTAAGCCTTATAGTCGTTACGTAATCGTGCAACTAACAAGCAAGAATGTACACACACAATAACACTTTGTCATGTGTTCACTATAACAATGCATTCGTAATTACTGTCTAAATATGTTCCCTAGGTTCTAGGCTGGATACTTAATTTTACATAGTTGCATGTTAACAGTTTCTAAGTGTGACAAAGCATACTAGTAACGTGAAGCGATAAATATTGTGTCAGAGACTAAGTTAAAAAGCGGATTATCTCTCCAGAAGCGGTTTTACATGTGAAATGTGGTGCAATTCTTTACCCTTTCTAGTGTGCAGAGTTTCAACTTATATGTTCAATTATAATTATCATGTGGAATACGTCGGAAAGGAATACTAAAATTTTTCTGAAGGTTAGCGTCTATTTTATTTTTCACTGAGCCAGCCGCCACATGTGGCTGCCTGCAGTGCGAGTCATTGTCTGTCTCTTTGTTGGTGCGCATTGTTATTGGGATTAGGACACCTAACTTCTACAAATTCACCTTGTCGAGAGGGCCCTGCCCTGATTGAATCCCGCCAGTTCTGATGCAATTCAGGTCTGTCGTTACGATTATATCGTCTGTCGTCATGTCGGTAGATTCCATAATTTCTTTCTTGTCTGTCACGTGGTGGAGAATTTCTCCCTGAATCGTAACTGCGCGCTGAACTGATGCGTCTGAAGTTATTCTGTCTCCTTTGATAATAATTAATTTGATTCCCATTTTGTCTATTTCTATGATTGTCTCTGTCACATTCATTACTATGGAAATGCGATCTTTCTCTGTAACTATTACTCTGCCAGTGGTTGTCATATGGGTAGTGTCTGTTTTGTTCACGATTTGCGTTGTAAGAATAGCCTTGTCATGTCCAGTTATTATTTCTTTCATCGCAGAATTGTGACGGATGTGACTTGCAATTGTTGTGTTCCTGTTTACGCGTCCCGCGATTGTCAGTGTCAATTTCCAATTCTTGTAAGAGTCTCAGAAAAGCTTCAATGTCGTCTTTGGAACGTCCTGTCAAAATAACATGTATTAAATGTTCAGGCAATTTGATTAAGCAAATGCGGATCAGTTCTGAGGGGCTGTATGGGTTTGAAAGATACTGACTGATTCTTATGTAACATGTCTTCGAAATATTTGACAAGACTGGAAAATTCAGATTGTTCGAAATGTTTCATCATTATGATGCTATGTTTTACTCGGTCTTGAGTAGCTTGAGACCAATATGCTGAGAGGAAGGCATGAGAAAATTCTCCTTCACTTTGACAATCGTGAATGACCGATCGCACTCTTACAGCTGGTTCATTCTCTAAGAAGCCACACTTAAATTCTAACCTGTGCTCCAATGACCAGTTGGGAGGAAAACAATGAGAGAATTGATGGAGCCATGCTTGTGGATGAATGTCGTTGCCAGAATGCTTAAATGTTTGAATTTACGTGTAGTAATGAACAGCTTATAGTCAAAATCATCATGTCGGCGAGTCGCATATCGGTCATTGTTACTTCGTTTCGGCGGTTCCATCTCAAAATTCGGTGTACCTTGCCAATATCTTTCATAACTTCCGAAGTGCCCTGTGTTATTATTTTGTGGCTGTTCCGTATTTCTGTATCCCTCTTCCAGTATTGGAGTGCGAGTGTCCTCTGAAATATGTAATTCTTGTATTACCTGTGTCAACTGATCTTGTATTTCACGGATTTCTCTTTTGTACTGTGTATTGATTTGATTTTGATTTTATTTGAATTTTCTAATTTATTCACACTCTTCTGTGTCAGTGAAGGCTACGGGTCTTGTGTCATTCAGATCATCATCTACCTTTGTAGATAAGTTAGTGAACTGATCCGAAAGTTCGGCTACTTTCTCTGATAGTGAACTGATTTCCTCAGGTGTTTTCCTGAACCAAGTTTCAGAGTGTCCATTTGTGTTGAAATCGTATCTACTGTGTCCTCTAATTTTTCCTGAGTTTTTGCAACTTCCGTAACCGAATCGGTAGATGCAACTGAGTCAATTTTTGCTTGCAAGGTGTCGTGATTTTCATGAACAATAGTTTGCAGTTCTTTTGTGGCTGCTTCGTGATTCTGTAATGCATTTTCATGACGCCAAAAAATAGGTTGAAAATGCTCACAAATTTGTGTTTTTACGTCATTACAGACTTTTCGACATTTATATTCGATTTTAAGTAACTCTGCAGTTAAATCTTCACGTGTTTGTTCAATCATTTGTTCCATTGAGTCTAACTTTTGAAGCTGTTGCTGTGTTTGTCTCTGGTGTTATTCCACTGTATCTAACTTTTGCTGTGTTTGCTCTGATTTGTTTCATTTGTTGCATTAATTGCAATAATAATGTATTAGTGTCTGTAATCTGTTTCTCTATGCTTTTTCGGAAGTGCATTTTCACAGGCAACATTTGCATTTTGACAAGCAGAAAATGTGTCTTGACTCATTTGAGAAAACGGTGAGGACCCAAAACCTGAATCCGCAGTATTTGCAATATTGTATCCTGTCATTTCGGATTCCTGAGGCGAGCTGTTGCCGACCGAACGATCGATAATGCTTCCCTTTTCACTAATTGTTTCACTGTCTACACCATTATTTGCAGCCCGCTCTATTTCCCGATGCACAATTACGTAATTACTATTTTGAACATTAGTTAATTGGTTACTCGGTGGCACTAACACACTGCTTTCGTCTTCACTGTCGTTTTCAGTTTACTTTGGAACCTAGTGTTACGTTTTCCACACTCCATAATTGTCGCAATATTTCACACGATAACACAGAAAAGCACAATTTGAAGAGCAAATATAAGAAAACACATTAACATATCACTGAAAATAATATCCAGTTAATTGCAAGCGCAGCTGCGAAATACTTGGTGCAAATCTACATGCATGCCACAACTGTTTTACTGTACAACAATGAAAGACTGCAACTACAAAGAACATTCTCTCTACAATTACGCGCTAGCAATAAGCAAAAGCTACACTAATTACACAAACTACAAGAAAAAATCAGAAGATTCCAGTAAGGGATCCTCGGCTAAGGGTCGACATATGAAACGTCCCATTAGAAAAATTAATGAATGACTGTGCTGATAAACCTCTTACGTTATTTGATTTTCAAACAGCTGAGAAGAACTGAACGTACTCAGACATTTCTCACTTTACTTATTCTCATCAACACTAAACTGACACACAATATTTTTAGCGCATCGCAAACTGACTTTTAATAATCCCTACAAAAGAAAGGCCCTGACTAACAATAACTTATACCTTTCATGAATCACTTACCTCACAAAAATCTTCGTTACTCAAACTACTGCAATACAGCGAGCGCCGATACTGACAGCTAAATAAAAGATTCTAACCACTGAAGGCACTAACTACTGATAGGCATAGTTAGCAAATGAAAGATTTTGATAGAGAACAAACAATGTATTTACCTTAATAGTCTTCAAAAGTCATAATATGTATATCAGTTCATGGCATCCAGTCTTACAAATGTACTGTCTCTGATGGACGCAAGTCCAGATCATCCGCTCTCAAAACTCCGCCATCTCCCTCCCCACATCCACCACTGCTGGCGGCTCACCTCCCAACTGCCCAACGCTACACGCTGTTAACAGCCAACTGCCCAACTCAACAATAGCGACTATTTCAACAATGCAAACCAGCCACAGACTGCACACAGCACAACCAGTGATTTTCATACAGAGCGCTACGTGACGTTACCAACATAAAAACCTAAACAGCCTACTTACAACTTATGTGTCGGAAGACGCACCCCCCACCCCGCCCCTCCCCCACCCCCTTCAAGTTTATATACATGGTCTTCACACGCAAGTATTTTTCATCTCCATTGCCTCATCTCTCTGTACTCCCACGACTGCTACCTCCATCCATCTTTGTTTCTCTTTTACCGTCACTGTCATTGACCATCGACATCATTTCTCTCTTTGACTTCCACTGTTACTGTCTTCATCCATTCTCTTTCTCTTTCATTGCCACTTTTTCTCTTTTACCGTCACTGTATCCTCTCTCTTTCCTCCTACTGCCACTGACTTCTCTCTCTTGCAGCGTCACTGTCTCTGTGTTACTACCTTTCTGCACAAGAAAGCGCGAGTATGAGCGCATGCCAAAATTTTTGGTGAGTGGGGTGAAATGAGGATTGATGCAGCTGGCTTCCCATTTTTAAAGAGGAACATATTCACCTTTTTTGTACTACGATAGGGACCATTTTCCGCTGGTTCTCTTCTTTTCCCTCTAGCAGGGTATGCCACTGCTTTGAAATGACTTCTATAGGTCAGTAATATTTTGACAGTTTTATGTACTTCGACACACATAAACAACAAGTAAGTACGCATAATGTAATTTTAACGCAAAATCATTTACTCTGGTTTTTTTAATACTCTGCTCTCAATTGCAATTCATCTAAAATAATATTTATCTTAAAAGCTAAAAAATTATATTAGAAAGATTTTACTGAATTTGCGCTCTTTCTAATTTTACATAATTTTTGGTAGTCATCTTAAGTTCTTTTCAGGCATGCTGAGACAGTTTGTGCCCCATTTTTTGTCACGGCATTACCACTTGGGGCATATCTGCTCAGGCGTGAAGCGCCTATTACACACAGAGAGCGCGTCTTAAAGATTTACTGACTAAAAGTATAAATTGCCGATCTCAGAAACCTTGCGATGTCCTAGAACCCGTGCCATGTGTTCACTGTGTCAGATACAACTACATTTACGCCCTAGTCCGGATATTAAGGGCGTATTTTACGTGCACGACTTCGGTAACTTTCAGTGTCTGGCTCTCGGTACCGGATCAACATAACGAAAAAAGTTTCTAGGTTCCCCAAGACCATCATCTTAAGACCATACGCTAAAAATTTCGACGATTGGCCATGAACAGAAAATATAGAATTAGCCATTCTTGCAACTGGTACTTCTCGTAACCAAAAATCATAGTTCTTCGGCGTTTTCTCAGGAACTGCGAAAGAACAAATTCTGTTTCTGTAAGCCACCTAAGGTCCACCCTAGACGGCAACTATCCAAAAGAACCAACTTATTTGCTCCATTTATCAGGGCTGGAGCAAGCGTGCAATGTTTAAATAATGACCATGTAGTGTAGGATAGCTACAGTATGCCCGCTCTATCGACAGGTATACAAATCATTGCTACGCCAAGGGCTATCCAAAACACTTGACCTCTTCTTATCTCTGTGTTCAAAAGATCGCGAGTATGACCGCCCCTTTAAAATCACATTTTTGAGCGCAGCTTTTTGTCACATATTGGCACCATCCACTGTCGTGCACGAACTGATAGTAACTGTGAAAACAATCTAAATTACTGACATACGTCTCGGTAGCCATTTTCATATCTGTTCGGTCGCAACTGACACGGAGGTAGCCGATTTTAATTCTGTAATTGAAAAACTTTGCATTTCCATTACCTGGCCGGCTAGGACCGTAGAGGTGGTGGCGTAGTATTGCTGATCACCAGATATAGTGTCAATGACCTAGGTTAATTCCCTAATCCCTCCCCGTCGTGTGACGGAGTGAGCGCATGTGAGACTATTGACGGTAATCCGTCAGGCGGATGAGCACGTTAAGCTCGGCGTCCCCCTTGGTGCTATTCGAGAGGAGCAGGCTATGTGCCGACAGTAGGTTTCAACCTCTCCTTCATCATTGTCAACAGCACAAACACGACAGTCCACTACACGGGCGCACATCATTGTCACCTACATGAGACAGTTGCAGTTAAGACACATGACTCCTACGCCATCTACGTCGCGTCTACAACGCGTAGCAGTAAGCTGCGAGTCACTCGCGTGAATAAAAGTTTCGTTTCTGGGTATATTAAAATAGCAAAGATTGTCCCATTTAAAATGATGTATGTATTTCGCATTTAGCTTCATTTTGTTTTCAACTTATTTCCTAAAATGTGCTGACACAGATATGGCGGGACATGCTCTCATAAAAAATTGTCATTTAAAAGTTTCAGTAACTCCACAGACAATTTTTCTGTGGAATATGTTCTCACAGCTGTATAATATGGTAACATAATACAGGCAATTGTTTCCTCTTCGGACGGTATTACAAAAATAACGTAATATCTTTGTTATTGCGTTCTGAATTGTATTGTTAGTTTTACAAGTGCGAAAATGTTTAGGTCCAAGCAAAATTTTTTACAAAAACAAAAACAAAAAATACACTTGTGTGTTACATATTACGTAAGCAGTTAGAGGAGACATGAATATTTTTTGTACATGCTATATTTTTGTCAACCATTTATTACCCTTGGCATAGTTTCTACTGTTGTTGTTGTGGTCTTCAGTCTAGAGATTTGTTTGATGCAGCTCTCCATGCTACTCTATCCTGTGCAAGCTTCTTCTTCTCCAAGTATCTACTGCAACCTACATCCTTCTGAATCTGTTTACTGTAGTCATCTCTTGGTCTCCCTCTACGATTTTTACCCTCCACACTGCCCTACAATACTAAATTGGTGATCCCTTGATGCCTCAGAATATGTCCTACCAACCGATCCCTTCTTCTAGTCAAGTTGTGCCACAGATTTCTCTTCTCCCCAATTCTGTTCAATAACTCCTCATTAGTTATGTGATCTACCCACCTAATCGTCAGCATTCTTCTGTAGCACCACATTTCGAAAGCTTCTATTCTCTTTTTGTTTAAACTATTTATCGTGCACGTTTCACTTCCATACATGGCTACACTCCATACAAATACTTTCAGAAAATACTTCCTGACACTTAAATCTACACTCGATGTTAACAAATTTCTCTTCTTCAGAAACGCTTTCCTTGCCATCGGCAGTCTACATTTTATACCTTTTCTACTTTGACCATCATCAGTTATTTTGCTCCCCAAATAGCAAAACTCATTTACTACTTTAAGCGTCTCATTTCCTAATCTAATTCTCGCAACATCACCCGATTACATTCCATTATCCTCGTTCATCTTATATCCTCCTTTCAAGACACTATCCATTCCGTTCAGCTGCTCTTCCGGGTCCTTTGCTAGTTTCTACTATAACTGGACAAAGATTTTAAATTTCTGCATTAGAGTGCCATATTTATGTAAGTGTCTCAGTGAGTTGTGCCTTCATTGTAATGGAAGGCTTCTTCTATCTTCGCTTTACAGCTGCCCACGAATTCACTATTAGGTTAATGTCTGGGAGTTCCTAGGTCATGCCAAAGTGTCTACAACATATTCTTATAAGAACTATATGACAGACTTGACTTTATGATAAGGTGCTCCATTGTTCATAAAAGCAAAGTTACAGTTTCAACTGAAGCGGGAAATTTTATCCGAATTTTTTTTTTGTGTTACTGTTGATTAAATGAATGTTTAAGATTATAGACACTATCTGTACCCCGTGTCCGGAAACGATGTTTCACACTGTAACTGGTTCTTCACAGTTTGAGTCAGACATGACAGATATTTCTTCATCTGTAACTCTCCTCCTATATTGTGTGCTGTATACACACGAAAAATTAGTTTGGTAAAGAGAACACAGACAGTCCGGGTTTTAGGTGGTTGTCTGAGTGTATGCTAGAAATACGTCCTTTTTTTTAATGGCGTGTCCTTATGGAAATGTGTATTTCTTCTACAAAAATCTTTCTTTCTGAGAATCTTAGGGAGGTGTAAAATATCTTCCTTTTCCTTGCACCAGCCGTACCAAACCGATTTTTAACATCATTAGCCCGGTTGAGTATCTCTTCGCAGCCATTAGAGATGTAATTTGGCTTCACTTAATGGCTGCTGTACAGGAAGAAATCCAGTAAATAAGATTTCTGCGGACTTATCTGGATAATTCCGAAAAAACATCTGCTCTATTGAGTTTATAAAATTATCTGACATGATACCAGCTAACGGGCTGTCATGTCAGATATTTTTATAAACTCAATAGAGCAGATGTTTTTTCGGAATTATCCAGATTTGGCAAATAATATAATATTCTATGCGAGATATGTAGATGACTTGCTGTTTGTGTTTGAAGGTTCCCATGAAGAGCTAGAACTGTTATTTACCACTTTCAATAACCTACATGAAAAAATCAGTTTCACACAAGAAAATCAGACAGCTGATAGGACCTTAGACTATCTCGATCTGACGCTATCCATTATTGGCAACAAAATAGATTTCAAAATTTTTCGGAAAGCAACCTATTCCGACATCATCATCCCAGCTGATTCCACCCATCCTCAGGCCCAAAAAATGGCCTTTTTTCACTCGAGTATCCATCGAGCTCTTTCCATTCCGCTTTCGCCAATCAACTTACAAAACGAATTAAAAGTCCTCGAAAACATCGCTCAGAATAATGGATATAATCCCAGTATAGTGCGACAGTTGTTCAATAAAAAAACACGAAAGAAGACTACCACCCTTTCCAGTTCAGATACTCACAATCAACACCAGGCAACGAAATACATATCAGTTCCTTTTATAGGTAACATATCCTATAAGGTAGGTCGTTTATTAAAAAACCTAGGGTGTAAAGTTTCATACTCTACCACTAACAATCTCAAAAAGAACCTAGTTCATTCTCTGGATAAAGGTAATGATAAATCATCGCTGTCAGGTGTATATAAAATCACGTGTGCTGAATGTCCTTCTTATTACATTGGCCAGACAGGAAGGGCCCTGTCTGTTAGGTTTAAAGAGCACCTGCCGACAAAAAGCGGTGATGGAACTCGAGGATCTACATTTGCTGAACATCTGGTCCAAAAGGCGCATGCTCCTAAGCCTCTAAAAGACGCAGAGCTTTTGCGTAATGAAGTAAAGGGATGCAGGCTAGACACCCTCGAAGAATTGCAAATTTTTAAACATCTTAGTATTGATAGGGACAACTTACTTAATGATCAGCTGCAGTTAAAGAATAGAAGTTATTTCGAAGGATTTCAACCTTTACTTCAGTGAAGTTGACCCACAGTCTGCCTCGAATGGCCGATGCTGTTTCCCTATCTGCTTTGTCCCTTTATTATAATGTGATTGTACATGTGTGTCTTTGTATTTCCTTATATGCTTGGTAATGACACATAGTTGCTAAGGCCTTTTTATGTTAAAGACATTTTATGCTCAGCACGCATGGTTTTGACACTAATTGTTAGTTACTGTAGCGGGGCTACCCCCTCTTTCTATAATATTAAAAAAAAAAAAATTATACCTTGGCTTTGTAGTTTGTTCTCAGGTAAATTGTTTATTGTTGCTATACCAATAGATAGGTATGTCCAATTGTAAGACAGCTTTCAGTTACATTTTGTTTATATGTATATTTGCTCTAAGTAATTTTGAGACAGTTTGCTCTCGCGCTTGCGCTTGCGCATGCGCTTGGCCGCGGCCGAGCCTCGCCGCGTAACGGCTCACGACGCCTAGTTTTCGAGCCGCTTACGTGTGGTCCTGATTTATGGCCGGCGCAGCTCCGTCTACGTTCGCCCTAATGGTTTTAATTTTGACTGACATAATCTTATGATTATGCGTCTTTAATGTTTTAATTTTTAATCTGTGACATGGCCAGTGTTTGGCTCACAAAATAATTTCATTGTTGTAAGTATCACAATTTCTTCATTATTCAATCATTAGACTGATAATGCATTTTAGTGAGTAATATATGTCCATATGTGGTTTAATTTATAGGTTCTGAAGAAGATTCCATTACTGGAATCGAAACCTAGGTAAACGAATAAAATTACCTTGCAACTGAAGGCTGAAAACATTGTTTATTTGCTGTACATTTCACAGTTGCTGACACGCTGCAATATTTTAAAGATTTGTAACGGTGGTAACATTAAGAGTGCAACGGGAATTTCACTGTTAAATGCAGAGGAGAGAGCAGATAGGTGGAAAGAATACATTGAAAGCGTCTATGAGGGTGAAGATTTGTCTGATGTGATAGAAGAAGAAATAGGAGTCGATTTAGAAGAGATAGGGGATCCAGTATTAGAATCGGAATTTAAAAGAGCTTTGGAGGACATACGGTCAAATAAGGCAGAAGGGATAGATAACATTCCATCAGAATTTCTGAAATCATTGGGGGAAGTGGCAACAAAACGACTATTCACGTTGGTGTGTAGAATATATGAGTCTGGCGATATACCATCTGACTTTCGGAAAAGCATCATCCACGCAAGACGGCAAGAGCTGACAAGTGCGAGAATTATCGCACAATCAGCTTAACAGCTCATGCATCGAAGCTGCTTACAAGAATAATATACAGAAGAATGGAAAAGAAAATTGAGAATGCGCTAGGTGACGATCAGTTTGGCTTTAGGAAAAGTAAAGGGACGAGAGAGGCAATTCTGACGTTATGGCTAATAATGGAAGCAAGGCTAAAGAAAAATCAAGACACTTTCATAGGATTTGTCGACCTGGAAAAAGCGTTCGACAATATAAAATGGTGCAAGCTGTTCGAGATTCTCAAAAAAGTAGGGGTAAGCTATAGGGAGAGACGGGTCATATACAATATGTACAACAACCAAGAGGGAATAATAAGAGTGGACGATCAAGAACGAAGTGTTCGTATTAAGAAGGGTGTAAGACAAAGCTGTAGCCTTTCGCCCCTACTCTTCAATCTGTACATCGAGGAAGCAATGATGGATATAAAAGAAAGGTTCAGGAGTGGAATTAAAATACAAGGTGAAAGGATATCAATGATACGATTCGCTGATGACATTGCTATCCTGAGTGAAAGTGAAGAAGAATTAAATGATCTGCTGAACGGAATGAACAGTCTAATGAGTACACAGTATGGTTTGAGAGTAAATCGGAGAACGACGAAGGTAATGAGAAGTAGTAGAAATGAGAACAGCGAGAAACTTAACATCAGGATTGAGGGTCACGAAGTCAATGAAGTTAAGGAATTCTGCTACCTAGGCAGTAAAATAACCAATGACGGACGGAGCAAGGAGGACATCAAAAGCAGACTCGCTATGGCAAAAAAGGCATTTCTGGCAAAGCGAAGTCTACTAATATCAAATACCGGCCTTAATTTGAGGAAGAAATTTCTGAGGATGGAAAACCGGAACACAAGAGGATCGAAGCATTTGAGATGTGGTGCTATAGACGAATGTTGAGAATTAGGTGGACTGATAAGGTAGGGAATGAGGAGGTTCTACGCAGAATCGGAGAGGAAAGGAATATGTGGAAAACACTGATAAGGGGAAGGGACAGGATGATAGGACATCTGCTAAGACACGAGGGAATGACTTCCATGGTACTGGAGGGAGCTGTAGAGGGCAAAAACTGTAGAGGAAGACAGAGATTGGAATACAATTAATTGAGGACGTAGGTTGCAAGTGCTGATTCATGATAATGCGCCGACGTAGAAGGCTCGTATAGTGAACGTGGTGGTTGAATTACAACAGAGGCAAAATGATATGTTTGCAAATACAGAGAGAGTAAGATTGAGAGCACAAAGTTTGTCAAAAAATGGTTCAAATGGCTCTGAGCACTATGGGACTTAACGTCTGAAGTCATCAGTCCCCTAGAACTAGAACAACTTAAACCTAACTAACCTAAGGACATCACAAACATTCATGCCCGAGGCAGGATTCGAACTTGTTACTGTAGCGGTCGCGCGGTTCCAGACTGTAGCGCCTAGAACCGCTCGGCCACCCTGGCCGGCAAAGTTTGTGAAACGTGTACTCATAATGCACGAATATAACCGACGTATGCAGGGTGTAAATGATAACTGTTTCGAACATCCCACAATCGTGTAGATGAAGCTGAGACGAACAGTTTGATTTAAGACGCTTGTGGACAATCAAGCCAGAACACAGCTCCAGTCACTTAACAGCCACAGCACATGCCCGCCGCGACACTTTGTGAAATATCTTCTCTCCCTCTTACGCCACGGACTTAGTTGTGCATTTGCTAACTGTAAAGTAGGGGGCAGGGTGTAAATTTTACCTCAAAAATCTATGAATTGCAACAGCGAAAATTTAACAATTGAAGCGTTTTGTTTCTCTAGTTTTCTTACTGTGAGACTACTGGGCTCACTGTTTTATATGTATGGCAACCGCAGCCTAAATATTCCATGATTGCATAAACAAAACCGCTGTAACTGTAGAACTCCTTCTTAGAGAACATGACAGGTTTCACAAATTAAATTTGTATCTTCAGGTGTTTCGCTGTATAGAAAGGCATAAAAGAACTTATCAGAAATTTAGCCATGCCAAGAAAAGGAAAAATAAAAGCGATAAGGCCTATGTCTACTCACAATCAAAGATTAAAAGATCTATTTAAACCAGATAAGGCCACTCTCAACATTTATATCTATGTATTTAAACCTTATGACTCATGAGTGTGCGAGCGTCCATGATAAAATGTATTGGCGGTTAGGGCCAGCCCCAAACTAAAAAAGACCCCAACGAAAACGTCTAAGTAAGAACGTAGTAGTTATTAAAACAATTTACAATAAAAATAAAATAGGTATCAAATACGCAGCGTTTGTAACATTATAAGACAAACAGTTCTCAAGAGTGTCACACTCTACATCCATTGTAGACAGCCTGGGGAGGAAGCGTTGCTGTTGCCGGCGTCATCTAACCGCTATCTGTAGCGAGGCCTACGCGGAAACCCGTGCATATGCAGCGTTACAAACATTAAATAACCAGATATCGTGACTGAAATATTGGGGGCTGGCTACACATTTTAAATTACCAAACTGTTTAAGAGTCACATAAGTCAGAATTACTCTTGCAACTAATTTACGATCCAGGATCCTATATGCTAGCACTAGCCAATGCAGTGCCCTTCCAAATAACAAAATTTGATTACGCAAATGAAAAACGTGTTATTAATAAAAAACAATGGTAGGGTAGAAAACGTTATTCGCTTAAATAATCAAAATTGGATAGAACGTTTCTGTGACGTAAATCTGTATGGGGGTTGAGGGTGTTTTCTGGGGATCATAAGCAGAGTATATTATTTCTGATTTTTAGAGTTTTGTAATTTAAAATGTGCAGCCAGCTCCCAATATTTCAATCGAGGTATCTGGTTACTTAATGTTTGCGACACTGTGCATGCGTGGCCTTCCGTGTAGGCCTCACCGGTTAACTGGCGGGGGCACCAATGCTTCATTTTCAGGCTGTCTACAATGGAGGTAAAGTGTGACATTATTGACAATTGTTTCGCTTTTAATGATACAAACGCGGTGTATTTGTTAAGTATTTTAATTACTTTTATTATAAATTATTTTAATAGCTATTATGTTCTTACTTTGATGTTTTTACTTTTTTTTAGGTTGTGGATGGCCTTAGTCCCCAATACATTTTGTCATAGGCGCTCGCACATTCGTGATCAAAGTTTTGAATACCTGGATATAAATGTTGGGAATGGCTTTATCCGGTGTAACAGAACCTTTAATCTTCGACTGTAGGTAGACATAGACTTCAACGCTTTTACTTGCCCTTTTCTTGGTATGGCTAAATTTCTGATGAGTTCTTTTGTCACTTTCTATACAGTGAAGCACCTGATGATGCAGATTTTTTTGCGAAAGCGATCGTGTTCTCCAATGAAGAGTTCAAACAATCGCAGCGGTTTTGTTTATACAAATCACGGACTACTCTGTTTGTACGTGTGAAGTTTGGATCGAATTGGAAACGTTAATTAGTTTTTGCGTAACGTCTTCAGAACACTTTTTCCTTTCATTACCCCTACAGAGAAGCTTAACTTGCTAATGTCAACGAATTTCAGTGGCTTAAGAGGACGAGGTATTAAAAACCTCTCGCGACGGGCGTGCGGTATAGCATAGGCACCTTTGGTAAGGCAGTTTGAGGTTGTGTTCCGGCTTGATAGCCCACAAGCGTCATATATCAAATTGCTGGTCTCAACTTCAGCTACACCCCTACGATACGTTGTATAGTAATAGTTGTAGTAATGTGAAAGGAATTAACAAGTAAAAATCGTGAATGTACACTCCTGGAAATTGAAATAAGAACACCGTGAATTCATTGTCCCAGGAAGGGGAAACTTTATTGACACATTCCTGGGGTCAGATACATCACATGATCACATGACAGAACCACAGGCACATAGACACAGGCAACAGAGCATGCACAATGGCGGCACTAGTACAGTGCATATCCACCTTTCGCAGCAATGCAGGCTGCTATTCTCCCATGGAGACGATCGTAGAGATGCTGGATGTAGTCCTGTGGAACGGCTTGCCATGCCATTTCCACCTGGCGCCTCAGTTGGACCAGCGTTCGTGCTGGACGTGCAGACCGCGTGAGACGACGCTTCATCCAGTCCCAAACATGCTCAATGGGGGACAGATCCGGAGATCTTGCTGGCCAGGGTAGTTGACTTACACCTTCTAGAGCACTTTGGGTGGCACGGGATACATGCGGACGTGCATTGTCCTGTTGGAACAGCAAGTTCCCTTGCCAGTCTAGGAATGGTAGAACGATGGGTTCGATGACGGTTTGGATGTACCGTGCACTATTCAGTGTCCCCTCGACGATCACCAGTGGTGTACGGCCAGTGTAGGAGATCGCTCCCCACACCATCGATGTACTGTGGAGACCTCACGCCCCACGTGTTGAGCAATTCGGCGGTACGTCCACCCGGCCTCCCGCATGCCCACTATACGCCCTCGCTCAAAATCCGTCAACTGCACATACGGTTCACGTCCACGCTGTCGCGGCATGCTACCAGTGTTAAAGACTGCGATGGAGCTCCGTATGCCACGGCAAACTGGCTGACACTGACGGCGGCGGTGCACAAATGCTGCGCAGCTAGCGCCATTCGACGGCCAACACCGCGGTTCCTGGTGTGTCCGCTGTGCCGTGCGTGTGATCATTGCTTGTACAGCCCTCTCGCAGTGTCCGGAGCAAGGATGGTGGGTCTGACACCGGTGTCAATGTGTTCTTTTTTCCATTTCCAGGAGTGTTGGTTATAAGTTGGCTTGTTTTGTAAATAAAGCCGCCTTTTCTTGCTGCAACTTAAATTTATTTTTTCCAGACGCATTTCACCTTTTTCTTGCTCCAAAGCATCTTTAGTGCAATCTATAACGATACAATTTCGTTATTATTAGATAATCAAACAGTTCACGTCGCGTTTCTTTGTGTGCGTTTTTCCAGACGCCTTTCACCTTTTTCTTGCTCTAAGGCATCTTTAGTGCAATCTATAACGATACAATTTCGTTATTTTTAGATAATCAAACAGTTCACGTCGCGTTTCTTTGTGTAGATAAATAATTACTTACAGTTTGCTGTGCTGTGTGTTTACTCTCACCTGGTCTGAAGGTTTTACTACCAGTTTAATTCCAAAACATAAGCACAATTTTGTATCCTGAGCTTTTTCACACTGTTCACCATGTTTCTCCTTCTTTTTGTGGCGTTCTGTTATTCTTTTGCCACTAGATGCAGCTTTTTGTTCGAACACTGTGCTTTTAACAACTTTTATGTTGGGACTTCATTATGTGTTTCCTCCTCTTTAGTTTGTTTACCTACGTGTTGCCAACCTAGCGAAGCATATGTTTAAAACCAACTTCTGATAGTGTTTGAAAGCTTTAGTAAATGTTGATTTGACTTTTGGTTTCAGTATTTATGGAGAGGTTCATGGAAAAGTGAGTGAAAAGGTGTTGGGTGGTATTATTATTATATTGGGTGACATTATTACTATTATTATTATTATTATTATTATTATTATTGTATTACTCCTCTTTAGGAGTGTTATTCCATTATTTTATCCGTTAGTGTAAACAATGAATTGTTTGGCATGGGTACTTGATCATTCAACTGGGTTTTCCTTTCTGCTTTGGTGTTCTGTATGTGGTAATTTTCTTGCAGGGTTAGGAGTATTTTTATTGTTGATTATAATTATTTTAGTGCCTTCTTCTCTAGTAGCTGGTTTGTGGTTATTTTCTCTTAGGTGTTCTGCAAATGTGGAGTGGTTTGTCCCATACTTCCAGCCTCTCATGTGTTCTTTGTATCTGACATCAAACGTTATACCTCTTTGTCCTGTGTATTATCTTCACAAGTGTAACACTGTGTTTGATATATACCTGCTTTATGGTGTACGTCTCTGTTTTTTATCAATTTTGGTGTGTATTTTTTTATAGAATTGTCTGTTGTGTATGCTATCTTTATTCTCTGTCTTTTGAAAATGTTGACGATTTTATGTGTGCATTTGTGTTTGTATGTCATTGTGTACCATGTTGTGTTTTCTTTCATCTTTTTCTGATTATTCTGTGTTTGATTCTTTTGTGTTGTTGTATGTGGTTTGGTGCTCTCTGCTTTTATTTTACTTTTAATTTTGTTGTTAGATTTGTGACTATGTTACTATTGTAAGCATTGTTTTGTTTGTGCAATCTGCATTATTATGTCCAGCTCTTTTTGGTAGTTTCCTTTGGTGAGTGGCACCATGTTGAGTCTATAGAGCATGTGCTGAAGTGCTGCTCACTTTTGTGAGTGTGGGTGGTTCAAGGATTAGGGAATGATATGTCCATTGCTGTGCGTTTATGGTAAATTTCAAACATATGCTTATTGTTTTTTCTATTGTTATATCCAGAAAGTGGACAATGAGAGAAAGGAGAATGCTGAATGGAAACTGAAGAATTTTGGGAGGCAAGTGGTGCAAAGGGCGAAAACTGCTAAAGGAAGCATAGATGAAGAGTTGTCAAATGATTCAAAAACCACTTTCTTTTAACCACAAATTTGCTTTTTTGCCATAAAAAGACCATTTTGAAGCGAGCTATTAGAGATAAAAAAAAACTAAAACAATCTGTGATTATCGAGTGTAGCAGTTCACACATTTTGTTCACAGCCTTTTCATAATATGTCGAAAAATAAGAGATCATTACCAACAGAGGTCGATGAAAAAGTTACTTTAATTGCTCTAGCTTTAAGAAAGTATCAAGTGAAGAACACAGCCTTTTAACATAGGGTGTTAGATGTATGCACCATGCTCATTTATGATTAAATGAAAGTAGGTTTTGAAAGAACTGTTTCATTCTATAATATGAAGTGGATATAGGCAACGACCAATTGCAGGAAAATATTTGGAAAGTTGCTTAAAGATTATTTATATTTATACTATGATTAATCTATTTACAGCATTTAACTTCAGATATATGTAAAAAATCGACTGATTCCTAAGTACCCTTCATTCAGATGGTTCCTTGGATCCCAGGATAATAATAAAAAGAGTCTCTCATTATTCTCTTGGTTAATCATACCAGCAACGGAACAAGATATGGAAACTAGGACGTAATCCCTCCACTAGCACCTATAAAGTGATTGCAGGCCAAAATATGGGCCAAATACTTTTGATGCAATACTGGTTCAATGTTTATTGAATAAGTGTGTTATCTAAAATTACATGTTATTTTGTCGAATATTTACGACCTGAGACAGTGATTGTGTCAAAATTTTTGCAGAAAGTAAAAGTATCAAGTAGTTACTGTTACTGTTAATTATTCCGTTTATAAATAATAGATCTATTACAGGCTTCAAACCAGCAGATTCATCTTCAGATGATGTAGGCATATTTATTTTAGGTCTTTTAATTGATGCTGATAAGACATCGGCGGTTTCCAGTCATAGAGAAAGCTACTTGAGGCCGTAATATTCTGCAGCACAGACAGATTTAAGATTTAGGATTTTTTTAAATAAACAAACAGAAAATGACAGACAATGTTAAAATAACCGATTTATTTGCTTACTATACCTTATGCGGGCTGAGAAAGCTTTGTGTGTGCATCCAGAAGGCTGCACACAATGCAGAACTACTGTCCAGAATGCATACTGTTGCACTTTATTTAAATAGGTGGATAATTATATTTCGGTGTAATCCACGGTCTTTCTACAAAGTTCTTGCAAAGGAACATAATACATTTATGTTATTGTTTGCATCATGAAACATTTGGCTACAGACTGATTTTATCAAATGTTACTTAAACTTATCTCTGTCCAACCAGCAGTGCACATATGTGTGTTTCATTCACAGTTGTAAGTTTTAAAAATGAGTATCATTCTTGATATAGACAAATTACAATAATACTGTCTCACAGAATACAAATTATTGGTACCCTGAAGTGATTTATATATAACAACAATCCACAACAATCCACTCAGAGACAATAAATCTTCAATAAGAGCAGCGATGATACACAAATGTCCATTAACGTAAAATTTGTTTGGAAACAAACCAATAAAAAGTGAATTTATTAATACTACATGATTTCCTTTATCCACATACTGGAGTTTTGCTCCCTACAAGTTGGGCCACATTGAAGCAATATGGTATTCTTTGAAACAGAAAATGAATGTGTCCATTTTAACATGGCAGATGCAGTTACAGCATTTAATTAGCTGTAACATTCCTGCTGAAACCCAAACATTTTTAACTTATTGTGTGCGCTCAATAAACGTCAATTGTGGCCAAAGAAGTGAATGATTTACATCTTCAAACACAAACATTTGTTTCACAGGAGAAAAGAAATAAAATTCCAATTGAAGCCCCTTTGATAATAATTAATATAAATACTGTTCTGATGTAGAGCTTAGAGATAGGTGCATCCACCGAGTTTTGTCAAAATGGTTCCGGAAACATGCTGTGATTCGTTGGAACGTCTCACATGTGAACCAGTCAATTTTACAACACTTATATCAGTTAAAAAAGGCACTTCAGTTAATTTAACTACGATACTGTGTCTCACGATACGACAACACGTGATAAGAATCTTTACAATCATTATTAACACAAACTCGTAGCAGAAATTCTTGTCGTTCCTGTATGTTGCCAACGAGGAAAAGATTCGGCTTCTATATACTAAATCTGCAACCCGTCATATAAATTACAATAGAAAAATTATGCCTTTGAAAGGCACTTCCGTTACAAACAGTTCTACGACATAAATGAGGTCTACTGAACATAAGGTGAGTAGGATTATTTGGACAAAAGGGAGACGTCTGTATTGAACAGCTAAAATTAGTTTGACGTGATCTCATAAACTACCTCTGGAAAACATTTATAATGGATTTACATTGCTGTCTCTTCGCAGAACAAACACATCCGTCACTCCTGTGGATCAAAGCTGCCGTTACTCCATAATTACCAATTTCAATACAATGAATTGTTTTCTAATATTTTTCTCAAGAATTTCAGCAGCTGTACTAGAAGTATAATCCCACAGAACCCATATATGTAATATGCTCTCAACTAATTTAGCTGGCTTTCCACAACTGCGCGTTGCAACTATATTACAGTCAGGTCATAGAACTTGGTGAAAAGCAGTGGTGTTTCTTGAAGTCTGCTCATACTTTCCATTATTATTCAACATTTATTACTGGGCCACTCGTCCATGGATTCCATGTAATGGCAGTATGTTAAGTACTACACCTTGCTCGGCTTTTACTGGGCGGAGACAAGGCAGTCAATAACGTTTCAACGCTTGACTATAGGCAAGTTCGCGTCACTAAAGAGTCCACATGACGGCGGATCACACAGCCCACAGGCCCATCCAAGTCCTTGTGTGCCCCGGCGAGCTTCCGCCGTCATGTCCAGTAGATTGGAGCACCGTCCCAACTAAAGGCTTCGTGGATGTCAACAGGACGCGATCATCTCTTGCGGCGGAAGCGGAGGACGATCAGTTCGGCAAGCCAGCACAACATGGTCACCAGGATCAGCAGCGACAGGATGTGCATGCACAGCGGGTAGTTCTCCGTCTCGTCTCGGACGTAACCTGTGGACATGAAAAAGGCGTTAAGTACCAATGACTACATGCCACCTAAAAGGGTCAACATCGTAGCCCAGAACGGTCTTAGGTGCAACATCAAAGGACTTTGCGAACCACACCATCCTGTCAGCGCAAAATGTTTCGAGACTGGATTAAAAAATAGAGAGGTCGAGCGGTTATAGGCGCTTCAGTGCGGAACCACCCGGCTGCAACGGTCGCAGGTTCGAATCCTGCCTCGGACATGGATGTGTGTGATGTCCTTAGGTTAGTTAGGTTTAAGTGGTTCTAAGTCTATGGGACTGATGACCTCAGATGTTAAGTCCCATAGTGCTTAGAGCCATTTGAACCATTTAAAAATTAGAGAAAGATAAGACGGTGGTTTTAAAGTTCCAGATGTCTGTACAGTCTCTTCTCACTAAATTACACCGCACAGACTGTCCATAACACCATGTGAAACTCTGGAGAAGTCCTTCTTTAAGTCGCAAGTCAGATCGTCTGGATCGCCGGTTATGTCGTCAAAGAGTTGAGCCATCGTGTGAATTCCTGTATTTTGTCGTGTAGGTTCGTATTCATGACACGAAGACTCGCTCCATGTCATTCTTTCCACAAAAGAACTGTCCCCGTTTTGCGTTTCACTCAAGTCGCGAGAGGCTTTCATGCGTCGTTGTTTTTATCCAGTAGTGGCGGTGTGCGGAGCAAATATTGCACACACGTTTCTCTTCTTCAGAACATTGAGGAGAACACCTTGAACAATTGATTTAGAGATGTTGCTCCACTGAGGATCGTGACACAACGATGTTGACATACTAAGGCCTCACGTCCCTTATTTAACACTGCCTGCTCAAAAGTTACTTGTCGAATCACATCAGTTGTTTACGCTAGTTGTTAGTTCAAGCTGCCACCGTACATAGCTGTGCCTACGTCACTTGTATGTCAGGAATAGAATCAGTCTCTGAACTCTTTCGACGGGCGGTGTAGTCAGTCTTTAGCTAGTGTAAAACTCTCTAAATCATTCTCTCATTAATTCATCTTTCTATATCACGCCCTCCATATACAAAATTGGTCTTCCTTAGTGTGTCATAGACAGCCAGTCATTTAATTGCAATATTAATTAGATTATTAGGCCGTTATCACATGAGAGTCATGTCCTCTCGGAGGGGGAGGGGTGTTCTTCCGGTGTGAGTAATAGACACAAGAGACCAGATAAAACTGATACACTTACAGCGTTTCTCGCTGCTGTATCTGCTGAAATCGATTATTACTCTTGTTACCAGCAGGTGGTCGCAGCAGGTCCACTCCACAGTGAACACAAACCATTTGTTGCTGCGCCTGAGGGTTTCGTAACTAATTTTCTCGGTAGAAAAATATTATACAGCACTAAAAAATAAATACTGGGGCTCCGAGTAATATTAAACAATCGCCACTCTCCTGGTCTATCAGACCTCGCTACTTCTATTTTCGCCGATATCAGTGTACATTTTGCCGCGCAATCATGGCTAGACAACAAACATTTATAACGGAAATTAATAAAATTGCTCCTGTGGCACGGTGCCGCCAGAAATGCAATCAACATTTTCACGTTCCCCTTGAACTTTGAAAACTACGCCACCGCGTATTAACAATTAGAACAGAAAGTTTCTATATTAGCAGCGGAGCGGAACATACTGTTTTAAGCATTTTATTGCCTTCTTAATTACAAGCCAAGCTGGCGTTTCTTCCGTTACTGTCATGAATACACCAGAACAACAGAAGAATATGCTGATGAATGCGTGACAAGGGGCGACATTTATGGCACTGCATCAACTAAAACAACTACGAATTCGAATTAATACGATACTTTTTCAACGTGCTTCGCATTTCTGTTTCAGAAGTGGATGTTAACATTGGAGTATAAAAAAGAATAAAATCACAGAATTGCAATAAAAAAAGACTTACGCCTTTCCCTTGAAATACCGAAATGTCGAAATGTCTTGACGCATTATATGCCACGAAATACTTCACATACGATGTAGAATACTTTTACGCCACCTTGGAGCATAAGCGTGATTTCCATCATTCTTCGTACTCTTATTTTAGACGCTTTAGTTTTAGACAGATCCTGCTTCAGGGTCGTTGAAAACCAGGAAGAAGCCCACTGCCACTCACATGTTTAATGGATTCGATATTCGCTAGAAAACAGAGTAAAGAATAGAGCGTGGGAATCCTGCTCAGTTCGGATTGTGGTATGAAGATCTATACAGACTTTAAGAGATAAGTTAGCATTCCCCAATAAATGGCGCCAGCTACCAGCAACTACAGAACTAATGAGCATACGATGAAACTTTGTCTCTTAAGTAGAGTGTGTGCTATGCTGTCAACAAGCAGTCAATTCAATTTGTATACCAGACGGATCTTGAACCTCAACCTAAACTTTTCTAAGATTACCTCTAGCCAACGAGACCAGAGAACACGCCTCACGGCGGTATTTTAAATTTACTTTTTTGTCAGTATCGCCATTATAACAATCTCCATGAATTAGATAACAATAAGAGAATAATAGGAATCAAACACACTGGACAAATTCATTTAGCTTTGAAGTATTATAAGCTGCCAGACTGAATTCGACACTGACAACTAACTGCAGAATCATTAAATGACATGAGGAACAATCAATGGAACACTGAGAAATAAAGTGAGGAAAGACACAAAAATCAAGTTTAAGAAGGTAATGTCCATCCTCATATGGCGAAACTAGGACAGCTACTAAAAATCAACAAAGCAGAATCCAAGAAATGAAATTTCTAAGAGGAGTTAACGGCTGTGCGAGATTGATAGACTAAGAAACGAAGACATAAGAGCTGAGCTTGACGTATATGCTATAAAAGAGAAGATCAGGTTTAATCGACAAAGCTGGCTAGAACATCTACAACAATGCCAGATTCAAGACTACTAAAACGAGCCTTAAATTTTAAGCCCTTAGGAACGAGATCCTTAGGAAGACCAAGAAAAAGACGGCTGAATACTTAGAAGAAGTAACAGACCTATGACCCAGACCATCATGAAAGAAGATCAGGTGTACGAAATGTCAACTGAACTGTGAAATATATCTTCAGTAATATGATGGTATTTGTTTCTACATTTCCTTTATTAAATTGGTGACATGCACACGGTATTTCAAAACTATAACCACAACGTTGAATTTGTTGTATGGGACGGTAAAAATAACTCTCTACAAAAAAATCCGTGTCGGGACATTAGGAACTTGGACGCAGTGACCCATCGAAGTTTGAGAATTGTGGCATCAAAATTTCGTTTAATAGATGCCGGGGTGTTTTTCAGCTTATTAGTTCATCTTACCGAAATAAATGTGTATCAGAGTAAATGGAGAATTTATTGTGTCTCACACGTCTTAGATTTGGCTGCAGTATGGTATCTACCAAGTACGGGAATGTTGTATGGCCGTGAAAAATTGATAATCAGGGCACTATGCTACGTACAAAAAAATAAAAAATTAAAAAAAGGAGAAAAGACGCACCACGACAGACTCAGTCAAATCGGATGGAAATCGGTAGATGTGATATACATGTACTGACAAACAAATTTCAGAAAAACTGGATACTTATTTAAGAGAAAGAGCTTCACAAACTGAGCTAGTCAATGAAGCGTTGGTCCATCTCCCTCCCTTCATCTCAATGAAGAAGTTACTCGGCTTGCCATTGATTGAAAAAGTTGGTGGATGCCTTGTTTGGAAGATGACAAGGATGTTTGTACGTATTTTTGGGCCTAAAAATATAAAATATGATGACAACACGGAGCTTTTGGATGAAAACTAACTCACAATGATCTAACTGGTAGCAAATCTAACTGCAATAAGTCAAGAGTATGTTATGAAGGAAACCAACATTATTTCCATTGGTATAAAGGATGGGAAGATAACCTTAATACCAGGACATGATACAAATGGACAATTAAAATTTTTCTAATACTTGGGCTGAGGTGAGGGGCTGACAAAAGTCATGGGATAATGATTTGCACATGTACAGATGGCGGTAGTATCACGTACACAAGGTATAGCCGGCCTGTGTGGCCGTGCCGTTCTAGGCGCTTCAGTATGGAACCGCGTGACCGCTACGGTCGCAGGGTCGAATCCTGCCTCGGGCATGGATGTGTGTGATGTCCTTAGGATAGTTAGGTTTAAGTAGTTCTAAGTTCTAGGGGACTGATGACCATAGATGTTAAGTCCCATTGTGCTCAGACCCATTTTTGAACCACAAGGTATAAAAGGGCAGTGCAGTGGTGGAGCTGCCATTTGTACTCAGGTGATCCATGTGAAAAGACTTCCGACGTGATTACGGCCAGAAGAAGGGAATTAACAGACTTTATATCCGGATTGGTAGTTGGAGCTAGACGTATGGAACATTCCATTTCGGAAACAGCTAGTGAATTCAATATTCCGAGATCCACAGTGTCAAGAGTGTGCCGAGAATATCGAATATCAGGCATTACCTCTCACCACGGGCAACACAGCTGCCGACGACCTCCACTTAACGACCGATAGCAGCGCCATTGACGTCATTGTCATTGTCATCGCTAACAGACAAGCAATACTGCGTGAAATAACCGCAAGAAATCCACGTGGGGTGTACAGCGTACGTATCCGTTTGGACAATGCAGCGAAATATGGCGTTAATGGGCTATGGCAGACGACGACCGACCGGCTCGACTGCCTTTGCTGCAGCGACTCTCCTGGGCTCGTGACCATATCGGCTGGACCCTTGACGACTTAAAAACCTTCGCCTGGTCAGACGAGCCCCGATCTCAGTTGGTAAGAGCTGATGGTAGAGTTCGGGTGTGGCGCAGGCTTCTTCAGAAAGCCATGGACGCAATCAACAAGGCAATATGTAAAGCGGTGGAGCCTCCATAATGGTGAGTGCTGTGTTTAAGTGAATGGACTGGGTTCTCTGGTCCAACTGAACCGATAATTGAATGGAAAAGGTTATGATCGGCTACTAGAGACCATTTATAGCCAGTCATGGACTTCATGTTCCCAAACAAGGATGGAATTTTTATGGATGACAACACGCCATGTCACCAGGCCACAATTGTTCGTGACTGGTTTGAAGAACGTTCTGGACAATTCGAGCGAATGTTTAATCCCATGGAGCATAATTAAGAGGTCAATTCGTGCCCAACATCCTGCACTGGCACCACCTTCCAACTATCAAAAATGGTTCAAATGGCTCTGAGCACTATGGGGCTTCTGAGGTCATCAGTACCCTAGAACGTAGAACTACTTAAACCTAACTAACCTAAGGACATCACACACATCCATGCCCGAGGCAGGATTCGTACCTGCGACCGTAGCGGTCGCGCGGTTCCAGACTGAAGCGCCTAGAACCGCACGGCCACAGTGACCGCCTATCCACCTATCGTCTGTTATACAAGGCGGCCCATCTGAAGTTTCGGATGAGATTATCTCGAAAATTATACATCGGGTAAAAATTGTGGCTAAGACAGGTTTGTAAGCTCGAAGGGGGTCTTCAAATAATACTACACATGACCTCCAGCCCCCACCCCCTTGGGTGGGGCGGTGGGCAACTTTTAAATCTTAAATTTTAATTGCAGATTCGGATTCTCCATAAAAAAAGTAATCAAGTTTTGTCTGAAACACTTTTCAAACCATTTGCAGATGGCGATTAAATCGAGAGAAAAAGTAAAATTGAGGATGAACTCTGATTTATTTAGAATTATCAGGGAAATACGCATCAAATTGATAAAAAATGTGCACCAGTTCTTTCGTTACGCCAAATTAAGCTATTTTTTGTACAAAATGTACTGTATCCTACTTTAGGCGTTAGCAGGAACAACGACATGGACGTAGTAGAATGATGTTCCCATGGTGTGCTTCATTAGTCTGAGTCCCCTTGCCTCTTACATGTTGGGGTGCTTTATTAGTGGGAGTCCCCTTGCCTCTCACATGTTGGGGTGCTTAATTAATGAAATTAGCCACGAAGAATTTGTTCAAAATTATCCCCATTTGCTTCATTGCATAAAGTCAATCGTCTGCGCAAGTTGTCCACAGTTTTGAGCAGCACATCCCGTGGTATGGCTGCACACGCTCTTCCAATGCGTTGCCCCATATCGTTTCGGGTTGTGGGCTGTCTGTCATAAACCATATTTTTTAGCTAAGTAATGCAATTGTGAATAGTTCCCTATTCCCTAACGAGATTTTAATACCATTCCGCCTCCCTCCCTCAAAAACATT
This sequence comes from Schistocerca cancellata, assembly GCF_023864275.1. NCBI lineage: Eukaryota > Metazoa > Arthropoda > Insecta > Orthoptera > Acrididae > Schistocerca > Schistocerca cancellata. The sequence goes on along the minus strand of NC_064631.1, from coordinate 171,152,552 downwards.
TTGTAAAAAACATTCTGTAATTTGGCGTAATGAAAGAATTGGTGCACATTTTGTATCGATTTGACGCGTCCTTCGTGGATCATCTAAATAAATCGGAGTTCATCCCCAGTTTTAATTTTTCTTGATTTCAGCGCCATCTGTCAATGGCTTAAAAAATGTTTCAGATAAAACTTGATTAATTTTTTATCGAGAATCCGATTCTGCAATTTAAAAAAATTGAGGTTTCCATATAAGATTTAAAAGTTGCCCCCCGCCCCACCCAATTGGGGGGGGGGGGGGATTGGGGGTCACGTGTAGTATCATTTGATGTTCCCCTTCGGGCTTACGAACTTGTCTTAGCCACTATTTTTACCCGATGTATAGTTTTCGAGATAATCTCATCCGAAACTTCAGATGGACCACCCCGTAGAAGCAGCATGGCTCAATATTTGTGCAGGGGACTTCTACCGACTTGTTGAGTCGATGCCACGTCCAGCTGCTGCTCTATGCTGGGCAAAAGGAGGTGGGACACGATGTTAGGTGGTGTCCTATGACTTCTGTCACCTCATTGTAAAGCAGGAAAGACATGGCTCCAAGGATTAAAAGCCAGAGCTGTAGTAGTTACGCAACATTCAACAGGAAGAAGATGCTATAAGTGGAAAATTGAACAGACAATTGAGAGGAAGACTGTTTAAATGCTTCATGTGGACTGTGGTTTTTTACGGCGCACAAATCTGAAAACGGAAGGAAGCTGATAATAGACTGGAAGCCTCTGAGATGTGGGTTTGGAACGGGATGGAAACGATAAACCGGGCAGAATGAGTTAAGAATGAAGTATTATGGATAGTTGGTGAAAAAAGGCAAACATTGCACTACATTTTATAGAGAATATACGAGGGTGAGTCAAATGAAAACCTTAAATAATTTTTTAAATATTATTTATTGTGCAGAAGTGGCACAATGCTGAATCACTTTTCAACATAATCTCCCTCACGCTGAATGCAAGTCCTCCAGCGCTTACAAAGTGCATAAATTCCTTTAGAAATAAATTCGTTTGGTAGTCCGCGCAACCACTCACCCACCGCGTGGCGTACCTCTTCATCAGAACGGAACTTCTTTTCTCCCATTGCGTCTTTGAGTAGTCCAAACACATGGAAATCACTTGGAGCAAGGTCTGGTGAGTATGGTGGATGAGGAAGACACTCAAAACGCAGGTCTGTGATTGTTGCAACTGTTGTACGGGCAGTGTGTGGCCTTGCATTGTCATGTTGCAAAAGGACACCTGCTGACAGCAATCAACGTCGCTTTGATTTGCTTGCAGGCGGCAGATGATTTTTTAGGGGATCTGTGTATGATGCACAGGTGACAGTGGTCCCTCTAGGCATGTAATTCTCCAAAATGACGCCTTTTTCGTCCCAAAAGTGACTCAGCATAACCTTCCTTGCTGATGGTTCTGTTCGAAACTTCTTTGGTTTTGGTGATGACGAATGGCGCCATTCCTTGCTCGCTCGGCTGGTGGAAGTGAACCCAGGTTTCGTCTCCAGTAACGATTCTTCCAAGGAAGCCATCACCTTCTCGTTCAAAGCGCCGAAGAAGCTCTTCACAAGCATCAACACGTCGGTCTCACATTTCAGGAGTTAGCTGCCGTGGCACCCATCTTGCAGACACTTTGTGAAACTGGAGCACATCATGCACTATGTGGTATGCTAACCCATGACTTAGCTGTAAAGATGCTGCAATGTCATTCACTGTCACTCGGCAGTTTCCCTTCACTAAGGCTTGAACTGCTGCAATGTTTTGTGGAGTCACAACTCGTTGTGCCTGACCTGGACGAGGAGCACCTTCCACTGAAGTCACACCATTTGCGAACTTCCTACTCCATTTGTAGACTTGCTGCTGTGACAAACATGTGTCACCGTACTGAACCTTCATTCGCCGATGAATTTCAATAGGTTTCACACCATCACTACGCAAAAACCGAACAACTGAACGCTGTTCTTCCCTGGTGCAAGTCGCAAGTGGGGCGGCCATCTTTATGCTGACAGTGCGACGGTATGTGTGCACCTGCACTATGCTGCCACCTACAGGCCATTCTGCACGCTGTTTGTAGCACGCTTACCAACTTACAGGATAACGGCGCGAAATTTCGATTTGTTATTACAAATTTAAGGTTTTCATTTGACTCATCCTCGTAAACATGTTAGGACACTGTGTAAGAAGACACTACTTTACAGATGTTTTGCCGGCCGCGGTGGCCGAGCGGCTCTAGGCGCTTCAGTCCGGAACTGCGCGACTGCTACGGTCGCAGGTTCGAATCCTGCCTCAGGCATGGATGTGTGTGATGTCCTTAGGTTAGTTAGGTTTAAGTAGTTCTAAGTTATAGGGGACTGATGACCTCAGATGTTATGTCCCATAGTGCTCAGAGGCATTTGAACCATTTTGAACAGATGTTTTAAGAGAGATGGAGAAAGGAAAAAAAGTAAGAGGGAGGGAGTGCTACCAGGTTACTGATAATAGCAAAGGTGCGGAACATGTCATAACAAAAGGAATGGTAAGATACAGTGAATGTGGAAAGCCGGTATTACGTAAAGATCTGTGTAACAAGAGGAACAGGAGGTATGGGGTGTCGTAATCCTACCCAGTGTGGAGGAGTGGGGGACGTCTGACCATAGGAGGAACTCTCTTACCGAGCAGAGGGCCGAAGGTGAGTATGGAGATGCCCTTGAAGACCATGTTGAGCCCGACGGCGGCGGGCACCTTCTCGTCGACGCAGGCCTCCGAGACGCACAGGTTGATGTTGACCACGACGGAGCCGCGCGAGAAGCCGCACAGAGCGCAGATGACGCACAGCGCCACCAGGTTGCTCGTCATGGCGATGGCTGCAACACGTCACATATCGTGAGACGAGGTGTAGAACACATATCACGTAAGCTCTTACACTACTCGACTTGTACAAATTGAAACTCATCACAACCAGTAGTTTCTACCACAACAGTATATCGTAGAAAGGTAGCAAGTTGTCGTGGCCTTTTGTTTTCTGCCTTGTCTGCCAGACTGTAGAAAATCCTGACTTTTGCCTTAACCACTTTCTGAAGACAACACTGGCTCACATACTCAAATAACCTATGATTGACAGCAGTGTCAGCGACTGCTACGGTCGCAGGTTCGAATCCTGCCTCGGGCATGGATGTGTGTATCCTGTCCTTAGGTTAGTTAGGTTTAAGTAGTTCTAAGTTCTAGGGGACTGATGACCACATATGTTAAGTCCCATAATGCTCAGAGCCATTTGAACCATTTGACAGCAGCGTCAACATAAACATGCAGTTTAAAACGGTCACAACAACATCGAAGGAACCGTCGGTTTACGTTAAAAAAATGGAAATGATCGTATGGCATCGTTGGCTGGGAGGCCCCTATTCGGAGAAGTTCGGCCGCCAAGTGCAAGTCTTATTTCATTCGACGCCACATTGGGCTACTCGCGCGCCGGAATGAGGATGAAATGATGATGAAGACAACACAACACCCAGTCCACGAGCGGAGAAAATCTCCAACCCGGCAGAGAATCGAACGCGGGTTCTCTTGCATGGGAGACAAACACGGTACCACCCAGCTAAGCAGGCGGACGTATTACCGTTCTTAGCGCCGACAGTCATTGTTTTTGCTTTGTTTCTTGATACAAATTTCATATTTGTAAATATTTTGCTCCCACAGAGTTAACACTTCGAAAAGTGTCACAAATACAGTACACCTACGTTATTTACAATATAGTATTTGTGGAGAGGGACTGAAGAATAAGCGAAGAAAGAAATAGTGGCACGTAAACTTTTCAATAATATCGAAAATGGTCTTGGATAATGAATGAAATGAAATGTTAAGTATGTTTAAAACTAATCAAAAATGGTTAAAATGGCTCTAAGCACTATAGGGCTTAACATCTGAGGTCATCAGTCCCCTAGATTTAGAACTGCTTGAACCTAACTAACCTAAGGACATCACACACGTCCATACCCGCGGCAGGATTGAGCCTACGACCGTAGCAACAACGCGGTTACGGACTGAAGCGCCTAGAACCGGTCGGCCACAGCGGCCGGCAAAAAATTAATCAGAAGCATCAGCAAAATGAAAATACAGAACTCTATACAAAACTTACAGGAAGGTCTACACTTTCTCCTATGTTTCTCTTTAAAATGTTGTACAAACGTGATGAACTGTATCTCTCATCTTGAAAATATGTAACACACATAACCACAAAACGTCAGTAACGAATATGCTATTATTCCACTCTTATACTTTGATAAAATAAGACATTAGGGTTTTTAATTTTCTAATTTTGTACAATCACAGCAAAGACAGTGCAGTTTTGTTTTCTAAGCAGCTACTTTAAAATGCAAAACAGTGATGCATATACAGTGTACTGTCGCACCTAAATGTGTTGCCTTTGTTTGCTTTTGGCATTCAAAAGGTGCGTACACACTTTGTATCTGACGATGCATTCGTTTTAGCGCCTGATTTGAAACTAACAATCTGAAAAAACAAGAGTTTGAGAATAAGTGTTACATTGCTGTTAGCAATTCCAAAATCATTAACAAATTAAATGAACTTTGGACGTTATAAGTGATATATTTCTTCGAAAATATAATGAAAAATACGTCGTTTTATATGATAAGTCGCAATACGCGATGCCGTACTAAGAGTTTTTTTTAAATGCAGCCTTTAATCGGGTTTTAAAGGTGACCGTTCGATTTTGTTTGTATAACCAATACGTCGTTAAAAGCGATATCGCTATAAACGGTGTCGACAGTCAGTTCTTCGCATTTCAAGAACATCACACCTAAACGTATCGCACTTAATCATTTCGTGTCACTATACAGCGTGAGGCAGAAGGAGTGACTTTCTATAAAGATTTTATTTAACCATGAAGTTTTACAGTTACACGTTGCTAGAGTGCATTGTTTGTCAAAAGACTTCATACTATGTTATTAGACATGTCACGTTTTACAAATTAAGTGCAATTCTCGGAATGCAAACGTACATCCACTATAAGCTTGCGATGTGTCGCTTTTTATGGTTTAGATTTCGTAGTGAATGCTGTTTCTCAAGTTCTCACTAGTTGCCGGCCTGGTAACATACGCTTTGGGTTTCACAGTGGCCAGTTATACGTCACCAAAGCAGGAAATAAGACGACGCTCTGGAACCATTCTGCGTAATGGTCGTTCAAGTTGTGTGAGTTGTCGCGCCGTCCTTTTGGAACCTTAACTGCGCACGGATATTCTTATGACACTTTTCCTGCCTTACGAGCTGTGTAATATAACATCTTCTGGATCTGATATTACTGTAGCACTGCCGCCAGCACCATTCTCAAAAGAGAAAGGACCAACAGCAGCATTCTTTGTAGAGATGCCACACTACACCGTATCCTTTGCACTATCAAGTGTTTTCGTGCATTTAATGAGGGTTGGTTGGCACTACGATTTTGTTTGTTCACGTAGCCCGATAAATGGAACTGCACCTCGCCAGGCCCCATGAAATTGTTGAGGAAATCGGGATGAATGCTAGTCATTTCCGGAGTATTGTGACGTGCTTCCCGATCTCTGGGCAATAACTGTTGCACCATTTGGACATTGTACGGATGGAAGTGAACACATTTCTGTCCGAGATGTGAAGGACTTGCGAATGCCGACGTATCTATTGCACTGAACTTCGCTGGAAAGGAACTGTAACTGTTGCGGCCTGTTACTCTCAACTCGTAAATCCATCTCGTAATCGCCTTCTGGGACGAAATTAATTATTGCGAGCAGCGTCGCAATGTTGCCGTATCATACGCTCTGACCACACAATCACCCCATCTGAAAAACGTTTCTGTTGCGAAAGCACGATGTTCGTTTGACCAATGACTCCTTCTTATTGGTATTGCTTTGAATCGCACTTCGGCAATGCTATCTGCATCAACTCTCCAGGAAGCCGTGTTCAACAGTAGCGCCGAATGTACAATGGGTCATTGTTTCTGCCATATCCTGTGTATTTATCCAGTCGTATCTGTCGAACCGCTTATTTCATTTCACTGCATACTTGCTTCATGGGGATCTCGTGTGTCGGAGTCTTCTAAAGACTCCGCTGCCCATGTGGTGCTATCCTCACAAATCCTTGGTAGTAGCGTTTCGAAATCAATGACGAAAACATCAGTAACAATGAAAGTTTCAGTCAGACCTGGAGATATGGTCACTTAGTCTAACGGTCAAGGTGATTACTCGCTGTAAGCAAGGAATTCATGCTCGGATTGCTCTCTGGAGAAGCAAGTGTTTATGTATTTGGTACAATAATTGGAGAGCGGCATCCTTGAACTGTCTTCAGTAAAATTTAAATACACGAGGCCAGGGGTGCAGTGCAACGCAACAGTTAAATGGCTTCTGAGATTGACGTCCATGGAAAATTGTACGCAGTCAAAAAATTTTTATGTTGCGAGAAAAAGAAAGTGCAAAATACCTAACAACAACGGGAATATCAATGGTGACGCCTGGTATACATCGTCATAGGCTCGAGTGGATCACAGATGTGTATTACTCATCGAGAGTGAATCCCGAATTGCACTTCAGACCACACGCAAGTGAGTCCAGTGAACTAAATATTGCACAATACCCAAGACAGTTTCCTTCGATAAGGAAACGAGCTGTCAAGGTGAAGATAATGAAACAATGCTTGGGACATACCATGTCATGACCTTCAGTGTTTAAGGAAATGTCATTGTGCTGGGTACGGCGTCACGGTGGTACCCAGGAAAACGACCAAGCCGACACAGCAACAAGGATTGCTTGATAGGAAAATGTCCCTAGTATTGGTTAAAAACAGTCTTGGTTGCTTTTTTATTTTTTTTTATTTTTCAACGACGCGTTTCGCAATATTTAGGCATCTTCAGGTTATATTTTCTAGATGGACGCGTCGTTGAAAAAAAAAATCGCAACCAAGACTGTTTTTAACCAATACTGTCACGTACTGGTTTGCTGTTATGCCACATATGAACTGGAAGAATTTCTAAATGTCCCTAGTGGTTATGATCTGAACGCCGAGATGGTGAATAGCCCCGTGTGCCTGTCGCGGGGGCAGCTTGGCGCGCTCACCTGACCGCAGGACGGCTAGGAAGATGGCGCCGACGAGGAAGGTGTAGCGCGCCTTGGCCTGCATCTTGTCCGTCACGGGCGGCACCGTGAGCCGCGACACGAAGTCGCCGCCGGCCATGAAGGACATGCAGAGCGCCGTCTGCGCCAGCGTCAGCCGC